>NC_135187.1:25714555-27207055 GCF_041146795.1 Maylandia zebra
GATGTCCAGTGCTGCACATTGCTTTTTGATTGCTCTCACTTGCCAGTCAGCAGTCTGGAGTGTTTTCATGTAAGCTTTTTTAGTATTGTTTTATGCTTGCCTCAAACTTTAAGTGAGGTGCTTCCAAAAAAAAGAGAAAAAGAGTGAGCGGAGTCGGGCCATGCTGCACAGTGAAAATTAGACTTTTAACTACCAAGATGAGCTTTATCCATCATTTGCTCCTAAATGGACTCATCTAATTTAGATTAATTCCTGCCACAGAAACAAATTCAGTGGATCCAAGTAGTGCGTTCCCGGGAAATTTGGAAAATGTCTGTATTTTCATTTTTCCGGCAGCTATCATTACAGAGTGAAATTCTGAGAGCACATTATTGAAATGCCAATACTTTACAGTCATTACATTGGTCCAACAGTAGTTTGAAAGGTCTGTTTCATTTCCCTTCACCCTTTTCTTGCTCTTTGTGTGTCTTATTTTGTGTCTCACCGAGTGATTGTGTGTGTGTTTCTTTATTCTTTCCTCACCCTTCTCTGTTTTCTTTTTGCCCTCTTTCATTTGCCCGTGCACCTCCCCTTTGCCTTTATGTGGCAGAGGAACAGCTGTCTCGTGCAGGGCATAAGGTTGGCCAGGCAGTCCGGCTGCAGGCTCCGCAGAGCTCAAACACTGAGCTCATTGTCTCACATACAAGCTCGCACACACACTCCCCTGTCCTACTCACACACAAGCCACATGCTCACATCCATTTAAAATCGAGGCAGGAAGGAGTAGGCAGCTGAACCCACATTAGCTGGGTTTCCATTGAAGTGCATCAGCGTGAATTATGACATCTGAAATTGGAAAAAGCTGAAAGTGAGGAATGCAATATGTGAAACATTTCATCAGCAACTTCTCAGAAAATGCCCTTTACAGTGTGTGCGGGGTGATCTAACACTGGGATGGTTTGGAGTAAAAATCACAGTGGTCTCTTTATAAGTAGCTGTAAAGTGTGCATGTGGTCATTTCTATGAAGATGCTGGACTTCAGTTTAAAACTCCAAAGAGGATTTTCTGGTGTGGTCTTCAGCTGGTGTGAGATGTGACCAGCATTAGCTGCAGGCAAACAATTTGCTCACCTCAAATCTATCCTTTACCTTTTGTCAGCCTTTTGTTTCTCTAACAGCGGCCTCTTCTTTTCTCTCTCCAAGCCAGCTGAGAAAGGAAATTTTTTTTCTCCCCACATCATTTCAGATGCTTTCTTAAAGAAGGCGCCCGATTGTGCTAGTCACCCAATCTCAATTTTATTGTGACATCTTCTTCCAGTTTCCTCCAGAAGACGTGTAAACACGATTAGGCGTGTTGATTTTTATCTTTGATTCCTTTATGACTCTGAGCTTGAGCATCGCTCCAATTTGTAGTTCATTTCCACCGCCTCGACTGGAAGTCTTAATTTATTTCTGATTTTATTTCCTCTCATTTGCAGCTCCCCCTCAAATTGTTTTTCCTTCTGTTCATATCTTCCATTCAAGCAGTTCTTTTCTCTTTTTTCTTGTTTACACTTCTACACGTCTGCCAGCTCTTGCTCTCTGGGTGTCTTTGTCCTCTTTAAGGCGAAATTAGAATCATCACCTGCTTTTGAATGAATGAATGGCACAAACTCACTTCATACATACATATATATTCATTCATATATATATATATATATATATATATATATATATATATATATATATATATATATATATATATATATATATATATATATATTAGGGGTGCAACGATACACAAAATTCACGGTTTGGTTCGGTTCGATACTTTGGTGTCACAGCTCGATATTTTTTCGATACAAAAAATGTTCATGCTTTTTTAATTTGTCATTTATTAAAATTATAAATATATATTTTAACTCAAAAGTACAGTTTTTAAATTTAGTGTTGCTGAAACAAAGTAATAAAAAAATTAATCTATCTGATCGAGAAATCACTCATCTTTGGAAAAGAGAGTTTATTACAGAGAAATGGCTCTTTCCAAAATAAAAGCTATACTATACGCTTCTTCTGGGCTATATTCTCAGCAGCATATTAAACATATCAGGTCCCCATAAGGAGAATCATGTGCTAACGGCTGTCTAAATGACTCGGGTAAAGTTTGTAGCATGCGTGCTTGTTGTTTTTGTCTGCTTCCACTTGTCTTAGCACTAGGATGATGTTGGCAATGTGCAGTCATATTCATTTTGTTCCCACTAGTGCTGTCAGCGTTAATCTGAAATGACGTTAACGCCACAACACGGCAAATCTCCGTTAACGCGCTACCGCCGATCGCCCCGTGCGTGGGGCTGGACGGCCAACACGTTAACGAGCTAACTGTGCTAACGCAGTAGTTCCCACCCATGTAATTGAGCATTGCGTGGCACATCCAACATACTGTTTTACCTTTGTCCATGACGCGCTTACCTTCAGGGTCATACGTCACATGAAGACCAAAATAGTTCCAAAGGCCAGATCTGAATGAGGGTGGGGGAGGTTCAATTTGCCATGTTGCAACGAGCTTAACTTCTGTCTTGCTAGCTTGTGCTGCGCTCAGTGGATCTGCGCTCACAGTGCAGCCTAGGCGGAGTAGTCGAACGCAGATCCACTGAGCGCTCAACACAGACAGCATCGTCAGAATAAAAGTTGATAAAATAAATTAAACTTTGTATTGTATTGTGATGTTAGTTAAAGCAGGGGGGGATGCTAAATTGACCACACAGAGCTGTTTCAAAGTTGTCTTTGGTTTTTTCACCATGTGACTAACAAAGTTGTGTTAATATGCTAGGTGGGGTGGCTCAAAATGAGACACACAGCCATCCCTGTATGTCTTTCTCTATAATTCTATCTACTATACACACAGAGAAATACCAGCTGTCTCTCTGAGCATCTATCAGTCTTTCTTTCACCATTCATGCTGCCATCCTTCTAACCATCATCCTGTCTCCTCTCGGTACAATCTGTGTGAGAGTGTCTGTCAGAGACAGAGCAGGAAGGCTGCTGGTAGATAATGTGTGCAAATTTGTGAGGGAGCATCCTGTTCTCTGTAACAAGTACACAGCGCTGTTCTGTCTCCTCTTCTGCCCGTTCATCTCCTTTCATCTCTCTAAAGCTGTTGTCCTTCCAAAAAAAGAGAAACCCCTTTAAATCTTCATCCTCCTTGATTTGCTCTTCATATCCTTCATCCATCTATCCATCCATCCTTCCATCCGTTCTTGCATCCAACTCTCGCTTGGCTGAGGGTGGTGTCGTGCAGAGAAGCCGTAAATAATTTATCTGCCTTGGTTGTTCTGCCCTGCACTGCTCCCCTCTTTTGGATGAAGAACATTTTGAGAGTAACACGCAATCCACACAGGCTCTGACAGAGGATTTGATCAATAGCCTGCACAGCTCTATTGATTAACACGTGTAGTGTATGTCAAATTATAAACAGTTGTATTTTGTTGCTGACTTTGAATGCTACAGGAATACAAAAAGATGCTTAGTAGCAATGTCAGGCAGGTTTCAAGAGGATGTGGGCAAGGCGTGCACCACAAAATACTTCCTAAAAAGAAAAACAACTTTGAGATATTACAAAACAGCAATCTTTGGTTTGTGCTGACTTAATCATTCTGAGCTTAATCTGACTGGGTGAAAATCACAATATAAGACGAGTAGATTTGGAATAT
Source organism: Maylandia zebra (assembly GCF_041146795.1). Lineage (NCBI taxonomy): Eukaryota > Metazoa > Chordata > Actinopteri > Cichliformes > Cichlidae > Maylandia > Maylandia zebra. The sequence continues at coordinate 25,718,223 of NC_135187.1, forward strand.
TTTACCCCAAATTAATGCAGAACGATTGGAAGCAGCATCATGCAATAAGCTAGTTATTGAGACACGCTCATGAATACAGCTTACAGATGCAGTTAAATGGAAACAGAAACAGCCCCAAAACTCTAAAAATTGCAAAGGTAAGGAAGTTAGAATGTAGTTGTTTCACTTCTTTATTTCTACCTTATTTAATGAGTGTGTCCAGTTACAAGAACTCGAGAACATTTGTAATGTGTAGGGTTTTTTGTTTTTTTTAACTTGTTTACACTTTGCCTGATTCTTGCTTGGTTCCCTCTGGTGGGCAAACTGTGGCGTGCCAACACTCAAAACTTGGATTGGGGGTGTTTCTCCCATCTCTTCTTTACTTTTTAAATTTTGGTTTATCGGTTGTTATAAATCCAGACACTGATACATCGGAAAACGGCTAATATGTATTTGGAGCGACCGTGGCTCAGGGGGGTTGGGAATCGCATCTGTAACCGGAAGGTCGCCGGTTCGATCCCTGGGCTCTCTGTCCTGGTCGTCGTACTGGTGTTGGCCAGAGGGGCCGATGGCGCGATATGGCAGCCTCGCTTCTGTCAGTCTGCCCCAGGGCAGCTGTGGCTACAACTGTAGCTGCCTCCACCAGTGTGTGATTGTGAGAGTGAATGAATAGTGGTATTGTAAAGCGCTTTGGGTGCCTTGAAAAGCGCTATATAAATCCAATCCATTATTATTATTATTATTATTATTATTATTATTATATTGTCTCACCAATAAATCGGTGTGGTTATCAGGAAGGAATAGCTTTGGGGAAAAATGGTATTCCGACCCTATAGCAGATTTCCAAAGACTTTAAGATGTGGTTGCCTAACACACATTGGAGATGTTCAGATACTCAGAGTTGGCTTTGCCTTTACGTTGCCACACGTTGGTATACCAGTAGTGGTGTATATGTCTGCTGATGATGAACAGTACATATATGGCAAACAAGCTTTCACGTAAGACAGAGGCAGTGGTGGCTAATATCATTCCTCCCACACGCCATCACCACTTTATCATATAAATACAGCCCTGAGGCCACGTTCTGCACAGCATCTGTGTGTAGTCTACTGTCATCCATTCAGAGTATGTGATTGTAGCTCAGAAAGTGAATCCCCCTGAAGATGCCAGGAAAACTTTGTGAAACCCTTTCAAGTCAAAAATTACCAGTGGACCTAAATCCTGTCCACATAAAACCAGAAGGCTGAGTTCAAAAAATATATATATAAATAAAATCTTGGTGAAACACACTATTATTCAGTATTTCAGCATAGGAAAATGCAGCCTTTAATCAAAGCAGACAGCCAGCTATTAAGACTAAAGCACCCTCCCAAATGGACACACAAGTGTTATTTGTTTAGCATGAATGGACAAATGGATAAAGTCACTCTTTACGTTCACTTGGGAGCAGTTTTTTCCTGCCGTGAAAAATGATGAACGTTACAAAACCAAAGATTCGCTGTTGAACGAGTCGGAGTAGTAAGAAAAAGAGAAAAGAGAAGAAAAGATGAGACAGCTCAGAAGTATAGGAAACTTATGTGAAAAGTCAATGTATCTTTCAAGAGTTCATCAATCATCCATACACCAGCCTATGCATTCTTTATTCCTTTTTCTTCTCTTTCCCCTCTGCTTTAGAGGGAATATCTGCCCTGATCACCCCAAGTTTACCTTCCAGTGGCTTCCTTCAAGGAGTACTCTTTGTCCCACCAAGCACTCCTGAATGCAATTTGTGGTCCATCTGCGTTCAGGTTTTTGTTGGGACAGCGTGCAGAAAGGGGGTTTTCACCCTCCACAAACGTGCTACCGTGTAGTCGTCCAAAATTCCAACCACATGTTGTTGGATGCAGATGGCCTATGCATTGGTTGAATGCTGGTTGTGTGATAAGTAGGTCGTAATAAAGAAGGGGCGCGCCAGCGGCATTCATCGGGGACCAGAGAAGCATTAAAAAAATCATCAAATATCAAAAATGAAAAGCAAAAACAGTGGCCGCAGTAGACGCTTTATTGTTTTTGACATTCGGTTTAACTTTAGCTGTTTGTAAGCTAGACCGGTTGTCAGATGTTTTTGCCACTGCCCCAATCTGACAACAAATACTCGCTGCAGGTAGATGCCGAATGCCTTCCCCGTAATTCTACTCAAGCGTAAAGGAGGTCATGTACGCCCACTGTGAATGACCATCATTCAACAGAGATTGTCGAGCACCAGCTATCACCCACCTATAGCGCAGTCTTGAGATTCCTTTCCAGGTGCATGAAGATAATGGTGGGGTGTGTGATGGTGAGGTTGGGCAGCGTTAGCGTTTAACACCTTGGCCCCCAGGACGACCTCCAAGGAGACAACCACACTAGGGGTTAAGTACCTGGGACTTCAGGTTCCATCAGTTGTTTTGGAGCTCAAGAAACTCTTTGGATAATAAGAGGTTAAACATCTTCTCTAACCTGAAGGTTGCTCTTTTCAAGGACTCAGACTACCATGACCTAGATGACTGAGAACCTAAATGGACATTAGCTCAATTGAAAACCCATTAAAATGACATTTTTAACCATGTCTGGGCTTGCAGCACAGTCAGCCAGGACAGGACAAATTTTCTTCACTTAAAGTAATTCTCCAAGAAAACTTTAAAATGTTAAATACTATTAGACCTGACAACTCTCTAACGAACAGCAAACCAAACTGCATCATTCAGGAGCTCCAACTCTGCTGAACGATAAATATCATGAGTTACTTTTCTTTCAGGGCATTTTATGACTTGATCCGGTTGTAATGATCTCTTGATCTTTTGTCTCTTTTTTTGTGTCTGATTATTACCGAGCTTAATGATACACTCCAATTTCCCTCCCACTTGTGCAATGGATGAATTCAAGTTTCTTTGTTTCCTTATTCTGTGATCCAGAAAATATTAGATATTATGTCATCAAATGACTTCTGTAACTGAACTGTAATTGCAAATGGGGGGAAATAATTGGTTTGTACAAACACATGTGAAGGTGAACATATTCAGTGCAAATTAAAAACATCTCAGTTCATGTAAAAAGTAACTGCAGATGGAGTGCACATGAACACCGAAAGGGAGCGCATCAGCTTTTGATGTGTGTGATCATCTCAGACATTTTAATGCTGGAGAAAACGACTTTGAAGTTTAAAAGGCTGAACACAGCTTCTAACAAGAGAAGCCTAGCAAGAAATGTGCTCTGTATCCCAAGATATCCCTTTCTAAAACTCTCAACTCTGTTCGAGTGTGAAAATCATGACGGACAACTGTGTGACACCCAGCTGTCACATTCCAAGAGGGAGCTCCATCGCTGGGTGATGTAAAGCTGACGGGAGATGCGTGTCATAATTTGCAGGGATGGCCAGAGCAATTTGACATGGAAGACGGACAGCACTCATCCTTCCTTTCCCTTAATAGCTCTGTGACCAGCTTCTGACATTGAAAGACACACGCACAGTCTCATACTAGCCCAGATTTCAATCCCTGACCCTATTTGTTTTATAGAAGCTATTTTTGCTGTGTTGCCCTGGGTTTTATAATTTCTCAGATTGAGAACATTCAATAAACATGCGGTCTTACAGCACATAATATAGCCTGAAATACTGTTTTCAGCATGCTCTATGTAACTTTTACATAACACACCTTTTTATTGTAAATGTCTGACTAGATTGTAAAGTAACTTTAAAAAAAAGAGAAACCTTTCCAGACTCTCACTGTGACTTCTGACACCCTGTGGACTAATTTCTGTGGGAGAGACTTTGGCTGTGGTGATGTGGTGCTTTTCAGTGCTTTGCCTCATTGCCTTTCTCCTGCTCCTTAAGTCAGCTGTGACCAATGCTAGCAAATGTTAGCTTTGAAATGGAGTCCACTAATTACCAACTGGTACCCAATGCAGACCATAACACAAACTCCAAATTAGGAGAAGACCCCCCCCCCACCAAACACTTATGTGTCATGTACTATTTTGCTAATTATGTTAGCGGGCAAGCAGGCTAAAGTTAGCCAGCTAGTTGCTGCATTGGTTATCAAGCAATTTCTTAGCATTAGGAGTTATTACCTAGGGTTTTTAAACATAATACTACTCTGTAATTACGTGAAACTATTCGACCATATTCAAAAATAGTCTTTCACCCCAAGCTACCCTCAAATGTCTTTTTTGCACTAGGTCAGATATAAAATCAGAGTTACATTTATTGCTCAACAAGGATGCTGTCAGCTGGCTAGCTGTAACTTAGCTAGACAGCAAGTATCTGAAATGGGTACCTTCATGAAGAACAAAAGTATGTTTTCTATCTAATGAATGTAGAAAAGTTTGTCTTTTTATAGAGTCGTTGTCTCCAACAATGAAAGCAAACTTGGTCGCAAAGTGGTTTACAGCAGTGGTCCCCAACCTTTTTTTGCACCACGGACCAGTTTATGTCCAACAATATTTTCACAGACCGGCCTTTAGGGTGTCGCTGATAAATACAACAAAATAAAACCAGTACCGGTACCCAAAAAAAGAAGCTTTATTCATAGGGGCAATCGTGGCTCAAGAGTTGGGAGTTCGCCTTGTAATCGGAAGGTTGCCAGTTCGAGCCCTGGCTTGGACAGTCTCGGTCGTTGTGTCCTTGGGCAAGACACTTCACCCGTTGCCTACTGGTGGTGGTCAGAGGGCCCGGTGGCGCCAGTGTCCGGCAGCCTCGCCTCTGTCAGTGCGCCCCAGGGCGGCTGTGGCTACAATGTAGCTTGCCATCACCAGTGTGTGAATGTGTGTGTGAATGGGTGGATGACTGGATGTGTAAAGCGCTTTGGGGTCCTTAGGCACTAGTAAAGCGCTATATAAATACAGGCCATTTACCATTTACTATAACGCACGAAAAGACCCAGAGAAACAGAGTTAACGATAAAAACAATAAAAAATAATGATATAAACAGATAAAACCCCGTAAACCCTACATTTCACACCCGAGCCTCAACTCTCGTGGCCCAGTACCAAATGACTCATTGACTGGTACCGGTCCATGGCCCGGGGGTTGGGGACTGCTGGTATACAGTGCTTTGTTTTGGTCGCAGGCAGATTACCCTATTTGATCGTAGTTTCCATGGGGGATTACTTGTCTGCAAACGGAGACTGTTCCCTTCAGAGTACAAGGTTGTTCCTTTTGAATGACTTTGGCTGCATTCTCAGTTTCCAGTTTGTGTTGCACTTTTTCAAGCTTTACTGAGGGTAGGTTAGTAGTCAGTGTTTGTGGAGATGTTGGTGTCTTCCATGCAAACTGCAGGTGATCGCAGCAGTCTGATAGTAACTAAAGCTATCGCAAGGAGGTTTTTGGTACAACCTATTTCACCTAAGAACCTCCAGCAACCACCAGCCAACTGGTCAGGGAACACACATTTTTCCCTCAAGACCGGTGGTTGTATGTGCATGAGCAATGTGCACATGACGCTAAACAAGAAACCTCAATCATGCTAATTATGTTGCAGTACTAATTATCTTCCAGGAATTTTAACTTCCCCTTTTGAATTATCCTGTAATAGCTCCTGTAATGGTTTTTGTAATGGCTAATTATTTATATTTTTATTTTATGTGGTAGTTTTTCCTGCCTGTTGATTCCTTTCTTTGTGTGCCTTCAGGTGTACCAGGGCCTGGACATTGTCACTAATAAGGTGACAGCTGAGGAGCGCAACCAATGCACACATCACATGATCGGCTTTGTGGACCCATTAGTGAGCACCTACACGGTGGTAGACTTCAGGAACAAAGCGGTGCCACTGATATCCTTTTTGGAGCCATGTGAAAGCATGGGAGCAGTGTTTTCCATAACACCTCTTACCGCATGTTACAACAATGCCCCACCCCAATTATCAAGTACCGGTAGTAACTGCAGAGAAAGAACTGATTTCACTCTTAGTAATTGATTTTTGTAAGTGTGCACGCATCCTTGTTTTGTCATTGTGTCTTGCTGCAGATGTTGCAGTGAAGATGAAAAGCGAGAGATCTCTAGAGACTGTATTTATAGAGGAGTCTCTGTGGTAAATCTACACACGGTCTGGGCAGTCACACCCTCCTGCAGACACTGGCCGTCACACAGATGTGGAGAGAGGAGGCGATAACTAGAGAGAGGGTATTAATAGATCAGGATGGGGTGCACGCACACACACAGACACTCGCTTTTCTCTCTCTCACCCTCACCAGCGCAGCGAGGGGATGCGGTAGCTCCAAGAATAGGCTCAGTGCACCGCGAGCCTGCTGGTGGGAAAGAGGGAGAAACGGGAAGAGATGAATACAGATTAGTAGAGCTGGAGGATTTTAACTGAAAATCAGGAAAAAGAGGAAGGAGTGTGCAAGATGGTTAAGACGCCTAATGGGTGTAATGACTCTTCATCAGCCATCAAGCCTTCTCTCTACATGCCGTTCACATAAACTCTCTCCTTCTGGACCTCCTCCTCTGTGGCTCTGTTTGCTCAGTTTTCCATCCCTCTTTCTGTTTTCTCCTCCCTTAATTTTCCTCGCTGTTTGCCGGCAGTCGCCCTCACTCCTCTGCAAGTGATGAGTGACGATGGCTGATGGGCCTTTATCTTGTTTGGTCGGGTATTTATTTAATCATCCCAGAGTGGAGAAAGTAGGCGACCAGAGGGAGGGAGGAGGGGAGAGAAGGCAAGGTGCAAGATGAGAGAAGATGCGACAGAAAAAGAGGGAGAAGGAATAAGGTGTGGCACACAGGCTCTGTCTGTGTGACCTGCAGGTTTTTTTGAAAGGGGACCTGTTATGCTTTTCTATTTTACAATTACAATTACAAAAGAGGTGGGACGAATTTAAATAAAAACAGAATGCAATGATCCTCTTCGCCTCAGTCCATTTTAAACAAGCTTTGCCCCAAAGAAGATGATGATGGTGCAGGATCATGTTCACATGCGGTTTCTTCTTTGCACGATGGAGCTTTAACCTGCAGTTGTGGATAGCACAGTGAGCTGTGTTCACAGTGACAGTGAGTCACTGTGAACACATTCTGATTAAGCTGAACTAAATTGCTAATATTAAGTTTACACCTCTGACATTTGTTTCAAAGCTGTCTACTTTTTGGTCTTTCAAAAGTTTCAGGTTGCCCAGGTGGAAGCATTTCTATTGCTTATATGAGTGGTTTGTCGCAAGCTGAGTGACACGTTAGCCAAAGTGCTAGCAGCATCCCCGACTAACGTGTGCTTCGCGTTAATGTGATATTTTAAGCTGGAAGTGTTCGGTAAAAAGAAAATTCCTTCTTGCACAATGTGCATAATACTTTATGTCGGTCGACTGTTCCGTCTTGTTAGTCTGTTAATACTCAAATTTCCCATCGAGGGGGCCAGTGTGCGTTTATCATCTACCAGACCCTGTGCACGAGAAAATGCTAATTTCCTGGTTTGAGACCGGATGTGGGGTTGTGCATTTCCGGTAGCTTTACTTTGCAGTCAATCGCTACTGCGAAGATTTACTCCAAAATCATGTCCAAAACTCGAAAACAGAAAGATTGCGTTAAGTTACAAAGAGCAGAAGGTGGGAACACTCACTGCTGTTGTGTCATGAAAAAAATCTAATGATCAATTTTGACGTTTAAAGAGTTTAGATCGATCAGTTGTTTACGTCACTCAACACAAGCAGAACTGCATCACTGCAGCAGAAGACACATCGTCCACATTCAGAAGCACATCTCTGTATAGTGACTGGTCTTATGATTTAAACAGGCAAATGTTCAGCATTCAAACTACAGGTGAAGAATAGTCAAACCAGATGTTTCCCGTTAAGTCGATATCAGCTAGTCAAGTACACACCTACACAACATGTTAACAAACCGTGAAAAAAAGCCACACAAAAAATGAATCATTGCTGGTAAGGGTTTCTATACATTAGTATTTACGAAGGGTATGTTGTGACTTACCTTCAAAATTACAGTGGTCCCTCGCTATAATGCGGTTCACCTTTCACCTCGCTGTTTCGCGGTTTTTTTTTTAGTGCAAGTTTGCATGCTTATTTTTTTTTATGTCACATGGTGTCCTGTGTCCTGTGTCCTGATCGCTGCAGACGATCTCCTCCGTGACGTCTCTCCTGTACAGTACAGAATCGCTGCATCGATCACTAGCAGTGTGACTCTGAAGTGCAGTGCTGTATGTCCACGATGTCCACGAAACGTTTTGCACCGTCAAAAAATAAAATTGGCTACTTGATTTCACCTATCGCTGGTTATTTTTAGAACATAACACCCACAATAAACGAGGGACAGCTGTTTACAGATACTGAGAAATATAACATTTGAATCCCTTTTCTCTTTTGCTCGGAGGTGCGGGGGAAAAAATATCGACAAGTCGATGAACATCATTTACAGATATATTGGGTAAATGCCCAAGACATCTATAGAAATGTAAATCGCCGCTTGATTCATTCATTTGCTAAACTTGTTTTGGACCGTAAACCAGGCACGAATAGGACACCGGAAACAAAGCTCCCCACAGGAGTTTCCGCACCGGAAGTAGCATATGCTAACGTGCACATAGTCTATTGAGCTGACTTTTTTTTTTTTTTATTAGTAAAATTAACATACAGACAAAATGCACCATATATTACACATTTAGAGAATAAACATTCCTTACATATTAGCAACTTTCATACATAGGAAAAAGAAAATATAAAGATGGGGTCACTTAATTTAACAGAATATTAACTCACTAAATCAAAATCTTCCACAAAGAAAACAAAAAAAGCAGCCTTTTTCTTTTTAACTAAAGTCAAAGATTTAACCAACAGGTTTAAGTCGTTTTTCCAGTACGCTAGCGTTGGTTTGGTCTTAAAAAACCGACATTTATTTATAAATTGCTTGCACAAGATTAATAACACATTAACACCATAATTAGCTTTCTTTTCTTTCAAAAACACTCCAAACATTATCATATTTAAGGTAAATGGGTTAATTTGAATCCCACTGGAATAAAGCCAGGTACAAAATATTTGTATGAAATTGCACAAAAAGAATAGATTGTCCAAATCCTCCTCTTCTGTTTCACAAAATACACAATTACCAGTTTCTATTTTGAATCTATCACCAAGGAGTCTATTTGTCGGGTAAATTTTATTCAAAATTTTAAATTGGACTTCTTTCCCTTTAGAAGGGATAGGGAAGGTGATATAATCAGTTCTTATTTTTTCAATTTCTTCCCTTTGGAAATCTTTTAATATGTAATTACGTCTACTATTGAGCTGACTGGTTCAGCTGCCCGTCACTACCAGATCAACTGCTCATTTGCGCATGTTCGAAGGTAACTCTACTTGGACAAACTGCCCGAAATGCGTTGACGGAAACATTTCAGGGATTTTGAGCCATTCTGCACTCCAGATGCGTTAATTGTGTTATTATTATTATTTTTTTAAATCACGTTAATCGTGATGATGGCGTAATCTGTGATAACGTGTTAATATTTGGCAGCACAAATAAAAATACAAACAAATTTCATGTATCCATCCATTAAGTCCAATAATATTTGAGTGTTTTGAAATACTACTGATGCTGTTAACTTCAACAGTAGCATAAAGGGAAAACCCAGAATTCCTGAAATACTGGTTCATAAAGTTTTCATTAGGAATATGATGTATTCACTCTTTCTACCTCAATTAAACAATAATGATATTTTTAATTACTTTAGATTGTACATGAATGCACAACAATGTCCTGGAATTGTTAAGCCATGCAAAATACGCTGGGATAAACTTCTTCCTTGACACATTCCAACATAGATGACATGCACAAGAGGAACAAACTGCCAATCATTGTTGGAGGAACAAACTATTACATTGAGTCTCTGCTGTGGAAAGTCCTGTTGGACACTGGCGTAAGTGTCATAGATGCTCAACTTGAATACACCGCTCTCTGTCCTTTCTGTCTTTTGTACTGTTAATCTCTTAAATGTATAAATGTCTTATTATCTTTACCCATTTTACTTTTGATAACAACATTAAGCCAGAGTGCTTAAGCTTTCGCAGCTTGAAGATAATGTAATATTTCACTTTAGTTTCATTTCTTCATGCTGCATAGTCATTTACTGTTAATAAAACTGCCACGGGTGCTTTTTCTCATCTTAATCTCTGTTTTCATTGCACATTACTTCTGACTCTAGGCACCGCTCTAAACGGACCTTGTAATGTGTTAAAGATTTGGAAGCAGGAGCTTAATGGCAGTGTTCGAGGGCAGGTTTTGCAAATACAACTTGTCTCGCAGCAGGAGAACGAGGAGCCGGGGGACGGAGGGGATGGGTCTCCGAACAGGAAGCTCGAGCTCGAGAAACTGGGAGGAGCTGAGTTGCATAAACGACTGGCCGAGGTGGACCCCGATATGGCTGCCATGTTGCACCCAAATGACAAGCGCAAGATAGCCAGGTGATACAGCTGGTGAAGGGTAATCTGTCAGTTTTAGTGATGTGGATGTTGTGTTGGGGCATGTGTTGTGCTCCATGATGTGTAGCATGCACTCTGGCCTCAGGTTAAGTTACCCAGTTCTTTAATATGAGCTGGTAAGGATGATCTTTTCCTCTTAACCTGAGCACACAGCCACAAGTTTGGTTTCGATTTAAATCTCAACAGGTCGAGAGTTTTGGTGTGTTGGTTTTTGAAGCTCACTTTGAAAGTATCCTGGTGAGAAAAGGATTGAGAGATTGTTTGTTCTTCATAATTATTTGTATTTTTTCTTGTTTTATGTCTTCATTTTTCTGAAGGATATGCCCCTGGTGCAGCAATAATGAACATTCTCACCACTTTTAAATTGTATTCTTCATTTGACCGGATTGTTATGTAATTTCAGTTTACCCTCCCAGGCCTTATAAACAAGGAGTTCAATAAAACTTCATAGTACATGTGGATTTCAAGTGTTTGATTTGAACTTAAAACTTACACAGGAGTCTGCAAATCCACAAAGAGACGGGGATTCCACATAGCCGCTTGCTGGAGGAGCAGAGGGGGCAGGAAGGCGGTGATGGTCTTGGGGGGCCGCTAAGGTACAAAGACCCCTGCATCTTCTGGCTGCATGCTGACATGGAGGGTAAGGAGGGAGACTTGTAGATGTGCTCTTTGTGTGGGGGAATAAAACAAGCTTTGAAATGTGGAAAGTGTCTTTATTTCCATGCTACATTTGTCATATCTACTTCTTTCTGTCCTTCAGCTCTAGACAAGCGGCTGGATGCTCGTGTAGAAGATATGTTGTCTGCAGGAGTGATACAGGAGCTTAGAGACTTCCACATCCGATACAATCGACAGAAAATCCAGGACAACAGGTAAGGAAATAAGGTGAGGTGTCCGCTCACCTGAATGAACGCAACCAACCAGATCCTGTTCATCCTGATGGTTTTTTAGGTTATTTGTTTTTTTTTTTCTCCTGTCAAAGAAATATGCTGTTCTAGATAAAGCCCACAGTGTTTAGACTTCTGTTCTTGTGGGACTAATATTATTCTAGAATGTCCAGTAATTATTAATAATAAGGGATAAGCCTATTTATGTCTGACGCTACCAGGGGAGTCTAGTATTTTCTGCTAATTACTTTAGTGCCTCCAAGAATTTTAATTCCATGCTGAAGATAACTCTATAATTGTATTCTTGGATTGTACTAGAAGAATTTTTATGATTAACAGCTCAAAATAATCCTTTTTTTATACAAGCTTTGGATTGGTTCCTTTCTCACTTGCCCCCTTTTCCCCTTTTGTGATTGGCTACCTCTCACAAACAGAAAGTTATAGATTGGTGGGGCTTCTGTTCCCACAGCTAGTGCTACAGATGTCCATAATCCTGAGATGACTATATTAATGATATGTGCTCTCATTGACATCATAATTCAATAACCATCTTCAATAAGTTAAACTCAACTGGCCCTATACAAAAATATGTTTTCTTGAAATTAGCTTAAAACAACATTCTCTGTCAGAAACAATGCCGAATTAACCCTGAATAAATTAAGGCATGCTGAAGATAATTTCCATCTGATAAACAAAAATTAATGTGGAGTAGAGTGTAGAATTCTCGAGCGATCTGTTAATATTAGCGCAGGTTAGCTAGGTTTCAGTGTAAGCTCATTTGATGCTAACTTTAGCTGAGGCTTGTTAAGAGGTAGAAAACAAAATATGTTACCATATTTGGAAAAGATGGTAAAATGGTAGTGCATGGGAGTCAACACTACAAGGGGTTGCTAGTTTACAGTATACTGTAAATTAAAAGTTAGCTTGCAGCTAGCACTGTTAAATCAATTGAGATGTTAATTTTGGGAGGGGAAAAAGGAAATTAAATTATGAAACTGAAAATTAAGAGTTGTCATTTTTTTAAGCCTTTCATAGTTTTCACCATTTTGTTTAGTACAGCTTGTGCATCATTAGCTAACACTAGTATTAGCTAGGTAGCTCATGGCTTGCTCCAGGCTAGCTCCGGGCTATAAGTCAGAGCTGATAGAAAATTAGCATACTAGTTGGCCAAGTTATAAAAACATCAGATTCTAAGGACAGCAGTTTTTGACATTTGGCTTTATTTTTTTCTTTGGAGTTGTGCTTCTGTTTTTTTTGTTTGTTTCTTTTTTGGGGGGGATTGCCTTGCAGTGTTCTCAGGTAAAAGCACTAACCTTGCTTAATTGACAAGACAGATTCTTCAGGGTTTATTTTTATGTTCAGCAACACTTTCTTTGGCAGCAACTATTCCCCACTATCTCTACCAGGACATTTTTAGATTTAGCTCTAGCAGCTACCTACTCACCATATGCTGCAATACACAAGATAACCTGCATTTTATTTATTGTATTCAGTTTCCATATGGTATTCGGATTTTTTATATATTGTTTCCAAGTAGGCAGGTAAAAAACGATTCATGCTATTCTGAGATTTAACATTCGTTGTCTTTATTTTGTATCTACATCACTACATTACATTTTTGTTAACTTTGTCTTTCCATGTCCTGTGTGTGACATGAAATGTGAAGACCAAAAAGAAAGAGAGATGTGAACACTGCTGTGTGTCTCTGTTGGCAGTCGATATTGATAGTGTATGATGGGGTGTGGCTGCAGGGAGTTGATGCACTGGTGGAACGTTGCCCAGGAACCTTCCGGTTCCCCTCCCTTTCGTTTATTTCATCACCCTATCTCACCTCCCTCGTCCTCCTCCCTGTCCCTCCATCTCTGCCTCTATTGCCCTCTGAGCAATCTGATCATCCATGCACTTTACCCCCCCCCCCCTCTCTCTCTCTCTCTTTCTGTCTGTCTTTCTCTGCTTTGCCCTCATGTCTCCATCCCCAGCTGGCTGCTGTGGCCAGACATCAAGGTCAGATCTCCACCCCCTTCCCTGCCTCCCTCTCTTCCTCTGTCTTTCTTTTCCTCCCTCCATTGACTCTACATTTCCTGTGCTCAGACGCTATTCTCAAATTTCTGTCTCTGCCTGTCTAGCCAGATTTATTTTTGTTATTTCCTCTTGTTGTTTCTCTTACAAGCCTAGAAATTAGGGACCTGAAATAATCCTTTTTATTCTAATATTTGCTGTGCAGTGTATTTGAGGAAGAGAATTAGATAAAAGCAATTTTGTGTGTGTGTGTGTGTGTGTGTGTGTGTGTGTGTGTGTGTGTGTGTGTGTGTTTTATTATAAAGATATCTTATTTGCATTTCAATGTAGAAACCTTACCTGCAAATAACAAGTAAAAGGACACAAAGTGCAAAATGTTATTATTCAGTTATTAGTTCTGATATCTGGTACAAATATGGGTGGATACTCAGTTAAGCACTTCTTACATCTTCAGACATCAGCTAGTGAAGGTGAAAATTCCCATAACAGGTAGTCGCCAAAGTAGGATGCTCTTTCGCTATGTGGATTTGCTAGAATCTAAGCCCAGACTGCGCACATGGAGCATTTCTAAGCAATAATCAGACATTTGTTTCATACTTGGCAACTCCGTCATCACTTCGTATCAAGAATTTGTCCTGCAGTGAAGCATAAAGCTCCACTCCACTTGTTTGCACTTCTTGATTATGTATTGAAGCTGGAGGGATGTCTCAGGGAATGTTTTCTATTTTCTATAGGATTTCTGATTAGGGCTGCTCAATTAATCGAATTTTAATCACGATTACGATCTGGGCTTTCAACGATCATTAAAAAGTGACTGAGCCGATTATTAGCCCCTCCCTAATTTATCCGCGACACCTTAAAGGCCGGTCCGTGAAAATATTGTCGGGCATAAACCGGTCCGTGGTGCAAAAAAGGTTGGAGACCGCTGATTAAGAGGACCCGAGGGAAGCTCGGAAAGCTAAGCAGAAGTTATTTGGAGAGTGACTGCCGTTGGTTGAAAAGAGAGTTTAAAAAAAAAAAAACTTCAGTGGTGTTGCACACTATTTTATATTATTTTTTTAAAGTCATTGTTAACCCTTTAAAGCCGGTCAGAGCTGCATGCTCCGTTTTGCGTAACTATTGTTAAATCCCTGTAGAACCTGAACCGTGTAAGCTAGCGCAATAATTTGTTTTGCATATGAAACCGGAGGAGTTGTACTTACATCTGATGCCATCAGCTTGTCCTCGGTCACGGTTTCGTTCCACATATAGCTTTGCAAAAATTGCATAAAAAGTGCTTGCAGGAACAAAAACATAATATTCCAGAAACACGCTTTGCCGATCCTATCAGCTGTTCGTAACACTTCCCACAGTGAAATGATGCACCTGCTGTTTTCTTTGCAAATCTGCATCATAGGATTGTTTTTTGTTTTTCCTGCAGTATATAAAAATTGCTGTATCTCCAAAATAAAACTATGAAGACACTCAAAATAAATTTCCTGTTGTTGTAAACTATTTTTTGCAACTTTATTGTATTTAAAGTTTTGAGGGATAAACCTCTTAAATTTCTCCAAGTAGAAATATATGTAAACAAAACAAAAGCGATTTTCAATTTTTTTTGTAGTTTATTGCACTTTTTTGCAATTTATGTAATTACTATGGACTTAATGCATACATATTATTAAAATATGGGCTATAACAGTTGTATTGATGTATAGCAACTTGAAATGCTCCCACAAATGGCACTACAGCATGTAAAAAAAATAATATAAGCTCTGGTGGACTTGGTTCTATAGTAGGTCTTAAAGGGTTAAATAAATATCGTCAAATAATCGTGATCTCAATTTCAGTGAAAATAATCGTGATTATCATTTTTGCCATAATCGAGCAGCCCTATTTCTGATTATCACAAAAACAAGGTCATAAAAGTTTGACACGTCACTGTTTTGTTCAGACAGGCACAAATTCATCCCCTCACACTTGGCGATGGTGGGAATGAAGAACGCCCTTTTAACTTTTTTAGTGCTGACTGCAGTCACAAGAAGTAAGATTGTAGCGTTACAAACGCTACAATCGGCGGCCTATTTTGTACTGCTTTACAAAAGCTAAAGTATTTCCGGTCAGTTTCAGGCTGCCTTGTCTAAATAAAGGAAAACTGGAAAATAATCAGATGAGAATGTATTTTACAGATATTGTCACAGCAGTTATTCTGCTACTGCTAGCACCTGGAAAAGCCTGATTTAGCCTTGAACTGGCTGCAGTGCTCAAATTGGGGTGGTGTGCTCTGACATTTACTAAAATGCTCCGTCTGGCAAGTTCACCAGAGGATTCTGCCCCAGCCTTGTGTCAGCCCTGGTCACCATACTGGATTTTTAGTAGCCATGGGTCCCTCCGTCTGCTCGTGTCATTCTGTCACTTTCTCTCTTGAAGGGCTTCACATCTGTTCGCTAAGAGTTTAGGAAGCGACAGAGAGATGGAGGAGTAAAGGATGAAATGAGTCACCAGCGAGTGTATAAATATCAAGTTGAAGGCCGAAAGCTTTTATGTTGATGGATAATGTTTCCTCCTCTCCTCTCCTCTCAGTCAAGACTATCAACATGGGATTTTCCAGTCGATCGGTTTTAAGGAGTTTCACGACTACCTGACGGCTCCGGAAAGCAGCACCCAGCAGGAGAAAGACTCTCTACGAGACAAAGGTTAGAGAAACACCTGATCAAAGTCACTCAGATGGAGTTGGATGCACTGGCTGGTGGACTGCTGATCAACCACAACAATCAGGTTTTGTTTTTTGTTTGTTTTTTTTGTCCTCCCTTCATTTTGTGCTTCATCTAACGACCAGCTTGTTTTTCACTCACTCAGGTATAGAAGCTTTGAAGATAGCTACAAGGCGTTACGCCCGCAAACAGAATAAATGGGTCCGCAACCGCTTCCTCAGACGTGAGTACCATTCACCCATGCAGTGAGTGTGTGAGTCGGGTGTGGGGGGTGTATTGGTGCTGCAGACAGATCCTTAGCAATCAGCACTCTGTAACAAGATGAGATTCGTGCACTCTATTAGAGACACAATAAGCCTCTCAGCCCACTGTACTGTGTTCCTGGGTACAGAGATGGCGTGTGCGTGCGCCACCTTTTTAAAGCTTTTGTTTCAGTTATTGTTATTGCCCCTTCCAGGCAAACAGAGACATGTTTGCGACCTGTTTTAAAGTCTTTCGGCTCCTCATCATACAGTTTTTGAACGTTTAGTAAGCTGAAAATTTATGCGACACAGCAGAGAAACCTGAGTGAACGTTAATTAATTCCACCTCAGTTGCCATTGTTGCCTGATCGGGATATTCGACTGATATGCTGGTATATTCATAACAATTTTAATGCAAAAAGGCAAAATTAATGTTAATGTTCATCACAGTTCATCACAGTCTTCCCTCCCCAAGGAGCTGTTTTGTGGTTCCTTTCAAACAGCTGTAGAAAGGCTGACACCACTCTGACGTCTTTCACAAATAAATCACATGTAAGCACAATCAACTCATTGATTTCTGTTTTAAAAAACAAAAGCCTCGATGGAAACCATAAACTGTGGCTTCAGTTTCCTTATTTGGTGAACATCTAAATCCAAGTTTTATTTTTGCAAAATGATTTTACGGTTTGAAAACATCCCGTGTAGCTCAGCAGGGAAAACCACAGCATTCATTTAATCACTGGGACAAAGTTAGATTTGATTTTATGCAGCATGTGCGCACCACTGTGACGTAGTGATTGGATAATGTTTCAAGATCCATCCCCAGCGCACACCTGCAGCTAAGACCTGTGAAAGCTTCAACCCCCTGTGCTTCCAAATGCATAGAAATGAACTTCAGTGTTTGGTTACCTGCCAGAGCAGCTGCCACTGCAGAACGGACAAGACTGCCCACCGCAGCCAAAATCAACCTGAGATTGGAAAGTGGTGATTTGCCACCGTGAGTCAGTTTAAAGTGTAGAGAGTGCGTAAGAGCAGAGTGTGTAGTGCGTCTCTCTTCCCTTGAAAAGGAAACCTGGTCCCACCGGCAGCATGCCCTGCAGTAACCCTGCCTCCTAATCCTGTTAGGCCCAAGTGGCTTAAGGCCACGCCAGGCCCTAAACCTCAATACCCCTCTTTCTGACCGCCTGCCTACCCGCTGCACACGCCATATGGACTACATCACATGTGTGCACGCGTCTGTCTGTGTTGCAGCTATAATCATAGAAACATGCAGTAATCTGTCTAAGATTGTCTACTTGTGTTCACGTGTGTGCTTTTAAGTGTGTCCTGCCTTTAGACAATCCATATAATACTGCCCCCCTCTTACACACACACACACACACACACACACACACACACACACACACACACACACACACAGACCCTGCTTAGACTGTGCTCTGTCTGCTGCATCAGGCCTGAAAATGCAGGTGGCAGCAGAGGAGATTAGCTCTCCTCAAAGACCTCAACCTCCCATCCAATGAAGTCTCAGAGGAAATACTTTTGCTTTGTTAAATTTGTGGATGTTATGATCAGAACTTTGTTGGTATTTTTTTTTTTTAATTTATGGACCATGATCGTTTTTATTCACTGGATTAGAGAAATATAAACCAGAGCAAGAACAGCGTCAATCAGGCAAACATCTCTTTGAGTCAGACCAAGAGTAGCTATAAAAAGTAGTCCCTTGGAAATATGTGCAGCAGTAATCTACTGTAGCATTTACTGAGGACTGCATTTTTGCTTGCTTTATTTATTTATTCTTTTTGTTTCAAAGAGTTGAGTGTACAAGTTACAGCAGATAACAAGAACTTTCTAAAGTTTTTAAAGTATAAAGATATTGGTCTCAATTTTAAGGGTGACTAGACAAACGGATATACTAAGAAAGTATCTTTGTTGTGAAGATAAACCATCCCTGGCGTCGTGTTTCTTCTGGTAATACACACAAATTTACCAGGAAGTCCATTTGAAGAAACACATCAGTCATTTGAAGGATTTTTGCTGCGAATACCAAAACACTGCACAGTTAAGTTATCACAAGGAAGAATTTGAAGGACAGCCTTTTTGACAGGCACCAGATAAATGGCTTGAAGAAGGCCTTCGTGTTACTAGATAAGAATGTACAAGCTCATATTTAATTACCCAATGCACCAGCCTTGTAGGGTGGCTTTGCTGCAAAAGCTGAGTCATGAGGGACTGTGTTGCCGGATGACCTTCTCTGTTTGTGTGGTTCTGGAAACATGTTGTTCTTGCTGTTGACTCCATTGACGTTGTTTTTGTCGGTGTCTGTGCAGAGATGGTAAAGTGTTTCATTGTTACAGATCAGGACAGAATTATTTGGCGAGATTTACAGTTCCACACGCACTGAAGCGTCCTCACTGCATAATACTTCCAGCACCGTGTTTCACTAAGGGGGGTGGTGTTCTTTGGGTTGATCGCCTTCTTTCTGTAAACATAAGCAGCGTCTAGTTCTAGTTTCGTCTCATCTGACCAAAGGATGTGCAATATTCCAGTATTGCATAATCTTTCTCCAGGCTGCCTTAGCTATTTCAGTCTGGCTTGAAGGTGTCGCTTCTGAGAAGGGAAGTTTTTCTTCTTCTGTAGCCTCACAGTCCATTCCTGTGCTGGCTTCTAGTGACTGTCTTTTTTGAGACTACAATTCCCAGCTAGATTAAGTCATTCACTTGTGTTTGGCATTGGTTCTGGAGTCTTTAGGCATATCTCTCACTGGTTTCCTTTCCAGATTCTTTGAAATCTTTCACTTCCTGCCTCTCCTAGGCTTGTTCTGTCCTGTGTGGCTCACTTTGAATTTCTTGATGATACTTTGACTCCTGTTCCTGACACGTGGAAACGCTGTAATAATGTTTTGTATATGTCCTACTTTTTGAGCATCACTTCTTCTTTTTCTAAAGCCCAAAAATGCCAAAAAGTCTATTTTTGGCACGATGCTTTCCCAAGTGACAGTTCAAAGACATGCTGAAGTTTTTAGACTGTTTAAATTGTAAAATAACTCTTAGTTTTAACTTGATTTTACACACTTTGAGCATTACAAAGGTAACGCGCATCAGCTTTTGTTTACAGCTGGAGTTTTTGTATCATTGGGATCCAGTCAATTCTCAGTGTCAGTAACTAGCAGAATACTGTTGGCTGTAGGGCAGCGGGGCGTTTATTGTAAAATCTGACCCAGTTCCTTTGAAAATAAATCAATCTACAGGCTGTTGGAGCCAACCAAGAGAGTTGGGGAAGGTCTGAGTTAGTCACATCTGCTCAGATAGTAAAAACACACATATTAGATTAATTAAAGATTTGCCCAAGGACAGCCCTGTAATGCTACCCCTGGTTGGGGGATGCCCCTAACCAAAGTTTTGCTCTCATCCACCTTTCTGTTCTGCATCATCTCCGTTGACCTCTCTGTCTTGCTCTGACTGCTGACCTCCTTTTCTGTTTCGCCCGAGTCCCACACATGCCCGCACAGATGCCGGCAGGCCTCAGCTGAGCAGGCTAATCTCTTGAAGCGTTACAGAGCTGCTGGGAATGTGCCCCGACCACACAAACACGGGCAACAGGGTCGCTGGGGTCTGCGCAGACCAACCCAGGCATGCAGAAACTAGTGGGTCAAAGGGAAAGACAAATTGAAAACGACAGAGCCTCAGTCAGGCTAACAATGAAGTAGATTAAAGAAGCTAGAACATAATCTGAATGCTGACTTTATATGTAGGCTGAATCACATGCCTCGAAGGCACAAGTTTAACCCAGTTTTACGGTTCACGTTTAGTAGCAAATGTCAGAGCGAGAGTTGGTGGGCGTTCAGTGCTTTAAATACTTCT
This sequence comes from Maylandia zebra, assembly GCF_041146795.1. NCBI lineage: Eukaryota > Metazoa > Chordata > Actinopteri > Cichliformes > Cichlidae > Maylandia > Maylandia zebra. The sequence continues at coordinate 25,738,340 of NC_135187.1, forward strand.
CAGCAGGATACGTGGTTGTTGATGGACTCAGCTCTGGTTGCTGTGAGGATTTAAGCACCAGGTCAGCCAGCTTAGAAGAAATCAAGCTTAATTTGACTTGCCTTTATTTGGGGCTGTGTGTGGGTGTACACCTATAGTGTGTGCGTGGCGAGGGGGGTGGAGTTAATTAGTTGATTTAATTACCCTTAAACTACATAGTAATCTGAGGTTATATTCCTTTTATCAGGTGCTGAATCTAATGCAGATGAGGCAGCTCCCTCTGTTTAGTAAAACTCCCACAAGGCAGGCATACAAGTGCAAACAGCACCTTGTAACCAGGTTACGCAGGTGTAGTTTGACCAAGGCCTCGTGAGCGTTAAGTAACAGGGGGATAGGTGTCTTTCAGTCCCAGGAGTAAATGAGTGAGTGAAGGATGGATGGAGGGCGACTGAGAGGAATGGCACATGGACGGCTGGGTTGGTTAAAGAAGGGAGAGTAATTTGATCCAGCTGAGGCAACAGGTGTGGGGTGAGTTTACACCCTTGTCCACTAGCAAGTGTGAAACCTTCATGAACTCTTTCTCTCTCTCTCTCACACACACGCGCGCACACACACACACACACACACACACACACACACACACACACACACACACACACACACACACACACACACACACACACAAATAAATAAATGCAATCTCATACCATGGATAAAAACAAGACTGTGTTGTTGTTGCCAAAGAGACCTCTCTGTGACCTCCGCTCAGCAGACGGGCAAGATATGTTTAGGCGGAAACGTCAAACGCTGACGAGAAATCTAAAATCTTATTTTGCTGAGGTGAGGTGGGGAAGAGATGGTGTAATAAGAAAAAGACTCGTCTCTACTCCTCAGAACAAATATAACTGGCTTGTCATAGAGGATTCAACCGCTACGCCGCAGTGGCTCATACAAATGCCACAGGGTACATGTGAATCAGGAGAGACAGTCATTCATTACAAAACACATCTGCCATTGTGAAAAACATAGAGTGACTTATAGTTGTGTCTGTAAGTATTTGGACATTGCCAGGTTTTGGGGGGGTTTTTTTGTAATTTTGCCTCCTTTATGGGGTTTAATGGTTTATGAATTCCATCCATTTGTATTCACAGTCCCATTGTCTGAGCCTCAAAACTATCTGGGCAGTTCACTGTCTATGTCAGGGGTGTCCAGCTCCAGGCCTCAAGGGCCGGTGTCCTGCAGGTTTTAGATGTGTCCTTGATCCAACACAGCTGGTTTAAATGGCTAAATGACCTCCTCAACATGTCCTGAAGTTCTCCAGAGGCCTGGTAATGAACTGATCATTTGATTCAGGTGTGCTGACCCAGGGTGATATCGAAAACCTGCAGGTAACCAGCCCTTGAGGCTTGGACTTCCCCACTCCTGGTCTATGAACTGTGAGAGCAGTAATGCTGACCCAAAATAGTTTGCCCATTTAAAAAAAAAAAAAAAAAAAAAGTAGGTGAAGGATGCTAAAGTCTTCCGTATAAACAATTGGTGCCACTTGTTGTTTTTTTCCACTTACGAGAAGTTGATCTCTTGTTCATGCAAAGTCCAGGAACTGCTAGCCTGCACTCTTAGCTTATCTTCACACTTCACAGCTAATTAAAGCAAAGCGACTTCCGCTGCACTTTTCGGTTAATGCGGCAGCTTCTCTCGCACACTTTAATTTCTGTGGAGTGTGAGGCTGCTGTTTGCTGTTGAGCGATGTGTCAAAGAACTTTTAGGAAGATCCAACTGCATTTACAGATTTGCTTGCCACGCTTCTCCTCTCTTCTCTTTGAAACGCACTACTGTACTTTGCACTTGGACTCTGAGGTGTGTCCAGTGTTGGTGAACGGCCTGAATGATTCGGTGTAGTTTGATGATCAGTTTCAGCTTTGTGAATCTACATGACGTGTTCATCCTGCTGCAGGCTTTAATTCTTATGATAGTTACAGCCAGAATATCAACCAGAAATCTGGGGGAAAAAACACATTACGTAAAAGTTATAAATTAATTTGCGTGTCACTGAGTGGAAAAAAACCCCAAGCAAAACACGACTCAGTATTTGGTGTTTTTGGTGCTGTGGTCCCAACTGCCTGCAGATCATTAACAAGGTTCTCCCGTGTAGTGTTGGGCTGATCCACCATGTTTCTCATGATCATTTGTAACCGATTGATCGATATGATTGTAGTCAGTCTGTGGTAGCCGGAAATGTGGGGACCTAATACTTCTTTAGAGAATGTTTATCTCTTTAAGAGTGTGCAAATAAGCTGCATTAATCACCAGTATACTGCGCTCTCATTGGTAGCGGTTTCAACTGCTCACCTTGAGGCTGAGATAAAGTTTTTCTCAAAATCTGCTTACTTCTCATCACTAATAGATTATGTTCTGCTCCTACTTTCTGTGATCTGAGGTTACCATGTCACTGTGAATGCTTCCTGTGTGAGGATGCAGCTTAATGTATAAAGAGCTTAGATTTTAGATTCCCTCATTCCACAAAAAATCCCCAGAAATAAAGTCCACTCTTTACAGATCCCTACCTCCCAAAGGAAACTTGAACCAGCCGTACTCAACCTGCTTCAGAAATTCGATCACAAACAACAGTTAAACGACGGAGCTGAGTGAGACGAGAAGTGGAAGAGGAACTTTAGGAAAGGGGAAGGAGGCTGTTGAGTCAATAGCGGCAGCTGCGGTGTTCCAGTGTGGGTGGCAGCCAAAGAAGCACAGCTGGGCCAGGGGACATCGCGCTGAGGCTGGTAGCGGAGCTTTTATAGCAAAGCACACACAGCCGCACATCCTCACTCAGCAAACACAAGGATAACACAGCAAATGACTTCTCGCCCGCTTGTTGCAACAGGTGGACGACTGTTTCAACACGCGCGCACACACCCGGCGCTGGCAGGCAGCTGCCCAGCGACAGATTCTGCTCCTTATTGTTGGCAAGGCCATCTCCCCTGTGCACTCGAAAGGCAGCGCTCACGCTTGTGTTTTCTCCAAGTGTGCGTGCGCGCGCCCACACCGACCACCCCGCCCTTTGTCCCTTCGGCATTTCTTATCAACTCTCATTCGAGATGTTGCGGATTAGCGGGGTTAAATTTCACCAGATCCCAAACGAGAATCATTGTGGAGCATCTGGCAGCCCACCGTACAGTATCTCCCCTTTTATTTACCACCGCTCCACTCTGCCCAGGGGGGAGGTTAGCGACTGCAGAAGGGAATTGTAGGAGGGTGCTGAGAGAGATAAAAACACAAAGTAAGGAAACAGATAGTGTCAACAGGAGGGCGCAGAATGCCCACTGCTGAGGTGAAGTAAATATTAGAGAACCTGAAGGCGAGATCGCCAACTCTGCATCTGGTGCAGGTACGCCAGGTGACACTTGCTGCCGCCGCCACCTGCCTGGTATTGTGCCGCCAACACAAAAGACTTACCTCCACACTCACATGCAGGAACCATGCAAATAGAATCAGAGGCTTTGATTAACAGTAACTGCTGTTTGACAACACACAGACAAGCCCGACTGAGTTGAGGACAAAGTTTTGAGGATAAGTGGTGCACACAGATAAGAGGAGGGGAAAAAACACATGCTGTGAAGCCAAATGATGCAGGTGCAGGGTGAGATTCTGCTATTAAGGAGCCTTTTGTTTGTTTTTGCATTTGAACCTTGTGTCAGATTAATTTAAGCACAGCTGGTCTCAGCATGAAAGAATAAAATATGTCACGTGTTTAAATCGCTGACTGCAGATTAAGCCTACAATATGCAAATTTCACCCAGTGGCAGTTGAACTGCAGTTTGTACCAAGAGTGAATTGTAAGTGTAGAGCTGCCGGGTGTGGCTGTATGGGGACTCATTGTTCCCACACACACACACACACACACACAGCGCCACAGTCAGTCCTCTGACAAAGTCAACACTGTTAGTCATACAGTCAGGACTCTGTGTCTCTCTGTGATAATGGAGGCCCAGACGGCTCCCAGTGGAGTTCAGTCTATAGGATGTCTGCTGCCCTCAAATCCACAGTTGACTTTGTGTAGAAAGGATTAAGACATAATTGAGTTGGCAAACAGCGCTTTATAGGTTAATGGGATTCGCTTACCTGAGAGTGTGAGCTTAACACACATATATTCTAATCAGACTTTGAGTTACCAAAGTTGGAAAACCAGAACAACCCCAGATTCACGCGTTCTGTAGATTGTCCAGTTTGCCTAATTTAGAATGAGTTTTTCTAACCTCTAACTAACTGGGGACATAATGGAGTGGCTACAGAGATGATGTGTTATATATTATTCCTTTGTGTTTAAGGTGTCGACAGTCTAACGTTTATTTTTTTTAAATTGCATTCAATGTAAAAATTATATGCATTACATGCAGAAGTATGCAATGTGGTTTTGTTGTGTTTTGATGGAAAAAAGGGAAACGGCTGCAGTGACTGTGACCTGCAAACATGCAGGGTAATGCAGTATATGAGGCAAAATCAGAGGTTGCTAGTGGTTGAGGTGAAAAGCAAACATTGTCCAAAGAAGTGTTGAGAGAGAGCTCCAGAAAGCCTGGAGAACCATTTCCTCGAAACCACTTTAAACAATTACACGAATGTCTGGCTCCTTGGAAGCAGATTTTTTTTATTTATTTATTTTTAATGGAAGGATTTTGCACAGTACTGTACATTTGACCCATTCATTAACATTTACCGCCATCCACCATGTTTTTCTGTAAGCTTGGCAACTTATAGACAAAAATGTTCTCCGGCTTTCCGACTTGTCGTTCCGGGCATTTTCGCAAATTTTCCCTCTCAGCCAACCGAACCGAACATGAAGGCGCAAAAGCACAACCAAATCCCCGAGCTGTAAGCTGTCGAGTTGTATTCTGGGTAATGTAGGCTCCAGTTTTTAGCATGAAGAAGGTTTGAAATAAGGTTCTGCTGCACCTGCACGTTTGTTCAGTCATGGTTGCTGCTGTCTCATCTGGAGTCAGGTTGGTTTCTTTTCGCTGCGTCGTGTCTGAGTACAGCCTCAGAGTTTGCGCTTCTCTCGTGCATTCAGACCGCAGTCGTAACCTTGATTCCTTGAAAAGATAACCATCTAGCTAGCTTTGAATGTCATTTAAAACCCTGTCTGTTTGTATTTTCTAACCATCTGGAGGAAAAACTCTTTAGTACAATAAAAGGAAAAAGTGAAGACAACTTGTGTGACAATGTGTCGTAGTGTGCACTGAAAGAGTCAAAAAATGGAGCTCAGACTCTTTTTCTTTTTTTCTGTTTTCCTGCTCATTTATTTAATCATTAAAAAGTTGCATCTGTTAGAAGTCACTCCCTGCAAGTTGCACCGATCTAAATTTCCACGGTACGCCTTGAAGGGCAGCGGCTCTGGATGCAGGCGAGCGCTGGGATAGACAGAGACAGGAGCGGGGCAAGGTCTGGTGCTGCCGTTGCGTTCCCGAGGCCTGGCCCGGAGACTGCTGACTGATGCAAAATAGAAACACGGGGGTGGAAGAGTTTGAGGGTGAGACAGTGAGTGAAAGCTGAAGCGAGACTGATGGCGGGAGAGAAAGAGAGATGGCGCACAAGACACGAGGGTGGGAGGAAGGAGGGGGGAGACATTATCGAGCCAGTGTGAGTCAGCAGGTTGATGGAGCTTCAGGGTGCGGCTCCAGCACATCGCCGCTCCTGTGCGTTACCCAGTTTGAACTGGCCTGTCTCAGCCGTTGTAGTTTGCAGACAGACCCTCCGGAGCTTCATTGTTTTATTTATATATTTATTTATTTATTTATTTATTTGTGTACAATGAGCACTGTCACTGTCAGAGGTCTGAAAGTTTTTTTGTCAAGGCTTTTTTCCCCTCCACCTGTTTATTAAAAATAAATCGTTGGAAACACTGAATCCAATATCAAATCAAGTCCTCGTTGTCCTTGTCAAATGTATAAGTGTGTGTTTTTGACCTTTCTGTGTGTATGTGTGTACAGGACCAGGGGACAACATCCCTGCAGTGTATGGCCTGGATGTGACGGACGTGTCACGGTGGGAGGAGACGGTGCTGGACCCTGCACTGCAGATACTGGACAGCCTCAGTAAGGTGGGGCCTCAGCAGTCTAAAGTGGCAGCTTCCTGTTGGCTGCTTTCATCTGGTGCTGTGGAATCTTTCTCTTTTACTTCAGTTCCTTTCGCTACTCTTTATCATTCTTTATCTTTTCATTGCGTACTTTGTGGTTTTACATTTCCTTCCTTTCATCCTTTTGCCATTAGTGTGTTCCTCTCCTTGTTTGCTCTTATTTATTCCTCCTTTTGAGCATATGCCCTTCTTCCTTGGATTTGCCTTATTTGGGCTTTTTTTGTCCCATTTTTATTCATTTTTCCTTTCTGCGATTTCCTAATTCTTTTTTGTCCTTCAGTTGTCAAAGGGCGATGGCGTGTTGTTGCCACACCGCCAGGCGGGTGGTGTGGACACCCAAGTTTGTGAATAATATAATTTGAGAACGAGGCAACGTAGAATTTTAAAATTGACATCACGGATGAAACTATTAAAAATGTTTGAATCTCAGTGACCTCGATGTCAAAGTCTAGTTTGTTCTTTGGTTGAAAAAGGAAAAAAGGCCTTTGTTTGTATAAAATTGTCTTCTGCAACACGTTTGCTGTTAGCCGAATTTAGGTTACTTGTTTGCTTGTGATATTTAGCATTACCAAACTGCTTGTTTTTCCACGGTTCACCCATCCCAGTGAACTCCACTTGTCAACCATTCAGCATTCCGTAGACTCATACGTCTCTCCATTACAAGATCTTGGAGGATCACACAATCGGGCACATTTATGGGACCATAAATCATGCTTTACTCTGCTGCCTATCTGATGTTCTGCTTCCGTTCCCTTTTTTGTTCCCTAAAAGTTTGTTTTAGCACATCATAAATATTTTTTTCAGATTTAAAACCTTAAAAAAACCAGACTTTTTTCGCTCCACTTCTCAGCATGAGGAGCCAGCTATTGCACCAGTCAGAGCGCAGGGGGCGGAGCAGAGAAACAAGCGGAGCCACCACACGTGTGACCTGTGTGACAAAGTGATCATCGGTGACCTGGAGTGGACAGGTGAGGCATAAGCATGTGGGGGGGGGAAAAAAGCTGAATGTGAATATAGACGTTTGCTAACGATACTAACATGTTCATCAAAGCACCGAGGACAAGCAAACTGAGAAGTACTAAAGAAGTCGTACCATGTTATGTATTTGACTGTTTAGCGCTGCCTTAAGATTCTGTGGAGATTCATGCCCAGTGCCAAAAACAGATTTCTTTTCTCTACATGCTCACCTGATCACCTCTGGGCCCTGTTGCACCAAGTCTTGTGACTTGGCCTCTTGGTGACTTGGTCTGTTTCTCTGTCTGTCTTGCTAAATATATCCAAGGCGTGTCGTTTATCCTCTGTACCCGCAGCTCACCTGAAATCCAAGAAGCATCACTATCATGTGAGGAAGAAGAGGAAGTGCGATCCATCCTGTGACCAGTCGCAGAGGTCCAGCGCACCTTCCGACTCTGCAGCAGAGACTCTTTTAAAAGACTCTTGTGATACTGTTGCTCCGGGCAGCGGTGATCAGGACTCTTCTGGGACGACACATGAGGAAGTACCAGTGACTCTTTAAAAAGCCTGCACTGACTCTGATCCACATCCATCTTCACTCAGGTCTCCATCCAGTACTTATATGATTAATTCCTGGTTTCCATAGGATCGAATTTATTTATTAATTCCTGAATTCCAACAAAAAATCCCTCCTTCATAGATGCTGAAGCCCTCGAGCTTCAGGTTCTTGCAGCATTTTTTTTTCTTTTTCTTTCCAGTAGCAACACAGACCGAAGTGAATGAAGTACATGATTTATGGCGTGTGCAGGCAAAGAATAAAAAAAACAAATCATAATTTATTTTTTAACACTGCCTGAAAATCTAATGTAAATTTTAAGAGAGGTTTATTTTTCTATTTTTTAAGACTGTGCTGTATATACCACTGCTATGGACTCTCTAGTTTGTCAGCATTTCAGGCTTCAGGACAGATTGTTAGTATTAGGCCCGGTCACCTTTATTTCAAATAAACTCCCAAAGTTTTCTCAGCTCATGCTCCGAACCTGTAATCTTGTGACATAAAATATTTTATTATTAAACATATTTTTATTAAACTGGAAAAAAAAAGTCTCTTTTTGGAATTTCCCAAAACTTTATAGAGAATTCAAATGAAATGAGCACTCAGAGCGCGCACTAACAATGAAGGTCAAGGTCAAATGCTTAGCCAACATAGATACTGTTGTCTGCTGAGGCCTAGTGTATTGTTGTGAAGTTGGTATTCGATCCATAAAAAAGATTGTGGGTAATATGAAGTTTTTGCTGATTTACTGAACAGCTCGTGCTGGTTTTGGGGTCTACCATCACGCAAAACTTGAAGATGATATCTTGAAAACTGTGGATGCTACACCGTTACAGACAAACAGAACTAATTACATACACGTTTAGGGGGCGAAATCGGGGGGACACGGACTTAACGCTATAGCATTGACAGTAAAGACAGCTGTGGACCTCCAGCCTCCACCCACTGTGGAAGACAGAGCCAAGCTGCAGCAGACTCGGGTCTTTTAGGAGACTGCAGCCATGCAGAGACCCTGATGGACTGCCAACCAACTCACACGTCACCCCATGTGGTCAGGTGAGAGACCCTCGATGACATAACGAGTCCTTCCCCAGGTTTACCTGACGATAACTTCTTTAGGTGATCGGACGCTCTCCTTCTCTCATCTTGGCTCGAGTTTGGACTTTTGGGAAAGAAGCATTTGGATCCCAATTATGTTGTTTTCATAATCCTAGGAAGTCTAAATTGTATTTATCCAAGTGACGGTGCTTTTATGCCACTCAAACGAGAAGTAGAAAGCACAAAATTGGATTTCAGGGGTCTCTCGATGTGACAGCAGCAGTTTAACCTTGGTCTCATTGAGCTCTCATTGGCCTGCTGACACAGCACTGAGCTTGGTCCTTTGTTTGCCGGCAGCCACCTCATTTTACACTCATGAAATATGTTGTTTCTGGTCTTTTGTTCACTAGTCACCTGATTGGCGTGGTTTATCTCCTGAGTGGAGCCCAGCCGAGCTCATTTCAGCCCTGACGACGGTGTAAACCACCAGCAGGTCAGGCTGTGAGAGGAGTGTGTTTTCACAGCGGTGATTGCAGGTCTTTGTTTATCCGGCAGCGTGCCGTACCGCTTTCAACCCGAGGCGTGTCTTCCCCCCGCTGTAAAGCCACAATACCTGGCATCGCTCCAGAGGCTTTCTTTGGCGGTGCTTTTCCGTCTCCTCACCTTGCTCCTGCGTTAACGATCTCTGTCTTTAAGTTTTCAGTTGCGGTCTTACAGTCTGAGGAATTACAGAGTTTAGTTCACAGGCTCCCAGAAGTTGACCTCATCCACATGGCTAAAAATATTTCCAGCAGCATAATAGCTGGAAGTGTGCGTCTGTCTGCGTGAGTTGTGTTCCACATTCTCTCTCTTTCCAAACTGGGTCAGGCCTCCAGCTTACTGGGGTATTACCATACAGTACGGGAGTCACAGTGATAGCAAAGGTCACTGTACGGCTCGTGTCTGGTTTTTATAACCACTCCTCTGTTTGGATGGTTTGTTTTTCTTTCCTTCTGTTGTCCATTTCGAATCAGCTACGGCTCTATTTTTTTCCACTGCAGTACTTTTTTCATCTTGGTGATCTCTGTAATGACAAAAAACCAACGAGAGGGATCTTTGAATGAGGAAAAAGCGTTACTGTCAGGCATCCAACGTGCTGTTGAATGCCTCGCATTTTCTTTAGTAATTTTACACATGGTGTGTAGTTATCTTGAGTGGCTCAGCGAGTCTGGCTTGGCACCTCCAAGCACCACTGAATCACCTCACATTTAAGAGCCAAGCTTGCGCAATTCGGTGACATAAAGCACCTTGACTGGAATGCCAGTATCCACAGTCACAAGGCTAATTAGCGATGTGCACACTGTGAAGCAACGTGTCATCGATGCACGCACTGAATGAATAAAGCTTTGAAACAGGCTGGGGTGGTGTACTGCAGCTGCAGCTGCCACCCTTCTTCTAAATCTACCCTATGTATGTGCATGTGCATGTGTTTGCATGCATAGCTGCATCAGTTAGTGAGCCATACAATGATTCTCCCAGTTTCAGCACTTTTCTGCTTCTCCCTCTCTCTGTCCAGTCCTCACCATAGCCAGTCAGTATTTTTAAATGCTCTGAGCACATACCGCCCCATACATGAGGCCCAGTATAGGGGAACTGTACATGCGGTAGCCTAAAGATGTCCATTGGTCTGGCCTGTTCACCTTGGGGCCTTGGCCTTTAGTACTCCATATACTGCCTCCTGCGTGGGCTGTAAATCAACAGTATAAACCAGACTTCACACAACCTCACGCATTGGTAGCCTGACTCTCCAGAGCAGAGCTGATATTAGCCTGCCTGACAGCTCAACAGAAAGAGATTCTAAACAGTTTACCAAAGGTGGAGGCTAAGTATGTTTCCATGCTAGTTGTTCATAAGCACCTGCAATTGGCCACCTCGAATAATACCCATGAAAACATTTTGATTGGTCTACTTTTCTTTCAAGCAGTAAGTGCATTTTTACCGCTGAGGTACTGTTAATTTCAGTTTCTAGACCAACCAAACTCTTCGATTAAGGTGCACTCCATCTGTACTGTTAAGACACTGAAAGGAGGCTGCTGACCATTTAAAGGAGGGAAAGACAAGGCTAGGAAACTTTAAATACAATGTTTGGGTTTCTTCAAGGCCTCTCTCCACTAATTGGAGTCATTTAAGTCATTGAACTGGACTTCTCAACCGTGTTTTTGCTGCTAGTGCCTTTTAGAGCATTATTACTGGAATTATCTGACAAATAACCCGGCTTTATCAGCGCTACAGGCAGAAGGATTCTGCTTCAGATTTGATGACTGAAAATGTTGTACTTCATTAGGCTGTTAGCAGTAATGAGCAGGTAGGGCTGCTCGATTATGGCAAAAATGATAATCACGATTATTTTCACTGAAATTGAGATCTCGATTATTTGACAATATTTATTTAACAATAACAATGTATTGAATAATGGCTTTAAAGATTGTCAAAAATAATATAAAATAGTGTGCAAATACTGATAACAGTGCAAATGTTTGCAATATAAAAAATAAATGAAAAATGTAAACATCTATGTTTAGTGAACTTTTCAGTGTAGCTCTGTGGTGCAGCTACGACACCGTAGCAACGTTTACACACTATGTCTACGGTACTTGATCCACGTCTGACTCCGCGAACCCATAATGTTTCCACACCACTGAAGGTTTTTTTTTTTTAACCTCTCTTTTCAACCAACGACAGTCACTCTCTCATCTCCAAATAACTTCTGCTTAGCTTTCCGAGCTTCCCTCGGGTCCTCTTAATTGTTGTGACATGTGTTCGAAACGCAGAGAGGTGCGCTCGATTTGCTACAGGAGCAGTGCGAGAGTAAAGCACGAGGGAGGTGCTAATAATCGGCTCAGTCATTTTTAATGATCGTTGAAAGCCCAGATCGTAATTTAGATTAAAATTCAATTAATTGAGCAGCCCTATGAGTAGGTGTCTGTGTTTTGCAGTACTTTCTGGATGCAGATGTTAATCAAGTTTGCTAGCATTAGCCGATAATTTAGCACTGGTCCTCACGTCAAAATATAGCTCTACAAAACCAACATGGTGGTAGATGAACTGCTAACATCAAGGCCTCACTTGCGCAAGCCTTGAGACTAGTCACGACCCCCTGGCAACCTCCAGTCACAAGGTAAAAATGAGTATTCTCCAACTGGTTTAAGAGTGGTCGCTGGTTGTTGCTAGGCGAAATTGGGCATTAGGCTAATTAGGTACCTTAGCTAAAAGCTTTTAGAGGTAAAAGCTTTTATCTAAGGTACCTAATTAGCCTAATGCCCAGTGCTTAGGACCAACAGTGGGTCAACTGGAGTTAGACTGGTTTCCCAGCTCATTCCTGCGGCACTTTCTGTTGGTGCTTTTCACCTATAAATAGAAGCGGCCTGTTTTCAGTCTTTATGCTAAGATTAGCTGAGGCAGTAGCTGTTTAATTAGCATAGCATAGCGATAGCTATGTGACTATTCTCAAGGAACTTCCTAATAAAAGAAATTGAGTAAACTTTCCTTTGATGATTTCTTGTAAAGTAACTGTGATACTGTCTTTTTAACCAGTCAGACCTTTATTTTTAATCATTCTCCTCATTAATTTCTCTAGTTTGTCCTCTAATTGAGCTCAATGGACGTCTGTATTTGAGCTTTGTGGGCTTCTCAGAGCTCTGCTTGTAGTAGTGTGTCACCCAGTGACTGTGCATCTAGGTAATTTGAAGTCCACCTAATCCTAATCTCTAATCCCGTTTGACTAAACATTCTCTGCCATCTGGCTCTGGCGAGACGAAAAAAAATGCTTGCACGTATCTACACAGGCAGACATGCAAGCATCTAATCAGATAGGTGGTAGCCAAAGTCACTGTTGAAATGAAGAGAAATATCAGTTCTGCTTGTGCGGAGAATTCTTGGAGATACCAGAGAAGGCCGAGTCTTTGCCGGGGGGGGCAAAATAATAGATACCACACAGCCTTTTTAATCTCGTTTTGTGGCGTGTGAAGGACTTGTCTGAGAATGTGTATCTCTTTTGTTGACACTATAGGCGCAGACGGTTAAAACCAGCAAAAGGTCAACTATCAGGCGGTGAGCCGCTCAGTGTGCGAGCAGAGAAGATGCTAGGAGCTCACATTTGTAGCCTTTGACATCTTTTTTCTCAATAAAGATCAGTATGTGTGTGTTTGTGAATCCCTGCTTGCGAGCTGGGGCCACACTGTTTCCATGCATATAAGGATGAGGACAAAGGGAGTTTCACAAACCTGTGAGAAACACAACACTGCAAGGTGTGACTCGATAAGATAAAAGCGTATTGTGTTGTTCTGTGTGTGTGCGTGCGTGCACGAATGTGTTAGTCTTGTTTTCTATTACAAGTACCACAACAAAATGCAAGGCGGTCGCTTCTTACCTCTGTGGCTACTGCATGTGTTTGTAGCTCCTGCAGTATAGGTGTAATAATTGCGTGTTTGCACCTGTATGCATTATGAATTGCACACACATGGCCAGAGCTACTCAGTGAGGGATGAGTGTTGTTGCAGCCTAATCCTGAGATGCTGTTTTATAACATTTCAATGTGATGTATGCATCCAGAGCCAAGTGCAGACATCATTTATTTATGTGTGTGTGTGTGTGTGTGTGTGTGTCTCTATAGGGAGGAACTAGGTTCACTGAGTTCATGCAGCTCTCTCTCTCTCCTCTCTCTCCGTCTCTGTGTCACACTGTCTGGTTCCTGTAGTGGTCGCAGTACACGAAAGAGAGACAGAAGGAAAGGGAGAGGTGGAGATGTGATAAGATGTGAAAAGCCTTTAAGGAAAGTGTCATAGGTGCAGCTTATGCATGGCTCCCTATAGTCTCTCTGTCTGTCCTCTCTCGCTCTCTGCTGCATATTTCCTGCCTTGGTTATGTAATGCGGGGGCTGCTCTGTACTTTTTTCCTTCTCCTTTTTCTTCTACCCTCCCCAGTGCAGAGCATGACATGCCTTCCTGTTTTTCCAGCAACCCAGTGAACTCTTTTCTTTTTTTCCCAGGGCAGTGCTTGCCCATTTTCTATTGTTACGTATTGTATGCATGGTGCTCTTATTTTTAGATAAAGCTGTTTGCACTTGATGTGTTGTGTCTGGCTGGACTCATAAATGTCTCCGTCCTCACACTTCTTGGGTCTGTGTGTGTGTCTCTCTCACTCTTCTCCACACTGCTGTCCATCTTTCCTCTCTTTTGTGTGTCTGTCCACTTACTTTTCACCTTTGCTCTTAGGCAGGAAATGGGTGTGCTGGCTCATAAAGGACTATCAAAGCAGCCTAATTCTCAGTTATGTGTAAGCATGCGTGTTTGTGTGCTTATTTTCATTGGACGTATCTGTGCACTGGGAGCAATGTACTCTCTGCAGTGTACAGAGTGTGAGACAAAGGGTGTGTGTGTGCGCACATTGCCATTGTCAGTGAGTTAAGCGCTGTAGCCGGCTTTTTCCCGCCAGTGCGGTGTTTTGTGGGAGGGGTTTTGGCTGCGCTCAGCAGCAACAAAGAGCGTCCGCTTCCCGCCTGATATGCAAATAGATGTGAGGTGGGCGGAGCTGGGAGCCTCCCCTAATGCAGAGCTTAACGCTTTCACTGCCAGGGTGAAGGTCAGTCGGTGCATTGTATTAAATCGTCCTTATTCTGCTCACCAGGACTCTGTGACAGCATAGGGCTGCACCTACTATCTTAAATGAACAGTCTTTACTTTTAGTCTGAATACTATGCAACAAGTTATTTAACCCATTGTGATCAAAGGTCTCTGTGCTGGAATATTGTCTGGCTTTATATATACACTCAACTTTCCCCTTTATTGGACTTGTGGACTTTCCTGGTTGTTCATTAGGAGGACATAAACACAGCATTAATTGTACAACTGCAACCATGCACAGCTTGACCATCAATGAGCAGACAAGCAGTGTAGTCGAAGCTTTTGGGGATTCAAGGCCAATTGTTCTCTCTTCCAAAGAGGAGCATCAGCTAAAGCTTGTTGATCTTAGAGTTTGGAAAGTCTAATCTCTGATTTTGCAACTTTATTTAAAGATTTGTGTTCTGTGTTCATTTGTAAATATGATTTAATTTACTCAACTTACTCCTGTGTGAATCCTTTTTTATTTTGATTTTACTGACATCGCCACGCTTTCGGATTTACCAGTGAAGTGGTCAGAGTGGTGAGATCATATTCACTCATGGCCACAAAGATAAACATGTAGCTGTTGATCTGAAATTGGTGCAAATTTAAAATACAAATAATAATATATAAACTTTTAAACCTGCGCTATTTATAAGTTAAAGAGTTGGAACTCTAGTATTAATTTACAAATGTTGTAAAACTGTGCTATTGTATGTCTGTGCGTGCGTGTGTGTAACAGCACATGGCTCTTTTATGTAAGTGTGTTATAAAACCCAGTGTAACATTAGATGGCGTGTATGCCAATAACAGCTGTTGTACACGTACACACACACACGTAGGGCTGCTCAATTAATCGAATTTTAATCACGATTACGATCTGGGCTTTCAACGATCATTAAAAATGACTGAGCCGATTATTAGCCCCTCCCTCATTTATCCGCGACACCTTAAAGGCCGGTCCGTGAAAATATTGTCGGGCATAAACCGGTCCGTGGCGCAAAAAAGGTTGGAGACCGCTGATTAAGAGGACCCGAGGGAAGCCCGGAAAGCTAAGCAGAAGTTATTTGGAGAGTGACTGCCGTTGGTTGAAAAGAGAGTTTAAAAAAAAAAAACTTCAGTGGTGTTGCACACTATTTTATATTATTTTTTTAAAGTCATTGTTAACCCTTTAAAGCCGGTCAGAGCTGCACGCTCCGTTTTGCGTAACTATTTTTAAATCCCTGTAGAACCTGAACCATGTAAGCTAGCGCAATAATTTGTTTTGCATATGAAACCGGAGGAGTTGTACTTACATCTGATGCCATCAGCTTGTCCTCGGTCACGGTTTCGTTCCACATATAGCTTTGCAAAAATTGCATAAAAAGCGCTTGCAGGAACAAAAACATAATATTCCAGAAACACGCTTTGCCGTTCCTATCAGCTGTTCGTAACACTTCCCACAGTGAAATGATGCACATGCTGTTTTCTTTGCAAATTTGCATCATAGGATTGTTTTTTGTTTTTCCTGCAGTATATAAAAATTGCTGTATCTCCAAAATAAAACTATGAAGACACTCAAAATAAATTTCCTGTGGTGGGAAACTATTTTTTGCAACTTTATTGTATTTAAAGTTTTGAGGGATAAGCCTCTTAAACTTCTCCAAGTAGAAATATATGTAAACAAAACAAAAGCGATTTTCAATTTTTTTTGTAGTTTATTGCACTTTTTTGCAATTTATGTAATTACTATGGACTTAATGCATACATATTATTAAAATATGGGCTATAACAGTTGTATTGATGTATAGCAACTTGAAATGCTCCCACAAATGGCACTACAGCATGTAAAAAAAATAATATAAGCTCTGGTGGACTTGGTTCTATAATAGGTCTTAAAGGGTTAAATAAATATCGTCAAATAATCGTGATCTCAATTTCAGTGAAAATAATCGTGATTATCATTTTTGCCATAATCGAGCAGCCCTACACACACGTGCGCTCCTTCACACGCCACTTCATGCAGTTCCTATCAAAGCGCCTTATTATATGAAGACATTAAGCATATTAAGCACAACACACACATACTTCACAACTCCAAAATATTTTGTTTCAGTACATTGAAATATAAGTTCCTGCATTACAACCTGTATCAATAAGCAGATATTCTAATACCTCTACTAACTTTAATGAGAGCCATAATTTGCAAAATGATCTTCTTAGCACGATACAAATCACTGGGACTTGAATCTAGTTTTTTTTTTTTTTTTTTTTTTAACATCATAAAGTCAGAGCAGAGGGGTCTTTTACCCATAGAGTTCTCTAGATTCCCCCTACTGCCTGTTAGACAGAGTTGAGCATTAATGCAACTCAACATTGACTTCTTTTACATCCCACCATGTAGGGCTGCCACAATTAGTCGACTAGTCACGATTATGTTGACTATTAAAATCGTCGACGACTAATTTAATAGTCGACGCATCGTTTGAAGCTTTGTAAGATCACAAAAGACGCAGGAATGAGTAGTAGGATTTAAGGGTGTAATAACGGACTGAAACAGAAGATGGCAGCACTGCATGTACAAGGATGCCAGCTGCCGTTAAACCCCGAAGAAGAAGAAGCTGTGTCCCAGAATTCATAGCGCAGCCCAGCGCAGTTGTCAACAATGGCGGCAGCTAGTTAGTTTTAACTTTACTCTTATTATTCTTTCTGGGTCACAAAATAAACGTTTAACATATTTTCAGGCGAGAATGTAGCTGTGTAAACCTCAAATATCTGCTCAGTTTATCAAGACACCACATATTTTCAAAAGCTCTCCGACGTTTTCGGAGACGTCTGTTACCCACTAGCTCGTTAGCTAGGCGGGGGCAAGGCTAACTAGAGCCGTGAGAACACCGGACTCCCGGCAAATCGTTTTCAAACCCACCACTGTCTTTCGCTACTCAGGTTAAACATGATATATAAGTCACTTAGATAACTTAAAATGTTATTGTTTGGCTTTCTTTAGTATTTTATTTGTTCCTGAGTAAATCGGTTTGGCTAAGATTAAAGTTATAGTTTTTGCACAGCTAAATAAACTTCAAGCAGACAGCTGATCATCAGAAGTTTGAGACGCTGGATAATATACTCCGGTGTCCTGTTATATTTTAGAAAGCAAGGAGTTTATTAAACTTCACCGAAACAATCTGCAAATTTCATTAAAAATTAATAAACTACCATCTTGTCTTTATTTTTAGTTAGCACAAACACTTCAAGCTGTAAGCTAATGATAGTTATATAAGACCAGATGCTGCTGGTGCAATAAGCTGTACGCTGTACGTCCAATGGATGATGATCTGATTAGTCGACTAATCGCAAAAATAATCGGTGACTAGTCGACTATCAAAATAATCGTTTGTGGCAGCCCTACCACCATGTGTAACTCGTATATACAGCCTGTAGTCGGACCTTACTAGGACTACAGGCACTGGCCATGCACAGTCGCCCCGACTGTGCATGGCCAGCGCAGCTTAAAAATGTCTCCTGGCATTGATTGTCCGAGTTTCAGGATGTCTCTTGGCAGGATGAAACATCCGTCTAGGAATACAATGAACATAGCTGCATTGCATTCTGGTCCTGATGCAGTCACTGCAGCTGCTTTCGGTTCCACCAAATGCACCACGGCGCATTTTTATAAGCATCCCTGGAAGGTGTGCTTTGCACAGAGCAGGCGGGAAGGGTGGAAAATCAGACACGAGGGCAGCATTTTCAAAATAAAAGACCCTGTGCAGATTCAGCATACTGCTTCTGAGTTGCTCTTGGTGCGATTCAGCACAAAGACGTGCATGTTTTCCAGAGGTCAGTCTCCTAAAGATTTTCTCTGATTCTAGGTTTTTGATGACAGTGGTGGAGAGCACTGACTTACACATTGGTCCAAAATCTCCTATCTGGGTCAAAGTTTGCACACTCTACATTTAGATGGGGACAGTGTTATCCTGACAGACATCAGTCCCCTCAGGAGATGAGTCCTTCATTAAAGGATAAAGGTGATGACTTGAAGCACCTCTGTATTGGTTTCTAGTGACCTTTTCCTCCAGTGGACATACCCAGGCACAAATATTTAGATTTTTGTTTTTTGTTTTGTTCTTCCCATTAGACTTTGATATTGGTGTTGTGCAATTTGTCAGCCTGTTGCTTGAGAAATATTTGTGTACTCGGAGGACAGTAGACACAGTAATGTGTGATATTTGATCCAAGGAAGATAAGTTGTGCAGTGTGCCCTGCTGATTATAAACAAGTACAGTTGTGCATTAGTTTTTGTACCTCACAGATTCAGTTACAACGTTTTCTATGTGCCAGGTGTATAAATTTTGAATGCATGTTTCTGTTTTACAACAATCAGGTGAGTTTGAGGTGTTGAGGCCAAGTCAACACTTCAAACACGTTGTGGTGCTCCTCAAACCTTCCCTAAATCATGTTTACTTTGTAGGAGGACGTGCTATCCTGCTGAAAGAGGCCCAAGCATTCAGGCAATACTGTTTCCATGAAAAGGTGTACTTGGTCTGCAATACTGTTTAGGGTAGGTGGTACATGTCAAAGTAACATCCACATGGATGGCAGAACCCAAGATCCTAGCAGAATATTGTCCAAACCATCACGCTGCCTCTGATGGCCATAAAAACAATGTAAAAGAAAACACTGATTCATCAAAGCAGGCCACCTTCTTCCTTTGCTCCAAGGTCCAGTTCTGATGCTCACGTGCCCATTGTTGGTGCTTTTAACCGTTTCAGCAGGGATCAGAATGGGCACCCTGACAGCTATGCAGGCCCATTTGCAACTAACTGTGATGCTCTGTGTATTCTGACATCTTTCTATCAGAACCAGCATAAATGTCTTTTTTTAAAATTTCAGCTACAGTTGAAAATGTTGGATTGGACCACCGCTGCCAGCCTTTGCTCCCCTTGTGCATCAGGGATCCTCGACAGCCCGTTACCCTGTCGCTGGATCGAAATGACATCTCGGTTTCTTCTGCAGTATAAGATTTTCACGTGGTTTCATACTCGGTGCTCAAATGTCTTTTAATAACGTGAGCATTGTTAGCTATAGACACGCATTTGTGTCGATACAGACCAGATGATGGCGATACTGCAGCTCAGCTCCACACATGCACAGCAGTGAGCTCTGTCACAGCTGTTTTCTTTAAAAAGGCTATTAAACTTTTCCTTATTTAGATCTTATATTTGGTACACTGGTGCAATTGTTCAGTGCAAATAATGATGTCAGTGAATGTAAAAGTAATCTACAAAAAAGCAGACCGCTTTAATCACTTCATTTAGTTTTTTTTCAAGTGTTGGTTCCGTATGACATCAGTGAGAGTGGATATCCCAAATATAGTCATTTTAGGTACATAGCCCCTCCCACTTTGTATTTACAAGGGACAGCCAATCAGAACAAAGTAAAGTGGTGTCAAGTAATGCTTTTTTACTTTTACTGAGCGTTTTTTACAAAGCTGGCTTGAGGAGAGATGGAAGAGCGCTTAAATGGGTTGTTTCAGACAGAAGGCCACGTATAAGATTCATTAGTAGTACAAGTAGTAGTAGTAATTTTGAATAACGCAAAGCTACTCTTACAGATTGCGCTAAGATCACAAGCTTAAACATGTACAGTGAAGTTTGAAAGGAGTTTTAACTTCCTCTTCAAAAGGATATTGTGTGACTATAGGCTGCCATGTGCAGGGCAAACATTGTGTTAAATGTATTTGTCCTGCTTTACTAAAAGCTGCAAATTTGAAGTATGAATGCATTAAATTATCGCTGAATCTTTTATGTTAAGTTGCCACAGAACGGTTGTCCTCATGTCGCGCTTGCACATTCAGGCATGTACGGGCTTGTTAAAGAGCAGAGAGAACTGTTGCTCAGCACAGTTGGTCAGCACATTTGTACAACAGAGCAGTTGCTAACCACTCCGACGCCGCTCAGGCTGATTTACATTGTGGCCCGCGAGGACAATGACTGTCTGCTGATATGAAGTAAGCCATGCCAGGACTAGTTAGAGAGGGAACGACAGAGTGGGCGGGAAAAATGCTTACTGGTGTGTGTGTGTGTCTGCGTGTGTGAGTCCAAGTTCAGTGAAAGGCCGCGTGTGAACCCAGAGGAGGGAAACCACTGTTGAACGTGTATCGCGCTCATTTATGCTGATAAGGTGCTCTCGCCTTGAGGACAGTTAACGGTTAGTACTTGATCTGTCGGGGGCCGGGCCGTCGTGCGGAAGGGAAGAGAGCAAAACAACAAAGTAATAGGGGAATTTGCAAAACATTTCAGGGGAACTTTTTGAGTTATGAGATAACTTTGTTTAAAGAATCTAACTGAAAAGGACATTTCCATATCTGAGATGACTCTGTAAGCTCTGCTGGTTTATGTCAAACGGAGACATCGTTTAAATAAATAAGCAAAAAACCCAGAAAAGTATTTATTTACATGTTTTAATAATTTGTGTTATTATAAATTGTGTTATCAAAGATGTCTTTATGGATGAATCCAGTGTATCCCAGACTACTAACAGCAATTAATTAACATACAACTACAGTTTGGTGCTCACTCAAGTATCTGATGTGACTTTCTCTTAAATTGTTGTTATTTGCATGGTCTGTTGAAAGACAGTAAGTAGCTGCGAAGGATTCATTAACCTCTAAATTTGAATACATTTGACATTAGGGAAGTAAACTGAGACACTGGTTCTTTATTTATTACATGGCAGTTAGGGCACGAAGCCAAAGCCAGACCCATGGATAGAAGTACGTACACACACACACACACACACACACACACACACACACACACACACACACACAGCATTTCTCTTCAAACTGTGTGGTTTGAAGAGAAATGCTATAGATTTCAGAGTAGAAGAAGAGCAATGTTTTTCCCAGTACTGTGTTTTGGGTTTTTTTTCTAGATTTTTGGTTGATATTCTGTTGCTCTCCATTGACATCCAAAAAAATGAGAGACTGTTCAATTTCTTAGTAAGTGAGCAAACTTGTGAATTCAGGAGGGGATCAGAAATGTATTTCCCCTACTATGAAAAAAGCAAAGGGTTTAACTTTTTGGGAACTACCAGTATATTTGGTTCCTGGTTTTTGTGTTTTGATATTTCCATCGTATAGCAGAAAAGTACATTTACCAGAAATAAAGAAAACTTTGTATCTGACGTTTAATAATTTCTTCCTAGAATTTGCCGAATTTACTCAGGGAAATGCATGGCTATGCATGAGACACATTTCCATCATTTTGTCTGTATTTCTTAAGCAGCAGCTGCCAGAGCTGAAAAATTAAACAAACTGTAATTCTGCAGTTCCTGAAATGTCCACTTGAGGCTGACTCCACGAGCATACATGCCAACCCTCCCAATTTTTCCATGCCCCTCCCGAAAATCTCCCGGAGCCACCATTCTCCCGGATTTCTCTCGAATTTCTCCCGATTTTCCACCCGGATAACAAAATTGAAAAACCATATCCCAGATTGGCCCATCCAATTCCAGTTTCCAACAATGGCTACTACTACTGCAGCTACTTAGTTTTAATATTACTCTTATTACTCTTTCTGGGTTGCAAAATAAACTTTTAACATACACTCAACAAAAATATAAACGCAACACCTTTGTTACTGCTCCCATTCCCCATGGGATGGACGTAGAGACCTAAAATTCATTCCAGATACACAATATATCCATCCCTCCCAAACAGTGGTCACAAATCAGTCCAAATGTGTGGTAGTGGGCACATCTGCCATATTGAGATAATCCATCCCACCTCACAGGTGTGCCACATCAGGATGCTGATCTGACATCATGAGTAGTGCACAGGTGTACCTCAGACTGCCCACAACAAAAGGCCACCCTGGAATGTGCAGTTTTGTCTCACAGCAAAATGCCACAAGCAATGAGGGAGCGTGCAATTGGCATGCTGACAGCAGGAATGTCAACCAGATCTGTCGCCCGTGCATTGAATGTTCATTTCTCAACCATAAGCCGTCTCCACAGGCGTTTCAGAGAATATGGCAGCACATCCAACCGGCCTCACAACCGCAGACCTCGTGTAACCACACCAGCCCAGGACCTCCACATCCAGCAGGTTCACCTCCAAGATCGTCTGAGACCAGCCACCCAGACAGCTGCTGGAACAATTGGTTTGCACAACCAAACAATTTCTGCACAAACTGTCAGAAACCGTCTCAGGGACGCTCAACTGCATGCCCGTCGTCTTCATCGGGGTCTTGACCTGACTCCAGCTCGTCGCCGTAACAGACTTGTGTGGGCAAATGCTCACATTCGATGGCGTCTGGCACGTTGGAGAGGTGTGCGCTTCACGGATGAATCATGGTTCACATTGTTCAGGGCAGATGGCAGCTGAGAATGTCCCAGTTCTTGCATGGCCAGCATACTCACCGGACATGTCACCCATTGAGCATGTTCGGGATGTGCTTGACCGGCGTATACGACAGCGTGTACCAGTTCCCACGAATATCCAACAACCTCGCACAGCCATTGAAGTGGAGTGGACCAACATTCCACAGGCCACAATTGACAATCTGATAGACTCCATGCGACGATGTGTTGCACTGCATGAGGCAAATGGTGGTCACACCAGATACTGACCGGTTCTGGGTCCCCAGACCCCCAATAGCGCAAAAAACTGCACATTCCAGGGTGGCCTTTTGTTGTGGGCAGTCTGAGGTACACCTGTGCACTACTCATGATGTCAGATCAGCATCCTGATGTGGCACACCTGTGAGGTGGGATGGATTATCTCAATATGGCAGATGTGCCCACTACCACACATTTGGACTGATTTATGACCACTGTTTGGGAGGGATGGTTATATTGTGTATCTGGAATGAATTTTAGGTCTCTACGTCCATCCCATGGGGAATGGGAGCAGTAACAAAGGTGTTGCGTTTATATTTTTGTTGAGTGTATTTTCAGGCGAGAATGTAGCTGCGTAAACTTCAAATATCTGAGCCGACGGAACAGCAAACTCCTGGCACATCGTTTTCAAACCCCCGCGGTCTTTCGCTACTCAGGTTAAACATGATATATATAAGTCACTTAAAGGCAAGGTCCTCAGGTGGACACAGCTTCTGAATGTGGACACCCCCGCTGTTTCCGGCCAGACAATAATAACTGCGACATTTAACTTATTTTAGCCGATAAAAACAACATTGTAAAATTCAAGTTTTTTGTATATATATGTATATGTATATGTATACAACCCCTCCCCCACAGCCCTTTTGAATGTCTCTGTAATTCTGAGGTCTCAAGGTTGGCAAGTATGCTCCACGACTGAGTAAATCTTTGCAGACTCCTGTGATAAAGTGCTCAACTTCAGCCATGAAATAATCACGTTTACAGTTCAGTACACAAAGTGGGTTTTGGTCTTTGTGGAGTTTTTCTTATAACTCAGTCGACTCACGCCGAGGCTTCAAAAGGTGCGATCTAGAAAACAGTAGGATGAGCTGATAAGCCCACTTTGATATTTACAGCCTATAATATTTTCTTAGAGCCGCTTTCTTTTCTGTTCAAGCTGTTGTTGAATTTGATCCCATAACATGGTTCAGTGTCTGCAGCCCGCTGCTCTCATTTCCATATAACTTCTGACAAGCTCTCCTATCTCCTGCCCTACTTTACACCCTCCAACAATCACACCTTACAGCACAGCTCAGTCAGACTGACCTCTCAGCTGAATGTTCCTGCAGCTTATTCATCATAACAGGTGCCGCACCATACCTGAAGTTTAATTGCTCAACAGCACTGCTTATTTGGAGCACCGCATGAATTACCTCGTGAACTGTTTGATGTTCATCACGCTGCCAAAGTGAGTGTTGGTAGGGCTCTTGTGCTGAGGTGAATTACATTTCTGCCGTTTTGATGGGAACAAGCAGAGAAGGCGCAGTTTGAGTTGGTTTGTAGTCTTTCATAAAGACGTTTGCTGCCCCCTTGTGGTGAGTGACTGGAATACATCCTGCAGTAGCTCTCGGTGGGGAGACTGATATGCTACAACACAGTAATGTTCATTAATGAATACTTAATACAAATCATTAATTCAGGACTCAGGTGTGTCTCCTTCTGACAAGCTGACCGTGGCTAAAGCAAAACTAAAAATTCATGTGCCGATTGAAGATTTTGCATTTGCAACATTACATCAGATACCTTCTTGCTTGGCATTGAGTTATGTTGGGCTAAGTGTATGAATTGAGTCTAAATGTTACATTTCAGCCTCCATTACTTTGCCTTGTTTGTTTTTTTGTTTTTTTCAAATTCAGGATGCACCGTGGTTTGGTCAGCATATCGAGTAAATTATATTTTATTTTTATTTGAAGTTCATTAAAGTTTAAAACTTTAGATTTTTCCATTTGTATTCTTGCAGCCTGCAACAGTGGATTGTTTTAGTCATGAAAATAAAATTTTTATTGGTTTATTTAAAATGTTTAAATCCAATTTTAACATTTTTATATTTTTTATGCAGTGGATTGTGTTCTTTATCAGTCCATCCAGTTTCTGCTCTTCCAGGGAGACATCGAGGCTTTTCCAAGCCAACCAAGAGATGTAACCTCCAGCGTGTCCTGGGTCTGGCGCAGGGCCTCCTCGGCGTAGGACATGCCTGAAACGCCTCACCCAACTCCTTTCAACTGGGAGGAGCAGTAGCTTGACTCTGAGAGTTTTTTAACAGATTTATGGGGATTGATGGCAAATAATTCTAGTTAAAAAAAAAAAAAAAAAAAGTTTTACATTCTTGTGCAAAATTTGGAGTTTACATCCTGCAGTTACAGACCAATTCCTGCACCATTAAAGTCACCTGCCCTCCCACTGTGGGTACTATTGCAAAACCACTGTGACCTACGCAATATTACACACTGTGAAACTGTTTCTTTACATTAAACACTCACACATGTAACTAGGTGTCTTCATTGGACTGAGTTAAACCAAAGGAAACACTGAAAAGTAACTAACACTTTATGATTTATTCCAAATTTGTAATGACTTTGAATATAATCATTTAATTGCTTTCCAGTCAAATATTTCCTGTAATTTAAAGCCGCAGACTACACCACTGTTACTGAGAGTTTACCTTAGAGCGGGGATGTCACGTTTATTTTACATTGTGTGCAGAGTACAGGCTGCTATGATCTTAAGTGGGCTGGAGCAGTGAAGCTTCTCTTCCTGTCAGTGTGAAGAAATCTAACTACACATTTTTAATATAAAAAAAAAGAAGAAGTGCAATTTCAGCAACATATCTCAGTTTTTCTACATGCGAAAGACATGCTGCTTTGGGATTAAATTGTAAGAAAAAGATGTTTAAAATGACAGAAAAAGTTCTGTTAATTCATCATACAGGATGTACCTAAATTATAAATTGAACATTTGTTTTGTTAATTGACATGATGTCCTCTTATTCTTTTGTTTGTTTTTACAGCAAGCTCGTGATAAAAATCCTACATTTCTATAGTGGTGAAAAAACAGGAACTTTCTGTCATTTCATTGTTTATCTTTTACTTATTTAGTTTGGTGTGATGCAGTACGACTAGCCAAGGGGGAAGTGGAAAATACGTAAAACTTAAAAACATAGTAAAAATTTTCGAATTTACATCCTTCTTTACATTTTCCAATCTTCTGTTTAATGGGTCAGATTGGAGCTTTTGCCGGACTGATTCTGGCCCGCGGGCCTTATGTTTGACAGCCCTGTTATAGAAAAATGTGATTTTCACTTGCAGTTTTTGACATCACACCCCCAGCACCATTACTCCTACACATGACTGAACAGACACAGGACGGCTGTTGTTGAATGTAATAAATGACAAGTTTATTGTTGCACAAAATATACAAAATAACAAGCAAATGGACAGCCCCGGCCCCCTCCCCACTTGGCGTCCCTCCCCTCCCTCCGGTTCATTCGCCATTAATGAAGCTGAATTTCTGAAACCTATGACTACGGCAAGTCCGATGGTCCAAGCCAAACGCATGGTAATTCTGAGAGACAACACATACCCAATTTCAGCATCACTGAACGATTAAAAATGAATAAAAACACCTTATTTACACATTTCTGTCAGAACTTTTGCAACATGCCATCTATGTATTTATACAGAATATGCTCGCGCACATACCCCTGTATAGAAAATATATTATAAGGTCAAATTAAATAAGTAACTAAGGGCTCTAGACATTACAGCACTTCTTTTGAATCTCCTTTTGGATCATTTTTAGTTTCATTTTTATTTCCCACTTATTGATGGACTTTTTAAACCTCACTCTAAAAGAAAGCACTCGAGTTTTTATGTGTGAGTTTGTGATGGTGGTTTTTTCATATTCCCCGACGGGGAACATGTGGATGCCCGCTGTGAAAAGCTTCACGTATTTACACCGGAACACTCAGATCGCCCTTAAAATGTATGTAAATCGGACCACCTTCCCACTTGTTTTTCACGTGTGTCTCGGCTTTTTAATCCTCTTTTACAAAAAGAAAAGAAAGATGAGTGATATAATAATACCATCAAACCCTCAAGCCTGACTCACGTGCGATGTAATAACAGAATAAGCTTTGGCACTGGGTGAAGAACTAAAAGTGTGCTGCGGTTTCCCTAAAAACGCCCTCTCAGATTTGACCCCCTTTTTTTACGCACTGAGATGCTGAAGGCTCACTCGCCATCGTGGCTAACTTGTGCACAAAAGAAGAGGATGACAAAATCACTGTATGTCCCACATCACAGCCAAACGATATCAGATAAGAAGCTGCGATAAACCACATTAGCACCATGGAGAGAGTGAAGGACGTAGTTCAAGTAAAGCCAGACAGCTGGCAAGATGGTTTTTGTGTGCAGGAACATAAACGGCATTGGGGCACACGACACGGGCGGCTCTTTATTTATTTATTTATTTTTTACATTTTTGTTGGTGATGAGGAGAAATTTAAAGGAAAAAAAAGCATATACTTGATAGATGGATGATGAGGAAGAAATCGGGGCAAAAACAGAGGCGTCCCGTCTCCGCCTGCCTGCTTTCCTCCAGCTGCACCAGAAAGAAAGTGAAACGGGTAAAAGCAAATCTCCGGAGTGTATCCATCACATTGCTTTATGATTCACCCGTCGGTGGAGACCAGTGCAGCTGAAGGAGAGCCCCTCCAGTTCAAGCAATGGGAACCAGTTTGGGATCAGATTTCATTGGGGAAGGAGATGTTTTCAAAGTGTGTGCAAAAATACTCGTCAGACTACTTCTGGAACATTAACCCTCTTTTTTTTTTTTCTTCCTTTTTTGTTTCGTACACTTTCAGTTGGTTCTGACCTTAAATCTTCCAATATAGCTTCCTCTTTAATCCTACCTATTCTTCACCTGCTGCTCAGTGTTTCACTTTTCTTAATATATATCTATATCTTCTTTTCTGGCTTCTTTTTTTTTCTTCTTTTCTTACTTTACAAAATGAGAGACAGAATGATGGACAGCTGACAATATATATAATTATTTTCCTCTTCTTATTGTCATCAGGTCGCACTTAACCCCGGAGATGATTTTTCTCTTTGTTCGTTGTAAACAAACAGGTTTATCAGCGTTTGTTTCCTCCTCCTTCAAGTGCGCTCCTTCGTTTCCCCTCCTCCTCCCCTCCTGGTCGCTTCTTTTTCTTCTTTGTTTCATTGCAGAAGGGCCCTGATTTGTTTGGAGGTGCTGTCATCGTGTAGATGCCGTGTCGTGTATCTGAAGAAGCAGAAGCACATTCATGTCACATTCACATTTATTCAGAGCGAGGAAGGAGGAGGAGATTTGTACCTTTCTACTCTTCTACATTCATACTCACCTCAGTGCGTTCAGGAGTCCCTCCACACTGTTAGACGGTTGCTCTTTCAGCACCTTGATGCAGCCCTTCATCTGCCCACCACAAAGACAACACAGGGCATTAGAGAAAGGTCAGCGGGCTCACATCACATCATGTCCTGGTACTGCTGCTGCAAAAAACCCAAACTCACGTGCACACATTTATGAAATGTTGTCAAGAGCCTCCTGTCTCAGTACACCCTCACTGCTTTCTTAGGAGTTACGAGGGCAAGTAGCAGCCAGGCGCCGCCAATCAAATGCACTTGACTAACTGATCAACAGGAAGTGTGAACACCTCTATAAAAGCTAAATTCACCCCAGATCAGAGCATCCTGTGCCCAGAGAAACTGCACAGAAACCCAAGAGCTACGTCTTAAATGCATCATCCTTTTCTCTGAAACTCGGTGAGCAGGTCAGGAACCATGAACCATGGCGTCGTTTTCGGACAGTGATCACAGCTTTTTGTATCATATTCAGGAACTTAATATCCCGCAAGTTAAAAATTCTCAAACCAACTCTGGGAAACTGATCCAAGCTTTCATATCGAGCACGAGCAGGTTCGACTACCGGGATTATCCGAATCATCAGTAGGACAACTTTAACTTGTCTGGACTCCTAACATGTACATAGAAATGTGTACATGTTATCCCATTATTGAAGTGACTTCACGGGTTCCCAGTTGACTACAGAATTACCTTTGAATTCCTTCTCATGAACCTTTTAGCTCCCCAGAACATCTTGTCCTGCTGATGTGAGGTCAGTCAAATCCTTGCATGCATTTAAAAACAGACTAAGTTCTCGCAGGCTTGCAGTTACGAGTGTGTGTGTGTTAGCTTTTATTTTCATCTTAAACCTACACAGGATTTGGTGGTTTTTTTATCTACTGTAAACACACTCAGATGAACTATAATGAAATGCAGCAAATAAATGAAACTGAGACTGACAACTCAGACTCTACAGGCCTCGGCTAGAATGTTAAATTTTAGCATTCATTAAAATTCAGTACAGTTAGAAAAAGATTAAACATGTACGGCTTGACTGGAAGGTTTGCCATGAGAAAGCTTCTGCTCTCAGCATGTCTTGTGTTTGCAAAGTTGCATCCAAATAAACCACAAGACTTCTGGAACAATGCCCTTTGGACAGACAGGGCCAAAGTGGAGATGTTTGATATCTCTACTTTGGTGGAGAGCACTACGTAATGCGCAGAAAGGAGAAAACCAAACGTTGCATATCACTACAAACACCCCATAACCAACTGTCAAGAACAGTGGTGGAGGGGTGATGACTTGGGCTTGTTTTGCAGCCCTTAATGACACCTTGCTGTCATTAAGTCAACCATGAGCTCCTCTGTATATTGAAGTACTCTACAGTCAAATGTGAGGCCATCTGTCAAAACAGCTGGTTCCCAAGCACAGCAGCAACTCTACAACAAAAGGTCTGAAAAAGAAAATGTGCTGCAATCAAAGTGCAACAGGAGTTAAAGAGAGCTGTGCATGAACAAATGCCCACCAACGTCAATTAACTGAAGCTGAAGATGTGGGTCACTGATAAAGGACAGCGTGTATCAGTTCTGTGCTCGTCTATTTGTAATTCCTTATTATCAGTTTGTCCTGGTAATAAATGGATAGAAAAAGACAAAAACATTTAAGAGAGGCATTCATCTTGGTATGAAACTTGGGGATTTGAAGCTAATGGATTTGCATCAATCATAACAAAGCCCACATTACATTCATGCTCACAATACCCAGCTATTAACAACTCCATCCATCTTATGCAAAATTTAAATATTTTCATTTTTTTCTAGGTCTGTTACTCAACACTCATCACACTTCTTTACAAACATGCTCCAGAGAGCAGATAATCTGAGCTGTTATGACATAAAAAGATTATTCTGAGCTTTGAGTCGTGCAGATCTTCTCTGGTGGAGCTCAGTAATAAAAATATGGAGATTGAAATGAATGCAACTGGTCAACTAAAGCTTTGTGATTGATGACCAGCCTAACCAAACTGTTGGCTTAGCAGGACCCCTCAGGTACACTAGATTAACCTCCTTTGCTTTACACATGCAACAGAGGGCCATTATTTTCAAAGTATGCAAGTATTTGCTGTACTCACATCAATTTTGGAGGTCTTGGCGAAAGCCCCGACGGGGTGAACGTGGTCATACAGGATGATGACGCCCACCATCACCCTCATGCAGAACAGCATAGTGTCTGTGTTGGTGAACCGACAGCGGTACTCCCTGGGACAAAAACGGGAGTTAATATTTGCTCTGTTTAACAGAGGGCACGGCGGGGGTTGGGGGTGTCCACCAAATACCAGTGAACAAGTTATAGATGAGAGTTTCTTCACACAAAGACACACAGAATAAAGATTAAACATTTCACATTTAGCATGAAGGACTCTGAGCGTCGATCTATTGAATTACTGACATATTATACGGCACAGTGAAAGAGCCTGTTAATTCGAATTTAGGATTCTGACATTCAAGGAGATGGACTGAGCGAAAGAAGATGGGGAGACAAGAAGCACTTACGGAGTCTCCAGCATGACGCGACACACGCAGGCCATGGTGCTCAGGCAGTCTGTGGTGTCCTCTATGGGCAAGGTCTTATTCTGATGATAGACAAAAGGGAAATGAAAGAAGATGTAAAAATGGCTTCCATTTGGATGAGAGGACAATGTGAGAAAGTCCTCTACACTTTACTGCACTGCCTGCGCCAAAATGTTCTGCCACAAGGTGGCGACAAAGCAGGGCAAAAAGCATGAGGACTGTGCAGCTGCTATGCTGGAAGGCGTTCATCCCCAGCACGCCCTCTACATATGGCACGAACCTCTGAAGTCTTTCTCCGTGTGGCGTGCGGCCCATCAGGATGCATTGAGGTGTAAAGTTAGCAAAAGGCTGCTGCCTCGCCCGTAAAACTGTGTTTTGACAGGAGAAGGCGGATGTTTCACACAGCAGTTCAACATGGCCGCCTGAGGTGAAGACTCGAGTGTACCATGGAAGTATATGGTTTTGTTTTTTTTCTTACAAGCACAGCAAAAACAGACTGTACATAGAGACACACAGTAATTCGGATCTAATCTATATAGAGGGCTCTGTTCTTCTATTCGCTTTATTGAGCTTCACTTCTGTGCTGACAGACTCTACTTTACTCTACTGACTCTACTTTAGTTACACCCAGATGTCTTGACAATGACCACGTCTACGACTAAGACCCCCACAGTGAGGGAAACAGGACTCCCTTTTATACTGGTCATTGTAACTTGGGTTAGCCCCTCTTTAGATCCCAAAAGCAGTTAACAACCCAGTCCTTTCATTTGCTCTCAGGTTAGCAGGAGACATCTAGTACTCTTGTTTCTTTAATTTCTCTAAATAAAAATCATTATTTTATTTTTTTGTTTTTTGCTTGGTCGCCCCACACTTGGAGCAGCTCTATCCCCCATCAGCTGGGGCCTGCTTACTGTCATATATGAAAGTTTCACTGCAAATTAATACAGTAGAATTCAAGAAACTTGCTAAAGTGGTTAGTCTACAGCAGGGGTGGGCAACTCCAGGCCTCAAGGGCCGGTGTCCTGCAGGTTTTAGATCTCACCCTGGGTCAACACACCTGAATCAAATGATTAGTTGATTACCAGGCCTCTGGAGAACTTCAAGACATGTCGAGGAAGTAATTTAGCCATTTAAATCAGCTGTGTTGGATCAAGGAGTCATCTAAAATCTGCAGGACACCGGCACTCGAGGCCTGGAGTTGCCTACCCCTGGTCTACAGTGCTGTGTTGACATGGCTGACTGGTGCAGAGCAGCTGTGGTGTTCCTGGTCAGTGTTAGGTTACACTAAAGACATCGAGTTAAATTTAAAGGGATGATGCTGATCAGATTCACTCACTGAATTACAGCTGGTAGAATTATCCTCCAAAGAGCTACATTTGACTTTTATCCAAAAAATGGGGTAATACTACCAGAAACCTTGTCTGCATTGAATACTTTTGGTCTTTTACTCATTGTTGAGGATGAATTGTGTCACCACTACTTTATTCAATATTATTGATTGGAATGTTGTTCTTGGAAATGTGGACTAAGCCATAAACACATGTAAGCAGTGAGTGGATGACGTGTACCTCTGAGACAAACTTGGTGGTGGCGTTACTCAGAGTCTTCAGCATTGGTGTTGCTTCGGCGTAGAACAGCGACATCCTGTTTGCCATCTCGTTGTTAACCTCGTTCTCCGCTTCCAGCTGCGCGCCGAAACAAAACAGATGTCACACTTAAAACAAACGTTTGTTTTCAGACGATCCGATAATCATGTCACACAGCTGGTGAAAGGAGAGCGTAATGATGGAGGCAACCCTGGTGTTAATTTGTATAACTCGAAAGTTAGATGAAATATTGATTGTACACGTCTTTGCGTCGTTGGAAGGAAACGGACACCCCCACTTCATTAATGATTAAAGAGGGGAACTGAAGCCGCGCTGAACCATTTGATCATGTATGCAGTGCAAACAGCCGGAGCCAGGCCTGCCTCACCTGCTGGTTGTTCAGCCTGTTCCTGCTTATGGTCCTCCTGTAGTAGCTGAAGTCATTCTGAATGGCTGGATTTGTCATCTGCACGGCGAGAGAGAAGGTGGCATTTAGTTTCACAAAGGCTGCTCAACGACCGTATTGATGTTTCAGTACAGTAAAGGTCAGCATCTGAGGGCTGTAATTAGAACAACAACAACAAAGATTTCCTTCACCTTTAGTTCATCGAAGCTGAGGGTGAAATGGAGGATCTCGGCAAACTGCTTGGCCAAGGCCTGCTCTCTCTCCAGGTGCTGCATGGGAGCATACGGCGGGCTCGTCAGCGCCTCCAGCAGGCTGCGCAAGGCGTTCTCTGCAAATGGATCCAAGTCAGAAATTCATCCAGTCCAGCTAGGACCTGGCTGTTTTATCTTAGTTTGGTCAGATTTATGTAATCCTCTCTAATCTAGCCAGGATCTGAGTGTTTCTTCTTTTTTCTTTCTCTAAAATACATACAATTAATCATCGTTGTCATCAATCTCTTCCACAACGTGTCTTTTGTCTTATCTACCTCCCCTCAACCCCAACCAGTCACACCACATGGCCGCCCCTCCCTGAGCCTCGTTTTTCTAGAGGTTTCTTCCTGTTAAAAGGGAGTTTTTCCTTCCCACTTTCGCCAAGTGCTTGCTCAAAGGGGGGTTGTTTGATTGTTGGATGTTTTCTCTGTATTATTGTATTATTCAGGTGTCCAAAAATTTAGAATTGGAGCCAAACAGTTGGTCTGAGAAATAAAGCTTGAGAGGAAGTGAAAGTATGCGAACGGAAAAGCTGCTTTCCTAAAAGGAAATCATTACCAGCGTGTCTTCTACATTTTGCATGAGCCTTTCTCTGTCTTTCTCTGATGTGTGTCCCGTTAGGATGCACAAAGGTGTAAATTTAGTAAAGGACTGCTGCCTCTACACTGAAATCATTTTTGACAGCAAAGGAAAGAATTTCTTTATTTATTTCTTTATGCAACAGCTCAGCGTGGGCACCTGGGACAAGGGGTCAAGTTTATCACGGTATAAACACCAAAATGGCTTTATCACAGCAGAAAGAACGTTTGAAGACTGCGGTTCGGCAGACAGGCCACTTGTGGCTGGCAGCTCCCACAAACACTATATGCTATACACAATTTGACAGATCTATACTATTTGCAGTCTCGTGACCTAAGAGGACATGCAAGAAGTTTTATGTTCCATACTTTTACTCTTTGCATAAAGTTCCAAAATTGAATTCAACAAACCAACAGGTTTCGTCACAGTGGCAATTTCCATCTTTTATATACAGTCAGTGGAGCCACGGGATTTGAAACAGCATGTCTGTTGCATTTTTAATGTTGCATATTTAGCTACACTTCGAGGCAGAGCTCTCAGGGAGCAGTTTCAGTTTGTAGGTCGTGAGTGAGATGATTAGAGGCAGATCAGTCCAACATTTTATGTATTTATTTTTTTGGAAGCAAATGCAGTAGTACCTCCCTGAACTGGTAAACAGACATCGGTCGTGATGGTGAACATGATGAATGTTTTTCTGCTTAGCATGAAATCCAAAATACCCACTTGCATGCTCTCCTTGCTATTGTCTTGCTAGTTTCACTTTCATTAAGGCTCTCAGCAGGATTTTATTTGCCCTCAGTGACCACAGGCTTAACAGAGCGCTCCTTGCTAAAACAAAGACTGCATGTTGCATGTTCACAGATCAAGCTACAGCTGCTCACACAGCCTGAGTGTGGCTGTGACTGCAGAGGCAGTGGCCATGGTTATCCCACCCGTGTCATCCATGATGTTAAACTAAGTCTGCAACAAATCACACTCCATAGCCGGACTCCAGAGGCTGTACGTACAGTGGTGTTGATGCCTCAGAAGCAAAAGCTCCTGGGGCTCCATCCCTTCCTCTGCATTAAAAATGCACGAGTGCCTTCTATAAATACAACATGGAATTGTTTCATCTGAGGCCCTGGGCTGATACCCCAGTCTCGCTCCTGCCGAGAGCACAGAGTGCACGATCTCCATCCTCTGACAGCTTATAGAGATGCAGCAGCTGTTAATGTTAAACTGGACCTCTCCACCCCTTACTTCCCCCTTTGATCAAATAACTATAAAGCAAAAGGTGGTGCTGGGACATACTGCCACCCTTTCTCTTCAGCATGATGGAAGTATGTGATCTCTATTGTACTGAATCTCATAGCTACATTAGCCGCCAGACATTATCATCAATTATTGGCCAGCTCCCATTGTATGGTAATCTGAGAACACAATGTCCCTGAGACTGAAAGTATTATTGGAAGGCAGCGCAGAGGCGGCAGCTGAACTCTATTTCTCTGCTCATACTCCTCTCTCTACTCTCTCTCTTTCTCTCCGCGCTGGACCACTGTGGACCACTGTTTCCGTAGCAACGGCTGCCTGGCTGCTGCTGGGTCAGGATGCTGCAGAGATGGCTGAGAGGACATCATGGAGTATGAATGTGAGTGTGTGTGTGTTTGTTGAGGAATGCTGTCAAGCCTGGAAAGGCACAATGCTGATGGAGCTCTCAGCAATGCCAAGGCCCATTTTTATCACTTTAAACGGACCTCCTTCCTGTTTAAGGTAACATATGCGGCGTGGACACTTTTGACTGCATTCATCAGTCAGTCTTAACAGGATTTATCACATCCTGAAATTGCTGAAAAGATGCCAATTTTAAAAAAACAACAAAAGAAAAAGCAGTATAATAGCTAGTGCTGTAGTACGATCAGCTCTAGCCTGTGCAATGAAGCACAGATGCTAAATACCAAAACAGCTGTTTCAAACTGAGATAAACAGAGGACAGAGACTTTAATCTGAGGGGTGCACCCATCACCTCATCTCCACTCATTTTCCTGCCTTCTTCTGGCTCTGCAGCACATCCACCCAGCTGACAACCCTGCTTCGCTCATAAATGAGCAGCTGACAGCAAATGCCGTCTCTTTAGATTTTAGGTTCATGTTACAGATGCTTTCAGCTCCAACATGGCCACCAGAGATGGGGTTACATCACTCTCTGAAATGCTTTCATAGACTGCAACGGCCACACTCACCCAGTCGGAGGGAGAACTCGTAGAACCGCTTCAGCTTGGCCACCAGAGGGCACACTGCGTTCCAGGCCTTCTCCTGAAGAGCGAGGTCGCCCGGGTTCTGGATGGCCTGCAGCCCAGTAACAGACAGATGTTACTTTTAAAAACCTTGCCATCTTTTTTGTTCCCTGTCCTTTCCTCTGACCAGTGATCTCACACACAGTATCACACACTCAAATTGGCCTCAAATAATCTCACCTGATCAATATGATAAGAAAAAGTATAAATGGTTTATATTTCTTTGCATCAACAAATAACAATCAATAAATAAATCAAATCAAAACATGTTAATCCCAACTCTCAATTTCTTTACACTGAAAGAAAACAACAACAATTATTTGCCCTCATAAACATTAAATAATTATTTTGGGTAAAATGTAACTGAAATGTATAAAATCAAGCATTTATTTCTTCAAATTATTATTCATTTTTAATTAGTCATTCCTCGAGTTTCATTAAAGCCAATGTGCCTTCTATGTTGTACTCCTATAAAAAAAATTAGAGGTAAAATTTACATGTAATCAAATTTGTCAAAGTCAGCATTGTGTGGATATATATATTCGTTTTGCGCCTACTTTTGGTGTAAATCTTTAAATAGGGCACAAAAACATTTTGCAGAGGCTAACTCAGTGCTTAAAGCTGTTTAAACAAGAGGAAATTGGTGCATTTGCTCAGAGCTATTTTCAGCAGCAAATCAATACATATCAGCTCCATAATAAGCCCTTATGACTGTCATTATTTGTTTTCCTGTAAATTATTCTATTGAATATATAAGACATATAATCCTGTTGTGACGGCACTTTCTTTTGCCAGCAGATATCCCCAATTTTTTTTAAAAAGAAAGAACTATGAGTTTTTCTAATTCTCTGAGCCAAAAAGTGCCACTCGAACAGCTTTACTGTTCTGTCTCTATCCTGATGGTTTTTACACAATCAGCTGTTCATATAGCCCTTCAAAGCCTGATTTATGGCCCCTTTCATTGCTAAAACACAGTGAAAATTGACTTTTTAATGGCTGTTATGGAGTGATAAACACAGATTTCCAAAATCCCTCCTGCAAAAAAAACCCTTTTATTCCAATTTGCCAACAATATGAAAGAAGACTTTTTGAACCCGGATCATCTAAATGTTCCCATTTCTGTCCTGGAAAAGTGTGCAAACTGACACATATTTAGTCAAGATTAATATTTCACAAATGCCTCAGTGTAAAAAAAATGCAGAGCAGGATATCTGTTGGTTGCATGTTATCACTAAAGATATATTTCTAGTTATCTTTACTCAGGTTTGGTAATAATACTCTCCTCAGTTTCTCTCTGCTGTGGAATTAATAATACATTATCTTCTCTATAGCCCCCGGCATACAGTATCTGTGTCCTCAGAGTTAGGATGCAAGGAAAGGAAATGATTCAGCACTTATAAATGTAGTTATCCTGACAGCTAAGCTATCAGCAGTGGTTCTCATTAATGTTTCTGAAGACAGTTAATTGTGTGCCATGTGATCATCAGGACCAGTGTACCAGCTTTGTAGCTGATTATATTTATGGAAACGACATATTGCATGAAATGTTTCTGGTGTTTCTGCTTGGATTTAGATTCGGTGCCTGCTGCACGGCAGAATTCCAACCCTGGCATCACACATGAGCGCTAGTTTCCCCATGCTGCAGTGGGGGCTCGACTGATTCATGCTCACTTCTCGTATCTCCTGGCCCGCTCCGTTGTAGGACTGCAGCTCGGCCAAGATCCCGTGAGCCTCCTCCAGCACGGCGCTGACCTGGTTCCACACGGCCGTCTCTGCCTCTGTGGGCTGGGCATCTGTGAGGGCAGGGAGGGAAGAAGGACGGGGAGTGGGAAGTGAAAGTGTCATGACGGGATGAAAATATCAAGAGCAGAGGTGATGGGATACAGAGAGGAGGGAGGAAAGGGAGAGCGAGTATTAGTGAGGAGCTTAGATGATGATGTCCTAGAAGGCCAGATAGAAACCTGAGATTAGCAAAGAATTAGAAAGACAACGAGTAATCATTGCATGTGTAAATATCTAAGGTTAAAATCTGGCCAATAAACAACCTACAGGTAGAACAATAACAGGACACTCATAGAGCGCTCTGTCACACAGCGAGGTTTGTGGTTACTCATATAACAAGTCGGCTTCGTGTCAGGGAACAGAGTTTTGCATTTTGATGGGCTGCAGTCGCTGTAAAAGCAACCATTCATGTCCACTGCCCATTCAGCATAAATGTACCAAAGACTGGGTAGGTGTAACAGCAGAATCAGACTGATGTAATAGTCTTATAGATTTTTCTCACTCTCCTTTTCCCTTTACACGTCTGTGAAATGATTTTTTTAATGACTGTTAAGTTTAATTGTGAGAAAAAATAAGCAGCAGAGAGGGAAACCTCTGGGCATGCTCAGTCTTTATCTCAGTTTTTTTCCAGTCATAGTTTTTGCTTCGTTCATGTATGCACGCAGGACAGATGAAGTGCTTACAGGGACACAATTAGGAGGGGTTCTCTTGAGTCAGCGATGTGTTTGGTTTTTCTTGCCTCTGACTCAGGTATAAAGAGTGGGAGTGTGCCCAGGCAGCTCGCTACATGTGGTAGCTCTGCTGATTATTTTTGCACCCCGAGGCGCTGCTTCCCTGCGGAGAAATAGTAATCAAGGTATATTTGCTGTCCTGCGTGCACACCAGCTGCCATTATAAGCACAGCAAGCAGTGCAACATTAGTGAATTCTCTCTAATGCCCCCCTTCATTATTCTGGTAACAACACATTATGTTTACTTGGTATTAATTAAGTATAGCATAATTGCTTTGTATTAAATACAGTTATTATGCCAAGATCTTGTGATTGATAATGCCCTCATATTTGTAAGCTAAATTAGTTCTATATAAAAGATGGACATATTCAGGTATCAGTCTTGAACTGCCTTAAACCTGCATTCTTTATACTGGCCAGCAGGGGGGACGCCTTTGGTTGGAAAAAATTAATCAATTATAGATCTTTACAGACAATTATCCTGCTGCTAATTTGATTTATTAGCTAAAGAACTATTTATGGTCTGAGTTGCAAATTTAAAGTCTTCCTTAATACAGAATGATTTCATTTTGTAAGCTGTAGTTCAAACAATACAGCATAGTATACTTCAGGCAAGGCTACATTGTGATCATATAGTTTTCTCATTCATATCCAGCCCACACTTTTGGTTCTACTAAAAGGCGTTGCTGTGTAGTTTTCTTTATTTCGTTTTAACCCTGTCTTTTGCTAGCCAAATTAGCCAAATTAGCATCCCAAGTACGGCTAAGTAAATAACAGATGCACCTCATTAGCTAAGCTAGCTAGCTAGCAGTCAGTATTAGCTGATCAGCAGAGAAGGTTGACAGTCAAAATGCCAAATTAGAGGCGTTAAAAAAATTATTTTCCAGAAAACAATTGGTTGCATTACAGTTGTGATGTCCATTTTTAATATACAGTTAATGATATGAACCCGGAGCAGAGAATGTGTTAGCATGCGCTAGTATAACGAAAAAAGCCAGGGATAGGGTCTAAGGTTTCGACTTCACTTTTATGGTTCATTCGTTGTTGTAATTTAGCAACATAAAAATTAAAATGAATTGAGCTAAATTACTTAATTTTATTACTTTGCATATATAAAGCTCATGCAGTGGATGGAATTACTGCGGGGAGTCGTCGATATAAATTTAATGACACAAAATTTAGATAATTGAATAAAATGGACGACCCTAACTATAATACACAGTGCAGTGAGTGATTCGCACACACTGTTTGTGACAGAAGTCTCATTATGGATATGGGAAATCTGGCCATAACTATCACAGTATTACACAACTCTGATAAACCTCAAGCTTCACTTGTTGATTTTTGTATTTAGTCGTGCTCCCAGGGGGATTTTTACAATGTGTGCAAGTTTGTTTCTCTCTCCGAGGTTGGCTGATTACAGCTTCACGGTGAGAGCAGTATCTTCCCTGATTCTCAAACCATTTCCCTCAGATGTTTTAAGACACAGAGGTTGCTATAATTCAGTCTGAGGATGACTTCAAGCTGACTGATGATTTTCACAGACAGCAGCTCAGTCCAGACATCCATCCTGATAATCTTTTTGTCAGTGGTCAGAATTGCATCTTATCCTTCAAAGGGTGTTAGGGAGGTGCGATCAGCGCCGAGCTATAAATAGTTTAACGAGAAACCAAACTTGAAGCTGTGTGACAGAGGTGAGTGTGTGTCTCCAGGTGGAGAAGGAGAGCTCACAGATGGCACAGGGGGTGGATGAGGAGGGGGAGGGACGCTCCCAAAGCTGCCATTCCCGAGTCTGACTCATCCCAACTCGCTTTTGAAGTAAAGTGAATCACAGGCCCGACACACGAAGGGGAAATTCAACCTATTTGACGGCTGACGTCTCTCGCCAGCAGTGAGCTCTCCCACTCCCACTGTAACAGCGGGTAAAGAAAGAGGGGGGAGGAAGGCAGCTGTTAAAAGGGAGAAGGGGATGTTTGAGGAGGTGCAGAGCATGTTGGGGATACAGTGCAAAACATCTACATCTTAAAAATTCATAATCAGTGTTAAGATCTTCACTGGAGATGTTTTTTCACAGCTTTTTAAACTCATCAAAAGAGGAACAAAAAAATCTGAATCTCAAAGATACCCAACAATTCAAGAAAACCTCTAAACATGTCAGCTCGCTTACTGAACTTCGTGTTAAATGCCGAGCCTGCTAACAAAGTAAATTATAAATTGACATGAACTACAAAAAGATTTTAACACTGAGTAATGAAGTAAAAAAAAAGATTTGTTAGGATGGATGCTTTGCAAAGTTCATACTTCACTGACTGGGTAAATTAGAAAAGAGGGGACAGAGGTGAAATCATTAGCCTTTCTTCGCAGTCATACTTCAGCTTCTCTTTATCAGTCTCACTCTCCTAACGCACACTCACACTCACAAATAGATTAGACGTACAATAGGGGATGAGGAGATGAGGAGGTGGAGGGATGACGATAGACTTTTTGTTAGCCATCGTCATCCCCGAGCAACAGAAACCCACACAGGACTGGCATTCTCTGTTTGTTTCTCCTCAGCTCTTTGTAGCTTTGGAGAGCAAAGTGTTATTGTTGTCAGTTTTTAACATTAATGAATTTATTTTCTTTTTGCTGCAGTGCCACCCTGCTATTGTGCATCTGTCTGCGTCTAATAGGATGCAGCGTGCGTGAGTAAGACCCTTCAGAAAAAAGCCAGATGCCTTTCAAATGCCGGTCCCCAGAGCAGAAATCAAAAAGATAAAGAAAAGGAGGAGGGGTGAGGAGGGGGAGAGCTGAGGAGGAAATAAAATATAACTAAGGACCTAAAGATGACACAATGGTCAGCTAAGATGGATGATATGACCAAAAAATAAAAGGGAGGAGGGGGGAAGCAACAGAGAGAAAGGGATAACTCAAAAAAATAAGAAGCGGATGGTCTCACGTTCAAAGTCAAGGAAAACTATTGGGCCATGCTCAAGTTCGGCGCAAGCCAGCACTTTCAGGAGGTTTCCCATGAGCCCCCTGGAACAGAGAGAGGGGAGAAGTCTGTGGGTGATGAGGGGATGGGTGTTGGGAGGGGTTGTGCGCGCGTGTGCGTGCCTGTGAGGTGTAGGTGGGTGTGCGTTGTGCGAGAGGTGAGGGTGTCGAGGTGGATGAGAGGACGTTGTTGGAATGGCATGATGGGAGTATGTCCTGGGTGGAGCGTGACAACGTGGACGCAGAACGTCTTTAATCGCACTCTCACTGTTTCCTCTGAGATAAAATAGTCCTTCATGAGGAGGTGCCGACTCCAAAAGCAATCAAACTTAAAGATCAAAGGTCGCAGGAATGCGCTACTAGCCTCAAACTCAAGACAGTTTGTCGCAAGAACAGTTTGAATTTATTTATTTTGGAAGACAGGAAACTCATTAAGACTCAAATACAAGAAACTACCTGAGTCTGGTGCAGAAAATTTAAATCAAAAGTTGCAATAAAGTCATGAAATATAAAGATAACGACTTAAAAAATACTTCAGGGGCGCACTTTATTTTTTGTTGCATTAATAACACTTAAT
Organism: Maylandia zebra; assembly: GCF_041146795.1. Lineage (NCBI taxonomy): Eukaryota > Metazoa > Chordata > Actinopteri > Cichliformes > Cichlidae > Maylandia > Maylandia zebra. The sequence continues at coordinate 25,780,159 of NC_135187.1, forward strand.
CAGCTGTGCTTCCTTTTATCAAATTAGACAAACACTAGGAATAATATGTTCTGATTAGACACAATACCTTAATTATGATCTAGTTAGAAACTCCATATACTGTCAGATCCAGAGTATCCAGTTCTACTGGTTGACACTGAAAACACTGCACTCAGAGGACATTTACTGGGCCTTTGTTGACCATGTTTTTACTTTATTACAAGGCCATTTGTTGCTCATTATAACTGCTTCACATGCATCTTGATGCGTTCAAGTCCTGTTGAGTTAGTGAGCTCGTATCAGTTTTCCTGCATTCTGCCTCCACATGCAATTTATTGATCTCAAACATGTAAAATATGTATAAAATATGCTGCCCTTGGTGTTATAGGATTACCTCCAACAGCCTAACACTGGCCTAAAACTAGTCAGGCAATGTTATTATAGTTAACTAAAACTAAACTAAAAGCTAAAACTAGGTGATTAAAAAAATCAGTTATTTTAAAATACAAATAAACTGTAAAACAGGAATACACTCATTGATAAACCACTAACAGCTTGCCTGATGAGGCTTTGTTGAGCCTGTGATGTCTGCAGTACTGCGAGGGCCTTTGTAAAGTGTTAAAACAAATGTTCACCCTGCCCACTCTGGAAACTAACTAAAACTAAACTGATACAAAGAAAATTGAGAATGAAACAACAGTTTTTTAAATGCCAAACTATCATAATTCTGTTGTCTGAACACTGGACCCATCCAGAGTGTGAATGAAACACATTACAAGAGAACCGTGCGGTAAAATGAAGTGAAAGAATAAAGTCTTGCTCTGTGTTTCATCCCATTGTAATAAAGGCCAAACCTGATGTAATTAGGTTTAATACTTTTGGATCCAGAAACATTATGCACAGGTTCTAATTAGCCCATAACTGCAGTGTAATTAGGATATGACTGTGTTTGTTTACTGTGTAATAAAAACAGATTGTTTCTAGTTTGGTATAATTTGATGCAAAGTACAGCTGGTTGCGTAGCACTGGTGCAGCTCGGAGTGTTTGCATCCGCTTTATGAAAGCTGTGCGTCATGTATGTGACTCAAAACTGGAGCAGTGAAACAGATTTATTTTTAAAAGGTGAGTTTCTATGAGACAAAAACCCCATGTGCTGCTTTCAATTACCTGTGGTCACTGTTCTCTATTTTACGGTCAAGTCTCTGAGGTTGTTGGTTTGGTTTGTTTCTGTTTATTGGCTTCTTATCATATCTGATTTCTGTGGATGGCTGACAAGTTCATGAAACAAAGGTTTCCTCGTGTGGAGAGTGGGACTAAAGAGTGTCTGTTAATGACAAACCACACCCTCAACAACACTCCATCAAATCACCACCAGCTGGCCCCACCCCCTCCCCGCCACACACTTCCACTCCACACACTCACAATTCAACCACACGGACACACGCACGCAACCCTGGCGCCCACTTACTTTCAAAGTCCAGGAAAAAATGTGGACAGTTCTCTAAATCCTTGCCAAGGACCTTAATGAGGTTCCCCATGGCTGGCGACCTGGACGGGAGGAAACAACAAAATGCATACAGTACCCTGGATCTGGCAACCTGCATCAAAATACACAACCGGCACATGGAGGACGCAGCAGACGCACTTTAGTTTCTTACCCATCTGCACTTGTCTAATTTTCCCCTCTGCATCCTTCTGTCTAAGCAATATGTGCAGAGCGAAGCCGGACGTCCAGTCACAGATGACACCGATCGCAGTTTGTGTCCGATACGCATATGCTGTATTCAATTACAGCACGGCCCAAATCCAGCCATGAATCATTTAGCTCACTCATTGGGAGTCGCTCGAGCTGAGCGGTGGTTTTAATCCATTTACATTACTATAGTAACCCACTAAAAGCCTGCCATGTGCAGACTGCTCCCCTCTAATGCTCTTTATATACAGCAGTCTATAGATACTTCTTCAGACCACAGGGCCAGATGCCAGAGCGTGAACCCAAGGATCCAAGCTCAAGAGATAAAATTTGTGGTCAGACAGGTACGTTATAAAGTCTCGGGCTTTTCAGCTTATTTCTCCATGAAATACAGAGGTTTTCAGAATGATTTCATAGAATTAAAAAATAATAATTTCAAGGTGTTTAACGGCTTTACTGGTCTGGCCCATTTAAGATCAATTTGGCAACTGGTGAGGCTCTTTTTCTGCCACTTATCACACTGACAGGAGCGTCTATGCTCCAAACTACTAGTAAGTACATATGCATTAAGTTGTCCACATCTCAATGAAAATATCAGATGTGCCAGCTGAATTTTATTTCTGTGTCTGAAATGATGCTGATGATTTACCTCTGACTGAATCACACACAGCTTCAGTAACACGTGCACAAAACATTTCATACTGTGGAACAAGAAGATTTTTAAAATGTTAAAACTGCTTAAACAGGAAGTTTAGAGCAAAAGACACCAAAAAAAGTCATCCTCCTTAAAGGGGACCTGTTATGCCGTTAAGGAAGCTCCTTATTTTTGTTTATACACCGCTCAAGAAAATTAAGTGAACACTTAAAAAACACATCAGATGTTTCTATGCTGATGTTGACTCTGTAGTGTGTTAGGCATGAAAGCATCCCACATTGTTTGATGGAAATGAAAATGATCATCTTACAGAGAGCTGAATTCAAAGACACCCTGAAAATCAAAGTAAATTATCCAAGTAAATTATAGAGCAGATTACTCTATTTTGCCTATAACAGCAAGGGGGGCAGTCAGTGGTGTCAGGTCCTTCATTCTCCAAGAACTGCCTCCATACTCGTGCCACATGAAGTTGGAGATTGTCATTCACCACCCATTGCACCAGCATAAAGTCTGGGAATGGAAGTAAGGGTTTCATCCTGATACCTAATGGGAGTGCCTAACCTGTAGAGGTCTGTGTGTTCCTCCATGGATATGCTTTCCCAGACCATCACTGACCCACCACTTAATCGGTCATGCTGAATGATGTTAAAGGCAGCATTATGTTCTCCACAGCTTCTCCACTTCCTTTCATGTCTATTTCATGTGCTCAGGGTGAACCTGCACTCATCTGTGAAAATCACAGAGCGCCAGTGATGGACCTGCTAATCCTGGTATTCTATAGCAAATGCAAACCTGGCTTCAGGAGCCACCCTCATGATTGTTTGGTCAGATCAGGTCTGATTGAGACTGTGCTGGGAGGAACCACAAACCTTTTGGCAATGGCACGTATTGATGTGCCATCCTGGAGGAGTTGGAGTATTATGTTGATGCCAACCATGCCTCATGCTACAAGTAGCTACGAACAACCCCCAAAACAGGAATGGTTTTGGGGGTTGTCTCATGATTGCCCCTCGAGTGCACCTGTTGTTAAATTCATCAACACCAAAGCAGCTGAAACTGATTAAAACCCCTCTGCTACTAAACCGAGCAGATCAATATCCCACAAGTTTAATTCCAACACTTCAATGAAAGTGTTCCTTTAATTTTTTGAGTAGTTTAAAAATCATAAATGTTGATAAGAAACATGACTTAGCCAAACGCACAAGAGAGTACTTTGAGAGTGAGAGTAAATATCCTTTATATGTCAGCATTGGATGCCCCTCCCAGTTCAAACCTTAACTGGGAGGGGCATCCAATCACAAGACATCTGTCCTCATAACCAATATAAGTTAAATAACGATTATTTTTAACTCATGCATCTGCTCTTACAGTAAAAGCACGGAGCTGGAAATGAGCATAACAGGTCGCCTTTAATCGTCTTCCTGCTTCTTGCTCGCTTTGGTAGCAGAAGGTAAGCGGCTGCCAAGTTTCACTTCCTCTGCCGTGCCCTTTGTGTTTGTGCATGTGCTGTGTTAGCTCACAGCTGAGGTCTATCAGTTTCCGGCTTCAAGAATAAGCTACAGCCGGCATTTGCATGTTCTCTAGATGCCATCTTGCAGAAAATAAATTAAATGTATCAACAGTCTTTTCCCTGTTACTCAGCAAGAACGGGTGTTGCACTGCAGCACAGAGGAAGGGATGGGGTTACACTGTCCGGTCGCTGAGACAGTTTCACACGAGGACTGCAGTTACCTGCCGTACTCTGTGTCTGCTCCATCTGCAGGTAAATTGCTTAAACGCGGCTGTGTGCTGAGTCACGGCTGTAACCTGTGAGCGTTGGCCCAAAACGCACCTCATCTCCGACCTGACTTTTCCACCACCTGCTCCGAGAGATGCAAACCGAGCCGACACCGTGAATATATGAATAACCGATCCTCATCTTCGGCCTGACAAGGTGACTACAAAGGCGAAGTCAAGCTGAGATCCACGTCACAACCTCGCATAAAGCAAAGAAAGATTTCTCTGAAGTGTTGGTGCATGTCAGCCTCACAACAGCCACACACGCACACATTAACACACACTGAGTCTGGAGCAGCATGTGGTCCGTGCCGAGAGCAGAGCTGGGCTGATGGTTGCCAGGATACTGTTGGCCTGGTAATATCTTCTCAGCTGAAGATGAAGAAGAAAAAAGGAAAAAAAAAAAAAACAGCATCCAGCTCACTCGCACACCGGGTCAATCGCTCACAACAGCGATCCGATGCTTCACTTGTTACTACTCATGAGATTGGTCTTTATTTTGTGGCACGGATGGTAAACGCGATTCATTAAGCTTTAAAGCCAGCCTCTCTCCTCTTACCCTGCTTTCCTATGAGTGTGTGGCCTTTTCGTTTGTCTTTGGTCCTCAGCTTCTTCTCGCACGTCCTCGCCTCCTGTATGTAAATCCCAGAGTGACAACGGGAGTCCCACGATGGTTTCCACCAGTTTCCACTCTCGGCTGATGTAAACTTCTGCTCTCGCTCTTTCTCCCTCAGTCTGTCCACTTCACACTTCTCTTTTTTTTAGACATCTATTTAAAGGCCTGTGGGTTTTTTTCCTTTTCTATTTGCTCTATGGGCTTTTTTTTGTTTTGTTTTTGCTGTTGTAAGCTTGTGAGTCTACAGAACATAAGATGTCTCTCTCTCTCTTTTTTTGTGTGTGCGTTTATATCATTTCTACTCAAATAGAGAAAAGTCTCTTCTCTCTTTTTTTGTTTCTGACGTCAGAATGGGTTCCTCAAAAATATCCCCTTCAGCTCTCCTTTCTGCTTCACTTCCCTATTTCACCACTCAGCAGCACTCTCCCGGCTTCTTTGGCCTTGTCTTGTCGCAGCACATCTCTGTCAAGGTGCCATTCAGCCTCACTGGTGGCCCTCGGGCGCAAACAAATCCAAGTGGCAGAATGGAAATGGTGATAGGGTAGCGCAAACACACGTTTGCTATTAAAACTTTCCACGAAGCCACTGGATGCATCACAGATGGACTCTCTGGGCGCTGAGACGCAGCACTCTGTGGAATTAGGAAGTGTGTCTTTGGTGGCCACCGGTTGCAGCTCCTCTCACACGCACAGTGTTTGCAGTCTGCCGGCGTTTGAGTGGATGAAAGTGCCTCTCTTATGCAACCGCACAGCACACACAGCTCTCATCTGTAGTCCGGCAAGAGACACCAAAGCGAGGGGCTCCTCGAGCCTTAATAAAGACGCAGCCCGGCTCCCACATGGGCCTGGAAAGCAAATCTGGTCCAGACTGGAAGCCAAGCGTCAGCGCTAAGCCTCCCAGCCTCCTTTCAGCTCTCACTGAAAGATTCCTCCTGTTACAGCCCAGGAGCTTCATCAGTGTGGATTTAGTGAGCACAGGAATGGCACTGCCAAGCCTAACCTCTATTAACTCACCAATAATACCATCCGCATTCCCTTTCTATTCTGTCTTTCTCCCTCTCTGTCTCTAACCACAATCTTTCTGTCACTAACTGAGTATTCAGTGGTCTGTGAATCAAACCCTTTAGCAGCTGTACTGTATGCAACGGATGCAGCGACTGCACTCGTTCAGCTCTCATCTTCACCAATCTTTATTCAGAAAATCTGCCTCTCCTCTTTCCCCGAATGGTGTTTTGTATGCTTCTGTTTTTCTTTCTCCGAGTTATCTGCTTGCATTCCTACCTTTGCTTGTGTTTATCCCACTGGAACACTTCACTGCATCAACCAGGGCTTGTCAGCTCCAAACAGTGGTTACAGCATCAGCACCCACAACCTGACAAAGACAGAGAAACAGATTAAGGAGGGTAACAAGAAGAAGAAAAAAGCAGAGGGAGGGGAGTCGGCGTAAATTTCAACTACATGTGGAGACAATGTGGGGAAAAACAGGAATGTAGTGTGTTGTTTATTTGGATATCAAGATGTTAAGAGTTGGTAACGGCAACAAATTAGGAACAAATATGACTGTGATATGATTATAATTGGCCAGACTGAACATGTGACGTCATCCAAAAAATGTTCAAGCCTTTGTTTAAACCTACAAATAACAGATTTTTCGCCACACACTCACTCTCCTTCAGCTCTGTTCTTTATCTTAACCATGCTTGTTTCTTTAGATAGCCAGTAACTTTGTATCTAGTTGTTTTTAACTGATGAAGGCTACCTTGGTTTGACCAGAAACTGAAAACAGGTCAGTCAAGACCACGACAGTCAAAGAAGATTGTTAATTTAATCTGTATTTATTTAAACTGCCTGAGTGAGTCAGATAAAGCATTAACATGGAGCTCGGTTAGGGGTGGGTTGCAAAATGGCTTGCAGAGCATACCGCTGTTGGCAGGCTAAGGCAGAATAAATAGCTGGCCTTGTATATTTCTTTTCTACATTAACTGAGCACTCACAGCACTTTTTACTAGATTTTTACCCAAACACATATTCATACAGGTGCTTTTTGTGTCACGGGGTGGAAAAGGGACAAGTTATCTAGGGTTTTTTACTATGCATGTTTTGCTGTGTTTTACCTTTTTAATGTTTTAATATTGTACACTGGTTTATTTTTATGAGTTTTATTGCATGTTTTTATGGTATTTATTGGTGACTTGTCCTGGAAAGACTCCGCCCCTACCTGATTATGAACCTGATCACACCTGGGAGGTCCCAGAGGTCAATAAGAGGGCCTGGCAGACCACAGAGAAGGAGGCTTGAGGGGAGGCTTGAGAGACAGGCAACAGTGGCGGAGTGAATGGTGTCAGGCGGTGGCACCTGCAAGCCCAGAGGGCTGGTAAAGGTTGGCGTGGGCTGTGAACGAGGAGACGACGCCAGCGAGCAGGGATCGGAGAGAGCGCTCCGGCTGCTGGAGTAACTGGAGGCCAGATCACGCTGTTGCGGGGAACTATAGGCGGTGAGACAGGCCGGTGCCGATTGGCGTGTTACAAGGAAGCGGCGGGCAGAGTTAAGAGCTCGGCCCGAGTGGAGAACACGGACAGGAAGGCGAGGACGCCGCCGGGTTTCCCCCTTGCACACTGCTTGCCTGGAATTTTAATTTTGAGTGACTTTTATACCGTGGCGGACGCCACTGGGTTTTTAAGGTTGTGTTTTATTAATGTTTATTGTGTTGTTCCCTGGCCAGGGTTGTTTTAATTCATTTTACATTTTTAACTGTTTAAATATAATAAATTATATTTTAATTATACAGTCTTTAATTCAGTGCATTCCCTTGGCTGCTCCACTGCACCGTCCGTTTTTGAGGAGGGTTTCCCTCCTTTAGTAACACTTGTGCAAAAATTACCTTCACCTCTGTTACATAAGCACCTAATCTAACATTCACACTCCAATAGATGCATCAGGGGCAACTTGGGGTTCAGGATATTCAGACATGGAGGAGTCAAACCACCAGCCTTCTGACTGGTAGACAATCTACTCCAGCTGCCTTAATGAGCATCTGCAGAGTCGGGTAACAATTCTTTTTACCATAAGCAACTGCACAGCATTATATATATTTGATTCACATATTTAGACCATACACTAAAAGCAGCTGTAATCCACACACAGTTGTGGATTATAGACGTTTTCTATGTCCCAGGGTGGTTTTGATGGAGTAATACCATTTAAAATACAGACGCTTAACAATCTGTTCAGTCTGGGAGCCCGTGAATGGTGCTTCTTGCTTTCTTCTTTCCATTTTTATGTCTTCATTTAAGCTTGTTAAGCTCATCTTACTGACTGAGCGTCTTGCACACCTCCAGCACTCTTACCCGCTGACTGGTGTAACTATTAACACTGCTGCTGCTGCCATTGCATCATCGAATCTCATCAGAGATTTGTACCACAGGCCTTCAAGCTGGCTGTAGTTAAACCTTTACTTAAAAAGCCATCTCTAGACCCAGCAGTCTTAGCTAATTATAGGCCAATCTCCAACCTTCCTTTCATATCAAAAATCCTTGAAAGAGTAGTTGTCAAACAGCTAACAGATCATCTGCAGAGGAATGGCTTATTGGAAGAGTTTCAGTCAGGTTTCAGAGCTCATCACAGCACAGAAACAGCTTTAGTGAAGGTTACAAATGATCTTCTTATGGCCTCTGACAGTGGACTCGTCTCTGTGCTTGTCCTGCTAGACCTTAGTGCAGCGTTCGATACTGTTGACTATGATATTCTATTAGAGCGATTAGAACATGCTGTAGGTATTACAGGTACTGCGCTGCCGTGGTTTGTATCATATCTATCTAACAGACTCCAGTTTGTACATGTAAATGGAGAGTCCTCTTCACACACTGAGGTTAATTATGGAGTTCTACAGGGTTCGGTGCTAGGACCAATTCTGTTTACATTATACATGCTTCCCCTAGGCAGCATCATTAGAAGACATAGCATACATTTTCACTGCTATGCAGATGACACCCAGCTCTATCTGTCCATGAAGCCAGATAACACACACCAATTAGTTAAACTGCAGGAATGTCTTAAAGACATAAAGACCTGGATGGCCGCTAACTTTCTGCTTCTTAATTCAGATAAAACTGAGGTTATTGCATTCGGCCCTGAAAAGCCTAGAAATATGGTATCTAACCAGATTCTTACTCTGGATGGCATTACCTTGGCCTCCAGTAACGCTGTGAGGAACCTTGGAGTCATTTTTGACCAAGACATGTCCTTCAACGCACATATTAAACAAATATGTAAGACCACTTTCTTCCATTTGCGCAACATCTCTAAAGTTAGAAATATCCTGTCTCAGAGTGACGCTGAAAAACTAGTTCATGCATTTATTACTTCCAGGCTGGACGACTGTAATTCATTATTATCAGGATGTCCAAAAAACTCCCTGAAAAGCCTTCAGCTAATCCAAAATGCTGCAGCAAGAGTACTGACAGGGACTAGAAAGAGAGAGCATATTTCTCCTGTTTTGGCTTCCCTTCATTGGCTTCCTGTTAAATCCAGAATTTAATTCAAAATCCTGCTCCTCACATACAAGGTCTTAAATAATCAGGCCCCATCTTATCTTATTGACCTTGTAGTACCATATCACCCTATTAGAGCACTTCGCTCTCGCTCTGCAGGCCTACTTGTTGTTCCTAGAGTATTTAAAAGTAGAATAGGAGGGAGAGCCTTCAGTTTTCAGGCCCCTCTTCTGTGGAACCAGCTTCCAGTTTGGATTCGGGAGACAGACACTATCTCTACTTTTAAGATTAGGCTAAAACTTTCCTTTTTGCTAAAGCATATAGTTAGGGCTGGACCAGGTGACCCTGAATCCTCCCTTAGTTATGCTGCAATAGATGTAGGCTGCCGGGGGATTCCCACGATGCATTGAGTTTTTCCTTTCCAGTCACCTTTCTCACTCACTATTTGTTAATAGACCTCTCTGCATTGAATCATATCTGTTATTAACCTCTGTCTCTCTTCCACAGCATGTCTTTTATCCTGTCTTCCTTCTCTCAACCCAACCGGTCGCAGCAGATGGCCCCGCCCCTCCCTGACCCTGGTTCTGCCGGAGGTTTCTTCCTGTTAAAAGGGAGTTTTTCCTTCCCACTGTCACCAAAGTGCTTGCTCATAGGGGGTCACATGGTTGTTGGGTTTTCCTCTGTATCTATTATTGTACAATCTACTGTACAATATAAAGCGCCTTGAGGTGACTGTCATTGTGATTTGGAGCTATATAAATAAAATTGAATTGAATTGAATCAGGGGAGAGTGCAGACAGGAGGAAGGCAGGATATTTGCAGAATAGTTGCCAGGGAAACACAGCCTCTTATTCTCATGGCAACGCACAGTTTGGTGTTATCAATGAGGTGGGATGGATAGATGGACTTCGCTCAATATCTGGAGCACGAGGGGACACCAAAGCATTTACTTTCCTGTAGCAGTGTTAAAGTGCTGTGCAATCATGGAATCGCGTCTTCTACCTTATCGGGGAGTCATGGACTAATTCAGGAGTCTAATGTTTATTCTGTCAGTGAAAGGGCAAAGGTCAAGCCTTTCAAAGGAGACTAAACCCAAGAGACTAAAGCCCAATCCACAGGCGCTATATGTAAAAACCACAGATTAAATGTGTTGTGGCAGTGTTTAGTGTTCATCTGTGTTAAACTGTCGTCTTTACTGTAGAAGAATTTAATATGCAAAGTCACATCTGGTGAGTTTGCAGCTCGGTGCAGACAGAAAACTCAGTGAGTAGCCTTTACACATTTATCCACTTAACAAGCGCAGTTTAAGTTTGCAGACTTATTGTGAACTTTATTCTTGCTCCTAACTGTGGAGCTCTCACACGAGCCCTTTTTGTTGCAGCTGTAACTATTTGAGCCTTTACCAGACAAGAATAGATATCTAATTTTACCCCTGCTTGAGGGCCTCAAGTACACACTTTGATGGAGAACTATTTTTTTAAATCTGCTAATTGCTAATCAAATGGTCCACTTTTCCATTAAAGCTACATGCCACTTGTTTGCTTTCTCACCATGCACAAACTTCAGTTTTCATCTCTACTTCCAGCATACATGTTTATATTTACAGCTCGAGGGTTTAAGATGCATCCACCTTTATAGTGCACAACTTTTCATTTCAAAATCCAATCACCACTAAGTGAGTAATACTGCAGTGTTACAGGAGGCGTAAAAATGGTCCTCATGACTAATGTGCTTGATTAACATTTAAGTAAATACATTTAGTTTATTTTTTTATACAGATGAGTAAAAATGAAGGAAAAATGGTCTCAGGGACTCAGTAAGATGAGGATGCTATCTAGCATGTCACGCACAAAATTTCGTAAAACTGTTTCAAGATTTGAGCAAATAATTCATATGATTAACTTTATGGATGAATTTACTTACACAAATCTGATCTGTGTTATTACAGTGTTAATATATATACAGAGGACAAAATTATTGGCCACATTTGTTTTCTAATCGTACTAGTTTTCTTTAGAAAGCATAACTTGTTTATATTTGGACACAGAAACAAAAACTACCAGGGTCATTATAATTAGCCACCTGAAAAAACAGACCTTTTTATTGAGCAATAGCATGAACCAGCACTGTGCAATGATGTGCTTTAACTTTGTAATGCTCAAAGCTCGTGAAATCAAGGTCAAACTGAGCGTTATCTACTATTTACACACAGTATAAAAACTTCAGCAAGGGTTTGGGCTGAAGCTTGAGAAAGCATCACGGCAAAAACAACATAAATTAGTTTAAAATTGAGAACTGTTGATGCTCATAAAGCTTTTTTTTTTTTTTGCCAGGGAGGTGCTGCTTAAGTTTAGAGAAAGAAGGGAGAGGTGTACAAGCTAAAGAGCAGCATCCCTACAATGAAACGCTTTAGGATTTCTGTAACTGGAAATCTCGACAAAGTGGAAGGAATCATAAAGAAAAAAGGACGTGAAGATTTTAAAAGAAATCCTCAAGCTGTCAGCAGGAAAACTGGTTCTGGGTCGTCACTTTGCCTTCCAGCACGATAATGACCCAAAACATGCTATTGGTGAAGAGCTACCTGCAGAAGATTAAAGTAAAAGTTCTGGACTGGCCTGCACAAAGTCCCTGACTTGAATCATTAAAAATCTGTGGGGTGAACTGAAGACCAAGGTCATGCCAGAAGACCAGCACATCTGGAGGAGCCTGAGAGATTCACCAAAGAAGACTGGGCTGGGATTGCTCAGGAAACATTTGTGAGACTACAAATAAAAACTACAACAAACAACTGCAGGATGTTATCCAGCAAAAAGGATACACAACTGTATATTAGCAATAAGCTAATAATTTTGACCCTGGTAGATTTTGGTTTTTGTGAAATAATTTCGTTTCTATGTTCAAAGTAAAATAATGTAAGCATCCCCCAAAAAATGAGGTTAGGAAAAGCTATTTGAAAAATTTGTGTTTCTGTTTAACACAATTTGGGAACAAATTTTTATGAAGTGCTAATCATTCCGTCCTCATTTGGAAACGGTCAAAACAAATCAATGAATACTCGTCTTTTTGCCCTTCATGAGCCTCATCGTGAATCAGTGTCATGTTAATCAAATATCAGACTACTCTGCCGTCTCCAGATGGCAGACACTGTTAGACGAGCCAGCTGGAGGGGACAGTGTTTAAATGCACTCTAGCTGCTTTTTTCAGCAACCTGACAGCTGATATGTAGAGACTCAGACTAGAGGATTATAGGTGGGGCAGGAGAAGACACAGATTAGAAGATTCACAGATTCCACTTTTTCTGCAACCTTCTTTTTTATGCAGCCAATCATTCACTTCTCACCACCTGCAATTTTGACTTGTTCACTTTCTCGTTTGTCCTTTCTTGCCAGATGCAGATAAGTGTGGTATCACAGGATACATCTGTTTTTTTATACTAACATTAATTGTAAGTAGTCTCTATGATCATGGCTGCTAATTTCGATCTCGCGCAAAAAGTAACGGAGCATGTGTCTCAAAATCCTAAAACCAAGAAATTTGGCATTTTGTACTTCCAGTTCTCTTCATCTAGAAAGAGAAGACCTCAAACCTGTGACTTTTTTAAGCTTTGCACTACAACATTAAATATGTAGGTAAATAATTGACCTGTAAATTTCAAAGGTGTTATGTGTCCCAGAAAGGAGTTTGCTAACAAGTGGCTAAACATGACCGCAAGCGATATTAAACACCGTGACAGTGAGCACAGCAGCTTAGCGACGATGACGCTCAAGTAGTTCGTTAGTCTCAGTGCTGATTGCATTCAAGCTTTGAAGATCAAAAGTGGCGTCACTTCATGGAGATTATCTTTCTCAGTAAAACGCCTGTTTTCTCCAAGAATCCAAAAAGCCTGTCAAAAAAATACCGCTGGCTATTTTACTGAGACAACCAGAGTGATGCTGGGCTTGCATCATCCTCGTGGAGCTCTTGTATGTTGAAGTGCTCTGGGAGCTCCTCACACTGTCAGATTGGTTGAACTTTGACCACTGCGTGGCATGTCAACTTCTCATACAGCCCACAGAAACCCGTCATGCACCTACAAGCAGGAAGGAAGGGCAAAAATGGCTGAATAGTTGATGTTGTGTGTGTGAATTCTTTCAAAATAACTTACACGCCTCAGTAAGGAAACACTTTGCATTCAAGTGCACAAGTGAGGTGTGTGTTTAACAGTCAGGCAGCGTGTTTAGATGAAGCTTTAAAGATCTATTAACGCTTCAAAGTTAAGGTTTGGAGAGAAACAGGTACAGCTCTGGCTATGGCCGCTGAACCCTGCTGAGAGCCCAAGCAGTGTGTGAGGACACGAGAGGAGACAAAGAGACTTTTCCAGGAGCAGAATGGGAGGTAGCAGCGTCAGACAAGGCCAGACCATCACCAAAGATTGACCACTGAAGGAATGTTACAGCCAATTTGCCTCAGGCCCTCCCCATCCACATTCATATACAATAATAGATACCGCTGTCCCTCCTTGAAGTGAGGTGGGATGGAGAATGAAAAGAAGAGAGAGGCTGAGTGTGAGAGCAAAAGATGGAGTGCAAAGGAGGGATGGAAATCAAAGGAGGAGGTTACGATTCTCCACCGCTACCCCTCCCCCTTCTCTCGCTCTCTTTCACACACACCAGTCCGGAGGAGAGCACGGTGCCTCGTGAAAGGCCGATTGCAAATGAGCATTGTGAGTCTGCGCTGCTGACAAAGAAAAGAGGATATAATGAGAGGCAGAAAAAAATGGCAGGCAGGCAGATGTGCGGCTCGTTTAAGTTGCACTTGAATCCGTTTCTACAGTGGAACATCCTTCAGTGTGATCTTTTCTCAAGTGAAATAAAGAAGTGGGGCAGCGACTGGGGGATTTCATAGCTTATTTGTTCAGAGGTGGATAAAAAAAACACCTGATGTGTATTTGCCTTTGCTGCGGCAGCTCGTTTTGCTGAAGCGTTGAACATGGGAAAATCTTGGGAATTAAATTGAGTTCTCCTCTGTAGTTTCTTTCTCTTTTCTTTCTCAGCACAGATTAATATATGCCTTATATTTAATGTGGTCATTAATATTTGAATACCATGACTTGGCTCCGGGGCATTTTCAAACTTGGCAAAGCAGATCTGGAAAAATTACAGCTTTATATATCAGTTTTAATAGCGGTTTTGTCTCTGTGCTTCGGCTGTCAGAGGACATAAAGGAATGTATCTGCGAGCTCTTGTTATCTGTATTTGTGTTGCGGGATGCCAATTAGCTACCATCAAAGAGAACAGGATAGGCTTTTAGGGTTCTACATGCACTCGCAGGGGGGCTCGTGTGTGTGTGTGTGTGTGTGTGTGTGTGTGTGTGGTAGTTAGTTATTGTGGTCCCCCTCCCCCATTGAACCCCCTTTTCTAGAACTCCCCACCACCCACTACCTGTAAACAAAGACAGACAGAATATGCGTGCGTGCATGCTGGCGCTCTTTGTTCTTGATGGACTGCTTGCACTGTGTTTTATATAGGTCAGAGGAGAGTGTGTATGTTTGTGTTTTTACATGTGACGATAACTGCAAGGATAGACATGAACAGCGTGAGCATTAGAGCAGATGCCTCCACATGCAGTGAGCGTGCATTTGGCTGAATCAACATCATCTACATCAGTCAGGATGGACTTTAATTACACTGAGTAATAATGTATCTTATGGACCTAAAATTTTGGTTGTAAGAACCAGTCGAATGCTTTGTTTTACCTGTTCAGCTGACCTCTGTCCACCCTATCTGGACCAAATGAGGCGTGCTTTATCGTAATTGCATTGTTATAACTAGATTAAAAATTTCAGCTTCACAGGTGCTAAAATATGACTGTATTTGAAAATTGTTTTGACCAGTAAGGAAGCATGGGTAGAAGATGAGCATGGTTTTAAAATGTAGTTAAAAAGGAGATCATCACATGCTTCAACCTGTTTTTGTAAGTCATCAATACAATATTCTAATATGACTCTAAAAATGTACCCAACCATTGTTAGGCCTGTTTGTGCAGTTGGCAAACTGACAGTACTAAGCCTCACTGACAAAAATGAAAAACTACAAGCAGTAGATGTTCTTTATATGCTAAAAATGGGTTATTTTAGCCTGTTACTAGGTGGTTGCTAGGCAGCATATTGACATCCTAATGCGTGATGTAGATGAGAACCTTCAGGGGCCTAAGCTCTATCTGTGTGCAAAGTTTGTTTACTGGACTCCTGGTGGTCAAGCAGGAGTTTGTAGACAAAGAAACAAACACACAGAGATTTTGTGTTTAATATTAAAATGAAATATCCCATAATACTGATGCTCAAGACTGGCTATAGACAAAAATCCTGCCAAACAAAAACTGTCTTTGCTTATGGGCGTAAATGTGATTTGGTCAAAGCTTTTAACAGAGCTTCCTTTTTTAACACAAAAAAATTCTGTCACTATCTTCTCCACCTTAAATAACTTAATCTCTTTTTAAATATTTAATTTGTTTTTGTATAATTTCTTTATCATTGTTGACTTGTGTAGTCAAGTCAGGGGATTTAAGTGAGAGAGGCAGCGAGAGACACAGTGTGTGTAAAACACAGAGAGTGAATGTCACAAGGACGAGGACTACTATAAAACGGTACGTAAAGGCAGTTTGAAGTCAAGTCCCTGGAGTCTCGCTGTCTTGTGATACTCCCCTCCCCTTCAACTCTCCTTCACTCTTTCATTCCACTCATTCCACGTCTGGCTGTATATTTTAGTCCACTTCCCTCTTTGCCTGCACCCACTAGCCACTGTTCTGTTCTTTAACAATAATTGTTTTCAAGTAGCACTCGAGCACCAAAACTCTTCCTTATCTTGAGCCTCAAACTCCAAACTCTCTAGTTGTGATCCAGCTCCAGTATATAAGCAGTATCTATTGTCTTATTCACCTTCATCAAACAGAAGCTATGGCATGGGCAGAAGGATGCCCTATTGACAAATAAATACTGAGAAATTGACAGTACAGTAAATTTCATGAAGTCTGCATGCCTGATAAAAATGCTTCTGATTGCACAATTTTTGCTGTTTGCTTAAGTAGAGGAAATTAGAGAAGAGTTCAGCGCCATCTTTGATGTTGAGTTCCGGGTAAGTGATTTCCACGGATGCACATCTTGCCCAATTTTTCCTTAGCACAAAACAGCAAAGCAGATTCCAGCAGATCTGGTGTCTACTGGCAGTTGTGCTGCGTTTGCAAAAGCGACTGAGCCCATTAGAGGTGCCTAAAAATGGAAACGTCATCCTCCTGTGCAAGTGCATAAAAATAGTAAAAGAAAAATTGCTCCAAATGGCAAATGAAGGCAACATGAAGCGGATGGAAGGAGCAGTGCACATACCTGAAAGTGAAACTTTACAAATAAAAGCTCCTTAAACTCCAACCTAAATGACACAGAGCCCCTAAGCAGGCTTTAAATCTGGATATAAATTCTCTATAAATATAAATTCTCTGTTAACTGAAAATGACATTAGTGTAGCAAATGCATCACTTATTGCTAAAAAACAGCTAACATGAATGCACCTTGATGTCAGACTGCATAATGCAGAGACCAAGAAGGAGAGTGAGAAGAGGCCAGAGCTCGTGCTGATGGTAAACTGACAGTAATAGTGATGCTTGGAATTGGGAGATATTATGTGTCTCACTCCATTGGAACATGGCCACAGAGAATAAATGAACAAGGTGACCTCTAACCCCAATTTGACCTTTATGTACACAGAGCCAATCTATATTTAGCATCAAAGTCTGCCAGCAGACCTTGACACCTCTGCTGTGCACACCGTGCTGCAGTGTGTCTCACATGGCAGAGGATGCGGTGGGTGTTTCACCGTTCCCCGTCCCACTGGGAGGGGCAGAGGCTCTTAAATGTAGGAGACTGGCTGCAGTCTGAGGTATGGGCTCAAGCTGACACAAAGAATGGAAAAAAAGAGAAACTGATGGAAGAGGATAAGAACAGACAAAAAAGAGAGCACATTTGGGACATGTTGGTGGATCCCTGGTGTGAAAGTTTGAGCTCTTGGCTGTTTTCCTGGTTTATTTCTGTCCGGTGATTTATTTTGGACTTAAAAGCTTCTTTCAGTGCTGTTTGATGTATTAAAAAAGAGTGATATATACAGTCGTACAAATCCTTGCTAAACTAATTAGTGAGGATATCTCAGTGTCTATGTGCATATTGGCGGAGGGGCGGGGGGGGGGGGGGGGGGGGGGGGGGGAGTTTCTGTGTACAATCTGGCAAGCCTGATCAAACACAGTATAAAAGTATGGCTGCCAGCATCTTAGTTTGCCCATGGAAGGGCACACATACACACACACACACACACACACACACACACACACACAAGCAGCAGTGACATTTACTAAGATCTGCCATAGTTACTGTTGCCCACCTGTCCAGCTTTACAGTGATAACAGAGGCTACACAGTATCATCAACTGAGTGAAGACTGCATTAAAAGAAACAGAAATATGCTGTACATAACCAAAAGTAGTCACAGCCAGCTTAGTTCATGCTGCCTGCTAATCAAAATTTTATCATGCCTTGGAAGTGAATTTCCAGGCTTAGCTGGATTTTTTTTTCTTCTTCATCTTCAGTTTTTACTGGTTTTATGAAACAGTAGTACTCGGTTTAGGGATAAGTCATGTGTTGGGTTAAAGTTTTCAGAATGTTAATCATGGTTTGGAAATGCTTTCTTTTTTCTGGAAAAAACTAACGAAGTCCAAACTCTCCCATCGGGGTTTGAACCTTGAGTGCAGCTGAATTAAAAGCTTTGTTGGGACTAGGTCAAACTCCACCCATTAACCCTGTCATGGCACAGCCTTTCGAATGCTCTACACCACAATGCAAACACTGTCCTATGGCCTGAGGAACACAATAGAGAATCCAGGACACTCACCGGACCTCCAAATTCCAGTACCACCTTCAGGTCCAGCTGCCTACATCCTAGTACATCCCCGAGGCCCCACATCCATGCCTAGATGGATCTAAAGTTGTTTTGGCAGTACAAGGTAAACTGGTGCAATATTGGGCAAGTTTTAATGTTGTTGTGTTTTTTTAAATTATATTATTTTTATGTTTATGCTATAAACTGTAAGTCTTTGACAAAAGTAATTGCCGGATGTGGCAATGTAATGGTGTCTTGTCTCATTGCTGAAGTGTAAACCTTCCCAGGAAAGAGCTCCTAAAGTTAGCCTAAATTCCAATGTAGTTTCACTAAGGATTTCCAAACTGTAAGTAAATGCTTTTTACCATAACGTGTACCCTTACACAACAATGTAGTTTGGTACTGAAAAGGTCTTTTGGTTTTGGAAGTAGAACCATTTGCTTTCTAGCTGTAGGCTACATGCTAACAATTAAGAAAGAGTAAACGAAGGGATGAGGTTTAAGCAACGATCAAAGACATGCTCGATTACGCTGCGCATAATGGCTGCTAAAGTAAATACACAATCACTGAGTCATTCTTCTCTCACAGGGAAAGTGTTCCACTCCACAGTAAGTATATTTACCTTTAGCCTCGAACCAAACATTAGGATATAGCCTTATAGCAGACCTTATAAAGGAAGTTAGAGCCATTGCAGAGTAGATAACTTGTCTTTCACTTTTTACACACTAATTGCAACACAGTATTGCTTCCTCACCCCTCGCTCTGCTCTCTTTAGCCTCCCACCAGCATAAATTGATTTCACCTTTCATTTATTGACCTTAAATATGACCAGAGGGTGAGCAATTGGACTTTTCGTTGGTGTTAGTGGAGGCTCATTGTTCTCATCAACAGACAACAGACCACGGTGTTATTGTAAACCCAAGGTGAGCGTAACTAAAGTAATCTGATTACATCATCTTTCGCTACCACAGAAGAAAACGAGTTTGACAAGCCAAGTCATGTCGAAGTTAGAAGCTGGAGAGGATTCACTGTGGCTCGTCTCTGTGTCTTCCCGGATTTAACAGCACAAATTTCAAAGAGTTTCAGCAGAACACCCATAACAAGGATGATAACAGAGTTTAATAAGACTTCGCAGCAGTTTTCAGAAGTGCAATCAAGCATTGAGAATAAAGCAATATCGATGACCTATCAGATCCCGGCTCCCTAGTCACAAAGAATTAAATCTCACTGGCTCCTGAATCTAGTTTTTTACTGATTTAGTGGATGAATTCAGGACGTGTTACATTAGCCCTTTTGATAACTTGTTAGTCGAGATTTTTTACCCTCTAATGGGCCTTAAAGTTCTTATAATTTCTCCTGTTCGTTTCAAAATGTCGTGAGAAAATTCCTGAAGAACACCTGAATTACTCTAAAACAAGTTGAACGCGTTGATTTCATTTAACTAACAAAATTTCTTATCTTGTTAGCAAGTCTTTAGCAAGTCCTTTGAGGACACGTTTTTTTTAGTCTTGTTGGTTTACATGGACGACCATGAGCAATATATGGAGCGAGACTAAGTTTATTGAATATGAACGTTATCGGAAAAATAAGCAATAGTTTGCTGATGCTTTGGAGTTGATTTTGATTTCAAAACCCAAACTGTATCTTTTTTCCTGTTCTGGAAATGACTTTGCAGAATATGACTGAGAACTACCAATACGAATGAAATCAACTAATTTGTAGGCGTATTCATTCGAAACCTTAAGAGAGAGTGGTAAGGAGTTTTTGTTATATGTGGGCACACATGTTAGTGTTTCCACTAGTTTTCATTGTTAATACAAAGCTATTGTGTCTTGATAGTCTGTAGGTGCTACATGGACCTTTGCAGGCCCAACGGCTGCTTGTGTTGATGTTTGTGCTGTTGGTGGTCTACTAGCTTAGCCACAGAGAATCTAGAAATCATGATAGACAAAAAACTTCTTTGCAGTAGAGTGTTGAAAACATTTATAACTGCCCACAGCAGCCACTGTTTGTATTTCTCGTCTGTGCTTTTTTAAATCTTTGATGGGCTTTGGGGTTGGTTTGTTTTTTTCACTTGTTTCTCTTTGTGGTGATGTTTGCTGTGGCTCTCTTTCCTGTTCGTGCGCACTTTTGGACGAATTCAACCTAAGCATAATCTATGCTGACTTTTTTGTAGGACGGTGTCAAAGTGCAGCCTCTGTATTGTTTAAATTCACATAATCCCTGTCTTAGGCGTGAATCCAGACCAAGACCCTGAATCTGACTTTACTCTACAAACATAAAAGTGTTGTCTATCTTTACAAATTACTCTCAGCAAGAAAGGAAACTATGCATATGTTCCAGTTTGTCAAGCTACTTAAGAGTCCTAAGACTTTAAGACTGAATTAATAATGGTGGTATTTACATTTTGTCTTTTATCTCACAAGAGTTTTCTGACTAATACTGGATTTAGTAAACGCTCTTCTTTCATACTGCCCTCCAGCATCCTACGCCTACACCTCTCGTCCCACACCCTCTGTTCCTCCACCCAATGCCCCTTTAACAGGATCATCTCTGCTCGCAGGAAGTAATCCATAATTCCTGACAATACTGGATTAAATACTACAAGATTAGCGGCTAGAGACAGCTCAAATCTCAAATTCCTCAATTATTTCAGCTCTGTCTATGACACCAATCTGACCTCTGAACTCAAATGATAACAAAAGAAGACCTCAAACGCAAGCATGAGAGCTCAAGTGACAGATGTTGAAGTGACAGATGTTGCTGTTGGACAGATGGGCAGGGAAGTCAAATAGATTAGAAGTGGTGAGATAAAGTGTGGGCTGTCACACATTTTGAGAAAGCTTGTGTGGCCACATGGGCAAACATATGGATGATGGTGTACTTTAGTAAAAGGATTGACTGAGAATGGTTGTACTTTCACGTGTTTGTTTGACATCGTAGAAGGCTATGCTTTAAAACAAAAAGCCAAAATATACTTTTAAAACACTGTTTTGCTTTCCAAAGGCACTGGTGGGGCAAGTGTTTAATTCTGGGCTTCAATTTGGGCTTCGACAAGAACCATTTCAAAGCATCATGAGAGGATGAGCAGAAAATTCACAGTGACTTGATTTGGATAGCTCTCTTAATAAACTTACATGTAGTACAATATGTATATCATGTACTTCCTTTCATACTGCATGAAGTTCAACAGAGTCCTGTAGTCAAACTGAATATGTCAACTGGTCCACTTATTGGAAGTGACAGTTTCAGAGTTTGACTGTCACTGAAATGCTAGCTGCTGCATTTTGCAGCCACAACTAATACTACACTGAAGACAACACTAATATGCACAAACTCCAACAATGCCACAAACATACAGAAGATGTCAGCCAGAAGATAGACGCAGCCAGATGTCAATGGCATTTATAAGCCCCAACATTAGCATTTTGACTGCCACCATGTTAGCTTTTCCAAAGCAGAAGTATATTCTGACAAACACGGTGACTAAACTAGGGATTTTAGTGCGAAATTTGGGTATGAATGTGTACTTCATTGCAGACCTTATCATTTGTTGGATAATTTCATTAAAAATGCTCCAACACACATAGACAGCAGCAAGGTCCAGTTAAGCTATTTTAATTATATGCTATAGTAGCCTATGTCATAAACCTGTCAATCAGAGTGGTGAGCCTCCAGTTTCAGCCAGTACAGTTGTTATGAAGTAAAAAACTATCAACACTGCATAAAGCCTTTTTAATACTGCTCCCTTAGACGATTTATTATGAGAGCTTCTTGGTCTCTGGGAAGCTTGCTAGCTAACTAGCTAGTACTAGCATTGAGTTTACAGCTACAAATAAAACAAATGTTTGTGTGAAGACACCTTACAAAATAAGAGAGTGCATGTTTGAGATGTAATCACTAACTTCCCTGACTTTCACTTGTTTTAGGCTAGGCTACTACTAGCTAACTAGCCATTATTCTGTGCAAAAATGTTTTGACGAAACACTCTTTCAGGCAGAAACTCTGTTCACACTTTACAAAAGTGAGAAGATCAGAAAACAAGACTACAATTACTCGTACTTTCCCCTTTTTCCTTCCTCCTAACCTTAAATAACCTAATCTTCTACCCCCACTCCCTTAACATGTGCTAACCAACAGACTGGAGCTGTTAAGGTTGCATGACTCCACAGTGAAATACATGACAGGAAATAATGTATGGCTGTGAACCTGAGGTTATTGCAGTGATAAGGTGAACACCAATAACTGCACATATTGTGGAGGAGAAAGGACAAAAATAGATAAGGTGATGTCTATTACGAGAACCTCCTCCGCCGTGACACCCAAGCCCCTATTCCTGTCTTCTGCCTTGTCGAGGCTAATAATCCTGACACATGGAAAACAGCCTGATGATGCCTCACCTCGCATGGACAGACGAAACAGGACAGTGTGAGACACACACACACACACACAGTGCTAATCCTCCGCAAGACAGCAGGAGAGAGTGATCGTGCAGCGCTGGAAGCCACCACCGCACACTGTCAACACCATTTTGCAGCGAGCATTTTGACTGGATGAGAGAGAAGGAAGTGTCAGAAAGTGGCAAGCTGATGAAGACTGATGGGAGGAGTGACTTACTGAGAGCAAGGAATTAATAAATTAAGCAATAATGAAGAAGAGAGAAGAAGACAAAGAGAAAAAGATATGGGAGAGAATGGGGGAGAGATATGGGGGAAAGTGGGGGGGGGAGACAAAAGAGTGACAGAGAAGGAGCGAGAGGAGAGCAGGGGGAAATGCAAACGGCCATGTTTCTATGGGCGCTCAGGAAAGATTTGGGGTGAGGGATTCTTGCATCATCGTGGCGAGCCAATGAAAAGGCTCCGTTAAAATGTTCAAAGGGAGTGTCCTAGCAACAGCGGAGTAAATACCATAGCAGCCACCATTCCACCTCAGACTGAAAAATCCTGCATGCACGCAAACACACACACACACACACACACACACACAATTTGATTAACACATTGGTATGCTTTATATATAGATATAAATAAACTGATTCGCATTGAGCAGTTTTTGTCTAATGTTAAAGACATGTTTTAGTTAAATATATTTGTTTATGCAGTTTTACCTCAGTCACTACATGTGCTACAGTGATAAATATAATAATTGTTAATAAATACATCACACATTGTACATGTCATACTTTCAAATATGTATGCATGCACCTGTACAGTATAATAAAGTCCTACATATAGATATATTATAGAACACTGGCCACGCACACATACGCATTCGTGTGTGTCATTTGTATGATTGGTATACATACATTGGTATGCAAACCAATTTATGCATGCAAACTTAAATTACAGTGAGTCATTCATTATCATAATCATAACCACATTCCTAGCGGCTGCAGCAGGCATGGATTCAGCCTCATACTTGGAATTACACACCTTTCATCTCAGTCCACTCTTACACACATGCTTTCTCTTTCTACCTTGCTTCAAATGCATCTGTCCATCCACACATCACCCCTCCCTCCCACACACACACACACACAAAAAGAAGACCTGCAGAGTCACATGGTAGCTTCACTCTTTCTGCTCCAAATGCACACCTTTCTCATTCACCAGTTGTTTTCCTACATTTGAAAAGTCCAAACATCCTTAGCCCTCATTCATTCATCTTTCCATTCAGTTTTTTTCCCCTCCATCCATCCTTTCCTTCCCTCCTCCCTGTTATCCACTCCAGTCGCATGCACCCACCCCTTCTGATCAGCGTTGCAATTCTGAGGCTATTGTTTTTAGCAGGTCTGTTTGCAGAAATGACCGGCCTGAGCTTGAACCTCAAACACCTCATCTCGCTGCATAAAGCCAGGCGCCTTTTGTACGCGTCGACAATTAGATGATATAACGCGTGTGCGGTGAATGGATCTCAATGTGCGAGAGGCCATGCCTGGCATGCAATTTATCCACATTGTTCCCACAGTTTCAGTGTAATATACAATGCATGTGCTGCAATGGTTCTAGGTCACATATGTCCTATGACCGAGCCACCAACCTTCACAGGAAATTTGCACACATGAGCTCTCCTGATGGTTTCCAACATGCAGAGCAGATCCCTGATGGTGTGTGTGTGTGTGTGTGTGTGTGTGTGTGTGTGTGTGTGTAGAGATGTGTATATGACTGTGGCAGTGACTGTGGCGCTCTGGCTAAGCACTGCAGTGAAAGAGGACAAGTCCCAGTTGACCAGCCCCACATGCTCCCTTCCTCCCGCCTTACTCCACAGGGGGGTTCTGACCCAGGCTAGTCTTTCCCATCCGGTCCATCTACCCTGCTAAAACTAACCACCCAAGTCACCCACCAGCCTCACTCCAAAACCTGACCCACATGCCTCCTCCATCCTCCTTCTCCAGCCTCTCTTTAAGGTGAAGGGTGGGACTATCCGATCCCCTTCCTGTGCTGAGTGGACAGAACGTTGGTGAGAGGTGAAACGAAGGGAGAGGGGAAAAAAAAAAAGAGCTCAGCTTACCGGCTCGGCGTGCAGGAGGGAGGATGATGCCTCTGACTATGCTCTTCCTGCCTCCTCTGCTGGACCGAGGTGAAACGGAGATGGATGCAGAGAACAAAAGGGAAGGATGGGAGGGAAAAAAGAAGCAAAAACAGCCGCTGTCGGCTTGCGGGAAAATGAAGCGAGGAGAAAGAGCGCAGAGGATGCCAGAAGAGGAAGAAGAAGACAAAGTCCCCGCGCTGCTTTTCTCTCCCTCTCTCTCTCTCTCTTGTTTTCTGTGTGGATCCTTTATCCTCGTGAGCCAGAGGGTTGTGGATTCACCTAAACACTGAGCACACGCACTGCCTCACGCCACACAGCCCTCCCTCTTCCTCTCTCTCTCTCTCTCTCTCTCTCCACTATAGACAGCAGCTGCTGGTCTATGAGAAATAGAACGCTATGTCCCCCTCCCTCTGTCCTTCTCCTCCTACCTCTGTCGCTCACAAAGACCCCCACCACACTCACACTCAGCATATCCTCACAACACCCCCTCCCCCTTTGACTAACATCTCCCACTAGCCTGCTGGCAACAAGAGGAGGGGGCACTGCTGTGTGAGTGTGTGTGAGACACAGAGAGTGCAGAGTTGCATTGTGTTTGACATTGTTCTAGTGGCAGAGTGACTTATTCTGTCCGCACGGTGAGAAAATGCACCGCGATGAGCAGGGATGTGCATCGGGGGTATTTTTTGCAAACTGTGTGGGTGACTGCTGAGCATCACTCGCTGCCACGTTGCAGAAAGGGAAGGAAATTCGCATTATTTGTGGTTATGGGTAGCGGGAGCACGAGGGTGTATTTATTTACAGCTAGGCCGAAGTGTACATAAGTGTGAACAAAATGAGCTCCTATTTATGAAACTTTGAGCATCATGGGCACCTCTTTCGCTAGAACGCCTACGAAGTATGTGGTTGACTGTGTGCGTCGTCACTTTCCTCTGTGCTCTCGTCCTTCAGCAAGAATTTGGCCTGGTGAAAACTCCCAGTAGGGAACCTTACTTCGGGGTCACAGCCTGTAGGTTAAATGAGCCGTGGCTAAATTGTCACTCAGTGTGCTTGTCCTTGTGGGTGGGTGTGTGAGAGTGGAGAGAATGCCTATTATCTGGTGGTCTTGTACCCAGATCAGTGCTTGTGGCATCCCCCTTTTTTTTGTTTGTTTTATTCTGTTTTTTCTGTACAAAAATTTAAAGGCGTGATGCTGCGATGCAGAGTGAGGCTACAATGACCTGCTGCCCTCTTACAGTCAGGTTATGTGAGGAAATCTGACTTGACCAGTGGCCATTATTGATGTTCTGACCATGGCTGCAGTTAAAAGCCTCATGGGTCATATAAGGACACTTGTTCTCTGAGAATGAGAAGCTTACACTCGCATACAGAGACTTAAAAGTGCTTCATAATGAGTTTATTCACCCCTTTTGAAAGCCCACCCATCCATCCATCCATCCATTTTCTTCTGCTTATCCAATTCAGGGTCACAGGGGAACTGAAGTCTATGCCAGCGAGTGGTGAAGTACACCCTGGACTGGTCATGAACATTTGGCAGCCCTTTTGAAAACCATGAAACAATTTTAAGTCCTAGTATGTACAGATGAGGACATAATTATTAGCCTCCCCATGGATTTTCCAAGACCTGTTAAACAGAACAAGTAATTTTTAACACACCTGTTCCAAACATCCTGGGGTTTTTTCACACAGAAGGAAAATAATGTCACAAATAAACTGAAACTACCGGGGTCAGAATTATTAGCTGCCCTGATGCTAACAGTCAGTTGTGCATCCTTTTAGCTGGATAACGTCCTGCAGTTGTTTGTTGTAGTTTTTAACAAGTCTCAAAATCCCAGCCCATTCGTCTTTGGTGAATATCTCAAGCTCCTCCAGATAAGATGGTCTTCTGGAATTGACCTTAGTCTTCAGTTCATCCTGCAGATTTTTAATGATTCAAGTCATGGACTTTGTGCAGGCCCATCAATAATTTTCTCTTTGGTGTTGGAAAAGCGATGTATATTATGGTTCATCATGTTGGAAGACAAAGTAATGACCCTGAACCAGTTTTGCTGCGGATTGCTTGATGTTTCCTTTGGAAATCTTCACATATCCTTCTTTCCACGAGATTCCCTTTTCAGAAACTCTGAAGCGTCCCCACAACATAATACTCCCACCACCGTGTTTCACTGTGGGGATGGTATTCTTTGGGTTGCCCGGCTTCTTTCTCCAAACATAAGCAGCACTCTGTGGCTCTGAAGTCATCTGATCAAACGACGGACTTCAAGTGTATTCCAGTATTGCATAATCATTCCCCAGGTTGTCTTTAGCATACTTCAGTCTGACTTGAAGGTGTCTCTTCTGTAAAAGTGGGGCTTTCCTTGTTCTGCAACCTCACAGTCCATTCTTGTGTAGAGTTCCAGTGATTCGCTTCTTTGAGACAACTGACTTGGTTAGGTTGTTTTTATACTGTCTTGGCAGTTGTTCTGAGGTTTTTAGGCACATCTCCAACTAGTTTTCTTTTCTGGGTCTATTAAACCTTCCAGTTCCTTTCTCTGCCAGGCGTGTTCTCCACAGCGTGGCTCTGTTTGATTTCTTGATGATATTTTCACTCCAGTTCTTGACACTTGGAAATACTTAGATAACTTTCTTATATCCATATCCTGCTTTGTAAGCATCAATTATTCTTTTTCTCAAGTCTAAACTGATTTATTTTGTTTCTGACATGATGCTTTCTCAAGTGACAGCTCAAACCCGTGCTGAAGTTTTGTACTGTGTGTAAATTGGAAGATAACCCTTGCTTTTAACTTTTAAAAGTTTTGAGCATCACAAAATTAAAGCACATCACTACACAGCAGTGGTTTGTGCTATGGCTCAATAAAAAGATCCATTTTTCAGGGGGCTAATAATATTGACGCTGTTAACTTGTTTTTGTGATGTGTAACTTATGTAGACCACTTGAACCTTGATGACAGTTTTACAATGTGTTGTTGTGTCGGTATTAAAAATAGACCTTACCTTACTGGTATTGTAGGTGACCAATGTGACAGAATTGGCAACCTTAAAAAAATGGGACTGCACGCATTGTATCTGTTACAGGTGCCCCAAGCATTGAAGAGGTTAAAGCAAACGTTGAAGCGAAACCCTAGAAATGTGAGCCAAACTTTGACTTGGCCAATCAGATGGAAGATGTCAAAATAGCATTTGACATTTGAGGTAACTATAAAAAAAAAAACTTGCCTCACTCATTTCTGGTGGAGGTCTACGCAGCACAGCTATCTGTGTGATCATTTCTTTCATCTTAAGTAGCATGCTAGCATTGTAGTAGCTAATAATACCATCTTCTAGCATAGCAAAGAGAGCAGCAAATAACAGCGCTGTCTTTCTGCACATTTTCAAACCTTTAATGTTTTGTACATTATTGATAGGAAAGGATCTTTGTGAGTCAGTCCAGTAAAGATACACCAAAGCTGTACTCCTCACACCTCTGCATGCCTAAATGTAAACCAGAGTTGAACCTCTAACAAGTACACAGGGGGTCTTCCTGTTGTGTGGTTCTGCCTGAGAAGGTCTTCTTCTTTCTTCTACTTTCACATTTGCAAATATTCTCCATCATTACTTAAACACACTCAAGAGCTGGCAGCTTGCACACCTTCTCTTTCACAATACATTCACACATTTATAACATCATATATAGTATTGCATAGTCATACCAGATATGAAGGTTAGCAGGCCCCAAAAAATGTTGCCACCAAGCATTAGACATCTACAGAGGTTGTTTTCTGGGCTCCGTCTGCTCGGTCAGTCATGACGTATAAAAGTCGTCAATTTATGTCTGAAATTGGTTGAAAGGTTAAAATATCTATATATCTATATCTATATGTGTGTGTGTGTGTGTGTGTGTGTGTGCGTGCATATTAGTGCTGTCAGCGTTAATCTCGTTACAATGATGTTAACACCATAATCACATTAACGCTGGCTTGAGCTCAACCTAATTTCAAAAATAAAATAATTTCTGGTAAATTTTCTCTTTATTGTAGAGCTAAAATACATCTTAACAGTATACACGAGGCACTTTCAGCCCCTTCATTATTTCCCACGAGACAGCCACATTAAATAGATCTGCTGTTTGATACTGGTTTTACAATTCCCAGCTGCCTTTCCTGGTGCAGCTGTTCCATTGATCTGGGCTTGGGACCAGTAACAGAAGTACACTAGCCAGACTTTCTAGTATATTTTTTAAACAGGGCTTGAGCAGCAGTTTTTAGCAATTAGCTTCATCTTTCTATCTGACCAATTTTAGAAAAATGTTTTTGGTTTTTGGGGGGGTTGGGGGGTGAGGAAATAGGTCATTTAACACTGACCTATTTCATTCAAGCAAAAAAAGGAGTCATAACTCAATGGATGAGAACAATGAACAGTGTCAGAAAGTCGTGTCTGTAAGAAACAAGAAGGGAAAAAAAAGCAAAGACCTGACAAAGGATCTGAGAGATGTATCTGGTCCTTCAGTTTGTCATCTGCTCACCAAGGCCTCACCAGAAAGGTCTCAGTGGAAGAGTGGCTGTCATTTTTGTCTTGTATACTGTATTTCCATGTATGTTTGCACCCATTTCTCCTTTTTGTTCCCAAGCAAAATATAAAGCAATGAGGTGTGTTGCAGGATTTTTGGACAATACTGTAAAAAAGACATTTATATCATCTATATATGTCTCAGTATGTGTTGCAAGATCATTTATTTGCATAAACTTTAGACAGTTTAGATGTATTGGCCCCTTAAATGATCTGAAAAGACGTGAAACATCTTTTACATCATCGTGAAACTTATTTAGTTGACTTTTCAGCATGTTTTTGCTCATCGGTTTATGTGAAAATCTAAAGCGTATTGACTATGAGCATTAAAGTCTCCAGGCAGACACCCAAAGAAAGTCATGGCAGAAGTGCATATATCAGGATACACCTGTGCCACGTGTTGTCCACCACAGAGTAAAAAGCTCATCATGGACGTAGGGCTGCAGTGCTTCCTGTTAGCTGAAGAACCATCTCCATCACCATTTTTTTCATCAGTAGTGAGCAAGTTCTTCAGCTTGACAGCACAATGCTGGTAGGAGAGTTTGTCTCCTGTGAGGCTTAAGAAAAAAGAATCAACGTCAGAGAGTCTTCATGAGTCACTCGAGCTCATTGAGTGGGAGGTTATTATAAACCTGGTGTGAGACTTATTATGATGATGCACCTTGGTCAGTTATGATTTATTTAGTGACAGTGTCTGGTTCCCCTCCTTACTCAGGTAAATGAAATTTACTCCAATGTTAATGAGCTGTGCAGTAAATTCAATCCAGCATCGCAATAAAAGACCCAAATGCAAAAACCTAAGTATCCTCGGGAATTACACTCGAAAATGAAGCTTCAAAAATAGCATCTGTTGATGGCGGTGTGTAGCAGTGTCAGCGTGATGACACTGGTTTTTCTGAATTTTCTTCTTCCCTTATTACAACCAGCACCACCGCTTTTAATTTCTCATCTCAGAAAAGACTCTGATCATTCATTAACAGGATCTGGAAGGCTTTCAAACAGTGAAACACTCCAGTTTCACAGTTGTAACAAGCCCGACCACCACCACCCTCTGGCCTAATGACTCAAATATGCACAGGAGCAGATGTTCTCTTTGAAACCAGAGAGGATTGGAGAGTCAGTTTTGCCTGTTGTCTGTTAATAAACATTGTCTTTGATGGGAGGCTTCCTACTGATCCCTCACAACCAGCTGAACTCACCGGCTAAAAGATCAATTCAAATCTCAGCACACTGTGAAAAAGGGCTCACTCAGATCAGTGTCTTTCTGTGTGTGTGTGTGTGTGTGTGTGTGTGTGTGTGTGTGTGTGTGTGTGTGTGTGTGTGTGTGTGTGTGTGTGTGTGTGTGTGAACAGCAGAGAGTGTAGACCCCGGCTGAGACACATGATCATCACCTGATCTGCGTGCGTTGCTCCAAGAGGCAGCGGCTCTGCAGTGAAGGAGACCAAAATGAATAAATAACTCGTATCCAAGGATACCGAGGGAGGATGATGAGTAAGTCAATTTGCATAAGCTTCTGGGGAAAGTTTGCTTCCAAAGATACCTACTGTATACAGTCTCTTAGTTTGCTAAGCTGCCCAGAGGTATTTGAAGCTCTGCATCTGGTAATCACCATGTTTAACTCCTTTCAGTTCATCCGTGGAATCGAAAGCCTTCGCAGTCTGTTTTCCTACATTGATTGGAAGGCAAAAAAGGGCCTTTCCCATATGGAAAAGAAATAGAAAAAACTTATAAAAGACTTGCATCAAATGTGGCCTACTTCATATAGTGAATCATTTAAGACTTATATGATTTACTCATCAAAGTGGCCACTTTCATATATTGTTTTTGTAAGTATCCAAAACATACAAGTTTCATTTATATAATTTTTCTCGGGATCTTATATCTGTTTTCACTCTTGTTTGGTTTTCAAACAAGTTTCACACAAGACAGATACAAACTTTATAATATTTATATACATCTTTTCCATATGGGAAGACCAGTCCACGATGCACAGAGAGAGATACGGAGGTGAAATATTTATACCGTAGCATAACTGCCAACCGACACAAGGTGGAACAGCTTGGATTATTTATACAGTGTCTGATTTTTTTTTTTTAGGTCAGTCGACCTGTCGACCTGTCACTGCATGAATGACACAGACTGCCTGTGGTGTCTGAGTTAAGTGTCCATAAAGGCTTGCTTCATGAATTATAAGGAGATGTAAAGTGCACAACTCACATTAGGTGTAAAATGTGGGGTGATGCTTGTGGTGAGGAAATATGAGCTGAGGAGACTTTAATACAGAAATGTCACAACATGCACACATTTCACCAGAAAGGTTGAGTTGTTTAGATTCTTTTTAAGCACCTTGAGGCAACTGTTGTTGTGACTTGACACTATATAAATAAAATTGAATTCAATTGAAATGAAGGAGCCTATGAGGAGGGATCTAGCTCTAATTTGTCCTACATCTGGAACACCTCACCGTGGAGACACCCAGGAGGTATCCTAGTCAGATGCCTGAACTACCTGAACTGGCTCCTTTTGATATGGAGGAGCAGCAGCTCCACTCTCAGCCTCTCTCAGAGGTCTGAACTCCTAATCTTATCTCAAAGGGAGAAACCAGCCATCCTACGGAAAAAGCTAATTTCTCCAAGTTGTATTGTTGACTCGTTGTTTTGGTTACTACATAGAGCTCGTGACCTCAGGTGAAGGTAGGGATGTAGATCAAGAGCTTAATTTTTATTCTCAGCTCTGAGACCAATCCAACATCCACATCACTGCAACTGTGACCCCAATCCATCTGTCCATTTCCAGCTCCTGTCTCCCTTCAGTCGTGAATGATACCACGAGATACTCAAACACCCCCACTTGAGCATTAACTCATACCTGACTCTGAGTGGAGACTCCACTTCACTAAGAACCATGATTTGGCCCCAGATTTGGAGGTCCTGATTCTCAGCTTCAAACCACCCCAGAGGCAGCTGGAGGCCACCACCTGATGAAGCCAACAGCACCATATCATCTGCAAAAAGCAGAGATGAGATTCTGAGACCACCAAAGTGGAAGCCTTTCGTCACCTGGCTACACCCAGAAATCTTGTCCATAGACCCTATGAACAGAATAGATGTATAAGGGCAGCCCTGGCAGAGTCCAATATCCACCAGAAAAAAAGTCCGACTTTTTGTGCGGACAAAGCCCCTGGAATGGTTTTACAGGAACCAGACACCCCATACTCCCAATTCAAACCCCAGAGGACAATCCAAGGGACATAGCTGATTGCCTTGTCCAACTCAAAGAAGGGTACGGAGGAAGCCAGAGAACCCAGAGAGAACCAATGCAAACATGGGGAGAACATGCAAACTCCACACAGAAAAGCCCCGGCCAGATGGTGGAGTCAAAGTCCGGACCTTCTTGCGGTCACGGAAGGCTAATCACTGCACCACCGTGCTGCCCTACACTATTATTTTATTTAGGTTAATTTTGACCTGAGATGGCTGAGATGACCCTATTATTCATATCCCTCCTCATCCCTATGGTAGAGAGGCAACACCAGGAAAAACGTTTTTTGAGAGCAGGGCTCCGTACTGTAAATTAGCTTTTGTACATGTAGCGTTTCATGTCCACTTTAAGTAGAAAAAAAATGAGTTGTTAACCCCAAAGAAGTCCCTCAGCAAGATCAATGACACAGCAATAGCAACACTGATTTAAGCCACCGTAAACTTCTGGTCATATGAGAATAGGACAGGTTTACCAACAAAGACTGTAAGTCTACTGAATTAAGGAAGGGTTTACTTTATTTCTAATCACTTGCAAGAGGAAGAAGAAACATCAGTGCTTAAATGGTAAATGGTCTGCATTTGTATAGCGCTTTTCTAGTCCATAGGACCCCAAGGCGCTTTACGCTACATTCAGTCATTCACCCATTCACACACTGGCAATGGCAAGCTACGTTGTAGCCACAGCTGCCCTGGGGCGCACTGACAGAGGCGAGGCTGCCGGACACAGGCGCCACCGGGCCCTCTGACCACCACCAGTAGGCAAACACGGGGTTAGTATCTTGCCCAAGGATATTTGGCATGCAGCCAGGAAGCAGCCTGGGATCGAACCACCGACCTTCTGATTACTGGCTGACCTGCTCTGCCACCTGAGCTACAGCCACCCCCCCAAAAAAAACCCCGACTAAAATTAAATACAGCAGTAACAGGAAAGTTGTTTAACATGCTGTTCATTTACATTTTACATATGACAGCCTGTAATATATTGCCTTCATTTGGGGTGAGATTGAATAATTAGGTTATGTAATCATACTCAATTGTGTTGTGTGATCAGGTTCACCCAGTCAAAGGGCGCCTTATTCCTCTCATCAAAATCTGAGTCCTGGACCAGTCACGTTGCACCATACTGACATGCACCACACTGAAGCCCACACTCTCCCTCCATGACTCTCACCAGCTGAATTTTAGACTTCTGTATCGATGAGTATGTGGGCAGCTGGTGAGCTGGCATCATGCAGATACTGCTTAGAGCAGAAAATGGAAGCTTTGTGAACGTATATAATCAGCGTGGACCAACTTTTGGCTTTTAAAATGAGAGGTAAACGATGTTGTGAAGCTCTTTGCCTCTTAAAGCCTCGACCTGACGTGCAAGCCTCCCGACTCCCACATTCGTTCACCTGCCTTTCCTCACCATCATCTCTCTACAGCCTCTATCCTCTTCTTTCTCATCCTTCCTCCTCCTCTCTTGTGCCTATTTCTGTCATCTCACTTGGGGGGTGGGTGGGGGTGAAGGGGTGGTCATTGACAGAAGTTTGGTGGCTTCACCCCCCCGTCCCCAGCTATCCATCCATTCTCCTCCATCCTCCTCCCATCTCACCCTGCCGTTACAGTTGCCGTGGTCCTCCTGCCCCTGCAACACCCCCGCTAAGCTCATGCGGTTAGTACAGTCTGCCTGTGCTCTCTCCTTATAAGGGCAAAATACATTGACAAAGGCAGAGAGAAGGGGATGTACCAGCACAGGCTGGCAGATAGGGGGACAGCGGCTCAAACGGAGGAAAAGAGAGAAAAAAAGAGGCAGAGAGAGAGAGAGATGATGTAAAGGCAGAGAAGCAGAGATTAGGAAATAGTGAACAAGGAGAAGGAGTGATGAAAATGGCCAGAGAACGAGGGTGACGGGCGATTGTTTGATAAGAACAGGGCTTAACCCGAAGCTTTCAGAGCTTTTGAAAGCAAACAGCAGCATTTTTAAAAGGAGGGTATAGCTGTCAATCAATTTTCAGGCTTGTGCAGGTTTTTCTGCCTTTGTCCCACTGCGCAACAGGAAAAAAACATCACAGTTTAGACTCACTGAAGATGGCTAATAGCTAATAATTCCTCAGAATTAAATATTTCTATATTAGCCTGCCTTTAGATTTCTAAAAGCAGCTTCTGAAAAACCGCCAATGCAAACATTTACCCAAAGACTCCTTTAATACCTCTACGCATCAATGTGTTTCTAATGTACTAAAACAGTGGAACATTTACAGCATGCTAATATTTGCTTCACATGTGTGAATTATTACAGGAGGCGGCCCTACACATTACTGTCCACTCTTTATTCATCTTATTGTACCCTGTTACTGCAGTTTTGTGTATTGTAGTGACAATTTTGTACCTTGATATCCAAAATCAGATGCTTAAAAAAAAGGTACAAAGTAGTATTAAGCGGTATCTGTGAATCTGTTTTATATATTTTTACTCATTTATTCCTTTAGAAATGGACTGGCAAGTGTACAGAGCTTTTCTAGTCTGATTTTCAAAGGAAATTTATTTTTTTTTTAAAAGGTACATGTTTCCCAGCAAGAGTGGAATGTATATAATTGTATTTTTTCCATTAGATTTAAAGATGATGATGTAATCATCATGAGCTGGCCAGTGCTGTTGTCTGAGTATTAAGTTAGCCAAATTCTTGGTTAATCCTAACTGTCACTAGTGATGTAAATTGGATTTGCAAATTTGTAAAGCTAATAACTAACATGCATGTCTGTGGAGAACTGAGAGAGAACCCACACAGGCACAGGAAGAATTGAATCGCAGGACCTTTTGCTGTGAGGCGACGGTGAAAACCACTGTTCCACCAAGCCACCCTACCAGGAGATACCCAAATACAAAAAGAAATTTTAAACTAGAAATTGTTTTTTGGTCCTAGAATTTAAGTGTTTATACTTGAAAGAGTACACATAATTGCCTTCCAGTTCTGTATTTATCCCTAGGTGTAGCATGTACCTGTAGGGACACTTAATCCTATTTCTGAGTGCGTGACAAAACAGTCATATTGTGTGAATACGAGTCTTTAATTCCAAACTTTCATATTTTACCATAGCTCATGAAATATGTGTACCCTACAAGATAACATCCTTTCAGTGGAAGTAATTTATTATCCCCACAGGGCTACAACAGAAACTTTTATGAGCTTGTAATCAGACCCACTGTTTAGGAACTTTAACAAGTCATCAGCATTTAATAATCAACATCCCTTTCCGCCCACGTTCTTACTATGTCTGATCACTTTATTCATTTCTTGTAAATGAGGAAAAGTTATACTTGTGTGTCTAAGTAGCTGATAAAAACACTTGGACGTCAGCTATGAGTGCATGTGTATGTGTCCTCGTATATGTAACCCACTCAGATCTTACTTATCTCACCATTAGAATAAAAATCACTGGAATTTGAAGATAGTAAGAAAGAATTTACAGACTGTGTGGTGAAGTATGATAGTATGATGTTACTACCACAGGCTACAATTCGTCCACTATTTCGTTCTGTGCTAATTATCTGCTTGGCCCAGTCATGTTAACAGCTTGATTGCATGTTATATTCAGATCACATGTAACACCATGTTGTACTTTGTTCAAACTCTTTCTACCTTCGAATATAAGGCTGGTAAATACTCCAGGGTGTACCGCACATTTTACCCTTCGAGCCTAAATTGGATAAGCAGAAGATGGATGGATTTTCTGAAGCCTGAAAGGATGCATGACTGTAGCTCCCTCTAGGACTCTAGGACCCTCTAGGACAGCATGCATCAGAAGAAATCATCTGATGTCCAAACGTGTACTGTTAGAAAGAGTGAAATCATGAGTTTCACGTGTTTGCTGGTAGGTAGCATAACAGCAGCCATGACTGCAGTCACTCCCGACATGCTCATAAAAGTATGGGGACATATGCTGTGTGTCCAAAGCGAGAACACTGAGCACTTATGAACAGTGTAATTTTGTATGTAAAACATTATATTCAGACGTGTATTTTAGTTTCGTTTATTTCCTCCACAATTATGTAATCCTTTTTATGGGACAGTGAAAAATAAATTTCTTTTCACATAATCCACCCTGAGATGTTCACAAAAATAAATAAAAATTAGAAAGCTACATTAACCCCTACAACATCACTAATTCCTGACACCTCTCAAAGCTCCTCCCTTGCTGCCACAAACATTTTACAGGCTGAGCAGTGACACCTGAGCACAGCTTAATGTGTAAAATCACTGGATTGCTTCTTGCTTGTCAAATCCTGCTGCACACATTACCCACGAGCCACTTCTTAAAATGGGGGGAAATTGAGTTTTTCCACTCTTGTACTTGTGCAAGTGCGTTGGGGCGTTTGTGCACGAGTACCAGCACGTGCATTGGTTTTGTTGGTTCAGCTGGGGCATTTCACAACATCACACTTCCCATGTAGCAGGAGGCCTGGTCTTCCTGTGAGAACTGTGCAGGTGCTAATTGGCTCTGAAGCTTCTGAATGGAAGTGGCTGCCATGAATGGAGTGAGTGCATTAAGCCCGGGGTGATGGGGGGTTCAGCATGTGTACAGTACATCAGGTGTGTTAGCATTGCGACAGACTGCATAAACACACCTCCTCTCCCGTACACACTGGTATCTGTTTCACTTGAGTTAAGTAAACCGTCCCGCATGGAGGGATGGCACCCCCTTGGGAATGATGCAGAAAAAGAGATGCAAATCCATTTAGTCACAGGTCCCTAAGTGGAGGAAAAGGCAGACAAGAGGAGGGGGAAGGAATTAAACCAACACAACAGTCAGCTGCTAAGTGTGTCAGCGTTTATGAACTGAGGCGGGCGAGGAGCTGGCTGATGGCGTAAGGTTTGTGTTTCTTTAGGGTTATAATCAGTATGACTGATCGCCGCTTGCTAATCTATTGCAACCTGTGGGCAATGGTTCATTCACTCTGAGTAATTCCCCAATGGGGCCAAAACTCAAACCCACCCTAAAGCCCACACAAATAAGTCGATCTTAGAAGAGGAGAAAATATCAGATGAATAAACAGTATCTTGATTCAGAGTTTGGAGATAAGCCAGTGCTCATCATCTCTTCTCTCAGAAAATCTAACAGTCCTATCTCTCCATCGGGTCTCTGAATTGATATTTCCCTTGAAGAAATTAGAGAACTAAAGCTATTGAGGAGGAGATGAGACTTGATAACTCTCCCTGCTGTGTCAGTTATGTAAAAAGAGCCCGTGATATAACCCAAGAGGAGAGGTGGAGATCGGGGAGAGAGTGAACTGAAGGACAAGCAAGAACGAGGTCGCGGGTTTGCAGTGATGGAGGCTTGATGACGGGATGATTATGTACAGATATATAAACACAGACTGCGAGTGGCAGCAGCAGCACAGTCACAAAATATTTGTAATTAAGAACATAGTTCATAGGAGAGCTGACAAACAAAAAGCAAGAAATTTTTTTTAAATATGGACCAAAAAGAAGTGAAGTTCCACAAATACTATTTATTTATTTAATATGTTTCATATGTACATTATATATATATATATATATATATATATATATATATATATATATATATATATATATATATATATATTAGGGGTGCAACAATACTCGTATTGGTATTGAACCGTTCGATACAGTGCTTTCGGTTCGGTACGCATATGTATCGAACAATACAAAATTTTTAATTTATTTTATCAACTTTTCTTCTGACGATACTGTCTGTGTTGAGCGCTCAGTGGATCTGCGTTCGACTACTCCGCCTAGGCTGCACTGTCAAGCGCAGATCCACTGAGCGATAGAAGTTAAGCTCGTTGCAACATGGCAAATTGAACCTCCCCCACCCTCATTCAGATCTGGCTTTTGGAACTATTTTGGTTTTCATGTGACGTATGACCCTGAAGGTAAGCGCGTCATGGACAAAAGTAAAACAGTATGTTGGATGTGCCACGCAATGCTCAATTACATTGGCGGGAACTAGTGTGTTAGCGCAGTTAGCTTGTTAACGTGTTGACGCCGCCCAGCCCCACGCACGGGGCGATCCGCGGTAACTCGTTAACAGAGATTTGCGGCGTCATGGCGTTAATGTCATTTTAACGAGATTAACGCTGACAGCACTAGTGGGAACACAACGAATATGACTGCACATTTACGCCAACATCATCCTAGTGCAAAGACAAGTGGAAGCAGACAAAAACAACAAGCACGCATGCTACAAACTTTACCCGAGTCATTTAGACAGCCGTTAGCACATGATTCTCCTTATGGGGACCTGATATGTTTAATATGCTGCTGAGAATATAGCCCAGAAGAAGCGTATAGTATAGCTTTTATTTTGGAAAGAGCCATTTCTCTGCAATAAACTCTCTTTTCCAAAGATGAGTGATTTCTTGAGCAGATAGATTTATTTAATTGTTTAAAATTTTGTTGTTTCAGCAACATTAAATTTAAAAACTGTACTTTTGAGTTAAAATATATATTTATAATTTTAATAAATGACAAATTAAAAAGGCATGAACATTTTTTTGTATCGAAAAAATATCAAACCGTGACACCAAAGTATCGAACCGAACCGTGAATTTTGTGTATCGTTGCACCCCTAAAAAAAATATATATATGTATATATATATATTAGTTTTAAATAACTTTATTTGACATACCATGGATGGATATCTTCCATGTGTCTTAATAACCATAAACAAAAAGTGTATGGCTAATTAACTTTCCATACATGTATTGATTTGGTCTGCAACGACATTTGGGTTGGTGGCATATGTCAAAACACATACATGAATAACAGGAACCAGTATACTGGGTCTACAATGTCCACTTTAAGATTCAATGGTTTTAATGTTACAGCTATAGGATTAAATTCACATCTTTTCAAATGCAATCTGGATTTATTGTATTTCCTTCTTGTTTGACCTGATTAAATCATTCCAGTTAAAGCTAATAAAAAAAATTAAGGGGTTCACAACCTTGTGGAAAGTAGAAAATCAAATAATACTTCTACCATTTTCTACCTTTTACTGGTTTATAAGTGTGTGCATTTTATAACACTCTATTTAAGCTAAGCTAAGCTCTAGTTAAGCTAAGATGTTACCTAAAATGCTAGCTTGTTGATAACATATTTTAGCTTTTCTTATTTGTTTTTGTTTGTTGTGGGTGGGGGTGGGGGTGGGGGACAAAACAAAAACTAATTTTTGTAATTTGCCAATCTCATCTGTTTAAAATTCTTCTGAACTGTTTGCCGCTAGCCTGTCTCATTAGCTAGCTTGGCTCTTTACCTAGCAGCATAGTAGAGGTGTTGATTTTGATTTTAGATTACATTAGATAGATTAGATAAAACTTTATTAATCCCTATGCTGGGTTCCTCTGGGAAATTCAGTGATTTTAAGGTTATGTACAATTTTTTGAGTTATTGTATGGTGAAAACAAAACTGCCATAACTGTAAGAGTGCACAGCAAACATAGCTAACGTGACATAATACAACAGATAATTCAAAAGTAAAACAAAATTCACTTTAAATTTATAGAGAAAGAATCTAATTTAGGCTTGTAAAATCTAATGAGTCTGAATCTGGTTGAAAAGGCCATGTTGACTCATTCTGTGGACCAAATTGTTAAAAGATCTTTGTTTAGCTTTAGGGGTCAGCAGTGCTTTACCCAGGATGACAGTTGATGCTAACTTTGAGAGCAGTGGCTCAGATCGTCATGTGGCACACATTTGGGTTAGGCTGTGACAAAACTGTCACCGGGTAAGAAAAATGGGTAAATACAATATTTGTGTATGAGTGTGCATCTGAATCAGTGCCAACAGGGGAAGCTGCAGGGCTAGGGGGATGGGGTGTCCCAGAAATTGGCAATTGCCCCCCTCCTCTCCATCCACATGGTTAGTGTCAGACGAGAAAGGGAGCAGAGAAAGGGATGGAGAGATGCCAGCGTGTCTTCCCCCTTGGCACCCAGATGATCCTCGTGGTCTGCTGCATGCTGCACCCTTCTTTGTGCAGATCCACTTTAAACACTATCAGCTGAAAACAGATCCTGGATTAATGCAGCTTTAGTGCGTGCACGTTCCCTGTATAGTGCATAAGAGCAACGACTCCACTACATGTGTGCGTCTAGACTGGAGTTTCCCTCCACTTTCCCCGGAGGCTGAGCTGATTAACAGTTACAGGGAACAACACAACGCATGATAATGTGAATTATAATGGACCGATGGAGTTGGCCTTTGGCCCCGTGCTCCATATGAGGACAGTGGCACAGTAATGGTGTGCGCGCCCTGCAGGGACAGGCCAGACAAAGACAAAGCCATGCCAGGCTAATCTAAGTGGAAAGAACATGCAAGGCCTTAAGGGTGTGTGTATAGATTCCCAACATGGTCTATAAACACAGACTAGTATGAGGATATTAGTTTATTTTGAACTGCAAATATTCTCAGGCCTGCCACTGTACACAAATTAAGGCAGTGAGGTTACTTCTTGGCTTTAGCTTTCATAATGTTAAGCTTAAAAAATCAACAGCAGCTTTAAAAACACTGCATTTTTCTGTTTCCTGAAAAACAGATATTTCACATGTTATGTCAGTGTGGTCAGAGTGTTTGGTTTTGGCAGCAGCCAAAGCAGTTATTGGCCCTTTTCGGTCCTCACTCATCTCCTTTCAGTGGCCAGCTGTCTACTCTCTGTGCCCAACACACTGGGCAGAAATATACAGTGCAGTGAACTGGAAGCGAACACACACCCTGATTGTGAGATTAAAGGTGAAGAGGTCAGGCTGTTTTCTCTGGATTGTTCTTTGTGTCTCCGGTCCAAACACGCTCACGTAAAACGAAACAGACGGAGAGAGACGGAGTTTGTCTCCTTTCACCTCGTCTGTCACTCGGCAAATTGGACTCCCGTTTGGTGTGCGGTGTCCAACCGGAAGGAGCTGTAAAACATGGAGCTGACAGCTGAAGGATACTAATGAGATTCTCTTATTCTCAAACTCCTCACCGCTCTCTTTCCCCCCTTTTCTTTAAATGCTGCATAGAGATTAAAACCAAAGACTGTGGAAGATTCAAACCCTGGTTTCATTTTCTTACCCTTGATGTTTCGGGAGTTTGCAACTATGAAGACCTATAAGTGTTGTTGTTTTTCTAACAGAAGTATTATCCATCTAAGCTTTAATTGTGTTAAAATGTATATACTTTGGTTTAAAATGTAAATGCAGAGATATAACAGTAACCAGGACTCCTCTGAGGGTTATTTTTCCATCCCAGACACTTCACACTCTGTCCAGAACTTATGTGAATTTCTCCCGTCTGGCAGGCGCTAAAGAGCTCCGAAACAGGCTGACACAAGAAATGCTTCTTCCCACAGGACATCACACTCATAAACAGTTCAGTGTGTGAACATGTCCCAGGGTTATTATAGTTTCGTCTCTTTGTTTTTTTTATTACATCAAACCAACTTTTCTACAGATGTGAAGCAAAATGGAAAAAATGTGATCAAACTGACAGAAACTACAGCGATTTCCTGTATATTGTAATCTTTCTAGCTCGTGTAAGCAATAGTGTTTATTTTTTATTTATGTATTTTTACATGTGGCTTGATAATTTGATTTATCCTGTTTAGTGTTTGTAAAATGTGCATAATTTAGTTTTTATCCTTGTGACGTGTACACACGGAGCACTTGTTTGCCGTGCTGCTGTCTGGTAATATTTTAGTTAAGTAGTTAAATTTTAATCATTTAAACTGTGAAAGTGAGCAAGAAGTCTTATCTTTTATTTAAGTTTGTATGCCTGGATGTTGGCCCCATTCGTTTGAGTTATGATTATTTCAAATGATCTATTTCAGTAATAAGAGGAATACTTAGTGAAATTCTGTATTGTGCTAAAAAATTAATCTCTTATTTGCCTTATTGTTGTTATAAATACTAATAACAAGAAAGATTAAAGACAAGTCGGATTTTTGTAAATGATGAATGAAAGTGAAGCACAGCAGATGAAGGACTATGTTAACACATCCATCTGACAGCAGTAGAATTAGCTGCAGGTGCTGAGTGGAAGCTCCTGTTCCTGTGTGAGGACAAAGCGGTCCCAGAGCTTGCATTTAAACCCTTATCCCTTAAACGAGGCACTACTGCAGCTCCAAGTGGGCATCCACACGGAGTTACACTAGTTACTGAATGGGAGGGTGCCGGGACAATTGGAATTAGGTCATTGTGACAGCACACTTGACCAATGTTCAGCAGTAAGGCTGGAACCTGTAACGTTATAACGATGCAGTCTTCTTCCAAATAGCTCTGGCTCCATCTAGTGGAGACATCAGGGAATTGTATTTTAGGTCTATAGGTTGGATCTTCAGCTCAGCTTATCTGTCAAACACTGTGTTAAAATTGAAAATCTGCACTTTATATTTTAATTGTTTGAATTAAAATAGTTAGATATTCAACTATTTACTTATGTGTTTATTGCCTGTGGACCCAACTAGGTCGGGAAATACTGAGATTAGATTTCAACATGAGGACACAGAAAAACGTAGTTTTTTTTGTCTGTGAAGGTTCTCAGTCATCCAGGTCATCGTAGTGTAAGGAGCTTGGAAAGAAAAGCTCCAAGCTCCTTAGGCATTTTTTAAATTCCTGTTCTCCGTCTAGCGTGGTCATCAGAGCTAAAACTCTAATTAGACAAAATCTAACTCAAAGCCATTCAACAAGCTATCAACACATTACTTAGA
Organism: Maylandia zebra; assembly: GCF_041146795.1. NCBI lineage: Eukaryota > Metazoa > Chordata > Actinopteri > Cichliformes > Cichlidae > Maylandia > Maylandia zebra. Next base: position 25,823,306 of record NC_135187.1, read on the forward strand.
AGCTCATTTGTCTCTACCCATCTTGCAGCCACTGTGTGGCTGTGGTCCTCCTTACAGGAAGAAAAAAAGCATAAAATAAATAAACTTTACCAGCCACAGAAACTTTACTCAGGAAAAAAATCTCAGTAAAAATCCAGGTTTATTACAACTTTTAAATATATGGGCCGTGTACACTGTGTGTGATCTGTTCAGTTCATTTCACACAAGAAAATTTTAAAAAAGCACAATAATCAGTTCATTAAGGAACCGAGTTAAACTGATACCCACACACAAAAACCCCAAATGGCACAAAGTAACAAATACACAACCAATAACAACAATATCGTCCTCTTTCACTGGCAAAAAGAAAATACTGAAAAAGAAAATCCTCGACTTCTGAAATTTGTAGTCTCTGTCCAAAACAGCAGGGATGGAAAAAAAAGAGAACTCCAACAAAAAGGAGAAGAGAAGTAAAAGAAGAATTAATATCTGTATTTTGTAGAGTAATCCTTGGGAGACACTACCAGACCTCGGCCTTTTCTTGCTCCTCGATACACAGTTTCAATAATGTCTATCATCTCCTGCTTGTCCTCCATTGTCCAGTTGATCTTGTTGTTGTTACCGGTGCCCAAATCAATCATGATGTGTTTGTTCCTGAAAATGGGATGAAATGAAGTTTGATGTCAAGTTCCTTTAAATCACATTTAAATACTAAAAACTGGGTTTCTATCTGTGTTCTAATGTGGAAAACAGATTAAAACTAAAAATTGAAGTTGTTGTTTTTTTTCCTTTTGAAATTTCAGTGACATAATGTGAATTATTACGAGTGTTCTTCTTTTAATTTTTATAATTATGGTCTTCAGTCAAAAACAAATAACTGTCCATCTGTCTAGTTTGATACAGCCAATCACAATCATGAGGAAGACTGCTGATAGATGATGCTCCTGATGATGATCAGAGCATAAACTATAGGAATACAACCAGCTGGCAGCCAGGTGAGTCGACTTGCCTTCAGCTTTTGACAAAGGCTACGTCCACACGTACACGGGTATTTTTGAAAACGGAGATTTTCCGTTTTCGTTTTAAAAAATAATCCCGTCCACACATAAAGGCAGAAATGAAGGAAAACGCTGCTATGAACATGCCAAAGCAACAGGTGGCGATATATTCCTGACCGTGTAGAAATGTTGGCCAATCAGAAGTCTAGAAGCCTCGGTGGGAAAAAGTAAACAAAGCTGGGGCATAGAAGCAGAACCGAGTCGTATGTGTGGAGGGACAGTAACTGTGTGTATATGTAAGCATTTAAACACTGCAGAGAGTAGAATTACCAGTAACAGTATTGTAGAAATTCATTTCACCGAAACAATAACGTGGCGCACAGTGTGACGTCAAAAAAGGCGCACACCTTTGACGCTGCGTTTTCTCCGTTTTTCTCGTCCACACGTAAATGCAAAAACTGAGTTTTCAAAAATATCCACCCTGGCTGGAATTTTAAAAAATCTCCGATTTCAGTGACCGAAAACGGCGTTTACGTGTGGACGAAAGGTGCAAACGCATAGAAAAATCTGCGTCTTCAAAAATACCCGGGTACGTGTGGACGTAGCCAAAGACTCATTCAAACTGATGGCAACATGCTGGCAACCTGTCTGCATTTACAAATTAGACAGCACGTATTTACAAACATACGGCAATCTCTCAGAGTGTGACTGCTCATTCAAGTCGAACAGCAACTGTTTGCATAAAGGTTGCCTCCCATCAGGTACCTTGTCGCCTTACAATCAAAAAGTGATTGCTTGTTCTGCGGGGACAGCTGCGTTAAGATAAGCGTGTCCAGTGTTTCGGTTAAGTTTTCTCGGGACCGTCATGCATGAGATGTGTCCTCTTGTTCAAAGTATTCCCAGAGTATGTTAACTTCTTTATTAAAATATCAGTATCTGGTGTTTTCCCCCACGCACCCTCATACCTTTCTAGTAGAGTCTTCTGGTCTGTTTATTTAATGTGTTGTGAGGTTGATGTGAAGCAGAGTCCAGGAGAGCACAGCTGAGCACTTTTAGTGTTGAAAGAAGTGGATTGTACACTTCATTTATGTAAGGATAATGACTGCACTCACTTATCAAGAAAAAAAGATTTTGCAGTTTTGTTAATCTGATTAGCTTTAATAATTAATAACCTGAGTGCCTTTCAGCAATGCCAGTCTACTAAATAACAACAACAGTGACAGAATGCAGAGCTGGCACTGACAGCCTCACCTGAAGAAGAACATGACAGTGCAGGGGTCGTACAACTCGTACATCTTGTTGAAATCTGGTACTTCCGTGATGTCCACCAGGTAAATGACTGCAAAATTCTTAACCTGTCAAGGCACAGATATAAAAACCATGAGTTCAGAAAAACAAAGTAAATACAGACACACACAAAAAAAAAAAATGAAGAAAAGTGTTGCTCTTATGGGTAGCAAGGTTACATCTGGAAAATCATCAACAAATTGCTACCTCAGAGCCAAATCCTCTAGCAAAAGCCTTGGTTGTACAATCAGCAATAATCTTCCATGACCAGTCAATGTAGTACGGAGCCTCCGGGCCCCTTTAAGAGGCATTAAAAAGTCTCAAAGAAAAAAAAATCTGGGTGGGTTTAAATAAATAAATAAATACTAAACAGGGGCGCCGGTTTAGCTCTGTTGGTAAGCAGGCCTGTGGCCAGATAGCAGCAGGCCTGGGTTCCAGTCTGACCTGTGGCCCTTTGCTGCATGTCCACTTTCCTGTCTAGCGATCTGTCTCTATCCATTAAAGGCTAAAAGGCCAAAAAAACCAAAACAAAACTAAATTTAATCTATGGGAGAATTCAGTAATATTGAATCAAACTGCACTGACACTGCAGTTATCATAGCGAAAATGTAGCTAAGTGCACTTTTTTCCCCTCTTCTTGACTTGTTGTATCCATAACACTGCTCTCAAGGAGTGACCCAGAAACATGGGTGAAGTTGGCTCTCTGAACTGAGTAATTAATAAAGTCACACTGTCTTTTATGGCTACTTTTCCCTCCGGGTTTTGAGTTTACAAGTGAAAGAATAAAAACTGTTGCCACACTGACTAACATATACCAGCAAATTACTGGAGGTAACTTGCTGAAACTCAAAGACTTGGGAAAAACCTGAACCATGAAAACAAACAAAATTACCAAAACAAAGACGACTCAGGAGAGGGGGGGGGGGGGGGGGGGGGGGGGAGTGCCAGCATTACATTTGTATAAATTATAGGCTCTACAAAATTTCACCTCTTAAGTTGAAATTAACAGTAAGAGAAAGACTTGCATTTAGAATGATTATTTGCAGGATAGAAAAATCACTACATCCCAGAATAAGACCCCACCAAAGATGCTGAGCATATATTTTCAATTTGTAAGTTTTTATGTCTTATTTAAATGTTACAATAAATGGTAAAATAGTCCACGTATTGACCTTAAAGTATATTAAATTTTATCAGCTTAACACTCAGGTAATATTACATTAAACCCCCACAAATAGCGCCCTCTACAGGAGTTCAGATAAGAAACATAAGCTAGCAAACAGTGGCCTTTTTAAACTACTCAGACCTTTTCCGCGATGCTGTAAAGAACTTCGTCCATCTTCATACATGTCGGGTCCCAATCGTGTCCGAAACGGATAACCAGGACTCGGTCCTCCTCAGACAGGATGGCTTGGTCGACCTGCCAGCCGTTGTGGAGATGTGGTAGCATGTACGACATGTTGATCCAAAGTTGTTGATTCCTAAGCTGCAAATAAATACGTTTCATTACAACAGTAGCAAATGTGTAATATATTATAAATTACATCCAATAAAACCTCTGCGTTTGTTCGTGTTAGTCATAACAGGCAGTAAGCCTGCTGCTAACGGGGCAGTCTGGGTTGAGGTTAGCAAGGAAAAATCTGGAAGGAGAAATAGTGAGCCCTGCATGAAAAGAAGTGAACAAAATTCGGAAACACTTACCTAAAAATGTAAATAAATCCGTGTTATTGGGCCACGTATGTGGTAAAAACGCAATTCGCAACTCTAAGAAAGAGAAACTTTGTTGAATAATACAGCCGCTGTGTACTTTGTCGCAGAAGGTTCGCTTCTAGGCGCGTGGCGTCATCAATTCAGCGCCAGACGTGTTTACGTCACGTCCGTGTGTACGTTTTAGTCAGATGCAGCCAGATTTTAAGTTTTTCCTTAGTGAATTATACTGTAAGACGTCCTGACCCTATAGTTTAGACCCTATACTTTAGGTAACCTCTGATTTTCATTTATGAGACTTCCAAAATCAGATTTCAGGAAATCTTTCCTTTCCAGCTGCAACATGGAAGAATTTTCTTAATATTAACTGGAAGCAGGGGCATTTCCGGGATTCTTTTTTTAATGGGGTGGCACAGGGGGTTGGTGGGGTGTGGGAGTCATAGGAATTCAGAAAATCCAATCCGAGACAACTTGTCACTTGTTTCTACGTCTTTCTTTTCAGGTAATTTTAGGGTTTCCACACCTGCCAAACCTCGATGTAGCCAAAGTCACCCATCTACAATTTAGACAACAGCAAATACAGCCACATTTTTACTGCCTTTGTTAAGTTTAAAAAAAAAAAAAAAAAGAATAATAATATAACATGAGTTTTAATTAGTTGTCAAAAATACAGAGAGCTACTTTTTATTTTTGTTTAGAGTACCTTTCAGAGCCTGTACTTTTTTTTTAAACTTTTGAGTAAGGACATTGAATGAGTATGTTAATATTTACTAGAGCATCTTTAAATACAACTATCTGTATTTCTACTTAAGTAATGAATGTGTGTGAAGAAGAGGAGCAAACAAATTTCAGATAAGTCAGAGCCACCCCACTCCTATAGCCCCGCCCCATCTGGAAGAACTTTTGGTCTTTACCAGTGATTGTAGAAGACAGGTTTATACTGTGGTTGCAGTGAAAAACATTACACAGTTACAGGTCCCTGCACAAAAGTACTTTCAGACAAATAAGGTTCAGATGAGCTTCATTTAAGGTGATTTACCCAGTGAAACATCTCTATAAAGGTTTGAGAATGACATAGTACTGTGGGCTAATTACTGAAACTTGTTCCCATCTATTTTGGTCTTATCTTGATATCTTGATGCATGCTCAATCATCTGGGTAAGTAAATCCCAAAGGCTGATTCTGTGTATCTGGACGTAGCGTTTTCAGTGGGAGAAACATTTCATCACTCATCCAAGTAACTTCTTCAATCTCAGCTGACTGCAGGATTCCCCAATCTTATAAACAGTTCATTGTATAACAACTGAAACTAGCACCACTGAAGGGACAATGGGTGGGAGGTCAGTTCCTTGATCATTAATATGCAAACAACTACTGATCAAAGACCACTGATCAATGGCCATGAGTAGAGAGTTGATAGAGAGCTGAGACTGAAGAAGTCACTTGGATGAGTGACGAAATGTTTCTCCCACTGAAAACTCTACGTCCAGATGAACAGAATCAACCTTTGGGATCTATTTTGGTCCTTTCATTTTACACATGGGCTGTGAAAAGGTGTTTATGTTTCATAGTTGATAACATTTTATTAGATTTAATTTTTATTATTATAGTAACATTACATTTGGTTACTGTTTAATGTGACTAAGGCACAGCTGCATTTTATCTACTTTATTACATCATATCAAATGCTCCTCCTTGAAAATGTATCCAAAAGTTGATTGTAACACAAGTATAAACCATTAACTCACCGAATGTGTTTGATTGAACTTAGATCGATAGATAGAGGTATACATGCATACAGTAGTATGTGGATTCGTTTTTTGGACTCACGTAAGGAGACTTTCAGGATTCCTAGAAATTTTGTTTTAAAGCTGTCTAATCTTGGTGGAGGTAAACTACTATCATCAGCAAGTATTGTCATATTTTAATTTGTTGTCCTTTGCCCTCATATGAAAATACCTTCTCTGGCACGCATACATTTCATTACCAAACACTCTGTAACCAATGAAAAGATTGCAAGTCCTCAGACAAACAAATAACTCCTGGCTCTTCATGCCTCTGCTCACTGACTTCTAAACAGGTATCACACATCATCCCTGCATTTTTGAAGCTGCTAGTTTTAGTACTTACTGTCAAAAGTAATGGTGCCATTAAGATTTTAATTTTTCTCAACAATTAAAACAACAAAATAATGTTTGCGGGATAAACTGCAGATGTTATGTAATACCTTTGCGTGATTGTAAGTAAGTACAGCTGTCGGTTGGAAAGAATGCAAACTTCACACTTTATACGACTTTTTAATTGGAGGACGAGTGTAAAGACACAAATGTACATTAACAGTTCTCATGCAGGAAAAAGACACAAAGACAAAACATTTATTGTTGTGCAACTCATCACAGTACAAACAGAAAGAACATTGACTGAAAAGGTTCAAAGGTTATAGAAAAACTTTCCAGTCTATCACATAGCAGCACATTATGGCACTCTTTTAGAGAGAGAGAGAAAGAGAGAGAGCGAGCATGAATCACCATTAGATATGTTACAACCCAACTTTAAAAAACAAAACAAAAAAAACCCCACAACTAAACTACGCAATCACAGTAATGTGGTTCTAAATGGCCGAGTGGTAATCGTCCAACTATTTCACGTTAGACTGCTTGGTCTATGACACATGATTGTTTACCAAACAATATCAACAGCCTATTTTGCAATAACATTGAAATCTGCTTCCTTACGTCAACACTGCAATCATCCCTTAAAGCTGATAAAGACATTTTTCTCCTCCCCAGTCCCTGTGGCTGCTTTTCATATTGCACAACATCAGCCTTCTCATCGTCTCTCTCCACAGTCTGTTGGCCTCCGTCCCTCCTGAAGAGATGTCGGTCTTAGAAGTCCTCTCCTATAAAAACCACGCCCAGCTCAACAAAAAAAAAAAACAAATCAAAAACACAGCCCAGCTCATGAATCTTCTTTAGGCCAGTAGGTGACACGAGGGATGTCACATATTTTGAAATGACTCCACCGGTGCGGCTCCTTGAACATTTCACTTCACCTAAGGAGGCATATCCAAAGTCCATGAGGCAATGTGAAAACTCTGCACACAATAATGTCTTATAATCCCTGAGGAGCGCTGATGCGTGACTGGAAAAGACAGTGTTGGGATGAGGTCAGGGCACACAGTCGATCCCAGTGATGTACTGTGGTAGTGGACATTTGCAGCTCCTAGTCGCTGGGATGTTCCGGGCAGGAGCGATTCACCTCAAACCACGCGTCTATACACCTGCAACAGTAACAAGGAGGCTTGATTCAAACGGAGCTGGAAACATATTTAGTGTTTGTGAACACAACAAATGGAACCAGCTCGAAGTAAAAAAAAACAAACAAAATATTTTTATGTATATTTTAATTTGTATATTTTTTAAGTTAAAAATGGAAAATAAAATATTATCACAACAATTATGAAGAACTTATTCACTTATGCCAATGTGCTTGTGTATCATTTTGTTCCTCTCACTGATTATTATTTTTTAGGATCTATATGGAAAAGCTGTAATTCTTGTTCTTAGAACCAATGAGGTTAATGTAAATATTATGCTTGTTTCAACTCCACATTTTTATTCTGGGACTCCTCTAGTGTATCTTGGCATTGCTCCCAGTCAAAACACTTGGCCTTATCTCAGATTGTTATGCGGCCCCCTAGTCCAGCCTCTGCATGGAACAGCTCATGCTATCCCCAGGCTTCCTTCAGGCCCCACTTCACTGAAAGTTTTCCCGATTGGTCACCTTCTGAAAGCCTGCAGAGGGGACAGCACCCAGTCGCTGTTGGCACTGTTTATTCCTCTCGCTGGCTTAAAGGTTCCTAAACAAAACTGTAGCACTACTAACTAAATTCCCATTCCTGATTGGGAATGGGGCTTTCTCACGACCTTCTGTACACGTTTGAGCCCAGATCTGATCTGAGCACCTGCACCAACAAAGGGAACAGCAGGATCTCTCTGTACATATTACAGCCTTTACATGCTAACTGTGGGACATACATAGCTCTAAAGCTGATGATAGGTGTCCATCTAAGAAAAGTGCTAACATGCAGATTAAAAAGAAAAGAGCCTGTTGTTAGGAAATGTCAATATGAAATAGTGAAAACATTTGTATAGTGTTTCCTTTTAACATCTGCTTTTTGAATGCTTTAATGCATTAAATGCTTATAAAACCACCAAAGCGGACTGATCAGTGAGGGATATTCTGCTAAGGTTGGTGACAAGTTAGCATCATTTTGTTCGAAAAGTGAAAAACAGCTAGCCTGGTTTTAGTCCAACCTAACAAAAGAACACACACAACGCACACCAAAACAACCGCACTGAGACCCGTGGAGGTCCACCTCCAAACAAACTCCACAGCGGTTAGTTTATGGTGTGATCCCAGCAAACTACAAGGTGTATGCTGCAGGTTTGAGTTAAATGCTTTCTTGTAGCCAGGTAGGTTTTGCATTCTGGGATGCTGCAAGGTACCATAAATGTCCAAAATACACAAACGCAGGGTTTGGGTTAGCAACTAGCTGTGAAATTAATGTAAATTCTTCATGTTATCCACAAGACCACAACACAGCACCTTCTTCCAGTATTTACTATTCTTGCTCCAGACCTTTTTGTTGTGACGTATTTTAGTTCAGAGTTTGCTTTGAGTTTTTCTTTGTGAAAACAAACCAAACCACAGGAAAAAGCTACAAGTTTCCAAAATTATCAACTGATTTGGATCAGATTGAACGAACTATAGGTGCAGGAACGCACCTTACATATCACCAGACTAGCTGCAAGTAATAGTTTCATAATTTTATGATTTCTGCGAGAAAACTAAGAATGCTTTCCATTTACAGGATCTTTTTCTTTTAATCTGACAGGTTCAAACTTGTCGGTGCTATATAATCAAATAGACCAGGTAATGGTAAAAGCTAGAAAGAAAGAAAAATTAAGATTACACTATCTTATCTTAAAGATTAGAAGCAGGGTGAAATTGCTAGACTGGCTGCTAGCCACTATTACGTAACTACTTATGTCTTAGTTTTTTGAAAATGCATAGACAATAAGAGGTGCAGTATTTTACAGGATGCATTAAAGTTTCACAGCCTGTTTTTAAACTGCTTTCTGTATTTTTTTTCTAAGCTGGCTTTACATTAATGTAGTCTATAGGTTTAAACATGAGTGCTTTATTATCTTCCCATCTAACAACAACAACAACAACAACAACAAATGGCCTTTTGAGCATTAATTGGTATGTTTATTTATATTGTGCATATACGTACTACAGGTTTAAAATTAACTGTATGCATTAGTCAAAGTATTTCCAGCTGATTCTGTTTATCTGTGTGTGTTTGTGCACATTAGCTACCCTTTATGGTAGATGCAGAGGCAAGGCAGTCTGGCAATGGTGTCTCCTTGCTCCAGCTCGTCTAAACAGATGGCACATTCCCCAGAGTCTCTGGACAGGATGTCCTCTGAGAAAGACAATACAAACACAGACCAAATGAGCAAAAAGCTGCCTCGCACACCAAATCGAATCTTCACTTCACCGAATCCCGCACAACCATCTGTTTAACCTTTGATACCAGAATACCTGCTATCATCTGTGCGGAAATGTGCTGCTTTTTGGGCTGAATGTAATTTCACTTTTTATTCTCCAGTTCCTCTGTATGAAAATGTGAAGGTGTAGTTTAATAATGGAGGCGAAAACTAAACACCAGTACATTACAGCTTTTTGCACCAATAAATTGCTACTTACACAGTAATGACCATTACAATAATTATATTTCAGTGGTTTCTAATGTCAGAATTAAAAATGAGGAAAAATAACGACAAACAAGATAAAGCTTTAAAATTTAATCATCACATGATGATTAAATTTCTAAAATTGAAAAATATTTTGACATTTATTCGAGGAAAATTGATATTTTGATTCTAGCTATTTGTCGATCTATCATTAGGATTATCTCAGCATTTATAATTGTCGCAAAATGAAACTGAAAAAAAAAAAAACTGAAGACAACGTGGGAGAAACACCCTTCAACCATGTTACGAATGTTGGCGTGGCATAGGTTGTCCACCAGGGGGCACTCTAATACTTGAAACGGGACAATTATCCGAGAGGCGTTGGGCAAGGGAAAACAAGTAATTGGCGACTTGTAAAAATAAAGCAAGATTATTTTTAAATCGCATTGTCATTTTGTCTTTGTAAGAACTTAAAACAAAAGAAACAACAAATATTATGGAAATCTTTTTGTGTGCCTATTTATCGGGATTTTAAATCACCAAATATCGGCATTGGTCTGACAGTCTTATCAGTCAGGCTCTAGCGCTTATATTTATAGTACAAAAAGATTTATTTTAAAAAGGTAAAAACAGGGGCACTGGTTTAGCTCAGTGGGCTTTTAGGCGACCATACGCATGGTTTCCACCGTAAATATCAGTTAGCTGTAACCACAGAAGCCAGGGCCGTTACAGTAACCTTTAGAACAGCTGTACATCAGTGCAGCAGGTTGAGACCTTAAACGACTACAGCATTTTATTACAATGTAGAATTGCTACATTACTTAAGGACACAATTTTAATGATCTTGCTTTGTCACGTGCAGTTTCATTTAATAATTAGCAGTGGGCAACAAAATAACAGTCTTGAAGACGTTCAGAATCTCCCCCTCAGTCTTACTGTTGTAGGTGAGGCGCGTCTTGCTGAAACACATGAGCAGGTGCTTCTCGATTTCATCCGACGCCATGAACTTGGAGCAAACGGGACAGTGGAAGCCTGGAGGGGAAAAAACGCAAAGAGAAAACATTAAGGGACCCTGATGTGGCAGTGCACCGCTCATAACCTCATATTGATATGTACACATGGCAGGACGTGGGACTGTTGGCTTGTGCTTAATCTTGTGACCTACGGGACCTTTTGACTGCACGAACTCAAATCTCCCATAAACTAACAATCTGCTTACCTCACACAGTTTGCAGATGTCACTGCAGCGCTGCAAACTTACTGCAAGCGCACACTTAAACACAGATGTGATCTTTACTGCAAAAGCATCTATAAAACATGCGATTGGCCGATCGCTTGCTTCCTTCTGACCCCCTGTATCTGCACAGCTGCACAAAGATTAATAGGCCAAGAACCGCTCGACGTTAGATAAGCTTACCTCCAGGCCTGAGATAAAGTCTCAGACCTGCAGAGTTCCAGTCATGTGGTTCTCGTGAGTGAAGATTATTGATGGTGCGATTAATGATTACATTTCCTCATCGGGGGAATTATATGCCGGTAAGGAAAAAGGAAGAGAAGAGGGCAGGAACACAGCTGGATATGGAGATCATGTCACAACTTTTTAGGCCTCTAACAAAAAACCTAGAAAACTCAATTCAACCTGTGCTTAAACAGCTTTTGAGCTGTCAGCAACACTGGTGTTTAAAGGCTCTCTGAATGTTACGTTATGTTAGTTTGACTCCCGCTTTTGTTGCAGGTTGGACCCAGTGAGACACCCCTTCAGTTGAGAAACAGCAAGACCTGCGGATTCAGGAAGTTTGTTGTGTGTGTGTGTGCAAGTGTGTGTTTCTGTCAAGCAATATGTAACCAGCAGGAAGCTCTTATCTGCTGACCTACATAGTGCACTACTCTTCCCTCTCATAGCCAGAGTGACAAAACAGGCTGGTGTTGCAAAACAAAGAAGCAGTAGAAGAAGAAAGAGCCCCCCCAACAACAAAAAAAGGGAAAAAAAGAAAGCGTGGTGCAGCAGAGCCACCTGTGGCTGGAATAAAAGTGCAGAAGTGCAAAACAAAGGGCTCAGTCATCAGACGGCCTTAACCATATGCCAGGTATCGCATGTCAAATGGAAAAATAATAAGTAACTCTGACACCAAAATTACACATACAACTTTGGAGATGAAACTGAGAAATAATGATAGGGTACCTTACATTAAATAGAAATTTAAGTCATAATAACGTAGCTCGGATATGCAGTGTGGGCAGTTGTGTGCTGCAGGATTTTAAATGTTGATTAGAATCGTTAGAATAATGAGTGGTAATATCAGAGAAGGCGAAATGCACTGCATAAAACGATATTAAAGCTATACTGACACTGCGGAAGTGCACCTCGAGTACAAAGAGGAAATCAGTGCATTAAAAATCCAAGTGTGCACTGAGCAATAATGGGCCTGGGCTCTCCAGGTGTACTTTTATAAATTTGCGCCTTACCCCCGAGCAGGCGTGAGGACAGTTCGGCCGGCAGGGACCCTATAAGCAGCCGGTGTCCCTCTGGGGGCAGCTGGCCCTCATCGTCACCATCTGTGCCGTCGAGGCTCTGGTTGCCGCCGGCCGGTATGTTGAGCCCAGAATTTGTTGGCCCTCCACTTGTGAACCGGATTCTTGGGCCATCGGGTCCATTTGTGTACCTGAACCCCGCAAACCTTTCTCCTCTGCTGGAATTTCCAGATGGAAGATCGGAGCTGGAATAAGCTCGAGTTCTGCTGTCAAACACAGGGCTGCTCTGCTTGGCCCCCATACTGCCGCAAGTTTTAGGGGTTTTGTTTGTCAGTGCGTTTTTCTTTCTTAAAGAAGTTTTTTTTAGCCACGACACATGATCACAGCGAGCCCCGGAGAGTCGAAAACAACAAAGGAAATGCAGCCAAACAAGTATGCAGCGATACAGCCGAGGTTATTCAACATGTCAAAGTTTCACAGTGCGCACTGTGCGTAAAGTGCGCACTCACTGACGCAAAACTTCCTTTCCAAAGGTTCTTTTTTCTTTTTCCTCTTCGTTTCAAAGTCCTCCCCCTTTGTTCCAACAACAGATGTATTTAAAAAAAAAAAAAAGAGAGAGAGAAAATCTCTTAAGTAACAAGGTTTGTGTTTCTTCGCTTTAGCCGAGAACACACGCACAAGCGTTGACCCCAAAGCTCGTCTGGTTTCAAGTTTGTTTTTGTGTTCAACTGTGGTGTCTGGAAAGAAAAATATAAGCAGGGATTTCCCTCCTCTTCCGGTAAGCCAACGCTGTCAGCCGTAATCAACTCCACCGAACACAGTACGTTTTCTTTCAAAGTAAAAGCATCCAATTGTTCAATTTGACAGATAGTGATTCCTTTTATTTACTCTATGAAGGTTGTACACAAGTTGTGTGCCACGCTTTGCAGCAGCTTAATTTATTACATGAAGTTGAGTGACACACAACTGACCCAATAAGAAGTACAGTACCTGCCGTCAAAGGGGGAATTACCAGGATTGTAACTACTGAATTTTATTGCTGCGTGTATTTTTGCTGGAAATTTCACTTCTAGGGGTATTATTTTGAAAAGTAGCATTTTACTGTCATAGTTTGTCCAGCTGATGTTAGATTTTAAACAATTTCATTCACTGTTGAGCAGTTTTTGTGGGTAAGCTCATATTTTCCTCCTATGTGAAATCTTAACCAGAAAAATACACAACCCTGCCTCTATAACTGTTACAAATACTCAAATGTATCCTATAAATGTGCACGTGGTGACAAGACAGAAAAAGGCACCTTTGCAATGACTTCTGTGCTTTTAATTTGAATACTAAACCACTACTTCCTGTCAGCGATTCCTTTTTCAGTCGAAGCTTAACTCGGCCCTGAGTGGCTGCGTGACGTCAACCCCAGTAACACCAGCAGGCCTTTGGCACAGCAGCAGGTCACCAGTCCACTCTGATATGAAATGCCCTCCATATTTGGTGCTTTGTCTTTCATTAACTCGTGGCGTTTGAGATTAAAGAAAAAAACAGCTGTCGGGACACTCTGTTCACACTGTTTATTGACCAGTTTCACACACATGAGGACAAACAAAAGATACACTGAATGAAGAACGCCCAGGCAACAAAGAAGACAAAACTGTACAAGCAAAAAAAAGTAAATGGGTAAAAGGTCTGAAAGAGTCTTGCATGTAGATCTAGTGGTTGAAGGCAGCTGTGGGTGGGCGTGGGTGGCCTGATGCGTTGCAGTGCATCAGGTGTGACACTACAATACTGAGGTTAGAAAGTAACAAGGCTAAGCTGAGGGTGGCTAACAACAAATATGTTCCCCCTTCCCTGTGATACCACTCAGGGGTCTGGGTGTGTGCCCTTATTACATTTATGATGATGTACAAGCTTTAAAGAAGGTATCTCCTCAGATGCTGCCAAGAAAAGAGGGCAAAGTGTGAACCACCAACAACCAGGAAGACTACTGGATACAAGAACTTGGAAGGGGGCAGTCTGGGACACCCAGTCTGGGTAAGGGCTTATCAAGCTGCAGCATGGGTCATAGCTGTGACGGTCATACCATAATTACATGATTAAAACATCCTCATAAAGTGACTTGAAAGTCTTTTGAGGTGTGCTGCATTTGGAAACATTAACACAAACACACCTTGGGGATGGGGGTGGGTGGGGGGGGGAAAGGTTCCATGCTACTGTAAAGCTGCGCACTTTGATTTCCACGCGAGGAGCGACTGTAAAACGTCTTTAAAACGGTTTCCTATATGACTTCTCTAAGCGTGTGTTTAAAACAGGGAAGGGTCTGAGAGCCGTTTTTCAGTTCCCTCCCTCTTTCCCTCCATGAGGTGGAAAATGAACTTTGCTAGAGCGCCGATTGCCTCATGTTGCCACAAACCGTTAGTTTTCACCCCTGCGTATGTCAGGTAAAGAAAGCAGGCTATCTGCAACATTCATCTCCCCGTTTGAGAGGGGGTTGGTGGTGGGGGGGAGTGGGTATTGCGGTAACATCTGACTGTATTCCTGCGTAAGAAACAGCTGAGGCTGATGTAATACTGCTGTGCTGTGGAACTTTAACTAACCAGATGGTGAATGATTGAGATACTTGCATTGTACATGGCTACTGCTCACGTAGCCTCCAAATTTTTGTGTAAGTGTGTTCATTTTATTTTGAGAGGCGAAGGGGAGGGGGCTGAAAAAAAGTGCCGCAGCGTGCACTCTTTGGGAAGCAAAGCCACTGAGACATTCAAGAACATGGCGGTGCAATTTTTTTGTTTTGTTTTGTTTTTTTGTTTTTTTTAAAGCAAGTTCACTTTAAATATGTACGAATGTGTGTCATTAGGTGATTGGGCTTAATGTGTTGAGGCCCGGGCTTCTCCTTGGGCATTATCACTGCTGGCTGACCCCCATCTGCTGGTGGTCGGGCCCGGGTTCCCCCTCCATGTCAGCGTGGTAATGCTCAAAACTGTCGTCCTCTAAGTCTGGGAGACCCAGCAGCTAACAGAGACAGGGAGGAAGAGAATGCAGTGTTAGACCATGAAGTGTGTTTACGTTGTCTCTCTCTCTTTTTTGCTAACTAACATCACAAAGCAAACAAACTCAGTGTCTTTCAGAAGAAGCCTTTATGTCAGCGGTCTAGTTTCTCTCTCTTCCACTAAATAAACAATCCTTCCAATTCTGCTCAGTTATTCCTTGATCCACTGCTGAAAAACACACCTTGCAGTGGGAGCGTTATATAATATGATACCCTTATCACGTCTGTGCAGTTACAGCCAGAAGGCAGTGAGCTCAGTTTAGCATAAAGACTGGAAACAGCAGGAACAGCCCAACTCTACCTCGAAACAAGTAACACATTATGTAAAGCTTTTTTTGGAAACTAAACATTTTTCATTTCTTTGACTTTTTCTCCAGTTGTGACTTGATACAAAACGCCTTTTTCTCTTGTGTAACTTACTATCATCTAAATGTGTCTCCAAGCCTCACCAGTTTCAGGTTTGTAGAGTTATTTATTAACATTGATTAAAATATTATAAAATTAAACATTTTCATGCAGTTTTTTTTACATACACTTTTTTAAAAAAGGCAAAAAATGTCCTGGTAATATTCTGCTAGTACATTATCCATTTTTTTACGCAGGCTTCCATAAATGGTAAATGTTAAATTCAATGTGTGGAATAGAATACGTGAAAATATCCGTAAAAAATTAAAACGGTACATTGTACTGTACCTTTACAGATATTCTTACTGTGTAAGTACGGTGTAAAGCGTTAAATTTAGCGACAGCTGTTCAAATGAAATTCACCTGATTGATATACACTCAGTTTAATCCAAATTTATTTTCTTTCATGATTAATTATTTGAATAAATCTTTGATTTGATATATTTCAGATGCATTTTACACAAAATTATTGCTTCACATTTGTGACGGCAAAGAAGCGCTGTCGCTAAGAGTAGTGAAACTTGCAATACTTAAGTAAATAGATAAATGGATTTTTGTTTTTGTGATGATAACCTCCAAGCAGTAACAGCCCGATCCGGCGGGGAGGTGTGGGAAGCCAGATCGGGCGCCCCCCTTCCAGCTCTCCTATCTTGTCCCTCTTGTCTTACTTCTCTCCATCACCTTTTCTATCCCTTTAAAGAAGTTAGGCTCTATAAATGCTAAAGAGTTAAGTATTATTTCTCAGTTGCAGTGAATAGATAGGATAAAATAAACTGTAGGAAACTAAAAAGAAGAAAGAATAAGACAAATAACAATTTCACATAAACCAGTGACACACTCCTGATCAACCCTGGCAGGGCCTCCTTGGATGAGGGTGTCTAGTGATAATGGCCGAAACACCCGATGAATCCAAGGTCCACTACTGACGATGTGTCCCAAATCTTAATACGATAACCTAGATCAGATCTCTAATCCCCCCCAAAAAATGGCAGGTTAGCTTGGGTAAAAGACCGAAAGTTGAGGCACACAACGATGTGTGCTGCTGGTAAAGTTTCTGGGCTGCCTTTCCTCATAACAGCCATCCCTCAAGATTCTCACCATTTAAAGCAAAGCAGTATTAGGAACTACAACATCTAGTCCTTTTACTGAATGATTTTTAAAAACTGATTACTGCTTGTTACACCTTTTAAATATGTTATTTACCAAAAAACTGCTTCAGATTTACATTTGGGGAAATAAAGATCATTTCTCTTATTCCTGAGAGACAAGAAAATTGCACAAATGCACAAAATCCTCGAGTGATAAACAAGCCAACAGTGAAATGTCTGATTTCTAAGAGTATGTGTTGTGATGATTTTGAGAGAGAACAGAATTTTTCAGGACTGCAAAAGACGCAGCAAACAGAGCCGTGGCTGATGCAGTGTGTTGGGTACAAAAACCAAAAGTGAAACGCGACCCCGGGAACATCCCCGCTTCTGTTCCTTACAGGCCTGAAGGATGTGAAGACTTTCTCCAGCACCTCCAGCAGAGTCTTCTTCCCGCAGGATGAGATGTAGTCCTGGGCCAGCTGGAGGAAGGGAAGGCAGTCCTCGCTCTCACTCCACACATGCTGCACACACAGATCATGAAAATCTTTCAATTTCTGTCCATGCACTTTAAACACAATAGAGCACATGATGTAACAGTGTCACACTTCCTCCACTGGTGTAGCCTCATGTGGGCTGTACACAACTTAATTAATGGATAAGTGAGCAAAACTGAGTCACAGGAGATTCAGCACAGGAAAAAAAAACAGAGCAATGCAACTAAATCTGAGAAAGACATGTTGTCATGATCTTTGTGTTGATACACGGTCTGTTGTTTTAATCCTCAGTGTTTCTTTTGCTTTTTGGGGGGATTTTTACTTCCTCACACTGCTTCAGTAATGTTGAGGTTCAGACTTTACATCATGACCGATTTTGTGTTTTACCGCATGGTCAGTGTGTTTGGGATCAGTGCCATGCTTCAGATATGTTTTACATACAGTTTAGTTGGTATTTTATGTTAAATAAAAATCTCACTGTGCTTTTTTGTTTTCACAATTCCATCAGTTTTGACAAGATCCCAAACACCACTGGCTGAAATGATGCACCACATCATGACGGAGCCTCCACCGTGTTTCACAGATGGCCGCAGATGCTCACTGTTGTGCCGCTCTCATGACTTCCTCCAGGCTGCTAGCAACAAACTGCCTAAAGATGCCATTTAAAATTGGTTCTTTGCTAAGTGTCCTGTCACATGTAGGGGTGACACTGGTTTGTCCTTTGAGTTAGGTTCTGTTTTTGATGCTCAGTGTTAAAAACATACCTCTGAAAATGAAACACGGACTGGACTGAAAGTGAGTAAAAAAGCAGCTGAGGTCCAAAGAAATCCTGGAGAACTGCTACTCAAGATCACATTAAAACATTTTTGGCTCCTAAAAAGCAAAATGTAATCAGATGAGGGTGGCTTGAGGCTTTTGTACAGACTTCTTGAGATCAGACTACTACACAATTCCCATCTCTGTGAATTAGATACAATCTTCTTAGACAATAAAATGGTAAATGGCCTGCATTTGTATAGCGCTTTTCTAGTCCCTAAGGACCCCAAAGCGCTTCACACTACATTCAGTCATTCACACATTCACACACACATTCATACACTGGCGATGGCAAGCTACAATAAAGACAATAACTGCCTTACATTGTCTGTATTTTAGGTCAAAACGCACAAACCACAGGTGCAGTTTCGAGTCGGGATCAGTTTACAGCGTGGGCTGACAGTTTAGGCACACCTCAATGGAAATGGAAGCGAGTGTGTTTATGGTCAGCACAAAAGCACGGTGAATTATCACCATGTAAATCTGATACATCAGATGTACAAGTTCCACGCTGATTAAAATCAGCTTCCTCATGAGCACATACTGTCGGCCACCTCAAAGCCTTTACAGGAATTGTTAAATAAATACTGATGACAAAGCCCATTGGAGCTGCTCTATTTGGCTCATGTTTATAGTTATAGTTTAATTAGAGTCTAAAGGCCACTGTGTTAAGTTATGTATTAGGCAATGTCGTCCGCTAAACCAAATCAAATGTGCAGAATGACATGGCAAAAAAGGAGCAGATGCAAAACAAACACAAAAAGTTGTTTTACATGCAGCCGTGAGGCTTTGTTGGTTGGTTGGTTATTGCGGCATTTGTGGTACAGTGATCATCGTTATCCTAACATCCTGGGGAAAAAGACAATGAAATTTAATCTCAGTTGAAAACTGAAATCCCTTGAGTACTTCATTATACTGCGTCATCTGTTGATTAGTCCCTTAAAATCTCATCAAAAACTATCTTAATGTCATCACTGCTGATGATTCAGTGAAAATTCAAGATAAGAACTGCAAGAGTCAAGAGAGAGAGCGATTCATGTGAAATGGTGCGAAACAGCCCAGGAGGGGGGAATGGGACGGACTCTCACATCAGCCAGCGTCTCCACTGAAACAGCTGACCCCACCCACCAAGCACAGCTGTGTGCGTGACTCTGTAATTGATTGTACGGCAGCTACAGCTCTGATAAGCAGAGGGGCGTCTGTGGAGTCACGTGGAACGTTCAATTCTTCTTGTTTTTCAGCAGCTGAACGCCACAACGGGTGATGTGGATTGCTAAAAACAAACACTACTGTATCATATCCAGAGGGAAATTACAGGGAAGGAAACAAATTATCGTTATGGTTATTGTTATGGTGCAGCTAGGTGACAAGATGATGCCCTGCATGTGTGTGTGTGTGTGTGTGTGGGAGAGAGAGAGAGAGAATCAGAGAAAAACAGCATGTGAGACGTCCTGCTCATAGCAGTATTGATCGCGGGGAGAGTAACTAGATCTCAAGAGTCCTGCAGAGAGACAGAGAGTTATTCAAGCTTATTTAAATGTGCATAGCAGACGCTGAACTGTTAGTGTGTGTGTGTGTGTGTGTGTGTGTGTGTGTGTGTGTGTGTGTGTGTGTGTGTGTGTGTGTGTGTGTGTGTGTGTGTTAAAAACAGAGAGAGAGAGTGGCAGGCCTGCAGCAGTTGGCGAGCACCAGATTAAAAAGCTGTAGAAAACTGTGAGCTGAGAGAGAAACAGAGAGAAAAAAGGAAGTTGGTGCTAAAAGACATCGAGTCACATGATGCATTTAAGCACCTGCGCTTTATGTGTGTCTGTGTGTGTCAGAGAGACTGGGTAATTAATTGTGCAGCAGCTATAAACGTCACAGTTTCTTCACGCACAGCTATGGAAAACCCCGGCTCTAATGCTGCTCTCCTGTCTGCAGGATAGTCCAGACGATGCTTGCAAACACACACAACGCAGACAGGGACATAATGTGATATTGACCGAGCAGACGCCCTGGCTCCTGGGTCATCACCATCTGCTCCCCGCCCTGTTGGCCCCTGTCACTGAGCAGGAGGAGCGAGGAAGGCGGGCCTGGCCTCTGGGGCTTTAGGAGTCATAACGCCACCACTGCAGCACACTGATATATGATACAGCTATGCTTCAAGACAGCATGTGGCTGATCACAGCAGCGCTGGAGCTACAAAGACACTGAGCTCACAGCATAGCTGCAGTGTGGTTGGAGGTTTGGGGCTTTTAATGAGCCCATCTAGTTTCTTTAGAGTGGTTAGTGCACGCTGTTTTTAAAGCAGAGTCTCTTGTTTAGCAGGGGCGTATCCAGGATTTTTAAAAATGTGGTGGCACGGGGGCCAAACGAGTCACGGCGGCCCCATCAAAAAATGGCAGTTGCTTCGAAGCACAACATTCAACTGCAAAGAAACTGAGCTAAAAATTTCTCACTCTTGTCTTATTTTTAAGTTCACTTTTGAAAAGTAATGAAGAGAAGGAAGGATGGGTGGTTCTTCAACCACGCCCCTTTTATTTAGGACCTTTTCAGAGAAAACACCAGGAATCAGTGTTTCATAGCAGTCACAGCTGTTTGGATTATCTTCTAAGGAGGCACATTTAGTCAAAGTAAATCAAGTGTTAGAAATAAAACGTCAACTGGTAAACTTTGCCGTCTCTAGACAAACATTTCTAATAAGAGTAGGCTTAACCTGAAACCCAGCAGCAATAACTCTTTCAAAATAAAGGCATGATGGCAAAAATGTAAAATATTTTTTGCATTTGTGACAACAAGCACTGGCCTTTAAAGTTTTTCAAGTAATAAAATTGCCTTCAAATAAGGGGAAAACATAAACGCTCGAAATAGGAAGCTTTTATTTTTATTTCTAAATCAATTTCAATTTAGAAATAAAAATGAACTGTTTAGTGTCGCAAAATCCACATGATGGCGACGGCTTTTATTATGAAAGTCATAAGGCTTTCCTGTTTTGTGCCCATAGCAGAGTTGATTATATGTTGGATAAATAAGCAACATATACACTTTGAGGGGAAAGAAGGGCGGTTGGAGGAGGGGTGGGTGAGGTGCACCCAAACTGAAATGACATCATCCCCTCCTCTCCTCTCCCACATCCATCAGCTAGAAAACCCGGGCCGAACGCACCTCCAGCCGAACCTCGACACACCTAGGAGAGAGCGCGCAGAGACGAGGCCTTGCAGGAGATCGAGCACTTACAAAGCTGTCGGTGCCGCCGGGACACAGCACGTAGAAAGAGACGCCGGGCTCTGCGTAAAAGTCCAGCCGCCTCTCGTCGTCCTCCTCGGCGAAGATGAGGTCGAAGGGGTTACCGGAGCACCACTTCTCCGCCGCCTCCACCAGATGCTTGAACTCCATCCTCTGTTATCCGCTCTGCGGTGTCCCTGGTGTCTCTGTCTCTTTGGCCGTCGCGGCGATGATGCTCAAGACGCAAAATAGGCCTAACAGCTGATTTGCCCGCAGCATCAGCAGCCTCCACTATACCGCATCTCCCTCAGTGCGCCTTCTGCATGGCCCGGGAATAAAGATAACGCTGTTGGCGCACACAGCCTAGCGGGGTCTGGCGCTCATCCGTGCTCAGAACCCCATTCCTCTCTTCCTCCTCACGTTATGAAATCAGCCCTTCGGTCGCATGCATGCATACGCAGGAGGACGCTGGAGAAAACGCGATGACGACGAGTGGAGCCGGGCAGCCGTCCATAACGGAGACGGTATAAGCCTAACCCTAACTTTCTCACTGCTGGCACAGGAGGATGACAACGCCAGCGAAGCGTTTAACCTGCTCTCATCACCCACAGAGCTGAGATCATGCGACAGCCTGCAAGTCCTGCCATACTTCCATATGAAAGAGTGTGAGGTCATCATATATTAATGGGCCATTGCTGCCATGACACAGTTACTGGTTTCTAGTGTGCAAGCAATAAAAACACAGACACACACACATTTTCTCCGGTTTTCCATCCAAACAGACTTCCAATTTTCGACATTATGCCAACTGCATCTCTTCTGAAGGCCACCTGATGTGACCGAAAGCACGTGAGCGCCCGTCATCTTAAAACGGGGTCAATTGTTAGATTTATGTCCCACCATGAAGTGGTATGTCCTCCCGAGACCCAGCCTATTCATTTATGTCCTCTGTAATGGACATTTGCTTTTGGGTCTATATTTTTTTGACTTATTTGAGCTACCGTACCAGGTCCTGATATTGATGCTCAATAGTGAGTTTAGGTGGCCTGTTTTAGCTCCAAAGAGGCAGGAAATCACAAGTTAAACTGAAAAATGCTTTATTTAAATAATGGAAATAGCTCACCTGATACAGACTCAATGCTGACTCATTTTTGCATTAAAAATGATTAAGCCATAATTATCACATTTGTTCATTTCACAATATCTGTTTTAGACAAAGGGAACTGTATGTGTCAGTCAAACTCAAAAAGAGCCACAAAATAAATAACCTGTTAAAAGTCAGAATGTCTTACATAGTAAGCACTGATCTTGCTATAATAATAAGCTGAAATAAGCACTATATCAGCTTTACTGGCAGCCAAAATAAGTGTAAAATATTTCCAAACTGTTCCATTTTCTTCTCTGTTTACTGATGACCCTTAAAAACTATACTGGCATGTAGCCCACACAGTACTGGGAACCACTCTTCTGCATAAACAGTGTGTCTACAGTGTTTCCATTAATCCAGCCCGCTTCCATTAGTGCCCCCCGCCGCCCAGTCTGACTCTGCCTGCTCCACGGAGTCCTCACCAACAGGGGGCGAGCGACACCCGTGAAACCAGTAACTGTTGTACCTCCCATAATGGGCTATGTCAAGTTGGAACGGGTCTAAGAGGAAGTCTGTTTGAGATAAAAGAATAATATTGGGGAAATTTGGTAGATTGCAACAAAAAACAATTATTTATATTTGTTTTAAAATTGACATGACCGAATATTATCAGCACATGGCTTACTTCAAATCCCACCTGTAGCATCCTGCTAATCTGATTCAGTCAGTAATGTTAAATAAATACAAAACATATTCAGTGATAAACTAATATTACAGTATGGGGATGTATCTGCAGGGTGTGGTTTGAAAGAATAAGTGAATAATAATAAATGAATAGATATAACACCACTGGATTACTGCAGATCATATCAGTGGGAATGTAACTTTCCTACACTGACTCTACTTGATATAGATTGTTTATTCAAATTCAAATATCCAGCAGATCATTTAAAAAAATAAGTATTCCTCCAGTCATAACCATAAATCAATTAATACAATAATTAAATTATATTAAAAAAAAATAGGGATAAAAACATTTAAAGATAGCAGAGGATAAAAGACTGTGGCAGTACCAGAAGTGTGAGTGAGAGAAGATGATTTGAGGGCTGCAAAGGTCCGCCCGGACTGCAGCATGGTGAGGAGAGCATTCTGCTCCTCTACCCAACCAGTAGGCTGTGGCGAGGATGTCTAATCTAACTATCAATTCAAATACTGTACTTTGTACTCTGTATCATCTGTTCAGTGCCTGGTCTTTGTAGATCAGTTGTGTTATGACAAGCCAGGGATTTTAAACATATTTTATTTCATGGGCAAAGGTGAGCAGATCAATCCAAATATTAATAGTATCAATAACAATGCTGGTTTTGGATCGATACTTTGTTTCTATCCTCTAAGTTCACTGAATTGTGTGAAGTCACTTCTTTGTGAATTAAAACATATACCATATATAAAAATATACATATAACGGTATAACGGTAAGTCTTTTTGTGTTGACTGTCAGGTCTATTTTATTCATAGCTTATAGCACATGTAAACAACATACGTTGTGCTTTAGGGACAGGTACATTTACATATCAGGTCTCCAAAAATAAACAGTTTCAAAATGCATAAAACGCTGAAAGGTGTGTTTTTATTGTGTTAACTCGTTATTGTAGAATCACAGTGATTTAGTAGACATTAAAGTGTGTTCAGAATTTGCAAACTTCTGATGAGTCATAAATCATGATACACTGCTAAGCTGTCTTTAAAGATGAAAAGTATCAGTATCTGTATTGTTATCAGCAATACTGGCCCTATATTTACTTAGTATTACATAGTATTACTCTGTAGTATGAATGGCAATAGGGAACGTCTTTAAAGACGTGTAATTCTGGTAATTACCAGAAGAAAAAGCTGCTAAACAAATTAAAATACATTTAAAAGGTAAAGTATTTATGCCGTCCTTTGCATTTTCCAAAGCCGTCCAGTAGTCCGAAATGGAGTCTTTGCTTGGCTAATTCTGGCCCCCAGGCCTCATGTTTGCCCGGGTTATAGACTAAGCTACAGAGATGGGAAGTACTGTAATCTGATTACTTTTTCGGGTAACGAGTAAGGTAAGGGATTACTATTGCAAAATAATTAGATTACCGTTACTTTTTTTGCTTGATGCATAAAGTTAAAAGACTAAAACTAATAAAACAAGTTTTAAAAAAGGACTTTTCCATTTGATTACATTTTGTATGATGAATTATGCAGAAAAAGTAGAATTGGGCTGAAAGATCTATCGCTTTATTACCTATTCAGGTTGTAAATCGTGTTTTTAAAAAGTAACTAAGTAATTAATTACTTTTGAAAATAAGTAATCAGTAATGTAACAGGATTACTTTTTGGGGGGAAGTAATCGGTAATTAGTTACTGATTACTTTTTTCAAGTAACTTGACCAACACTGCTAAGCTACCCACCGCTATAGATCCTAAGTAATTAAAATGACCTACAGCTGTAAAGCGTGGTCAGTAAAATTCCCCAACTGGTACTTATGGCCAATGATCAGTGGTCAATGGCTGTATGCCAAGTCAGGGTCTGCAGCCTTATGGGCCGCATTTTAAGGCCGATTATGTCGCAGCGACGCGACGAAGGTTGTCCCAATTCAAAGGCTGCTCGAATTGCGGCCCTCAAATGCATCCTTAATTTCCCTGAATTTTAAGGATGTGGCGGTGTAGACTTTGTGGCCCAACATATCCCAGAATGCATAGCGCGGCGCTGGGTGTGGATAATTTTGCCGGAAAAAAACGGCGGATGAGGGGCGCCCGAAGAGTAAACTTTAAGTAAATACTGAATATTATGTCACATATTTATGTGCAAATGTTTAATAACGAAGAACACTAAAACATTACTGTTGGCCACATGTCGGCAAAGTTATGTGACGTTTGTACTAACTTGGTTTTAAAGCCTTTACTTTAAAATATACGCCGTCCAATAGCTGACCTTAATCTTACAGAGAATGATCAAAGCTCATGTAGAAACAAACAAACAAATGAACAAAAGATTTTCTCCTTCATTTCTGTCAAACAAAGCTGTATGAAACGTTTCCAGCTGTTAGTATCATGGTTGCTAGGCAACCTGGGCAGCGCGACGGAGGCTAGACCGTCCCATTTTACAAGCCTCGCACTTCCGGCCTTAGCGGTCTTTGAGTACGCGGCCCTTGTGGGCCGTTAAGGCTGCGTACTTTTAGGCTGCAGACCCTGAATTGGGATACAGCCATTGATCGGTGGTTGCAGATCAATGGTCATGACAGTTTGCAATGATCAAGAAACTGGCGTCAAAGCCCACTGTTCATTCAGTGTGGGAGTTTCAGTCATTGTGTAAATGGACTGTTTATAAGGCTGGGCAAACCTGTAGTCAGCTGAGACAGACGAAGTCACTTGTATAAGTGACAAAATGTTTCTCCCACTGAAAACGTTAAGTCCAGATACACAAAATCAACCTTGAGGGATGTCCTTACCTGGATGACTGAGCATACATCAACAGATCATGCATGTGATTGTTTATCGGTAAAATCGATAATACGTTTATCGGTACTTTCATCTGTTGTATCTGGTTTAAAAAGCTTGTGCAGTAAGATTATAAGTAACTAAAATATAATGTCCAGATAAATAATCTGAGAGCAAGTATCCATCAAACATAAACTCACGCGCAGCGCCACTTTTAAGCTAACAGCTTTGTAATAAGACACGTGCCTGGCCCCTCCCCCTTTCAGGTCCGGCTTGCAGACGTAAACGTTACGCGCCGCTTTTATTTTGAATGTCCCAAACGGAAGTAGCCGTAGGTCTCGCTGTAGTTAAACGCTTTCTTCGTTCGCAGCTCGTCCTCCGCGAGGTTGTGGTCCGCTGTAGTTCGCGTGTCCGCTCTTCCCGCGGGTGGACGTCTCTTTAAACTCGCTGCCCGCTTTTAAAAAGCCCAGCTATGCACCGCGCTAAAGGTTAGAGGGTGTTTGGATCGCTCCTGTGCTGTTCAGCACCCCGGGGTCGCGCTTAGTTTGCGCCGAAGACCCTCGTTTGGTTACCAGAAATCTCCCAGAAATTCCGACAATGGAGCGAAATGGGAATACCTGTGAGGATGACCTGCAGGGTGCTGACGAGGAGGAAGAAGTGGACCCCAGGATACAGGTAAGGTGGGGTTAGGACAATGATTCCAGATGTGGAGTGACAGTAGGTTAAAAAATGTCAGAGCGTTTGTGTGTGTTTGTGTGTGTGTCATATTTTGACTGTCTCCAAAATGACCTACTGAGAGCTGTAAGTTCAATAATTTGGTTAACACGAGTCACAGCCTGAGGGTTGCCAGTCTTATTTAATCACACTCCTCCCTTTCTCCCTCTCTGTGTGTGTGTTTTCCATCACTGGTGTGTTTTCTGTAAACAGGGAGAGCTGGAGAAGTTGAACCAGTCTACAGACGACATTAACCGCTGGGAGAGTGAGCTGGAGGTGAGACCCAACAACACACACTGCTGGCATCAGAATTATTGCCCCTCAAACACCGAGAGCAGGGCGTAAGCCGAGCTCTGGCACCCACCCAGCAGTCACTAAGTCTCACTTTTTTTAAAACTCTAAAGTGGTGAGAAATCGTGTCAGCGCTGTGAGATTTGTCTCTCTGCCACTGTAGTGTCAGGGATTTGCCTAGCAACGGTGCCATTGTTTTAAAACAGTCTAAACGGAAAGCTTTCGAAAGATGGAAAACTACTAAATGTGCATCAGTGGGAAGAGGTGGAAAAACTGAAGCAGGAACTGTCCCTCCCTGCACTTTATAAACTCCTAGTGCAGCTGTGGTCTTAGTCGGAAACACTGCCGTGGAGCGGTTGGTGAAATTCATCTATTTGCTCATAACACTCACGTTCATTTAGGAGTCTGAACAGAAACAGGAATCAGACACATTATGGAGGAATAAAGGATGTAAAGTGAAGCGAACAACTGCAGGAGGGCAGACGGCACACAGAAGGGGCAGCTTCGGCTCAAGTGTGTGCTAGCTGGGTCACTGTTGAGGAAAAGTGAAAACATTCCAGAGCGAGGCCTCAGTTTTTTGTTTTCCTGAAAGTAGGCCTCTTCTGTTTCTCATTAGCCCTGCGCTCACATCCAAACCCAGCAAACCACAGCTGGAATGACCGTAACAGCACGCACAGAGACAGAGAGGGACAGGAGGAGAGATTTTCCTGTAATCCATGTTTTAATCCATGTTTTCCAGCTGAATTTTAACTTATATATATATATATATACACATATATATATATATATATATACATATATATATATATATATATATATATATATATATATATATATATATATATATATATATATATATATATCCTGATTTTATTTTTTAACGTATTGTTTCTTGGTGCTTTTTGGAAAGCTCAGCTTTTTCACAGCTTTGGCAGTGTTTACAGGAAACAGCATTATAAGTAGGGTGATCGATGTGAATACACAAGCAAACAGAAGAAGAAACATGGATGCATCTGGAGGCAACAAAAAAAAGCTAAGGAGGAGCTAAGGACTATGGAAGGAGCCCCTGGCAGGCTGCAGGGGGTCCTCCTGCAGCCTGGAGCTGATTAAAAATGATGTACGGTAGATTCAGAGGATGAGTAAGTTGGGGCGGAGAGTTTAAATCCACAGTTGACTCTGCCTGCCAACACAACGTTAAATCTCTTCTATGTCTGGCAGATGTGGGACTGTGCCCTTGTGATGCGTGCCATCATGAGCCTCCCATAGAAAATAAACAGAATTTTAAATTTTAACCTTTATTATGAAGCGATAACTAAGTCTTCTTTATTATTGTCCCAGAGGAACAATTGAATCTGTCAGCTCCTGATGAGCTGAGCTGCCTTAACGAGCTTAATATACATGTCCTTATTTTTTTGTCATACATATAACATTTGCTGTGGTGAATTGAAATAATGCAGTTATTGTATGGAAAAGTTAAATTAAGCTTTTTCTACTCTTGGCTCTGTATGATGTCACTGAAGGGATATCATCTTGGGTACACACCTCTTGAATGTCTCTTGAGTATTCTGGTCTTTTGCTTATGGGGAGCATCCACCCAGACGAACTTTGACTTAAACGCAGTATCTTTCAGGAATTTTTTTAAATCCAGAAAAGCCTTGAAACAGGACCTGAGAGATGCATCTGGCCCTGCTGCCACTGAAAATAAGTGACAACAGGACTGATGGAGACATGAATCCAAATCCAAATTCTTCCACGGCGTGTGTTTGTCCTGTATTGGTCCACTCAACCCCAACAAGTCATTGCAGATGGCAACCCTGAGCCTGGTTCTGCTGGTGGTTTCTTCCTGTTAAAAGGGAGTTTTTACTTCCCACCAAGCAGTCATTTATAGGGGGTCATATGATTGTTGGGGATTTCTCTGTATTATTGTAGGGTTTTTACTTTACAATATAAAGCGCCTTAAGGCAACTCTTGTTGTGATTTGAAGCTATATAAATAAATTACAGTTAAGTTGAAATGTTTGGGCCCTGAATGCAGAAAACTACCACCAAGAAAAGTGGACAGTGTGTGATCAGCAGCTTCATTTTTCAGTATGACAGTGATACCAAACACACTGATAGTGCATTATAAACATGCCTGAATAGAAAAGCGCACAATGAAAGAACACTATCAGTCATGGATTGGCCTCCCCTGAGCCTGGACCTCAACATTATTGAAGCAGTGTGCGATCATGCTCACAGAGAACCAAACAAAAGGCAGAAACATCCAAAGAAGAGCTTTGAATGTCCTTCAACAAGCCTGGAGAACTATTCCTGAAGACGACTCAAAGAAATGGCCAGTATGCTTATGTAAGGGAGTTCAGACTGTGATGATGAGTAAAGGTGGTCATAGCAGGGCTTAAAGTAGGTGTTGACAGGTGGGGAAACCCCAGGTTTCAGTGTCACGGTGCAGCGTGGAATAGGTGACTCAAACAAAAAAAGTGAGTCATCCAATAAGTTTTATTCTCAGTAGATTTGTCTTTGACATTACCTCATTCTTTTGTTGTCTTGTATGATGTTTGCTGATGTTTCAGTAACCTCTGCACGTTTCCCACTTTCTTAGTAAAATATAAAGAAATAAGGGGTGACTCAAGACTTTCTCACACCGCAGTTATTCCATTTGTTTACAATAAATCTTGAATTTGTTTGATTAAACTAGTTTTGAACATTTGGCATTTGAATGCACAAACATTATATTTGTGTATGGTCGTGCCCAGTTCCAACAATCGGGCCCCTATTTAGTTTCCTGAGCAGTATGTAAGGCCAGCAGCGTGCTCACAGAGTTTACCTTGTAGATTCTGTGACGTGTCACCCGTCTTTGCAGGAACAGGACGTAGGAAATGCGATGATGTCACAGGAAGTGTGTTTCCTGTAGCGCCCTCTCCCTTCTCCCTCTTTAACCGCTCATTTATGCCGATCTGTGCTCTGTGAAGAGGATGCAGCTGCTTTTAAACCCCTCTTCAGCAAATTAAAGCATACACAGACACACAAAAGTAGCTGCATAAATGCACACGGATATTGGGCCCTCCTGCAGTAATGCTTCATCCTTACTCATACTCATTCAGTGGGTCACCACCAAAAAACATAAGCAATGCTGCTTAGCAACAATGAGAGCTGACACACCCACTGCATAAAACAAAGAAAACAAAATATAGTTTACACACTCTACAGTTGTGTGTTACATGGGTAAACCATGCTCTTGTATATGGGTATGACTAATGGGGGCAACAGGAAATCTCACACCACAATAAGGCCTGATATTACACAGATATAAATAATAACCACAGTTGTTGTTCTGTAACGCTGCACTGAAGACACAGTGGTGCTTTGAACAGTCTACCATGTCCAACCTAATAGTGTGACCCGATAAGTTCCCCTCCTCATTTCTAAGTGTGTGTGTTTGTGTGTGTGTGTGAAGGACTTCCGTCAGAGGTTCCGAGCAGTGCTGGTTGAGGCAACAGTTAAACTGGATGAGCAGGTGAAGAAGATCGGGCGAGCCGTGGATGACTCCAAACCCTACTGGGAGGCCCGCAAAGTGGCAAGACAGGTACACACACATGCACACACACACATTCACAAGAGTGAGCGGGAGTGACTCCAAGGTCAGCAGACAGTGTGAGGGCAGGATTACTGAGGATTAACAATGAGAAGTTTAAACAGAGCCGCTTCTATCTACTTAAAGGGAGTACGGTCACATGACGCCTATATTTAAACTCAGTCACAGCTCTGCATCTTAAGCTAGTGTCTCACGCATGCACGCACGCACACGCAGTCTCTGCGTGGTGATAGACTTGCGACATTTTGCATGGCCTGACTTGTTTCTTTTTGCTGGATCTGGGAGTACTTGTCATGCTTGCAGCACTGCTGCAGGGAGACACAAAGCAGGGCAACACAACCTAAAGGTTAGGACACCAAGTCTGTGCTTCTCCCTCTGCAGTGGCTCATCTCATTTATTGCTCCAGGCTGTTGAAGCTTCCACCCCTCCATCCTAGCCAATGCAGGAGCTTATGAGTCATGCATCAGAAGGCTGACATTTGCATGTCAAACTGAAATAGATTTTGTACACGTGTGTGTGTGTGTGAATGTACGTATGTGTGTGTATGTTGCTTATCTCTGTTGCGCTGTGACAAAATACCTGCAGGTGGCATCTGCTTCTGGTATTAACACGTGAGAGCCAGGGATTACTGCAGGTTTTGAATTTTGATGGGACCGGCATTTGCACGAAAGGATCAAAATCCTTTGCTTGTGTGTGTGTGTGTGTGTGTGTGTGTGTGTGTGTGTGTGTGTGTGTGTGTGTGTGCGCGCGTGTGTTTGGGTGATTTAAACAGAGCAAAGCCGATAACGGTCTCGGGTTTAAACTGGCGTATTGTCTGGTTATGATTTATAGACAAATATTTAATATTTAATACACGACCTACTTTAAAAGGACTCGTGCATGACCTCGCTGACCCTCCACCACAGACACACACATATTCCATCTACCCCCACCCATAAGCCAGTTACATCCCCTCAAACACCACCCCCCATGTTTTCCCCCTTACATTCCAACAACGATTGGGGTGGGTGGGGGGTATTTTCCTGCACTGTCCTCTCTTTTGTCCCTTTTACCCAGCATTCACTTCTGCACCGCTGCCTGTCTGGCTGTCTGTGTCCACGCCCTGCATATCCCACCCTCACCACATTGGGTATTAGTCACCTTTCTCCACCTTTCCCAGCCCTGCAACCATCTCACCCGTTTGAAATTGTAAATAGGATGTCTTTAGAGAGACTTAGACATCAGACGGGGTGACTGTGTCTGACACATGAATGAGTCTCACACACACACACACACACACACACACACACACACACACACACACGCAGCCATGGTGCATATCACAGCCTGCCAGGCTATTTCAGATCCAAAGAACATCATATTGTTTGGTTCTGAGTGTCACATGATTTGGTCTCTATGACATCAACTTAATTAACTGATAACAAAGCCCATTCATTATGTGCGTGGTGTCTGAAGCTCAGTGTGCTTTTGTGCCATGAAGATAATGGCAAATTGTGTTCTCAAGCGTTGACACGTTATTCACGAGGGTGACAAAGACTTTTCGTCAGGCTTTTTGCAAAAGGCAGAAACTCACACAGCACTGACACTTCATGGAAACACCACCAAGCCAGCAACGAGAAAAGCTGCTCTGATTGGGAAGTTCTGGTATTTTTGTGTCTCTTTCTGTCTTCATCTTGATGGATGTTGTTTTAATGTTTCAGTTCCTTTTTTCTGTTTTTCTTCTTGTTTTTGCCTCATTAAATATCTATTACCCTCCTTCTGTTTCCCCCCTCAACCTCCCTGCTCTTAGAGCCTGGGAAATGGGTCACGATGAGAGACAAAGAGGAAGGATTCATCTTTACCACTTTGTTGAAATAGCAGATCGCGCGCAATAAAAAGCTGTTATCTTCCGCCTCTTTTCTCTCTCTCGTCACCTTTCACAGGCCTTAGCAACAACACTGTCACGACAATTGATGCCAAAGATTTTGTATTTTCTACATTTTTTGTGAGTTGGAGCTAGGGCTGCTCGATTATGGCAAAAATGATAATCACGATTATTTTCACTGAAATTGAGATCGCGATTATTTGACGATATTTATTTAACCCTTTAAGACCCACCATAGAACCAAGTCCGCCAGAGCTTATATTATTTTTTTAGAATAGAATAGAATAGCCTTTATTGTCATTGTACAGAGTACAACGAAATTGGAGTGCCACTCCCTTGGTGCAAGTTTCAATAATAAATATAAATGTAAAATATAAAAAGTACAAAAAAAACAATCGTAAGTACTCAAACAATAGTATGTACAATATATACAGGATAGCAGCATTAATATAATGACAGTATGAATAGCAGCATAATATAATGACAGTGACGGTATGGAATAGGTTCAGTTGTTTTTGTGCTTATTTACTACGGTGATAGCTCTGGGAAAGAAGCTATCCCTGAATCTGTTTGTCCTGGTTTTATGTGACCTGTACCGTCGGCCTGACGGTAATAGTTCAAACAGTTGGTTGCTGGGGTGAGAGTAGTCCTTGATGATATTGCCAGCTCTGCTGAGGTACCGAGAGTTTGCAGTGACCTCCAGGCTGGGCAGAGAGCAGCCAGTGATCTTCTGGGCTGTGTTGATGACCCTCTGCAGTACTTTCCTGTCTGCAGCTGAGCACCCTGCATACCATGTTGTTATGCCGTACGTTAGGATGCTCTCTATGGTGGCTCTGTAAAATGTCACCAGCAGCCTCTCCTCCAGGTTGTTCCTCCTGAGCACTCTCAGAAAGTGGAGACGCTGCTGGGCCTTTTTAACCACCGCTGTAGTATTTGCAGTCCAGGAGAGGTCATCAGAGATGTGCACGCCCAGAAACCTCATGGAGTGTACCCTCTCCACACAGCTCCCGTGAATGTAAAGTGGGGCCGGGTCTGCTCTGCCCTTCCTGAAGTCCAAGATAAGTTCTTTAGTTTTCGTGGTGTTCAGTTGGAGGTTGTTAACTGAACACCACTCAGTCAGTCTGTTGACCTCATCTCTGTAGTCCGACTCATCCCCCCTTGAGATGAGTCCAACCACTGTGGTGTCATCCGCGAACTTTATGATGGTGTTTGAGAGATGGGTAGGGGAGCAGTCGGATGTGTAGAGCGTAAACAGGAGGGGACTCAAAACACATCCTTGTGGAGACCCGGTGCTGAGTGTGATGGTGCTGGACCGGTGGGGGCCGAGTCTGACAGACTGTGGTCTATTTGTCAGGAAGTCCTTGATCCAGAGGCAGATGGGGTGGAGAGTCCCAGGTGAGACAGTTTCTGGACCAGGATCTCCGGGATGATATGATTGAATGCTGAGCTGAAGTCCAGAAAGAGCATTCTCACATAGCTTCCTCGGTGCTCCAGGTGACTCAGCGCAGTGTGGAGCGCTATGGTGATAGCGTCCTCGGTGGAACGATTTTTCCTGTAGGCAAATTGGTGGGGGTCCAGAGTGGGAGGCAGACCGGCCCTGATGTGCTGACAGACCAGTCTCTCAAAGCACTTCATCACTACAGGCGTAAGTGCAACAGGCCTGTAGTCATTTGGGCTGGCCACAGCTGTCTTCTTGGCGATGGGGATGATGGTGGAGGTTTTGAGGCAGGGCGGGATGGTGTTTGATGACAAGGAAAGGTTGAAGATTTTAGTGAAGACTCCGGTCAGTTCGTCAGCACATGCTCTGAGAACCTTTCCATGTATTCCATCAGGACCTGCCGCCTTCCTGGGATTCACTGACCTTAGAACACACCTCACTTGGTGCTCCCTAAGTGTTAGTGTGCCAGTGCTGGGGGCGGGTGGAAGTGGTGTGGCAGCTGAGGGCTTGGTCGTCTCAAAGCGGACGAAGAAACGGTTTTACATGTTGTAGTGCCGTTTGTGGGAGCATTTCAAGTTGCTATGCAACTGTTATAGCCCATATTTTAATAATATGTATGCATTAAGTCCATAGTAACTACATTAATTGCAAAAAAGTGCAATAAACTACAAAAAAATTGAAAATCGTTTTTGTTTTTTGTTTTTTACATATATTTCTACTTGGAGAAATTTAAGAGGTTTATCCCTCAAAACTTTAAATACAAAAAAGTTGCAAAAAATAGTTTACAACAACAGGAAATTTATTTTGAGTGTCTTCATAGTTTTATTTTGGAGATACACCAATTTTTATATACTGCAGGAAAAACAAAAAAACAATCCTATGATGCAAATTTGCAAAGAAAACAGCAGGTTCATCAAAATAAACTATTTCCAGCACTGCAATTCGAGTTCTAAGCATCCCAGAAACTATTCAGAAAAGTCAAACATGACCAGTATAGGTTTTTAAGGCGTACAAGTAAAAAAAAATACATTTTCCGCGAAAATGACGTCACTTCCGGTTTCGGCCAGGAAATGGCGGACATGCGACAGTTCGCGCTGACGTCTGTTTCACTGTGGGAAGTGTTACGAACAGCTGATAGGAACGGCAAAGCGTGTTTCTGGAATATTATGTTTTTGTTCCTGCAAGCGCTTTTTATGCAATTTTTGCAAAGCTATATGTGGAAGGAAACCGTGACCGAGGACAAGCTGATGGCATCAGATGTAAGTACAACTCCTCCGGTTTCATATGCAAAAAAAATTATTGCGCTAGCTTATGCGGTTCAGGTTCTACAGGGATTTAACAATAGTTACGCAAAACGGAGTGTGCTGCTCTGACCGGCTTTAAAGGGTTAACGATAACAATGTATTGAATAATGACTTTAAAAAATAATATAAAATAGTGTGCAACACCACTGAAGTTTTTTTTTACCTCTCTTTTCAACCAACAGCAGTCACTCTCCTCTCCAAATAACTTCTGCTTAGCTTTCCGGGCTTCCCTCGGGTCCTCTTAATCAGCGGTCTCCAGCCTTTTTTGCGCCACGGACCGGTTTATGCCCGACAATATTTTCACGGACCGGCCTTTAGGTGTCGCGGATAAATGAGGGAGGGGCTAATAATCGGCTCAGTCATTTTTAATGATCGTTGAAAGCCCAGATCGTAATCGTGATTAAAATTCGATTAATTGAGCAGCCCTAGTTGGAGCAGACCTCTGATCACTGCTGGGTTTATCTTAAACATGGCCGACGTTACACGGGTTAACAGCTTGTGTGACTACACTGACCTTAGTAACGTGAAGTGCGTTGCTATCAGGGACAAGGACAGAGAAAATCTCCTGGTTATACTCCAACTTTTTTTGTAGCTCATTAACACTGCTGTTGTCCACATTGTTTTCAGTCACTCAAAGTATACAGGTGTATACTTGCTAGAAGGTTGGTGTCAGTTCAGCTCACTGCTTGAGCAGGCTATATGTTGCAGTGGCCCTGGGATCAAGTCCAACTTGCTGCCCTTTGCTGCATGCCTTCCCCTACTCTCTTTGCCCCTCTTTCCTGTCTACCTCTCACTGGTGACCTATTAATCAAAGGCAAAAAGCCCCTCCAGAAAAGTGTTAGCAGGTACTGTACTTGTACCTATCTATCATAGATGGCACTATATTGCCTTTGAATTCAGGTGGTTTCAGTCTCATTGCCACAGGATTGAAGTCAAGCACAAAGCCATGCAGTCTGTCTTGTTTTAATGTGCTCTCTGAATTTGAGTGTGGCACTGTAACAGGATGCCACTGTTGCAAGAAATCAACAGTGAAATTTCTTTCCTCCGAGATATTCAACCATCAGCTGTGAGTGGTATTATTGTTTCAGCTAAGCATGGCCAACGAGCTGCTGACTCCATAACTGTAGCGCTCCAAACTTCCTCTGTTATTAACAAAAGCACAAAAACTGTAAACCGGGAGCTTCACCTCATGGCTGAGCATGTAGGTGACCCGGTGCTCTTGTTGTAATGGTGTATATTACACAGTGACTTTAGTGTTACTGTGTTACATTTCAGCTTCACAATAAGTAAGAAAAATAATTGTTTTCACTGTTTCTATAATGTAAATCCAAGTATAGGCTTCAATGTGTAGGCTATGTGTTAAAAGTGACATAAGTTTCTTATCCTTGACGTCATGTCAGCAGGATTACATTCATACAGACCAATTCATGTGTTTCAGCTTGGGTTTTGCTTTCCTCTGCGTCTGCATCTGTTTATGGAAAACGCTGGTAGAGAAATCGCTCTTGGATTTTAAAGAATAGATGTTTGAGACGTTGAGCTGTGCATTCATGTTAACATAATAATAAGTGTTAACATGAATACACAGCTTTACTTCTTAGTTTAAAAGGACCATTTAGTAGAAACAATCGTCCATTGAAAACACTTTGAGATAAAAACACAAAGTAGACGAGCAGGTTTGGTTCCATTGTAAACCCGACAGACAGGCAGCATGAAATATGTCCCTCTGAACTGCTGTACTGTTAATAATACACTTGTTAAATACTAATCACCAGAGGGAAAGTTTCTCCCTGATTATTATTATTCTCTCTTTCAAGGACATTGAATTGGAGTTACTGTAACTACTTCATGTTAGCATTCAGCCAGTGCAATGACCTTGGAGTTATGCCTGTCTGAGTGGGTCCAAATATGTCCAACGTGATGAGAATAACCCTCCTGTTAACTGTGACTGTGGGCAGGAGGAGCCCACTGACAGTGTGTCAGATTTCCTCAGTGACAAAGATTCTGTTTGTCTATTGGATCAAGGCTCAGTTGTCTTTTTCTATGAATGTTGGCCTGTTTGGGCGTCATAAGGACTCAACCAATTCGATTCAATTCAGTTTTATTTATATAGCGTCAAATCACAACAACAGTCGCCTCGGGTTGCTTTATATTGTAAGATAAAGACCCAACAATAATACAGAGAAAACCCCAACAGTCAGACAAGCTCCTTATGAGTAAGCCTTTGGTATCAGTGGGAAGGAAAAACTCCCTTTTCAGAGGAAGAAATCTCAAGCAGAACCAGGTTCAGGGTTAGAGGTGTGAGGGGAGGGAGGCCGAGGGCGGGTATGGGTCCTAAATTAAACACACAGGCAACACAAAGACTCCTGGTTCATTCATACCATGTAAGAACTTAGTGAACTTTTACTTCATGAAAGCAATTTTAAGTCATTTGTCACTATGATTTATAAGGGACCTGTTTTGCTTTTCTCTAGTTTTTGTCATTCTTCTACTCTGGATAAAGTTTCAGCTATGAGCCAAGTTTCAGGTTTCAAGATCAGTTTTGTGTAGATTTTTCTAATCTTAATGATGTCATATCTCTAACATGGTCATCTTGGGCACACAGCTCTGGCTCAAAGACACTGGGACTCTGCACACCCATTGGCTAATGTTTTATTATTGACAGATCATTAACCAATAACAATACGCTGCTTTAGCCTTCCTGCCGAATCTAAGAAGAACCAAGAGGGTTTTTTTCCCAGTTACCTGCTAAAGTTAAGGCACTTATGCATGAGAGGGCATGTGGAGGTGTGCCGTTGTCCATCTTTTATACACAGTCCATGCTTTGGCTGTGAACACAGCTCTTCAAATCTTTTGGTTTTGTTTTTCAAGGGCAACCAATCAGGATGAAGCTGGCTTAAAGCAAGTAGGGAAAGAAGCATAAGCAGCTCTTTTTTTTTTTTTTTTTTAGACTGCACCGAGAACCAGTAGATGATAAATGAGCGTTATTTTGACCAGTGAGCCAAGCAAAGGTACTCTATTAGGGAAAATATGGAGCAGGCAGTGAGCTGTTTCACATCAGAAATGTGTGAAATGTTAGCAGTAATATTTACCTCCTGAATTGTATTTTTAGGTGGAACATTTGGTTTCCAGTCTGACTTAATAAGTTCTGACCGCTGCTTGTCCTTCCCTGAACTCCAGGCTCAGATTGAAGCGCAGAAGGCCACTCAGGAATTCCAGCGGTCGGTGGAGATCCTGCGGGCAGCCAAGGAGACCATCGCCCTGGCCGAGGAGAGGCTGCTCGAGGAGGACACCCGGCAGTTTGACTCCGCCTGGCAGGAAATGCTTAACCACGCCACACAGAGAGTAAGTATATAAATGCAGCACAGCCCAAAAATTCCATCCTGAACGAGCGGTTTAGCCTCAGGCGTTTTTTTTCTCGGTCGTTTCAGGTGATGGAGGCTGAGCAGGCGAGAACGTGCAGCGAAGCAGAGCACAAGAAAACAGCAGCCAACCACAATTCCTGCATAGGCCACATGAGGCAGCTCGAGAAGAAACTGAAACGCTCCATCAACAAATCGAGGTTTGTGATCGGATTTTGGGAAATGCTGCTCATAAGTTTGCCGCCGCCTGAACCTTTTATGCGAGCGTGTTGGGGGTTTTTGCCTTTGCTGGATAGATTAGCAGTGAAGATAGACCGGAAACAGAGGAGACAGAGTGCGAAGACACACAGAAAAGGGCCGTAGGTCAGATTCAAGCCCAGGCCACTGCACTCTGGCCATGGTGCAAGTGGTTGCCTGCTCACCCACTGAGCTAAAGTGGCGCTCGAGAAGTGGGGGAAGCGAAATTTCTGTAACCTGATGAAGTCCAGATGTTTTGTGTGTTGGCTGACAGTACTGGGTTGCGCTCCCTCCATAGAGACGTGGAATGTGACTGCACACGGAGGAGGGTTGTTCTTCCAGCGGGCTAAATTTCTCTCCTCCCCCTCTCACTTTTTTCTTCTTCTTCTCCCCCTGCAGACCGTATTTTGAACTCAAAGCGAAGTATTACCTACATCTGGAGGTATGTATCACCTACTCATAGACTCGAAGGAGTAAACATAATCTATATATCTGTGTTTTATTACAAGGTGTCTTTGCTGAGAAACACTGTTTTATTTCTCACAGCAAATAAAGCGTCATGTGGACGAGCTTCAGGCCAAACTTGTGGTTGCCAAAGCGGAGTACCGCACGGCGCTGCGCAACCTGGAGAGCATCTCAGAGGAGATCCACGCCCAGCGACGTTCCCTCGCCATGGGCACCAGGGAGCAGGGAGTTGGAGCAGAAGGCGACGGCGGCAGCGACGACATCGCCAACTTCAAGATGGAGTCGGACGGTTTGTCGAGTGAGTGCCACGCCCACTCGGAGATGGGCAGTCACCCGCGTCATCGAGCCGCGTTATCATTTCTTTGTTTTTGTTGAGCCGTTTGCATGTGTGTGTCTTCAAGCTCACATCCCCGTGTGTGTGTGTGTGTGTGTGTGTGTGTGTGTTTCAGTGGTGTCAGTGTCTATCGATGAAGAGGGCAGTCACAGCAGCTCAGAGGAGGAGGCCGACTCGCACTCCACCTCCTCGCCCCAAGCAACCTCTTCCTCGCCTTCCACCTCTGCCTCCACCCCCGTCGACATGCCTCAACCTTACTCGTCCTCCTTGCTCCACACCCCCTCCTCATCCTCCTATCTCTCCTCCTGTCCCTCTTCCTCTTCCATCCTGTCCTCCTCTTGCCCCACCGGTGTCCTGGAGCTAGCGAGCCCCTCTGGCTCTCACAGCCCAGACTCAGTGTGCAGTTCCGGGCACGCCTCGCCTCTCCTGGGCCCTCGCAGCCAGTGCAGCGGCGCCTCCTCTCCAGACTGCGACCAGGAGAGAGGTGTGTGTCCCACTGAGCACTGATGTGCAACCTGATCCTGAGCACGTTTCCTGACAAACAAAAGCAAATCTAATGACTGAGGAATTATTTTG
Organism: Maylandia zebra; assembly: GCF_041146795.1. Lineage (NCBI taxonomy): Eukaryota > Metazoa > Chordata > Actinopteri > Cichliformes > Cichlidae > Maylandia > Maylandia zebra. Next base: position 25,863,286 of record NC_135187.1, read on the forward strand.
GCAGAGGATGTTCCAGGTTTAAAATAAAAGTAGGAGTCCTTGTGAAGGACTCGTAATGTAGAAGTTGCTGGTTAACTTTTGTCTAAAACTCTATGTCGGATAATTTCCCTGATTTAATTGAACCTTTCCTTGCACTTTTCTTCCTGCGTGTTTTCCAGGCAACAGAGCAGAAGGAGCAGAGGCGACAGTGGAGAGCGGTCTGAACAAGCTGACCTTGAATGTAGCGCAAGAACGAGATGAGGATCCCGCTGATGAGCGAGACCCCCACTACATTAACCCCGAAATCACATCTCCCACCTCCGCCACGTCCATCCTGCTCCTCAACAGCGTGTGACGAGGATGCGTCGTGGCGCGAACTCTCGCCATGCGCAGCTTTAAGACTCAGTGGATTCACTGGCAGAAGACACAATGGGAGGAGAGTGAAGCGCTGCACACCCGCATGACTTTGTGTCTCATTCGTTGTGCTGTCTAAACATCAGTGCTGTCACGTGGAAGGTGCTGCGTGTAGCGTGTTTAACATCTTTCATTATAAACAAATGAAATCAGGGACAGGATGACTGATGGACTCTGCTTCACCCTTGTGGTGTTGAGTGTCAGCACTGCATTTCCCCTGGACCCTCCCCTTCCCTCCTGCTCTGTATTTGCTACAGAAGACAAAGTTCTTCTCATCTTGTGCCAAAAAAACTGCGTATTACGACTGTGTGACAAAGTTCCTCTACAGACTGTGGAAGACGTTGGTGATTTCAGTTGTGTTTTAACATGTTCACGGGTCATGCAGGATATTTCCAAGGTAACACAGGAAACTTTAATAGTTAACCTGCTACTGTTGGCACCGGTAACATGCATTTCATTATTTTGAACAGCGTTACGCTCCTTTCTTACTCCATGTCTAAATTCTTGGACTGATTTTCAGGTCAGATACGGGGGGTCAGTTCATCCTTATTTTTACCCTCCAGTTAAGCCAGCTTTCCTTTGATTGGTTGCCAGAGAACAAACAGGTTTGTGGACCTAAAATATCCCCTTTCTGTGACATCATAATCTTAAACATAGTGTTTGAAACAATCTGAATTAATCACTTGTACCTAAATTGAACTCATTTTTTAAAACTTTGGCCCACCGCTGTAATAGTATTTATAAAGGATAATACGTCCCCTTTAAGTGAGGGTCAAACTGGGACAAAGACGAGCTGTCTCCTGAAGGATTAGTCCATTTTCGAACCCCTCCCTTCTACTCCTGTTTATTCCAAATGAAGAACGACGGCGTCGGCTCTGGAGAGCAGAAGTAGGACCTCGAGTGCAGGCGACACTCTGAACACTAAAGAGACTTCACGTGGGGGACTGAGCCCTGTTTTTGAGGCAGAACTGGTCTTCCATTTGGATTTGTGAATGAGTGACTGAATGTGTGTAAAGTGCAAACCGCACTGTGAGGTCGCCGGTTTGCACGGATGTGTGAGCGAATGACTTTTTGAATGTGTGTCTTGTGTTTTTTGACCCTGTAGTACAAATACTCTATATTTATACTCCTGTATTCTTGTATATGAACGATGTCGTGTGGTTATCGTTGTAGCTGTTTAACACCAAATAAGCAATAAACACGTACTTCATCTAACTCATCAGCGAATTGATGGTGTGTGTTAGACGTTCAGGTTGTTGATTGTCATAGTGGTGATCACTGCAGCCTGGTTTTTGGGAACTTTTTATTTTATGTTAAAACATGCCACCGGTGGAAAAAAGTGACCCAAGTCATCAAATGAAGCACTAACAGCTGCCTCGTGCTGCCACAGCTGCCAGCGTAGTGCAGTAAAGATGGTCTAGAGTTACAGATTTGCTCGGCAGCAAGGCCGACTGGAACTGCTGAATGTGAAAGTTCTTTATCTGCTCAATGTTTTGTTTGGGGATATTTGGTCGTATCATTTGATAACCTTCGCTTTTCCTGCTGATTCCTTTTCCAGTCAGCTGTTTTTTGTTTTGGTTTTTTGCAGTGACACACACTCTTTTTTAGCTCTGCTGAGCTGTTTTAAGAGTAATCTCATGACTTCAGTTAGTGCCCTGAGACAGATCGTAGAACGACTTCTCACTCTAAAATCTTTGTCCATCTGTCTGTCTGAACAGGCTGCTGCCAGCAAGCTACCTTTCAGTTATTTAAGATCCTGTGATCTCCCCGTCTGTGCCAGATCAACTCCAGAGGTTTCACTGAGGCAGGGGAACAGCACAGCAATGCTCTGTCACACACTGACACCTAGTGACAGGGTTGGGTTCTGTTTTTTATGGAGCACAAAAGACTGTATCTCGCTCTCAGCATATTAAATGTTGTTTGTGGTTTTAGGTTATTAGAAATCAGATTGCGTAAGAACAAATGAGTGCATTAAAACATTTACCATACAAAACTGAATGACTGTAATTATACAATTGCTGTCATGGCAGAAAGAAAGTACGCCCTCTGTGACTTTTAATGTTCTTAAAGGTTTTTAAATTAGTTTCATTTCAGTGGTAACACAGCAAAGATCAGATTTCTCACTTTATTTGTTTGGTTTCATTTAAAATTAGGCCAAAATGCAGAAAAACAGAGTACACGCTGATATTTAATAGCTTATAGAACCTCTTCGACCAATTATCATTTTCTGTGCCACTTGATCAGTCTCGTAAATCTCTGTGGAAGAAATTTGGCTCGCTCTTCTTTGCAACGTAACTTCAGTTCACTGAGGTTTGGGCATTTGCTTATGCACAACTCTCTTAAGGTCCCACCACAGCATCACAATCAAGTTGAGGTCTAGAGTTTGGCCAGGCCACTGCAGCACCTTGATTCTTTTCTTGTTCAGCCATGCAGTTGTAGATTTCCTGCTGTGGTTGGGAAATCCTCGTGGTTTCTGCCTGATTGTGTTTCAGCCAATACTTAGTTTTCAGACAGATGACCTTACATTTGACTCTAGAATACTTTGCTATACTGAGTTAATGGCCAATTCAATGACTGCAATATCCCCCATGGTTGCAAAAGAAGTCCAAATCATCACCCCTCCACCACCAAGCAACAGTGTTTGAGGTGTTTGTGCTGATATGCTGTGTTCTGTTTTCTCCAAACGTGGTGCTGTGCATTATGATCGAACAGCTCCACTTTGGTCTTGTCTGTCCAAAGGACATTGTTCCAGAAGTCTTGTAACTTATTCAGGTACAAACCTAAGCTGTGCTGCCAGGTTCTCTTTCGAGAGAAGCGGCTGTCACCCTGCAGTCCTTCCAAACCAGCCATACTAGTTCAGACTTTTCCTACTTGTACTGTGATGAACTTTAACATATAACATACTAACCGAGGCCTGTAGAGTCTGAGATGCAGCCCTTGGATTTTTTTGTTTTACAATTCAACTGAGCATTGGGGAGAATTTCCACTCATGAGAAGACTGTTGTTGTAGCTCACCTGACATTTGGTTTGTCTAATTTTGAGACCTGCTAAGGATCAAAATGTTGTTATCCTGGGACGTAAAACCTCAGAACTGACAGGGGCCATGCTTTCTTTTAACAATGAAATTATAAATATTGTAACTACAATGTACGTACAAGACATTGTCACTAAGAGTCAGGTTTTTCTTCTTCTTTAAAATGTCACACTGTGCACACGTTGGTGTTTTTTTAAATGCACTGGAACATAAATGGAAAACACTCAGCATGTAGTTAATAACAACGATCACTTTTGAAACTCCACCAGCATAACACTCACAAACATACTCAAACACCCACAGACAGACAAAACACACACACACACACCTTCACAGCTCTACACTTTCCAATCAAGAAGAAAATCAGCAAGATGAATCTTTTTGCATGCAGACTCACCCACAAAACCACATCTTCTTCTTTTGTAACAACTGCAACCATTAAAACGTGTCTCTAACAGACAGAGTGAGAGAATTAAAACTCTTACTCGATTGGTTATTTATTTTCACTTCTTTTGGGTGTTTTACAGCAGTTTTTTAGGCCTGTCACTTCCTTTGTCCGCTACTTTTTTAAGGACACACTGCACACCATGCTGAGTATGCCAGGTTCTCAGACAATAGCTGTTTTGGAATAAAATTGTTGTTGTAAAAATAGTTTTTCATGCTTGTCAAACTGCATTTTCTTTGACATTTTTCAAACATTCAACAAAAGAAATGGGAACAAATTCTGTCTTTTTGTAACAGGCTATTAGAAACAAAGTGCTTAAAGATGCCATTTAAAATAAGTTCTTTGTTAACACCATCACCTTTCACAGAGCACTAAATGATCTGCAGAACAGGAAGAGTTACTTGACGATGCTCTTCGTGGACTACAGCTCAGCGTTTACCACCAACACCATAATACTAGACATCCTCACCACCAAACTGGACCACCTATTACCTGCTCCTGGATCAAAGATTTCCTCACAAACCAGCCTCAATCAGTCCAACCCCCAACCTCTCTCCTCGACTGTCATCCAGCACCAGATCCCACGCCCCGTACACCTATAACTGCACACCAACCAAGCCAACTCTCGTCATTGTCAAGTATGCTAATTACACCAACGTGGTTAAACTCATCTCTGATGGAGATAAGACAGCGTACAGGGCGGAGGTAGAGAACTTTTCCCGCTGGTGCTCCGAAAACAACCTAAAGCTGAACATCCTTAAAACAAAAGAACTCATAATGGAAAGACACAGACAGGTCCACTCCCCTCTAATTATAAATGGGGAATGGGTTGAATCTATCTCCACCTTCAGGTTTCTGGGCACCCACATCTCCCCTGATCTCACCTGGACCCACAACACCAACGCCCTGGTAAAGGCCCAGCAGCGGCTGCACTTCCTCCGTGTCCTGAGGAAGAATTACGTGGACCAGAAGCTGCTGCTGGCCTTCACTGCTCCTCTGTGGAGAGCATCTCCTCCACACTGGGTGTTTGATAGACAGAGTCCACTACTGACAACAGGACGGCTGTACAGAGGGTAATCAACACCACCCAAAAAAATTATTGGTTGCCCTCTGACACCCTGGAGACCATTGCCAGATCCTCCTGTCTCAGGAAAACTAGGAAAATCATAGGTAAGCCCTTACACAGCTTACCATCTGTTTACCCGCTTCTCTGGTCAGCGCCTCAGGTCAATCAGGTCCCACACCTCCAGACCCAGTAACAGTTTCTTCCCCTGGGCCATTCAGACTGTTAACAAACACCCACCTCATGAATCTGAGCCATGGTCTGTGTGACTCTCATCACTCAGGCCACTATTTGAAGCTATTTTGTTCTCCAATGTCTGTCTTTCTCTTATTTCCGAATATATTCCTCTTGATTGTATATATTTGTCCTCTTTTGCTATTTTTTCCTGCTTTCTACTCTTTATATTTTATTCTGGCACCGTTGGTGTGGAGCACCCACAACTTTTTTTTTTCTGTTCTCAAACCGATCTCCCTGTTGGAGCTCAGTCTGGGGGGAGTTATTTTTTTTCTCCTTATCTTTCCTCATGTGGTGCATTTTCCATTGTTATACCTCTCTGACCTGTCTTCCCCATGTGGTGTTTGTGTAATGTATGTATGGTCAGAAGGGTAAGTCGGCGCTGGCAAAGGTCGGCAGCCTTAACCCCATTTCCTTTGGGGTCAACCTTCAGGATCAATAAAGTTTTATTGAATTGAACTTCATTTTACACGTACAATGACAATAAAGGGCTATTCTATTCTATCTATTCCATTCTAAAAATAAATAAATAAATAAAAATGAATAATAGAAATTGTTTTAAAAACTTCTGGAAATGGTCAGGTATGAGGATTGGACTGAATAAAAAAGCAGTTATTGTCCAAAGAAAACTTTGAAAACCTTTCAGAAACTTTGAAAGACTATTCTCGACATCACTGGATCAAAATGGGAATCAAAATGGGGCGACTTGACACTTTTGCACAGGATTGTATATAAAGAATAGCTTTTAAAAAAGCAACCCTTCTCTATAACAAACAAAACCCAAGAGGGAACTCTGACTAATCCTGTTGTAAATGTCATTTAACATACAATTAGCACACAATTAAGTTATCTTATCAAAGTATTTTCGTCTGATTGATTTAAGGATTTTAAGAGCTCCAAACAAAAATGGGGAAGCCTCGGCTTCGTGACACGCAGTGGTAGTTCACACAAACACTGCCCTTTCCGCTGTTTTCCTATTATCTAGTTAACTACAGTCATATGACATGCTTCACATGATGTGCGTGCAAATAAAACTGTGATTGGAGGAGACACTTCCTCGGCGCGATGTGATTGGTGGACCGGGCAGGCACCGTTCTCCATGATTTAATCATTGTTTTGGGGGTTAAAGAACGTCCGCAGAGCAATGTGTTTCTGTGAGGTTTGGCTTTAGTCTGCCAGCTGTTCTCATTGTCACTCTGAGAATACAGAAGAAAAAAAATGCAGCTTTGGTACATTGCAGCTATTTTTTTGTGCGATGTCGCTGGTAAGGAAATACATTTCATATTTATTTTTTTAGGTTAGCTGTTTACAGTCAGCCAGCGTTACATGCTGTGGAGGTAGCTAGCACTCGGGGGTCTTGTTACGCAGCCGTTACGTGCAAATAAACATGTTAATAAACGTACATTAGCATTCAGTTTGCTAAATAAGAGGCTATCTTTGTGTGTAAGTAGCTATACAGTAGAGCAGGAATACATACGATAATTTTTAACTTTCACATTAAAGTCTTCCTGTTTTAGCTTGAGAGAAGTGCTAATTTACGAGCTCCACTAACCACTCTTTAATTCGGCACACAACTAACTTTATTATTTACCAAAGCTTAACCTGTTCCTTTTATGATAAAGTGGGCTTTAAAACGTAAAAAAGGAAGGTTGGGGTATGAGAAGTTTATCTAATTTTATAACTTATATTGCCAAAATGGCTACAAACGTCTGTTTTATCCTCTGCTCCGTGTGTGAGAAGTTAACAAGGCGTCTGTAAATGACCAGTGTTTGTAGCGTCCATGTAACCAGTTATAGCAAATATCCAGGGATAGCTGTCAGTATTTCTTGCTTTGCTATTTGCTGCTTGTTGCACACAGCTCTGTAGTTATATTACTAACATGTGTTGTCACCTCTGCTTCATTGTCAGGTACAGAGGCAAAGGCAGTACATAGCCTTCCTGATTTTGGAAAGAGCTATCATGTCAAAGGTAAGCTGTGAACTAACAGAGGGTTACACAGTATGTTTTGGGCCTTGTTGGAAGTTATGTTTCATTGAGTATTTACATTTCAGGAATCATCTCTCTGCCCTATGCTGAAATTGAGGAACCATTTGAGGCCTGGTTAGACCTAACAGCAAAGTCAAGCCGGATAGACTACTACCACGGTGAGAAACCCCCTTCAGCTGATTCTCCTGAAGCAGATTCTGTATTCCCCTGCTTGGCTAATCAGTAATTTGAAATTGAGTGCCTGTTGTGTAAGAGAAACGATACCAGACTGTAACATTATCGCAAAAAAAAGAAGTGAAAAAAGACAGAGTAAGCACGCGTGATGAACATAATCTGATGACTTGTGTTGCATGTGACTTTGTACTAAAATTGTGTTTTTATATGCTTACAGTGCTGATGACGGCTGGTGCAAACTTACCCACGAATACTCCTCTTTATTTAGTTTTTCTTCCATCAGACAAATCATCATCTTGACTTGTACATAACTGTAGTCTGTTAGGAAAAAGGAAGAATGAACACATTCAAAGTAGTAATGAAATAATAATAATAAAATTGAATCCTGATATAATGCGTTTCTACTGACAGGTGTATACGCCAAAAAGCCCTGACTATAGCTAATAAGGTTTTGTCTGAGCCACACATAGCATATTCATTCAGAAATCTTGAGCTATTAACAAAATAAATGTACTATTAACATTAGAGAAGTCAATAATGTCTCATTTTAACACTCTTTATCACCAACAGGCCAGGTTTTGACTTACCAGTTAGCTTCAGAGCAGCAGTATGGCACTGCCTATAAGATCTCGCCTGAGACCACTGAAGAGGAGCTAAATGTGATGAAGTGCTTCCAGATTAACGGAACAAAGGACGAAGCAGTCACACCGCAGGCTGCGCTCCCCGATGTGCAGGGCTTCCAGGTGTGTGTTTTATTTCTTTTTATTCCACTTTTCAGTTTGATCTTCATGAGTAAAAGTGTATATATGGAACAGTCTCCGGTTGTTAAAACAGAAGCCAAAGCAGAAAGGTCTTAAAGCTGTATACTATCATTCTAATGGCCAGAAGGGGGTAGTTACCCTACTGCAAGAAGAAGTCAGAGTGTACTGAGGTCACGCACACATCGGTTAAGAGTTGACCTCGACATTGGACATGATGCAACCACCGGTTGCTAGGGAAACTTCTATTCCCCAACCAGTTGGCAGTGTTTCTAGTAGATTGCCAGTGTTTGTAGATAAGCCTTTCACTTACAGTCAGACCAGTAAATGGGAATATGCTACCATTACCAGTATTACTAACATTGGGGGAATACTAATATTTCTTTAGTGACAGGTTGTTTCCAGGAAACCATTAACCTGTCTGTAGGCCTGTGTGACTTTGGTTATAGCAGTCATTTTTGCAGCAACTGCCATCAGCCTCCAGCAATCATTCACCGCTGGTCTTGGAGTACTCATTTTCCTCCTCACGTTCGAGGGTTGTCAGATGGTCACTCTCTAGACCCGTGTCACTATAGACGCATTCACTTGATCCTATGTTGTCACCATGATTGTCACACAATCATGGTATTAATGGTTAACAAGTTGACATCACACGGTCAGTGGTGATGTGTCAGCAAAACCGCAAAAGAAAACAGGTAAATGACTCAACTGCTTACCTCAGTAAACCTTTTCTGATGAGTTTGTGGGCTCATAAGTCATAAGATCTTTATTACAGTGTCATGTTCATTTTGTAAATTACATTTTCATGAGGAGTATGTCTTAGTGGAAAACAAACCGTCACCATTTGTGAGTATTTATGTCGTAGTCACATATTTCATTGAATGTTTTTATCTTTTATTTTGACAAGTCAAGTTGTTCATTTCCCTCCTTAGTTCCTGAGGGTGGAGTACTACAGAGGTTCCCTGTGTGAAGTCTGGCAGAATGTGACCACTGTGGGTTACAAGAAGAACACGTACACACTGTGGGTGACACATTCAGAGCGAGGTGCAGATGGAGGAAAAGACACCCCCATTCCCATTCACTATGAGATGATGGGATACAACACTCTGCTGGGGTCCCATTACGACAAGTACTTGGTGGAATACAAGGAGTTCAGCACTGACGTGAACCCCAAAGTCTTCCTGCTGCCTGAAGGTTTGTGTAAATATATACCTGCTCGACCTTTTGGAAGACTCAGAGGACAAAAGAAAAACAAAAACTCCTTCTTGTTGTGTTTCTATACAGGCATGAGTTGTGGTGGGTTTCCTGGTCCTGGAGTGGAGCACCATATGTTGGCCAATCCAATGAAAGATCTCATCCACACCTCAGCGTCAGGCCAGTCACAGCGCATGTTCAGCCATTTCAAGGACAAGTTCCAGCGGCAGTACAGCGATGAAAGGGAGCACGAGAAGAGGGAGCATGCTTTTGTTCTTAACCTACGGTGAGCGCAACATTTAATACTTTAATAATAATTGTGAGGCTACAGCTTTAGTAGTAGTTTTTCAGCGGTGTGTCTGACTGGTTCCGTTTTTCTAGGTACATTCACTCTAAGAACAGAGCGGGCATGTCTTTCTCTCTGGCTCTGAACTCTCTGTCGGATCGCACCATGTCTGAGCTGGCAACCATGAGGGGAAGAAAAAGGGGAAAGACCCCAAACAGAGGGCTCCCCTTCCCCTTCAAAGCTTACAAAAGAGTCAATCTTCCCGAGTCACTCGACTGGAGGCTTTATGGTGTGTATAAGCTTTAAATATTCACCAAAGATGCATCTGTGAGGAAGGTTTGTTTTTTCACCTTAACTCTGGCCTCCCAGGCGCCGTGACCCCAGTAAAGGACCAGGCCATCTGTGGCTCCTGCTGGAGCTTTGCCACCACTGGAGCAGTAGAGGGTGCTCTCTTCTTAAAGGTAAAAAGGATAGGAGGCAGCTTGCTGCACAGTCCTTGGCCCCATTCCAGTGTCTTCGAATAATGGGGCTCCTTCCCTATTCTCTTTGAAGCCGCAGATGCTCAGCTTGATGCTTCATCTGTTCTTGTTTGGGTTTATTTCCAGTGCATTTACGTTTGGTATAAATCTATATCTATCTTTCTGATGTTTTAGGGAGAAATTAGGTTTTATTTTAATACTCCTTGTATTGAAGTGGCTCGTGCAGGCAGAAGAATACGCCCAGTGAAATGAATAAAATACAAAGATGCAAATTATTCAAGGTGCATGACTGATATAGATTCTTTGTGACAAAACCAGCAGAATTATTTGCAAAATTAAAAATAACCATTTGTAAATTAGATAGTCAGTCTGTCACATTTATTTAGCATAGGGCTGCTGTTTGAGTCTACTGACCTTTTTTAAAAAATAAAAAAAACAAACAAACATCCTTCTCTCCGAAGTGCAGCCCTCCTTTTGGGGATAGATCCACAGGAAGATTCATTGTGTAACTTCAGTCGTGTTGGACGGGCTTTACAGTGTGTGTGTCTGTTTGAATGAATGAGTCTGAGGGGACGTCAGCTTTGGGCTGCCTCCATCCTGTAGAAAGCTGAGCTCAAAGGCATTCCTTATCCCATGTTGCCTAGCAACTTGATCCAAACATAGGATCAGTTTATTGGGACTTGACGGCACCCCATTGAAGTGACCGAATTCTGTGTCTCTCCCTCACATAGGAGACTCTTAATTATGTGTCTTGCCCCTGGCCTGTAGCTCTGTAACTCCTAGGCTGAGGTCCAGTGATGGAGGAAGTCTCAGGGATAATACTTACATTAAAGCTCCTGCTTCATCGCAGTGCAGTAACAACATTTAAACATTAACTGAAGTAAAATGTTTTTGCATTGCAGTAAACTTAAGGTGCTGCGCTTGGAAATTTCCCATTGAGTATCAGTAAAATCTGATCTTAGTATTTATTTACTCATCTAGTTTTAAATTACTGATCAGAAAATGCAAAGTACATAACGAACACCGAAATCCAGGGTCGAAAAGTAAAGTGAATGTGGAAGTGAGCCCCTTGAGACTGGCTCCAAAGGCGATTCACTCAAGTATAAAAGATCGATAGAGCTTCTGGGTCTGAAAAGTGAAGCAACTGCAAGTTTATTAAAGCCACCGGGGAGGTGATATCTGTGATTTTAAAAATACTCCTGCCTTATAAAAGTCTGTAGGCGAAGAGCCCATAAATCTTTATCCCTTTTGTAAATTTTAGTCATTTGAAGTGTCAGAAAGGAGGATTATCCAGGACATGCTCTTTGGCATCAGCGCGGTTTCATGGTCAGATTACCCCTCGCTGTCACATGTGGTTCAAAGCACCGAGATGATGTTGCAATGAGATTTCACAATGCAGTAGAAAACTTTATGGTAGTTGCATCCTTGTTTCACACTGTCAGTGGTCGTGATGGACTTCCATGTAAAAATGTCCAACTTTACACCAAAACATGTTTTTAAGGTCTGGTTTTGGTCTCTGTAGCGACTTCTTGTTTAACGATGTATAAATATATAAATGTAAGGGATTCATCCGTGCAATAATCTTAACATTCCTCACTGAGGTAAAGCAGCTTGAACTGCTAATTGCTTTGCAATAATTGCAGGAACAGTTTGTTTTGGCTAGGAGGAAGTACTGCTGTGAGGCTGCAGCAGGTCGTCTTTGAACCTGAGCGATGCAGTGACCCCCATGGGCAGGTTCATAAACAGAGCCACTCAGTGGGGGGCACGCTTTGAATTTAGTTCTTCGTGATCTCACAGCATCTGCCTAGAAACCTGTAGATTGCAGCTGGAGTAAAAATGGTGTAGGAATGAAAGCCGATTATAAATGTTTAGCTGTCTTGTTTGTGTTTCATATAATCAAATGTCAATAAAGTGGATCAGTGGATTAAAATGTCTGCATTTTATTAGAGTTTGATTCATGATTAGTGCAGAGTAAGCGCAGGCTGCTGATGTAATGCCGAGTGTAATCATACTTTTGCTCGTGTCTTTCAGACGGGCTCTCTGCAGGTTCTGTCTCAGCAGATGCTGATCGACTGCTCCTGGGGTTTCGGTAATAACGGCTGCGATGGCGGGGAGGAGTGGAGAGCGTACGAGTGGATCATGAAGCACGGAGGCATCGCCACAATGGAAACATATGGCGCCTACATGGGGATGGTGAGATGATTTCACAACAACAAATCAAAAATTTAAATGGCCTTTATTTGTATAGCGCTTTACTCGTCCCTAAGGACCCCAAAGCACAACCAGTCATCCACACACACATTCACACACTGGTGATGGCAAGCTACATTGTAGCCACAGCCACCCTGGGGCGCACTGACAGAGGCGAGGCTGCCGGACACTGGCGCCACCGGGCCCTCTGACCACCACCAGTAGGCAACGGGTGAAGTGTCTTGCCCAAGGACACAACGACCGAGACCGTCCGAGCCGGGGCTCGAACCGGCAACCTTCCGATTACAAGACGAACTCCCAACTCTTGAGCCACGATCGCCCCTTAAAAGAGCGACGTTAATAGTGTAATTCTACAAATCTTATCATTGTGGTATTAACGGCATGTTTGATTTCAGGCTCAGGAAGCCTGTCTTACAGTTAAACAAGCTTTTGACCAGAGACTGTTTCATGTGTCTCTTAAGTACTTAAAGCATTCAGAAAGTTACTGTCAGTTTGCCCCACTGTGTATAACTGTGTATTTATTAACATCAAAGGAAGAGACTGACTTCCAGTGACCTGTGATTATCCCAAATTGCTCTGGTGTCACCCAAAAGTAGCGACACCTGAACAGTATTTTGCAAAATTCAGTCATAAATCTAGCATGCTCTAACTAAGCAGACATAGATCTGCTGTTTAAGAGTAGTATTAAATATTATACATGTATTTAAAAATAAACTATGTGATGTCTGTTCATGTCTTTAACCCAGCTGCCCCACATGTGCTAGGTCACAAAAAGCCAGAGATGGATGAAAGCCAGTTGAAATGACCACTGCTGGTGTGTATAAATGGCCTTTACTGGGCAGCTATTCTACCACTCTCTCCAGTGCTCCTTGTTAAGTTTTCCTTTGTAATAAAACAGCAATTTTAAGGTCCAGAAATATTCAGAACCCAAACAAAGATTCACATTTTGTTCCAATAATCCCTCCCCTCTGGTATTCCAATTAAAATAACATTCCTTGCAGCTATCATAGAATCATCAGGAGCAAAACATCACATACTTTCTTTCTGCGTTAAATAATGGATTGTTTTTCCATTAATTTGCCCTCCACAAACCCCAGTAAATCACATGCGTATGATTCATTTCAATACATTCCTCCCTAAATGTTAAAGCAAAACCTACAAATTTATATTTAAAAAGCCAGCAGAATAACTGCCTGCTTATTAACAGTGGATTTCAACACAAAAGAGGATTTCGAGAAGCTGTGAGAAAGTTTTTAAAAATATTTTTTTCTCTCCGAGTAGAACGGATTTTGCCACACGAACTCGTCCGAGCTCACTGCACGTATCCAGAGCTACACGAACGTCACGTCTGGCGATCAACTGGCCCTCAAGCTGGCGCTCTTTAAAAACGGCCCCGTTGCCGTGAGTATCGACGCATCACATCGCTCGTTTGTTTTCTACAGTAACGGCGTCTACTACGAACCTGCTTGTGGTGAGTGTTTTTTCTTTCCACAGTGATTGCGTTAGATACTATCCTTCACGCTCACAACAACGTAACTCGCTGGTTCTGTTTTTCAGGGAACACTGTGGATGATCTGGACCATGCTGTGCTTGCAGTGGGATATGGCACCCTGAATGGAGAGCCATACTGGCTCATCAAGAACTCTTGGTCCACATACTGGGGCAATGATGGCTACATCCTCATGTCTATGAAGGATAACAACTGTGGTGTTGCCACTGATGCTACATATGTTACACTGGCATAGACTGTCTTCTTTTAAAGCCTTTATGTTGCTGTTGATGCCACTTCATGACTGCTGAATTACACTTAATCTTGATGTGTGTGTTAGGCCAGCTTTATGGGAAAAAAGCCTAAGAACTTATCGTGGACTGAACTAAACATGGCAGCCTGATTGGGAGGAGACAGCACTACAGTGTGTTGCATTGATAACAAGACAAACTGGATCATTGTGAAGTAAAAAGTGTTACGTCCCGATAATCTATTTGGTCTCTGTGGTGTTAGTTTTTTAATTGCTGCTGGAAGGCAGAATTTTTATTGAAAACAAATTTAAATAAATTTGCTGGTCCCAGGAAGTTATTAACTCTGGTTGCTTTGTCTGTTTCTACTTGATGACACACAAACACACACAGAACAAGTTCACTCAGTCATTAAAATTTTACTGCTCAAGGCACACTGGCTCAATGCCCTTATTTCAGATAAGTCACAAATTTCCACTCGTCCTTTACAGGCAAATTATTCCTGCTATAAAAAGAAGTTGCATTTATAATGACATCTAACATCACATGCTGTGGCCAGCATTAAGGCGTGCACTCTCACATCATGCATATCGACATTTATACAATTGGTTTCTTTAATTTCTTTGCAAAAGGAATTTAGTTTGTTTGTTTTTTTAAATCTACAAAAAATCTTACAACAAATTGTTTTCATAATGGAACAGAAATAATATCAAGTGTTTCAATTGACTTTACTATTTTCTTTTTTTTTTTTAATTGATGGAAGGTCACAAAAATATTAAGTCATACAGGAACATGATAAAGAAATGATGCCGGAGAAATTGGAAAACTGCTCTGTGGTCAGAAATGTGAAATTCCTTTTGGAAAACATGAGCGTCATGTCCTCCCGGATAAATCCTGTGTCTTTCACGGTGTGTGAGTGCATCAGGGGCTGTGCAATTACACATCTGAAAAGGCACCATCAGTGCTGAATGGCATATACATACATATGAGGGCCCAAAATAAAAAAAAAAAAAGCAGAGTGGGTATAAAATTTTGAGAAAAAACAAGATTTTTGACATTAAAGTGGCAAATCTGAGAGAACATTGAGCCTACAGTGCCTAAGACGCCTCTCATGGTTTCAATCCTTCAAACCATGAGGATTGAATGCTTTAATAATCTGTTGGATTGCGTCCTGATGTACCACAAGTCCTCAAGATATCAACTGTGCTGTAGTACTTCACACACAGGCTGTTACCTCATCCAAATCAGTGTGTTTTCTCATGAATAGCAGCTCACGACAACGACTCTTTGAAACTCAGACGCTTTTGAAAATGTGGTGATTCTGAACTTAAACCACAAGGATTTCTTTATTGCAAAGTCCAATTGAAAAGTAGAATTAAATTAGGTCATCTAAGAAAAAGGTTTTTTTGTATTATTCCTGGCAAATTTGCCATTTTTCTCATTAATTTGCCACTTTAATGTAAAACATGTTGGGGGTTTTTCCATTTTTTTCTTGGAATTTTTCCTGCAGTCCAGACCTTCCACCAACAGAAAGCAATTGGCACATCATGAAGAGAACAAGATATAAAGACTCAGGACTGATAAGCAGCTAGAATCATTTTTTTTCTCAGTTTAAATGTTCCATATTGTTTCCATATTCTATTGTGAATCAAATGTGGGTTTATGAGGTTTGCAAATCATTGCATTTTATTTCTATTTACAATTTTACAGTTGGACATGTAAATGCTTGTGCCTGAATAACAGCACAAACATACGGTGTTGTGTGAAAGTATTTGCCCGCTTCCTGAGTCCCTCTTTTCTTTTTTCTCATCTGTCACAATGTTTCAGATCATTAAGCAGAGTAACCAGAGTAAACGCAAAACGCAGTTTTTAAATGATGATTTCATTAAATGTGTAAAAATAAAATCAAGAAGGGGCACAGATACTTCACTGCACTGTATGGCATCATATTGCACATTCAAGTGCATCCGATACATGAATCGAATTTCTTCTATAATTCATAACAATAACAGCCCTTGATTGCTTGTGAAGACTCATAGAGTGTTATCATTGATACATGCTGCAGTCCATTTGTATTGGACAATAATAAAAGGAGAACAAATCTAAAAACAACAACAACACTGCTGAAATCAAATATTCTTCCACATGCTGATAACAGTCAAATCTCTTTTTTTTCATCCAAATCTATTAAATACAGCAGTCTAACTAAAAGGCTTCACTAGTGCATGCAGTCTCACTTGACTAGTCTCTTTTTTCTTGGCTTGAGACGAAGATGAGGCAGTTGCTTGCAATATAAATTTGTGCTACAACCAACATATGCCCAAAACAAAAACACTTTCATACAAAAATATCAAGCATGTTTCTTTGAACAAAATGTTTAAAATGCAGTAATAACGTTTGGAGAATAGGTGCGTTGCATTTGGCAGTCTGCTAGTCTTCTCCAGTCTTTAAACAACGTTTAGTTGTGCGTTCGGCACCCCCAATCACAAGAGCAGCGCGTCCAGGGATTTTGCCCTGAACAGCAACCGCACACCCATCTTGAGTGAAAACAATACCTAATTTTAAGTGGTGCGAAACACAGTCCGGAGATCTTTGCGAATTTATAGCACGCAGCACACACAGATCAACAATCAGCACCGTTACAGTCACGTGAAACAGAAAGTTTTCACTGGACTTCATGCTGCCTGTGAAGACCCAAGTACACATTTAATGCTTCCAAAGCAATTAAGAGGATAATAGAACACAGTTTATTTAACTGACTAACAACAAGCGTGACCACTTCTAAAAAAGCAGACGTTTGATGGTCTGGTGCATTCAGGTGTGTGTTAACACATTACCGAATCTTCAGAGGAATGGACACCCCAAAGTCAGACCACCAAATGCTCAGAGTAACAGCAAAAAACAGCTACGTGAGCTACATCTCAGAGTCTACACACTTCAGTTAGAATGTTAAATGTTAAAGTTCATGACAGTACAATTAAAAAAAGACAGAAAAAGTCGCTTGCTTGTGAGGACCTACCAGGAGAACATCTCCTCTCTAAAATGAACATGGCACCAATGCTTAGGTTTGAACAGTAACATCTGAACAAACCACAACACTTCTGAAGAATATCTTTTGGCTAAAACCAAACTCAGCATATCAGCACTTACAGCTCATATCAGCTGTGAAGCACGGTGGTGGAGGGGTGATGATTCAGGCTTCCTGTTGGCCATGTGACCTAAGCATCTTTCAGTGACTGAGTCGACCATGAACTCCTCCGTACACACAAGTGATCTAAAGTCAAACGTGTGACTATCTGTCCGTCAGCTAACGTTTGACCCAAATATGGTCACGTAACAGCACAGCAGGAACAGAACGGCTGAAAAGAATCCAGGCGTTACAATGGTCCCGTCGAAGTCAAGACTTCAATTTGATTAAAATGCTGTTGCAGGTGCTTAACAGAGCTGTGTATAAACAAATGCCTGCAAACCTCAATGAACTGAAACAACGCTGTAAGGAAGATGTCCCAGAATTCCTCCACGATAACGTGGTAGACTGAGAAAGTCATACAGTGAACTATTACTTCAAGTTAATACATGTGGTTCTACAAGAAGTTTCTGGAGTTAACGAGTGTCGCAGAAGGAGAGAGGAAGTCGCTTTAGCTTGCTGTAGCCATGTCTGACAAGCTAACTGTTAGCCGACTTACATACAGGAGAAGATTAAATTAATTTTTGCTGCGTTTTCATTGTTGCTACAGAGTTATTATTAAACTGGCAGATTTTACAAATGTGACTGTTTACTCTTTAAATTTGACTTAAATGACATACTTACAGAACAATCCAACTCAGCTTTATATTGATGTAAAGACCCTACAGTAATGCACTTTTACGCTGATTGTTTTCACCCAAAAGGCAGTGCAGACGTTCTGGTGGCAGGGAAGTGATGTATGAGTGCTCTCATGCATGGATGAATATATACACATGTGCAAAATCCTAATAGGAGCTATTATTCTGCCTAGCCACATTCAAACCTCAAGTAAAAGGTGTAAATCTCTGATGGATTTAAAAGATTGTAAAACACAGATATTTCTGTGCTGCTTTTTTTCCATTTGAAATATGTTCTGCTCAGAATCAAACACCTGACGTGTAATTGCATAGAGGGTTTTGTGAAAAGTAGTATTTCTGGCATCAAAGCTGAGGCTGTGCATTAGGTGTGGCTTGCCAGATTGCATAACTCCAGCTTCTCTGTGCTGCGTCCTGATTGGCTATCATCTTCACACATCTCTGGGTTTTCCTCGGTTGGAGGTGTCCTGTGAGAGAGGAATAACAAAAAGTAGACACTCATAAGTGTAGAGGTTTCATGTGCTTTGGAGTTCAAATTGAAGACTGTGTGTTAAAGTTTGCTAACCTGCGTTTTTACTTTCATCCTTTCTTTTGTATTTTGCTCAGACGCAAGCAGGTTTTTAAACAATTACCTAACATCCCAGTTCTCTGCATCCTCCACTGTGTCTGGAAGAGGTCTGTTGGCAGTTTCAGGAAGGGCCAGGGCAAGGACAGCTCCCAGAAGCGGAGAGATGCCGAAGATGGCGAGGGGTGTGGCCGGGCTGTGGTTATGCAGCATGTTGATAATGGGTGCCAGCACACCACCTATCCTTGCAAACATACAGGATACGCCTATTCCTGTTTGCCTTTTGGCACAGCAAGGGAAAAGAAACTGTTTCAGGAATGCGTCACTGAAATAACCGTTTGATGATTAGGACAGAAGTCTCACCGAAGCACCGTGGGGAATATCTCAGCAGTGTAGACATAGATCACAGCAAACGACGCCGCTATGCCAAACTTCCCTACCATGGCGAGACCACTCAGGAGATTGGGATGATCTGCAGACCGAAGGAGAAAAATCATTCAAGTGATGAAATAAATTTTAATATTAGCTTTTTGAGGAAGAAAAAGCATTTTAGCAAGTTTCCATCTTACCTGCAGGCACTGCAAGCATGAGCAGACAGGCGAGGCCTCCGATTGCCAGAAAGCCACTCTGAGTGAGTCGGCGGCTAAAGGGCAGCACGACGAGGACCAGAGAACGAGCTGGGATCTCAACCAGCCCGAACACGAACTGGGTCAGGTAGAGGTCTGTCCCCAACCTGGACACGCCCAGTGAGAGACCATAATAGACCAGCACATTCACAAACCTGTGATTTCAAAGGGGAGAAAGAGAGGAGTGGTAAAAAGCTACAGAGACATTGTCTCTGCTGAAAATGACAGTGAAACGACAAGAAGTCGTACCAAACATAGAACAGGATCAGCGATCTTTTCCTCATCTGAGGCGTGCGTACCAGATCGACAGCCGAGTGACTTCTCTTCCCCTCGACCGATATCTCACACTCAACCTGATGTGGACGCCACAAACGAATCAGAAACCACAAAAGAGGCTTTTACATTTTACCTGTACATTAAAAACATCCCTACACTACTTGATGTACTGTAAATGTTAAATCAAAATATACTATATTTAAATCTAAGTGTTACATTAAAAATCCTCAAACCAGATGTTTTTATAAGGTGTGGAGCATGCTTCAGCTTACAAACCCCATACAGTTATGTGTAGGCTGATCTAGTACTTAGCAGTGTTGTGGTACAGGTGCCTTTAGCCACGCTGGCTTTAAGCAGTCATGATGGCTCATGTAACGACTGCTTATATCTTTGCCGAATGCATTTAGCTAAATCCACAAGGAGCAGTAAACCTCTGAGTCATCAACACCAGGAGTACAGGTCAGCTGATCACCGGCTGTCCACAAAGAAACTACTGTAACTCCCAGTGCACATCATCATGTGACTTATTTAAGTTAACCCCCCTGTGGCACTGCTCCATCTATCTCAGGGTTCCCCACCTGTCAATTTCAATTTTAACACCTGTACATGATTAATAATAAAACATGTTTTAGTATCAAAATTTAAAGTACATAAAATACTCAGTAGTAAAGCAGGATGGCCTTTTTCACAGCCATATACAGGACATTGTTGGATCATTTTTGGCCTGATAGCACTGAAATAGAATTCATGGAAAATTTACGTTTATTTGTAATTTCATTCAAAAAGGTAAAGTTGCATATATTCTTTATTCATTACATGTGAAGTGAATTAATTCAAGCCTTTTTACATATTGATCAAACAATATAGTTACTGTGTATCTCTCCGTCTAGCTCTGTACATGAAACCACGGTAACGGCAGACTTAAAAACTCCTTTGTCCCACACGCCATCAGACTGTTTAACTCCTCTCTGGAGGGGAGAGGGAGGGGAAACAGGAGGACAAAGGAGGGAACAACTAAGCTGTAGTGCCTCTTCACCTCACTGTGCAATACCTTTTGTAAATAGTCAACGGTGCAATAGACTCAATACTTGAAATGTGCAATTCACTTGTATTTTTATTTTTATTCCTATTTATTCTATTTATCCCCTTCGTATATTTTATTTATATTGTCTCTGTATTTATATATATGTGTGTGTATAACTCTGTAACTTCTGTCGGTGCTGTGCTTTTTTGGAAATCGAATTTCCCAGAGGAACCCACCCGAGGGATTAATAAAGTTCTATCTTATCTTATCTTATCTTATCTTAGTCTGGAAGGTCGTCACTAGACTGCAATAGTGTATCACCAGCTGTGAGTCATGACAACCAGTTATTGAAGTTTCATCTGTGCCACAAACTTGCACGTGTTCAGCACACAGCCCGAGAAAATCCCTGCTATCCTGACCATGCATTACACGCTGCATTAAAACAAATCAAGAAAACAGTGTTCTCAGCACGAAACCTCAAGTCCTTCAGCTTTCATGTGGCCATCATCAAATCAGAGGATTCAGCTTTGAAAACCAGCTTAGAAATGTATGTTTTTATTTATTTATTAAGTTTCACTGTATAAAAGTTGTACTCCTCATTTCGTGATTGTCTCATTTTCCTCAGGAAGCTCAGCTTTCACTTGATTCATATTTAATTCTTATGAATATCTTGCCAGATAGAAAATGCCAAAGGGACCCGTTTCATGAGAGAACTGCAGCATGAGTCCTACGAGACAAAACAAAACATTTAATATGGCTTTTTCTTTTCTTTTTCGCATGGAAATGATGAAGACGACGAAATCTCTGCGGCTTTTCCGAGATCATCGCTGCTGATATAAAGGCAACTGTAAGGGGAGGAGATTTCTCTGTGATTATTTTCTTTTAATTTTGTTACAGAGTCGCACGAGGCCACATGAAGATCAAAGGAGCAAACATTTGCTTCCAGGACAGCATGCCCTGTTCACTGTTTTCCCTTGGTTTAATGTAGCATGTAATGAATGCTCACACTACTGGTGTGTGATCTGAAATGCAGTTAGGTTTGTGTGCGATTGCTGCTGGAGGAGTACGAGGTTTTTGTTAGAGATTACAGAGTAAACAGGAGAAAGGTGGCTGTAAAAATAAAGCCTAGCACTGTCACAAACACTGTTTTTGAACCAGGTGATCCTGAACCTGACACACACACACACCTGTACGGTGGGAGGTAAGACACGACCATTAACAAGCGCTGCCTTGCGAAGGAGCGCGATGGCCTCCTCTCTCCTGTTGTTGGCCAACAACCATCTGGCCGAATGGGGAAGCACCCTTGTTGGCATTGAGAGGTCAAACAGAGAGGTAGAGAAAAGGAGAAAATGAGGAATGATAACATGCAAGACACTCATAGAAATGCAGGTGTATTTTCATGTCTGAGCAGGGCAGATTTTATATTCAGATGTCAGTTGAATTTCTCACCATATATAGAAGCTAAGCAGGAAGCCCGGGGCTGATATTGCTAGTTGCAGCTTTCTCCAGTCTCGTATAAGATATGCTACTCCTGCTAGCAGCATATAACCCAGGCCATAGGCATAGTCGGTGATGATACCAGCCAGCATGCGTCTCTTGGTGCATGTCCACTCAGTACCTGTAGAACGAAGCGAGGAGAGGAGAGGAATTGTGGGTAATGGTGGCAAGGGTTTTGCAAAAACAGCTTTCAACCAGTTTATTTGCATATCTGAAGATAATGAAAGGTCTGCACAAATGTGTTCCTTTGTTGTTAGCATAAAGATGAGGAGAGCCTAGCTGTCTAAAGCCTGAATTTACATCTAAAAGTTCTGTCATGTTTGCTTACTCAGCACAAAAAATAACTGTATGAGAACTTAGGTGAAAATAAGGAAAGCGCTAGACAGAGCTCTTAAATGTCTGGCATGGTGGTGCATTAGTAGTCTATGAGGTTTTGAGTCATGTGACCACGAATCTTGTGATCGTTAATCACCTGATATAACCTGTGTGCTTTTTTGGATGTGTAACAAGGTTTAAGTGAGTAAGGCAAGGCAAGTTTATTTATATAGCACAATTCAACAACAAGGTGATTCAAAGTGCTTTACAGAGACATTAAAAAACAAAAACAAATAAAAAGCATGATTTAAAATCGATTTAAAAAAAAAAAACAGCAGATAAAATCAGTAGTTAATGTAAGTTTTGAAATTTAAGCTTAAAGGTGTGGATTTGGTGCTTTATTCAAATGCAGCTGAGAATAGGTGAGTCTTCAACCTGGATTTAAATAAACTGAGTGTTTCAGCTGATCTGAAGCTTTCTGGGAGTTTGTTCCAGATATAAGAAGCATAAAAGCTGAATGCAGCTTCTCCGTGTCTGGTTAAGAAACCGGATCCAGAGGACCTGAGGGATCTGGAAGGTTCATACTGGGTCAGGAGGTCACTGATGTATTTTGGTCCTAAACCATTCAGAGCTTTATAGACCAGCATCAGAACTTTAAAGTCTATCCTCTGACGGACAGGCAGCCAGTGTAAAGACCTCAGAGCTGGACTGATGTGGTCCACTTTTTTGGTCTTAGTGAGGACTCGAGCAGCAGAGTTCTGAATGAGCTGTAGTTGTCTGACTGATTTTTTAGGTAGACCTGTAAAGATGCTGTTACAGTAATCAAGCCCACTAAAGATGAATGCATGGACTAGTTTTTCCAGGTTCTGTTGAGACATCAGATCTTTTATCCTTGATATATTCTTGAGGTGACAGTAAGCTGATTTTGTTATTGTCTTAATGTGTTTTAATTAATTTCCTCAATGCATTTACCAAGAGCCTGTACAGGGCCTTGGTCTCCTGGTGACATTGTGATATATATTTGTGTGTCATCTGCATAGCTGTGGTAGTTTATTTTGTTGTTCTTTATAATCTGTGCCAGTGGGAGCATGTAAATGTTAAACAGAAGGGGTCCCAAGATGGAACCTTGGGGAACTCCACATGTGATACTTGTCTGCTCAGATGTGAAGTTACCTATTGATACAAAGTATTTCCTGTTTTCTAAGTTTTGAACCAGTTTAGTACAGTTCCTGAAAGACCTGCCCAGTTCTCCAGTCGTTTGAGTAATATGTTGTGGTCAACTGTATCAAATGCTGCACTGAGATCCAGTAAAACTAGGACTGACATTTTTCCACTGTCTGTATTCAGACATATGTCATTAAACACTTTGGTCAGAGCGGTTTCAGTGCTGTGGTTCTGTCTAAAACCTGACTGGAAGGCATCGTAGCAGTTATTCTGTTTTAAGAAGTAATTGAGCTGTTGAGAATCTGCTTTTTCAATGATCTTACTTAAAAATGGGAGATTTGAGATCGGCCTGTAGTTGTTCACTTGTGTCTTGTCAAGATTGTCCTTTTTCAGTATAGGTTTAATTACAGCAGTTTTTAGTGGTTCCGGAAACACACCTGATAATAAAGAAAAGTTGATGATCTGTAACAGGTCTGACTCCAAAGTCTTTGAGACCTTCTTGAAAACACTTGTTGGCAGGACATCTAAACAGCAGGAGGAGGAGTTCAGTTGACCTAAGATGTCCTCCAGGACTTTGCTGTTAATAGGTTGAAACTGTTTCATGGTGTTTAAACAGTTTTTTGGTGGACACAGTACATATCCTGGATCTGCTGTTGATGTACCAATTGCTTGTCTAATCTTTTGGATTTTTTATGTGAAGAATTTGGCAAAGTCATTGCAGGCCATGGTCGAATGAAGTTCAGCTGCTACTGACACAGGAGGGTTTGTTAGCCTGTCAACTGTGGAAAATAAGACCCGAGCATTATGGCTGTTTTTAGTGATGATGTCAGAGAAGTAGGACCTCCTTGCACTCCTCAGTTGTAAATTACAATTGTGAAGTTTCTCTTTATAGATGTCATAATGAACCTGGAGGTTTGTTTTTCTCCATCTGCGCTCAGCTTTCCTACACTCTCTTTTTTCATTTTTCACTAGTGTGGAGTTTCTCCATGGAGACTTTTTCCTTCCAGAGATAACCTTCACCTTAATGGGAGCAATTGTATCCATTACATTTAACATTTTTGCATTAAAGCTATTGACGAGCTCATTGACTGAACCTTTGGACAGGCCAGGTGTTAATGGGAAGACCTGGTTAAAGATCTCACTACTGTATTCAGTTATACACAGTTTTGTGATCACTGCTGTTGATATATTTGTGTGTGCTGAAATTGCCCAAAGTTGCCCAGAGTGTTACTCAGGTCTTTAGTCCCTTTGTCCTGAGGGTTGTCCACATGGATGTTAAAATCTCCAACAATAATTACACAGTTGAAATCAACACAGATCACAGACAGCAGTTCACTGAGGTCATTAAAAAAGTCTGTGCAGTATTTGGGAGGCCTGTAAACATTAAGAAACACAACTTTGGATGGGGCCTTCAGCTGTAAAGCCACATATTCAAAAGACTGAAAACTTCCAGGAGAGAGCTGCTTACATTGAAATGAGTCATTAAATAAGACAGCAACCCCCCCTCCTCTCCTGCTCACCCTGGCCTCACTGATAAAACTGTAGTTAGGAGGTCTGTGAAGGTTCTCAGTCATCCAGGTCATCGTAGTCAAAGGAGCTTGCAAAGAAAAGCGTCTGGACTTCTTTAAGTTGCTTGAAGACATTTCACCTCTCATCCGAGAACTGAAGAAGCTGAAGAAGCTGGGCAATGTAACTTCGATTGCTTTGTTGAGGGCGGGGCTCGATGGCAAACCTTTGGCTGCTCTGGTGGGGGGTTTATGGGGGACAAAAAGGGATTGGGCCGGGGGGTAGATCTGAGCCCAGCACTGACCCGCTCCATCATCTCCTCAGTGAATTTCAGGGGTGGGGAGGAGGGAGAAAGGGAGGGGGGGAGAGGGTGATGGCCTGTCAGGGGTTTGGGGGACTGGGGAAGGTCATGGTCCCTGGTCCTGGTCGTTGGTGTTGTTGAGAGAGTTGGAGGCAAATAGGGACCCCTCTTCTTGCCTCTGATGTCTCTCCTTTCTGAAGCTTTTCTGGGCGAAGCTCTTCTGGGTTGGGAACGCAGGCTTCTGCGTTCCCAAAAAATATTAAAGTTGTTGATAAAATGCACTGAGTGGTCAGTACATGCTGATATAAGCCATTTATTCAGTGCAAACAACCTGCTGAATCTCTCGTCTCCTCCTCTGACCGGCGGTACAGGTCCACTGATGAATACAGCTGCATTCACAGAGTTTACAGTATTTAATAATCCAGTAAAGTCCCGTTTCAGAACCTCCAACTGTTGTTTGGACACATCGTTTGACCCTGTATGCAGAACAATGTTTGTCACAGTTGGATATTCATCTGCAATTTGAAGAATTCTCTCCTTCAGGTTGTTGACCATATCGTTAGGAAAGCAGAGGACTTTAGTGTTCTTACCGCACATCCTTTGTACATCCTTTACGGCAGAGTCACCCACAATCAGAGTTTCAGGCCTAGCCTTTAGCTTTCCCTGTGGCCTTTTACTTTTCAACAGATTTTCAGTCCTTACTTCGCTACTTTTAGATGGATGGTTGTCCGATATAGATCCAGGGTCCTTTGATAGTGGAGCAAATCTGTTCTGCAGTTTCACATTCAGTTGTTTTGGAGGTTTGTTGTTAACCTTCCTATTCACGGTTGTCCAGTCCTGTTTCCTCCCATATACAGGGGTTGAAGAGCTTCCCTGTCTTGTAGGAAGTGAAGGCCAGTCGGTTTCAGAGATTTCAGCTCGCTGTGCTCTGCCTGTGATACGTCCTCCCCCTTCCAGGAGACATGATTTATGTCTTGGTTTTGCACCAAGACAGTCCAAGGGGGGATTTTCGCTTGAGGATTTATTATAATGCACAGAGTCTACTTTCTTGGTCATGTTATCTGTGCTCCTTAGCTGTGTACTAGCTTGCTCATCGCCATTGTTTTGAATCAAAGGCAAGGTTGTTTCATTTCCACACAGTCCATTTACCTCCACGTTTACTTCTAAGCGATGAATTTTTGTCTCCAGTACTGAAATCTTCTGCAGGAGGCTGTGGTAGTCATCTGTGGAGAGGGAAGGCATCTTGTTGCTAGTTAGCCGAGCGGTTAGCATCTTTCCAGGCTGTTCAGTGCCCAGACGCTGTAATCAGGCTTCAGCTGTGTGTAGGCCACAAACACACGGAGCGCTGAAGATAAGCTAACTATAAAAATGTTGCTGTTTCTGTTAAGAACACTTTAGTCCTGATGATCTATAAGTGTCCAGTATCCAGAAGCTATCGCAGGTAAGCTCATACGGAAAAAAGGGAAAAAATCTGCATAAAAATCAATAAAAATCAATAAAAGAAGCAAAGTATTTAAAGAGCAAAGAGAGGAAGAGTCCACACTCACAAAAGGGGTTGATAATTTAAATGTCACACAGGCTGCTCTGTAACCATCTGGCAACAACCAATCGTGAGGGAAAAATGAGTATTCTTCGACTAGTTTTTGAGTGGTTTCTGCAGGTTGCTGGCAGTTGTTGTGAAATAGACTCCTAAACCCCCAGTCACACAAGCCTAGACCCATTCAGTGAAAACCTGGCAACCGCTGGTCACAAGGAAAAAATGTGTATCACCCTGCGGGTTGGCAAAAACCTCCTTGAGGTTGCTTTGGTCAGTGGCAGGTTGTTGCAGTCAGCGTTCTCCATTTCTGGTTCTGGCTTTGTCAAGGCTTGCTGCCACCCTGGCCATCAGGAGGCAGAGCAGGTCTTCTACAAATCGGTAGGCTTGTTGTTTAGTGTGCTTGTTCCAGTCCTTGGGCAATGGGCATGGTACTGAACCCTGATGTGCTCCCAGTGCATTTATCAGAGTGTGAGTGTGAATGTTAGATGCAGATGTAGAAAAAAGTGCTTGTAGAGTAGAAAACTTTAACTATAACTATAAAAGAACCAATCCATTTACCATTCACTCAGCTGGCAGTCACAGACTGTTTGGAAATAAGTTGACGTGTTGCATGCAAACGACTGGGAACCACAGTAATCTCAAATCAGAAGCAGGTTTATGGTGCAGCATCCTCTTTGTAACTGATTTCATCCAGCGAGAACCAGCAACCTGCAGGAACCACTGATCAGCATGCTATAGGTGTGTACTGTTCCCTTCATGTTTGTGCTGATATTGGCTCTGGTTGTAAGACAATAAGAACATCTTTGTAGTGAAGTGAAACCAAGTGAAAGAATAAATACTAACCACTGCAAATACTATCTGTGCTTCCCACGCATGTTTTTTTTAAATATATACTTTCAACCAGTCAGCAGTGAACATATCTGCAGGGCCACCAATGTCAGTTTATGTGCTGTTGGCTTTTTTAGAGAACTGTGTACAAATATATCTTCACAGACTCAAATCCCACAATCCCTCAGACTCCACACAGACACCAACCATAAATTTGTATTAGCGGTGTCTCTCAGTGTATCTAATTAGAGCCTCGTTAGCTGTTTCCATGTTTCCACTCTGAGTAAATAAAATTGAAGTTTATCAGCCAGGATATAAAACTATGTAGGTTTGAAATAGTGTTTTAACTGCATTTAATCTGCATTTAAAGTAAATGTAATCACATTGCAACAGATACCAACGTGTTTTTTTTATACACACACTTTTGGGACACTCAACCAGAAACACGCCTGTGCTGGATCTGTGACGATTAATAAAACTTAAAAAGTCTTAACACTGACTAGGAGGATGATTTTGTTGAGGCGTATGCCATTATGTTTTCTTTATTAAAAACTCTTCGGAAAATGACAAACCCTGAAGTCATCAGAAAAGTGTGAAAAGTTTTGAAAAATAATAATAACATTAATAGATTAATTAATTTATAAATTAATTACCAAATTAAATATTTAATATTGAAATGTAAGTTGTTTTTTAGTATAAAAGTTCTATATGAATAAATGAGGTCCTTATATGTCTGAGATGCATCTTATTGATCTGATATTGCTTTAAAATTAAAGTCATAATGAGGAAATTAAAATAGGAACGCTTAAACATTTAAAAAACATAAACACACTATCCTGCATCAACAGAAATGTCAGTCCTGTCCAGAGATGGGCAGTAACGCGTTACAAGTAACGCGTTACTGTAATCTGATTACTTTTTTCGAGTAACGAGTAAAGTAAGGGATTACTATTGCAAAATCGGTAATTAGATTACCGTTACTTTCCCGTAGGAACGCTGCGTTACTGCGTTACTAAAACCGTGATTTTTTGCGAGAATGTCTCACGACAGTGACGTAAGCGAGTGCGCCGTTAGTGACAACAGCTGTGTGCAGATCAACAATGGATCACATATCGAGTGCGGGAGAGAGTATGAGCATGCAGCGTTTAAAGCGTGGAAGTACTGACCTTACTTTGAGTTTGATTCCATAAAAAGTGACAAAAACATTAGTGTCCGCTGTGCGTGGGAAGAAAACTTCTTTTTACAGCGAAAAAAACCCCTAAACTTCCGAGCAAGCACCGAGTAGCTACGACGTGATGGGAAACTCACAGAGACACTGCCGTATCCTTCCACTGACCGCTGCACACCTGCACCAGGGTAAACCTCCGCCTACTGCAGTCCTGCTTTACAGGTGAAAATAGAGCAACAGGACCGCTGAGTCTTTGACTTTATTTATGTTCTGCTGTGTTTTACTTGCATCTATTTGAAAGAGTGAGTGAAAACACAAAAAATATTTTATTTTATGTGCTGGAATGTGCAGAAAATAGGTTTAAATGTTAAACTCATTTATTCAACTCAGAGAATGGTGCATATAATTAAATTTTTGCTTGATGCATAAAGTTAAAAGATTAAAAATGATAAAACAAGTTAAAAAAAGAGACTTTTCCATTTGATTACATTTTGTATGATGGATTATGTAGAAAAAGTAGAATTGGGCTGAAAGATCTATCGCTTTATCACCTCTTCAGGTTGTAAATCGTGTTTTTAAAAAGTAACTAAGTAACTAAGTAATTAATTACTTTTGAAAATAAGTAATCAGTAAAGTAACGGGATTACTTTTTGGGGGAAGTAATCAGTAATTAGTTACTGATTACTTTTTTCAAGTAACTTGACCAACACTGGTCCTGTCATACATGGCATTATTGTTAAATAATTGACAATTTAAAAAAATATTAATGAATTATCTTTTTTCACCATTTAAATGAACCTGAGATTATATATCAGCCACTGTGTTTTATGAAAACATCACTTTTTTTATAATTACTAGCAGCGCTTTCTCAAATTCTTCATCCTTTATTTATGGTTGTCTTGGTGAACATTACGTTTCGAATGGGCAACGTATGTTGAACATGACTCATGAGACATGATCTATATGAAAATCAAAAGAATTTGGATTTATTTAAAATATTTTTAAAAACATATAGATGTTAATAATTGCTACATGCATGACGGTGTTCGTGCACAGCTTCATTCCGATTGGCCCACCCAACACATATGCATACATACACTACAATGATCACAGTAGGAAGGTAAGTGCCTGTCGGGTATTCTGTGCTGACGCTCCACTACAGCAGCCTCAAATCATCATACTCATGCAGGGTTTGAGTATGTGTGTGTGTGTGTGTGTTTGTTTAGTACCAAGTACAAAAGCATTGATGATGACACCAGATATTGTTGTGCCAACTACAAAGCGAAGAATCACATAGACCGGGAAGTTGGGTGCGAAAGCCACAGCGACACCGAACACAGTTTGGAGAGCGAGGGACAGCAGCAGGACGAAGCGTCGGCCATACCTTGTAGACAGAGAGAGGACACAGGAATGTGAGTTAGCCCTCCCTCATTATTAAAGATTTGCACCAGTAGACCCAACGAAACAGAAGTAAAGATATCACACTAAGCTCGAAACACATAAAAGAAAAAAATACTAAGTCTTTATCTAGTTCTTAGTGTAGGAGGTGCAGTTATCAGAAACCAAGTGCTTATAACTTTATGTTCACCAGAGAAAATCTGAGGTTTGAAAATTAGTAACAAAGCTGGGAACTTCAGTTTGCTCCCTGGGCTGTTTTTCTTTTCAGGTGCAAACGCTTCCTTTTGTTCACTTTAGCCCTAACTTACCAGGAAGACCACATATTGCCACCTGCTCACTACCACCCACTGCAGCCTTCACGCTTCAGTTTCTTAACCCTTTCAGCTCCGTCAATAAAAGGGAAGCACAGGTCTCATGACCCACTCCCACTTCCCATTTGTCTTTCTGCAATAGATCTACTGTGTCAGTTCAAAGACTTTTCCAAGATATTGATGATACTACCCTTCTATTGTTTCTAGTTTAAAGAAAAAACAGAGAATGAACAAGAATGTTAAACGTATGGGTGATTTTTACTGTCACACAGTTAAGTCTGAACAGTTTTATCGTGTGTATCTGTAGCTGATGAAGCAAATAAATTAACTGCTCCCCTTACATACAGTTACCACATGCAAAGGCCTACAGCAGTGGCCACCCCTACAGTCGTGCTTTGATGCTGAGGATCTGACACTTTGTTCTATCTGTGCGCCGAGTGAGAAAAGCCTACCTGTCAGCCATGGCTCCAAACACCACCGATCCCACCAGCAGGCCAAACATGTAGATAGATGATCCAATGTTGTTGAACACAGCTTTGCTGCACACCAGGTCCCACTGGTAGATGGAAAAAGAAGTTACTCCTTGTGCATTTGTTTATTTCTTATGTATTGGTGAATGGCCATGCAAATGGTAAATGGCCTGTATTTGTATAGCGCTTTTCTAGTCCCTGAGGACCCCAAAGCGCATTCACACACACATTCACACACTGGTGCAAGTGACATACACTCTGTGGGCAAAGTATCGGGCTACATCACGTAATCTTAAGCACCTCACTTTTGTAAAAGAACTCAATACATTTAAGTGTAGTACTGTAGTAGGATGATATCGGTGAAACAAGTCAGTTCCTGAAATTTCTTTCTCCTTTGATACTACACAATAACATGAAAGTGGTATCATTGCAACGTGGAAGCTTTTAGGAACCAAACCACAGCAACTCATCCACAAAGTGGCAGACCATATAATCTTACAGAGCAGGCCTTTCAAGTGCTGAGGCGCATATTGTGGAAAAGTTGCCAACGCTCTCCTGACTCAGTAACTACAGGGCTCCAGACTGCTGCTGACATTAACATCAGCACAAAAGCTGTGCAATGGGAGCTTTGCACATGTTTATGCAGATCCTGTAGCTGTATCTGGCCCAGTACCTATGTCTATGTAGAGTATTGTCAAAGTAAATTTGCTTGTGTGTTTGGGCTGCTCTTTGCTGATATTGATTATAGAGTATGGTATCAAACTGGCATTGGACAAAACAAAGCACTGTCATAAAGTTCCAAGTGCAAATGGACCTTAGGAAAGGGTTAGAGCTGCATCAGGGTCAGATTGACTGCAACCTCTAAGGAAATATGATTAAATCAGTCTATACTTGCCAAAAATGGCAGCTGACCAGCTGTAAATGACCAGACACTGATGATTTTCAAATTACACTGTCATTTGTTTCTGTTCTGGCTCATTAAACGTATAACATAAAATAGTCCTTGCACACAAACTGAACCTTCCAAAGTCCAAGAAGAAGTGGCAAAACTGTCCAGGATATGGTCGCAGTACAAAATGATGGCAATCATTTCTGAATCCCTTTATTGAGACAGTGACTTTTAGTCAAGGAAAATATGTGGCACTACAGCACAATATCAAGGACACAAGAACCTTTATGCCAAGAAGACTCTTATGTAATATAATACAAACTGTTGTTGATTAATTTGTGTATGATTACAACAGCAGCCGTGAACAGCAGGGGTGCAGCAGGGTGTGAGTGGGGCCAGTTGCTTATTTTGGCTCCAAGGCCCTTTGGAAAGCTAATGTGGATGTTTGCTGTGCTGGGTTCATTACTCTTTATCATCACATCAGTCTTTCATGAAATAATTTCTCAGATTTTTACATATTTGAATTTTATTTTATTTTATTCATGTTTTTCCTTATTTAGCTCCTTTCTTTTCCATGGATTTTGAGATATTTGCCTTGCCATATTGTTTTATTACATGCATTTAGCACAAAAAATAAGAACATTTATGTTTGGTTGATTATTTCTTTGGACAGCCAGTTTATTTGGGTGCCACATTGGGTGCCAAATGGTGCCACGTTTGTAAGAAAAATGCATTTGTGGGTTGAGCAGCAGAGCTGAGTATGTGGATCGCACCGATGAAAAACCTGCAAATCTTCTCTTAAATCGTGACTCTTGTTTGGTGTTGTTTATTGGGTTATATCAGGGGTGGGCAATTCCAGGCCTCGAGGGCCGGTGTCCTGCAGGTTTTAGATCTCACCTTGGGTCAACACACCTGAATCACATGATTAGTTCATTACCAAGCCTCTGGAGAACTTCAGGGCATGTTTAGGAGCTATTTAGCCATTTAAATCAGCTGTGTTGGTTCAAGGACATCTAAAACCTGCAGGGACACCGGCCCTCGAGGCCTGGAGTTGCCCACCCCTGGGTTATATGATTGAAGTCTGAAGAAACAAGAGATATTGGCAGATTAACAACTGATTCATTTATCAAACAGGGGCCTCTGCAGCATGTAGAAAAGCCGTACACAGCCACAACAGCCCGGCACCTCCTCCTCACTAGTTTGGCCACACACTGCTTTGGCATGGCATCCCAGTCTTAATCACTATTTGTCGCATTTCAGACAATGTTGTTGTGCTGGTCACAGAAAATGTAGCAACAGCGATTAAGATTTGTCAAGTTTTTCACGGCACAACCCACGTACTCAACTCTGCTGCTCAACCCACAAATGCATTTTCCTGACAATTGTCACGACATTAAAGGGAAAACAAATAAGCTATGATTTATTGCCAAGAAGCATTGTCATATGACCACATGTCATAAGAACAACACAAATATTTGTCAAAAACAGGCTAAATAAAGAAAACTATATTGTTATATAGGTAGCCTACATAAAACACTAAATTCAGGTTTTGCCAAAAAGTGATTTCCAATGTTTCTATGCGTTTTCTATGTGTAATATCTTTATTTATATTGGTAAATAGAGTTTAGTGAACAGAATTTACAAAGGGTTACATAAAAAATGCAAGCTCTTCATATCTTTATGACTGCGACATTATAACCAGTGTAGTCCTTTATGGTCAATTAAAATATCTTCCTAGGAAATTTAAAAAAAATAATAATTAAAATTTCCTTCTAGATATTTGTTGCAAATTCTGCTACCCACTTGGTCACATAAGTCGTAAGTCAATGAGACTTTTTAACTGGATAAATAAAAGATCGATGAAAGTCACTTTGCCAAAAACTTATTGCGGCTTCTACCCTGTGACAGAAATGTTCTTTCTGGCACTTAACGAATTAATATCATTCACGCGGGACAGATTGTACATGTGTTTCACATATTATAGGCCAACATTGCAAGTAAATAACCGTAATTTGACATCTTAATAAAATTTTTAAGTGCTTCCCTTTTTTTCTGCTTATAAAACAGTAAATTTGGGAATCAACGGCTAACAACAACGATTATATTTTAGCATTAAAAAATATAATTTAAATAAAAGAATTTAAGCACGCTTGGATTAGGCTTTGCAGAAACAAAAGAAGATGATTTTGGTAAATATCAATACGGTTAATTTAGACATAAACGCTACACTAGGTGTTGGTCTAATAAATGTTTTAAACACTGGTAGTTTTGGCTGCTGTAACACAAAAAAGTCCCAACTTTGGGATAAAGATACCACACCATAGCTTAAAAACCACACTGGCAGCAAATGATCTTTGGATATGTCTTTTTATATATTAGTGAGATTAAAATCCTTACTCTGATACTTATAATAAGTATTTAATAGGTAATATAAGCAATAAAAAGTATCAAATGATAGCCTACCGTCTACTATTTGACACCTTTTTGTCGCTTTTTTTGATTTCCGCCTCTTTTCCCAGCATGAAAGTGAACTGATTAATGACTAAAGTTGATCTTCAGCCCAAACCGAACAGACCAGATGGTCATGTTTCTGTACCTCGGTGACGGTGGTGCTCTCAAAAGTCTCCCTGCTGTAGACCCATCCGTCACTGCACGGCACGCGCTGAGTGCCGTTGCCCAGCAGCACGACATCCTGCGAGAAGCAGGAGGAGTTGGAGAGGCTGAAGTTCAGGGTGGCTGAATACAGGGACTGATTCCCCGCTGCTGGACTCGAGCCCTCGCGGCACTGATGAGGCGGCGTGGCTCCGGTGAAGATGCTCACCAGCATGTGGAAGGCGAGGAGGATCTGAGGTAGACATATCCATATGTAGAGAATTTTCTGGTATCTGCCAAAGCCTCCAATGGCAGAGAGGATCTGATCGAAATTCATTTCAAATGTAGGTCAAATTGGCTCCAATGGAGTGGATGAGCCGGGGAGATGGAGGCGGAAGATGGTTGTAAATACCGACCAGATACTGAGGCGGTGTTATGGAGACAAACAAGATAAATTACCATGTGCTGCCGTGGTCAGTCCACGTGAAGTTGTTTAACAATTACTGAAACGAGCTCAAGAAGGTTATCCTCCCTCTGCAAACACACTCTCGCCTCACGGGCAGCGAGTGTCTGCAGATGAGGCTTCACAGAGATCGATTAGAATGCTCCAAGATGAGACGCGCGGACAAAGTTTTTCAGTCTCAAACCAAGTAACAAGTAAACAAGTAAAAATCCACAATTAGTCTTCCGTTGTAAATATTGCACAGGGAGTAAAATCACGCACCCAACAAAACGCCAGTGTTGTTTTCCACTCTGTACAAAATATGCACATTATGGCAGCGGGGAGCGCGTGTGGTGTTACGTATCCGTGACTTATAGGGGAAGGGCCATAGCATCGCTACCACATCTCATATGTAAACAAAAAACTCAGTGTAAGAATCACGGGCCACCACTGAGGCGCAGTGATTTCACAGATTACCGGATTTAAAGCACTTCAATGTGGAAATCGTGTAAACCTCACTTGCTGCAGTTCACTGCGTGGATGCAGGTGTAGCACTCAGCTGTTACACAGCCTTCAAACACAACATCTCTACTCTCAATTCGCAAAAAGCAGGTTGTGCGTTATGTAAGAGGCTCTCTGCTGCCACCTGCCGTTTGATGCGATGGTAGGCACAAAACTTCTGTGAGCGGAGGGGATGCGGGGGTTATCATAGCATTCACCTGAAAGTGCTAGATATGAAAGGTAAAGACCATAAAGTGTTAGACAAGCGACGGTGGGGAGAAAGAACTCCGTTTTAAAGGGAAGAAACTTCAGAATCAGGGAGGGGCAGAAAAAAGACGAGCACAAAGGGATCAGGACAAATAAAAAAAAACAAAACAAACAAAAACAGTAAGATGAGAGAAAAGTTAGTGATTAGTGGCATATGAACATCAGGATAGAAAAGAGGGAGGTGGAGGAGTCCAGAGTATATCATAAGATTTCATTTTCAGGGGCTCGAGTTGGGAAAAATAGAAAATAAAAGCATAAGAAATCAGAAAAGGAATCATAAAGAAACACCAAGATAAACCATTTAACAAATGACTTATAGTAATGCAACTGTGGACACACTTCTTACTTTGCAGCCGATAATGCAAGGCTATCTTGTTTTGCGTTTATAATCACCACAGGTTACAGCGCATACCTATATAATATTTCAAAGGGGGATCTGTCCTCCTGTCATTTCTGCATATTGCTGCACTGATATGATCACAGAATTTATGCTTGGTGGAGACAAAAAAAATGGAGGTGCAGGGGTGGCACCTCTGGTTTCAGACCTACTCGTTTGCACTGATGCAGCTGGCTTTCAGAACAGGATGAAAAATGGTTGAGAAACAGTGAGAAAGAGGACCTGAGTGGCTGGTCTCACTTAAGTTACCCCTCTCTCACTTGTGCAGTTGATCAAATAGAAAACACTGAGGATTGCTGGGAACTGAAGTTGTGTGTCATCAACAATAAATTTAAAAAAAAAATTACCTGTGGGAGAAACGTGATTATCTGTCGTGACCTGTACATTTGTAACTTTGCACAAAATGCAAGTTTTATTTTTAATCTAAAATATAATAACACTCTAAATGTCTCGACGTTACAATAATATGGATAACTAATTGCACTTTATATTCTGACCACTCTCTACCCTTCTGTACACAGTGCTTCCTTTATTATATTTATTTTATTTATTGACGTGTAGGAAATCTCGCAAAGTAAGAATATCATTGCTCAGCGTGACCACTTTGTTCTGGACAAATACATTTCTTGATTAGAAATTAAATGTGTTCCTTATCATGATTACAGCAAAACTAGCCTTACAAGCTTTTAAAGCTGTAAAGATCCTATAATTTTAAATTGCCCGCAAATGATCACCCCAACCTCTTCCTGTTAGGCGCGTGTGACGTCACTGATGCTCGGTCCAGAACGGGTTGGGTCTCTGGTTTGGGAGTCTTCTGGGTGGCAGCAGGGTGGGAAGAAAGTGAAGTCATATACAGTTACCCAGGAAACCGTGCGAAATAAAGCAGCGCCTTACAATTAAAAGCATCAACGCGTTTACTAAGGACGAAACTTTTCAACTTAAGCCGTAATAAATATTAAAATCATCAAGTGGGAATAGAAGTTAATCTCAAGATGATCATTGTGCACTTTCACTGTATTCTACAGGCGCGTGATAACAGCATACTTACTACGGTGCAAAATATGCATCCACGTTTTTTTTAAAGCTGTTAGGGAATAGAGATTTTATTTTGAAGGTCTCGGCCAGAAGTTCTATTATTCTAATGCAGTGTGGTGTGACAGTGGCGAGGGAGGTTGATCGCAGGGAAAGTGAGAGAACAGAGAGACAGAGGGAGATGGCTGAAAGGCTGGAGCAGTGGACCAGGTCAGGAGCGAGTCGGGACAGCGGTCTAAGGTGATCTTGATCATCCAGAGGTGTCTGCGCTGAGGAACGAGAGTCCAGACCGCGCAAATCCCCCGTCACGGCGCTTCAGCCCGGCCTGACCGAGGACTGTGTGGCAGACACCGTCTTCGGCTGCCCATCCTGGAAACATTTTCACTGTCTAAACATTTCCTAGCTGCAGGATTGCTCAGCTTCACCCGAGTCCTCTCTGGATTACGGACAAGGAAGCGTGCTTGGATCCGTCACCGTGAGTGTCCGTGTAGTGGCAGATGCACTGCTGTCACGATTAAATGCTTTTAATGGCGATGCCGTGCATCATAAGGTCAACTGATCAGGTCCTGGTACTTACTGTCATACTTGTACGGTGACACGATTTGCAAAAACACAGATTCGCATCCGTGACGGGTGCTGATGTAGATGAAGCCACGCCCTCAGACATGGCATTGTGTATGCCCCACGCTTGAATGAACCCTGGCCTATTTACTGCAGCACAATCAGCAGGAGCAGCTGTTAGCGTTCATTGCGGGACAGTTGTAATATCTGGGCCTGCAGGACATCCAATAAGCACCTCACGTTTATCCTCGTCAGCACGGGATTGCAGCTTTAATGTGTTGTTTTAATCCCAAATCTGCATGTGGTGCATGTGTGTGTTGTCAGTTCATATCTGAAGTCATCTTTCACCCACAGAGTATGTGGTGAGGTTTTTAAAAATAGATAAATTCCCATAAGATGCTGCTGTCACAGTGAGCAGTGTGAGTTCAGCTTTCAGACTGCTGCAATGGGAAAGACGTTCCAAGGTTGCACTGCAGCTACAGTGATGACAGAGACCCGTGCTTGCCCGTGTGTCCCTCCCTTTATACATACACTTTCTGCACCGACATGTCTCTCTTAAGAGAGGTAACCGGCTATTCATGCAACTGGCTCACACAAACACTCATGCATATTCACAGAGACTTTTAGTGAGGCTCTATTTTTGTTCAGAGCTGCAGCACCGGCTGTTTGATTTGGAGCTCAGGTGAATTTGTTTCATCTGGCTTGTGTGTGTTTTTACCCTGCCTCGACACGCTGATCCCTGCAGGATGCAAACTGAAATATACAAGGTCACCGTGAATGAGCACCGGTGTGTTTATTTCAGACAGGGATCCCAGTACAGTGTGTGACTGCGAAAGAGGCCGTCTAAGGTGACTGTGAGGTCAGCTGGAATAGGCTGAAGCTAAAAGGTTTGTCCTTTTAATTTAAAGTTACTGGATCGATTAGGTAGAACACTCTTTCTTCTCTTCTTCGGTATAATGTCTTTATAAAGAGCTGCACAGG
This sequence comes from Maylandia zebra, assembly GCF_041146795.1. Classification (NCBI taxonomy): domain Eukaryota; kingdom Metazoa; phylum Chordata; class Actinopteri; order Cichliformes; family Cichlidae; genus Maylandia; species Maylandia zebra. The sequence continues at coordinate 25,901,750 of NC_135187.1, forward strand.
GGACCTCTTATGCTCATTTCCAGCTCCATATTTTATTTTTATTCATTTGGAGTCTGCTGGAGTAGATCTGCATGATTTACAGCTCTTACAAGGCCTTTGCACCATTTTTCTTCCTGTTGGCTATCCCTCACAAACAGAAGGTTTAAAAGCAGGTGGGTGGAGCTTATGTGATTCAAGCCAGAGCTGGATGCCTGTGATGATTGTCCCAGAGATGTCCACTCTCACTGACATCAACTGGAGATGTTAGGAAAAGTGTTAGAAATGGAGAGTTTAGAGGTCTGAAGCCCACTCTTTTGACCCACAGACATTATTTGCACATATCCTGAGCTCATGATTTGAAACTTTGGCCATGTTTCATATGGGCATCCACTACTGTACTGTATATATGACAGGAAATGGAGAAAAGCATAAATGTTCCCCTCCAACCACCGTCTGTTTTTATTTAAGTCTTGCAACTTATGAAACCTGGTGTCTGCAGTGGGTAGGCTGTGGTTTTATGCAGCTTGTTGGCAGGAAGCACTTTGCAGAGTCAACAGCAGCACTTGTGGTAAAGAGTCTGTAGGGAAAGAGAGACACACTGATTGAAGTGGACTTTGGATCACAGCAGCAGAAAAAGTAAAGGTCTCTCCTTCTCCTCTCTTCTGTCCCCTGCAGGTGTCTGTGTCTGCTGTCTATCGTCTGTCCCGTGTCACCGTTACAACAGTGGAGCTCCGGCTCCATGGCCCCCGTCTCTCTCCGCTAGCGAGAGGTGAGCCAAGCTGGCCTCCCCAGCCCCCTCCTTGTCCCAGGACCCAGAGTCAGAGCCTGAGCCCGACCGGCGGCACAACCACGAGGAGCAGTATGTGAGCGAGGGCGAGTACAACCAGCCCGAGACACGTCCGGAGCCTCCCGACTGCAGGGACGCCGAAACCATCACAGGTGCAGAAGAACTCAGATCATCCAAAAGTCCAAATATAGCAACAAAATTTTGAGTATGCAGCTCACCGTCTGGTGACAGTGTTGAAATTACTATTCTAATAAATCTTTTTTTAAATAGTTTTATTAATAAAGTATTGCTTTTTCTTCTTCTTCTTCTTCTTCTTCTTCTTAAAAAACGCAATTTTATATGTGCAATTCCAAACGTAATTTTTCAAAATAAAAGTTACTTTTCCACAATTTGCACATGGATGTAGCCATGCAATCAAAGTAAAGTGATACCAGTTGGTGAAACTAGTCTTTTACCATTCTAAGCTTGCAGTCATAATTAAGTTAAAATGCACAAGTGTTTCTTTTTGTTTTTAAAGTACAGTATTGCTTGTTTTTCAAAATATTTCACATTAAATAGGACGTGTTATGTTAAATTCCAGCTCCATAGTTTCATTCATGGACTCTACTAGAGTAGCTTTGCATGATTGACAGATCAAGACAATCCTGTGCTACTGGTGTAGCCCCTCAGCTTCCTTTAAGCCGGCTTTCACCTGATTGGCTGCTCCGCGTAAACATTAGCTTTGAACCCACAGGTGTCCAGGGGCCAGAGCCGTGTGCTGTCTGATGTCTTTATTTGAAACATTGGCTGTGTTTAAAACAGGTCCTCTTACCAAAAAAAAAGAGTCTTGTGAAGAGTTATCTAATTTTATTTTAGCAGAATATTTTTTGTCTCTGATTAAACGTAAACTTGCCTTTCAAATGTTTGATCAGATTTAATGTCGGCCATCACAAACCTGACTCGCTGTGGTCACGCAGGGAATGAGAAAAAACCCACCCGTCTCATCCACCCTCATCCCCTCTCTCTCTCTCTCTCCCTCTAATGTTCAGATGTCTGTAACAGCACTGACCTGCCGGAGTTTGAGATCATCAGTCTTCTGGAGGAGCAGCTGCCGGTGTACCGCTTGCGGGCTGACACCGTCTACGGCTACGACCATGACGACTGGCTCCACACGCCCCTCGTCGCTCCTGAGGCCAGGCTCGACCTGACCACCGAGCAGATCGAAGAGACACTAAAATACTTCTGTAAGTCTGCGCGATCAGTACTTTAAATGTTTCACACCGAGACAGACTGAAAGCAAGAAGGAAAAGCTGCCGAAGGCAATGATAATAGAACTCTCGACTTAAAGGTTTCAGGTTATAACTGCAGGATTAAAACTGAAACGTCGTTTATCAATATTAAAATTGCAGAAGTGTTTCAGTTGAAAAGCTTTAGAATACAAATAATTTTAATGACAGCAAAAAGTACAAATTGTAGTCGACATGCACTCAAATGGGGTAGATGTTATAAAGAGGTACTCGGGTGTTCTACTTGCCTTTATGGGTCTTTCCCTTAAAATCCTCTGAGAACCCCTCCTACATAGATGAACAAGACAGGTTTCGAATAGCTCTTTGATGTCTTTTATGAATCTGTTTGACTTAATGCTCAAAGTTAAGCCATAAAAACATTTGGATACCAAGCCCTTTATTTCTGTTTGGCCCTGAAACATGAATGCATCTTCGTTTATTCTGGATAATTGCTGCGCTCCCCGTATATCATATCAGCACTCTGCTTAATTCGCTGCTTTATGAGTAGGCAGAAGAGGTTTATGGAGTAAGGACAGCGCTTTCTGCAGAGGCTTTCTCACATTAAAGATTAATGTGCAATATTAAACAATATTAACTCTTGCTGTCGTCGCATTACATTGTTCTTTGAATCTTTGATGGCATCTGTTTATAAAGTATAACCCGAGCCACCAAGCGTCCGCCATAAAATCTGTGCAAAATCAAACATGCTGATCATCAAGATGCAGATGAAGGAGGACGTGCAGCTGGTGGGCGTGACACAACACGATGTGATTGACATTTTGAAGATCAGATACATTTGAGTAGAGTGATCTTCAATAAGATGTTAATGTTAGATTTGGGTTGTTTGTTTTCTATTCTAATCTAGTCTCGTCTGTCTTTGTCCTGTATGGATAAAGCTGGTATTTCAGCTTCTGTCCACATGGTTGTCTCTAATAACCCAGTTTGAAAAAGTGGACAAAACGAAAATACGGCGTGTAAAATGTGAATAAAGGCAGAATGCACTGATCTGCAAATCAATGATAAATTTAAGTTAAGTTTAAACATTTCATTTTTTCTGCTATCTGTGTTCTCTTGTGGATAAAATATGGGTTTATGAGATTTGGAAATCGCTGCATTATCTTTTTATTCATATTTTCACTTACTTAATACTTTGGGAATTGGGGTTGTATAGTTGGTAAAATCTCTCCTATGGCTTTTGCAAATGACTTTTTCCTTGACCCACATGGAAAACTTGCACGATGGAAAGATGTGAAGAAGAATTTAGGTCATCTAATGAAAAGACTGGCTTACTGAGACGTTAGATCGTGTCACGTGAAGGATGTTGTCTGAAACATTGTTGAATTTTTTTCTTCATTTATTTTGTGCGTATCTGAGATTGATTGGTAGAGTTATAATTTCTAAGATTGAGTTTTTACAGTTCAGATAGACTCATCCCTGATCTTTGCTCAGATGATTTCAGCTTTGACATCTTAGCATACAGCTAAGTTGTTTAATTGCTGAGGAAGTTTGATTACAGGTTGCCAGTCTATTGTGTTAGCAGCGGTGCTAAAGAATGAGTCAGAAGACAGAGGAAGTGAGGTAATGAAAGAAAGGTGAAAATGAGAGAAGTGGGAGTCACTTCTATTGACTCTGTCCTGGATAATGCATCCTCGCCTGTCCAATCATAACACAACTTCCACTTCACCTCCGCAGCTGTGGAACCAAAACGGATGCACACACGCTCTCTCTCATCTCTCCGCCTACCATGTTCTCGCTCCACCAACACAGGGACGTCCGTGTGGGTGGAGGGTAATATAGTCTGTGAGCCTGTGATACAGTAGCTGAGCAGTGGCATGAGAGAGACAGAAAGCAAATGGATCAGTGTTTTGGACCAGCGGTCGATTGTTATCAAGGCAAGTGGAGGATACGGACAGCAAGAGCAAAGATTAGAAAGGGATGAGTGTGGGCCGGAGGACTGCTCAATGTTAAGATGCGATCAAATGATTGGGATATTAGTTTCTTTTCAGCACTCTGATTTTTGTTGAATATCGTTGTTCCTCTTTGCTTCCTGACTGCGGTGGATTACAGGCTGCAGTCTCATCATTTCAGAGCTCCAGTAATGCAGAAAAGCTGTATTATTTCTTGCTGATAGTTTTGCTCCGGTGTTTGTTTCTTAGTTAGTTCGCCTCACTAAGATGACGCATGTCTCCTGTCTAATTTCCACGGCTATCTGTTGTACCCCTGTAAACCAGCGCTGATCACTATTTCAGTGCCATCACCTAAATTTGCTTTCAGAAATGGGAAGTTTTTGTGTTGTTTAGAGTACCAACAGGATTACAGAGGCTTACCATAATGGATTCGATAACTTTGTGCAGCACGTTATCGATTCGAGCTCTGAAGTCAATAATTGCTGCCAACCCCGCGGCAGCAGAGCCACACGTTGTGCGCCATGGAACACGACCCTTTCCCCTTTAACGCCTGCTCGTGCATTTCCAAACAGTGGTGATGGAAGTGTTGCACGCTATACGTGGTACATCCACTTCCTCTGAGTGTATAAATACTCTTTGTGTTACATAATGGGGCCGTTTTTGCATGCAGTCACACATGTTTGCAGATCACAACTCAAGTGATGGGATGACCAGAAGGTCATTCGGTGTTTTGATGTTCGGTTGGGTTTTCTTTTTTTGTTTTTTCCACAGTGCTATGTGCAGACAGAGTGGGCCAGATGACGAAAACCTACAATGACATTGATGCTGTCACACGTTTGTTGGAAGAGGTGAGGTATTTTAATTTTGCCAGTTCTATGAGGGTAAATTGAAGCTTTTCTTTTTTTAATCAGACCAAATGATAATGAGATGTTCCTCTCCTCTGTTTGCTTCTCCTACATTGCAACCAATAGAAAGAGAGAGATCTGGAGCTTGCTGCAAAGATTGGCCAGTCGCTCCTTAAGAAGAACCGGACTCTCACAGAGCAGAAGGAGTATTTGGAGGAACAAGTGGGACAAATCACAGAGGAGGTATGCCTCACAGAAATTTAGACCAGGAAAAAATGTTTTGGTGCTACAGGTGTTGAACAGTACCTGTCCTCCTGCAGGTTGCCCAGCTGCACCATGAGCTGAACCTCAAAGATGAGCTGCTGCAGTTTTACACCAATGCAGCTGAAGAGATCGAGGATGAATCCAGCAGCTCCCCAACGTTAGTTTCCTTTCTTAATGTCACTCCTAAAATGTGTGAATACTGTTACCATTTCACAGGTGTAAAAATATAACCTCACTTGTACTGGCTGTAAATTCCATGATAAAATTTGTGTTTGTCTCCTGAAGGGGTAAAAAAAGCAAAGTGGAAACTGCTTCAGGAGGCTTTGTGAGCGACACGCTCCAAAAGAAACTCAAAGAGCTGGAAGAGGAGAACCTGTCACTCCGCTCAGAGGTATCACACGCAGTATTGAGGAAAACACGGGAGGTGAGTTACCGAAACGGCTCAGATATTTTGTGTAATTATGGACGTCTACTCGCAGGCTAACCATCTAAAGTCAGAGACCGAAACTTATGAAGAAAAGGAGCAGCAGCTTGTGAACGACTGTGTCAAAGAGCTCAGTGAGTTTTGTCTTGCCACCAATTTCTTTTTTGGAGCTTCTGTGTGTGAAATTGCCTGTTTTTCTTTACACAACTCCCTCCGAGAGTTTGCATGCTGCGTAATATTTGAATAAAAACACAATGCAATCACTCTACAGTATATAATATGGCTGCAGCTTCCAGGGCAGAATATTGAAGCCAGAGTGGAAGTGCCTTAAATCTGGATTCTACTGGATGGCAAAAGCTGTGGTAGACTCCCAGTCCTATATGTAACTGTCCCAAAAGTCTACGAGAAAATGGCTTTATGACTTGACCTCTTTAAACACTTTCCTGCTGAGTTTGACTTGGTTTGGATCATGCTGGATAAAAAGTTAAGTCTGTGAAGGGTTATCTTTGGTAACAAACTCCAAGTTCAATAGCTGATCATTTTCACATTTTGTCACATCTTGTCAAGTAGTTGGTAGTAGTTCGAGTTTGTTGTTTCATAGTGAGACTCTGTTTCTTCATCACATCTGCGGCTTTGCAATAAAGTAACAGCGAAAATGCATCGTCAAAGCAGTACTTCAGAAATCATTGAGTGATGTCATGGTAGCTACATCAACCTTTTATATTGTCTATGGCAATGACGCAACTCATTTAGAATCATATTCTGTTACAACTTTATCTAATTTTTAATTGGATTTAATCAACATTTTTGAAGAGCAGACAACAGACTGAAAAATATATAGTGAAAAAATGTTTTTTTTTGTGGAAGGGTGGAGTGCCCACTCCGGGTCAGGGACAAGTTCCTGCCCCAAGTGGAGGAGTTTAAGTATCTCGGGGTCTTGTTCACGAGTGAAGGGAGCGGGAGATCGACAGACGGATTGGTGCGGCGGCCGCAGTGATGCGGACGCTGTACCGGTCTGTTGTGGTGAAGAGGGAGCTGAGTGTAAAAGCGAAACACTCAATTTACCGGTCGATTTTTCTCTGTGCTCTTTTTGAACTCCCTGTCAAACTTTAAGGGTTGTCCAGTCTTCAGATTTCTGCCATAGCAGAGGAACTGGCCCGTAAGACTGAAGACGCATCACGACAGCAAGAAGAGATCACACACCTCCTCTCTCAGATAGTAGATCTGCAAAAGAAAGCCAAATCTGTGAGTATATAAGCACACAGGTATATACTTTGACTGGTTATATTTTTACTGGTCTTGTCCTGTTTAGCTGTTTGCTCAGTCAAAGCTGCATTTGTGTGTCTAGTATGCAGTGGAAAATGAGGAGCTCTCTCAACACCTGCTGGCAGCTAAAGATGCCCAAAGGCAGCTCACAGCAGAGGTAACTTCTCTTTGCTTTCCAAGCTTGTCCCCAATCACAGTTTGTTCCCTAAATACTGTGAATGTGAGTTTAATTGCTGTGTTTACAATACAACAGCTCCAGGAGTTAGAAGAGAAGTACTCAGAGTGCATTGAGATGTTGCATGAAGCTCAGGAGGAGCTGAAGAACCTGAGAAACAGAAACTACCCTGCAGGAACCCCACGCCGCTATCACCCGCTGGGACTGTACCCGATGGTGAGTTACTGTAAAAGTGTGTGTGCCTCTCTTTGCTTGTAGGCATTGTCTTCCCCTCTTAAAAGTTTATATGTTGCAGGACTCTCTGGCAGCTGAGATTGAGGGAACGATGAGGAAGGAGCTGAGTCTTGATGACCCAGAGTGTGAAGAACAGAAGTAGGTATTCATGCATGCATACTAGATGCCAATTTCCAAACATGGGAACAGGTTTTGGAATTGTTTGATCAAAAGAGTTGGCAATAAGTAATGGACAGACAGTAGAAATAGCCAAAATAAATATACTACGGTGAAAAGTAAATGCATAAGTAATTGTCAAAAAAACTGATAAACTAGCCAGCATAGCTCACTAAAAGTCTTTTCAAAACTTTTTCTAAAAGTATACATAAGCAGTAGCGGTTTTTGATACAGGCGACACGGGCAGTTGTCCGGGGCGGCATCATGGTGGGGGGCGTACTCACGCTGCCCCGACATCAGCCAGCGCATATTGGGAATGGCATAGGCACCGATCGGTTTTCTATCGCCCATTTGCTGGGAGTAAGGGCGCCCTCCGTTTGCGAGGTGCGCCTGCTGCTTGCGGCACAGGAAGGAGAGGGCGGGGCGGCGGGGGATTCTCTGGCTGGCTGGAGCAGCATCTAATAACCAACTTGCAAAATAAAACAAAATAAAAACAAAACAACAAACACGAAAACACCAGACATTATGATACAGACTTATAATTTGCACCGATGTTTTTTCGAAATTCTATAAAGTGAGCGCGAGAGCCCTCGGTGCGCCTGCTCGCTGCTGAAGTCAAAGTAAACTTTGTCATCTCCGCTACATACAGTCCAGTATATAGAGAGACGAGCCGACGAGGCTCCAGTTACAGCAGTGCAAGTAAACAAACAATATATATAAGAAGAGTAAGAAAATAAATATACACTTTAGGACCAGGGGTAAAGGGATCAGTAACAATTGAAAATTTATAATTTACAGTTTGATGATTTAAAGTCTCACACACAACCCGTCGAAAGGGGAGGGGGGCCCTGCTGCTTCCAAATAGAGCACATTTCATTGGTAATATTGTAAATCCAAGCCCCTTATCTATTCATGATTTGAATCCTGGGTTGTGCGAAATCCAGAGGGAGTGTTCGCCCGGGGCGCCAAACAGGCTAGCACCGCCACTGTACATAAGCATAGTATCTAGTCAAAGTTATGAATACAGTGTATAGGAGAGGAATGTAACCACTGTGACCTCACCTACTGAGTTTGGACTTTTGGAAATGTTTAGCTTTAGCATTAGCAATGTAGCCACTGTCATGTTCTTTTTTAGAAGCCTGAAGTTACCATGTCTGGATGAACAGGTGGTGTATTAAATTATCAGCTAATGCTAGCAGACTTTTATTTAGCAAGCTGTATAGCTAAAATACACAGACACTGTTAATTTGTGCTAAATACCAGATCTGATACAAGAGGAGAGGATTAGCTAAACTGCTAAATATCATTCTAGCTAAAATTGATAGCTATAATAGTTAAATTGTTAAAAAAATAGTAACAAAACCTAATGAATACACTTATAATAAAGTAGTAGCTTAAACTAGGAAAAGACTGGTTAAAATGTAAAGTGTAATGAAATGAAGTGTAACTGATGAATGGTAATCATACAGAAATTGCTTATTAAATCGCTAATAATGGACACTACTGTCTATTAGCTGTCATGAAGTTCTGTGAAAAACTAAGCACACCATGTTAAAAGGGTAAGTTGCAGCCAGGTGCTTATAATCAAATGCACTTGATTAACTGATCATCAGCAAGTGTGGGTATCTCTCTTTTGGCAGTTTCCTGGTCTGTAGCATTCGGGTATGTGTTAACATAGTACTACAGTCTTCCTAGTTGTGGGCGTCCAAAAAAAATCACCCAAAGTTCAAACCATGCAATGCTTAAGAAACTGCACAAAAATCGAAAGCTACTTCTTGGACTCCACTGCTTTCTGGAGACTTCTGGTCATAATTCACAGCCATCTGTCTGACAGCTAAATCTTAGCATTAGTGACAATGATCCCAAGCACAGCAACAACTGTGCAAAAGCATGAAAAAGAAAAGAATCAAGGTTTTGTAATGATCCAGTCAATGTCCAGACCTCAACTCTACTGAGTTATGTTGCAAGACCTTAAGAGACCTGTGCACAAATGAATGCCTGGAAACCTCAATAAACTGAAGCAACATTGTAAAGAAGAGTGGACCAAAATTCCTCCACAACAATGTGAGAGATGGCTTAAGTCATAGAGAAAACAATCGCTTCAGGTTATTACTGATGGTTCTATAAGCTACATGGAGTATTAGTTTTTCACAGAACTCCATAGTGTCACAAGAAAACTTTCTTTTTCACATGGCTATGGTGGATGGTGTTCTTCACTCTGATTGTTAGTCGCTTTAAACACTCGACTTAAAGTTGGGATTTGTTTAATGTTAAGAGTTCAAATAAATGTAACCTTGGTGAAGCGTTCTTGAGTCCATCTTTGGGAGTAACTTAGGTAAAAAGGTTTGTGAACCACTGTTGAAGAGCATCAGTATAATACTATGTTTGACTGTGTGCAGGGTCCATCGGAAACGTGTATTTGAGACGGTCAAAAATGTTAACCAGACAGTTCGTCAGCGTTCTCTGACTCCAACCAACTCCAACATCCCGGGTTCTAACCAGTCCCTGTCAGCTCGAACGTCACCCCAATCGAGTGGTCTCTCCACACCCCACTCCAGCATATTTGGAGGTGACCTTAGTGGAGAAAGTGTAGTCCTTGATAACCGAACGCAGAGCATCCTAATGGAGACGGCATCCAATCAGGACAGGTAAGACCGAGATAAGCTGCTGTCATCTGCATGAATCAAACTCAGTTTCCTCAAGAATGATTTTATTTTAAAACATTTGATTGATTTTTGTTTTAACCCTGCTCTGTCAACAGCACAGAGGGCCAGGAGAAGAAGGCAAGTGGGGCAGAGGACTTGCGGCTTGCTCTGCGTCGCCTGTCTTTGCGCCGACAAAACAATTTAAGTGAAAGGCGCTTCTTTGAAGAGGAGCGAGAGCGACGGCGGGGAGGGCACCCTGGACTCCACGATGCCCTCAGCCAGGAGAGTCTCTTAACCCCATCCGAAAGCATCATGTCCCTCGGAAACCTCCACCTCTGGGCCTCGCGAGGGCCCTACCTCCCCGACAAGCTTCAGATCGTCAAACCACTCGAAGGTGAGGTAGAAAGGGAGCACGGAACGAACGGCAAGGCAGGGAGGAACCTGGAAGGAGAGAGGCACCGAGGGGCCGGGGCAAAAAAAGGGAGCAGGCAGGGCTGGGGAACAGAGGGGGAGAGGAGGCAAGATGGCAGTCAAGGGGAAAGGGAGAGAGTGTGGGGATGGACGAGGAAGACTGGAGCTGGAATAGAGAGGGAGAGGGGAAGGAGGTGGGCTAGAGACCGAGCCGGCAGCAAGAAGATGAGGAGTGCGCAAGAGTGGACAGAGAGGCCCCTGTCTCTGATGCTCTTCAACTCTTTCTGGTCTCTGATGCATCATCACAAGTCTGGCAGCTTTGCATCTCCACACAGCTATTACAAAGAAACCCAGCCCAGAGGGTGGCTTTGAGCACTCATGCACTACACGGAGGAAGTAAGACGGAGTCTATCCAAATCACTGGCTGCTGCTCATGAACTGATCGGGGGCTAAAAGGGGAAACAGGCAGACCTTAGGTCTATACAGTGTGATAGAGTCACAGTAGTATTCAGTCAGCATGTACAATTAAGGAGCTGGTGTCTTAGATTTAACCTTAAAGAAGATTATGCTCATTTCCAGATCAGTGCCAAATATTTATTACTGGACTCTGTGCTAGATTAGTTTTATATGATTCACAGTTCAAACTAACCTTATTTATCTTTACTGAACCTTGGTACCGTTGTCAGAATCGGACTGTTGTGGCTTCCTGCCTGTTCTTTTTAAGGCGCGTGTTTTCTGATTGGTTGTCCCTCGCAAACAGAAGGTTTAACTCTACTGACAAACAGTGTTGCCAACTTAGCGAGTTTGTCGCTATATTTAGTAAGTTTTCAGATCCCCTTAGCGACTTTTTTTCTAAAAAGCAACCCGTGCCAAAGCGCTCATAGGCGGCGGATCGTCCTCACGCAGAAGTCGCCCCCAGCTGCTGTCAAAACAGGACATGTTCACCCAGTTGCGGCCCTAGCCTGTTTGGCGCCCTGGGCGAATACTCCCTCTGGCCAGAGAAACACACACACACACACACACACACACATATATGAAGAGAGAGAGAGTATGCATTGTATGCAAACGGCTACCAAACAGCCATCATAATTCGTCATACAATGAGAACAGGAAGAATCAACAATTGACAATGACTAATTAATATTAAAATCTGTAACATAATGTATCGTTTGGAGTTTAGTCTGTTACTGCTACTATTTCTTCTTGGACCAACTGTAACACACATAATTTCCTTAGGGATTAATAAAGTATTCTGATTCTGATTGTTTCAGGATGACCTGCCATTATCCAATGACACATCTGCTTACCTGTATCATTTGCTCGTTTCTCCTCATCTTCTTTTCTATTTTTTCTAAACTGAGGACCTGATGGCTTTGAACTTTCTTGTCCATCTTCCATTGTTTTTAATTTTGCACTCCAGTATGAACACCCATCCCCCAACCCGAGGATCACCACAACATAACCTAACAGACCTACACCTTAGTTCACAGATTCACTTTGTCTAAGGTTTATTTCTGGGATTTCACACAACCCAGGATTCAAATCATGAATAGATAATGGACTTGGATTTACAACATTATGAATGAAATGTGCTCTATTTGGAAGCAGCCGGTCCCCCTCCCCTATCGACGGGTTGTGTGTGAGACTTTAAATCATCAAATTGTAAATTATAAATTTTAAATTGTTATTGATCCCTTTACCCCTGGTCCTAGAGTGTATATTTATTTTCTTACTCTTCTTATATTTATTGTTTGTTTACTTGCACTGCTGTAACTGGAGCCTCGTCGTCTCGTCTCTCTGGACTGTATGTAGCGGAGATGACAATAAAGTTTACTTTGACTTCAGCAGCAAGCAGGCGCACCGAGGGCTCTCGCGCTCACTTTATAGAATTTCGAAAAAACATCGGTGCACATTATAAGTCTGTATCATAATGTCTGGTGTTTTCGTGTTTGTTGTTTTGTTTTTATTTTGCGAGTTGGTTATTAGATGCTGCTCCAGCCAGCCAGAGAATCCCCCGCCGCCCCGCCCTCTCCTCCCTGTGCCGCAACAACCCGCGCACCTCGCAAACAGAGGGCGCCCTTACTCCCAGCAAACGGGCGATAGAAAACCGATCGGTGCCTATGCCATTCCCAATATGCGCTGGCATGATGTCGGAGCAGCATGAGTACGAGTAAATTTTTATTTTTTTCCGATGCCCGTGATGCCGCCCCACTACGATGCCGCCCCGGCAAACCGCCTGTGTCGCCCGTATCAAAAACCCCTACGCGTCCAAACTGCAAATGAATCGCGCATGAAGCCGCTGCTCCCGCCCTAACTATAACAGTCGGTTCTTCTTTTACTCTTACTTTTTGTGGATCACAAGGTTTAAAACTACTTTAAAAACACACACAAACAAACACAAAAAGTAACTCCGCCAGACTGCCTATTTCGGGTTACTTTTGCCGGTACCAAGCCTGGATAAAGGAGGAGAGTTGGAATTGTGACATAATAAAAAAACAATAATTGCTAAAAGAAATTTAATTTGTAGTTCTAAATATATCCTAAATGCATTTAGGCTGTTTTTTACTGACTTTATGTCTCTTCCACAATGTTATTTCTCTCTCCTACAACATAGTTTGCAAATACATAAGCATCACCAATTATGCTAATTAAGTGATGACGTCATTTAGCGACTTCTAGCGATTTTTAGGACAACCAATAGCGATTTTCCTTACTGAGGAGTTGGCAACACTGCTGTCAAAGTTGACAAAATTAAGGAAACCTGCTCTTGCTGGCCATTAAGAGAAGTCTGAATCGCGAGCTTCAGGGATTATTTGCACATACTCTGAGGTCTTTATATGAAACTTTGGCTATGTTTATTATGATATGTAATGGTATACTCTGTATGCAATAGAAAATAATGCTAAGTAGAATAGAACCACTCAAAACATGTTCCTTTGGCCTGTGCTGCCCTCTGCTGGTAATATTTTATACTTTATTTAAACTGAATCTATCCCCCGTGCAGAAGCCCTGATATTGTGGATTTGTTTATGTATTCTTATATATTTATACACGTTGTTCTGTCCATATTCATTCGTAACTTAGAATTTTTTAAGCTTTTTCATTTTTTCACTGCTCACTCTGTCACCTCTTTGCTGTCTGTTTATTTTCTGCCATTAATCCATGTGGCTGTCTTAATAAAAAGATTCTCATTCTGCTTTGCTCCTCCATTTCATTTCCTTTTCATATCATTCCTCTGATAATCATAGCTTTCTGATATTCACCTTTCTCTGCCATCCTCTTCACTTATAGTATTAGCTTCATCTTCACTTTTTTATTGAATGGATGAGCTCTTTAGAGAAAAGGATCTAAAATACTTTTTGTTCTTAATTGCATGAATTACTGGCTGACACTCTGAGATATGTGTGTGCACAATATCGGTTTTGTTGCTGTTACTGCTAGTTACTTCTCAGTTACATATAATTCTTAAAACCTGTTAACGTAGGAATGCCTTTTAAAATGCTAACAAGTATTTTCAGGAGATTTAAGGTATAAAACATCTGCTGAAGGTAAAGCAGCCAGTTGAAAACGTTTCATATTCCCCTAAATGTTTTTTTGTCTGTGTGTTTGGAGATGGTGCAGGTGGAGTTAAGTACATTAAGTTAAATCCACTTCTCTCCACCAGGATCTGCCACTCTGCACCACTGGCAGCAGTTAGCCCAGCCTCACCTGGGCGTGATCTTGGACGCCAGGCCAGGAGTTGTGCCAAAGGGCTACAGACCTCTAGAACTAGAGCTGGAGCAGGTCTGTGTGTGAGGTTTCTCTGCGTGTATCTGTTGTGTTCACGCTAAACCATCTCCGTTGATTACATGTACCGCTGTATTGGTTTAAACGTAGGCCCATCCTCTGGTAACGAGAATCAAACCTTATCACCTGTAAAGCACTCCTCTCCCTTCCCTGCATGGCTCTTTGTTTGTGTTAAGGCGTACCCATGGGGCGGCTTTGAGGAGGATGAACCAGGAGAGCAATACTTCCAAAATCTTCCCACCTCTTCAGCTTCTGCCTCACCGGCAGTGGCCCCCACCTCCAGTACAAGTGACGCCAACCTCGTACAGCCTTCAGTCACCCTGGCCCCACCTTCTCCGCCCTCACCATCACCACACCTCAGCAACACCGATGCTCTGGGTGAGGACATATAGCAAATTTTCATTGACTCTAAATACATTATACTGCCAAAAGTATAATTAAGAATGGATTTCACTCAAGTTCATATGCGTGTGAAGGTGAGCAAACACTTCTGGCAGTATAGTGCATAAATACTTCCACATTGTTGAACATGTGTAAAAGGCTAAAATGTGGTGACTGACAGTGACGGGCTGTGTGTGTTTGACTTCCAGCTGCATACTACCCAGGTAAATGCATGGCTCACACCAGCTCCACTTACACCTTTACAACCTGTCGGATCCTCCATCCAACTGATGAGCAGACGCGGGTTACGCCAAGGTGAGTGGCATCATTAAGTGTCTGTGATCAGAGTCGACTCTTTGTTATTATTCGAGCCACCGAAAGTCACACATAGTGTTAGTTCAGGCAGGTGATGAGGATAACAGTTCTCACTATGGGCACACTCTTTAAGCTCCTTTAGCCTGCCTATACCTGGTGCACATCTGCATGCTGCTTTGTAACCCACCTCCTCCCCAGCATAACCTTTTAATGCTACTCTACTCAGAGCCGGGGGCTTGTTGAATGCTTCCCAGAGCCATGGACATTGTTGCACATGGAAATATCTTTTTTCTTTTTAGAGTGACCCTGACTAAATTTATCTATAACTGACTCCTGCAGAGTTGAGCTTTTCTGCTAAAAATGGTCTTATAACGACGCTTAAAATGAAACTCTGGCTCTGAGTTTTCTTTGTATTATTGTAGGGTCTTTACCTTACAATAAAAAAAAAAATCGAGTAATTCATTTTTATAAAAATTAGTAAATGTTTTTCTTCGAGAAGCTCACCCTTTTAGAAAGTTAAAACGGCACTTAATGCCACTTCACACACTGTAGTGACAAGAAAAATTAAGTGGGGAAAAAACGAATGCAGTTCTTAAAAAAAGTCATTTAAATACGCCGTTCAGATGCATCATGTTTCTAGAAGCCGAAAGAGTGCTAAACGTGCACTCATTCTGAATTTGATTGGATCTCACAGGACGGGTCTAGGCAGGACACTTAGTCAGTTTTCTGATAGACAGTGGGAAGGTGCTGAATTATACATGCAGCTGCTTATATTTTGAACACCCGCTGTAGTTCTGGTTTTAATGATGAGACCATCTGAAAGTGTGATTTATATATTTATATTTTTTTGTTAACCTAGATGAAATCTTCTCATTCCCTCCAGTTTAAACCCAGTGCCTGCATCGTCCTCCTGTGTGATGACCAGCACTCTGCTGGGTACTCCTGCTGCTACTCCCTGCACGTCCCGCAGGCTCAGTCTCAGGCCCTCTGAATCCTCAACTAACCTCAGGCAAGAAACTGCATATTCTGACATTTTCCTTTTTATTTAAAAGACAAAGTAAAATCAAAAGATTGTTTTAGCTAATTTCACATTTTATATAATGTCATATTTAATTGAGTGCATAGAAAAAGTAAGTTTGCATTCAACTGCATGAGATCACAGACTTGTGGTATTGTAAGCATTAATGCCTTCCCTCTCTGTCGGGCTGAATGCTTCCTTTGGTTGACAGGTGTAGTTCCTTGGTTATAGCTGGCTGTTTATTTGGATAAATAATCAGCAGTAAAGCTATATGCATTTGAGTTTGGTGTGAACTGTTCCTCTAAGAAAGGACATTATGTGTGTATTTTGTCTCATGTCTGTGCAGAGATGCTACACGCACCACCAGCACCTCCCTGGGGTTGGTACGTCTTCTCCAGGAGAGAGGAATCTCAGCAGCTGTGTATCACCAGAGCCAGGGCCTGGAGCAGGGTCAGGGCAGCGGAGGAGTCCTATTAAGCACCTCCATTGCCCCCAACCGAACACCTAATCCCGATCCTATGCGACCCTCGACCCCTCCAAACTCTCCCACAAGACAGGGAGCTTCAGCTGTGCCAAGCTCCGCTGGGTTTGACTTCAAGAGTCCTTCTTATGAGAACTTCCTGGCTTCCAAACCAGCCCGTTCCATCCTGAAGGAGGTGACAGGGGGGATGAGAGGCAGGCAGCGAGGCAGGGACTGTGAAAGCCAAACAGACGTTAGCGTGGCCGTCCACAATCTGAACCTGGTAGACAAGGTGAAGCGTCTGGGTGTGGCTGGAGCCCCCGGAAGCAGAGCGATGAGCCCTGGTCCCATGCTAGGGCCTCTGGGTGGACTGCGTAGATCTGGCTCTCCTTTTGGACCTGATGGAATGAGGAGGAACCGGAGTTATCCAGGCATGGTAGGAGCCAGCATGGTCATGAAAGCCCCAGGGCCCCAAGAGTAGTCTGGATAGCTGCTGGCCAACAGGGTAGATGAGTAGGAGCCCAGCAGGGCCAAGGACTGGCTGTTGATCAGTCACCTGGAGCCCATAAAAATATTTCCACTGTACAACAGCAACGTGGCACTACTGACCTATTTCTAATCACAGCTACAGTTTTACACAAACACTACACCTCTGTAGTGCTTTACAGTGGTGATTCACGCTTGAACGAAGAGAAAAATAACTTAAAGGGTTAGTTCATCCAAACTACACAGCAACATCTTCTATACTGTCTGTGCTGTACTTTTGCTTTTGTGTGCCCAGATTTTGAGATATTGCTAAAATGACCGGACAGATTGGAGGCTCTTCTGTGTAAGTACTGAACAGTGACATTTAAAGACTTTCAGTTATTAAATTAAATTAAACGGTGATGACGAAGCTTACATTCTTTCTAGCTTTAACAGGTCTGAATTAAAATTTTTGCCAGAATTCCTGCCGAACTGAAAACAAGTGCTCCCACGTCACCTGCATTCATCTTCATTTTTATAAAAATTAGTGTTTTTCTTCGAGAAGCGAACTCTTTTTAATTTAATTATGTAAAAATTAAGGGGAAAAGGCTAATGCAGTTTTAGGGGGAAAAAAGTCATTTAATTATGCCGTTCAGGTACGTCATGCTTCTAAAAGCCAAGAGTGCTAAATGTGAATTTGATTGGATCTCACAGGACGGGTCTAGGAAGGAACACTTAGTCAGTTTTCTGATAGACAGTGGGAAGGTGCTGAATAATACATGCAGCTGCTTATATTTCGAACACCTGCGGTAGTTCTGGTTTTAATGATGAGACTAACTAAAAGTGATGGAGAGGCTCACCTTCTCTCTAGCTGCAACAGGTCTGAGTTTAAATTTTTGCCAGAATTCCTGCAAAATTAAAAACAAACACACCCACCTCAGCTTTATTTTGACTTTAACTCTTAAGATGGTAACTAGTTTCTTCCATGTCCGTGAGCAACAAATGCTTCTTATTAATCTAAAGTGGAAAACTGACAATATGTCTGCACGGAAATAAAAACACATTTACTTAAAGTTTTCTTAATCGGAAGCTAATAATATACATAAATATTTTGTCATTTTCTAATGCCCACGGATTGATCAGGAAAGAATTTATAGCATTTACATGCCATTAAGGGAGGAACCCTTAATGGTAGCTGTTCCCACCCTGTGGAATTGATGCAAGCAGCAGAAATGGGTCTCACTTAGAAATAAGGGGAGGAGCTTAGTTATTCAGGCCAGACTTGGAGGACTACTACTCCACATCAAAAGGAGGCAGTTGAGGGGGTTCAGGCATCTGAATAGGATCACCTGATGACAAGTCCTACCCGGAGGAGGCAGAGGATGTATGGATGGATGCACAAGCACCCCCTATGAAATGCTTTTGAGCATCTGGAAGTCTTTCCTTGTCATTGTTAGCATGTTGAGTTTTGCATGTAAGTCAAAGCACTCTTTATAGAGCTGCTGTAATCTCTGCTCACTCTCTAATATTCAGATATCTAAAATTCTGGACACACAAAGCCAGTTTTATGTAACTTAATTTTACATAATTGGGTGAACTGACCCGTTAAAACAGAATACACTGAAAGCGAGCTACTGAAACATCACTCGGATTCCTGCTTTGGAGACTGACTCTGCTGGCTAGATGTAGTACTCCCACTCTTGCCTTTTCTGAAACACATCCACAGAATCCCACGCACATCCAGACTCACACAGGTGCACTCTGCTAAATCTTCCATGCACTGGCTGGCTATTTGTAGTCACTGTAGCACTGAAACATGCCTTTCTACTTCAATACTAGCAGATGAAAATTTCATAAGTGGTTTTAAAAAAAAGTACACCGAATTCATAAAATATGTCATCCTCTGTCTCTCTCTCCTTTCTTTTGAAGGGATTAAGTGTGAGTCTGACAAGTCACTTTCACTAAATCATCAAATAGATTTCACGCCAGTGTTAAAGGTACTTCAGTTTCATTTTCTAAATGGCCGTTAGACAGTAAAGCTGATGGTACTTCCACTGAACTGGAGAGATCAATACACTGAGGGATTGCTTTATCGTGGTTGGAAGCTTTCAGCTATTTTTCCCTTATTGTTTTATGGTTGAAGAGAATGAAGCAATACAGTGCCTCAGCCTTGTGTTTTGTGATTTTTCCCTTGTCATGCAGGTCCAAAGGCGCTCACGCAACCATAGTTTGCACTTGTGTTTATTTATTTTTAAAAATCCTGATTTTAAGATATCTTTTTTGTAAAAAATAGCATCGTCTTACAGACTGTATATATATACTGTTCACAGTCACTATAATGTCATGTGTAGATGAACCATTATTTGTAGTGCTTTAACCAAGAACCACACATTGCTGTAAGTATCTGGGTGAGCATGTAATCAGGGTTTTTCCAAATAAAAAGTCATCAAACAATCATTTATTAATAGGATTTCGTTTCCCTTTCTGTGTGATGGAGTTTTAAAGCATGACTCAGAATTGAAGAGGGGGTAATAACGACGTAAAGAAAAGCCACACACGCAGGAAATGATTACTTGGCCTCCTCCAGCAGATGGTGCTCACAAATAACTCGACACGCGACGGCGAGGATGTGTATTGCGTTCATCTGTCTGTCTACAGTCATCATCCATTACCCATTCACCATCTGGATCTCGTGGAGGGGATATGACGAAGGCTGCTTATTAAACTTAGGCTGGCCACAGGTGAATGAGAGGTGAGCAATAACCAAAAAATGTCACAGTGGCAGGCGGCGAGTCTAATTAGAAAAAATAAACTGGTTTCAAATGCCAGTGACGTCGCTCATGTCAGATATTTGTCATCTTACAGAAGCATTTTGATAATCTTATTTCATAACCTTATTTTTGTTGGATGTAATGACACAGCCCCAACAGATGAGCTTTGGTACCTGTCATATACCAGACGAGCTCATTTTAGGTGACAGTGGACAGGATGTCTGGAAGCATCATTTTTATTCAATAACTGACACCCAGACTACTCTCACAGGATTTAGTGTTTATTAAAGGCTTGGGGTATTTGTTTGTTTTTTAAAATTTACCATACAACATTGTTTCTCTGTAATGTCTTCGCTTAGCCCCTGGATTGCAGACTGCTTGGTGGTCTTTATAAATGCTGGGCTATGATTGGTTGTTAACCGGTTCAAGTGCTGACATTCAAGCCCCTCGCAGTAGTTCCTCTTGAAAGTCAAACACCTAAATAAAAAGATTTTTTTCCTGTGCATGTTTCCTTTTTCCCACTCGAATGTGGAAGAATGAGTGTCTGGACCTGATTTGTGCAGATGAGTGGGGGAAAAGCACCTAAAACAAACAGGATGATATTCTCGAGAAATGGGATTAGTAGCTTTTCCTGATTGCAAAGATGTGCACTACAGTGAGTGAAAAGATTACTTATTGATGGGAAACATCCCTCTGAATTTTTGATTCAGTAGCATCACACAATTGCTGCAGATTTGTCTGCTGCACATCCGTGATGGGAATCACCTCTTCCACCACATCCTAAATGTGTCTCCTTAGGTACTTGCCTGAGATTTGGTGACCATAGAAACCATTTAAGTGCAGTAAACATCCGGTCATGTTGAAGAAAACAGTCTGAGATGATTTGAGGTTTTGAGACATGGAGCTGTATCCTGCTGAAAGCAGCTATCAGAAGATGCGTACACTGTGGTCATAAAAGGATGAACATGGACTCGCGTAGGCTGTGACGTTTAAACAATACTTAATTGATACTAATGGACCTAAAGTGTGCCAAGAAGATATCCCCCCCCACCATTGGATGGATCCATGCTTTATGTTGCTGCCAAATTCTGATCCTGTCATCCGAATGTTGCAGCAGAAATCGAGGCTCATAAGACCAGATGACATATTTCTAATCTCTTGTTGTCCAGTTTTAATGAGTTTCCTCAGTTTCCTGTTCTGTGACATTAAGTGTGGTCTTCTGCTCGTGTAGATGATGAAGGTTTGACGTGTTGTGAACTCAAGGATGCTCTTCTGCATAACTTGGTTTGTAACCAGTGATTATATGAGTTACAGATGCCTTCCTATTAGCTCCAAGTAGTCAGGCCATTATCCTCTGACCTCCGGCATCAACTAGGCCTTTTCACTAGAGAGCAATGGCTCACTGGGCATTTTCTCTTTTTCAGACCGTTCTCTGTGAACTCCAGGGATTGTTGTGTGGGAAACTCCCAGTAGATCAGATTCTGAGCAGCAACAACCATGTCATGTTCAAACTCCCTTAAATCACCTTTCTTCCCCATTCTGATGGTCACGTCAAACTTCAACAGGTCAGCTTGACCATGTCTACATGCCTAAATGTTGCATGTAGTTGCTGCCACGTGATTGGCTGATTTAACATGTCGGTTATAAGCATTAAAAGGTGGCTGATGAGTCTACGAAGATATTAAAGACATGTGTGAATATAAACTACAATAAAGTCATTAACAGACATGCTTTTAGCAGGAAAATGAATACAAGCTATAATTATTTCAGGCTTTATTATTATTTTATATAGTAACATATTCAGAATACGTTACTCTCATTGAGTAACGTAACGGAATACAGTAAAAATACATTTTGGAGCATGTGTTCTGTAATCTGTAGTGGAATACATTCTAAAAGTAACCTTCCCAACACTGGTCCAAAGATATCCATGTTAGTGTTACTGGTGGCTGTAAATTGCCCAAAGGTGTGAAAGTGTGCATGAATGGTTATTTATCACTTTGAGTTCATCTGCGATGGCCTGTTTAAGGTGTACTGCTCTGGAGGATCTGATTGAACTTCTATTGTATTAATATTCCTTCCTACAGTCCTTCGTTCTTTTTAACTGTCACTGCTTGAACCATGATCACTGGGTAGCAATAGCTACCAAGCTAAATAAAACACAAGAGCTATCTTTTTCCTATTTTAGTTACAAAACTGAGCCTCTCGTACTGGGAAATTTACCAGCTGAGCCATTTATATATATTGTATTCAACTTTCTTTATAATTATAAATTAAAATTGCAACCATTAATAACAAAAGTATGCTAAAATAACAAGCATTACAGGAACTACTTAATGAGTCCTATTAGCTAACTGGCCCCTGCCATATGTATTCTATGCAGTAACACTAAGACATCTTTCTAACAGTTCAAAATGCGTAGCTATCCCATTTTATGATCAGCGTCTTTGCTGCACTGTCAGGTGGTGGTGCTGTTAGATGAATCTGCGTTATGTAAGCTTGGAATCGGAGCATTTTGGAGTTCAACTCCAAACATCAGAGGCATTAAAGACTCCCTATTTTGCCACAAGCCCTTTTCTTTTAGACGCCTCTGAAATGTGTTTCAAATGACAGATCTGAAGTCAAAGGAAGGAAAGTTTTGGAGATGGATAGAACAGAATGAAACGCAGCATATTCAGCCAGTTTCAGGAAGAGCTCAGACCATCTGCTCATCAACGTGGCTGGAACTTCATTAAAGCCTCACGCCTGTTCCTTTCATCACTGCGTGGCTTTGCCCATAAACAAAATCTTGTCCATACAGGAGTGGTCAAATTGCCTAACATAGGATATGGTAGGCTTATGGTAGGCTTTGACCTTTTTTATTCCTGCACTGACAGTTCTGAAACCACACACACATACAGATGTGCACGATACAAATGGAGACATTTACAGCTCGTTCCACTGAAGCCTTTAAACCTTTCCTAAGCCTTTTTAGTTCTGTAGCCTTTCTGGCCTCAGCTCTTTAAACAGAAGGCTGAATCGATTCCCATGGATTGCTGTGAATCTCAAGGCTCTGTAGGTTTTTGCTTCATGTGCGACCTCAGTCCGAGCCAGTGGCTTTAATGCCCAAAACACACACATACACAGGCACAGCAAAACCAAACTTTTCCCCCCAGGGTTTCCCAGCCCACTTCTCTGAATAATTCACCAAACCTGCTTTGTTCATCGATCGCCCTCTCCACCTCTCACTCACAAAGACACATCTTTCACTTAACACACACAGCCAGGAGCAGCATAATGGGCATCATTCATTATAATTCACCACCACTGTGGCTATTGTGTCTGCTAATACTTTCTACAGGCTCAACTTTATAACCCTTTGTAACCACTGGTATTGTTTTCAAGATCATTTCAAAGAAAAGAGCCAAAATGTCAAGTAGACTGGAGTAAACAATATGACTAACTGTCAGTGCCGAGCTATCAAATCAGCTTTTCTCTTTGCCTACATTGTTTTCACAGCACGCCAAAATATACCAGACTCCGCAAAAGCCTTTCCTGCCTCTCAAGTAGAGTCAAAAGCAATTATTAGGATTTAGATTCAGACCTGCTTTAATAATTCAATTGATACCAGTTTCCCCCAGACGCTTCAAGCCATTTCAATATTTAGCATAGACGTTAAAGCTCATAATGATCTTGCTGTTCTTTTGAAGATATTTTTGAACTTTCTCCAGCTGGCTCCCTAAATGATACGCTCTCAGACTTTCATCTCCTTTGTGCTGCTCCAAGTTGTCCCTTTATGTCAGCCTTAGACGTTTTCTCCTTTACATTCATCATATTCTAAAGACAACATCATTACCCATAATTCTTCATGTCCCTGCAAGGTTTTTTTTTATTATCCTGTCTTCCTTTTCTCACCCCAACCGGTCGCAGCAGATGGCCCCGCCCCTCCCTGAGCCTGGTTCTGCCGGAGGTTTCTTCCTGTTAAAAGGGAGTTTTTCCTTCCCAGTTTTGTTGTGATTTGGCGCTATATAAATAAAATTGAATTGAATCTTCTGCGTAGGATGACCTCTGTGTTCGCGTGATTATACAATGCTTGCAACGCACTTCTCTTTCCCTTTAACATAAGATTGATGTTATAGATTTTTTAACAAAATACTAATAAATAATCACTGTCCACCAAACTGTAGTGAAACTTGAAAGAGTGCAGTGCAAATGAGAAGTGAAAGAAAAAAAGTGTCATGTCTTGTCGCTGTGACCAACAAATTCCAAAATATGCAACTTTTACTTTGAAGGCGAACGTTCTCTGTTTTCAATTGGCGCTATACTTTTTACAGATTCAGTGCAGCTTTGCAAGTATCTGGCAAGTGTTTGCAGTCAGGTTGGCATCTTGCACGCATGCTATTACTGACTGCGGCAACCTGCTTGTGACAAAAGCAAATGCAAGGAGGTTTTGGTGCAGCACCACATACCTCTTTGCGACCAGTTTCACATTAGAGTCTGCCAGCAACCTCTGCCAACCACTTGCCAACCTGTTGCAGAATAAAAACGTCTGCCTAGTTACCAGTGAGTCACTGACTGGTCTCTAGACCTATGGGCCCTCAGCAATTTCTGTTATTGTTAACAACAACTCACAACCAGTCAGGTAATGCATATTTTTCAGATAGACATCGAAGTCCAATCTGGATGACAAACAATGGTCTGAACTACACAGGAGACTATGTTATTTAATTTAATTCAATTAAAATGCTCTAAAAGGCACTAACACTACAAACATGGTGGAAACATCCAGTTAGTGAAGGTAACAGCAAGTACACAGCTGTCAGCTGACGCTAAAGCTGCCTATGTCAGAATGATGCTAACCAAAGCAGTCATTTTGCCATCTCCCAGTAATCAGGAGTAGTAGTTATTTTACAAAATCACCAGGGAGAAACCATCAATAGAGACCAATATTGTTTTTGTATGAGGGTGTAAACATGCTGTAAAGCTTGTAAAGCTGTGTATTTTAACATTTAACAGTCTCTGGGGATCGGCTCATTTTTAAGCCAGCTTCAAATGGCCACTAAAGGAGCTGCAGTAGTTCCAGCTGGCCGCTTAGTGAAAGTTTTTTTTTCCTGAAAACATGTGGCTGCAAACCAGTCATCTACTGCTATCACCTGCTAACATATCTTAGTTATCAAATTAGCTACACATTCTCCCAAGGACCAGAAATGGTGAGCATGGGCTCCAGTCAACAATTATATTTGATTTATTAGGGGACATCAAGTCTGAGTGAAGTGTACGCTATATATGCTGTATTGCATATATAATTTATGCAATTAGCAGTAGTTTCTTACCATTTAGTTGTACTTGCTTACAGTGGATTAGTGTTATAATATTCTTGCAAGTGCAAGCAACTTCACTGCAGTGGGCCTTTATTCACACAGTTTCATCATGTGTATGAAAAAGAAGAAAAGTAGAGAGCAGTACAGTGAGGAGAAAAGTCAGATGATAAAAGCATATATTAGTAAAAGAGATGAGCCAATGTTTGCAGATACTGAGATCAGAAATGGTAATTCAGTGTTGGAGGGAATGACAGACCCCAGACTCCCAGCTTTGATTTACTCCACCCGTCACACCAAGGCCATGGCTACAGTCCAGTTGTGGTCTGTATCTTTATTCTTTAGGCAGAATCAGATAGTAATTGTCTTTCTCTATCACTAGCTCCAAGGGACTCACTTTCGGTACTTCATCCTGAAGGTTCAGCTTCACTAAAAATGCACTATAAATGAAAATAAACAGCTTGCTTGCAACAAATTAGTGCTTTTAGCTCAGTTTATGCTAATATTTAAACTTTGCTTTCTTATGCTCAGGCTCATGTACATTTTGCATACCTACTTTCATTTAATATTTTAATAACTCGTTTTTCTAAATATATACAATTACACACTGACAACTGAAAAGAATAATTGTAATGTTGCTTTTTAACCTTACATAAAGATTTTCTTAAATGTTATTTCACATATGCAGCATTTAATAATAATAATAATAATGGATTGGATTTATATAGCGCTTTTCAAGGCTCCCAAAGCGCTTTACAATGCCAATTTAAAGTTGCAGTCAGTCATTTTTAAGGTTATTTGACAGAAAAAAAGAGTATTGTACTGACAGATATAACATAATTATGTATTACAACACATTGACGTGTTCTCATAAACTTAGAATCCATTAAAAATGCAAAGGAGAAGGCGCCAGTTAATGGAAGCCACCATGTTGTCCTGACATTCAATTCAATTCAATTTTATTTATATAGCGCCAAATCACAACATAAGTCGCCTCAAGGCGCTTCATACATGAACTGACAGGAAGCCAGCTAAACAACAACAACAGCTAACATTAAGGAAGCTAATGTCAGGCTCGAGTGTGCTAAAAATAACACTTTCCCTCTGATAGGCAGTTTGATTACATTCTTATATTGTATGAGAGTTTATTCTCTAAGCATCCAAGTTCAACAATATTAGGTCCAATAACGACAGTTTCACTAAAGGCAGCTAAAAGATGCTAACAGATGCTAACAGTAGCGAAAACAACAGCATTTACTGACAGAGAAGTTCAGGATATCCTCAAAAATTCACCTCTTTATTGCTGTAGTTGAACAGAAGTGAACTTCACTGACTCATCGACTCATATCTGACTCCTCCAGAGTAAATAATGTCAGCTGAGGTAAACAGCAGACTAACAGTCTACAATCACTACAGCCACAGTTGTTTGTCTTACAGTGACCGCCATAGCTAGAATTATGGATTTAAAATGGGAGGGGTGAGAAAACTGAATTCAGGAGAATGCAGTCTACAATCTACAAGCATCTAGTGGTGACATTTTACACACTGTGCCTTTAAACTTTAATTGTAGTGAATGTATCATGTGGTTTCCAAAGTTCTGGCCATGAGCAGGGATAAGGTTTAGTTAGTGACCATGACCAAGACGACTCTGAGATTTTCTCGGACTCTGAGATTAAAGATTTGCTTTTGAGTTGATGTCCAAATGTTAATAAAAAATAGTGTTTGCACTAGCCGTGCAGTGTGTTGGACATCTCTGTCAACTGATATGTAATGTTGTTGTTCATTTAACTACTTTTAGCTTTCTACAGTAAATAAATAAAACCTTTCATGATCACATTTTTCTGAGTTGATTTATCTTAAACTCTAAACTAACATGCAAGCAGAGCTTGCTTACTTTGGAATAGTGTATTAAGTTTGAGTTTTATTCAACTATCAACCTTTGGCTCTTTCAAAATGGAAAAGCTCAAATCCCCACTTCCTTTAAAGAACACTTGAGGCTAATGTGAAAAACCAGTCTTTCCCCACAGACTGCAGCGTTAGACTCCAACCTTCAAGTATCACATTAACATGTTCAAAGCGATCAGGATCTCTATGGATAGTTTTCTCCTTTATAATACACAGAGAGTGATGTCTTATTAAAACTGTGGACTGACAGGCAAGGATATATAGATTAAGAGGCAGCTGTGGCAAATCAGTGCCTGCAATGTTTCACTCCACAAAGACTGGTCACTGAATTGGAGCACACCATAATTTCTTGAGGTGTTTGTGCCTTTTGAAGAACATCAGTTAGCAGTAGTCTCTGTGTTGCACATGTAGAGTTTATAGATGTTGATATTTAAAGTAGCTAGCGTTAACTGATGATGATAACTTGCTAATCTAAACATAGCAACTTCTGACTTCAAAATAAACTGCAGCAGCCAAAATGTTAAGGTTTTAGAAATGTGAGTCAACAAACCAGAGGGCAACTTCCATTTTTTATATACAGCCAGTGGTTTTATTACTTTAATCACCGGGACTCAAAATAAATGATAGCAGTTACAACATATAACTTTATTTAAATGAGGCAATAGGTTACTTTATTTAGGCAAATTAAGTAATTAAATGGTGCAGTAGTATGCACTGTTGCCTCACAGCAAGAAGATCCTGGGTTCAAATGTGCCTTTTAACTGTTAATCCTAGATGTAGAAACACTTAAATAAAGTAGACCCTAACCCTGACTGGGATGTTTTATCTGCCACCTTTGATTTACAAGCCGTCTACTCTCACAAACTGTCACCAAAGTAAATATGTACTGAGTATTTGTCCATGCTTATGTTGTCATTTCGGCTCCTTGCTATATAAAAGAGTATGATTGCACTAGAAATTAAGTGTTTCAGATAATCTGGTTCTTCGGCACGCATGTTACGTAACAGCAGTTGAATGTGAATGCATCTACTTTAAGCAGCGTGCATTGGAAGAATACTTCTGCAGAGCGATAGTTTAAATCTTTATTTGGTTACTTTCCACAAGCCCTGACACCATCCGACTCCTTTCCACTTTGAATGATAAAGAAACCAGAGAAATCCAAAAAACGAAGAAAGTTGGACAGTGAGAGCTTTTCTGCAAAATTTGGCATACTGTATGTATATTGCATTATTACAGTTTTACAAACAAATGTACAACAAATACGTCATAAATAGACTCTTATTGTGAGACAGCTTGCGCAGGGTTTTTTTTTTCTTCTTTTTATCTTGTGCCCATATGGTGGTGGTCGTGTGAGCCATGACTTCCCCTTATGAGGAGTACTCATACTCCTCTGCACTGCGGCGGCCGAAATCCATCCAGCCTAAGTAGTCCCTGTCTGCTATCCGGTGGTTGGCACTCGGTCCGACGCCTTTGCTGTTTGCCGTGGAGTTTCTGCGCACAGAACCTTGGAGGGGAGGAGGGAAAAAAGCGTGGGTGGAGGAGAGAAAAAGAGCATGAGTGAAATTAGTATTCCTCTGAGTGAGGAGAGCATGAGAGAAGCTGAGAACTTCTCTGCGGTGAAATCTTACTTTTGATTTCTTATTTTGCATAGAGACGCTCTGATTTTCAAAGTAAGAGACATGAATCAGACTTTTAATTCCGCGAGAAGCTTGAGCAGGGCAGAGAGGTTTTTAGCACATGCAGGAAATTTAAAAATGTGGGAAACGCTGAGCAAATAAGTGCTCTCATAAACCAAGCAGTTTATAGACTCTGCACAAAAGCTCATTTTCAGGGATTTATCTTTTGAATATCTAAATTTGCATCTCTTTTCCAACTTTTTAAGGCACATTTTGTGCACTTAAGGGCACTTTGGCAGTTAGCTGTGTTCATTACCAGCTTACAGCTTAATTTAATTCTTTATTTGTGCCTTCTAGAAGAAAAAGTGCGCACAATATTCGAAAACTGGCTCTCCGCACTGAGGATATTTGGCTGGTGAGCTGGGCTTTGAAAAAATGTTCTCATCTTCGCTTCATTTTGTGAGCGCTTTGCGGTAAACTGGGTGTCTTTTGGGCATTGTAATTGCCCGGTAGTGATTCTGAGCTCACATCGTCATTATTTCTCTTTCTCTCTCTCTCTCTCTCTCTCTCTCTCTCACACACACACACACACACACACACACACACACTAAAGACACGGCTGAAGTCTAGCCTGACAGCGTGCCATTAGCCTCCCTTCCTGTGTGTCATGATCGCTGTATCAGTGCATGTGTGCAGAAATTTGTGTGTGCTTTGCAGAGAAATGACCGCACACACGCGCGCACACACACACACACACACACACACACACACACACACACACACACACACACACACACACACACAGATCTTGTAGAACACGTCTGCTTCCGATCTTTTGATTTCTGTTCCAAGTGAACTGGAGCAGAACTGCTCTCCGTTTGGTAATCAATTGGACGCTCACAGAGATGGAGTTTTTTTCCACCCACATCCTCCCACACAACACACACACACACACGCACACGGCGGCATGCACATGCATACACACTGCGTTTCAACTCCCTGGCGTGCTGAGAAGATTGGCTGCAGAAAGACTCGATAACGACACCTCCCAC
This sequence comes from Maylandia zebra, assembly GCF_041146795.1. NCBI lineage: Eukaryota > Metazoa > Chordata > Actinopteri > Cichliformes > Cichlidae > Maylandia > Maylandia zebra. The sequence continues at coordinate 25,931,174 of NC_135187.1, forward strand.
ACCAAAACATGCAAGTGAACAGCATGCACATGAGCACAGACACCCACAATCGCACAGAAACACACATTCCCCGAGGCATTACATATGAGTTTCACGGCGCCCTCTGACATTTTAGAGTGTTCACTGTCTGGCCCAACGCTTTCTGAGTCTGGGGAACTTTTATAATCGATATTACACAACAGCAAAGTAAAAGTACGGCTGTAACTCAAATACATATTTGTGTTTTATTTAAGCTGAAAAAATGAGCTAAAGAACGGGGTAAAAACAAAATCCAGATTTCTCACTAAAGCCACTGATGCCAAAATAAAAGATTTCACTGTCCATCTGTAGCTCTGCAAAATGTTTCAGTCTGTACAAACTGTCCTACAAAGAGACACGCAAGGAGTCAGTTTCAGTATCTGGACGCCAAGTGGAAAAGTCTGATTCTGACAGTGTGTCTGTGCGTGTGTGTGTTTTCCCCTGTCCGGTCAGCTGTCCAAGAGATGTGAGTGCTGGACGTTATAATCTACGACAGGGTCGAGGGTTTGTTTCCTTAGCAAAAAAAAGAAAAAAAAGTGATGTGAAGTCAGATAGGGGGAAAACAAAAGTGAAATAAGATGGTATGAGGCAAGTGGCCGGAAGGCTCTACACACTAATACGTGCTCTTTCAAACCACAAGAGCTTTTCAGAGCCACTAATTCATTTTACAAAGCTGGTTGTGCACTAATTCCCGTAATTAGCATGACTGAGGGGAGGGGGAAGGCAGGAAAAAGCACTGCGCTCCAAATACTACTGTTGCCAGATGTTTTTCGTTTCACACTCACATGCACACAGACACTTCTCTAAACACATATATCATTTAAGGCTGCAGGCATGGAAAGGATGCCACCTAAATCCACATTCCTCACATTCACTAACACACCTTTCCTGGAGGAGATGAGTCTAGCGAGCAGCTCACTGAGATTGGCCCCGGAGTCTGCATCCTCCTCAGCCAGAGGAAGAGCTTTCAGCTGGGGGGCAGAGCGCCTGTGTCGGAGGTGGAGATCTCCCAAGGTGTGGGTGTCAGCCTCAAGGAGAGCTGCTCAAAACAGGCAAGAAAAGCACGAGTCAGGCACAAAAACTCACTGTGATGGCGAGAAACGTGTCGCAACTTTTACCTTCAGAGAGAGCAGAGATGGGGCGCTGGCCCTCGTCTAATGGCTGGGAGGAGAAGGGGAGCCCCAAACAGCTCGCACACAGGACTGCCAGCACGACACACACACACAGCCCAGCATTCATCTGAGAGCGGTGGGAGAGGAGCAAACAGAAGTTTAATGAGAAGGAATCAGAGATGCAGTCCAGAGTGAGAAACAACAGCTTGGACCATCTGCCAGACAAGCGCTCCTTCACAACTGAAAATTACTCTGACTCAACACATTAATGAGGGCAGCATATTAACATATTAACACAGTCACCCGCGCGCAACACACTCTGGCCACATTAGATAACTGAGGGTAGATATCATGAATGCAGCTTCACCAGGTGGAAGTGACTTGATTTTTATTGCAGACAAAAATGTCCATTTTGATTTTGGGAAACGTCTCTGGAATTTGTTTTATGAATTCGTGTCAAATCATATTAATCAAATTGTATAAATAAGGAGGGAGCATGTGTAGCTTTCAAAGAATTAAAGCTTAGCACAAAAATATCAGATTTTATCCTCTGTACCTCACTTTTTGTCTGTTTTAGAAAAGACTCTGTGTTTGAATTTTGAAATGATTATAAAGAAAACAAAAGAATAATAAAAAAGAAGGAAATTCTTAGTTTAACAATCCTCATAAAAGCCTCAAATCACCTGCCACAAAGCAAATAAAGCTTACCTTGAGAAAAGATCTTCAGCGCGTTATAGGAGTGTGTGAGAGTGAGAGCACTTCTGCGCTGAGTGGGAAGGATGCCCCTTTTATACTCCCTGCTCAGCGCCCTCAGAGTGTGTGTCTGCGTGTGCGTGATTTGCCTTGAGTGTGCATCCTGTGTATCCCTCTGAATGTTTGAGAGCCGTGCGCAAGCGTGCTCGTTACAGTGATACAACGGAGAGCTTCACTTTTATTGTTTGTTAGCTTATCATAAAACTCCACGTCAAGAGCTGCCTGTTTGACATCCAGTGACACTGCGTTATATGTGTGTGTGTGTGTGTGTGTGTGTGTGTGTGTGTGTGTGTGTGTGTGTGCGTGTGTTTAATCGTGAACGTATCTGTGAACATTGCACACGACATTGAATCATTCTGATCTGAAGTAAAGCCTCAAACTGCTATTTAAATGTTGAGAAGTTCTACAGTATCCATGTAGGAAAATCGAGGACATTCATAATGCATGTGTGTGTGTGTGCACACGTGCATGTGTGTGTGTGAGTGGGGGCCGTTTGGCCAGGCATGCGTAGGTGTGAGTGTTTGTGCACACCCACATATGTGTTAGATGTCAGTGGCTGCTTAAAAAGTGGGCGGAAGCACAAATGAGAATCTTTGGTTTTGCTCATTTAACAGTTGACCGATCTTGAAGTGAGACATCCTCACCATCCACCTACTGTCTCTCTCCCCCCACCCTCTCTGCTTCTCTAACCACGCAGTATTAACCCGCCTCATTGATCATGCAGGTGCAAATCGGTTGATTGCTATGGATCAGCTGTTATGGGTTAACAGTTTTATTAATGAGGCTGATTTTTCCGATGCTGGTGGACGACTTAGAGCGCCGGGGCTCTTCTTACCTGCTGAGATAACATAGCGTCAATAAGGCTGTTAAATAAGGTTAAAGTGAACAATTGAACTGGAGAAACATGAGTGGCGGGTCTGAAATGGAGAGGACGTTGAAGCTGTACTTGAGCAATGTTTCAAAGCAGCTACAGTTTACAGTATGCTTACATCTCCATGAAATATGGATTATTGGTTATTTGCTGTCAAATAAGTGAAAAACAATCACAATTCCAAGATTCTTTGAGGGGTTTCTGTTAAAAGCAATAGCTGTTCTTGACATTTAACTTCTTTACTTTGCTTTTTTTTTGCCAGTGCAGATGAAAAATCTCTTTAAAGACACCATCCACTGTTTAAAAGATGAAGATTTTAAATGTAGACCTATATACTTTTATTTATTTATTTTTAACCTGTCCTGTCCAGAAGTTGTACTGCCAGACATATATAAAGACACTGAGAGTTAGCTGCATTTAAGCCACAAGCCACAAATAGAAGCTGTATTAATGGTGTGACCCTGTAACAGAGAGATTAGAAAATTGCTGCAGTTTTTCTCACACATTTAATACCATGTTTGAATTGATATTTTTGCATTAGCAAAGTGGAAAGGTTTGTAAAATATGCAAAGCTGCACCAGATGAAAGCTTACATCATCAGTGTTCAATATGAAAGAGGTCACTCGCAGTGTCAAAGACCCAGGAGGAAATAAATATGTCATCAGTACCAATATTCATTTCACTGTATCCTGTGTGCTTTAAATAATTACATATTAGTCATAAAAGTCTTCCTTCTCTCACCTCAACCAGTCGCAGCAGATGGCCCCGCCCCTCCCTGAGCCTGGTTCTGCCGGAGGTTTCTTCCTGTTAAAAGGGAGTTTTTCTTTCCCACTGTCGCCAAAGTGCTTGCTCATAGGGGGGTCATATGATTGTTGGGTTTTTCTCTGTATGTATTATTGTAGGCTCTACCTTACAATATAAAGCGCCTTGAAGCAACTGTTGTTGTGATTTGGCGCTGCATGAATAAAATTGAATTAAATCCCACTTCCTTCGTTGCTATTTGGTCAGCTGTGCCACTTGAATGCATTTAATATTTCACCAGAACAAAATGCTGTCGGTTCAAAACCAAAGAAACAAATATATAAATATCACCCTGCAGAGTAAATTTCTACATATCAAACTTAGAAAACAGTCCACTTTGACGATGTACTCTTTCTGCTTTTTGCATAACATCACCTGCAGCGAGTTGCCTCCCTTTAACCCACATCTGCATCAGAGGAGGACAAAAGTGCTCGATTTACTGAGATCAGCTGCAAACTTCTGGAGTTGGAGAGTCAATAAATACGTGAAAATGACTCTCTCAGTCTAATGGAGCCCGAGTTCCAGCTGTGACTGATTAAGTGAATGGCAGACAGGTTAAGGTTTATCTTTTCATTAAGCAGGGTGGCTGCTACTCTATATCAGCTCATCACAGCAGCTGCACTATCATTTGCAGAGCCAACAAACTGTGCGGGTAATGTCTTCAGAGACATCCTTCATAACACGGTTTTCTACCTGGAGAATGTTGCAAGAACTATAGCTAACAGAAGAAGCTGCACACTCTGAAACGCCAGTGCTTGGTAGCTTAATAAAAAGCTGAATAAATCTAACTCATCATCATCTGCTGAAATCCCAAGAGAGTTCCTGGTTTTAGTGTTGTGTGATCTGTAAACTGTTTTAAGATATAAATACTGATCCCCACCAGGAATGAAAATGGTTTAACAGATGAACGGAGCCCAACACCTCCAATAAATCCCACCATGGACGTAGCTATCATGATGCTAGCTATTGGTTTTGGATTGAGCATTTTGAACCCCCAGAGTTAGCATTTTAGTTAGTTAGCTGCCACGTTGGTTGGTTGTATCTGGTTGAACAGGTGCAGTGCTAACATATCAGCTAGCTAGCTTTAGTAAGCTACTGCATTTCGTTGCCCTGTACCTGTGACATGTGCAATGACAATAAAGTTGAATTTTATTCTATTCTATTACCAAGCTTGCTAGTGACCCTGAATTGGATAAACAAAAAAAATGGCCAGATGTAACCAAAAGCTAGTGGTTTCCTTGCTTTTGGTCAGTGGCTTAATAAACTAGCTTACTAAGCTTGCTAGTAAGCGAGATGCATCCATACACAATGCAACGCACAGAGACAGATACCCAAATCTCCCACACTGGAGCACACACTTCTTAGAGGGGCCATTAACTATATTAACCATGGAGCCATCAATATTATTTGTCTTAACTGCATTAATAATGCACCAAAATGAAGAGTAAAAACTGGCCTCACATTTGTCAGATGGACATTAATATGAATCTAAGTAAATGTCAGAAATCCAATGTAGCTGCTGGATGTGTAAAAAAGTCATTATTCAGCACCAACTGCTGGGATATTTCTCAGTGTTTTCTGCTTTCATCTGTTGCACACTTGGATTAAGATGAATCAAAACCAGTGTAGCTTTGTGAGTTTTGCCTTTACTGATGCAAATGTATATACATGGAGCAACGTTACTCATTTGTACAATCTCTCACAGCTCTTTTAGGCGCACTGTGGTTAGTCTTTAAACTCAAAACACTAATACTTCTTACAGTACATCAAGGAAATAAACATAAACAAAAAAGTGTGATTCACCAGTCTTCATCTACAGGTATAGATCCACAAAAGCGCCACGAGGTTTCCACACAAACTAATGAATTAGCTCTTTCTTGTCCTTACACATCAATGCCCCCAAGCAGCCAAAAAAATATATCAGGTTTTATGTTTTATATAATTTGCATTAGATATCATAACCTCACCAGGTTGTGTAACTGTTGTAAACTGTTTACTGACATCATAAAAAAATTATGGTACTTCAGTGAGAACCACTGTAGTTAAAAGAAGATTGATTTTTCCATGTACTGTAATATTATCTAATCTATGTGGCAACATGATTTCATTTTGGGACATCCCCAACCTTTTTTTGTGCACACATGGATTTCATAAGGCGGCGAGAAGTCAGCACTGAACATCAGGCATCAGTGGCAACATGTACAACACTGATTAAGTTACATACAGCATGGGGATGGGGAATGTGTGTGTGTGTGGAGGTAAGTAAGTAAAGTCAAATATTTATTTGTATATCACTTTCAAGATCAATATAACAACGAAATGCTAGAACATAATTACAAAAGGCTCCAGCCTCCTCGTGACCCTGAGTTGGATAAACAGAAGAAAATGGATGGATTGACCAAAAGCTAGTGGGTTCCTTGCTTTTGGTCGGTGGGTTGTAAAGTGGCTTGCATTTGCACAGTAACTGTGGTCAGGCTATATGTCTGTGAAGGTTCTCAGTCATCCAGGTCATCGTAGTCAAAGGAGCTTGCAAAGAAAAGCGTCTGGACTTCTTTAAGTAGCTTGAAGACGTTTCACCTCTCATCCGAGAAGCTTCTTCAGTTCTCTGAACTTAGACTGTGGCCAGGCTAAAGCAGCCAAAGTAAAGCACCTTATATCACTTGTGTAAATTTGCACCATCAGCTGATGTGTCCTAGCACTGACTGCAGCCGAGCTTGACGTTGTATCCTCCAAGAACTAACACCACATTTGATGACCATCTCAATCCAATTAAGCTAGCACTTCTGGCTGCCACTTTCAAAGCTGCCTTTAAAACATTGAGCCAGACTCCCAGCCACCACACAGGAACAATGAGTATCTGCCAATCACATCACCTCCCCCTGACATTTTTTCTATTTTCACATTCATGCTTTTGCTTCACTCTGCTCGTCTTTTCCACTCACTGAAGATCACTGAGACATTTTCTCCAGGAACCATCAGAAGGCATGAGTGTAGGAGGTGAGGCTACGGTCATTCAAATTAGAATTGATTAACCATGCGGTGTGGGAGGCGTGCATGTTTGTCTCAGGCACTTGCTTTTGGGCGTCTCTTCTTGGGCTGTGTATGTGTGTTTGGGATGTGGACAGACGAGATGGCAGCCAAGAGGCAACCTGTTGCTCTCACTCTCAGTTTTTAGTGGAAGTGAGCAAAAAGTCTGCACTCCAAGAGCTGAGCATCTATCTGCAGCACACATCTGGCCTGACAGGCGGGTTTTACTGCTTCGAATGAAGAATTTAACTGATGACGCTGAAGGAGATTTCCAGAAGTAACTATTCTTAAAGCGCGTAATTATAGAGACAACTGGCAGAGACCCCTCGCTGAGGGGTTTGCTACAGCTTTGGTATACAGTTAGTAAACACACTAAATAATGCATAGATCTATTAATGCATCTGTCTCAGTAGCATTGTGCTCCACTCAAACAAGCGTCTTAGAGCAGTCACGATTAAATGGCTTACATATTTACGTGTTTTATTATGCAAGTTTTAATTGATTGATTTCGAAGATGTCAGCAAAAATAATATAATACAAATAGCCAATAGAAATACGGCACAATTTGCATACTGAAAAAGGAGTAGGAAAAAATATAAACTTATGCAATCTTATGCCTTTCAGTGTTATTTGGTAGTTATTATCTCAGTGTCCACATAATATCTATATGTACGCACATATGTACACAGATATACACACATGAACAAAAGAAAAACTGCAACATGTAAGCATTTTGAAAATATTTTGTTTTTTTCTGTGCAGTCACTGCACAGATGCTTGAAGGAATTTCTTCTGCATTACTTCACGTCCCAATTATAGTGGCTTCCAGGCTAAAATGGCATTCTGTTGATTGACTGGACATTGTTATTATGCTATACTTGCCACAGTCACAGCCTTAATCTGTCAGGGTGTGGTGTGGAGAGGACACAAATGCAGGAAATCCGCCAAACAAAAGAAACGAAAAGGTGTCTTTTATTTAGCTTATTGTATAAATCCCCCACAAAAAAAGAGAAATTAGGACAAACACTGGAGATGAACCAATGATCTGACAGAGGGGGGACTCAGAGAGGGAACAAAAGAGGTTTCCACAGGTGGAAACAATTAGGGAGAAAGCAAAAGGTAGACAAGTAGTACAAAATGAAACAAGATGTAAGGAAACCAAGAAAGAAAACCACTGAAAGACAAAAAAATAAAACAGGAACCGAAATTCAATGACATCACAAAAGCCGAAGACCATAGCATAGCCAGACAGCAGGAAAATACACTCTGGATGAATGACGCACTCCTGCACCTCACATGTTCTTAAACCTTAATTCAGGGATCTCAAACTCATTTTACACCTTGGGCCACATACTTTGATCTGTCAGTATCAGAGGTGGGAAGAATTTTTAGGTATCTGTACTTTACTTAAGTATTTTTTTTTGACAACTTTTACACCCTAAATTTTAACGTAAATATCTGTACTTTCTACTTCTAACAAAACAGACTTTAGGTTCATAGGGTTTATACGGCCGGAAGGACTGCAGGTGTCTGTAAGTTATGTTTGAGGAACTTCAGATTCTAGCTAGCGCTGCAGAAGAGCAGGATGCATGAAGGGAATGACATAATTTAAGGGGCAGGTAATTTCAAATTCAACATTTCCAACAGCTCAAATGTTGCAAGAAAATCCTGGTAGTTTTGTCCAGGATAAACAATTTAGTTTGCATCAATGTGGTAAATGTATAGTAAAGCAGCAGTCCACAACCTTTTTTGCGCCACGGACCAGTTTAATGTCCGACAATATTTTCACGGCCTTTAAGGTGTCGCGGATAAATACAACAAAATAAAATGATACGGCCAAGACAAAATCTGTGTTTTTTTGTAAATATAATAATAAACGTGAATTCACTGTGTAATTGTGTAACTTTATTAGCAGTGTCCTCTTGAAATCCGCCAACAAAATTGAGAGTAACATCCTCCTCTCTACCCCTTAATGCTCTCTGGTGGCTATGGTAACGCATAAATATTTCTTTCAAAATAAGACAGAGTTAATAATAAAAACCCTGAAAACCATAAATTTCACGCGTGAGCTTCAACTTTCGCAGCTGGTACCAAACGACTCACGGCCCGGGGGTTGGGGACTGCTGTATAGCACAGTGTGTGACTGGTGCGCAGCAGCTGTGGTGCTCATGGTCAGAGTTAGATTAAAGGGTAGCAGAAATGAATTTGGATTTCAGATAATGACACTTAGAATATCAACTTTATACCAACTGTATTAGAATTTAGATTCGTATATTTGCATTCTCATGTAATATTATTTAATTATTATATTGAAATGTAGCACATAGTTCAGTTACCTTTGTACCAAAATGGTAGGTAGAATTGTCCTTCAGAGAGCTACTTTTTACTTTCTTACTCTGACTACCTTTCAGAGCCTGTTACATTTTCACTTCTGCTTGAGTGAAGAAGTTGTATTATTTAAGAAAAACATCTGTACTTCTACTTAAGTACAGAAAGTCTGTGCTTTAGCCACCTCAGTCACCTCACTGTAAATAAGTTTAACTACACATTTAATCGCTCAGCTATCCTAATATAAGACAAAGAATTTCAACAGTACAGTTTTTCTACATGATACAGAAATACTGCTCTAATAAATAAATCTGTCAGCACGACTCTCTGAGCTTAAGTAGTAAGAAATTACTGTGTAAAGTTACAGAAAGGTTCAGGTACCTCATGGCACAGACTGTCTTGTAATTATAAAACAGAAAGTTTTTGTTAATTTGCACAATGATCCACATAACACAAACAGTAGATAGGGGGAAACATGAACTTTCCCGTTATTTAATTGTTGATCTATTACTTAATTACTTTGGTGTCGTATAAATTGCCATGGGGGAGGTCTTTATCAGCAGAAAAAGCTGTAAAACTGCTGTAAACGTTTTCCAGTGTACCCGATAAGAATCTGTGCAGGGAGGATTCTGGCCTGCAGGCCTTAGGTTTGACCCCACTGGTTTAAATGCAATGGTGCATGGTAAAATATGACTGTTTTCATTTCACATTTCTCATCCCACGTAGACTTTTAAACCAGAAATCTTCAATTAAAATTAAAACATGAGTTTGCATGCAACTACAGATTCTAACACTGTAGGCATGAGCATAAAAATGATGCTCCACCCATCATTTCTACACAGGTATATACATGCAGTATTAAGTTTTGTTTGAGAGGCTATGAGCTGAGTAAAAATAACCAAAACAAATATTAAACTATATTTAGCAACACTGCTTTGCTGTTGCCATGATCATGACAAACTGGAGTTATTTGTTTGCATAATTAAGGTCTAAACAAGTAAAAAGAGGTCATTCAAATACAAAAAAGGATAATGATTTGTTCTAGAAAACAGATGAACCCCACCTTTAGCTCCCTAAAAATAACTATTCCAACTACGTAACCAGAGCAACGGTGCTAATTGTTATGCCTGACATAACAAGCTATTTCCTAGTTCTTCAACAAACACACTCAGACTGAGGCACTATCAGAGGTAAAAATGTTCCAGATTTTTCTACAATTACATGATCAATGTAGTTGTTCTCCCAGGTGTTACAATCAAGCTCAGCATTCATACACCGACCAAACCAAGAAGTCAGGCTCTTGATCTTTTTTGATAAGATAAAAGAGCAAAAAACAAGTTCATCCGAACAATGCTGCAGCTCTTTACACAGAAACATAACTTTCACATGGTATGCTTTAAAGGTAGTGTCAATCAATTTTTGAGTTTATTGATCAGGGGAAAAGATATTGTACTGATAAATATGCATTGGTTACATGTCTTCTCATACTTAAAGTAAACCCATTAAAAATAAATAGGTGTGAGTGGCAGTTTATGGAAACAGCCATGTTGAATACAGTGGCCTAGTGGTATTTTATGGACATGCCTAGAGACTAGCCATCTACACTACTAGTCAAAACTTTAGGCACACCTTCTCATTTTTGTTTTATTTAAAAAAAAAAAAAGAAAGAAAAATAAAGGTTAGGTCATTGTGTCTTGATTTATGCTCAATCATTCTGGTAAGTAAATCCCAAAGGTTAGTTCTGTTCATCTGGACATTTTCAGTGGGAGAAACATTTGGTCAATCATCCAAGTGACTTCTTCAGTTTCAGCTGACTGCAGGTTTCCCCAACCTTAGAAACAGTACATTTGCACAATGACTGAAACCAGCCCACTGAAGGAACAATGGACAGTGAGGTCAATTCCTTGATCATTAATATGCAAATTGTCATGACCATGAGTACTGTTTCTAAGGTTGGGGAAACCTGCAGTCAGCTGAGACTGAAGAAGTCCCTTGGATGATTGACGAAACGTTTCTCCCACTGAAAGCGCTACGTCCAGATGAACAGAATCAGCTTTTTAGGAAAGGTTATGTTAGGTTTCGCTTTTTTTAAATGACTATTTACATTGTAGATTTTCACTAAAGGCATCAAAACTATGAATGAACATATTGAATGAACAATATTTAGTAAACAAAAAAGTGTGAAACAACTCAAAGCATGTTTTATATTTTAGATTCTTCAAAGTAGCCGCCCTTTGGTTTGATTACTGCTTTGCACACACTTGACATTCTCTCATTGAGCTTCATGATGTCGTCACCTGAAATGGTTTTCCAACAGTCTTGAGGAAGTTCCTAGAGATGCTGAGCACTTGTTGGCCTGTTTGCCTTCACTCTGAGGCTCATTTCATCCCAAACCATCTCCATTGGGCTTAGGTCAGGTGACCGTGGAGGCCAGGCCATCTGGTGCAGCACTCCATCACTTTCCTTCTTGGTCAAATAGACCTTACTCAGCCTGGAGGTGTGTTTGGGGTCATTGTCCTGTTGAAAAAAAAAGATGGTTCAACTAAATGCAAACCAGATGGGATGGCTTGTTGCTGCAGGATGCTGTGGTAGCCATGCTGGTTCAGTGTGCTTTCAGTTTTGAATCCCCAATAGTGTCAGCAGCAAGCACCCCCACACCATCGCACAGTCTCCTCTGAACAGTTAATGTAGAAATGTGTCTGCTACTGTAGCTCTGTGGGGCATTTATCTGCGCTCTAATCTGCGCTGTTAACTTTTTTGACTCTTGGTCTTCCTGCGGCGGTCCTCATGTGTCCTCAGTTTTATCGTAGCGCTTAATGGTTTTTGCAACTGCACTTGTGGGCACATTCAAAGTCTGAGCAATTTTACGGACTAACTGACCTTCAGTTTTTAAAGTAACGATGGACTTTCTCTTTACTTAGCTGATTGGTTCTTGCCATAATGTGAATTTTAACAGTTGTCAAATAGGGCTGTCAGCTATGTACCAACCTCACTTCTGCACAACACAACTGATGGTCCCAACCCCACTAAGAAGGCAAGAAATTCCACAAATGAATCCTGACGCACCTGTGAAGGCCAAGGGTTTGCAGCACTGTCACTACTTTCAGGAGTCTAAAATATAAGACATTTTAGAGTTATTTATCATTTCTTTCTTTGCTACATACAATATCGCATAAAAGTGAGTACACCCCTCACATTTTTGTAGATATTTTATTAAATCTTTTCATGAAACATCACTGAAGATATGACACTTTGATACAATGTGAAGTGATCAGTGTACAGCTTGTATAATAGTGTAAATTTGATGTCCCCTCAAAATAACTCAACACATGTCTAAACAACTGGCAACAAAAGTAAGTATACTGCTAAGGGAAAATGTCCAAATTATGCCCAAAGTGTCAATAAGAAGAAGGAAAAATATAACCTCCAACAATATTTCCGAAAGTATGTTTGTGTGATAACGGCTTTGTCATTGTGGCAAGTTAGAAATGATGTGGCACATGCGTTACATGACAAATTTAAATCCAGCTGTTTTTTCGCAGCGTGCTCGATGTGTAAAGGCGTAAGTCTTGTTCCAGACTGTGTTATCTGTCATAGCCATGTATAATCCTATTTGACTGATGAGTCACAGCGACTCATCTCTTATGCTTTTTGCAATAAAACTTTCCATAAATAACGAATAATGGTAATTGTCTTGGACAACAGCAGATGACACTACATATCCAGTGCTTGTCATCAGCTCTCAGTAACCCTTTGTGTGTTATGACGTAAAGCTACAACCTCAGTTCAAGTGCAGAGCAACACAACAGTGTAGCAACCACCCACTGGTGTATGCCCGCAGGTTTGCTCTGAAACAGCTTAAGCACACATACTTTTACATTATGGATGAATGCTCTGTGCTGATACTGAGGTGGTCCAGCAGCACTCGAGTCCCAATGAATTCAGTTTCAAGTGCAGTATGAAAAAGACACCTGGGCACTCGGCTGCATTTAGACAAGGAAGGAGCCCCCGCGCTCCCTTTTACACACCTACACAAGCAGACGCGCATACCTGGAAGGAAATCATCCAATCCTGCATCCATTACAAACTCAAAAGGGAATAGTAAAAGCTCATTTCTCAGCATCCTTATGCAGATCTCAGTTTCTTTCAATCTCATTGTTAGCTTACCATACACGGACCATATATCTAAATCAATTCTTTTATAGAAATCTAGTGAAAAAAACTGGAAACATTATTAAAACAGAGATTTTATTCATCCCTTTGCTGGACATTTAGGATTCATTTCTACACATGAAGCTTTTCCATTTTCCTTCGCGGACCGTAGGCGACGTCTCGTGTGAATGAATCTCACAGGAGATGGAGCACGGACAGGACAAGGAGACCTATTACACCCTGCTTCCCATCAATTGTTCTGACACATGGGTTGATGAGACTGAACTCGTCTCACCGCAGCAATGGACCCACTATGATGGACATGCTCACACATATTATCACGTGCGAATTGCTCAGAAATTCTTCCTGTTAAGCTTTTTCTTTCTTTCTTTTGGTCCATGTTATTCCTCCCGTCTCATATGACAGAGATGGGAATGTACAGGGAGTGCAGAATTATTAGGCAAGTTGTATTTTTGAGGAATAATTTTATTATTGAACAACAACCATGTTCTCAATGAACCCAAAAAACTCATTAATATCAAAGCTGAATGTTTTTGGAAGTAGTTTTTAGTTTTAGCTATTTTAGGGGGATATCTGTGTGTGCAGGTGACTATTACTGTGCATAATTATTAGGCAACTTAACAAAAAACAAATATATACCCATTTCATTTATTTATTTTTACCAGTGAAACCAATATAACATCTCCACATTCACAAATATACATTTCTGACATTCAAAAACAAAACAACAACAAATCAGCGACCAATATAGCCACCTTTCTTTGCAAGGACACTCAAAAGCCTGCCATCCATGGATTCTGTCAGTGTTTTGATCTGTTCACCATCAACATTGCGTGCAGCAGCAACCACAGCCTCCCAGACACTGTTCAGAGAGGTGTACTGTTTTCCCTCCTTGTAAATCTCACATTTGATGATGGACCACAGGTTCTCAATGGGGTTCAGATCAGGTGAACAAGGTGGCCATGTCATTAGTTTTTCTTCTTTTATACCCTTTCTTGCCAGCCACGCTGTGGAGTACTTGGACGCGTGTGATGGAGCATTGTCCTGCATGAAAATCATGTTTTTCTTGAAGGATGCAGACTTCTTCCTGTACCACTGCTTGAAGAAGGTGTCTTCCAGAAACTGGCAGTAGGACTGGGAGTTGAGCTTGACTCCATCCTCAACCCGAAAAGGCCCCATAAGCTCATCTTTGATGATACCAGCCCAAACCAGTACTCCACCTCCACCTTGCTGGCGTCTGACTCAGACTGGAGCTCTCTGCCCTTACCAATCCAGCCACGGGCCCATCCATCTGGCCCATCAAGACTCACTCTCATTTCATCAGTCCATAAAATCTTAGAAAAACCAGTCTTGAGATATTTCTTGGCCCAGTCTTGACGTTTCAGCTTGTGTGTCTTGTTCAGTGGTAGTTGTCTTTCAGCCTTTCTTACCTTGGCCATGTCTCTGAGTATTGCACACCTTGTGCTTTTGGGCACTCCAGTGATGTTGCAGCTCTGAAATATGGCCAAACTGGTGGCAAGTGGCATCTTGGCAGCTGCACGCTTGACTTTTCTCAGTTCATGGGCAGTTATTTTGCACCTTGGTTTTTCCACACCCTGTTGACTATTTTGAATGAAACGCTTGATTGTTCAATGATCACGCTTCAGAAGCTTTGCAATTTTGAGACTGCTGCATCCCTCTGCAAGATATCTCACTATTTTTGACTTTTCTGAGCCTGTCAAGTTCTTCTTTTGACCCATTTTGCCAAAGGAAAGGACGTTGCCTAATAATTATGCACACCTGATATAGGGTGTTGATGTCATTAGACCACACCCCTTCTCATTACAGAGATGCACATCACCTAATATGCTTAATTGGTAGTAGGCTTTCGAGCCTATACAGCTTGGAGTAAGACAACATGCATGAAGAGGATGATGTGGACAAAATACTCATTTGCCTAATAATTCTGCACTCCCTGTATTAGGTGGAAGAAATTAATATAATATATTGGCTATCTAATTTATTTTTGATTTCCCTCTGTGGTGTTCATTTTCTATTCTAAATTAAACTGACGACAGGAGTGAAAAGAGGGGAAACAGACAGCAGAAAAGAGCAGACAAAAGGAAGAGGCTCAGATTAAAAAAAAAAAACAAAAAAAACAAGAGGAAGGAATCATTAACAGCAGGTATAGTTTAGCTGTTATTTAAAAGATGTTCAGGTGGTCAATAGTATGGATTCACTTTAATGAAAACATTGTTTCACCTGCTTTTTGAAAAGCTTCTCTGCTGCCAGAGCTTAAGGCAGCTCGTGGCTTCCAGGAGCATCTGCGCTTTCATTTTTCCACTTTTCACATTTCATGATAAGCTCATCTGTTAACACATTGATCCAGCAGCACATAGTTGGTCCTCTGCGATTTGTAGTAAATGAGCCTTTTTCTCATATTTAACTTTGAAACACCGGTGGTTATCAGTCTATGTAGAGTACACTCAGTGTGGGTTGTGTTTTGCATGTTTCATTTCCATACAAATAAAAGGCATTATATTTTGTATTCACTGAGAAGACTATGTTTCCTCTCAGTCTAAAGATTCAAGTTAGTTTTGTATTCGCTAAATTGCATCTCATCAGCTCGGGACTAATTTGTGAATGTCACAAAAACCAAGCCAACTCCAGCGAGCTGGCAGACTCTTGCTTCTATTTGGTAGTCCAAACATGCAAAATTTACATCATCTCCAGCCAAATAAGCCATGGCAGCGTACCCATGTGGTTCTCTACAATGAGCATACACTGAATGATCAGCTCCATCAAAACATGCATGATTTGGCACATGAACTATAAGCTTTTTTTTTTTTTTAAACAACAATACTCCTCCTGCTATGTTCCCGTAGCTCCATTAAAAGAACTTACGGTTTTACTGCTTGAGGTTAATAAGAAAAGTACAAACATGTAGTCCAACTTATAATAATGCAACATGAGAAAATATCTGATCAACCTAAAATTCAGATTAAAAAACAAAGAAAAACAGACACATGAGAAGAAACACTGTGGAAAAAAGCCAGAGATTAATAATACCTAATGATTCAAGAGAGTGACGTATAAACTTAAGGTGAGTGATGAAAACACTCAGTGCATCATGGGAAGCCCCCAAGCCTAGGACTATTGCAGCGTAACTAAAGAAGGATTCAGGGTCACCTGTTCCAGCCCTAACTGTAAGCTTCATGAAAAAGGAAAGTTTTAAGCCTAATCTTAAAAGTAGAGATAGTGTCTGTCTCCCAAATCCAAACTGGAAGCTGGTTCCACAGAAGAGGGGCCTGAAAGCTGAAGGCTCTGCCTCCCATTCTACTTTTAAATACTCCAGGAAGCACAAAAACAGCGACGTCCTCTAATGAGGTGATACGGTGCTATGACTTTGTACGTGAGGAGAAGGATTTTACATTTGATTCTGAATTTAACAGGGAGGTTTTAGGACATCCTGATAATAATGAACCACAATAAGCATCACTCTGAGACAGGAAGTTTCTAATTTGAGAGACTGCACAAATGCAACAAACCAGTCCTACATATTTCTTTCATGTGCACATTGAAGGACATATCGTGGTCAAAAACGACTCAAAGATTCCTCACAGTGATACTGAAGGCCATCCAGATTCAGGTCAAGTCAAAAGTAAAGAACAGCCAACATTATTTTATAGCTTTGCCCTCAACAACATCTGAATCAGTTTCATCAAGCCTGGCACAACAGAGGCAGGCGTTTTTGATTTAGGGCAGAACACACGACACTTCTTATTATTCAGTCACCTTGTTGCTGTAGACTGAACTGCAAACAGTGTTAAATGTGTCATTGTGACTTTTGCAGAAGTCAAATTGCATGATGTCAAACAGGGAAAAGTGGGAAAACTGACTCGATTTCCACATTTAGTAATGGTGGGTAATGAGACTGTACCGAGATGGGGTCATCTATTTAAGTGACTACTACCTCATGTCAACCTAGGATGTAAAATGCAGCAGAGCTGTAACAGTCTGCTTGCTTTTAGTGTCATTATCGTTCAGGAAAACATGTAGATACAGAAACATATTTTGTATTTCACTGGGAAGCCAGGTTTTTGCCCTCAGCTATATTCTCGCAAACTGTTCCTTCGTGTCCTGATCTTTGGCATCTCCTCGTCAGGACTTGTTATATAACAGCATCACTTTTCTTATTTAGAAAACTACTGGCGTCGAGGGATACAGCCCAGAAGAAGAGAAAACTGTCGAAATAAGTAGGCCTTTTGTTTTTTTATAGATATCCTGACCTGCAATACCAAGCATGGATCTGCCTCTTTAGAGGAAGAATGGCTTTTAGAGAAAACTTGCTCATTAATGCTTGCAAAAGGCTTCCAGCTGAAATGATGGCTTTTTTGGATTTTCTTCCCAAAAACAGGAACAGCTTCCATTAAGAAACTATTTCCTGTACAATAAATTTTCCTCCTAGCTGCTCGGCTAAAGCCTGAATCAGGACGCAAATATGTTATCGTGCACTTTTTCATTCAACTCGTACAGTATGTGCGCGTGCACATTTATCTGTATGTGTGCAGTCAGCTGCTATATTGACTGTATGTGAATCGTGCGCATCCAATTAAGTTGATGAGCCTTCATTAATTGACACCACATTTCTGAACCCAAAGCAATTAACAAAGCTTTTGAAGGAAAGGCAGCCTGTGACAAAAACTAGTGAAGGCCTATGGAAGAAGATGGGGTAAGCTGAAACTTTATTAATTCTCTCATGGAACATGGATTCCCACTGTCAGTCCTCCCGGTATTTATCTAAAAGCTCTAAAATGTCATCAACGAATTTGCACGGCGTGTTTACACATGCGGCACACATGGGTGGAGAGGAGAGGAGCCCGACAGGATGGTGGTTGTTTCTCAGCTGCGGCGTTGTCTGCAGGAAAGCTATCTGTATGGCTCCTCTGGCTCTACTTGGTCTCTGCAATGAATTATAAATGATCCTGTGGTGTGTCACGGCTGACAGACGACAGTGGATATACTGTAGGTTACTCCGACTGAGCAGCATCAAGCAGCGAAAAGATATCTGAGATGGCTTTATTCCTACACTTATACTTAGACACGGACTCATGTGCAGTAAATGTGAAACAGTATGAGGTTTTTTTTTCTCTTCAATTTAACAAAAGGGGCAAATGGGACTCTTTTCATCAAATCTGACTCATAGGGGCTGCAAATCAGACGGCTGTAACTGACAGAAACGAGGTAAAAGCTAATAAAAATATTATAATTAGGAACATAAGAGGGAGATACAGTTAGGGAAGAGGAGGCACATCTTTTTCGTCATCATGAGTGGATAAACTGCTGATGATTACGCATGCAGTGAAACCACTTGTGTATTCTACGTGAGTGCATGTTTAGGTCAATTTTTTTAACAAACTCATTACATGCGTATTTCATCAAAAAACACAAACATAGCATACAGTTGTTGATGAATGTGTCCCAAATGACAGATTCTGGTTTACTCTGATTGTAAGAAAGAACAGGGAAAATTTGGGGTTTTATTTGTGATAGATTTTGATATTCATCTTCAGTTATGGCCTCAGATTTCAATGTGCAAACAAAAAAAAGGGGTCTGTGGCGTGAGGGTGTATGGTAGGCAGAGAGAGGACTCAAAATGCAGGACTTGGCAGGTTTACAAGAACTTAAACAGATCAAACAGTTCACAAAATAAAATACAAAAAAAACAAGAAACACACCTTAAATTGAAATCTAGAACTTACTGTGTTCATAACAGAACAAATAGGAAACACACAAGGAAGGAATGATGACGATGTGACAAGGAACACGGGAAAACTAAGGGCCTAAATGCACAGGATAAAAAGAGGATGGGCAACAGGTGGAAAACACAGATGGAAGAAATCCAACTAATGAAACACAGGAAGCAAAACCAAACGGAATGCACATGAGATGAGGGACTATCAAAATAAAACAGGAAGTGGCCAGCACACTGAGACGTGCTTGACACTAGGACACTTGATAACAGACATGGAAACACACAACAGACTGGACACGAAAAGGGGAACAGACATTAAAGCAAGCAATAGCCAAAGTAGAACATGAGAACCACACACATGACGAGGCCAACAGACACGGGTTAAATGTAAACATACATGACTGACAACACACTCTGGACGCTGAGCAGCGAGGAAGGACTAAGAGACTGGACAAGAAAAGGGAATGAAATTAAACAAGAACTAATAACTAGAACTTCAACAAAACTCAGAGGCTCTCTCAATATTCTGCAACAAGAAGTCTAAACAAACTCAAAAACCCACGACAGGCTCTGAAAATAAAGACATACTTTACAAAATTCTTTATTTTATTTTTCACTTTTTAAAAGAATTAGCAAACATTTTATTAGCTGATCAGAAACTTCACATTTTTATTCTATTTAGAGAAGACAGGATTCTGACATATTTGTTTAATCCAGCATGAATTTTGAATAAAAAATAGCATTTTCTCAATTTTTCTTTTAGGTCACAACTGATAAAGAATTCCATATTAAAAAGTTCAATTCAATTCAATTTTATTTATATAGCGCCAAATCACAACAAAAGTCGCCTCAAGGTGCTTCATAGATGCAGAGAAAAACCCAACAATCATATGACCCCCTATGAGCAAGCACTTTGGCGACAGTGGGAAGGAAAAACTCCCTTTTAACAGGAAGAAACCTCCGGCAGAACCAGGCTCAGGGAGGGGCGGG
Organism: Maylandia zebra; assembly: GCF_041146795.1. Taxonomy (NCBI): domain Eukaryota; kingdom Metazoa; phylum Chordata; class Actinopteri; order Cichliformes; family Cichlidae; genus Maylandia; species Maylandia zebra. Next base: position 25,950,981 of record NC_135187.1, read on the forward strand.
GCCATCTGCTGCGACCGGTTGGGGTGAGAGAAGGAAGACAGGATAAAAGACATGCTGTGGAAGAGAGACAGAGGTTAATAACAGATATGATTCAATGCAGAGAGGTCTATTAACACATACAGGGAGTGCAGAATTATTGGGCAAGTTGTATTTCTGAGGAATAATTTTATTATTGAACAACAACCATGTTCTCAATGAACCCAAAAAACTCATTAATATCAAAGCTGAATGTTTTTGGAAGTAGTTTTTAGTTTGTTTTTAGTTTGAGCTATTTTAGGGGGATATCTGTGTGTGCAGGTGACTATTACTGTGCATAATTATTAGGCAACTCAACAAAAAACAAATATATACCCATTACAATCATTTATTTTTACCAGTGAAACCAATATAACATCTCCACATTCACAAATATACATTTCTGACATTCAAAAACAAAACAAAAACAAATCAGCGACCAATATAGCCACCTTTCTTTGCAAGGACACTCAAAAGCCTGCCATTCATGGATTCTGTCAGTGTTTTGATCTGTTCACCATCAACATTGCGTGCAGCAGCAACCACAGCCTCCCAGACACTGTTCAGAGAGGTGTACTGTTTTCCCTCCTTGTAAATCTCACATTTGATGATGGACCACAGGTTCTCAATGGGGTTCAGATCAGGTGAACAAGGTGGCCATGTCATTAGTTTTTCTTCTTTTATACCCTTTCTTGCCAGCCACGCTGTGGAGTACTTGGACGCGTGTGATGGAGCATTGTCCTGCATGAAAATCATGTTTTTCTTGAAGGATGCAGACTTCTTCCTGTACCACTGCTTGAAGAAGGTGTCTTCCAGAAACTGGCAGTAGGACTGGGAGTTGAGCTTGACTCCATCCTCAACCCGAAAAGGCCCCACAAGCTCATCTTTGATGATACCAGCCCAAACCAGTACTCCACCTCCACCTTGCTGGCGTCTGAGTCGGACTGGAGCTCTCTGCCCTTTACCAATCCAGCCACGGGCCCATCCATCTGGCCCATCAAGACTCACTCTCATTTCATCAGTCCATAAAACCTTAGAAAAACCAGTCTTGAGATATTTCTTGGCCCAGTCTTGATGTTTCAGCTTGTGTGTCTTGTTCAGTGGTGGTCGTCTTTCAGCCTTTCTTACCTTGGCCGTGTCTCTGAGTATTGCACACCTTGTGCTTTTGGGCACTCCAGTGATGTTGCAGCTCTGAAATATGGCCAAACTGGTGGCAAGTGGCATCTTGGCAGCTGCACGCTTGACTTTTCTCAGTTCATGGGCAGTTATTTTGCGCCTTGGTTTTTCCACACGCTTCTTGCGACCCTGTTGACTATTTTGAATGAAACGCTTGATTGTTCGATGATCACGCTTCAGAAGCTTTTCAATTTTGAGACTGCTGCATCCCTCTGCAAGATATCTCACTATTTTTGACTTTTCTGAGCCTGTCAAGTCCTTCTTTTGACCCATTTTGCCAAAGGAAAGGACGTTGCCTAATAATTATGCACACCTGATATAGGGTGTTGATGTCATTAGACCACACCCCTTCTCATTACAGAGATGCACATCACCTAATATGCTTAATTGGTAGTAGGCTTTCGAGCCTATACAGCTTGGGGTAAGACAACATGCATGAAGAGGATGATGTGGACAAAATACTCATTTGCCTAATAATTCTGCACTCCCTGTAGTGAGTGAGAAAGGTGACTGGAAAGGAAAAACTCAATGCATCATGGGAATCCCCCGGCAGCCTACGTCTATTGCAGCATAACTAAGGGAGGATTCAGGGTCACCTGGTCCAGCCCTAACTATATGCTTTAGCAAAAAGGAAAGTATGCTACTAAATCTCACAATAATCATTCTATGTGTCCAAACTTTAAACCATAAAATTTTAAGGCAAAGAAAAAATGGTTGACTAGAAAATGTTTGTAAAATATGCTGATTTGAGATGGAATGACTCATCATTCTGAAGCTACAGCTGTATGTTCCAGAAAAAATCAGCATCTTCACCAGCAACTCGTTTATTTAGTCAAAGTTTTTAAAAAGTAGCGCTCAACAGTCTAACGGATACTTTGTCACAGAGATGTTGCCACAGGACTACATTACTCCGTAGGTGAAGTCAGAGTGATGGGCTCCGTCCATGCAAGCCTGGGGACGGATCCACAACATTCTGGCAACCACTGCACGGAAGAGAAACATTTATTCCCTGACTGGTTGCTGGAGGTTATTCCCTGAGCTGTTGGCCAAAGCTCCTTGCAGTCACTTTGGTTGCTTGCACACTGCACATCCAAAGAAGGACAAAGATCTGGAACAACTTTATTAGCTCACTGACGCGTTTCAGCTTGTGGCCTTCAGCCGTGGTCACAAGTTGCAGACGTGTCTGGAAGCTGCTAGAGCTTTGTGGCACAAGCAAGAAACAAAAAGTAAAAGTTGCTCTTTAAAGTGCAAAACTTTTACTTTGAAGCCAAGTGGGTTTCCAGTTTAGCTTCCTCTTGGCAAGTAGTTAGCAAGTGTTTGCAGACAAGTTGTTGTCTTTTATACAAAATACAGCTTGCAACCAATGCAGTGACAAGTAGGTTTTTGGGGAAACTTGCATTTTTCCTTAGTAACTGGTGGTTGTATCGCATCCAATATGGAGGAAACCTCATGATTAATTTGTCCAGGACTTTAGAAACACTTACTCTGATTTAAATCCTCTCCCTTCATTTTGGTTTTTGGAAAGTTTCACTTGATTCATCATGTTTTGTTTTTTTCTTTTTCCACCTCATGGTGTTTGCCTGGGAAGAGTCGGGCGCGTTAATGCGAACCGCAACTCACGTCAAAGCCAGTTAAGTACAAATCCATTAGATAAATCATTAAATATTAAACAAACAAGCTAATTGTCATTTAGAATGATGGACTCACACTTGGATGTGCGTATATGAGGCGTGCGCCGCAGATTTTGTGTTCAATGTTTGCGCTGGTGACACAAGAAGGAATCGGCCAATAAAAGGAGATAAGCAGCGGTCGTTATCTGTCATCAGGGGAAACCATTAACTAGATTTAAAATCCAGCCCAGAGAATCTCTATTGATTGCTGCAGTTGTAACGATCAAACACAATCTTAACAAACTAACCAAATATTGATCGGCTGAGATTAATATTTATGCGCCGCATGTGACACGTGCTATTGCTCAAGGAAATGTATAATACTGCGTGTTCTGGATCGCGTAGAATAACACAGCATATTGACTTTAAACTATTTTTATTTTTTATTTATTTGTTGTGTGATTAGGCAGCATGAATGTAAAAAAAAAAAAAAAAGAACAACAGATAAGGCTTAAAAGGTTTGCACCACAGACACCAAACTGAAGGTGTGACTGCAGCAGATCGCTGGTCCGCTCTGTTACCTATTGCTCTGTAAGCTTTCCTGCAAGCTTTCCTGAATTTGAATGAGGTTTTTCTTTTTTTTCATGTCTCTCAGTCATAAAAATTAGAACTAATTAGTGTCAGTTAACTAAAATCCTCATACAAATGTTCTCACTATTCCTTCAACTTCCATTTCTAAATACTTGTTGAATGGTAAAGACAGCAGGGAAGTTAATGACTTAAGAACACACACACACACACACACCCTTTGCCTGGCTCTTCCTCGAACAGGATGTACTATTAATTATGCGTTAGTGGAGTTTGGCAGCTGCTGGCTCTGTGAGAGTTCAGAGTAGTAATGTGACACAAATTTGGCAATTACCAGAAGTAAAGGGTCCAAGCACAGAGAAGAAGAAGAGTGTGTGGGGGTGTGCAAGCACTGACCCGAGAGAATGACAGATGCTGAAAGCACTGAGGTACGTTGCACATGTCAGAGATGCTACTGAGGAATTCAGAAGTGGAAAGCATCTATTAGTCTTCCTAAGCAGCAGTGATTCAGTCGATCCAATCCAAAAGATTTTTAGGGTGATATTCAGGGCTTCCCATATGGAAAAGATACATATAAATCTTATAAAGTTTGTTTCTGTCTTGTGTGAAACTTGTATGAAAAGCATATAAGAGTGAAAACAGATATAAGATCCCTAGAAAAATTATATAAATGAAATTTGTATGTTTTGGATACTTGCTAAAACAATACATGAAAGTGGCCACTTTCATGAGTAAATCATATAAGGCTTATATGATTCACTATATGAAGTGAAAGGCCACCAAGTCTTTTATAAGTTTTTTCTATTTCTTTTCCATATGGGTTATGTCACCCTAGCTCTTATAAATCTTTCTGAGTTTTATCACACTCACAGTCCTGTGAAAGTATTTGCTCCCTTCCTGAGTTCTTTGCTTTTTACATATTTGCCACACTTACATGTTTCAGATCAACAAAAAGAGACTAGGCAAAAATGGCATCCATGGGAGCGCTCCAAGGAAAAACACCACAGCTGACCAAAAAGAATAAAAAGGTTTGTCTCACATTTGCCCAAAAACATTTTGATGGTCCCTGAGACTTCTGGGAAAAATATTCTGTGGACTTGTGAGACAAACGCTGAACTTTTAGGAAATTTGAGTCCCGTCACATAGTGAAATCAGGTTGAGATGTTTGGGCTTGACCTTAAACAGACTGTTTATGGTGAAACCCCCCAGTGTGGCAGAATTAAAGCAATTCTTCAAAGAAGAGCGAGCCAAAATCCCTCCAAAGGGAAATACTCATTACCAGTAATCACAAACGCTTGATTCCAGTTATTACTCCCAAGGGTGGCACAACCACACCAAGCCAAGTAGGTTGGATAACATTTTTTCACTTAATAAATGAAATTATAATTTAAAAACTGCATTTTGTATTTACTTAGGATGATCTGAAACATTTAAGTGTGACAAATATGCAACAAAAATAAGAACTATAGATGTATATATTAATAAAATCTATTTATTAGACTTTTAATTACTTAAGTTTACTTTTTAATTATAGCTCCGGTATTTTTCCCTTTTTTGCACAGTAGAGCTGTGAAGATAGCAATGGGCGACCAGTTGAACTTGAATTTGGACCGCTGATTTTTCTTTCATGTGCTATATGGTTGCCTGCTCACTCAGTGAGCTCAAACAGCACATTAATAAAAGTAAAGTTTTTACTTTCCATTAAATATTTGTAATTTCTAGACCATGATCTTTTTAGGATGACAGTTAATTTTTTTTCTGAGCACCCTCAGGACTTCAAAATGCTTTGATGTGTTCAACAAAACAACATCAGTTGCTTTCAAAGGAGCTTGCAAAGAAAAGCGTCTGGACTTCTTTAAGTTACTTCAAGACGTTTCACCTCTCATCCAAGAAGCTTCTTCAGTTCTAAGGTCAAATGGTGGAGAGTCCCAGATATAACCTAGTGGGAGTTTCCCCCCACAGAGGGACAAAAGGACCCCTTGATGATCCTCTAATCGCCTGAGCCAAGGTGTGAAACTGGGTGTGGGTCCCAATCAGCCAGAGTTTCGGGTGTGTTCATTGTGAAACCTGGCCTCACCTTATCATGCGAAATCCTGGGATCAGATGGCCCAGGATGTGAGTGGGCATTAAGGCGTCTGGGAAGGGATCTCAAAACTGGATTATAGATGGCAGACAGTTGGTGTCGTAAACCCCCGCCTCTGTTCAAAGATGGTCGCTCACAGTGGACATAGATGGCTTCTTTCACTCCTCTTTCAAACCATGACTGAGAACCTTCACAGACAACATCAGTTGCTCAAAATATGTTAAAAGTGTTTAAAGTGATTAGTTGTTTCCAGTGTAGGGAATCAACTGGTGTCCTGGACCTGGATCTGGTGTCTCTCCAGCTGTCACAGAATGAGAAGCACGGTATACCTGGACATGTCACCAGTGGATAGATCTATAAATCTGACTTTTAACTCTATATTTGTGTTTTTTTGGGTTTTGGTTTTTTTTTTTTGCTAAAGTAGAAATTCAACTTGCAGCTTTCGTGGAAACTTATAATATTTGTTGTATAAATTATCGGCTATACAGCATTTGTTTTCTGATGGGACTTTGTCAGCAAAATTTGACCTTTATCATTGCTTTGATGGGAATAAATAAAAGGAGTGGGTAGTAAGCTGAACACTGATCGCCACCTTGAATAAACAGAGTGCCACCTACGGAGAGAGTGCTGACAGGAAGTGCTGTCTGATTGACAGGTTATCTCTAGGAGGTGCAAAAACACTCCTCTTATACAGAGCTATTAGTACAGAGAAAGAAGACAAAAGCTTACAAGAAATTTAATTATGAGCACTGCAAACACCCACTGAGAGCAGATTTGGTCTGTTTCAAGAAGAGTGCCTTACAAACAACTCGTGTAACACATAAGCAGCAACCTGTAGGTCTGGAAAATGAAGCCAGTGCAGAACTGCTGAAAACTGCAGTTTCTAGCTTGAGAACTTGAGGCCAGATCAGAAGGCTGGTGTGATATGTTCACACCTAAAGCCTTCTTTTTGTAAAAAATAAAAATAAAAATATGCAGCTACAACAGTATTTTCTTTTCTTCTTGGAGCTAAAAATGCAGTAAATTTAAACATTAAAAAAGCTAACAGTTAGCGTTAGGGTCAGGGCTGTTCTATCAGAGGTAAATGTACCATAAACGTGATAAGCTCAGCTTTGAATGTGACAGTCAAGGGCTAAACCAGTGGTTCCCAAACTGTGGTACGCGTACCACTGGTGGTACGTGGGCTCCCTCTAGTGGCATGTGGGAAGTCTCCAAGAAATTTTAAGATTAAATAATATACCATGTTCTGATTGAGGGATTTCTGAAAAATTACAACATACAGCTCTGCTATCACTTCCAACATAAAGACAGAAAACTAAACAGCAGTGACGGTTATAGGGTTATTGAAGTCGGGCTAGCTGGTATATAACGATGTGCTAACGTGGTGGCTAGCTATACAGCTGTGGTTAGCATAATATAAACATTATTAACACAGTGAAGAATGATGAACGCTAACTTTTTTAACGTGAGGGTTCCCGATGGTTAGGGACAAATGGCAACGGACAAAACTTCAGTCAGGAGAACAACTGAGATAATCCATCCACAATACGAGGTTAGTCAATAATATACTGCTGCATGGGCTGGGCTGAAGTTACATCGTAAGGTTTTAAAAACTGAGTTTTAAATCGAATAGCGGCAATAAAAACAGAGAGAGGCTGACAGTGATCACTGACTTTTTTTAGGAGCTTGTTCAGATTAAATACAACAAGATACAAAACATTAAAATGTATTAAAAACATAAAAGGCCTTAATAAACGCAGAGTAGTTTGGACCCAGAAGCAGGGTTTATAGATCATCACTTAAAAGATTGGATATCCCACCTGCTGTGAATGTTTTAGTGCGTAAACCATTAAACACCAGGGGCGGATCTAGAAGGGTGGCATGGGGTGGCAAGTGCCACCCTAAAATGATCCCTTGCCACCCCAGTTTTGCATATGACAGTGTTGTTTATTAAAATAAGATAGCATTAACAGTTTGAGCGTAGTTACAGTCAACAGTGAATATAAATGCTAAAACTGAATATATTGCATAGTGTTCCCCCCTCCACCATTAACAAATGGTTCAGCCCATAGGCTTTTTTCTTGTTTTCAGTAGCAAGTGATGGTTATGATTGTGCCAGAGCACATTTTGAACAACACCATGGAAATTTAGCTTTTTACACAGGTGGTTGGATGTTACACTGTGGAAATGGAAGGAAGGTGAGTGTTATTAACCCTGCGTGGTCCACGGACACGCTGCACCTCCAAATCACATGACTGATGTAAGCTGACATAGCAACAAGCTGCAGCCACGCTGAGTCTCTATTTCAGCCCACATTGAAAGTTCGAACTTCAAAGTTTTTACATTTTAATTACAGGCCAGTAAATCCAGAGTTATGATAATATATATATAAGCCATGCTTTTTTCTAAATACTGTCGTCACGTTTGTGTGTGTGTGTGTTTTAAGCGTTTTCTAAGGACAGCGCAAAAACGGTAAAGAAAGAAATAAAGCCACATGTTTCCTATCGGTGGAAAAATGTACCATGTCGACCAATTAAAAAAAAAAAAGTCAACACGTGGGATTTGGTTGTTTAGGAAGAGGGGAGAGTTTTGGGAGTGACGGCAACGGCAGCAAGACAGAGCGAGCGAGTGAGAGAGAGAGCGAGCGAGAGAGTTTTTAGATGTGGGAGATTTGTGACGTTTAGTGTGGAGTATATAAGTGTGTTGTGTTGTGTAGTTGTTCTGTTGTGTAGTCGTTTTGTTTTGTGTGTCAGTGAGGGCACTAATTAATGTCACAGAGGCACATTTGCAACGTAAACACTGTCACTAAGTAGAAAACCAGCGGAGTGATACACCTCCTGTTGTCAGGCCTGCAGGTTTATCCCTGTGCTGTTCTCCTGTTTTTACTGGCACACAACATTTGTGGGGCATCTTATTGCAACACCTGATTGTTCTCTCATTTTAGTTTTAGTAATATTTTTAAATGGTTGTACAAAATAAAAAAAGGTCTATTGGCTGCATTTTTAGATAAATTGTTGTTTATGTTTCCAAAATGTACAATTTATATTTGCATTTCAAGTTATAAAAATTTACTCCACATGTCTGTGGTTTTTTTACAGTAAAGAAATACTACTAGGATTTTAAGTTCTTTGTGTGATTTCAGATCAGTAATACTAATGCAGTATGTCAGTGAAAAAAAACAGTTAAATTCAGTTGAGCTGAAAAGAAAGATACCAAACGAGGCAAGGGGAAAAAATAAAATGAAACAATTTGAGGGTGAAATACAAACGTAAACTCAAAAGGAGTCAAAAATGGCCGGTTGTATTTCAGACCTCAGTGGGTTCATCCAACAAATCGTGAAAAATTAGATTTAAATTTTTGTTCATAACAGTGCAGATTTCTGACATTTTGTGTAATTTAAGCTGTAACAATGTGATTGTTTTCTAACAAAAAACAGTGTGAAACTTAAGTTAGACTTGTGTTTGTAAATGAACCGCCCCATGTTGTGTAGCTTTCTGGGTTTTATAGTTATTGGGCTACATATTTATTTATTATACAGGCTATACAGTACATAAGATCCAAACTCACATGTTTTATGTAACTAAAGTGTGTAATTATGTGGGCTACAGACAATAATCAAGTTATAGACTGTATTTATATGAAAAATGTGTATACTTACTGCATTTGAATTATTTTAACCATATGTAACCACCTGCACATGTGTTTGAAAAAAAAAGGCTTTGATTTTGCCACCCCATTTGATTTCTTTGCCACCATAAGAAAATCTCTAGATCCGCCCCTGTTAAACACCAGACAGATAAGTGAACTTATCACAACAACATACTATTATTATTATTATTATTATTATTATTATTATCTGCATGACTGTACTTGTTTTTTCGAGCACTGGCTTTGTCACTTTCTGATCCACATACACAGAAATCAGTTTGTTTCACACATGCTCAGAAATTGATTTTTCCAGTTCCTTTCCTGTCATACTGCATGTCTTCTGTACACACACGACTTCTGGTAGAGTTATGTCTAAGTTATGTGTGTATGTCTAAAGACATATCCCAATTAATAACAGCGTGGTTAGGCTTTCCTTCATAATTAATAATTTTAATTGTTACGATAAAGACAACGTCTTTGTAGAAACAAACGTGAAAATATAGTATACATTTTTTTAAATAAAATTAATATAATTGGAGACCTGATATAAAGACAAAAACACTGCAATAATTTTTGAAAAATTACCAGCCAGAAAATAACATTTAAAACTGCAGCAGTTCGAGTATCAACGGCCTTCAAGGCATCCAGAAAGATGGCGGCTGAGATGTTACACTGAAGCGTCAACATCAGACTTCAATCACTCACATGGGTGTCATAGGGGCTTCATCCTTTATATATATAATTTAACCTTGTTTAAATGTTCACAAATAATTCCTTTATTCTCAGAATCTTTATCATCCATATATTTAAAACTGTGGACAAATCTTTTACTTTACAGAACTGCTGGAAATAAATCCAAAAATCCACACATACACAAAAATACTATGAAAACATTTATGGGTGGGAATGGTGGGGACGTTTCTTTTTTTCCTTGGAATAACACAGTCATATAGTAGCCCAGCAATGACAGGCTAAACGCTCCTAACTAGAGCTGGCATGAAGGAATTAGTCACAGAGCCATGACAACAGCCGCACTGAAACCCAGACAGTTATTTTATGTGGGCACTCGGTCTCTCTTTCTCACACATCCCGACAGCTACATCCAGCTCCCAGCTTATTGCATATGGATGTCCGTAGCCTCGAACCCTGCTGAAATGCAGTATGCATGGTATGGCTGTGTGTGTGTGTGTGTCTATGAATCATAATGAATATTTCATATTTGGCATGCCTTGTCCAGATAAGCAGATGGTACCTCTTCTGCCTGTCTCCTGTACACCTGGACCTTGTTCACGTATTAGCATTTAAGAATGTATTTCTCTCTCTCCACTCTCCTTTCTCTCTTCTTTGCACACACTGTGGTATGTACTCACTTTCCGGGAAAGGTCTGGTTAGTTGGGCATGGCTACATTAGATCAGCTGCTCAATTGCTTCCCGATTTCACCCTATTTTGTTCTTTTCAGACTCAAATGGGATCCATAAAAAATTTGAAAGTCATGCAGCCAGTTGCTTCTCTGTAAAACTTCCTTTTTTCTACTCGTATTTGTCTTACTTTAGGTTTAATGACCAAAGATGCTGTTTCACATTTGTCAGGAGAGAAGCAGGAAAACTTAACAAGGAAGTCGCTCCGTGAGGCGAGTGAACTAGGTAGATATTTGCTCAGAGCTAATTTTGGCAATAACGCTTCATCTTCTTTTCTAGAGTTGCTTAAAAATTAGATAAAAGCTTTTTAACTTCTACATTTTTAAACAAAAGTCAAGGCTAAGAAATTAACAATGTGCGGACTCATAAATGTTTGTTAGCAGAGACGTCTAATGCACAGCCACGTTACCCATGTGGCAGGCAACCCATTAGTCCATGTGGTCCACGAGATACCGAAGTAAAACAAAGACGAAGAAGAAAGCAACCTGAATCTACAGAGAATCCCACAGAGACGAAGCCAAACAGGCGAGGCAGCACTAAGGCTTGACAGACGATCTCAGAGGAGCCAAGCCGCCCATCTCCCAGATGGCGCCATCCACAACCGGTTAGGGGGGTGTAGGCTTCAAAATTCCTTTAAGAACTAATGAAGCTTCTGTCGCTGTGCGAAAACCTTTTTAAAACAAACCATGTTCAGGTCTGAGAGAAAGTGTGAAGCTCTTCAATTTGGTTATAGAGCTGTGAAAGTGAAAATGAAAAAAGGCTGTACTCCATGTTTCCTTTTTGTAATAACATTTAAATTGACCCTTGTGTGGATTTTATGATGTCATACGACCTGGCTGGCTTGTGCTTGTGAAGTGTTCAGATGACATGATTTACTCTTCTGACCGACGGTAAACCGCCAAGAGTTTTAATAAAACTGAGAAGTTTTATTTATAGGAGATATTTACAATCTAAAAATGGTTCCAGATCCTCAAAACATCTTTTGGTTATTGGACTAGCAGTTAGAATACGTTTCCATTTTTTCAATAAATCAATGAATAATCAAATGGTTTCAGTGAGTCTTTAGGTAAGACTGTGTGTTGAGCTGTTTAACAACAGGTCATGAAATGAAAAAGTGCATTTTAGCTGTAAGTTTTAAGCCCACTTAAAACTGTATGTGCTTATTTTGTAATAAAGTATTTAATCTGAAGCTTCAACAGTATAGGAAAAGCTCAGTTTGCATTAGCAGGAACTAAATCACCACATTTTGCAGGAATAAGACCCCACCGGAGTGATGTGGGTGGGCCTCATGGGGCCAGGGCCCGCCCACTTCACCAGCAGCCCCATCCTGACTGCCCGTGCTTATTCTTAGGTTTTGTTTTCAGCTATTAAAATGAATGTTTAAATAAGCAGCAGATGAAATGTGTTTACTTTTATTAAGTTAGCAAAGGCGAATCGCAACAGTCTGCAATTCAGCGAGCAGTATGTGTTAAATCTGAGCAGCATGTCACAGTTCAGAGGTTGCTCAGCAGAGAATTAAAAAACGTTCCTTAATATTTTTTTCCATTGTCTCTGTCTGTGGATGCCATATGGGGCGATCGTGGCTCAAGAGTTAGGAGTTCGCCTTGTAATCGGAAGGTTGCCGGTTCGAGCCCCGGCTTGGACAGTCTCGGTCGTTGTGTCCTTGGGCAAGACACTTCACCCGTTGCCTACTGGTGGTGGTCAGAGGGCCCGGTGGCGCCAGTGTCCGGCAGCCTCGCCTCTGTCAGTGCGCCCCAGGGTGGCTGTGGCTACAATGTAGCTTGCCATCACCAGTGTGTGAATGGGTGGATGACAGGTTGTGTAAAGCGCTTTGGGGTCCTTAGGGACTAGAAAAGCACTATACAAATACAGGCCATTTACCATATGTTGTGACACAGGCGTGACGTTTTACTCGGATTGAGCGTGGTGTTTGTCCTGTAATTAAAATTATATGTTGTGAGAGTCATTAACAAATAGGTCACACCTGTAGTTAAGTGAGTGTGTATCACTCGAAGGGGCAAATGGTAAAAAAAACAAACAAACTAGAGAGCAATAAATAAAACAAGATTTAGGGGAATTTTTCAGTGTGACATAAGTGACATAAGTCAGCGTAGCTCACTCAGCAGCCCCTTTCTTATTTATATGACAGCAACAGCAGCAAAAAATGATAATTTTCTGGCAATTACTTCATGCTTGAAGCTTTACACAGTAATAATCAGACATCTGTAGACATCTTAACATTTTTTGGTTTTCATTTCAAGTCTGCTGAGAGAATCTTCCCCGGTCCTGTTTGAGTGGATGAGTCAGTGGATGGATGTTTTAACGGACTTTGGCTTCATCCAAGTAAACAGTCTGAGAGCAGAAGAGTAGCACATCGGCTGATTGGCTTTCTTGAAAGCATTGGCTACCATCTTACAATGTTTTCCTTTTTTCTTTTTTTAAAAATCGGCTTTGCTTTCTTTATTTATTTGACTGAATCTGAATGTGAACGTGGGATGGCACATGATCCAGGAAGCCCGTTATGAAAATACTTGCTGGCTACATTGCTCCCTAAAGTGTTCTAAGTAATCAGTTAATAGAAGAGGCGTTTCCAGTCTTCACAGCTCTTTATACGGTAAATACATAAATATCGTAATACTTTCCTCGGTGGTCATCTTTATGAATTTGGTTATGAATACTGACTTTCACTAACCGTATGAAGTTTACCATGTTAGTGGTTTGGAGTGATTCCCTGATAGCATTGGAGTCTTGCTGGGAAAACCCTTCTGGAGTCACCGGCCTATCATAGAGCTAACATTTAAAGACAACCATTTGCACCTAAGGCCGATTTAAAGCTCTATGTAACCCAGCATGCATATGTTTGGACTTGGGGACGAAGCAAGAAGACCAGAGAGAACCCATACAAGCACAGGGAGAACATGTAATCTGCTCCAGCTGACTGAACCCAGAGCCTTCTTGTTCTCCCCTGCACCAGTGCAGCCATCTAACAACTGCATTACTGTTTTAATTCAGCTTTAAATTAAATAATACAGTAATTCTGAAGAGTTACTTGAAATGTTGTATCACAGAGAGAGAAAAAAAACAAGTTTTCACAGCATGCTTTGCACTTTGATCCATTCAGTTGACTCATATTACACTAATGGACCAGAAACTGCGCGGCTGAAATGACACAGTGAGTCTTATCACTCCACTACATGGATATTAGATATAATTTTATCCTCGAGAATTTATGAAGTTCATTTTGTGCGAGTTTTAATGGCTTGTACGAGATGAGCGAACAGCAGTGAACAGCTGGGTCTTTCGGTGATCAAGGTTACTCGGGAATGAATTGGATCATTCTTTTTTTTTTTCTGGGGAAGATTAAAAACTGCACGTTAGCCCCAGATGTGCTGTTGTAGTTTGGGCATGGGCTAATTTTTTTTTTAAATCAAATAAATGTATCGACATTGACCGTAACTCCTAATTTTGTTCCAGAATGCACGGAAGATGCCTTAATTTTGAAAATCAAGCCCCCCTCGGTTGAAGTATGTGGGTGATACAGTAAAGAGGCAACCTTTGGGAGGTTTTAATAAAGACAAAATGTCTCAAATGTTTTATGTAATTTAGGGCAAACTACCTCTCTTGACTGATTACTTGTCATTTTAGTGTAAGCCATGTCCTGTAACAGTACTAATTATCACTCCCTCTAAGACAAGGGAATTGACAATGGAGCACTCAAGACTAAAATCAATCTGCACTGATGTTTGTCTGAGGGGGTGTTAATTAGAAAGAGGGGGTGATAACATCTGTCTGTCCCTCAATCACAGCTGTGGTTTTGTCTTTTTTCTTCTCCTTTACTGTTCGTCAGGAGAAGCAGGAGCTACAGCGCAGCGATGATCGACTGCTACGATTTCTAGAAGGCCATCCTATCGCTGACCCTACCAAAAATACACCAGCGCTGCTCCTAATTAAATTATTACAGTAGATTATTTAATTTCCTGCGAGAAGCAGTCGATAATTGAAAAACAACTTGTTACTGTGTAGTTTGAGAGAATGACAACAGCTAGAGACAACACAATGGTCAGAAATGATTCAGGGAACACTCGATCATCACGGCGTGACACAAAGTCAATGAAGTTTCAGGGATGTCATCTGTCCAGCTAGGAAGCAGAAACCACGGTGAATGCATTTTATCTGCTTTGGTGCAAATGGAAGTGACAACAGGTGAAGAGACTATCGAGACAAACCCTAAAAAGGGAACCGTTTAGCAGGTGGTGGCCACAGACCATTGCATAATCCTCCTCACTGGTTTTTTCTTTAGTTTTGCTTTTCACTGGTGTCCTTCTCACTGCTGGTGGCATGGCACGTTCCCTAGCCCATTTAGGTTGCACAGGGACTCCAGCTCCAGGAATTTTTACTGTCTCCCTGCACAGTTCAAGAGTGTAGAGGAGATGCCGGGAGATACACGAGGAGAGCTCGAGAAGTCCGTAGAATGACTTCAACCAAGCAGCAGGAGCGCTATCTGGTCCATAAGAAGGAACAGGAGGAGCACTGCCAGAATGACCTCGAGCAGGTTATTCATGGGCATGTTTCTGACCAAAGGTCTTAGTGTCCGTGAGGGTGGGATGTAGTCACAGCCTAGCAGCTCAACTGGCATTCACCAGAGATCACCAGAACTAGCAGGTCCACCACTGGCACCCGATTCTCTGCACAGATGAGAGCAGGTTCACAGTCTGGAGACACCTTGGTGAACGTTATGCTCTCTACAACATCATCTGTGAATAGAATAGGGCACTGGCACCAGTTTAGCTCACCTGGTTTAAAGAGAAACCATATGCTGCAAGGCTCACTGCAGCAGCCTGAGTTTGACCAAGGGTACATTAATGTGCGTCTTCCCCCAATTTCTTATCTAATGCACTAATATTCACTGTTCTGGTGAACAAACACTCTTTAATTTTTCTTTTTGTTTATTTTTTGAAAACAACAGGACACCAGTAGTCTAATTTATTAATTAATAACAATAATAATAATAATAGGTTCAGGTGTAAGGATAATAATTTTACTAATATCTAAGCATAACAGTGGATTTAGTTTAATGGATTGCAGGAGTCCTTTAAACCTGGATTCTTTCTAATGGTCAGTAGTGGTATACATCAGTCTTTACAAATTACAATTACATAGAAGTCAGTGGAAAACGACCCTTCAGCTCATGGTTCAGTTTTCCACTTCATTATTTTGTGCATCCTTCCATAAAGCTTTGTATTAGTTTGGCTTAGGTCATGAAAAATAATCTATAACAGTAAACTCTGTCCCCAAAAGATATTGTACTCATTACACTCTGAATAATTTCACTAACGCTATCACCACCAGTGGGCATGCATTGCCTGGCTAAATAGCTCATTACACCACCTAGTGGTACAAGCTGATATTTGACAAAAGTACAGCCCAGCCCTGCTTAAGCTTCAGCTGATATCACTTCAACAAAGTACTGCACACAGATGTTTTTGGAAATAAAAAACTGAAGTTTTTTTCTTGACATTTTCTTAAGAAATGTAAAGAAAGCTTTTTAAAATAGGAATTTGCAATAAGTAACTTTAACAATCGTGTATGAGTCAAGGATATCTATCTTAGGCAACAAACCAGTGCTCTCAGTTTAAGCCGCAGACACAATCTTAGCTTTTCCATAAAGTGTCAACATTTTAAATTTTTAACTTTTACCCTGTGGCACTTCCGTGTTTTTTGTAGTGCCACTGATCACCAGTGTTTTTGCTGTCAAAGTGAAAGATTTAGCATGCGTTTGAGAATGCAAAAAAAAGGCACGCATCCATCCATAACTGCCTCTTTAAAAATGTACTACAGTTCTCCCAGCAGCGTCACATCACTTGTCCTCCATGCTGACAGCGAGGACGGCAGTAAAGCTTCTAATCTCTTGATCCCCCTGTCCTGTTCAACCTGATGGATTCATCCACAATCACTGCATGTCAAAATACAGCAGCCTTGAGACACACAACAATCACAACAGCATATGGCGGTGCTTCTGCTGTTGCAGAGGGATATTCACACAGGGGTCTATGCATGGTGGAAGGTTATCGGTCTGCTCCTCATTTTACACCAAATATCACATGAGTTTCTAGCTCAAGTCAAGTCATCATCATAATAATGATGAAGATGAAAAAATCCTTCACTGTCATTCCGTCTTAATTCATGAAAGCCTGCAGACCTTTGTGGTGACGTGCCATTATGAAGTCTCCCTGGTCTTCATTAGTTTTTATTCCAAACTTTTGTTACAGAGTAAGAACGAAAGAGAAAAGGGAATAAAGGAAGAGGAAATAGAGTTGGGAGCAAAGGAAGAGAGAGGTAGGGAGACGGCAGAGATATCAAAGAACATTTGCACTTTAAATGTATTTCTGCCATTCTCTTCAACTATCAGTTTAAGAGCAATGTATCCAGCTGGAATGCAGAAAAACTGGAGCCTTTGGGTAAATGCAGTGAAGCGTAATATCTAAATATGCATAAACCTGCAGTGTATAATTACAGATGCAGACTGAAGTGCTGATGACAGAGAAATGGTCTCAGGGTCACGGCTCCTCTAAAGATGTAAAGTGGAAGATGTTTGACATAGTCTTCCAATAATAAAAAAGGTACTGCCATCTAAAAAAGAGAAAAAAAACAACCTTCTTTTCAATTTGTTCGACGTCAATAACACCGTGTGCTCCCAGAGAAATAAAACCGATCGAGTGAAATTGCACTGGAAACCGTATTGGCGATGATTCATGTTCGTGCGAGGGCTCGTTGTGTAAGCGGCCGCTTGTCTGGGTCCTTTAAAGGTGATCAGTGGGAAAAGGATCAGAGAAACAACTCACTATTGTTAACCTCGTGCATTTTTAATGCACATCCCTTCAATATTTGATGGGCCCAGAGACTTTGCAGATATTGTGGTGTCAACTGACACACGTCGGCTTTCGCAAATCTGGCTCCGAAGTTTAAATCTCAATTCTGTGAAAAAGAAAAGAGGCCACGCTTTCTGTGAGCTGTGCTTATTTTTTTCTTCTCCTGCATCAAGAAAGAAGGGAACATTAGCAGCATGTGTGAAATTAGGGCTCTGGTTTGGTTTTGTAAGCTGCTTTTCTTTTTTTTTTATTGTGCTGACCTGATTTTCAAAGCCAACTGAGCATCAAGCTTGAACACTGACATGTTATTGTGACATATTATTATGACAGACCTGTTATTGTTACCTTTAAAAAAAGAAAAGTAAATCTATTAGAAAACAGTAGTTTCACTTATCCAGAACAAACAAATGCATGTGAGGATATACAGCACAACTAAAACCTGAATGACTACGACCCCAACCCTGCCCCTGGAAACCTAATCACTCAGTGGTTTGTTGTGCCAACAGCTCCGTGTTTGCCGTCCTCAGGTGATATTGACTGAATGATTACCTGCAATGAAACAAAGACTGTATTGCAGTCCCTTATCTCGCTATCAGATGACTTTTACATGTTGAGCACATATCATTTATGTCAAGGTGCGGTTTGTCTCCGTCATGAACGAAGGTTTACCCACGTGTCCCCTGTAGATCATTAACAACTTGGGTCCTTAAAATCAGTCATATCTAAATAAAATAAATGCTAAGAACAGTTACCACCTGAACCCTCAGACTCAACTTCTTTTTCTTATCCCCACCAAATTATATTTTTATATTTTGAAAACTGTGAACTACTGTGCAAACAGTAAGACAAGTGGAACTGATTGCATAATTATTACATAATAATAATAATAATGTGTTTGTGTGTTTAACAGGTGTTTGTTTGAGTTTGGGAAATAAAACTAGTTGGGACCCGGAAACGGCTAATGATATCAGACTTAAGAGGCGGATCCTGGTAATCTATGGCAAATAATGACCCAGTCTCTTTATTTTATGAATCATCTGGGTAACTAGTGGATGTTTTGTTTTTTGTTTGGAGTTTTTTGGTTTTTTTAGCATAACACCAGACCAACAGTGCAGGTGTACATAAGTTGTAATTGCAACTTCAGCATCTAGCTAGCGCGACAAAGGATAAAGAGAGAACATAAAGAGAGTGACTTTTTAAGTGGCAGGTAATTTTAAATGCAGCGTTTCTATGAGCTCAACAAACATCAGCAAATACACAAACTGTGTGCAGTTTGTCTCACAGTGTGTTGCTAGCTAAAGGTCCAGCTAACTTCACTCAGAGATGGAAAAAGATAAGAAAGAGGGCAGGAGAGGAAGAAAAGAGGTTAGATGTAACGGTAATGACTGCTCAGTGGGATTTAAGAAATGGGAATGTAAAGCTTACATCTAAGTCTTTATGTTTTTAAAGCAGATATTGGGTCTGTACATTTAACATTATGGGTTTTTTTTATATTGTGAAACATGCTGTAGACTAACTGAGGTAGACTAACTGTGTTATTTAAAGACTGCATGAAAATCCTCTGCAGGATAAACAGTTCAGTTTGCTGTACTGTGATGGATTTAAAGTAAAGAACAGTGTGTGACTGGTGCACAGCAGCTGTGGTGCTCATGGTCAGAGTTAGGTTACATCAAGTGTCGCAGAGATTAATCTGAATTTAAGCTGATGCTGAGTTTATTCACTGACTTCCACGTTTATACCAGCTGTACAGTGTCTAATATAAAGACAGAATAAACTGTGTACTGTCAGTGTAGAGGATGGAAATCAGCCAGGACAACTCATTAAACATCTGCTGACATCTGGTTAAATTCAGGTGTGTAAATCCACAAAAAACAGTGAACCTCAGAGCAGCTAAACTATTTCCTCACTTGTGACTTCACCGTATCCTACACCTAATTTGCTTGAGATACACCCATGAGTTAGGGCAACATCCAAAATTGAAAGCTTAAAAGTTTAAGCTTCCCGTAGAGAGCAGTGCTGTTGATTTGCTTGAGGCGTGTGAGTGTTTCCTGCCTCAGCTGCTCGTGTGTGTCTGACTTTTTACCTTTTTTATGGGGGTTCAAGGACAGCTGGTATCAGAACATACTCTTGCAGTACTTTTTGTCACTGAGCCGGATGTCTTTCGGTTTTTGCTGGGTTTTCCTCTCCATTCCTGCCCATTTGATGTATCCCAGGAGTTTATCCATGAGATGTCTAATGTTTTCTTGTTGTCTTATAAAGTGGAAGGATGATAGATCCAGTGGAAGGATGGAT
This sequence comes from Maylandia zebra, assembly GCF_041146795.1. Lineage (NCBI taxonomy): Eukaryota > Metazoa > Chordata > Actinopteri > Cichliformes > Cichlidae > Maylandia > Maylandia zebra. The sequence goes on from NC_135187.1 coordinate 25,970,681, forward strand.
CTATCAAAAATGCACGTGACTAAGGTCTGAGCTCTCATTACTTAGACTAATTTATAAAACAGGCCACAAGGCTTTAAAAATCCAGCAAATTCATCTACAGCGCATCAGAGGTTCAGAATAAAAGCCTCAGCATGAAACAAACTTTGATGCTCTTCACCAGTGGGTTTTCCACAGTCACCAGAGAGGAAGAAACAAACGGAAAACTCTATGAATGAGTGGGAGGTTAAGAGAAAGGACCCAGAAAAGAACACAATCGTGACACAGATGCAGGAAAATGGGTGATGATGATTGATCTGTGTTCATGTGATGACCTGCGTGCATGTATGCATGTGTGCTGACTTTTTCACACCGGCTACATGGAGTTTAGTTTTTAAGAGTAGTTCATTCAGTCTTCAGGCTGTTGACAGACTAGCAGGAAACAAGAACAAGAAAGATGAAGAGACATGCTGAATGAATAAATAAAAGTATTATATTGACAGCAGCACCTGTTTATGCATGGCTGACTTCAAGGGGGTTGATTTAACAAACAAGAGGAGTGGGGGGGAAATCACAAATTGGCTGGGTGAATTATTAAAAAACAGACAAATTGTTAAATTAAGCCAGTCTCTGGAGAGACTGAGCTTATCTGGAAGCAAGACATAGACCAAAAAACAAGTGAATAGATGAATATTTATACTGAAAATGTAAAGATGTCTTATGTTTTAGCAGGAAGCCTGTGTCTTTTCCTTTGCGTCCTGCTGTGAGTTCAAATGTGGGGACCTCAAAACTGCAGCTGCTTGGAAAAACTTTCTGTATTACTGTCCACAAGCCAGTGCATGAAATGCAATTGGGCAGTTTCACTCATTGTGGCCAACTTGTACATGAAAGGAGTGGAAAAGAGGGCTCTGTTATCCTACCCTGGAACACCAAGTCATCAGTTCAGGTATGTGGATGACACCTGGGTGAAAATCAAATCTCAGGATGTACCACAGTTCACTGATCACAGTAACTCGGTGGACCAACACATTCACCACGGACGACATAAAAAAGGACAGGTTAGACTTCTTAGACTGTGAGATTTCTATCAGTAATGGGGGACATCTAAAAGCTAAACAATCGCCTCGGGAAACCAAACAACTGTTGGGGAGGCGGATGGCACAACACAAAAGAGCTAACTCGTCAGGCCAGGACTCCGCAGTCTTTTTACACCTACAGGCCAGTGGACACTCTTTGAGGCATGAGGATGTACTTATCCTGGACAGGGAGGAACGCTGGTTTGAGCGCGGAGTCAAGGAGGTCATTTACGTGAAAAGGGAAAGACAATCGAGGAGGGGGCTGATGTTTACCTTCAGGGGACCGTCATATGAATTTTTCGGTCACTTGGATTCTGACACCACATGAACAAACTTTTAAACACTTCAGTTTTGAGATTCTCATATGACATCATGCACACATTAGAGTTGTCCGCCATATTGAATGTGATGCAACCACCAGTTGCTAGGGAAACATTTGCTTTTGGAGGCGGTTCCTGGAGGCTGGTGGTGGACCAAAAAAACCTTGTGGTCATTGCTTTGGTCGCTAGCAGAACAGTCGCCTGTAATTTTTCCTTTCAGGGCAAGCAGGGCTTACCTAGTCATATCTAAAAACAGTCACCAATTATCAATTAAAAAGTGAAAGTGATATTTCCCATCCTCTTATAAAGCTTCTTGCCTATTTGCTTCCATTCTTTGCATCGCTGCCATCTTGTCACCGCAGTTTGCTTTTGTCTCTGAAAGCTGTTCTCGCCTTGGATCCTGCTGAAAACTGTAGCATGTCTCCATTTCACAGGTGCGGTAACAATTCCTGGTGCTCTCCGAGCTAACAGTTTAGCAGTTTTTCTGTTTGTTTGCACATGCACATTATGGATAAGCCTGTGGTGTTTGACACAAACTAATGGGAGGCGCGCAATGAAAGCTGCCTCTGGCTCTACTTTTACTGCTCTGAGATCAGTTACAAGTTGCACTTTGGAAACAGAAAGCATTTCCTGGTAAACAACCTTCTATGATTTGTCATCATGACATGGGTTTCTTCTCGCCAACCACCTTGGCAAACATCTTTGATGTAGAAAAGATGGAGTGTGAAAAGGTTATTAGTAACTACTTTAGCATTTTAGCAAGGAAACTTCGACGATCAAGAGGAGACATCAAATTTGAAAAAAACAAAAACAAAACAGGCGTGCTGAATAGGTCAAACCTCAGCTAGCACTTTCAGCATCTCTGCGTAATCACTCAAGTTAAAACAACTGTTTTGCCAACACAGAGATATAGATTTAGAGATATGTGGTCCTCACAGGAGAGTCACACAAACATTATTTTATAGAATATGATGTACTATAGTAGATTATACAGTTTAGTTTGTGTGTTTCAGTAGTAGTATTAATCCATATAACACTGATTTGGAACATATTCCTGCAGAATCATGTTTTTATTCTTACATTTATGTACAACACAGATCTGTGTGTGGTGAGGTTTAACAGGATTTAGATATATTTTCATTCCTATGCTTCCTCTGTGACTTTACTGCTCATAAACACAAATGAAAGAAGCCTAATCTCTGGAAAGGAGGGGGTTACATCTGTGAAGGAAAGTCAGTCATCCAAAGTCAGTCTCCTTGTGCTAAGAGGGTACGTGGGATGGATGGACAGGTAATTTGCACCGGAGAATAACTGTGCCCAGAACAGCAGGGGTCAGTGGGCTCCAACATGACTCTATGTTGCACCGGTCACTTCATGTGGTTGTCAGTGCACTGCTTTCTATGAAGGCTTGCTCAAATGTGTGTGTGTGTGTGTGTGTGTGTGTGTGTGTGTGTGTGTGTGTGTGTCTGTCTTATAAACAGCTGTGATGCACAATGACCACGTAGAGAAGTGGTCAGCCTAGGCAAACTTTGAGGTTACAAGGCTGCTGTGAGTCTGTATTGATTTATGTCCCGCCTCACATTACGTCTGACAATGGTGCAATTGTGGAGTTGCCATGACTCCCTGACAGGATGGGAGAAAGATGAAGATGTCATGATGAAATCAACATGGGAAGAAATAAAGTTCATTGTATACGTCTATAACTTACCCTATGGCTCCAGCTGCTACAGCAGCACAGTGTCTTCCACACGGCTCTATCCCATCTTCTGAAAAGAGGGGTTACCAAAAAAAACCCCAAACTACCAGGAAGGAAAATGAGCGAAAGCATGACTCAACATGTCACTTCAATCTTCCTCACTAGAAAAGGGGGCATGAACTTCTTAGGTTAGCATTCATTGAGTATTGTTGTCATCTGTGTAGAAGAGTTGGGTGAGTAAGTGTGCTCAGGATGTATGAGAGTGGGTTTGTGTGTGAGAGTGAAACTCATGGACTGTCCTGAAAATGGGTCTTTGCTTCCGTTAAGAAGGTTAGCTTGTATACATGAAATATTTCAGAGGTGGTCCAGTGCCAGTGAGTACTGACACTGTATTTAAAAGATATGAAGTCTCAAGTTTGGCATTATGGCCATCTTTGTTTTTTGGAGGGGGGAGTGAGTACATTTGGAAGAAAAGATGTCAGTTATGAACTAAGACTAGCAAGCTCGATTGGGAGTCTGTAGCAAAACTTTCTTGAATGCCTTGTGGCAATATTAACCACACAGCGAGCCCTGTTATCACATATTTGAATTAAAAACACAAATAGTCTTGAGAGATCTTAAGAGTCTTAAGTGTGGGTGACAGCAGACTGTAAGCACTTTCCTCGTAATCCAGGCAGCTAGCAGCCTCTAACAATGCAATAATGCTAAGCCACAATACTAATAAGAGCTAGCTCAAGCAGGCTTGGAGACCAGTTGCAGACCTGCTGGCAATCTGATTGCAAAGGAAAAATGTATGTTCCCCAACTGTTTGGCAAGTAGTTACTGGGGGTCGTTGGGTGAAATTAGTTAGAATAAGGGCCAAAAACCTCCTTGGGATTGCTATGGTTGCTAGCTATTTGCCAGTGTCACCTTTACTTTGTATGGAAATTGCAGATTTGTTCGCAAACAATCATAAACTAACCACTGAATTGTAAATGGACTGGTTCTTATGTAGTGCTTTTCTACTCTACCCGAGCACTCAAAGCACTTCATACAGCATGCCTCATTTACCAATTCATACAAGCTATTTTATCTGTGCTTGCTTTCTAACATTCACACAGATGGACAAGGATATTTAGCATGCAGACTGGAGCAGGTAGGGATCAAACCGTCAATTTTCTGTAGTAGATGATCTGCTCTACCTCCTGACTTGCAGGCACCCCACTGGGATTGAAACTCTGTTTCCAAAACTGGAAAAGGTGAACATTCAGCATTGTGTAACTGAGGACTGGCAATCAACTTTAATGTCAGCAACCAATCACAAAGGGCTTAAAACTTTTTGGGTATTTCAAAAATTGAGTCTTTGGGGGACTTACTCACTTTTGGAGCCAGACTCAAGTGGTTACTCAGTGAATGACAGTTTTTGATGTTTTAGCTTCCTTTTTTAAACTGCTTGTTCCTTATAGATGAGGTGGATGAGGTAAAGTCTTGGCCTGACACAAACGGTCCCAGAAGCAACCACAGAGAACTAACAGTTGCTGCATCTGGACATAAGGATGACTTTAACACCTTATTTTTAGCTCCCTGCTGAGCAAAATCTGTCTGTGCATTTCTGTCCACAGCTCTGTTCAGCAGGCATGAAAAGAGCCAACAGAGAAAAATCCAACTGCACACATTACATGACACCGCGCACAGTAAAAGATGGAGCAGACATTAGCAACTTAAGACAACGCATGAGAGCTAAATGAAAAATAAAATGGGGGGAAATGCATAAAATGTTTTTATGTCAGTCCGGTCAGGAGATGTTTTTTGATTTTTTTTGTTTTTCCCTGCCTTCACTGTGTGTGTCTTGTTATCTGTCTGAGTGGAAAGCCTCATTATCTCATGGGCAGGCTTGTTTTCTGGTTGTCTCTGTGATGAGGCGGAGCGTAAACATTTCTTGGCTGTGAGTTGGGGTCAATGTGCTTGAAAAGTCTTTGAAGACTGTGAAATACAAGACAAAATCGATGTGCATCTCTCTCTCTCTGTGGTTTCCTCTCCCTGCCACTCGTGCCACACATCTGCCCCCTCTTTACCGCCTTCCTGACACCACCTCAACTCAGAGGCTTCAATTGGATGTGAAGGCACATAAAGGGTGGGGGGGGAGGGTGGAAGGGATGGTCACATTCCTCTGGAGCCTCGAGGACGTCACGCCCGTCATCGCCTCAACGTCAAGACTGCGTCAGCTGCCAGCTCCGCTCCGTACGAACGGGGTCGGCCAAATCCGCCCACGCCTCGGAGTATCAGGTGAAAAATCAGGTCCCTCCAAGAAGAAAGAAAGAAACTTCTTAACTCATTCACAGCAAACGTAGCAGCGCATAGATGACTCAAAATGACTTTTTACCCAGTAAAGTGTATTGGAGTTATGATGCACTTTCTTCCCTTCTCCTTCCCTTTTGCCCCCACTTGAGATCATCATGACTGAGATTTGATCTGATTTGACACCGCAATATACATGCAATGTGTCTCTGAGGGTAGCCCTATGAAGCTATATAAACTTGCAGTATTGCACAGCACTACTGTGTAGTGCTGTAATGCTCACCCTCGCCCAGCCATGTGACAGAAACTGCTCATTTCAGAAAACAGAAACCAGGGTTTCCTAAAGTAGGTGTCAGAGGGGGAAAGGGTTAAAAAGAATCATTTTTAATGGGACCGTAATGGGAATGTGCTGTTGAACCTCACGTTAAACCTCCATTTTTAACTTGTTAGTGGTTTTAATGGAGCTAGCTAGCTATCTGAAAGGTCCTCATGCATTTTAATCATTACTTCAATTTCTTCATGATTTCTTGATTCGGTTATTTTTCATTTTTTCCCTCTTATTAACTACTAAAAACTGTGAAACTATCTTTCAGCTCTTTGGTGGCTAAAGGTGACTGAAGCTTTCGGCGGATTCTGGCAGAACAGTCGAGTTTGTGCCGCCACCAAGGCGAAGCAGTCTGGATCTCGGTGCTCTGCGGGGCCTTCTCAGTCTGCTGCAGCTAATTGGCTCCTCTGAGAGCCGTGTACAGTCACTCATAAACACAGTGGATGCAGAAATCCACACGAAAAACACTGACACACCAACTCAGGACCTCCCAGCCATCTGCTGGGGGCTCGCACATACAGGTGCTCCTGTTTTCCCAACTCTGAGCTCAGGAGACGCTCGGGGTCCCAGCAGCCTGCTGTTGTGTTTGATCAGTGACGCCGCGCCGCTCCTTGTCATTGTGATTCTGCAAACCTGCGGTTCACAACTCATGTCTGTCCAAACAGCTGTTTCTTTTGTAAGAATCCCCCTCTCTCTGCTCGAGGACCAGAAGAGGACTTTACACAACAAGAGAGCTCATCATCATCATCATCACTTTTATGGCCCACAGAAGACCTGCATTTCACACAGCTTGCAAACCTCATCTTGATCAGAGCGCAGTCACTGCATCAACACGGTATCATACCACAAATCCACTGTGTCATAATTAACCCACAGTGGAGCACTCAGGGAGTGAGGTGTAGCACTGCTGACATCAAGTTGTAGAGAAAGGGAACTGCATTCGACTGCATTGGATGCACTTTTTTCCATCCTCGAGGGCGAGAGAGTGGCAGTCAGAAAAACACTCCAGCTCACGGGAACTGTAGAAGAAAAGAGCCGCTCAATACAGACGTCAAAACACAATCAGATTTAGAAATGGAAAAACTTGAGAGGATTAAAATACCCTCCATTATACAGCTCACATTTAAAACAGCTGCCTTCAGGTTCAGTGGTTCCACCCTCCCAGTGCTGCACAGTGGACCTCCATGTCTATTTTTGATTGATCTGCACCATCGTTGATCAATTTTGCTTTCAGAGAAACGGCCAAAAAAGTTTAATGCTATTGTCAGACGAAGATTTTAGGCAGTTTTGTACTTAATTATACTAATAGGTTTGCTTTCCTTGCTTTTATCAGTAGTCGGGAAATTTTATCAGGTATAGTAATGTTAGGGTTTCGTTTTTTAAGGCCACAGAATAGGATCCCAGATCCAAGAAATGAAAACGAGCCTTGTCCAAAGGATGGCTGGGCTACTCTTAGTGATAAGAGGCAGGGGTGCCACCAGGAATCAGAAATATAACACTGTGCAGACATGGATCAATATTCTGCTTAGATAAATAATTTTTTTGATTAGATTGATGAGAGATGTGAAGCCATTTTTCTTCATTTTAATCAACATTATCAGGGTTTGTTTGTTTTGTTTTTAACATTGATTGGTTCCTTACATCAAAATAAACATTAACTTTTTGGAATGAAGTAAATAAAATAATAATTATAATAATAATTCAATAAAATTGTGTAAAATTGTTTAAACATTTTAATTTATAATATTTAGTATTGGTAAATATAACCTAAATAATCTTGGAGAGAAAGGTGTCTGGACCCTTTTAGGTTTCTTGAAGACGTTTCACCTTTCATCCGAGAAGCTTTTTCAGTTTTAAGAGCAACTGGTGGAGAGTCCCAGATTTTGACTTTGGTGACCCACACCCGTTTTTACACCTTGGCTCATGTCGTGTGATTAGGTAGACTCACTAGAGGATCAATAGGGATTCGAAGGCCCTTCAGATATCAGTGGGCCTGGTTAAGGGTCAGGAGTGTGGGGAGATGGGAGTGGGACTGAGCCTGAGCCAGAGGGTTGATCGGTTTAGCCGGGCAGCAGGTCGGCAGATTAGTTATTTAACACTCAAATGTCCAAAGTGTCTGCGTGCTGGCTAAAATAACACAAACGTTATCTTCTGTTAGGAATGAAGCTAACTAATAAGCAGTTTCTTTCATGTGGACTTCTCTAGGAGTTTATTTTCCACCTGTCTCTCTTTTCTTTTTTGAAGCCCAACGAGCCGAGTGCGTGCACCTGGACCAAACCAAATCATGAAATAAGGAGGGGGTGTTAGCAGCTAACTGAATTTTATTATTTGTTGCAAAAAAAAAAAACAACACCTTTATAAGTTGAGACAGTTTTAACGCCGTCAATGTAATGGTTCTCAAATGTAACTTGATATCTGAGTCTTCCTTGTCTAATGTCCGCCCTCCCCCTGTTTACTCAACTAAGAAATGAGTCACCAGCAACATACCTAGATAAACAAGCTTGCTAGCCGTTTGCTGTCAGCGCTCCACTGTCACCCAAATATGCTTTCCATTTCTTTCTAATGAAAAAACAAACAACAAACAACAACAAACAAAAATAGCGGCTGCCAAATTGGGCTATGTATGGGCAGTCTATGCATGCATCACCCAACCCTGGATTACCTTAGTACCTAAAGGTTTTCTTAATGACTCCTTTTCTCTAAAACAGTGATTGTTTTTTGTGTACAGTCCTTTCAAAGCCTTTTCATATATTTTACTTAAATTCACGAAACCCCATCTGCTGTTTTTGGAGATAGGAGTCCAGCAGAGAGGATGTGAAGGTGTGGACTATTACATTAAAGACTAATCTAAATCTGCTTTAAGGTCTTTAATTCAAATAGACTCTAAAATGTAGTCATCTTTAGGTTTCCCCTGAGAGCCCTTAAACACAAATATAGACCATCAGCACCCTGGAGAATATGCTTAACCAGCTTATACCAGCTTTCTAAATTATTAATTTCATTTTTCTTGCTATGTGATAAAGAAAACTAAATGAGACACCCACTTGATGCACATAGGAGCTCTGTAAGAAGTAATGATGTAGCGAGACGTTTCACTGAAAAGCAACATTAGAGAGAAGCTTTTTGCATTACTGATGTTTAATGTAAACTTCCAGTGGGGTGAATGAGGTTTTCGCTCTACATTATGCAATTTTGCATTAGTTTAAATGATGTATCTCAAGGAGATGGTGATTTTAGTACCATATCTTGTTGCTATTCTGACACGTCAGCTGTGAGGTCTTTTACAAAATAAAAATAATCATTGTGTGTAGATGGGGCTGCGGTCTCACTAGATGCAGTTTTCAAAATTCCACACAACACCTTAAAAAGTTCATTATGAGTTTTCCCTAGACTCTTCTTCTTTTAGCCTATTGCACATGTTTTGTAGCTATAGCTGACTGATTTAAAAGTCAGAGGCGAGTGCTTTTTGCTGTATAAAATCCAGAAACATGTTGGGAGTGTTGGTCTGTGCACGACAAAATTACTAAGATGTGGTTACTAAGAAGGTTTAAATGTTTACAACCTACCCCAGCAGTAGGCCAGGTTGTAACAAAGGATATAGTCGAACAGGTTAAAAACTTTGCAGTGCACAAATAGTCTGTGAAGTGCTGACACGATCATCGCCGGTCTGGAGTTCAGTCCTGCATGAGAGCTTGTCTCGTGATCTTGTAACTTTGAACAAAGATTTTTACCCATCGTGTCCACTAGATGGCGATGACAGCCCAGAATGCGCTAATCAAGGACCATCAACATGAGTTCCATGAGACTTTTATAACTTAATGCACAATTTTAATCAAACAATACTGCTCCATTTCTTCACATATTTTTAAACTTCTCATTGTTTCCTTACAGTGGGGACTGTAAAGCTGTTAGCAAAGAAAGGATGATTGCCTAATAGGATGAAGTGCTTGCTTCCCTCCCCCAGTGAAACCAGTGTCTGTCCAATCCAGTTAAATAGTAAGCTTGGGTGGGGCCGGGGGGGGGGGGGAGCCAGCCTAGGGCAGGTTTACCCGTTTACTCAGTTATTCCTGGAATCTTTAACTGAAACTTAAGAAACTTAACACAGACCCTTACATTCAGTTATTTAGGCTCTAAATGTCTGCTTTAATACACAGTATTATGTTGTTTACCAGCTAAAGATTTTCCAGTTTCATGACCCAGCTCGGGACAGCGACCCCAAACAAATCAAGGTGCAACAGTGGTTCAAAGTCCAGACCTCAATCTGACTGATAAACCACAAATATCAACACTGTAAAGAAGAGAGGGCCAAAACTCATCCACAACAATGTGATGGACAGATAAAGTCATGCAGAAGATTAGTTGATGTTATTGCTGATAAAGTGGTGCTACAAGCTACTGAATTGTTGGGTGTGCTTAGTTTTTCCACTGGACTGCATACACTGTAAATACCAATATACTGTCTGGGGAAGTAAGCCAGGATTGGTCGACAAAAGGCTCAGTGGACGTCTGAGCCACACCGTTTGAGAACTGCACAGAACTGGGCATGAATATTGTGTTTTTTCATTAGGAAGCAGTTGTTAGCTGTAGTGTTATCAGAGTGAGGTCTCGGTTGCAGTACTAACAGTGGTTGTGTCAAGGTTTCACTGATTATTGAATGTGTAGTGTCAAGCTTTGAAAATGGGTGGCTCACTAAACAAAAACCAAAAATCTCAAAAGGAAAAAAAATTATTTTAAAAGAATTTCACTGGGCCGGCCCACATGTGATGAAACAGGGCTGTGTGAAGCAATCCTCAAGTGTTTTAGCGTGGCCTAAGAGCAAAAGAACAAAACAAAAAACCACTCACAGGAGATTTAAGTCAAAGAAACACAACTTTATTTAAGTGTAATCAAAGAAAACCCCCCAAAAAAACTGCATAGGAAATGTTTAAAGTCCACAGAGTGCAGAGAGAGCAGCACGTGGCCGTTATCTTATAGTCTCCGATGCCTTATTTAGACTGAAGACCTGACATTTGCACTTCCATCCATTACAACGTGCATGTGTGTGCACACATGTGTAAAAACACACACACTGAGATTGAACTGATAACAACACACACTGCAGCGTGGATGAGAAAGCACCAGCAGCACCCATCTAAACTCAGCTGGCCACGCTGGCTCACCCCAGCTCTTGGACTGCGAGGAGGATACATTCAGTGGATTTCTGCACAGACGACACAGATGCAGCGCAAACACGCAGACACACGCACATGGCGCCCACTTGACACGCAACAACCAGCTGCTGGAAGAACAGGATACAGCTGACAGGACGAGACGGCTCCCACCTCGGCCGGTGGTAACACAGATTTTCTGTGGTCTCTGCCGTGTCGTGTATCTGCCACCAGCAGATGGCGCCGGCGAGTGAGCAGCAAGATGCCATTTAAGCCTTTTCTTCACAAAATACATTCTAAAAGGGCCAATGAGCATCAAGTGGTGTGAATAGTTGTACTTTTTGTTAAAGATAAAAATAAACAAACCAAAACTTGAACCAGAGGGGAAAGAAAAATAAAATCAGGGTACAAATTGAAAGCATTATTTTCAAATTGAGAAATTATTTGTTTTATATATGCAAGTGGACACACAAAAAGAATCAGACTAGTACAGAGATCATAACAGTGGGGGGTGGGGAGAAAAAAGTCACTACATTATCACTACACGATTCAATGAGACACCTGCAGCACAGCGCTGCTGAGAACTACCTGAGTTTTGTCTTTTTCCTTTCTAAACACATCCCAACCCCTTTTTTTCCCCCTCGTTCTTTTCTTAAGCGTATACAATCATTTAAAAGCAGGTCTATGACCTCGCACACCTGGCTTTGCTTTGTTCTCTCCTGTTAAATTGTGGGAGGCCAGAAATAAAATGGTAGCACAAAGAAACAAAAAAACAAAACAAAAAGCAACGCAGAGCAGGGCCACAGTCGACTGATCATGTGCTCAGCGGCCATCCCTGCACGCTGTCGGGTTCGAATTCAAGAAGGGGAGGCGATTTTTTTAGTTTGTGCTGTTCCTCACACCTACTAAAAGGATTTCTCATCTTAAATTTGAGCAGGGAAGGTTTTTACATCACTTCAGCATGAAAGGACAGCATTCCTATATGCCCGCTCATATAAAGCATTTTAGAGGGAGTTGAGGAAAATTCATTACTAACGGTCGAGGGTCACGCTAGTCAAAACTCTGCCGGTTGTTTCTGTGGATTCAAAGTATGGCTACCCAAACAGTGGGTGCTTTGCAGAGCCTCTAGAGAACAGGAAATACAATCACAAAAGTCAACGGTTAATTCCATCCAACGCAATCCTAACACACACTCGCGCGCTCAAACACACACGCATTTTTGGGTATCCATTTTGGAAACACCACCCCAATAATCAGCTACCCACTCCATCTCAGTTTATCATCTATCTAAAGAGACATCAGTATAATACATAGACTTTTTAAAGCATGCAACAAAATTAAAAAAAAAAAAAGGTTTAAAATACATTTTTTTCCTCTTTAAGAGTGAAGACCTAAGGATCTTAAAGATAGAATTCTGTAATCTTAATTAAAAAATAAAACCCGATGCAACATGAACAAACATGTCAAAGAGTAATACTGAGAAGAAGAGGAAAAAAAATGTTCTACTTTACTGGTTGAAACTGGGTGTTGTAGTCAAAGCAGCAGTGGTTAAATGTGCTAATAGCTACATCCACAATCCTGTCATGCATTTGTTTAAACCAGTGATTCCAACCTATTTCACGATGTTCCCGCCATTCATTCGCTACCTGTAGCTATTACTACTACTATTACTACTACTACATTTTAATTTTTTTGACATTCCATCTGGCTATTTTAACTATTCAATCCAAGCTATTAGCTAACAATTTATCTGCTACCTGTACTTTTAGTCAAATAACAGATGTTTTATAAAAATTGGAAAAATAATTTTAGCTAGCAGTTTAAGGTGTCCTTTACATCCTTTGTTTACCCATTCAGTTTTATTTGTTTATCCATACTGCCATTCAACTGTTTGGCTATGGTTTTGGCAAACAATTTAACAGTTCATCCATCATGTACTACAGCCTGGTCTCGCACCAAACCAGAAACTGTCAAAGAAAAATCCCAAAAAACATAGCGGCTAATTTTTGTCTTCTTGATCGATTGTGTTTTTTACATTTTTATTCATAGACATGAATTGTGACCGAGCGCAAATTTGTGAGTCATTTGTCAGAAGCAGAATTTTCACCACAGAGTATAATGAAACATGGACGTAGCTTTTGAATGGAAAAACGAAGCAGATACGTCAGTGCCTTAAACCTGCATTCTATCCAAAGGCCACTAGATGGCGATAGCTATAGTTCTAAAAAAGGCTTCTGGTCCTTCAGAAATATGTGAGGAAATGGCTGTCTTGTCTTTCCTCCTAAGTTTGTGCTCAGCCACCTGTCTCAAGTCATACTAAAGTCCATTTTATAAATCTTGTACATACCATGTTTTTAAATGGAGGCCTATCCGTGGTACGCTCATTGGCTAATGATTTATGATTAACTACTCGTTAGCCAAATAGTAAGATTCACAATCTGACCTGCCCCTCATCAAAAATGTGGTTTTTGCGAGATTCACATAACAGTGGATGCCATCATGTTAGCCAAGTCTGTCTTTTGTATACAGTCTACGATTTTATCCAGAGAAAGTGGGTACGTGTCACCATGGAAACCAAGAAAACAAAGATTTAAAAAGGAGGTGACAACTGTGATATTGTAACCCAAATTAAATGAAATCCCATCTTGAAATGATACAAATGATGTTGAAAATCTGAAATGCAAGACTGTCTCCACCATTGATTCCTCAGAATATCCTCAGATATTTTACCCCCCCCCCCCCATCACCACCACCACCACCACCACCTTTTAAAAAGTGGGGAAAAAAAAAAAAATCTATTTCATACAAAAATTAGTACAAGGGTAGTGAACAGTTTAAATGTGATTTTCAGGGACATCATATAACATTTAAATTATAAGTATTCATTTAAATTTGTGTAGAAACAACAGATTAAAGTTGTAACTACATTGCATGCCATTGGCCTACCATCAAGCTTTCCAACCATTTTCTCACTTTGATACTAGTTAATCATTTTGCAGCTTTTTCCGGATTTATTTTTTGTTAACTTTACACCTCACATTTCTTCATCTTCACTCGATCTTTATTGGGGAACAGGTTTTGCTCAGTTGGGAATCACTGCTTTAAACCACCAGTCTGAAAGGATACTCCCAGAGGCTACTCCTCTGGAAGAGCCAGCACCAAGCATCCTGAAAATCCACGCGGCAATATTGTGCTGAAATAAGAGGTAATTCATGTGCAGTCAAAAAAGGCGGACATGTGATGGTAACGCTTTAAAAGAGGACATTTCCTCTTGCCCTCACCCCCGGCTCACTAGAACAACTTACAAGTGGAATGGACATGTCCATTATCATCATGAGGTAAAGGTAAACGGGGCCCAGCCCTCTCAAGTGCATCCAGTCAGAGGAAGAGGATTTATCCTCAGGTGCTCTGATTTAACATTTGTATCTTTGATAATAGTCCAGTGACATTAGTCGCCTACAAAGGCATGGTCCAAAAAATTTTAACTCTGCTTGGCACAGAACTATCACAAATCATTTTGGCACAATGCTTTCGTCTGAATCATTTGGTTTCTTGGTGAGAAAAAGCATAAACATACCCCAACATTTACAGTAGATGCAACAAACCAAGGGCTGTTCAGGTTTACGAGCATGGAGCGATGACCATAAAGCGCATTTCATTCAAACTTTGAACAGTACCGTGGATCTTTGGTCCTAGAACTATGGGGCATGTACTGTATTGTGCGGTATGTGAATGAGGTATAAATATCCTAGGAGGTATGCATAAATAAAAGAGTAAACATGATCTATTCAGAATGAATAACAAAAGTAGAGGTATTTGAAGGTTTACATGCACAGTAGCAACGAGTGACAAACTTGAGGTATTTTTTAAGAGTTGAGGTATATGAAACAGTTCTGAGGTAAAGGAAATGTGAGATGAGAGGATGGAAATCCTGATCACGTGCAGACAGACCTCACCTCAGAGGTGAGAGCCAGTCAGCCAATATTTAATAGTTCAAGAACTTTGCAAGGCTAAGGAAGTGGTTAACAAAACTGCAATAGTCTGGTGTTTGTGGTGAGAGGTAGATTGAAGGACAAGGGGATTCCCATAGTGCTTTCACCACAAATGAGTCTCCATCACTTTATGGGAATCTGGATATGTGCGAGGATGACCAAAGACGCTACTTTGAGCCTATGGTAAAACTGTGGCACTGCTCGATGAGCTGGGGGTGATAAATGTGAGGGGGGAGGGAGAATTTCTCTTTGGTGCAAGTATCTCCTGTACTCTATGACAAGGATCTAATTTAAAAATGCACTCACACAGGCAGTGCCTGTGTCTTAGTGGGAAGTGGAAGTACTTGTGCACCCAAGCACGTGTTCTTCTTCAAAACCCACAACTCATTTCAATGAGTGTTATCAACTTTTAGACTTCTCAACAACAATGATTATTTGAGAAATGTTTTACAATTGAGATTCTGATTTGCTTTAAAATCGCCAAATCTTCCGTTGGCCATTGTGCAGGATTTCTAACTTTGGTTGACTCTAGTAGTTATTCTGTAGACCTCCATCTTTAGAGGAATTGATCTACTAGCGTTCAGTCTGGAGGCGTCTCAACTCCAAGCATCAATAAGTAGGGCCGGGCTTTGGAGGTCGTCCTCTCTCATTGGACAGGACTGAATACTTGGCCCCTGGAGCCAAAGAAAGTGGCTTTGAACCACAATGTGAATGCAGAGGATTGTAATGTTAGGCCTTTAATCTGATGTCATTAATGTCATCTGAATGGCCAAATGAGGTGTCCATTTCCGAGGCTTTCGTCACACAGCACGCCTCATCATAAGGGTGTCATTCGATTACTTAAATAACCATTTTAATTTATTTTCTTAATTAAACGTTCAGACAAATCTATTAGGTACAGATCTTGGAAGATTCAATTCTAAAATCCTTTATCTAGTCCTCCTATTGGGAGACCACACAAAGGATGCTGCTTTCCTTGCATATTACTCTCTCTTTAACTGACTGGGTAGTAATTACTAATCCAGTCAGTGGGTTAGAGGTGAGGCCGGGGTTTATGGGGTATTATTCAAAGAATTCATATCATTAGAGGGGCTATGTAAAATCTGACCTCCTGAACTTTATATTTCTACACATCAGTAAATTCATCATAAAAGCCTTAGCCAGTAAAGCTAGAGGGAGAGCCTGAGGTTACAGTTAATTAATGACCTGAGCTCATTTTAAGTCTATCAAGTTTGGCATTGCTTCACACAGACTTCTTAGGCTATCATGACACTAACACCACCACAGAGCCACACAAAGACAACGTTAAATGCGAGAGCAAAAAAAAGAAAAGAAACAAAAACAAAAACAAAACAAAAAAAAAAAAGCAAAACTACAAACATCAAAAGACGCTATTCTACGAGTTTCCTCTCAGCCAAGCCTTCTAATTAGGGCGAATCATGCAACCTCTACAGCGGTCTGAGTATTGTCTCAGCAACAACATTCAGGAGGTTTACTCAAATTTCCAAATGCACAGAAAGAATTCTATTAATCCTGTGCAAATATTAAATGTAGAGTCTATTGTTTTTTTGTCTCTCTTAAATAACAAAGTATAGAGGTAGACTTTTCTTCTTTGTAAAACTTCACGGACAAAAACCTCTGCTTGGAGACTGTGTACATTCATAAGGTAAATGAGGTAGGTACGGAGCAGAGAGTACAAGATTTGAACAAGTGAGAAATTCCCTGAGATGTTTCCTTAAGGAGAGCCGACAGAGAATTCGGAACAGCTGAGGCAGAGGAAGGGAAATATGGCTCTTTTTCTATTGATTATCAATTTTTAGAGGTCCCCCTTTGATGTATATATCACAGGTATCAGATTTTTTTTAAAGAATAGAAATGAAAATGACAAAAATAATCTATAGTTTCAATTTCCCTTCTTTTCAGCATGCTCCCAATCATCTTTGAGCTCTCCTCCTTTCTGCCGATCCATTCTCTCTCCACCGTTTCCTTCATCGGAAAAACTGCAAAAAAAAAAAAAGAAAAAAAAAAAAGAAAAAAAAAAAGAGGCAAAGGTAGGGAGAGAATACAAAAAAAAGGTCGTTTTTTTCCTTTTAGAACTTGAGGATGCGATTATTTCCAAAGTCAACGACCACAATGGCTCCATCGGGCGACACGGCCACACCGGAGGGGCGATCCATCTGTCCGAAGCTGCTCCCCTGCGATCCGAATTTGCATAAGAAGTTTCCGTTGGGCTCGAATATTTGGATTCGGTGGTTGCGGGAGTCGGCCACGATGATGCGGTTCTCTTGGTCCACGGCGACGCCCTGGGGACGCAGAAACTGTCCGTTCCCGGTGCCCTCGGAGCCCAGGAAGCGAGCAGACTGGCAATCTGGTCGAATAACCAAGAGGCGGTGGTTGTTGAAGTCGGTCACCACCAGGTGGTCTTCGTGGTTAAAGGCTACACCTCTGGGAGAGTCGAAGTGTTTCCACAGGGCCCCTTCAAACCCGTACTTGTTGAGGAAAGAACCGTCAGGGGCAAAGAGCTGCACACGATGGTTTCGGGTGTCTGAGACCAGGATCTTACCCTCAGAGTTGACAGCCACATCCCAGGGATAATTAAACTGCCCATTCTTGGTACCCTTTTCCCCAAACTTCAGCAGGAACTGGCCTTCGAAAGTAAACACCTGTCAGAGAGAGCAAACATTTTAGAGCCTCTTATGTTTACATGAGGAGTAGACAGAAAGTAAGCGTGAGGAGCTATGTTTTATCAAAAGCTGACTTTTTAAAGGGCTTTACCCTCCCACCTAATTTTTCTGTGAATAATGGAAAGTCAAAGGCAATTCCAGCTGTGTTGATCATCTCTAACGGGGCTTTCATACCTGCACACGGTGATTGTCCTTATCAGCCACAACAATTCGCCTCTGAGAGTCACATGCAACCCCAGCCGGACGATCAAACTGACCAGGTCGAGAACCCAGAGAGCCAAACTTATGGTGGAAGGCACCGCAAGGCTTGAATATCTGGAGAGAAAACACCGCTTTATTACTCTTTAAAAGTTTCACAGCGCTCCATACTGCAAGACTCATTCATGCACTCACGCTAATGTAAACACAGCTAATGCTTTCATGCTAAGCATCACTCAAACACCTCAAACCAAGCTGTTCCTTGTATTTTATATCTAAAATTCATGCTCACTCTTTAATTCAATAAAGTGCTATTTCTAAGTCTTTCCGTTAGTGATGACATCACAATAACAAACCTACCTGAATACGGTTGTTGCTGCGATCAGCCACCACCACGTATCCCTCCTTGTCCACACAGATGCCCCAGGGTCGACAAAGTTGACCGTCTCCCTCGCCCTCACAGCCAAAGGATGACACTTGGGTGCCGAGTGACCCATAGCTCCGCCCAGACTTCACAATCACCTTGAAGGGGCTGCCCTGGATGTGCTGGTTGCACACCAGCACGGACAGGAGATGCTCCCCCTCACATTTTGGCAGGTAGCCGACGGTGTACGAGCCGTTCTGGTGATCCGTTACATCAGCTGTGGACACGTTACCATCTGTAACCGACATGACTATTGCAGACAGCGCGTCCCCACCTGAAAGACGTGGCTCGCCATCGTGATCGTATCCAACCACAGTGAAGGAGGTAGGCTTACTGCGAAGGGCACTTTTCAGACCCTCACCGTGGGCTTTGGTCACGGGGGCAAAAGCCCCACTGCTAATCAGGCCCATGGACTGGATGGCAATGTAGAGAGCCTGCAGGGACCATTGATGCAGTTAATTGAGCTTCTGTGTTATAACATTTATTTGTAAATGTGAAAATACTGAACAGTGAAATGAGGTAAGCTAAGACTGGCTTGCGATCGTTCTAATGCTGACCTGGTCTGGAGGAGTGAACATGAAGCGGTCGTCCTCTTGTGGCTGCAGCAAGCCTCTGAGGGCCTTGAGTTCATGGATCTGAGTGAGCATTCGCTCCCTCGCCAGCAACACATCCAGGTGGTGGCCCTCATCCAACACCTGGCTTACAGCAGCAATGGTGCTGTCCAGCTTGGTGAGACTCTGGTGGAGTTTCTCCACCTGCAGGTACAGAGACTTGGCCTTCACCTGGCGGATCTTCTCCACCTGCAAGGAGTTGGTACGGGTGATTAGGAAGACAGCTACAGCGAATGTTTACCCACATTCAAGAGCATCCTGTTCGACAAGATTCAACTCATTAGAAATGCACTTTGACTCACAATAGCAAAGTAGAGTCTTGCAAAAATAAATGCACCCATCAACACACACAGTTAGCAGACTTATTTTGTTTCATGGTGTCACCCCCTCTTGTTCAAAAGAACTTAAAGGCTGAAAATGAAAAAGATCATTAAGAGAAATTTTCATTTTCACCCAAAGTCCTGCTGCTCACTCGATATTTTCCCCTTTTTCAGACCGTTCCCTGTGAACTCCAGAGATGTTTCCGTGGGAAATTCCCAGAACATCAGCAGCTTCTGAAATACTCCAAAGACCATCAACCATGCCACGTTAAGTCACTTAAATCACCTTCCTTCCCCATTCCTATGCCATTTGATCTGCAGCAGATCATCCTGACCATGTCTACTAAATAGCACTGCATAACTGCCATGTGATTGATTGATTAGATGTGTGTTTTAACAAGCAGTTAGCGAGCCTAATGATGTGCCTAATGAAGTGGCCGGTGAATAGTTTCTGCCATGTGGATCAGGTCACACACCAATAATGTCTATAAATACTAAACCACTAAGTTTAATGAAGGCTAGTAATGCTACTGTTATAAGTTACTTTCAATAATTTTATCAAACTGCTAAAACTACGACTAGAAGGAAACAGATTACGCACCTTCTTATTTTCTATCATATACATACGCAGTGAAAATATCAGGTCAGTGTACGTTTTACCCTGAACCAAAAAGCTCAGTCATCAAATGCTCTAAATGTGCCGTTTCAGACAGTTTTTTCTACTGTTAGCCCTGTATGTCAGATAGGATATATAACCGTCTCAGGTACGCATCATCAGCTGTGACCAAAGAACAGTCATCTGCCTTTTAAATTTTCCATTTGTGAAGGCCAGTCAATCCAAAGAAAGTTGGCCTTAAGTCAGAGCAGCTAAACAGCTCGTTTCAAGAGCATGAACTGAGCCCCAGCATAACATACAAGATGATTATTCTGAACTGTCAAGCAAAGAGAAAACAGTCTCCTCTTTTATGAACTGAAAAACATTTTCTTTATCCAAGTAATAAAATCATGATGTAGCACATATTCTTAATACCTTTTTAGAAGACCTTTGCAAGTGAAAAACACTGATAAAGATTTGTTTATATGTTCTAAATAGTTGCTTATATATTTCTGTTATATTTTAAATACAACATTCACAAAACATCATCATCTATGCAAAAAGACGACTCTAGTCAAGATTTCCTAACCAATGTCCAGAGACCTTTTTCCTTTGTTGAACAACAGAACACAATAAAGTGCGTAACACTGTATCAAAGACACCAGGACTGGAGATGAAAAGCTGAGAGGGGAAGAACCAAAATGATTTATTAGTTTAAAAAAAAAATGGTGTGGTTTTTTCCACCTCTTTTTAAGTACTTTGACTCTCGTTTAACTGTAACACTGCTCCTGTTAGAAGTCATATTAGGTTCCATTAGAGTCAGAGAGTATAAAGCATTAAAGAGGGTGGTATAACCTGAGAAGCACCGACTGGGCTCTTACTTACTGCAACCCAACAAAAAAGAAAAAAAAAAAAAAAAAGAAGTAAAACACAATAGCCCGACTGCCTCTGTGGTTAGAAGGACTTCTGATAGCGGGGAGGGACCCAAAAGAAACAAAGACTCCAGAAGAGAGGGATTCTTTGTTAACCCGTGGCATAGGTGAAACTGTAATTTGCATCTGTGAGACTAGAGTTACACTTAAGAGTCGCCGAGGACAAAGACTCAAGTTGGGCTTTCTGATGAACAGACAACTAGTTTTAGTCCCTCGGCTGAATGTGGTGAAGAGAGGAATGGCTGAGGTGGTGTGCATTTCAACGAGACAGAGCAAAGCAGGACCAGCTCCTGTCCTAGTTATTCAAGCGCACACCGACTCAGTCACGTATGCAGCATGTTTACCCTCAACTCAGAATCATGAAACTGTCCACTTTCAGATATACAGTGCTGGGTGACTGAAGAGCACCTGACTGGAGACTGTTTCCTTTATTCTAGCACCACTGGGCCGCGCCCACCAGTAACCCTCACAGTGGCCAGCAGAAGACAGCATCCCTGTCCTGTTTTACGTGTGGTACGACCGGTCTGTTGGCAAATCATCCTTATGCTCAAGTTGGTTGTCGGAGCATTTGGAGAGATGTGCAACTGGTATATTGGAAGACAGCACAGGAGCCCGTTTGCATTGGTTTAAAATGCAGTAAGTCAAACATGAGGAGCTGCTCAGTGCACCCAGCAAGTTCCCCATAGTATGAGAGCAAAGTCCGGAAACAGTCCTCATAGATAACACTGGTTACATTGTTACACTGCATTTAGGTTGATGCTCATCGTGTTTTACTCCAATTAGCCATTATAAAAACCTCTTTAAATTGTGTTTTTACTGAAAAATAGTTACAAATAACCCAAATACCATTTTGTTTAAATTAACAGACACATAATGGAACAAAACTAGCTTGCAAAACTCATAGCACATCAATATTATGCTAAGGACTTCCAAAGTGTTGTGAGGATGAAAGGCTGCTATTACTGTGGTGAGGATTCAAAAAGAGAAAAATGAAAAACCACAAGAATGACTAAAACAATAGAAGAGTTTGGAGGAGCACTGTGTCACGCTCCATCAGGTCAAAATATCAGACTTAGTCATATTTCCTAAACTCGCGACATACGGACTATTTTCATGTGATTCAAATAATGATACGCATGTTGGAGAATTGGAAGCAGAGTTATCCCAGGGTGATGGATCTTCCTGTAAACCTGGGTGGCCCTGCGTCTTCTGTAGGCTTTAGGCCAAACTGTCAGCGTAACAGCTGATTTTGGTTAATTAACCAATCTCGACATGTATGCTTTCAAGCACTGCGTATTCCCCTTAACTATGATTTACAGCCCCGTGTTTAATCCCCACGGAGACTCCGCCCCAATGGGTGCTATCATTTGCATTTTCACTCCTGCACTGGTGTGCGTGAACGCTAAAGCTGAGATGATTACATTGGATATGAACCACTTAAATAACAGTTATTTTACTGAAAGGTAAAAGGAAAGGAGAAAGAAAATGGATGGAGCAAACCAGATTTAAAAAAAAAAACAAAAAAAAAAACCTCCATCCTGAAGTCCTTTAAAGACTGGATGTCTAAAGTGATTGTGAATATGTCCTGCGTTAAAATATTTCTGGACTATTTTTGAACCAAGCTCCATTTTTCACATGCAAATAAACAGGTCCAGCCAATCACATTACTGCATTTCCCAACAAATGCACTCACAGCTCAAGACATGCACAGATGCTGGATATATAATGATATAGAAATGGTAACAACCTGAAATATGTAAGCGGTCATGATACAGCTTCAACTTGAAAATGGATTAATCCAGAATCTCTGTTTCTGTTTAGAAACGTCAGGACCAGCTCATCGTCACTTGATGCTGACTTCAGTGCATTTTTGAGGAAATTTTTTTATACGTTTTGTTTATACGTTACAAGAAGTTTGAATCCAAAAAAATCCTGAAGTGTGGGGTGTTTTTCTTCTGTGTGTAATGTCCTTTATCCTTGTTGCTGTGGTGTTGTTGCTACAACATGACCTGTAGTTGCTTTTCCTATAGGAAGGTGTAACTCTGCGACACTGGAGGCAACATCTGAGTCTAGTTTGCTTTGTTTAAGTCCCACTTTCACAGGAAAAAAAAAACAAAAAACATACACTCCACACAGAAAGACCCAAGCCGGTCAGTAGATTAAAACCCAGGATGTGCTTAATGTGAGGACAGTGCTAACTAGTGGTGCAACAGATCAAAAATCTCACGGTTCGGATCGGATCACGGTTTTAAGTCACGGATGGGATCAATTTTCGGATCAGCAAAAAAAGACAAAAATTTAACATTTACTTCTTGAGGTATTTTTTGCCTGTTAAAAACATTTAACTCTAGACTCATTCCACGCAATTAAAAAAAACCCCAATATGGTACAATATAGTTCAGTACAGTCTTTGTATCTACCACTCAATTCAATTTTATTTATAAAGTGCCAAATCACAACAACAGTCGCCTCAAGGCGCTTTATATTGTAAGGTAGACCCTAGAATAATACATATCGCTCATTATATCGCACTCTGCTGTGATATAATGAGCTGTCACGGTCACGTAGCTTTACGTTGCCCTGGAGGTCCACCCATTTGTAGTAGTTAGGGCAACAGAAGATGCCTGGGACAGTTCAGCCACAACTTAAATCTTTTCCTGCTCATACATGCTTGGAACGATCTTGCCACTAAAGTGGACGCGAACGGGATATCATAGCGTGGCTCAAGCACGTTCATCATAGTTTAAACCCCTTGTTTTGCACAACAGAATACGGCCTCCCGTCTGCAGCTAAACACCCTAGCAGCTTTTGTAATAGCTTTAGTCCGGTCGGACTGGGCAGCAAAGGGCTGCTTAAATACTGTAAACTCCTCTGCTCCTCCACTTGGACCGCTAGCGCTGGCCATAACTATCGCTTGACAGACCCACCACACGCACCATACACACACTTTTTTTTCCTCCCCTCGTTTTTAAATCTTCGGATCACGTGCCAAACCGTGGAGTGGGATCGGTTTGGATTACGGATCAACCGTGATCCGTTGCCCCACTAGTGCTAACCCACCACACCACCATGCTGACCATGAACAGTGACCAGTAGTATACCTTTTAGACATCCAATATTTAGTAAAGAAGTGTTATCAGTCAAACGTAGTGACATTTGGACTAATATTTCAGCTATAATAAGACAATGCACTACCGCCAATCCATTTAAAACTCAATGGCTAAAGAGGAATCAGATCCGTGAGCATTCATTTTGGACTGATTTGTTATCTTTGATGGTGTGTGTTTTTAAAGGACTTTAAAGGACTACAGATAAAAAGGTAGCCGTTTGGCTAACTCTGGCACATTGACACTAATATGTCCCTTTTGAATAAAATGAGTTCAAAGTCAGGTGTAAAAATGTTTCACTAAAGGCTGATAAATACACAAAGTAGCAGCTCACCTTCCATAGAAGCTCACACTCCCTCTCCTCCAGCGCTTTCTTGTGTCTCAGGACAAGAGCCTTCACTTCTGTTTGCACCACTTTAGCCTTGATCTCCACCTGCTCGGACATGGCCTGGACCTTGTCCATGCTTAGCTAGAGACACACAACACAAAATTGTAAGATGTGACATAGAAATGCTGTCAACTTTGGAGACAATCAGAACAGAAAAGAAAACCCAGGCTGCTATTTAAAAATTAAAAATTAAAAAATAAAATAAAAAAAATAAAAAAATACCACTAGCAATGGAAAGGCACAAAGAGAGGACTATAATGTGCAAATGTAGCTGTCACTCTGTAGTGTGACAAAGGGCGGGAACGTATAAAGACTGGCCTGTTTTATTAGCCATATGGGACCCAGAAACAGGACGCAGAGGATCAGGAAACATAAAAGGACACTGTATGTGACATCCAAATCAGTGCACGAGCACCTGCAGAGATTTTGTGATCTATTCTTTTGTCACATTTGGTGGTACTTTTAGAAGGGAAGAGGAAACATGAGCCAGGAATAGGAAGTCACTTCACACTGCCCAAAAATGATGCAACTTCCTACTAGAAGGGACAGACTTTGGGGAAGAAAAAAAAAAAAAAAAAAAAAAAAAAATCACATGAAGATCATGTTTGACGTGGATTTCTCCATTTGTTGAGACACTGAGGATTTAAAGTCCACAGAATGGATACTGAAAAGTATTGGAAGATGCCATTGCATGGTTAGACTGGTTAGATTAGACTAAAGTATTTACAATGTGAATCTCTGTGAACTTAAAAGCAGTCTCATTTTACAGTCGGGCTCAACAGAAAGAGCACGTTTATAACCTGGATCAATACAAGCACTGAAAAGCAATAGCACCAAACAAAAGGTCTTAGCTTTTACAACACTGAGTTTCCCTTTGCCTCCCCCCGCCTCTCAGTTTTATCTGGCCTTTCCTCTGGCAGTTTCTGGGGGGTCAGAGGGTGATCAGGACCTCACAGGGACGAAGGGGAGGAGGGTTTAAGTCTTCCTTTGTGATATCGGCCGCAAGGATCAAAGGTCAGCTAAACCACCGCTCGCGCTCTGCAGCCCCGGTCTTAAGACACATAACACCCCCAATGCATCCCTGCAGCAATAAAGCCTGGCAGCAGGGCTCTTTTCTCTTTGGCCTGGCTATTTGAAACAGCCAGCTAAAGGGACAACTAAATCAGGCCCCCAGAGAAGAAACAGCAGGACGGGAATTCTGAAGGAATCAGAGGGGCCGACTGTTGTCAAAGTTAATAAGGAGCCACGTTGAAATTAAAATGCTACCACCTTTTTCTCACCATCTGTACATTTCTACAAGACTGATTTTTTGATACTGATAGGAAATCTATTTAACGATTTCTTTCACCCTCTCCTCTCTTAACCATCTCTGTTTCCCTCCCTGTGATTTTTTTTTTTTGCATCTCCTGCTTCCACCCCTCCATCTCTCTCTCTCTCCCTCGCAGTCTCTGTGTCGCCATCATCTTCCGCATTTCTCTTCACATTCCCAGAGGAGCACAGCTTGCAGCACAAAGAGAGTCAAACTAACCAATCAAACCTTCTGAGGCATAGAGCTCCGGCCAACCAGGAGGTCACAAGTCCAGGGTTAGGGGTCAACGAAGATAATGGGTATAGAGTGGGCGGAAATTTCCTACCTCAGGGGACAGCAGAGTGTGTGCGTGTGTGTTGCCTATGCCTACGTTTCTGTTTGCACATTATCTGGCGTCAGTATTTACTCCCGCGGTGACCTGGACAAAAGTGGACAGACACACAAACACACACACAAAGCCCAAGGTGCTGCCAGACGACAGGTGGTGTATCTTATGACTCAGCTACTCGTACCCCAGTGCTTCTCATGAAACCAAGTGTGTGGTGTTTGTTGTTGTTGATGATAATGATGATCCCAGTGTGTGCTGTGGGACATGACTTTTATTTCTGGCCAGGAGTTTGGCAATCTATGTGGTGACATTTCTGAATTTGTTGACATAAGCGCTGCTCACGCACCAATAAATCAGCCAAGCAGCACAAAGATACAGAGAGTGTGACAAAGGCCAAGGGTTAAAACAAACAACAAAACGAACACACGAAAAAGCCACATTTGTTAACTTGC
The DNA here is from genome assembly GCF_041146795.1 of Maylandia zebra. Taxonomy (NCBI): domain Eukaryota; kingdom Metazoa; phylum Chordata; class Actinopteri; order Cichliformes; family Cichlidae; genus Maylandia; species Maylandia zebra. Next base: position 25,996,838 of record NC_135187.1, read on the forward strand.
TATTTTAAACACTGGTATCAGCTGAGAATTTCACAATCAGTGCATCCCTACAACTACCCATCCATTAAGGTACAAAGCAAGGCGCGGTCACACAGAGGTTAAGCTGGGAAATGGATAGGCGAGGCACATGCTCTACTGAATAGATAGTACGTGCCAGCAAGTCGTGTGACCTCAGCGCAATGAGCTAGTGTTTCATGTTTTGGGTGAGTGTTTACCAAAGTCACAACCACCACCCCGCCTTTGAGGCAACTTAGATAACACTCGTGTGTCTGACGTATCCCTGTGAGCCAGTTACCATTTCAAACTAACAACTAATCCATTACCCGACTTTACGATTGGCTGAGTGTTTGACCACAAGGCATTCAAAAAGGAATTTATAAACTTTCTTTTTTTTTCTTTTTTTTTTTAAACTGCTCATTGCAATTTATCCATTCTTCCCCCTACCTTAATCAAAATTTAGACTGACATGTGAATAACTGAAGATTCCACTATTACTCACAGAAAATCCTTCTGCTCATTGTTTGGAATTTTTAATGTGACAAAAAAACAAAACAAAACAAAAAAAAACAAAAAACACAAAAACCCAAAACATGACCAGGCAGACTAAAGTGTTAATAAAACTCACATTTTTTCCTCCAACTTATTCATGTGTCACTGTATAAGCAGGAATTTCGGTTGGGGGTGGGGGGGCTTAGGAAGCTGCCACCCAATCTATAATTATGTAAATGAAGAGAGGTGTTGTGTGTTTGTGTGGGAGTGGGAGAAAGAGGTGGAGGGGGAGCGAGTGAATACAGGGGGGCAAAGTGCTGCACTTCTGTGAAAGAAGAGGGGAGTTTTCCTTTCTCTGAAATCCTTTAAATACCTCATCTACCCTCCCCCATACTCCTTTCCACTCCTCCTCCCCTTTGACCTTCAGCCTTATCCCCCCCACCCTCACCCCCACTCAAAAGAACTCATTCCATACAGCCCCACCCCCCCCTTCTTTTAGGGCCAGCTGGAGACCTCTAACCCCTAAGGCTTCCCAGCACCAGGGACTGGTCACTCTCAAACATATTGAAGCTGATTGTCTCCCATAGGTGGTCACTCTGTCCTGAAGGGGGGGGGCACGCACAGCTGCTCTCTAGTTTCCACTCAGCCTCATTAGGCAGTGATAAAGGTTCATTTGGATATTTTAATCTTGGCAAGAACCTTGTTTTTGTCAGAAGTAGGACAACCTTACCTGTAAGTCCTTGAATTGTTTGGGTTTGTTGAGTTAGCACTCAAATCACGTTCTTCTGATTCTTCTCCAACACAGTGTGTTGAGTCACCTCACCAGCACCAACATACAAACAACAGAATTTATCATCAGTGAGGTTGCGGTCCTACCTGCACCGCCTGTCGTCCCTGCTGTGCATCTGCCAGCAGCTGGATGGTGATGGCCCGGCAGTCCTGAACGGCGTCTTGCAGGTAAACGAAAGTGTGGCCCATGTGACGGCCCATGCTGCACTCTCTGCAGATAGGCACCGTGCAGGTTTCACAGAAGAACAGAAACACCTGAGAAAACAGGTAGCACACGCATCGTTTCAGCTGTGCATTCAGACATCAACATCAAGCTCAAAGGGGCCAAAGTCTGGGTGCTGACCACAGCAACTCCAGTCTCAGAGGCATGCATCAGAGTTTGAATGTGTGTGAATGTTAGATAGCTATATAGCACTTACATAAAAAAGGAAAAAAAAAAAGTGCTTATATGAATGGGTGAGTGAGGCATATTGTACAAAGCGCTTTGAGTACTTGGGTAGAGTAGAAAAGTGCTATATAAGAACAGTTTAACATAGGGCTTAATGCTACACACATGCTGACACATGAACCTCATCTCCAAATAATAAAATCAAGTCTTCTCTTTCGGATACTGCTAATATGGTTGTGTCTGGCAAAGAAAGCCCCACCCATCTGCTTCTCGAACCGTCGGTTTATGTGGAGCAACCAAACAGAAGAAAGCTGGCTTAAAGGGAGGGCGGGACCTAAAGCAGCTCGTTTTAGAGAGTGGATACAATGAGGGCGATGCACTGAGGTCCAGCGTAAGATAAACGAGTCTGGTTTGACTGGATGACTTCCATCTATGCTGTATTTTGTTTTTTTGCATTTTAAATCGCTACTAGCACGAGCAGCAAATGTTCAGGTGATATGCGTTTTCACGCCTGTTACTGATGGATGTTATTTCTGAAACGGTGCCCGACTCCTCATCTCAACTATAATCTGGATGCAGCGTCGGTGTTGTGTTTTGCTGCTGTGAGTCAACAAAAGGTCGACGGTAAAATGAGACAAGCAGCATGAATAAATTAAGCACCACAATAAGAGTTAGTCCCCCACACACACACACACACACACACACCTAATTTAAGAGAAAAGGCTTTGAATGATAAAGAAGTTATCCATATGCATGTCCTAGCAGGGAGGCTCAAACAGAGCTCAAAACCCCTGAGCGCACTTCTCTTCTTAAACATGGCGGCCAAGAGGCCACCAAAACTCAATCAATACTCAATCTGGAAAGAAGTCTTGGGCTTGTTGAGATTTTAACACAAATATTGCTAATATGCTCCCATGTTTATCAGGATGCACCACATACAGGAGATGAGGTAAAAGCTGCACTGATCATCGTGGACAAAAATGTCCCTCAGGACAGAAATGGAAGATGTCATTTAACCTTTGCTGCTAAACGCTGAGCTTTGCTTTAAACCCTCCTGCTTGAATACCGATCGCTTGTAATGGAGGGCTAATTAAATATGCACAGGGCGTCATATCCCAAAGAGACACCAGATCAGTGGCACCCAATAGCAGGAGACCTGAGTGGATGGGGAGGGGCCTGCAATCAATTCATCAATATTGGCTGTTCCCCTGGGGAGCAGGATAATCTAATAGGACGCACACCTCCCCCTTTATCAGACTTCCTCCTCTTTCTGCCTCTGGCTGTTGGATCCTTTTCTTCTTGTGCTTTTCTTACAATCTCTCCTTCTGTTAACGTCAGTGCTTCACTTCGATCTCGGCACCACTTTGTCACTCAGTGCCTTCCTCTTCCCGGCTTTCCTGTCCCATCCCTCCCCCGATGACTTCTCACAAATTCCAGGAGCACAGGACACACAACAGCGAGGAATGCAGCTGGTTTGGAGAGGAGGGGGTGAGGAGGATGAGGAAGGTGATGTGGGGTGGGGTGGGGTTGAGCGATTGACGAATAGCTGCAAATCAGCAGTACAGGGATCAAACGCAACTCCTCCAAGTGACTACTGCATGACCAGTTATTTAATGAAATCCATGTTTAAGGCGGGTGGGAAAATAATTTTAGATGAAGACTCTTCTTATAATCATTTAGGGTGACAAATAGAGGGAATCAATTCCACTGAACACCTCTATCATCACTAAAGTTTAATATGGGTCATTCAGAAACCAATACCTCAAAGCTGTGTTATTTCAGGCTGCCATTTGTGCATGCTGTAACATGGCCAAGAGAAAAACAACAGGAGTCTTCTTTCACGGTAGCAGATCTTTGCTGCAAGGCCCTTCACACATTTTTAATCCTATCTGCTCCACACATGTCATCAACGGTCCTTGAGGTGAATCATACTCTCTCATACACACAGTGTTGGAGATTACATAACAACACCAGGCCTCTAGGAGCAAGGATCGATATTATTGACTTGCACAGAATACAGTCTCTTTAAGGCAGTGCTCTCTCTCAGCCTGCCTCTGTCTTCAGTACCTCTTTCAGTCTGAGGCAGGTTCTTTCTAGGAGATCGGTTGAAGTGGATTTGCAAGTTTTAAACTGTATAAGGACTGTGTTTTTATTAGAAATAGGAGAATCATGCCTGAGAGTTGTGGCTTTAAGTTAGGACCACAGATTGTACATGAAAGAGAGACACTGCCATCCTGTCGTTGCCCAGAGGTTAAATGCTAACATTTAATGAAACAGTGATGTGTCAAGTTATTTGCAAAGGACGGGGGTATTACACAGTCACTGATTTTAAAATTTAAAGGGGAAAAAAAAAAAAATGTCAAAAATTGAATCTGCCCGAGTCCTTTTACTGCTTGTCTTCCCCCTGCTGTCTCACATTTTTCATGTCTTCTCTCTAATACCCTATATTAATAAAGGTTCAAAATTCTTCCCCTGGAGCTGTTATGGAGGAAACCAGTTTTTGTAAAAGACTATTTACTTTCTTTTTAAAAAGGAGTTTAGTTAAAAAAATAAAAATATTTACAGATGCAGCCCACAGGCTTTTGGACAGTGAGACACTCTGTAATTGTGTTTATGTACCACCACAACTTTGCATTACCTGTTTAGGACTTATGGTCATTTTTAAGTAAACAGTGCCCCAATTTCAGAGGCTCAAAAGTAACTGGCCAATTTATTGATGAGCAGTGTCATGGTCAGGTGAAGCCTGTTCCCTGGTCACCCCATTACAAATTACATAAATATTCTGAGATGACTACAGGTGTTGGACTTGTATTTGAAAGCGTCTGACTAGAACTTCAATTGCCAAATCAAAATAACATTTGCCTCGAGGCGCTTTATAACTGTAAGATAAAGGTTCTACAATAATACAGCAACCTCCAAATAGCAGACACCCCCCTATCAGCAAACACTTGGCAACAGTGGGAAGGAAAAAACATGCTTTTAACGGGAAGAAACCTCTGGTAGAGCCAGGCTAAGAGAGAGGCCATCACTAGGATGGAAAACAAAAAACAAAGCTATCAAAGAGATAGCAAAGCTTTAACAGTCTGCAGACTTTGAAAGACCCAACTGTAACATTCACTTTTCAAACTTAACATGTGCACTGGTGTTGAAAATTGTTAATAGTTGACGCGTCGTTTGAAGCTTTGTAAGATCCCAAAACATGCAGGAATAAGTAGTAGGAATTAAGCGTGTAATAACGGACTGAAACAGAAGATGGCAGCACTGCATGTACAAGGATGCCAGCTGCCGTTAAACCCCGAAAAAGAAGAAGCAGTGTCCGGTATCGTAGCTGTGTCCAAATTCAGGAACCGCATCCTCCTGTGCCCACTTTTGTAGGCCGATTACGTTACAGCGACACGACGAAGACTGTCCAAATTTGAAGACTCCGACAAATGCGCCCTTCATTTTCCGGCTCACTAGAGCCGGTGAGAACACCGGACTCCCGGCAAATAATTTTCAAACCCACCTCCGTCTTTCGCTACTCAGGTTAAACATGATAAAAGTTACTTAGATAACTTAAAAATGTTATTGTTTGGCTTTTTTCAGTATTTTATTTGTTCCTGAGTAAATCGGTTTGTCTGAGATTAAAGTTATAGTTTTTACACAGCTGAATAAACGTCAAGCAGGCAACTGATTATCAGAAGTGTGAGATGCTCGAGAATATACTCCGGTGTCCTGTTATATTTTAGATAGCAAGGAGCACACGGCTGAGTTTATTAAATTCCACCGAAACAATCTGCAAATGTCATTAAAATTTAATAAACTACCATCTTGTCTTTATTTTTAGCTAGCACATACCTTAAACACTTAAAGCTGTAAGCTAATGATAGTTATATAAGAGCAGATGCTGCTGGTGCAATAAGCTGTACGTTTTACGTCCAATGGATGCATGATCTGATTAGTCGACTAATCGCAAAAATAATCAATGACTAGTCGACTATCAAAATAATCGTTTGTGGCAGCCCTAGAGACAATTCTGACATGTCCAAAATATTGTAGATGTCACATCAGGCAGCACCATGTGCTTGCCATGAAGAAATGAGAACAACATGAAAAGATGTGAAATGTGGGTAATGCCATCAAAGTTGTAAATTCCACAGAGAACAGCCTGGAGGGGAGGCCTCGAGGCAGAGCAGACTCACCAACATTATTTATTACACACTAATGCGTGGCACGAGCAAAGGCTTCAGGCAGAGGGACATTCTGCTCGTCTACATCCAAAAGGCATGGTGACACAGAGGGTCAAGTACCAATCACGTCCAGACTGCTGGATCTTTGCACACTTTTATTGCTTGAATGTTATTTTGCTCCTATACCTTCTTGGTTCTTCTGCATTCGGCTCCACAGTTCACAAAAGCCTTGTGCTGTAATGAGAATGTTAAATGAAATGACGATTTCATGAAAATGGTAAACACCTTAGCTAACACATCATAAATACTATTATTGGGTAATTCATAATAGCAAAAGGACTAACATCAATACGTGTTAATATTAGCCATTTAATCATTAAACAACTTTAACTTTTTAACATTTATGATAACCTATGTTTACCACTTTAATGTTGTTCAAACAGGAGGTCTGACCCCTGAAATTTGCCCCAAAATCATTGTTCAGTGTTGTGAACTTCAATTTTAGCTGTTAGTATTGCTAACAGCAACAGAGGCAATCGTGGCTCAAAGAGTTGGCAGTTCGTCTTGTAACCGGAAGGTTGCCGGTTCGAGCTCGGACAGTCTCGGTCGTTGTGTCCTTGGGCAAGACACTTCACCTGCCGCCTACTGGTGAAGGCCAGAGGGGCCGATGGCGCAATATGGCAGCCTCGCCTCTGTCAGTCTGCCCCAGGGCAGCTGTGGCTACACCTGTAGCTTGCCTCCACCAGTGTGTGAATGTGAGAGTGAATGAATAGTGGAATTGTAAAGCGCTTTTCGAGACCCTCAAAGCGCTATATAAATGCAATCCATTATTATTATTATTATTATTACTGTATGAAATGTAGGCATCCTAAATCTTAAAATTATAAAACTAAAAACAAAGAGGAGAAGCTGGAGAGGAAGAGGAGTAAACAGAAACTGATTCAATGACAAAAATAAATACATAAAAAAAATTTAGTGTTGATCTTTGTAACCTCAAAATCATGAATTGATTAATACACTGATGAGTTAGGGTGTGCATTTTCACCCGAATCTGACGTTGTGTTGCATTTTTGTCTTTTTAAATAAATGCCAATAGTTTCACGCCGCAGCACCGTCACAAAGCAAAAAGGTTAACTCCTGAGGGAAATAACAGCGATGCACAATGGCTGCAAGTTCCCCGTATTTGTATTCACACAGCAGCAGGATCAATCCTGTTTCCCCTTTCCCACCATGCAATGCACTGGGAATGTGGGGGGGGGGGGGGGGGGGGGGGGGCACAAACTTCAATAGCCAATTTAAAAAAAAAAAAAAAAAAAAAAATCACTGCATGCAGCATGCATGCGCTCCCTGCGTGCACAGCCGAGTGGGGGGAAGGGACGAGGGCCATGTAATGTCACACAGTGGTGCCACAGAAACAGGGCTGCTTGGGAAACTGAAAACAAGTTTGCTCAAAAAACAAAACAAAAAACTAATCGCGCACGCATTGCAGCAGTGAATTTCTACAGCTGCCCACTGGTACCAGACAATGAATAGACGTTAACCTGCTGGATTACTTTTACAAAGCATAGTAGTGTCAATAAAGCAGTTTACCATCACATCATTTGACCAGCCCGCAACACGCTTTATCCACAAACCAACACAAGAAAAAAAAAAAAAAAAACCTGAGTTTTTCCTGCTGCCAAGATTGCCGGGCAGAGACACTTGGATATCTGTAAACTTACGGCTTAATTCAGCTTGTTACCAGTTAAGAGACTCTTGTTAACACGACCTTTAAACTAGATTGAGATTTGAAAAGGAAAAAAATTGTAAGAATTTATTAAATTGCACAAAAAACCAAGCAATTTTCAGACCTGGCAACCATATTTCTGTCAGCCCCTACAAAGCACTTATGTTTGACAGCTGAAATTTGTAGGTATTTGTCTACAAAGGGTGACTGTCTATGTAGACACTTTGTATATCAGAACCTCGTCTCCTCCAAAGCCGACTCAATGATCAACAGCAGCACAAGCAGAAGATTGTTGTCTCCAATGTTGTTGACAGTAAGCAGCTCCAGCATCTAGAAGGCCGACTCACAGCCCTGCTAGCAACTGCATGTCCGCATGTGCAGCCTCCTCTAATTTGTACAAATACTATCATTTTAAACTCAACTGAAGTAAATTGAAGTAAGCTGAAGCCAGCAAGATTTAGCAAGTTTACACTTTAATTTCATAATTTTAAAAAACAGCTGTGATCCAAACGCGTTTCCTCCTGTATTTTATTTTTCCACCAACAGTGTGTAAGAGCTCTGTGAGAAAACTCATGAACATTTTAACCCAGAATGAATCTGTTTAAAGTTGAATTCATTTAAAACATCTTTTAAATGGAAATGGTTTCCAAAGTTCAAAAAGTGACGCATGAGTACAACAGGACTTGCTTGAATCATTTAAATAGAGACCTTCTGTTAATCTGTGTCATCGCCTCAGGTCTCTGTGCTCTTTTCTTTAACTGCCTGTCAACACAAAGACAGAAAAGGTCAGAGCGAAAAGGAAAATTCCTAGAAGCTGATGTCACATGTCAGTGTGAATTTGTGAAAGGCAGTTTTATTCACCAGTGGAAAAAATAAAGCTTCAAGTAACCAAGTGATTAAGTAACTCACTTTATGTAATTACTATACTCAGACTGCTCATCTCTTTTTTGAAGACAACAACAAAACTTCAAACACTGCTTTTAAAGATAGTTATACTGGACTTCACTTGAAAGATGTTTTTATGTAAAACAAAGTTCAGCAATAAATATATTTCACACAATCACAAAGAGGCAAAAAAAGCTAAATAAATACTGTTGTTATCATTTTTAGAAAGTGTGTCGGTTTTAAACTTCCAAACACTTGATTACCAGTCCAGAATTGCAGCACACCCCATTGCAACACTTCAGGCAGGAGCAGACGTCAGGACATAAGGTTAAGCATGTGCACGTACACACACGAAACCTTCCTTTACTAAGACATGACTTAGAGGCCACAATGTGAAGTGCAAAAAAAAAGCTGTCTCAGCTACAGCAGAGGTCCTTTTTCTTCAAACAGGCTGTTACACCAGGCAGATTTTATGCATCAGTCATCCTTCAGTGAGCAAACTAACTTCAGCATGTGCTGGAGTTAAATTAGAAAACTAGAGGAAGATCAGCAGAGTTACTCCACTTATGAAAGCCTAACCAGCCAGCATCAGCACTAAGCCACTTTGGTATGTTCGGGCTGGATAATCTGAGGAATAACTGATCCTAACATTCCCAGCAATCCTTGGAAAGCCATCTGGCAGACAAAGGTCCTTCGATGCAAATCACAGACACCTACTCTTATCTTTTGAGAAAACGCTCTGCATATCTTGTTCACAAAGTTTCTCCCTCCCCTCTTTGTTCCCACCATTGCTCTCTCTCTCTCTCTCTCTCCTCTCCTCATTCTCAACACCTCGCCCCCACCCCCACCGGCCGCTGCTCCGCCCTCTTGTGGCAACCCCCGTTGGCTCGCTGCCACGAACACAACATGCACAGGGACACTCCTGCCGATGTTTTGAAACTTAGCCAGCTACAACACGCGGAGGGCGGTGGCTGTAATACAACGATCTGATTGGACAGCCCCGCTGAAGGAAAAACCCACAGTCAGCTGGCCTCCTTTGCATGGACAGCATGTGAGTGATTGTGATGCGCTCACTGGAGCAGTGAAGTTTAAAAATAAATAAATAAATAAACTGAAGTAATGACACAGAGACGGGGCAGATAAAAGGAATAATCGCAACAATACAATTATGAAACGCAAGCCGGCAGAAAAGAGGAATTAAATGAATAGGATGTAATGTGCAGCAGCGTTCTGCCTAATAAACAACCCACATGCTCCATGAGCCTCAGCTCGTCACAGCCACCTCTTCCCCTCTTTTTCTTAATATAAGGCTTCAACTGTTATCTTGCAAGCTCATTTGCTGGAAAATATTCACAACGTATTTAATAAACTCTGACACTGGTTACAAAAACACAATGTTCACAGTCAGCCCGCCATCCTAGCTGTTATTCAGCATTTACTTTCTGTACTTTTGTAGCCAGTTCTCTGCACATTACTTATGCTCTGATGTTGCCACCTTTCTTTGCAGTCACCCTTCTTTGGTCTCACGTCCATCATCTGATTTGTCACACACCACAACATCAGCCCTGAAAGCTGAGAGATTCATTGTGAGTGAGGCTGCAAATAATGTCACAAAGTGAAGTGGCAGTAAGACCTGAAGTGTGAGTTGCATCAAAAACTGGTGCACGTGTTCCTCAAGCACAGAGCCATCACTCAAAAACTGAAGAAGCCCTAGCAATCACCACAAATCAGGCAATTAGCTACTCTTACGTATGAAAGGCTAAGATACTAATACAGACTAGCCCAAAACTAATATTATGAAGGAAGGATTAAGACTTATTTTTCTATTTTCTTTTAAAGCTACAGCTTCCCTGCTACACATATTCTTAATATAAAACATTCAAATGACTGAAAGAAAGTCTTGGGTTATTCTGAATGTTTGTGGGGGTTTTTTTCTTAAGTTCTCTTAATTTTTACAACTAATGTGTATATCAGCTTTTTTCTAACTTATTGGAAAAAGAAAGCACGTTAGTCACTGGTCAAATCCAGTTGGTACAGTACAAAGATTACTTCTTCATGTTAGCGTTGCTTCTGTTTTGGAGGCATGGAGGAGGAGGACACTTAACATCTTAATGATTAATAAACGTTCTCTTTTGTTGGAAGAGGAAACCTTTAATGTTGGAATGTGAGCCAGAGTAAGTAGCAAATGTGATTGGTTTGCCTTTTGTGTTGAACAACTCAGCGTTATCACACAGTGTTTCACTTGCACAAATGTGCAATCTTTCAGAAAAAGCAGGTCATGGAAAACACATCCAAAAGTAACAACAAAGCATGCAAACTACCGCAACTGCATCAAACACCTGCTTAAAGCCTAAAGACTAAATAAAGTGAGGTGGACAAATTATGACTGGAAGCTGTGCAGTGTTACCCAAATAAAGTCAAATGTGTTAACAACACAATCCCACCGAGTGAGGTCAAATAATGGCCAATTAAAACCCCATTTGGACATAGCCACGGAGGAGGAAGTGGCAGGCTCCAGGTTTTGAATGGGTTTTAAATCCAGTTGTCAGAGAGAATGTGATAAATGCCTTCCTTTCTATCCATTAAATTTATATGGCCCAAAGTCCTCGAATGGACTTCAAAGTCAACACACACACACTTCCCTTTAGCCTACATGAAACACAGTCACAACACACAGGAAACAAGGAATGCTTTCTAATTACTAGGCACATGTTGCACATTAAAACTCTGGAAGTCCAACTTCATATAATCCAACTCTGGTGGCTGTGTGGAAACACACACAGAAACACTAAAATCCTCTTCAGAGGATAACTACCTACAGATGGGAGATGCTCTTGGATGAAAATGCTGCTGCCACACTCGTACAGATACTTTGAGTGATGAAAAGAAATCACTCGCTCCTCAACAGCAACAGCTGCTACATCACGCCGAGGAGACTTTCTGCATCTATAATGGTCATCGTCTCTGACACAGAACAGAGTGCTGATGAGAAAGACAGGAGTCGACAGAGGAAATACCCGGTGTGTGTGTGAGTGAGAGAGAGGGGGGAGAAAGAGAACCCAGGAGGTATAAACTCAAGTTACAGGAATTCCTCTGGCCTTGTATCAGCGTCAGTGTTGGGTTAGGTTTCCTTACAAACATTCTGTGTTAGCGAGCTCTGGGAGAGGGGGGAGTAGCGCTCAGGATCACAGAGCAGAGCATGCATGTGTTTTAAGTGACCACATTCCTTGGCAGAACATGACAATGGTTCAGTAAAGTTTAACAAATAAAAGCCTGACAAACGCTCCTCACCAGTACTGACTTTAAATCCTGACCCAACTGGTCCCTGAGCAGATACGAGAGCACCGTCAAAGTAATTAGTTCAACTTCACCTCATCCTCATACCGCTGCACAATTTAGGTACTCACTGCCCAGCATCCACTTTGTGCCTGCTCTCAGGCTGCTCCACCAACCCCCGAGACTATTTGGGCGTGTGCTGCTGAAAAACCACGCACGTGCACAACCACCCACGTAGCTATGGCGACAACAATTTAATTTGAAGCACAGGGTGACATTCTGTGGGATTATCATACCATTATCCCTCTCTCAGACCAGGATCCATATGTATTTGGGTATTGGAGGGTGACACCACAGCAAGCAGAGGGCACTCCTTCGATGTAATCCAATTTTCCATTGCTGCTTCACACTAACACACAGACGCAGCGTGGGACACTCTCTGCACAGTCCAGATTAGGAGCAGGGGCATTTATGCTGCTAAAGTAGACCAACATATTCACTTGGCCGTCGTCTATAGTGCAGCAATACCAGCTCTCCAGCCAGAAGCATTAAGAGCAATTTAAAACTCAAGTTTTAAAGTTAGATTTCTTTTAGAGGAAGAGAATAAAGTCATAGAAAGCTTCAGCCATAAAAAAAGAACTCTGGATGACCACAGTTCATTAACCCAAGTTTCTCCACCATCTTCTTGACAAGAGGATAGCATACACAAAGTCACAAATTTAAATCTTTACATCCTCATTTCGCATTTTATTTTTTTTTCCTCATAAATCAATCAATATCAGCATGCTGCAGCATTTGCGAGCAAAAAGTTGATGGACATTACTGATGCAGTAACAGTGAAAGAACAGAGCTGGTTAAAAAGCTTCACCCAAGATATGACCTCCCAGGCAGAAAATATTCATATATCAGTGCATTCCTGACTGGTAACAAGATTGTGTTCTTTTAGCTGTGGAACAGCCATGTTGTACTTTTATTTGAGGTTTTCAGCCAGAACACTACAACTACAGGCGTAGTTGACAGTGCTGTGTCACTGGATATAATGCTGAGTCACTACTATTGCAATGTGATACTGCTGTTGGCACTGTTTGAGAAGATTCACACCTCAAATTAGACGGTGTGTCATCAGCACCTGAAGCTACCTGGAAAAGGAGGATGGAAAGTGCTCTTGATTTGCTCACACTCACAAGTGCTGCTGCCTGCAAACATGAATAAAATGATATTCCCTTTTTTTTTTTTTTACATTTTAAATGATAACTAAATTTAAATAAAATGTTAATATTACCACATGTTTTCTTGAAATGTGGAATATCTGCAGTGCAAACCAGTTAACATTAGCCATTTGACGATTGATCAGTATCGTCATTTATAACAGCCGGTAGAAGTCAAGAAGAGTCGAGAGAAACACCCTTCAGCAATGTTGTGACAGTTGACGTACAGAAGGTGCTCTTCAACTTCCTTATTGGACACATGCTTTTGGAACGCCACAAAGCGCCTTTTAAATTACAACCTACTCAGATCGACTCTTTTTCCATAACAATCGAGTACCACATGCATAATGTGCGTGGTCGTCATCATAGTAATGCAGCCGAGCGTCCTGTGATGCAATTAATATGTAACGCGAACGCGACAACAAAGGTGGACATCAAGGCGATGATATATCTGCTGCTCAGTCTGTGGCTTTTTGTCACTGTGGTGTTGTTTTTGTAGCCATTTCCCTTGTTGCCAGATTTCAAAAAAAGCTGTTTTGATTTTTGTGAACAATTCTTAGCGAGTATGCATGGACCGGTCTATCACATCTTATACTGTGTGGCCAGTTTCCTTTACGGCCTACAGAGCTTTGTCTCCCATCCACAACTCTTCACTGGCAATTCCACCAGTTGGAAATCAATCAAATCCAAGCTGTAGCCAAAATACCTTAAACGAGTCATCTGTAGATTAAACCAGTAGGGTAAATATGCAAACGGCAAGAAAACTCAAGCCAGAGCAAATTAAGATTCATTATACGGATTCTTTAAAGGGGGAGAGGGGTGGCTTTCTCCATTACAGCTAATGAGGTTAAATATGAGTGAGGGTTTCAGCACGTCTCTCCAACACCATCACATCTTTTCTTACAATGCTTGAAGAGGCTGAAAAACCTGATCATGCACAGAGTATCAACAGACAGGATTCCCACTGCACGTCAGCAGCTGCCAGTACAAACAGTCGAAATAAGAAGCATCAGCTGCTTACAATTAACACCAAACCTTTACACGTCTGCAGACTGCACTGCATCATTTCTTTTAGTGTTTCTCCAAACCAAACCGCTGCCTGAACCAGTGTTCTTCAGAATGTTTTCTGGGGGAGTTTGGAAGTTCAGCACATATTATCAGAAGTCCTTCTGGAGTCAAGTTTTGCCTCTTAATGGCCATCTTGAATCTCAGAACAGCTCAAAACAGTACCTCAGTGGGCTTGCTTAACTCTTCAGATGGAACAGCTCCTAGAAAAACTCTTGAGGGCCCTCGCAGACCAAGCCAGCCTCGAAGAACTAGCCCAGGCAAAAGCCGCACATAACACCTCTCGACTTCTGCTAAGAGTTACACCTGAATACACACAGAGCCTACAGCTGATGGCCAGCTGAACGCCAGACAAACATGAATATCTGGATTTACATGAGAGGGAGCAACTAGTCAGAATATATTCTGCAGACGGTCAAGCAGAAAACCTTTATTGCTCTAGTACATGTCTATTTATAAAGGATAATTCAAATATAGAGCCCCGTGATCAGTAACTAGCTCCCATGATGCACACAATTACAGTACATAAACATCTGATTAAAACTTTGCTGTATAAGAGTATTGAGAGGCCTTTACATTCTCATACCCAGAACTGTACGAGACTATATGTGGTTTATGAAGAAGCTATACTGACTCACTGTGCACAAGTGAAGCCGTAAATGTCAGTAACTGGATGACAGAAAAAAAGATGTGAAATTTATCACTTCAGCGATTACATCAAATTATCTCCTATTGATACTTTGTTGCCAGATATTAAAATCATGTTGTCACTCTTAAAAGGTTTCCAACTCTTAATAGATCAGCAATGATAATATGGAGCAAAGAAACCAATCCCCTACCTCAGACAACCTAAGAAATTGTCTTTCAAATGGGTTTCGTGTAAACTATAAGGCAGACTAGTATACAGGATTTAGTATAACACAAGAAACTGATTTTGATGAAAAACGACCAACTATAAAAAAGCTAAAATTGTTTCTCCCGTCAGTCAGAAAGACTAGGCAGTTGATGAAAGTTTAAGATATGATAGACACAGTCCTGGATGCTGGACAATGTCTCAGCTTTCTCAGTGCTTGCAGGCAAAGAAAGACTCGCCTGCTCCTGTGTCATTCCCTCCCCCAGGGCTGAAGCTCTGAGTAAGTGAATGGGAAATGAAGCCCTTACTGGAAAACTGAACCCACCTACTTACTGGCAATGGACAGGGGGTATGCGGGGGTAGGGGTTATTCTAATAAAAAATAAAAAAAAATAAAACTAAAAAAAAAAAAAAAAAACTTAAATTGGAAAATTAAATTGGAAATTTGAACTGGGCTTTAGTGATTAGTTGGGTTACGTTTTTAAACACTGCCCCATTTACTTAAATTTCACACATTTTAACGAACACCGGGTAACTGAACCCCACTCACGCCAGTAAACAGCTAAAAGTAAAGCAAGAGGAAGCTGAGCTAAACAGCGCTAATGGCGGGGAGGCAAAGTCATTAAACTGATACTTTACTTGGGAGACATTACCTGTGTTGTTACATTATTGTTGGCAAAATTAAATGGCAACATTTGACTTTCCTAACATCTGTTTCAAACAGAGAGGGTTAAGGCTGTTTGTTCTCTTTTTTACCCTTCACAAGCCTCCGCCTTGTGGGTGCTTTAAGGCTGAGCACTTAACACACCCTGAGAAGTTTTTGAGCACTAATGACAGGCTTTCCCCTTAGGTATCTGGGGGGCCTCAGGCACAGCACGTAGAGGGTGAGCATTTTCAGGCTGTTTTTTCAATCATCTGTGACAGCCACCATTTCTCCCTGCTTGTCATGGATTTATTTCCTGTGACACACTAACACACAGCACAGGAGCCTTCATCACCTCCGGCAAATAAAACTGGGCTAACCACCCTAATGCTCCAAAGGCACCAACAGCACAAATACAGCTGATACGTGCAGGTCATTGGCTCAAATTAGGCAAGCCGAGAACTGGGAAAACAGCCACACCCCTAACTTTAAGCCTTAGCAAATTCTAAATATCCCCCTCCTACATTTGTTATTAAGGGTTAAACCACTCATAGAGACCAAACATGTGTTTTAAGCCAGACTATAAACAGGTTTATATTTGCTTTAAATGCATTTTAACATGAGACTCTATGAAGAGAGACTTATTTTTGGAGCTGGCCTCAAATGGCCAATCAAGGAACTGCAGTTGGGTTTTTCGTGTGTGAAATGATGGTAGATTTGTGTGTGTTTTGCTCATAAAAAGGTTCATCTTGGAAACAATGGAAACAACAGTCCCCAATGCATTTCTGTTCTTATATTTCTGTTCTTATACTCACAATTAGGGGCCAATAACTATAGAGATTGACAGACCACGTGACTTTCGCGCATTGCATGCCGGGAACTCGTGGCAAAACAATCCAAGTACCGCATCAAATGCGAGCATTTGCAGCACCGCAAAACGTTCATTCTCCGGTTCCAATACCTTCTTGCTTTTTCTTTGCTCCCCAAAAAAGTTATGTACAAAACGAAGAAGAGCAACAATGCCGGTCCGTACAAAGACAGACTTGATGAAAAGTCAAAGAAAGACACGAGGAAAAAAAAAAAAGAAAAAAATCAAAGGAGTGAAAGGGTTAGACCCTTACGAGCACACAGAGTGGACAAAATACGTTAGCGTGCTGCCCAACTTTCACCACGCTAATTATACGGTTCTTGGAGTGAGTGCATACACTCATGAAGTTTAGTAACTTCAGGTCACTGCAACAAGCCCAGGTACAGTTTACCGACGGATGGGTACAGGACCTTGAAATGCACCATGTAGAACGAAAGACCATTTTCATTTCATTTTCATTTATTTATTTAACACTTGGTACAACAAATCAAACAAACCAACCACACTTTCTATCAATAAAGCACTACAACCATGTGTGAAAAGGAGCAGGAAGAAGAAAATATTCTTATTAAACCCTGCCCCCTATCTACATTCCAACTTATATTACAAGTGGGCACCAAAAATCAGGGAAAAAACTAATATTAACATTTATCTCCGGTCCTAACCCAAACCAAATGACCAATTTACAATCAGAATATACCACTCCACATAGTAACAAGGAGAAAATAAAATTAAAATAAATAAAACAAAAAATTATAATGGATCCATTTTCAATGAACTCCAATTTCATTCGCATTCTTCATATTGAGTTATCGTTTTAAGCATGTAACACTTTTTAAAACAATGTAAACTTATACAATTCTTTAAATTATAATGAAGAGAGTTCCACAGTCGTATACCCCTAACCGTTGGACTCATTAATCTTTGTGTAGTCCTAGCTAACTGTATAATTTTAATAATTTTGATTTTATAAATAATTTATTTGTATGTTCTCTATATTTAACATTATGAATCATTCATATCACTTTCTTCTGTAATAAGTTTAGAGGTTTTATAGTATTC
Source organism: Maylandia zebra (assembly GCF_041146795.1). NCBI lineage: Eukaryota > Metazoa > Chordata > Actinopteri > Cichliformes > Cichlidae > Maylandia > Maylandia zebra. Next base: position 26,014,258 of record NC_135187.1, read on the forward strand.
TCATATGTTTTCCCCCAAACTGCAACACAGTAACTAAAATATGAGAAAAACAATGAAAAATATAAAATGCGCATTGTTTTATAATCTAATAAATCTCTTACATTTCCCAAAATATAAATGCTTTTAACCATCTTCTTTCTAATATAGTCAATATGTGATTTCCACGTCAAATTTTCATCTACTATTACACCCAAAAAACGAAATTCAGTAACTCTTTCAATCAATTCTCCATCAATGGACATAATGACTTCATCCTCCTTTAGACGATTGCCAAATATCATGAATTTTGTTTTTGTCAGATTCAAAGATAATTTATTTACATCAAACCATTTTTTAATCTTAACATCTCAGAAGTCATAATTTCAACCAAATCTTTCAAATTCTCTCCAGAGCAATAAAAATTTGTGTCATCTGCAAATAAAATAGAATTTAACCTTTTTGATACGTCACAGATATCATTAATATATAAATATATAAGTTTAGGTCCCAAAATTGAACCTTGAGGAACGCCACATACAATCTTCAATCTTTCAGAGGTATTGCTGAGATAATGTACATATTGCAACCTATTTTCTAAATAACTCCTTAACCAATTCAATGCCACTCCTCTCACACCACAGTTATACAATTTAGAAATCAAAATAGAATGTTGTAACGTATCAAAAGCTTTTTTTTAAATCAACAAATACCCCCACTGTATATTTATTATTATTATTATGGGTTGCAGATGAAATATCGTCAATGAAAGTCAACAATGCTAATGCCGTTGATCTATTTTTACGAAATCAAAATTGATTTTCATTTATTAGTTGATATTTTTCAATAAAACTATCAAGTCTTTGCGCAAAGAGTTTTTCAAGCACTTTTGAAAACTGTGACAAAAGAGACACTGGCCTATAATTGTTAAAACTATGCTTATCTCCTGATTTATATAAGGGTATCACTTTTGCCACTTTCATTCGATCAGGAAATACTCCTGATTGTAGCGAAAGATTAAAAATATAGCAAAGAGGAATCCTTATACAATCTAAAGTCTTTTTAATTATAACCATGTCTATACCATCACAGTCAGTAGATTTTTTATTTTTAAAATTTTCTACAATTGCTACCATTTCTTTTATGGTAATATCAGCCAAGAATATGGAATTAACCATTCTATTATCTCCTTTCCAGGCTTCCTCATATTCTGGATCGTCATTTTTCCTAATTAAATTTGCTAAAGTAGGTCCAACATTTACAAAAAAGGAATTGAATTTGTTTACTACTTCAGTCTTGTCTTTGACAACTTGATTATTCTTAATAAAATAATTAGGCCGATCTAAGGGTGTGTTCTTGTTACCCAATACCTCCTTAAAAATATTCCAAATGCCCTTAATATTATTCTTGTTTTCCTGAAAAGGTTTTTTATAGTAGTCTTTCTTGGCTTTCCTCAATATTAATACCAACTTATTTTTATAAACTTTATATTTCATTTCCGCATTCTTTGTTCTATGTGTTATATAATCCCTATATAAATTATTTTTCTTTTTACACGCATTTGCAAGACCCTTAGTTATCCAAGGTTTCATATTCTTATTCTTTTTCTTATGCTTAAATGCTACCAATGGACAATCATCGTACGTATCATAAGTTTACCAGTCTCACAAATCGTCTTCATAAATACACATTCGTTAACAGTTTATTAATGGGAACTTTGAGCTAAACAGTAATTAATTAATAGTGGAAATACCTTCTGGTACGCGTTACAGATATGTAGCAGTGACAATAATATTGTATGCTGTAATCGTACTGGGCAATTAGTGATACAAAAAACCTGTTTTATCCTGTGAATAAAAGTATATGTTTTTGTCAATGTACCATAATAACAGAAGCGAAACCCAATATTGTGTCAAGACAATTTACTATTTATGCACAATAAACACAGGAGCATAGCGCGACAATTTCTGTTCAGCGCCAGACTTGCTTGTAACCTATATCACCAATTATGTTAAGAAAAATGACGTATTAACTGCTAAAAAACACTGACCTTTGTGGAAATGCTTGGAGCAGACTAACCTGTGAGCTGGAGTGTTATGGGACGTTATATTTGGTCGTTGAATGGCTGCAATCCAGGCCATCCGTCGGCTCTTTGTTACTTCGGAAACATGGCTCGAACAATTTCTCTTCAACGACGTAATCCGATAACAATTGATCTCTTTACCCGTCGGCTTCCCGTGGCTGACATGCGACCGCTAGTTAATAATACAACAGCTTCTTGCCATTTTTTGTTTCTTTTTATCGCTGTGTAACCAATTTCAATTGAAAGCCTGCGTGCGCTAGTACCTCTTGCCATGAGTTCCCAGAATCCTTTGCGGTTTTACCCCTGAATTACGTCACATTTTCAATCTCTATTGGCCGATACTGGCCTTATAGACCGATATTGACAAATAACCTTTACTGATGTTACCTGCATCACATCAATCCCATATTAGTTAAAACTTGTCTCATGGCAAGTTCAAACCATAAAACAAGTCAATTACTTTTGTTATTTAACAAAAATCAGCAACAAATGACGACAAAAACAAAGATAAAAAGACATCACCATCACCTTCTGGCTGATGGTGATGACAATTTGCTTCAGTTTAGAACAAAGCAAATAGCCGTCTGGTCATGAAAGGGCACATTTTCATAAAGTCAAACCCTTTATTTCTCAGCGTTGTATTCTCAGTGTGCACAGCGAGCCTTAAGTCATTGCAAGGTTCTGTTAACAATGAATGGCATCCTGCGGCGTCTACAGCGTTTAACTGCTGGGACAAGGCTACACATGCTGCTGCAACTTAAAAGATTGATGTGCAACCCACGTCTGTTATTGGTTATGTGAAAAAGTTAGCTCTGCTTTAACATTTGCAGTCTATTATTCTGTTTGATTAAGTGACTTACTAGAATGCAGGTAAATGTACCGGGTGATATTCTGCACTGGTCTGCATCTGCTGACCACTCTCGATCAACCGGTTTGCTGACCTGCTCGGGCAAAACTGCGTTTTGTTTCTAGAAGATGCGGTGAGAACTATTTGGAAGCAACTCAACAGAAACCAGAAGTGGGTCAAAAATGACATTCCAAGACCTCCTGCTGGTGCTATTTGTTATTCTTCCTGACCATATGACTCTACCAAGAAAAAGCTGTTTTCCTGTTTGACGGGCCTTTGTAGTTCTGCCCAGATCACACAGCGCACAAGGAGAGAATTCCAACTTGTCTTTCCCATTACCAGAGCAAAAGTAGATCTCCACAGCATGTCCAAAGCCAAGAACTTCTAACAGTCAGAGAAACATGTGTGCACTTACTACAGGGGCCTCTGTCTGCCCTGAATGGATGGTGTGGTACAGATTAACCAGACTCTGTGTACACACAGAGCGAGAGAGAGAGAGTGTGTGTGTGTGTGTGTGTGTGTGTGTGTGTGTGTGTGTGTGTGTGTGTGTGTGTGTGTGTGTGTGTGTGAGAGAGAAAATCCAGCTTAACACACGTGCCTGTTCATCTCCAGGGTACTAGGTGAAGAGCCAGTTAGCTCCCTTTGAATCCAAGGCCATATGGCCCCCCAGTATGACTCCATACTACATACTGAGACTAAAAACTAGCCAGTATCTATAACATACTGGTACTATGAATGAGTGTTTGTCCTCCCCAGTGCTGGACTTACCTCGCTGTCGTGGTGCTGGCAGTAGCTCATGCGATCCTGGAACAGGGACAGCAGCGCGAAATTGTTCTGCAGGGACTGGGCGAGGGACACTGACATCCCTGGCTGGCTGGCGTTGCTGTTAGCGTTGACCCTGCTCAGATGGAGGTTCTCTCCCAGGCGCTCGATGAAGTGGTCTTTGGTGAGTCGCACCCGCTGGTGTGCTCGCACGCAGTTATCACACAGGTACTCCTGGCAGTCAAGGCAGTGGGATGTGGCCAGGTTCTCCTCGTCGCAGGAGCTGCACTGAGGCTCTCCCAGGTGGTGCGAGTGCAACAGGCTTCCACGTGACGGATGACTGAAGCCAGAGGAGCCTCCACCCAGACCTCCCCGGGAGTGGTGGTGGTGGTGGCCATTCTTGTTCTGGATCTGCTCCTCTGAGCTCACCACCACATCCAGCAGGTTGCTGAAGAGGAAATTGGAGGAAGGCAGGGAGTCCACTCCGGCCTCTGAGATGGACACCTTCTGGTCGCAGGTGGGGCACCGCAGCTTCAGCGGGTCCCCGGGACTGCGCTGTCCCTCCAGGCACTGCCTGCAGAAGGCGTGCAGGCACGGCAGAACGTGGAGCCTCTTGGTGGTTTGGCTGGAGGAAGACGAGGTGTGAGATGAAGACGATGAGGTAGAAGAGCTGGAGGAAATGGGAGCAGAAGAGCCGCACAGCTCCTTGCAGAGCGGGCACGTCTGCAGGTCCGAGTCGGGAAACGAAGCCATCTGCAGCGTCACCAAAACTGGGCTCAGTTTACAACATGCACGACGACGAGGCTGAGGTATTCATTTGGAGACACATCAGCCCGTTTGGGGTGTGTAGAAGATAATTATCTCTCCGCGTTAATGTGGTGTTTGAGGTAGATTCAACGATTTAAAAAATGAAAAAGGAAGAAAGATTTGCCACAAAAAACAAAACAAGGAGGTAGCCACTTATTCATAAAGTTATTCAAAAACAGTTGTGAGATCAGATGAAAAATCAGAATACTTAAATCAGTTGTGTGAGGCGTTTTTTTCTCTCTTTAGCAGAACCGACAGTCCTCCTTTTAAATACAGCATTCAGCAACAGACGACGCTGGTGCTTCCGTGGAGAAAAATAGTGCGATGCTGTTCGGGATAGCTCATAACATAAACCCGAAAATGGAAAGATACTGGGTCGGCTGGGGGGCTCGGTCTCTCCTCCCCCACCAGATCGGCAACATGACTACAGGACAGAGCTACAAAGCAGCACCCGGACGAGTAGCTACCTCAAATTTTTTCCCTTTAGTTCTCCGTTATCGCTAAGCCTCCAAATTCAGACCGGTGTGGCTGACCGTCGGGATCCGTTCAGGCGGCCAACGGTCGTATGGTTGTCGCAGCGCGAGCCTTGGACCGCGAGAGCTTAAATTATTCATCAAAGCAAGGGTATCATAGCGTGCCTCTGGTCACCGAGGGTTCACCAACAACCACAGCGAGCCTCCAACAAAGCCAGACCACAAGACAGCGCGTCTATCCCCAGTGTGGGAGAATTCACCGGCCCACCTTGTGAGGAGGCCCCCTTCCAGCTCACCTTTCCCCGCTGCTGGTCGCTCCCTCCGGGTTCTGCGTGGAGGAATGCGCAGGGTTTTCTCCCCGGCTCGGTGTATGGGGGTGGGGGTGGGAACGGTGGCTTACAACCAGGTGAAACTCGGTACAGCGACAGTTTGGACCTTTAATGTGCTGCTGCTGGTTTTTCTTTTATTCTCGGATGAATTTTTTTTTTAAAAAAAGTCAAATTAAAAACAAGCTGTGCGCTCTCATGCGCGTGCTGCTGGGCTTGCAGCTCCTCGAGCTGCTCTTATCGGACTGAGGAGGAGAAATGGAGCCAGCTACTTCCGCCCTAGGGGAGGAGAGAAGGGTGTGCGCCAAACGCACGCTCCCGATAGCTGGGGGTATGTGGTCACGTGCGCGTGAGTGCGAATTTAAAGGGATTCGCTGTCATCAATTTACCTTCCCTTCATAATATACTGCGCGTATATTTTATTATAAAAGAGTATAGTTGTTGTTTTTAGTTTAGACTAGCTAATGGCTGCCGAAGTCGAGAATCTGGGCCTGAAAATGTCAATTTTACTAAGTAACCTCAATGGTGTTCTTGTACATGCACGAAATATCACGATCCGCGTGTACTGACGACAACTGTAAGGTCTGGGGTTCGAACCCTGCCTGATCCAAAATGTAACTCAAAATGTCCTCTGGTGAGATATTATCGCTGTGCAATAGTCCACATTTTGATATTGATCTGTTACCAAGTGAATACAGTCAGTATTGCTGAAAACAATACCGATACTTTTAATTTACAAACCATCTTATGTAGGGAACAGAAGTTTGTCATATTTTAAAGACCTGTAAATCACTGTGATTTTTTAAGTTCAGCAATAATTAGTTAACACAGCAAAAAAACTAAACTTTGTGTATTTTTAAATAGTTTTTTGTGTGTGGGGGGGGGGGGGGGGGGGGGGGGATTTGAAATGTAAATGTGCCTGTCTCTTTGGGCCAGCTTCTCTCGTTTAACTGTGTTATAGGCTATATTGTGCATGTTTGAGATTTTTTTTCACTTCCAAAATAATAATTAATTTCACACAATTCAGTGGGCTGCATACTGAACGTGGAGGACAGCATTAATCATATCATGCTAGTGTTGAACCGACATCAATACCATCGATATTTTGATCAGTCTCTACAAGATACTGAACCCCGAGTTTCTCCTGACGCATCTCTGTATGTGGATGATGGATGGATGTTTTACAGATGTAGTTACAGACTCACTCTCTTTTTTTTTTTTTAAGTTTAATCCATTGTATCAAGCAAAGAATTTTCTGTTTTCTCTAAAATAACAGTAGATGCTCTGCTAAGCTAATGCCACAGGGTTCACCAACACAGGGGTGTGGCTAAAGTGGGCTAAACGGTGGCATCCTCCCTCAGTTTTGTCATATCAACGCAATCATGGGTGGAAATGATCAAAGTGAGAGAACATTGCACTCAACTGTCCACGAAGCACGATGTGTTACACTGTTCCTCGAATAAGCTACTGCAGGCACAGCGGATGATTGCTCGTGGCACTGACTGCAGAATTAGTGTATTCTTTAAAGCTGAAGAAGAAGAATTCCCTGTTTGTCAGATGACACGGGCCAAAGTGCAAAGGGTTGTTTTGAGAGACTGAAGAAGGCGCTCATTAAGACCACTGCTCTGAGTGAAAATGAGTCAGACAAACGGCCCTCTGTTAGGGTGCCATCCTGGAATGACACATGCACAGGCGCCCGTTTTCCTGCTCGCTGTATCATCTGACTTCGTGATCTCTTGACAGAGTTCACATAAAGTGTCGTCTCTACAGATATTCATAGTCCACAGACACGTGAGGGCATATTTTGACTCTCATTGTTAAAGACATATCTCCTTATTACTTGAGCGTCTCTCAAAATGAAGCTCTAAAAGGCAGTGAAGCTTGTGAGTTCAAAAGTGATTTCACCATCACATACTGACATATTGTAAGAAACCGAGGGGTCAGTAAAGGGACCATTAAAGCCTGTATTGTACTCCACTTGCCTTTTTAAATGGCAGCATTTGTCTCATTGCTGACCCTACCTTAACACAATACTTCCCCCTGGTGGGTATGAAGCTCTGCCACACCTTCACAGTGCTGTTTAATCAGTGCAGAGTAGACACACATGCATGTAAAGAATGACCCATCTGGACAGTCTTGATGTATGCTCAACCATCCAGGTAAGGAAATCCCAGAAAGTTGATTCTGTTCATCTGGATGAAGAGTTTTCAGTGGGAGAAACCTTTCCCAGTCTCAGCTGACTGCAGGTTTTACCCACCTTATAAACAGTACAGTGGGGCAAAAAAGTATTTAGTCAGCCACCGATTGTGCAAGTTCCCCCACTTAAAATGATGACAGAGGTCAGTAATTTGCACCAGAGGTACACTTCAACTGTGAGAGACAGAATGTGGAAAAAAAAATCCATGAATCCACATGGTAGGATTTGTAAAGAATTTATTCGTAAACCAGGGTGGAAAATAAGTATTTGGTCAATAACAAAAATACAACTCAATACTTTGTAACATAACCTTTGTTGGCAATAACAGAGGTCAAACGTTTACTATAGGTCTTTACCAGGTTTGCACACACAGTAGCTGGTATTTTGGCCCATTCCTCCATGCAGATCTTCTCGAGAGCAGTGATGTTTTGGGGCTGTCGCCGAGCAACACGGACTTTCAACTCCCGCCACAGATTTTCTATGGGGTTGAGGTCTGGAGACTGGCTAGGCCACTCCAGGACTTTCAAATGCTTCTTACGGAGCCACTCCTTTGTTGCCCGGGCGGTGTGTTTTGGATCATTGTCATGTTGGAAGACCCAGCCTCGTTTCATCTTCAAAGTTCTCACTGATGGAAGGAGGTTTTGGCTCAAAATCTCACGATACATGGCCCCATTCATTCTGTCCTTAACACGGATCAGTCGTCCTGTCCCCTTGGCAGAAAAACAACCCCATAGCATGATGTTTCCACCCCCATGCTTCACAGTAGGTATGGTGTTCTTGGGATGCAACTCAGTATTCTTCTTCCTCCAAACACGACGAGTTGAGTTTATACCAAAAAGTTCTACTTTGGTTTCATCTGACCACATGACATTCTCCCAATCCTCTGCTGTATCATCCATGTGCTCTCTGGCAAACTTCAGACGGGCCTGGACATGCACTGGCTTCAGCAGCGGAACACGTCTGGCACTGCGGGATTTGATTCCCTGCCGTTGTAGTGTGTTACTGATGGTGACCTTTGTTACTTTGGTCCCAGCTCTCTGCAGGTCATTCACCAGGTCCCCCCGTGTGGTTCTGGGATCTTTGCTCACCGTTCTCATGATCATTTTGACCCCACGGGATGAGATCTTGCGTGGAGCCCCAGATCGAGGGAGATTATCAGTGGTCTTGTATGTCTTCCATTTTCTGATGATTGCTCCCACAGTTGATTTTTTCACACCAAGCTGCTTGCCTATTGTAGATTCACTCTTCCCAGTCTGGTGCAGGTCTACAATACTTTTCCTGGTGTCCTTCGAAAGCTCTTTGGTCTTGGCCATGGCGGAGTTTGGAGTCTGACTGTTTGAGGCTGTGGACAGGTGTCTTTTATACAGATGATGAGTTCAAACAGGTGCCATTCATACAGGTAACGAGTGGGGGACAGAAAAGCTTCTTACAGAAGACGTTACAGGTCTGTGAGAGCCAGAGATTTTCCATGTTTGAGGTGACCAAATACTTATTTTCCACCCTGATTTACGAATAAATTCTTTACAAATCCTACCATGTGAATTCATGGATTTTTTTTTCCACATTCTGTCTCTCACAGTTGAAGTGTACCTCTGGTGCAAATTACTGACCTCTGTCATCATTTTAAGTGGGGGAACTTGCACAATCGGTGGCTGACTAAATACTTTTTTTGCCCCACTGTATATTTGCATAATAACTGAAATAAGCACCACTGAATGAACAATGAGCTGTGAGGTCAGTTTCTTGATCATTTATAGGCAAATTGTCTTGTCCAGTGAAGAAGTGGAAAAAAGGGCTCTGTTATCCTGCCCTGAAACACCAAGTCATTGGTTCAGGTATGTGATGACACCTGGGTGAAAATCAAATTTCAAGACGTACCACAGTTCACTGATCACAGTAACTCGGTGGACCACCGCATTAAGATCATGGGGAAGGATATGAAAAATGACACGGGTAGCCTTCTTAGACTGTGAGACTCCCATCAGTAATGGGGGACATTTAAAATCATCTACTGGAGCTCAAACCGAGTGTCATCAGGATGCTACAACACAGAGCAAACACCATCCCCACAGAAACGGCGGCCAAATGTATATTATACATTTGTTTTGTATAATATTAAAAGAGGAGGACAACTGCTCCCTGAGCGAAAACCTTCAGTGATCCTTTATGTGTCAGGAGTATCAGAACAGCTGAGAAACATCTTCTCTAAACACCGGTCTCTGTGGCTTTCAAACCATGTGTCAGCAAATGTGTTTATTTTATGGTCTGCTCATGTCAAAGTTCGCCATCTAGTGGCTGAATAGCAGAAACACCACGTAAGGGCCACAGCAGGGCTTTTATTCCAAGCACTGAAGGGAAAGTCAAGTCAGTGAGTTCTGGATAGAAGCAACTAAATTACATTAAATTATTTAGCTGTTCTGCCACAAAGTAAAAAAAAATCAAATAAAAACCTCACCAAATAGTATGCAAAAACTTTTATTGTCAATCAGCACTTTGATATTTTTGTGACAGACATTTCAACCTATGCTGCAAAGACTCTGCAACAATATTAAATCCACCTTTCTGTCACGCACGATCAGACATGTCAGTCAGCCAGGGTTGTGCTTTTTAACCAAGACACCGCGTCAAATGCTTCACGCCTCAACTGATGTTCCAGTAATCAAGCTCCTCAAACATGTCGCAGTCACAGATAACTGATTTTTTTCTTTCATGAGGAACCCGTCTTCTACTACAGGGACCATAAAATGAGACCCGTACAGTGAGCGATGCTGGCTGCGAAAAGAAGAGGAAAACATGCCTGAAAGAATTTTGAATAGGAAAGTTCTCTGGAACAGAAATTATAAGTAATGTTGTGTATTGTAAAGTGGCCAGAATCTGAGATTCCAGTAACGCTGCATTTACCCGCTACATCATTGCTGGAGGAGAAATGTTAAAGACTGCAGGGAAGCAACTGTGGTCAAATCCAAAAATCACTTTTTAGAGAAATGTCCTTTCTCATTTGAAAGAAGAAGAAGAAAAAAAAAAAAAAGAGCCTTTTTTTTTTTTAAGTAGAACCTTTTTTTTATGGATACATAAAAACTTCATACAAAGAAAAGGTAAATCACAGCTCCTTAACTGGCAACAATTGAGGTTTTGACATTAATATAACAACATAATACTGTCAAAGACTAAACACCATTATAAATATATACCTATTTACACTCAGATGTTATTTACAATGAAGTAAACACAATCGTGCAACAAACATGCTGGACTCTGTTCCTAAACAGAGTTTTTGCTTTCAAAGAGTCAATCTCACAAACAGATTGACAAATCAGCTAAAAGAACTCAGGAAACAACCTCTTAACCTATTTTAAAACTACTCTGAACCAAAAAAAAATAAAGATAGAAAGAAAGAAAGAAAAGAATAGTAGTTTTTGGTCTTTGTGTTTTTCTGCTCCTCAGTTCAAGTCAATTGAAACATGACCAAGAAATATGCAATCTTTCATATTCCTGATTTCATTGGTTGTTTTCCTGAGAGTCAGCGGCTGTTGAGCACAAGCAGTTTCTAAAGGAAAGAGAAGGAGTTCTGTAGACAGCAAAGAAATAAACAGCTGGTGGTTTAGTGTGTCCACACCTCATGGGCCCACAGATGATTGTGGCGGAGCCAGCGGCGGGCAGAGGGAACGTCCAGCATGAACACTTGTTCTTGTTCTGAGTTGACTGCTGTGTAATGGACTATTAGTTTGGGCTGAGGGATACAAGCTGCAGAGAGGAGGCGGCTGCCAGCAGAGAGGTACTCGCTCTCACAGCTTTGAGTCCTGGAAGAGGAGAAAGCACGAACATCACGTACCACTGCAGTCGAATCTTTACACACACTAACCATGGACAATCTTTTTTTTATAATTTTGAATGCAAAGAGTTCTTTATTTCTGGGTGAAATTATCACATATCAAAGTTAATTGACATCAATCCAGCCCCCCCCCCCAATGCCAATATTTCACTGATTCCATCTGAACAGACTCCTTATACACAAAAACACAATTTACCTTTTGAGAGTAATGGTGAGAGAAGTAATGGGCTCTGATAGGTGGTGAATGACTGTTGCGTTGACAGTGATGAACATCTCGAAGGTGAGAGCCAGCTCCACCTCCCCCAGTCGACAGGGGACAATCAGTGTCATGAAACCAGGGGGAGCTGAGACTCCAGGGTAGTAGCCCACATTCAGAGAATCTAATGAACATGAACGCAGCGAGCACACCTCAGAGTCTAATCTAATCCAAATCTTTGACCATTTGTAAACATTAGCTGAGACTGATCAGACTCAACATCTGGTGCCGTAATAGAATCTGCAGCTGTTTCCTGCCTTCGACAACTCACATTTATGATGCAATGATGTAAGTGTAGCAGTAAAAACCAGAGTGTGGTACTTACGTTTGAAGACTTCCCGAGCCCGGAGCCAGAGGTTTTGCTTGCCCAGTTTCTGTAAAAGTATCCGAAGCACTGTGTGGTCAACAGCCAGGTTTTTAGAGAGCATAAAGTCCACCGTGTCTGAAGCCACAGGAAGTATCTGCCTGTCCACACACACTTGAAGGTGAGAGTTAAACAAGGGGCTGTACCTGGAGATATCCATCGAGTCTGGAGAAAAAAGAAAAACCTCTTTATCAACTAAATTTTTCTCACAGCTGAGCATCTATTAGCGCTAGCAAACACTGTACAAAATTAAACCAGCACTTTCTAATCAGAGTGTAGCGAGTCAGTTAAACTTGTGGGATACTGATCTGGCCAGTTTAGTAGCAAAGCTGACTAACCTGCTGTATCATTGTTTGTTTGTTTTTTTAACTTTAATTTCAGCTCTCTGTAGGTTACTCACCACTTGACTCTTTAACTCCAGGAAGATTACAGAGAAGCTCCAGCGTGTCTCTGTGAGAGGTTTTTTCAGCCAGACGTATCAGCACACGAGTCCTACTCTCCAGATCGGCAGGCTCACACGGCCATGAGGACGAACTCAGGAACCACTTGTTTTCTGGATTAACAGATGTATAAACAAAATTTAAACAATTCAGCAAATAACTGGTTTCACAGTTCTACAACATTACCTACAAGACTATGAAAGCTAGCATTTCTCAGGGCAGCGAGACGACTATCACTTTTAAGGTTTCCACATAAAGTCTGAGGACATAAAACCAAATTTGCTTTTACTGATTTACAGGGAAAGAACTTTAAGTTTGTGAGTGTTAAGAAAAGACATTAATGGAAACCTATTATTGAGGATTGTGCAAAGTCTTGAGTCATTTTTTACACTTTCCTCGCAAGAAGCCAGACTTGTCTTTGTTACACAACTGATCCTGAGCAGCAGCTCTCAGCACTTTCTGATGGTCATTCAAATCTGTCTTTTAGACATTGGTTGCTTTTCCCCTCATCTTCAGCGCAGTCCTTGCACCTGACCACTTTCTTGTTTGCAAAGCTACTTAACACTGACATAGAACTCATCCAAGCATAAAATGATTCATAATGGCCCATACATATCAGACAATTTCTGACATTGATTCTTCAGGCACTTTGTTTTTAGCAGCCAGTCACAAAAACAAAAGAAATCATGTTTTCATCTTAAGAGCTCAGAAAAAGAAGAAAACTTCAGTTCTGATCCGAAAAAGCCTCTTGGATCAAATGTCTTGACAAACGTAATGAAGTCTCCTTTTTTCCAAGCTCTTAAGACTACCATGAATGAGAAACTACACAGACATAATTTGTTCCCATTTCTTTATGCCAAAGATGACACAGTTTAGACAGGCGCAAAATAAAATCTTTGGGATTCAGCTTGTTGACACAAACAGCTATTAGCTGTAAAGTTGACATATCTCAGCACCAGTTAAAAGTTGGCCCTTTAGTTGACTTTGCTTTGCTAATGCAGCATAAATCCCATTTTTATTCGAGCTGTGAAACTCTGCACTTATAAACCATGAAAATAAAACGCTGGTTACATTTTAAGCATGACGACATTAGCTAAATAAACATCGATCAGCTTCACGAGTCACTACCTCGGAGTGTGTTCAGAGCTCCCTCCACGCTGCCACTCAGGAGGAAGACCTCTGCAGCCACAGTGATCAGGCAGCATCGTGACGCTCCGTCCTCGTTCCCAAACAGACCTTTCAGAGTTGAGAAGCCGACTTTTAAAACAGACAGCGTCTCGACCACCCTGCGACCCTGCATCAGTAAACATGACACAGACAAACAATGACATCCTAAATTCGAAGATGCTGCTCAGATGTGACGAGGAGAGTGTGATGCGAGCTGCACGGCCTGATTACCTTGGCCCACTGATGCGTTTTGTGGTACCGTAACATCAGAGAGACTCCAATTCTGCCTACGAAACTCCTCACCATGCTGTCCTCACTTTCATTCTGACACACTAAAGAACATTTGAATGAATAAATAAATGAACAGCTACTTTTTTCCCCTCCAGATTGGAATCTGGAAGGTGCTAGTACACAGAACCACACTGGGAGAAGAAAACTGATGTTTATCTCTACTTAGAGCTTTTACCTGTCTCAGCAAATACAGAAAAGGGCAGTGACAGCTTGTCTTTGCCCTCAGACAGGAGCGCGACAGCAATGCGACCACTGATGCGCTCCACTTGGCTGGGGTGCTGGTTGGACTGGCAGATCCCTCTAAAAACCTCACCTATCCTCCTCCAGTCCTCTTGTTTCATACAAAGCTGACACAGACAACAAATACAACAAATACACACATGAGCACAACGCACCACCATCTTTACAGACAAAGCTGTCAAAAGATGTGAAGCTCTTACCTCCATTTCCACAATGGAATGGGCTAAATTCAGGTACTCTGGAAACGGTGCACCAGAGGAAACCCTTTAAGAGTGAAAATAAGAATTATAAGAGTTATGATTAACAAATGAAAACAATTGTGAACTTTGTGGCTCACTCACTTGTTGTTGCCGGACACCGAAGGCGAGTTTGGATGAATCATTTGCTGGAAAAGAGGAGTGTTCCTTACACAGTCGAGGCAGTCCAAACTCAGCTCTAGTCCAGCGTTGGCCATCTGTAAACATACAGACAGGTAGTCTAAATTCTTCCAGAGGCACATAAAGCAAATGAGCTAAACTCAGAGCATAATGAAAGGCAAACAACTGATACCTTGAAAGTGAGCTGCATGAGTTCAGGCACAAAGCCCATCACACCCTTTTCTCTCACGCAGTTAAAAAGGGAGAGGAGGAACTCGTGGCTGGGCTAAAAAGAAAACAAGATCAACGTCTAATCTCGTGTCAGCATCAATCAGTTGTTTAGTTTTCTCCGTGGTTAATGTCAGGACTGCTACACTGACCACTATGTTGTGAGCCAAGCCAACACTGAGGACGGAAAAGACCTCGGACAACATGCCAGCTTTCAGCAGAGCCCAGAGGAGGGAGAAAAATATCGGCAAAGAGAAATACACTCCTGGCGGGTTTTTCTGGTAATATCCTGTAAACACAGCTCCTGAGGAGAACAGGGGTAGAGCAGGAGAGGAGAAAGGAGACCGATGACGCAGCAAAGATGGGCAATCAGTTTAGCATGCAGCGTGCACAAAGGCTGTGGGAGAAAAAGAGAAGTGGGAAGGAAAGGAAGGAAACTCACCTGCTTTCTGAAGGCACGTTGGATTTTTGATGAATCTTGTCACGTTTTCAATACAAAACTAGCAAATGAAAAAGAAAGTGTGCAATTACAGCGATGTCACAACAGAGGGTGATGTTGGCCCTGCAATCTCCAACAATTCAATTTGATTTTTTAAATTCAAGATTAAAAACATAAAATGTACACAATACACAAACAATTTACTGTCTTTGGTGAAATCAAGAAAAAATAAATAAATAAATAAATAAATAAAGTAAAAACCACAGAGTGTACCTTTTCATCCCCCTCCATAGGCAGATGTTGGAAGCGACACATTTTGAACCCACAGGTCAGTGATTCACTGAAGTACAGCCTGCAGTACTGGGCATTTAGACAGCATCACACAGTCAAGTTATAGCAATGCAATTCACCCACAGTGCAAAACATATTTATTGTACAGAAGAACGAACTGTACATCTACAGTAACCACGGCGACATTAGTTTAATTCTTTTGGGAAACCTCAAGCTGAAACCGAATGATTGTCAGAGCAGACCGTGAAACTGAGGCCATTTCTGTTCATGGTTTAGAAAATGGAAATCGTGCTGTATTCAGCAAGGATTCATTAGTTTTAGAGACCACAAACTCATCAGTGAGTTGTTTACTGAGGTCAGAGATTTAAAGGTATTTAAGATTCATTTTCAAAAAGGCCACATCCATCTTTATACACAGACTATGGAAAGGACCCTCATATCTCCAGATACTGTATATATGACAGTAATTTCTTTATAAGTTTAAAATTAGTTGTCCTACTAGAACTTCCAAAACCAGTTCTGACTTTTCCAGATTTATTTCAGTTATATTCTATTAAATAACTGGAAAGTCCAATCTATGCTAACGCCACCGAACATGTATTTAAACTGAGCATTTTTTCAGTAGCAACATGGTAATATACAAAGGAACACTTACAGAACTTGATTTCAGGCGCCTAAAATCCATCATGTTTGCGGAGTTTGTGATCCATGCCCCTGCTTGGAGACCAGAAGAGCCAAAGAATAAAGTAACGCTGAGCACTCACATTGGCAATTAAGTTATAAAATGAGGAGTTATTAGTGAGAACAAGATAAACGCAACAGCAATTAAAGTTCATTGTCTGAGCCCTTTTCATTCTCCCTCACCGGTTCCCATGGACATGAGTGGGGGGATGTTTTGAAAGGAGTTCACCGTCTTGATGGGCTGGCTCCTGTTACAGAACATAAACAATATGATGATCGCGAGACTGAAAGATTAATGTGACAAATCAAAGATCAGGTCATGTGCACTAAGCAAACTGGTACCTTTCTGGGCCACTATTTACATGACTGCTGTTGGTATCAGATTGAACCTATTGGAGAAAAAAAAACAACAACAACACATGACAGATACACTATTGTGCATTTATTATACTTTAGAAGCAGGATAACGTATGAAACACCCATTCCTTTGAAAATAAAATTATTTAAATTCAGTATTTGATGTGTCAGATCTTTAAACATTGTCGCTGTAATACATCAGACTCAGTGCTCTGTAAAATGCACAGAGAGCATTTATGCAGAAGAAGCCCTATTAAAAGCCCTGCCATGTTTTTCTACAAAACCTCAGGGAAGTTAAAACCACTGACGTGCACGCTGCTCCTTTCTCTATCTATCTGATTGTGCAGAGGACCCATTACTTTACCACATGTTTGCTTTGCTTCTCAGTGGAGGTAGGGCATGTGTCGCTCTGTGTTCCAGTATGGGTGCTGCTAGAATGAGGTCTCCATGGCCTGCTGTTACTCTCCTCTATAGGATTTGAAGAAGAAAAAAAAACAATCACAAGTTAATCTCTGGTCTACTGAAGTCTGTTCCAATCATAGAGGGGAATTTTTTTTAAAGTATGTCAAAGTTTTGGGTCATTTCAGGCCATTGTCTCCATTATAATGGCCATTATCAAAGTTAGTTGAGTTAGGCATCTTAAAATTTCCACTTACTAACTAAAACGTCTGAGACAATAACTTGAAATTTTGAACAAACATCTGTACTGGACAAAATATAATCACATTTACCACATTTCATCTCTCACAAAAGGACCACAAGCTTTGAAACTCGTGTAAGAAAATCAACTTACTGCACAATATTAACCAGAAAATCAATCCTTTAAAGCTTAATGGCGATAAACAACTTAGACATGTTGGTATTTTCATGTGGGACATCATAAGCAGTCAGTTAAATATAAAATGCAAAAAAATTTAATTTCCTTTTAAAAGCAGTGAGTTTCTCATTTAGGAGCTGTTGGGATTTTCAGTAAGCTCCGTAAGACCAGTTTACATGTCTCTCTAATCTTTGAATTAAAAACAGTTTGAGATATTAGGAGCAATGCAAGAACTAAGTAACTTAGTAATGTACTGCTGCAGAGGTGCCAAAGTGGATTTTAGCCACATAAAAGAATCAACCAGGACATTTTTATTGCTTTAACTGCAGTCGGACTGCTCTTTCCAGCAAGTAAGTGAATCCATAAAACTCCAGACTCCAGCTGTTTATCTATATCTGTAAAAAACAAAAAAAACAAGCAGCTTTCTCCATTTCTTTCACAGCAACTAGGGCTGTGTGATATGACCAAAATCTCATTTCCCGATATAAGACATTTATCATCCCAACAATGATAAATATCACAAAAATTTTACATTTTCTGTGAATTTCGGGCAACTTGACTTGCGTGAAGTGGCTTCAGCTGGGCACCGATGCATTAAACTACATTTTAAGGCACAAGTTGAAACAGCCACAGTTTTATTTGTGAGCATTTATTACACGGCGCGCTGCAGGCAAAATCCTGTTCTAAGGTTTATTTTTTAGCACCTGACGGCTCTTTTTAGCTTCTTGTCCGTAAACACTCTGCATACTATTTCATGTGATTCGGTTTATTTTGAAAAATCTTAACAGGATCTTCAGCTTTATTGTGAAAGGTTTATTTGGAAAATAAGCGGACGGCGGAGCCACGCGATAGTTTTACTGTCATTGTTGCTAATGACAACACATAAAAGCAGTCGCTTGTCCGTCCGTAGTGTGGTTATATTAAATATAAGAGAAAGAGAGAACTTAATTAAAATTAATTCTACAGTGACCATCAAAACCATGAAAAAAATATTACCGTAAACAATTTATTTTGTGACACCACGAAACAAATGATAGCGTAAAATGAAACAATAGATGTTTTCATATGGTCATCTGATATATATCATTATATCGAACAGCCCTAACAGCAACCCTGTTACTTTAGATCATAACAGGTAAAAATCACAGACTCTGGCTGTCAGACGAGCACTGCGTCCCATCCATGTGGCAGAACTTTAGGTTGAGTCACAAACACTGACATGCCTTTACTTTTACCGAGCGTTCTACTGTTTTTACTTATTTTCCTTTTTTAAAATGTTTAGCTTCTTTTGTCTTATTTTCACTTTATACATATCGAAGGAAACAATAAAATATAGAAGACACTGTCATCATGGCTCAGTTTCTCTGCGCACTGATCGTACCTGTGTTATTGGGACTGTCACAAGGCAAATCCACAGTAACTGGAGCCAATCTAGAACAAAAGTAACTTTTATTTATAAAGCATTCAACAATTAATCTGTCACTTGCAGGACTTAATGTTAAATATAAGACCTTACCTCTCTTGCAGCTCCTGTGACGCTCCATCTCTTCTTGGAGTATTCACCACAGCAGCAGGTTTGGTTCCCGGAGCCTCGGCAGCTCGGGTAGGACCCAGCTTCAGCAAACTTTGATCAGGCAGGTTGTCAAACAGTTCTGGGTCGTCCTGGATCACGTCAACAAGCAGGATGTCCTGTTCGTAGGCTGTTAACTCGTCCAAAATGCCAGGCTGAGAATCACCAGCTGCTTCTCCTTGGGTTTTATCCTCTTCGCTGTTTGCTATTTTAGACGGGCTTGATCCCTCTTCTGTGTCTGAGTGTGATTCTCCATCACTCAAGGCCGCACCGTTCTTTTCGTCGCTGCAGGAAGAAGAGCAGGGCTCTGTCAGAACACCTGAGCTAAGGCTCGGCTTTATTTTACGATGTAAGGAAACTTGTTCTGAAATTCGGTTACCCTGCTCCACATCATCCTCGTCATCACTTTCTTCTTCACTGCTGGGAGAAGACTGAGGTTCCCTTGGTGTCTCAGGAGTTGTAAAGTCTGACAAGTCTCTTTCCAACTCTTCAATATGGTGCTCAAGACAATCCTTGCAATTATCATTTTGTGGCAAGTTGCTCACATCTTTGTTCATTTCTTCCTCATCTGTACTGCTTGAGCTGCAGCACGAGAAGCTTCTCTGGCACAACTGCCGTTGTGGTGAATGGACAGGGGAGAGCAAAGGTGGAAGCATGAATTCATTCAAGTCTGACTCTACGCAGTGTTCCTGGGAGATGCTGCACAATAGTGAACCCACTGAAGCATTGCCCCTAAACGAACTTGCACAATAATATGGGTCCAGTCTGGGGGGGCTCCTGCATGGGAATGGTTCCTTGTCATTTTCATATTCATCTTGAGGAAGGACAAAGGATTCACATGTATGAAAGGAGTCAGGGCTGTGCAGAGGAACATTGGGAGAGGAAGAAGCTGTTTGGGCTTCTTCACAGGAGGACAATATTTTGTCAGCAACATTGACTCTCTTGGGAATAAGCGATGAAGGTGGGAGAGAAGATGTTGTGGCTGAGAGGCTGCTCATGCTGCCCTGTGTGAATGGAGATGACATAAGAGACAGAGTGGTGGCAGTGTCCCAGTCACTCAGGCCGAGGACTGAGGGGGAAGGGGTCGATATGGAGGTGACAGTTTCTGGTCCATTAACTAGCAAAGCCGAGGCTGAGACTCCATCAGTGCCACGCTCCCTTCCACACTGAGCTGGAGGGGGGAATGATGCCGTATCTGAATTAGGCCTGGTTTCTAACTCTTCAGGCTGGTTAAACAGCGGTGAGGTCTCCATGTCTTTTCTGTGCCTTTTCTCATTTCCCTGAGCAAAAGCGCTTTCTCCATCCTCTTCCCATTTCTCTGTAGGTGCCTTCGGGGGAATGTCCTTGAACAGGTTACTGGATGAACCTGGCATACTTTGATTAGCTGTTGCAGAGTCAATCCCATCCTTTGCTGATGGATCAATAGTCCCTGCTGTGGTAGAAGCATTTGCTGTGCAAGTCTTTGAGAAAGGCCAGGCCATGTAAGTGCGTGCACATGAAAAATGTATTTTTCTCAAATACGCCCTTACTCTCTGGCAAGTGTACGACTCTGGTGCATCTGTATCCTCGTCACTAACATGATCGATGAGATCTGACAACACGTGTGATCCATCAGCATTTGTGGGATCGCCTTTCTGACCACCTGAAGCGCTACACTTATCGGTGGGCGCGAAGTCCAAAGTGCTGCTGCACTCAATGCTATCCCCTACCTTTCCTTTTTCTCTACAAGTCTCTGGGCTTACTGGATCTGATCCTGGACCAAGGTCCACTTCAGCATCTCTGTCACGCATGCCACCTCTGCAGTTGCCTGTCTTTGTATGCTCATCTAGTAAAAAAGAAGCAGAACAAGTTGCAGAGTCTTCGCCTGTCTGACTCCGGTGGAAAGGACTCACGGTATGATGGGATAATGGCTGTGAATGCATGCCTTCATCCAGGTGGTTCTGGCGGATCAGACTTTGAGACTGACAGACGGTCTTCTCATCCTGAGCACTTGGACAACACTTGCTACTTTTAAACAGAGCCTTTTTCTCAGTTTCTGATTCATTATGCCTTAAACAAGTAGGCCAAAACCGTATTGAAGCTCTCATCTCCTGCTGGAAGCAACGCACAACCTTGTTCTCGAGAGCATCCGGTAACACATACCCACAATCGTGACCGCAAGCTTCACATTTTTTGGCAACGTCACAAAGGATCACTTTGGGATACTGGTTTATCCACACGATAATCTTCTTAGAGCTCTGAGTGATTGTGTTTTCTTTTTCGATTTCTGACTGAGTAGCAGGTGGCTCTGACCCTGGGCTAGCTCTTTTTAGCTTACCCGGCGCCTTGCGCTGAGGGGAAGTGTATTTACATTCCCCACAGACACCACAGTGGGAGGCTCCGACGGCTCTTCTTAGTAACACTTCTGAACCAGTAAGACCGGAGAGGTTTGGCTCTTTATGTCTACCAACATCTGCAAGTGGAAACAAAACACTTGTCAGAGAGTGCAAAACGAAATAACAATGATTTACCTAAGCATCAGAAAGAAACATCACCGTAGCTTTCTTTCCTTTTTTCTTTTTCTTTTTAATAACTGCTTTTCAAACAGCATCGATTCCAATCAATATCGGCACCATTTGGGATCATCTCATTCACCATCTTGAACAAAGGCTTAGAGCAATGACTGATTTCATTAGAGGCAGGAAAGTCAAACAGACCAGTTAATCACAGAGGCATCAAACGAAAAAAACCTGAACAGAAATCAAGAAAATCAATCAAAATTTTAAAACTGTGTATATACTGTATATTCTGTGTATTTATTATCTCACTCTTATTGCCTGTTTATGCCCCGTCCTTACCCTCAACGTCATGCTGCTCTGGTGTACCTTAATTGCACCTTGGGGATAAATAAAGTCTTTCTGATTCTGATTTTGAAAAGCCAAACCAGGAGATATACGAACCAATCGTGTTGCTGCACTGAGGAACGTGGATGACGTCCTCACATATATCGCGGTGGATATATTTACTCATGGATCAATTAAATCAACAGTGTCTATTCAAATGAACTAGAATGGCATTTGCTCAGTGTTCTGTCAGGATGAGCAGGGACCTTTTTTTCCCCCCCGCATATAATTTTAAATTCTGATGACAACTCAAAGT
Organism: Maylandia zebra; assembly: GCF_041146795.1. NCBI lineage: Eukaryota > Metazoa > Chordata > Actinopteri > Cichliformes > Cichlidae > Maylandia > Maylandia zebra. The sequence goes on from NC_135187.1 coordinate 26,036,196, forward strand.
TAAGGTGCTCTCTTTGTTCATTTAGGTATAGGCTTCAAAATCAGCTGAGATGGCTTCTGAGTCGCGGAGACTTGCTTCTTGAAGAACTTTGTTAGGATTTGTCCTTCTTAACGTCTCACCCTTGAGAAAATAAATAAAATAAAAATCGATTTTCATATCAGTTTAATTTACCGAATCTACCCAGGCACAACCTTTTTTTGAAGGCTAACCCATAACTGATTATAATTGTGACTGGTACAACAAAAAGGCAGAGAGGTTTTGAATTATGTCAGAAAATAAGCTCCATAGGAAATAAATGAAGACACTAAATTATAACACTTTTGTTAGGCCATAAATGTTCTGTGTTCAGTGCAATGACACTGTACACATAATTTACCAGACAACACCTTCTCTGGGACAATGGACATCATTAAAAAATGTAAAAATAAAAAAAAAAGATTCACAATTGGGGCACTATTTACTGAAGTATTTCATATTGCAGGAAAAAAATGTCTAGAGCTTGTGTTAACCAGAGATCTTATTTCAGACATCTAACCAAAATATCACTCAAAAGATTGACTTTAGGGAACTTGAAATACAAAAATGTAAATGTGTGTTAAGGTTTAGAGAAAGAAAAAAAAAGCTCTTACTTTATAACTGGTTATGATTTAGTAACAACGACTGACTGAGCCTGGAAAACATACATTTGGTTAACGTTCCCACTTCTAATAAAGAACTGTAAAGAGTAGGTTCACTAAGCTTGAGTGGCAGCTATGTGGAACAGCTTCCCAGGCTGTGAATGAGACAATCCCCAAATTACCCAACTGAGGTTTTGTCGATATGTGAAGCACTAACCAGGTGATATTAAACTGCCTGCCATTTGGACGTTTGACTATCACGAGCAAGTGAATAAGGCCTCAGTCACACAGGCCCGCAACCATCAGTAATGAGGGAAAATTGAGTACTCCAGCCAGTTTTGACTGGATGCTAGAGGTTAATGGCATTCACTAAAGGATTGCTGATAAACCGGTGCGAGACCCCCTGGCAACCACCTGCTACTAGGGAAAAAGGTGTATTCCCCAAACATTTGGATGAAACATACTTTTGACTGCTTTGGTCACTGGCATAGTACCGGGATTTTGGTTTAAATGATAGCGAATGACTTGCATAGGCTGAACTTTTACTTTCAAGACCATCTTCAGGTTTTACTTCAGCTGGGAGAGCAGTATTTGCAGACAAACATGAAAAACTACAGGCAAGTGCACCATCTTTTTGAGCAACGTTCAAGAACATAAGAACCACTCCCAAAAAGTGTGGGAATAGGCATGTTTCCCTAGCAACCGGTGGTACTATCACGTCCAATATGGGGACAAATCTGTAACAACATTGTTTTTATACACTTTATAAAATAAATAGATTATATTAAAAAACCTTAATAGGAATATACAGCCGGGGATTTATTTAGTCAATCTAGCTCATGTTCAGCAAGTAAGACGAGTGCCAGCTATATGAACAGGAAATGTATCTGCTATTAGCAGGCTGCTAGTTAGTGTATAATTAAACTCCATCAGCTCCAATCCGGGCAAGTAATAGCTAAGAAGATCCTTCATGTCAGGTTCAACCATGAACTGCATGATATCCACTAAAACTGGATCGTGTTCAGTAGGACTTTACCACATTGTTAGCTTAGCATCTGACACAATTTGGCACAAATTAGCAAAGAGTTAGCTAAAAGCATAAACCTATCACAAAACGCCCAATTGTACAATCAATTTAAAGGCAGTGCAATTTAACCAACCTTAAAACCTTTAACCTTAAAAACTCTAACTTATAATCCAGCTAAAGTGCACCTTACTTGGGATTCCCTTCGCACTCCTCCCGATTTTGCAGAAGCAGCAGCGGGCTGAGGATCACACCCGGCGGACGTGGCCTTCACTGAACTCCGTCCCTCTCTAACACCGACCCTCACGCTTTTAGCCCGGCGTGCCACACCACTTTTACCATTAACGTCGCACTGTCTGAAAGGACATCTACCCGACGTTAAATCGGTCTGTCTCCTCCTCCTGGCCAGAGTCGCCTGGCTTGTCAGCTTCATTTGATATTTGGACCTTTCACTCCTTGGATTCGTCCTACCGTGGAGCCGTTTGAAAACACACCAAATAAACCGCGGTCTGAGGCACGTGTTTCTGACCCCCCCTGCTCTGTTGATACTTGCCTCTAGTGTTCGGCCCGTCTTGTTTATCAGCGCCTCGTGACTCAGAGTCTACTTTACTCTTTGTTTTCTGCGTACCTGAGCCATTCTCCTCCGGCTCCTCCTCGTCGTGAGTGCTCGGCGGCTGTGTCTTCTTTTCGGAACCCATTGTGTGCGTTAAGTTTTGGTCGGGTTCATTGCTGCCCGGAGGTGACACCATATCTTTCTCTGAAATTAGCTGCACGGAATCAAAGTTTTTCTCTTGTTTTTTGCTTTCAGCCGAAATTCTATTCAGTAACTTTGGGACTCGTCTCCGCCGCGGGGTCAGCTGTAACCCAACAACGTCTTTTAGCGCAACTCTGTTGAGTTTCACCCTGCTAGAAGATGGAAACATGCTAACAGTTAAAACTGTGCCTTCCAAAACTTATTAAATAATTTACCAGGCTGCTATAAAAGTATTTTTCAGAGTAACGCTGGAACTTGTTCTTCTTAAACCATCATTACGTTACTATTCGGGGCCCTCGCACTCGTGTTGCTGCCGCTCACTGTTAATTTGAGATCGACATGGGGAGCTAAGGTGTGCCCGAATCATTGCGCATGCGCAGATCATTTTGCGTTTCTTAGCCGTCCTACGCACATTGCCAAATAGCTTCTATAACTATACTAACTTTTAACCAGAGGTGGCCCAACTATAGATATTCTGTACTCAATTAGAAGTGCACATACTTGTATTAAAATACTCTTGTAATACTCTTGTTAATGATTTAACCTATTCACTCAAGTAAAAGCAACAAAGTACAGGCTCTGGAATGTACTCAAGGGAAAAGTAACAATTGAGTACGCTTCTACCAGGAATTTTGGTCTAAAGCCAACAGAATCTCGCACTATGTTAATATAATAAAATCATATTAATTGCTGTGAACACAAACTTATTTCAAAGAGAATTTTAATTCTAATGATTGTGCATTAGTTCTCCAGGCTTTGGTCTTTCAAAGTCTTCTCTGGACATTGGCTGCTTTTTCACTCATTTTCATTCTTGTCCCTGTATTGGACTATTTTCAGAGGAATATTTTCATGTGCTAAATGACTAAAACTTGACCCATGAATCATTGAAGAGTTAAGAAAAATGGTACCAAAAAGCCTGCCAAAAACTCTCCACAGCAGACGAACAGCAACTGAAAGTCATGTATGTAAGAAACAGGAAAAAAACCCAGCAATGACCTGACACAGGACGTGAGACATGCATCTGGCCCTTCAGATGATCCATCTACTGTTCACTAAAGCCTCGTCAGAAATGTTGCAAGTGAAAGGTTGGCTGTAAAGAAGCCGTACCTAATAAAGGGAACTGGGAAGAAAAGGCTTATGTATGCCAAATTACAAAAGAAGTGGACTGAACAACATTTCTGATCACGTAAGGAACCCAAAATTCTTTGGTTCACATCACTGTATGTACAGACTAATGTACAGGTTGCTGTTCAGGTTATACCCTGCTTTTCACCCTATCCCTAGCACATCTGCAACCCTGAATGGAATGGATGGTCATCAGTAAGTACATAGGAGGACAGAAGAGAAACACAACAGTGAGTTTCTACAGTCATCAGTAAAAGATGGTGGAAACTTTGTCTTGGTTTGGGGTTACATGAGCTAGTTACGATGAGGATCTTGTTGAAAATATAATATGTGTTTATAATTTCAATCACTGATGAAATTATAAACAGAGAAAAGTACCATCAGACATTGATCTCTGTGCAATACCATCTGCAATGTATGGTTTGGCAGCAGATTTATTTTTCAGTATGACAGTGATCCCAAACAGACTGTCAATGAAGCATACCTGGATATAAAAACACACAATGGAGCACTATAAGTCATGGACTGGCCTCCCCAGAGCCTGAATCTCAGCATTAGTGTGGGATCATCTTGATCATCTTAATAGAGAATGGAAGAAAAGGCAGCCAACATCCAAAGAGCTTTGATTGTCTAAGAAGCCTCGAACTATTCCTTGACTCTTTAAATAAATTATGAGCAAGCTTGCCTAAGAGAGTTCAGGTAGTGTTGAAGGTGGTCATACCAAATATTGACTTTCAAGCTTGTTAGATTTGTACAATCTCCGATTTTGCCTTGTATACTGTATTTCCTTTTATATTTGCACATATCAATAAATCACCTCACATATTTCCACATTTCCAAGAAATATATAAAGAAATAAATGGTGGCTTGAGACTTTTGCACAGTACTGTAAATAATAAATAAATTAGCCGGCATTTTGCTGGTTGTCTGATATGCACCACTACCTGAATGAGTGATGAAATACATGTCACTGGAGTAGAGTTCCACCGGGAGGAGGCCCCGGGGCAGACCCAGGACACGCTGGAGAGATTATATCTCTCGGCTGGCCTGGGAACGCCTTGGTATTCCCCCGGACAAGCTGGAGGAGGTGGCTGGGGAGAGGGAGGTCTGGGCCTCTTTGCTTAGGCTGCTGCCCCCGCGACCCGACCCCGGACAAAGCGGATGACGATGGATGGATGGATGGATGGAGTAGAGTTCAGTAGCAGTGCAGTGTTAGAACAGTCATAAACCTTGAGATTCCCCTGCATAACCCTTCCCATTTTCATTTTTAAGGGTTCTTTAATTCTCTTAAGGATATTACTGACTGGAGTGAGATAGTCCAAGGATCACATTCCAGCCCTCAGGCCATATTTAGATGATATAGCTGCATATTCTCATGTGAGTGTAATAAGTACATTAATGGGATGAAATAGAAAACTGTTTTTATCCAAGGTCTAAAACTAAGACATGAACTAGAGTGGTGCAGCAAATACTGTGTGTAGATGTGCGAGTGAACCGAAACTGTAATTGTTTGATATTAGTGTGTGGTGGAGGTGTGGTCCCGGGCTCGGCTGCAGGGGTGGAGTGGTGCAGTGGGCTCAACGGGGCGGTGCTGGGGAGGCAGGTGAGAACACAGCTGGTGGCGTTTGGACTGATAACAGTCTTCTTTCCGTTTTTTTAGTGAGGCGGGAGAGGTGTGCTTAAAAAAAGCTGAGACCGGCACTGCATCAAACTGTGTGTGTGTGGAGTGCATTCTACGTAGTTCTTTTCTGAATTGACTGAAAATGCCCAATTATGGCTATAGCATCCTGAAAGCGGGGCTTAATTTTAGAGGTGTTTTATATACTTCTTTCCATCAACCACACTTGTGCCAGCTATTCATGCAGATGTCTGAAAAAAGTATGCTATGTATTTTGTGCATAGTTTTCAAGTAGATCATGCATCTCTTGAAACGGGGAAACGAGATGAATGCAGCATAATGATGGATGCAGATTAATAAGAAGGAGGTAAAACTGATGTGCCATATATTCATCACATTTTATAATGTTAAGTTTCACATGTGTTGGGGCTTATGTGATTCAGTCAGTGTGCACTAAAGTTCAAGAGCGCTGGCACCACAGTAAGCCCTTTCCTTGGGCTTATCACACAAAACCATAAATGTCCAGATGTCCAGTCATAAATTAAGTTTATTTACATCACTGAAACTTTCAGATCGTGAGGCAGGGTACAACCTGGACAGGTCAAAAAGTCAAATATAAAGGCCCCAAAATAGAGCCCTGTGGGATCCCATTACTGTTTGATTCCTATTTAATATGGATGGAACTAGTGAGGAGTATTGGCAACTCTGACATTTTATTACAAATTATAATTGGGACAACAACAAAAAAACTGACAAATGTTCTCAGAAATATTTTGACGACTTTATTTAATTACCCTACTAAAACGACAGATAATTTATAGTCTCATTTTTTCCATATTTTTTGGAAGATTTACTCTCACAATGGCACTTCAACTGGGTTTTTTGTTGTATTTTTTCAGGTATTATAGTGTGTAATTTACAACACAGGCAATTTTACTTTCAGTCAAGTGAGAAGTAGTTTTTACAAAAAACAAACAAGTAACAACATGAACGAATGTAAGAGACTACAACAACAACCAAACTAGAACATTAGCTGACAAATACACGCAGAATGAGATGTGAGGGGTGATGGTGAGACCCTGGTGTTGGGAAGTAGCCGGTCCCTGGACTGTGGCGGCCTGATTCACAACACCAGCTGTCCCGCCCCACCGTGTCCGTGTCAGCAGATGGCGCTCTGATGGGTAAAGTTTTTTTTTCCAGTGGGAAACTGAGAGGCAGTTCCACCTCATTGCATCCTCCCTGGGTGCACAGAGTCAGCTATGCCTCTTCTTCTCTCTCCTAATCTTCGCTACATCTGTGGCAGCTGTGAAAAAAGAAAAAAAGGAAGAAGATGCAAATTAGAATCCGAGGAAACCATCTGAGGCGAGCAGAGAGAGAGACGCCGAGACACGAGGGAACTTTCTCTGGGTTCCTCTTGTTGGGTTATCGTAAATCCAGACGTGAGCGAGATTCTGGGAGTCTCTGTCCCACCTCTCTACACCTGCCAGACATTAGACCACCCACAACCCCCGCTTTAGCTCTCCAGAGCTCCGAAAACATCCTCTATGCAAATTTTATAATCACGCCACAGCGATGAAGTGCGTGTGTGTACGTACAGTGAAGAGGGGATATAAGCTTTTACTTAGCATATGAAATGAGTTGGGATTAGAGTGAGATAAAGAGCAGAGTGAAGAGCGGAGCGAGTATTACGAGCGGAGGGAGTGTTACGAGAGAGGTCACTCATAATTTTGCTTCTATGAAGCACTTTAAATCTTCCTGACTGCTCTCACAGGCTTTGGAACAGCACGCTGGGCTCGACTCAGTGATAAAGAACACCAGTGGTTTTATCCGTTATTGTGCACTTCAAATTAAAATGGTGGTGAATATCAGCATGATAAAAGAACATTAATGAGAGAGGAAGAATCACCTATCCACCCAGTCATCCCAAACCAGCGAGTCTGATTCCTCCAAAGTGTTAAACGTTTTCACTTTTCTAGCTGATGCTAATTTGTTCTGGAACAGACCCATTAAAGTAAGTCTGCAACTAGCTGTCATGTTTAATATAAATTAACCTTCCCATTATTTTCTTAATTAAACCATTAACAGTTTAGGAAACTGTGTAAACGTCACACAAATACCTACAATTAAGGTCGAAAATGAAGTGCTGTCTGGACTCCTCCCCCTTGATTAATAAACATCACTGTTTCACTCCTGGATCGCCCAGGCTGCTGCAGCTTATTTGATCTCTGCCTTAATTTGCTGACTTGGGAAAACTAACTTTTATATCCTGAATACTGTGCTCATAACAGCTTCCTGTGGGGGCTTATTTGGTGTAAAGCTGAGATGGAGAAGTAAAAGAAAAATAAAGCACTGCCTCTCATTCATCAGTTAAATGTTGCGACACATGGGAGGCTAAGCTAAAATCCAATTTCCTCAAGAGGGCAATAGGAAATATATGTACGCTTTCCTTCAAGTCTGCATCTTCAAATGACTATACTGACAGAGAAAGCGGTGTACGAGGAGTGTGTTCCCTTTGTGCGCGCTCTCTGCTTTCCTGTGTGTGTGTGTGTGTGTGTGTGTGTGTGTGTGTGTGTGTGTGTGTGTGTGCACAGCAGTTGTTCTTCGTCTCGCACTTGTTTCCTCGTGTGCTGCTGCTGTCCACTGAGAAATACCTCTCTGGAGGAAAAGTATGGGTTTATTTGTCATGAATAATTTGAGACATTACACAGTACAGTGGCCCCTTCTGCAGATAATTCAAGCATATACACATCAATGTAAAATAAAGAAAATGCCACAAACATCAAGCTTTAACTACATTTTATATTTTAACAGAAAACAGGAAGTGCATTCGTTTTTTTGCAGTTAGAAGCTGGATGCGAGATTTGCCGGGAAGGCTGCGATTAAAGCTGATTTATTAAAAACACTTCAAATGGTGCTTGGAGAATACATCCTGAGGAGTTGTAGACAACAACAAAAAACCAAACAAAACAGAATATTTCAGTATTGTACGTATTGTAAGTTGTTTAAGGGGAGTACGTCTACATTTAGACGTTCCCTTTGTCACATTTTCTCCATTTTGTCACCGAGCCATTAGATCGGAGGGCTTGGAAAGACGGGGATCTATTTCTTTGTCTTTCGCTGGACCGGTTTGAAGCTGACGGGAACGCGAGCAGCAGCTGAATTCCTTTAAATAGCCCTGCCTGCTTCATCATATGGTTGCTATGGCAGCCAGCCCCTCGTTTCAAGATAACGTCCACAAGCTAGGAGAGAGAGACCCCCCCTCCACTACCCCTCCTCCTCACTTCCCCACCTCCACCTGAGCACTATGGATCTACACAGCTGCTCGGCAGACAAAAAAAAAAAAAAAAGCCATTTAACAGCATATACGAATAACGCTTTGTGTGCTCGCCGAGTGAGAAATAATCAATATTGGCGCTATACATGTGAGCGAGTTCTCAGAGGGCAATTCAGGAGAAGTGCTTATTGAAGAAAAGTGAGTGTTTAAGGCTTATAAGAGAGGGAGGAAAAAAAATTGTTAAGGAGGCAGAGAGAAAGAGTGTGCTGCAAAAATGAGCAGATCAAAAGTGAAACAGATGAGTGAACAGCTGGTACAAGAAATGGGGTGATGCTGCGAGAAATGGAGGGTGAAAAAAGAGGCTGAATGATCTGTGACATTTGTGCGAGAACGCAGGAACCGAAAGATAAGGCGGCGTAATGGCAGATCTATTCAAACGCGTCTCTTTCTTCTCTTTCAACCGCCGCTTTCTCCATCTCTTCCTCTGATTTCTGCCGCTGCCGGCCCTCCTCCTTTGTCTGCTCCTGCCTCTTCAGTTTTTTGCTTTTTTTTTTTTATTACCTTGAGCTCGCAATTAGTCATATGTTTAGCTAAGGGTCAAACAGGATGTTGCACGTTGCAGGATTGTAGGCATTGCAACTGGAACTACGTGGATAGAGTGGACTTTGTCCTGAGTGTCTCCACTAAGCACACTCACAAAACTACTGCGAAGCTTAAACGTGTGAAATCAATTACAGAGACAGAGAGAATCTGCTGGTTTCACGAAGCCAGGTTTAAAGAGTGCTTCTTTATTTATATCAGGATCTGAGATCAACAGAAACAAAACTGTCAAACTAGCTTATTTTTGGTAATTAAGTAAGTATGTGGTGGGCTGCATTTAACATTTAGCCCTGCATTTAATTTTAGATGGGCCCTTTGTAAAAAAAAAGAAGCTTAGAAATAACATTAACTGAAATAAAACTGTGAGATTGATTGAAAAACCTCTTTTCAGGAGACGTGAGGCCTTAAATCTTAGGACTTAAAGGGCTTTGTTGTTCTTCGGCAACTAAAAATAATCAAAAATTTGCAAAACGTGCTCAGATGAATGAACATTAACCAAGCAGCTAAAGACAGACCTGATTTTTTGAAATCTAAAGAGCAGTGATATTTTGAACCTACCACAGCATAAATGATGACTACATCTAAAGCTTTGACAGAATGGTTTCAGCACACACGTGCTCAGATTTTCATGTAAAAGGAAGTCGAATTAGGAAAGGTTGGCTGTGAATAAAGTCTGCATGCAGAAAAAGAAAAACAGCGAGTCTCCAGAAGACGAGAGGAGAAGTCAAAAAGGAGTCGATAAAGAAGGCACCCTCAATTTCCTCTTAAAACACACAGGCGGGCTGATTGCATTTGAGAGAGTTGGGCGCGTCTCAGCATCTCCTAATGCGTCTGTAAATTGAGTTGGAAAATGACGATGTCTGTTGTCTTGGGAAGGAAGCCAGGGAGGCAAAAAGCTTTGCTGTGGAGAACATCCTCCCCTCTCTGCATTTTAGACCCACATTATTAACCGCAATACCCACTTCTGTCAAACTCTCCTCCTCTTTATTTATTTATTTTTTTTAGCAAATCATCACACGCTGGGGAAAACGAAGAAAAAAATGGTCACAATGATGATTTCTTTAGTTTCCCGTTTCCTTCCTCTTCCTCTTTAAATCAGATGATAACTGTCTGCGTTAATGGAGCCGAGCGGTCCGCTGTATGGCGGCACATCTTATATATTATCTCTAGAAAGGTACTGACAGGCTGCGAGGTGTTATTGCGAGTATAAATAGACGTGACTCTGTGTTTTGTGTGTCTGTTATTAAGGAGCTGTGGTGGTCAGCTCTGAGAGCAGCAGCGATAAAGATGCTGGCTGAGCATTTGCCAAGCATCCATTTCCTTTTTACTCAGGTCTGAAAGGCCGTCTGCCAAACACAGGTACACACACACACACACTCATGTCCTCATATTACCTTTTAGTCCAAAGTGAGCATCCATATAATTCCATTCAAACAGTTTAAGAAAACAAGATTATGTCTTTACTTCGGCCTCTTTAACTTTACCTCTTGTATGGCCCGATTTTTAAATTGTCCTTAGGTTAGCACCGAAAACCAGAAGCTCTTTTAAGTGAGTCTCTACTTGTACTGCTCTGTAACAGCACGTATAATTATCAGATATTATGACGGATAAAATATCGCAGGATGTGCGTTTGTCTCATTTAGAAAACAACACGGTGCGTTTACGGTTATCTGGTCCCCATTAAGAGTAGAAGGTAATTTCAGAGATCATATTCGACGTTTTCTTAAATTCTTCTATTTTTCTTTTTTTTTTAAAGCCAAGCTGCCTTTTTTTTCTCCCCTGGAGCCTCTATTGTATTTATAGGCATTAAGCTAATGGCTCCTTTGTATTGATATTACAGTAGTTGGCAGCGAGAGCGTAGGGGAGACAATTATACACTCAATCAATAGCAGATAGCAGAGGTATCTCACGTTCACACGCATACTCTCTTTATGTCACACACACCTATACATACACATCCACAGACACACCCCATCAGCAGGCCCGTCTCGTGTGAACGTACGGCGGCGCGTTACTCGTCTCCGTCTTTCCTTGCCGCTATTCGACAGGATGTTGTGTCCATGCCATCGCTTGACAAATGCACTGGAAGCGGCGGCAGAGATCTATATGTGTACGCCCGACCTTTGGCGTGCGCACGCGCACACACGCCGTCGCTCTCTCTTACACATGAGCACACAAGCCGCACACCCACACAGTCGCGATAAGGCCCGAGCGCTGGTAGTCATTTAGTTCAGCTTTGTCTTTTTAGAGCGTCTCCCTGATGAACTGCAGAAAAGGCGAGCACTTGCAGTATTTGAATTATTAGCAAAACGGCACAGCTTTAGCTTAATCCAGTGATGCTTATAATCTGTGTGTGTGTGTGTGTGTGTGTGTGTGTGTGTGTGTGTGTGTGTGTGTGTGTGTGTGTGTGTGTGTGTGTAGGCTAATAAGAGCAGAAAAAAGTGGGTATGTAAATGAAAGAATGCTGCTTATCTCTGTACAAAAGCGTGTGCGACTACATGTGTGCGTGTGTACTTAAGCAGGCAGCCACCTCTGGAAGCTGCTCTTTCTTAGATAATGTATCGAGCTGCTGTCAGAAGAGAACTGATGAGGAAAATGAACTCTGTGCTCTTTGTGTAAACGCATGAAGAGATCCGAGGATGTCAACAAACAAAATGGCCGTCAGTAAACCCCCACCCCCCTTAAGATGACAAGGATACGCCGCTTTTCGTCGCTCGGATTGTGACTGCGAGAAGCAGCCTTGTTTTATTAGCGGCTCTTTGTTCATTCACCCGCTTCGGCTTTTCCTCCATATTATCTGATTGTCTGGCCTTTGGGTTTAAGTGCAGATCTATAGGTTTACGATATGATTTTGGCACGGAGGCGTGCCAATGGAGCACTAACCCTGATGACTCCTGCGAGTTGCCAGTTCTGCGCAGGGCTGGGCTGGCTGTTTGGGCGGATGGATGGGTGGGTGGGTAGCTGGACGTGGTGCTGGCCGTGCATTTGGGTCCTGGACTGGCCAAGGCAGAGAGCTGTAAAGAAACAACAAAGTCAGCTTTTCCGCAGAACACATTCAGCACCTTAATGGCGATCTTGTGATAACGCAGACGTTTTGAAGATGGCCGCCGTGAAGCCGAAAGCCAAAAAAATAAAAATAAAAAAACGGAGATGTTGAGTCTTCTTCTCAAAGCTAAACGTCTGCGCTTTTTTACCGAAGCCAGGAAACATAATCATCAACTGTTACAGTAAGATGGTTTGACATAATGGCTCCTACAGTCTAGGTATACTGAGGTGGGTAATTATGGATTAGCAGAGCTCTCCGGCGAGCGGAGACTTCCCCTGACACAAAGCAAACGAAAAAAAAAAAAAAAAAGCAAACGCAGGATTACTCTCATATAGACTTATCGCACACACACACACATTTATATACAATCAGGCATACAGACAGACAAATACACACACGCAGCTATACACGCCTCAAACCTACACACTCTTGTCGGCCATCACAGACGACATGCCGGCTCGGCAGCCATTTTGCAGGACTGTTCTGGAATCTTCAATTAGGGTAATTGTTGCTTACGCCGTCATTTTGCAGCGTTCCAGCCGTCACATGAACAAACCGCGCTGTGCCACTTACCTCATATTATCCTAAATATATAAGAGGACGCCTTAATTGTGGGTCTTCGACGTCTTTTTTGAAGTGTGTCTCTGCGTGGGGGGCCTCTCAGTGGAAACCCACGACACGTATGACGGCCGGCGTGTCAGTTGAGTGTGCAGCCGTGTGTGAACTCCACATGGCGTGGATGTATGTACGCTGCATGGCTCGCTGTAAACGTACATTACGGTGTTGGGTGTGTGTGTGTGTGTGTGTGGGGAGGGGGCACGCCCTACAGCTTGTCAGTGCTCACATATGGAGGATGAGGAGGAGGAGGAGGGGGAATGAGTGTGTGCATATGAGCTCGGAGAAAAGAGGAAATGGAAGAGTGAGAAATGGAATAAATTGAAAGGAGGGAGAGAGAAGAAAAGGACACTGAAAGAGAAACGTACAGCTCGTTCTTGTCACCACCATTTTCCCTCGCAGACTGTGCAGTTTGGACACCGAAAGCTTCATTTTTTGGGGAGGATATGGATGACTCAGATCTTACGATGTATAGAATAGCACTGAGTGACAGCCCACACCTGTCATGCAATTAATAAACCTCCATCTGTTTGACTTCGATGCATCGTTCCTTGTGTTCAGAATATGGGTCCCGTGCACTTGTGTGTCACGGGTCTGAGCCCGGTTCTTCCACCCTCGTAGACCCTTAACTTTCTTGTCTCACCCACACTGCGCGATCCACCACAAACCTGATGTGGGAAAAAGATGGAATAGTCTCTTCTTACGTAAGAGATATTTTTGTCCAAAGTAAACGGGTCCTTCTGAATGCAAAAACCTTCATTAATTCAAGCGTCCAACTGTCTGATACAGCATTCCCCCCCTTTTTAAAATAAAAGCCCATAAAATGCTAATCAAGAGGACTATAAACTTCCCCAGACTGCACTCCCTCTACAAAGATCTGCAGTCACATGGGCAGAATTTAACAAAGGCCACCTAAGGATATGAGAACATCTATTACAGTAGCTGACACAAAGAGAGGATTGATAATTTAGTGTCATATGGACGGGGTTGAACCAGTTCACAGCCTTGTTAGAGGGAGGCTCTGCTGCTGGTGCCGCTGCTGCTGCAAGACGGCGGAGGGTTAGGGTGGGATGACGACCGGCTGTCAAATGGGACGGGTTGAACGAGGGTGTCAGAGAGGACCACGCGCACAGCGGCGCAATGCAACTCACACGTGTGATCTTCGGGAGACGAACAACACCATACTCATACGTGGCGCTCACGCGTTACAGTTTGCAGGCGTTTATGGAGCGTATACCATTCAATGTACGGACCCAACCCCCATCACCCCCACCCACACATCCACCCACGACACGAGACTGCACATATGATCCAACGCCCCTTTGTCTGGGATCATCGGTCAGTAACGGATTGGCACATTTATGTTCCTCATCTCTCTCTCTGTTCTATTTTTTCCCTGCCTGCTCGAACTCTGTCACATGCATGCATGTAGTCATGTGAACGGCTGATAACCCACTGCCCCCCCCCCCCCTCCCAGCCCGGACACACAGATTTTAACCCCGTTCTGTACGTCTATTACACATTACAGTAGTGTCATGACCGCCAACCACCCTCCCTCCCCCTTCCTCTCAGCCTCCGTGTCCTCAGAGCGCACCCCCACCCCCACCGACCGGCTGATCATCTGCTGTGACCGTGTCCTCCTATCACCGTGAGTCAGGAGTGTTCGACGAGGATGGGGTGGGAGGTGGTGGTGGTGGGCATCCTATTTGACTTCTTTTTTTTTTGGGCTTTTTCTGATCACATATGATTGCTGACAGGGAGAACTTTCCCACCCATTGGCGGAGGTGTGAGCAGTGGTGCTACAGCGCCAGACAGAGGGGACCCTTTGTCTCCCACCACCACAGGGAGGGATGGCGTACGTACGCACACACACACATATACGCATATACTGTACATTCTGGCATGGCTACAAACACACACAAATCCACACACTCCACTCAGCTCCACTATTGTGTTAACAGCATCCCAAAAAGTGACACATGCCAGAGCACATCAGCAGCTGAACACCTGTGCATGTAACTCTGCCAATTCAACACGTTCCTGCATGTGCAGTCACTTCATGTGTACAGCATGTGTATCAAAGTGTGTGTGTGTGTGTCCTCAGACTCACCTGGAGGCACCCCCGGAGTTGGTTGTCGTGGTAATGCAGCTTCAACTGGGGTTGCAGATCTGTGACACCTGATGTCCCTCCTCCTCCTCCCTTTCACTCTCTCTCTCTCGCTGCTGTACCATGGGATCAGCAGCTACACCCTAGCACTGACAGAAGAGGGGGAGACAGAGAGGAGGGGGTTCTTATCGAGCCACTGGTGGATCGTACCACCAGCCGCACCGAGCCAAGGGGACGTAAGGGGCCAGAGCTGACAGGGAGGGCCCGGCCGACTGCCTCCAAACCTCCCTGCTGTCTGCTCCGAGATGGTCTCTCCCCGCTCTGATTGGACGACGTGCTTCCTCCTTCATCAAAATGTAAAATTCCAAGACAGAGAGAGTAGTGCATCGTTTGTGTGTGTGTCTGTGTGTGTGTGAGAAAGAGAAAAAGAGAGAGTGTGCATGTGAGAGAGAGACAGACAATGCAAGAGAAAAGAAGATGTGCATTTGAGAAATACTTGTCATGCAGACTAGTATGACTGTGGGCATGAATTTAAGTGTGTGAGTGTGTGTGTTGATTCGAATGTGTGTGTGCGAGTGTTTGCGCCTTTGCGTCAGGGAGACAATATACAGGATGCCATTGTCTGTGTGGGCGTGTGATAGAGGAAGAGGTAGTCGAGGGAGAGAGACACAAGACAAAGAGAGCGAGGGATAGGAAGACATCGTGAGTGTGAGTGTTTCAGTGTGTGTGTGTGTGTGTGTGTGAGAGATGGAGGGGGAGAAAAAGAAAGCAGTGTGTACGGCCTGAGAGATGTCATCATTAGTCTCTCTGCAGTGGTTGGTGTTGAGCTGCAAAGAGCTTGTCAGTCAGTTTCTGTCACAACATGTCACTGAGTGGACGCGTGTACACACACACACTTTCCCAGAGGGAGATCATGTCAAGATGGGGGCCAGGCTGCTCTGACAAGCACATCCAAAACCTCCCCGGTAACCTTTCACCCCCCCACTCCTCTGCCACACGCAGGATCAATCCCCAGATTCATATTCATATGAAGTGCAAACATCTGATTTTTGCAGGGGGGAGGGGGGCAGGTAGAGGCAGTAAAAAGGGCGAGAGAGTGGCAAGAGGCAGATGGCAGCCGGCGCTCACATACAGCCGAGTCTCATGAGAACTAACCGCTGAAATAGTGCTGACTCACTGCGCTCTGAAGGCCCTGAAACACACGCAGTCCAACCGCCATATCTCGTGTGTGTGCGTGCACGCAAATCTACCCCGAAAATGACAAAATCGACAGAGCGAGTTTGAGGAAAATGAGGCCACACAACGAATGGCGTTTTGCTGGCGTTCAATCGATCCTCGCGATCCCCTGCAGAGGGGAGTTTTACCCTCGCACATAAAGCAGACCTTTCCTTTTTCCCTGGCTTTTCTCTGCCTCTTTCTCCTGCTGCCGATTTAATTACCTTCTATATTTATCGGAGCTCAAGATGCTATTTTGGTTTCGAGACTCTTGTCACTGATATCGGGAGGCTACATTATTCAGAGTGAGAGCACTGGGGGCCATCAGACAGAGCAAGAGCACTGCTGTTAACCCTATGGAGAAGGATGTGTCGCACGATGTGTGTGTTTGCGTGTTTGTTCCCTTTTGCTCATAACATAAGGTGTGGTCTGTGTTTCTCCTGTCTCCATTTTGTGACTACTTCATCTCAGATCTCTGCTTCAACCAGAGCATCGAGAGAAAGAAGACGACTGTTTCGCACGGGACGCACTAACACTGTCACCGACGAGTTACCACAGACAAAAACAAAGAGCCGCGTCCATCCTTGTGCACACGCGTGCACACAGGCAGGCACGCAGCGACAAACTCAGTAGGTATAGATCGCTGTCCTCCATATTTGGTTGTGATTTATGATTGCTCTTCAGCAGAGGCCACAGTCATCTGGGAGATGATGGCCATATTGATCTGATAAACAGTTTCATTTACTGCCAAAGCCTGCCATTTATACTCACACACACACACACACACCGAGCAAAGACACATAGGTTCACAGCAGGAATAACCCAGCTTTCTGCTTCATCAATTCCTCACCTCCTCCTCCACGTCTGCTTTTCTGTTTCTCTGCTCTTCTTCTTCTTCTCCTCCCCCCCCAGGCCACCTCGCCCTCTCCTCTGCTCTCAGCACGCTTTAACCCGTTCCACTTCGGCCCTCGCTCTCGCTCTTTCTATCAGCACCGACTGTCGTTCACCTGGCAGCAGATGCCACGCTCCATGGCCTCTTTGTTTCTCCTATAAATTCCACAAGGCTTCACGTTAAGCTTACGTTATGGTTTGCCGATGTTTATCAGCAAACACAAGAAGACCAGACGGTTAAGGTTGGGTTAAGTTTACCATTACACGAAACAATGCACAGAATATGATCACAAATCAAGGAATAGATTTTAAGTCTATTCTACTGCAAAAAAGAGGCAGTGTAACTGTAACCCTTTGCACAGGTCACACAAACACCATAAACCTGAAGATTTTCAAGATACTATATCCAATGCAGATGCATGTAAAGGCACCAATGTCCTTTAATTTGCCACTTTTCCGGTACAGCGTCTGCTGATGATGTCTGATTGCTCCAATTTTTGCAGCGCTGATACTAGTACAGTGTACTGACAGCTAATGAGCAGCCGTCCTGTCTCCTGCACACTCTACCCAGGCAATACCCTCACCTAAACCAAACTAAGTATTCTCGGCATTTCTCTGCATCCACAAAAGCACAACTTCACACAATGTGCTAATCTGACTTTCTGACTCTTTGGTTTGTGTGTCAAAACAATTCTAGTCACACAGACCAGCAGTGCTATTTAATACAACATGAAATTTATCCTCTAAGTTATGGTCACCATCAGTGTCCAGATCCAGAACATCTGGAACTCAAAATACTCAAAAGCCAACACACCAAGATCAGAATCTTGAACACCAATTGTGAAATCTGTGTTGCTCTATGATGCAGAATTAATAAGATACCGATGTTGATCAACAGCTGGCTGAGGAAAGTTTTAAAGGTCTACTGGCTCAACAAGATCTGCAATTACGACCTGTGGGGAAAAAAGTGAAGCAAGTACCTGTAGAGGGAGAGATGGGAAGAAGATGATGAAGATGGACAGGAAGAAACCAACCAACAACATCACCACCAGACAAGCCCTGATGTGGAAGCTCCAAGGGAGGAGAAAAAGAGGAAGGCCAAAGAATGCAATGCATCGCAACAAGACCTTCGAAAGAATACAAGAAATTGATACACACCTGACATCAGATTAAGACTATAACTCAAAACTGAACACCTTGGAGGATCCCTTGTTGATGGCCTACATCCCAGGAGGAATGCTGGGCATAAGTAAACTGATTGGTTTACTTATGTCAAAGTGCCGAGTACGGTACGACAAAAGTACAACTTTAGTGTGTAACATTACTCTAAAAAAATAACAAGGCACTTTGTGAAGTCTCCAAGTGGCATCCTAACTAGTTAACCTTTATACAGTAAGAAGCTCTGAGAAGAAAGCACACCACGGCCTCCCATCATTACCCACTGAAGTGAAGCGGAGACTCTGCTATGCCTCGGCGTTTTGTAGTCTCTGTTGTTGTGCTAGCTGTTACATTTGGTGAAGAATCACCTGCGTCAGATTTACCTGATTTACATGCCCACGCCTCACCAGCAGCACAGAACCAAGACTCCTTTTTATGTAGGCCTGCCACAACATCCCCAGTTATAACTCCCCGGTGTTTGAGCTGCTGTTTTATGATATTCACTTCATCTTAACCAACTTGACTCGTCTTCATGAATGCATTTCATTTTATAGTACTTTTGCATTAACATAACAGGTTTTGCTGTCTCTGTGACGACTTGCTCTTCTACCTGCTTTCTGAGTGGTGTTTGGAACTGCTATTCACACTTTTTATGCACATTAAAGTCTAAAAAGTTGGGTTTTTTTTTTAAATTGCATTTGCATTTGTATGCAGCTGTTATCAGCAACTGATGTTAAAAACTGCACATGTTCAGTCTGCGTCGCTTTGAACTGAGGCCCGCTGTGAAATGAAATAGGGACTGATCTATCTAATTTAATTTTTTTAAAACTGATGTCAGGAATTAATCCAACATTAGAAGGACTAATGTTTTCCTGAGATTCACCACCATTTAATTGGTGTGAGGGGTCAGGCTGCCTTAATTAGACCTTCTGTTATGGCTAAAATTAGTAGGAGAGTTTAAGTGTCTGATGACAGCCAAAACATTTGTGCTGAGGCTTTGACGCTCTGAAAAGAATAAAACTGTGGCATGAAACTCTGCATATATGTAAACATTATACATCATCACTGAACAGCCTTCATTAAAACTGGTAAAACTCCTTCATTTTTTTTATAAATAATGCCAAAACGAGTGGAACTGAAGAAAAAACACCACTGAGTGTACAATATATTCCCCCCACAAGCACATACACACAAGCACTAACCCATACACACACTAGAAGGCTTTCAGTTTCTAAATCAATCCCACATCCGTAGCTAATGCAGTGCTGGGCCCTCTTCAGGAAGCATTAGGCCTATTAGTCAAAGTGTGTACGCATTCCTGTGTGTGTGTGTGTGTGTGTGTGTGTGTGTGTGTGTGTGTGTGTGTGTGTATACAAGCCGCACATTCAGCAGTAGCAGATCTCGGTGGATCCTGTGGGGTCAGCAGGTGCAACAGGGAATGAGGGACCATCTTGTTGTGTGTGCGTGTGCGCGTTCCCTCCCCTCGATATCCTCCGGGCTCTTTATCGCTCTAAAATTATCCTCCATTTACTGGAAGACAGTGGACGGACGGAGAGAGAGAGAGAAAGAGAGATGTGGACACTCTAGTTTGAATGTCTTCCTGCATCACTTATGGGCGCAGAATGAAGAGAATAACAGGCTAGCTGCTTTATCGAATAAACTTATTTCATAAGTGCAGATGAGTTAAGAAGCCAGACTGGAAGGGTGGTAATGCCACAGCTAACCGGGTGAGACATTTCAGCTTCACAGAATAACTCATTTGTCAGATCAGACACAGCAGGGAAGCATGAACCTACTGTAGCTACACTGAAACGTCGTAGCTGCTACAGCTAAGCATACTCCCCACGGAACAACTCTGGCTCTCTTTTCACCAACACGTTGCTAACCCCAGTGGGATTGTTACGATTGAATTGTTTTAAATACCTAAAAATGAGAGTGACAGTACACTCTGCAAAGTGACTTGTGTCGTTGTTCTTCCACTGTAACGCCACAGTGAACAGAAGGAGTGAAGTGAAAAGACTGTCAGTAACAGAGATACCACCTTGACCTGCGTAACAAAGCGTGTATATTTGCACAGAATGATGACCGTGGATTTTGTTCCCTGGTCTGTTATTGCTTTAGGGAGGGATCTCCTCACAGTCAGTATGGACAGGAGGAATGATTACAGTGACCTGAAACTGTCACTGTGTATAGGCGTGTGAGCACTGTTAGACAGGCTTGAAAAATGTGAAACCATCCTTTAAGGAAGTGAAACTAAAACTAAGAAGACTTCTAAGTAACAAATTTAAAGGACATTTATTTGATGCTCTGCAAATAATAATCCTATAAACTAATCCTTAATAGTCTCACAAGCAAAAACCACCTATGACTTTTGCTAGTAAGACTAGTAAAAACTGTCTGTAGTAAATTTATCTTTATCTTATTTCTATTTGTTGTATCACTGTATATAACAACAGAATGATCAGAATTATACACACATACACACAAAACCTAAACTGTAAACCTCAGGTCGCACATAACCTGTAGTTTTAGGAGACATGTAATAAACTATATCTATATATCTTGTTTGTAAGTCTAAATTTACACAGACTGATCGTTCAACCTCAAACTGCTGCCGTTATACCAGTGTTAACTTTGTTGCCCAATAATTTTCATCATTTATTTTTCATCGTTTTTCTTCTTACAAATACAAGATGGAAGCTAAATAAAAACTATGATTAGGTGTATCGGTGCTTTCGTCATTAAATAAAAATGAGATGAAAAAATTCCTGAGAGATGAGATCCAGTCAGAACTGATTAAGTTGTGTAGAAAGGTGGATGATCCAATCAGAAGTAATCTTTTTGTGCAGTAAGGTTAGACACGCACGTTTAATTTGCCCCCCTGGCTTTTTTTGGTTTTTTGGTTGTTGGTTTTATTTTCTGAGGCGGTACGACGAGCTCCGTGTTTCTCATGAAAATGCAACGAATTGTGAAAGCTTGGGAGGAAGGGAAGAGCAGACGTACGGACACATTTCACACTTGATGTCAAAGAAAATAAGATGCACTGCAAACTGCGTGAAGCAACTCTCACCGGTAAAAACACGACGAGCCTTTACACTTTGTATTTTAACTGAACCCACTCCAGATTTAGTCTGTTATAAAAAACATATTAAACATTACATTTAAAAACAGTTTTACATTAAATTTTGCAAAACATGCCGTAGGGTTCATGAAACAAACACAAATGGAGCATAGAACATAATGCAGCATTCATGGGAGAGTGGGATGAAATTAAGATGATAAAACAAAAAATCAAAAGAATTGGGATTTTGTTTTTAAAAGAAAATATATAGATGCTAATAATCAACGTATGTGTGACGATGTTAGTGCAAAGTCTCGTTCAGATCAGCCCACCCATGAAGGAGGAGCTAGGGCACAGACAGACATATATACTGACGTATGCTGTGGTCGTTACAGTAAGATACTGGGCCTCGTCTCAAGCCCTCAGGTCATCCTGTCTGAAACCAGCTGCTTTAGCTGCGATCCACTCTACTTTAATCACCTCCATCTCTGTGCACACGCACACACACACACACACACACATATGGCAAAAATAAAGAAAACAGTATAACAGGTGCCTTATAAACAAGCCATGGCCTGCAGTTGAGATGCCGTGCAATCTGTTGAAATAAAGGACCGACAGCTGCAGTATCTCAAAATAAAACTCATCTAAAGCGAGCTCCAGTTACGCTCGTGTGCAGCTAAATGTTGATTTATATAAGAAATAAAGCAGAAGAATAAACACATGCTTACTGCGAGGATCCTAATTAAAGTGTAACATAATCTGGTTATGTAGAAAACGTGTGTCTAGCCTGGGTGCTCTTTAGGGTTCACAGGAACTACAGCTACCTGCAGCAGGCCTCCCATTAACCCCAGTTCAGATGGTTTGGATGCTCTCGAAGGCTTCATGTTGAATTAATAGAAATTCTGAAAAAAAAAATTTAATAAAATAAAATAGTGGTCTCTCTCGTAGGGATGCACGGATATATGCGCCTATAGCCCAGCACTGAGCTGAGTACAATTTTGATTGCGGTGCCCCGACCTTTTGAAAAATTCAAGGACAACATGTCTCTGCTGGACTGTTCCTAATGGAATGGGAAGCCGTTTCTGGAGAACCACACTGTTGTTGACTTTTTTAATTTTTTTCTTTTCGCTGTGAAGTTTTTGTAATTTGATTGAGGTGCTGTGAGAAATCTGAAAACTTCAGCAGATGAGACGTGCATGAAAATCAAACAGAAATCAGTGTCATCTGCCCCTGATTTAAAAATAAACATCAAAGTCTGTCTGTAAAAACCTGTGTCACTCCACTTGGAGGAGTCACTAAGCAAAGAGTAATCATGTTAGTCTGTGTTTTAGTGGAAACTTGCAGAGCCTGGTGATATGGCTGAATGCTGCTCTGAGGCAAATCCCAAACCAAATGCCTTTTTTTCCTGAGAAATACGATTTTTTAACAACAAAAATATCTTTCAAGAGCGCTAATTAGACTCAACGTCACAATCGAACACTCAAGATCCATCCTTATGTGCTTTCATCTTACATGCAGACCTCCATTTCCCCTTGTGACCCTCCATCAAGTGTCCTTGTACACCCTCTTCCTCTCTGTATTTGTCCCTGAGGGTTCTACCATCCTGAGCTGGATCAAGTCTCAGTAAAATCAATAGTATCCATGCATGCAGCTTTTGCATGACCACTTGAACATGCACAGACACTGGCGTTGCTTCACCTTCATATATATATAATTAGAAAAGTCTCTACATGATTATTGTCATTATCCCCAGACAAATTAAAGTTTCTTTACATTATCTCATGATGGACACAGGTGTTAATATCAGGAACATCCATAGTAACCCCTGTGGTGGCTGACGGGGCCAGCACAGAGTTTTTTGATAGTCTGAGGATAGAAATGAGGATGGAAGACGGAGAGTGTCAGTGGAAAAGTGAGCGAGAGGAGAGGAAGAAGGAAACAAGTGCAGAAAGCGAGACAGTCAGACTGGCCATTATAAATCATATCCGCTGTTGGCGCCGGCCACGTATCCTAGCAACCAGACAGACCCTCCGCCTCTCCTCCATCCCCATCTCTTTCTTCTGCTAACAGCCTGGTCACTGTTATTACCCATACTGCACTGGGCTATGGCCCATAAACTCATGGCAGAGTTTGGTTTGTGCTTACAGTTTGCAGACTGATGTAAGGAGGGCTTGTACTGAGCAAAGCTGCACACAGTGCTCTCTCACTCTAACGCACACACAACATGTGACTGAAAATATTACGGTACCTTCAATCACTGTATGCTGTATGGTTTTAGTCATTCATTGATTTGCAATATAATCCACAAAAGAGCACAAAACTATGGACAGGTTTAAGAAATAGATGAGAAATGACTCGTAACAAATTACATTAAGAAAAGCATACAATGTCACACACAAGCCTGTGTGGACAATAGCTATGCTGAACGTCAACTCTTTGGCTACATTTATATAAATACAATGTTGCTAACTCTGCCGTCTGTAAAACATGGAGGAGGCTCTGTCGTGGTTTTGGGGGCTACATTTGAACCAGTGGTGAAAATCAAAATTTATGGAATTATGAACACAGGAAAGTACAATCAGATCACTGATCCACCATGCAATGCAATGTGGTCGCATCTGATCAGCAACAGCTTCGTGTTTCTGCATAACAATAACCTCAAACACAAAGCCACTGCAGTAAAAGCATACCTGGAAAAACACACAACAGTCATGGATTTTTTCCCCAGAGCTCATACCTCAACATTTTTGAAGCGGTGTGGGATCATCCTGACATAGAACGGAGCAAAACGCACCCAACATCCAAACAAGAGCTTTGAATGTCCTTCAAGAAGCCTGGAGAACTATTCCTGAAGACGACTTAAAGAAATACGAGTAAGCTTGCTTAAAAGAGTTCAGGCTGTGTTAAAGAATAAAGGCGATCCATAACAAATACTTCAAGCTCATCAGAATTGTGCCTTAGATGTTGTATTTCCATGTATGTTTACATATATTTATATGAACTACTGAAATTTCTAAGCACTATATAAAGAAATGGTGGGTGGCTTGAGAGTTTTGCAAAGGTCTGTAATTAATAAATCAACATTTAAATTATCCTGCAATAAAAAAAAGCTGTAAAAGAGCAGAATAGTGCTCCTTTTGTATGTAACCTGGTAGTGTATCTTACTGGGACATAATTTAGCCTTTGTGCTCTTTTGTGTGAAAATTCAATAGCCTTTCTAACAGGAAACGATGCCACACATGTAAAGATGGACTTTAACCTGACACGTCATTAAGTCAACTGCAACTGAACAAAAATAATAATCAGAATTGTTCCTTTTATGTTGCTTTTAAAGATTTTTTCACACGTGTCTCAGCACTAAATATTTTACAGTAGTTAGCAACGCTTTGGTGTTTCTCCTGTTTTTGTACATTCTATTTTGGGACAATAGCGCACCTCTACAGCACAGGCTTCTTTATGCTTTAAGTACTCTGTTTTGGGGAAGTACACTTAATTGTATGCCCTTTCCAGTATAAACACATAACATACTCAAAACCTGCTTAGCATTACAATGTCGTATTGATTGGGGACTCCTGTGGTTACTTGACATCTAAATGCAGTGTTTTGGGATTTTTTAGCAGTATTTTTGTCAGGTAATTTAAATAATGGGTGGAAACTGGAGGAATTTTTTTGCTAAACCTTAACATACAGAATAAAACTTGACTTAAAGACGCATCTAAATATCAGTGTAAAGATCTCTGGGAAACTGTCTAAATCTGATGCATCCACTCTGATGTCACAATAAAGCCGCACACCTGCAGCGATTTTACACTGAATTGTAAAGGTTTTGCCATATTTTCTGAAATTTCCTCTTGATTGTCCCAGGACTGGTGAGACTGAACAGACTCTTTGTTTAAGTCAGTCTGGTGCCAGACCACGGGTTACTGATTTTGATCCTCAGATAAAACAAAAGGCTCGAGCTAGCATGACTAGCACTTGGCTGTGATGCTCGACGAGCAGGCCGGCTCTCTGCTGCAGCTTTATGCAGTCTCCTCACTAAAAGCTTCACCCAGTTACTGGTCTCCAGACAGTTACGGGCTTACCTCTTCTCTTTGGGCTTGGCTACTGCCTCATTGTCTACTGGCTTATGAAATTCTGAGTACTCAGCAGAGTGAACGGACAGTAACACACAGGGAGAATGAGTGTGCGCATCTATGGGAGCAAAGGAAATGAAGCACTCAGGAACCACTCAGTCAACCCATAGTCTGAGAGCAATCACAAGTGGGTGGTATGAGAGGAAAATTGTGTTTGAGGAATGAAGGACAAAGTTGCCAGAGAGTGTGTGTCTAACTGTGCATGTGTGTGTGCTCGGACGTATGTGTGTGTAAAGGAAGTACGCCACCTTGTGGACCAGGATTGACAGGAACCTCCTGCTATTGTCCATCTGTGAGAGAGAAAATCAAAGCACAGGTAGTCAAATGTTGGTTCTTCCTTATATAATGTACTGTATTTAACATGGGCAATTTGCTGGTGGGGGATCAGGGGTGGGTTTCCATTCTTTGGTCTACATATCTTTGCCTCAGGCTGCTTAAACAACAGCTAAACATAAACTAAAATTACTTTAGCACTGCAATGCTATACTGCAAACAAGGCTAAAATAAGAATTCAGCTTGCACCGAAAATAAAGACAATACTGTCTGGGGACCAAATACACTTCGATCCATGAGAGAAAAGAAATGAAAACAATCCAGAGCAGAGGACAGCAGTCGACCAGCAAACCAAACTGTTTTCTTACTCTGACACGTAGGAAAATACTGTAACGACCAACTTATTTATTCATTTTACTGGTGATGGCATGTTGCACTGTTGCATTTTAAGATGTATGTTAAATGTTGAAGTGGTATGCGTGGACAAATGGCGCTACAGTAAATAAAGATTTGACATGTTAAAATAGCATTTAGCCCTTTTCATTGTGCTTGACTGTGTGTACGAAAGGCCAGTCACACAGGCATAGAGACCACTCCATGACCGTGTGGCAACTGCTGCCTGTGAGGGAAAAATCTCCATTTTTCAACTGGTTGGTGACTGGTTCCTGGAGGTTGCTGGCTGTTGTTAAAACTGCACTCACAGGCCTAGAGACCAGTCAGTGACCCTCCTGGCAGCCATTGTCGGTAGATGAAATCAGACACAAAGAAGGTGTTGCACCAAAAAAAACCTTTTGGAATTGCTTTGGTCACTAGCAGATTGATGGAGTTACCTGTAGGTTGCATGTTTGTATGTGAACACTCACAAACTACTCTTGGAGCTGTAGTGAAACTATGAAAACGGGAAACAGAGATCGTTTGCTTTCAAAGTAAAAGTTGTGCCTTTTGAAAAGTGTTGGGTGCTGAGCTGAGGCACAACTTTTACTTGAAAGGTAAACCTTTTCAGTCTCGTTTGCACTTTTCACAGCTTGACTAAAGCTCGGAAAGTAGTTTGCAAGTTTTTGCAGAGAAGTTGGCGTCTTCCATGTAAACTACAGGTAACTGTGGTAACCTTACAGTGACCAAAGCATTTACAAGGAGGTTTTAGGTGCAGCACCCTTTTTGCAAGTGATTTCACACAGTGACACCCACCTACCTCCAGGAACCATTCACCAATGTTTTAGGGAATCTACAGTTTTTCTCTAGTGACCAGTGGCTATGTAACGTCTGATATAGTGGATAACTCTTGAGCTACGTCGACATGACATTCTGCGTGAAAACTGAGATACCTGAACTATTTTCATTTTTAAAAACTGGTTTTGTATCATTCAGTATTAATGGTGCCCTCGCACATGTGCAAGTTACCCATGCCATGTGCACCAATGCTGCTTCCAAACCATCATGTTGATATCTGTTTGATCATTTTTTTAATCTCTTTTTTTTTAAGGTATTCTAGTCTTAACCTTCATTTATGACTGTATTCACAAATTGTGCTTTAGAGGTGTTCCTGAGCCTTTGCAGTGATTTCACATGTAGAATAATGGTGCTACCTGAGGGGCTGAAGATAACGGTCATTCAGTATGCATTTTATGGCTTATCTTTTGCTTGCATGGACCACTCCTGAATCCTTGAATGATATAATGTACTGTAAATAATTAAATCCTTTGTCATTTTACATCCAGAAACTTTGCACTTTAAATACATGCCCACACATGCTTTCACAGAGTGTTGTCCCTCAGTTATCTTTACACGTGAAAGAGTCAGCCTGCCTAGGACACTCTTTTTAAAACCAATTATGTTACTGACTTGCTTCTAATCAAGCTAATTAGTTGAGATGGTATCACACATATATTTCAGTCTTTTTGTTGTCCCTTTAGAACTTTTTACTTACATTTTACTCAACATCGGATAACATTTTGCTGAATTCATTAGCAGACTGTTACTCGATGAGGCTTTGCAAAACACACAAATAACCTTTAAATGTGCAGCTAGAACACACTAACTGCGGGATAATTTCTTGAAGGACACTCATGAGCTTTTCAAGGCTAGCACGCCTATAAATCTATAACGCCCTCCCTTTAAGAATTAATGAGAATCACAGTAAGAGTAGAAAAGATAGTGAAGGGACTATTCCTGCAAAAACATAATCATACTTTACAGTCACATCCTTGAAGATAATGAACTTTTCATGTAATCTGCCTTATCTTAAATTATACTAAGAAAAAAGGATTAGAAAAAAGTTCGATAGGGATCCAACGTGACTGATTTTCTCTGTCCATTTTAGCCTGCATGTAAGCTTGAAAGGGGAAAGAATATCCTTGGGTTTGTCACTACAATACCTAAAAAACAGATGTATTTAAATTTTATATACAGACAAAAAAAGGCCTCTGGCTAAAAGGGGGCCTGCTGTTTGATGTAATTTAAATAAACTACTTTTTACAGGATTACTTTTGTCATAGTAGCGATAATGCAGATAATAGTTTAATATTTAAAACAGGCTTTAAACAGTTGTTTCTAGAATTTTTTTACAACCTAATATAATATTATATAATATTATAATATTATGCAAGTGGCATTAGTATAAACTTTTAAGGGAACAATACATATTTTTGGAAATGTATGTAATTAAGGTAAACAGTTCAAACACTCTCGTGCAGGCATCTCATTATTTGCAACTTATGCTAATTAGCATGCTAATTAGCATGCCAAAGCTAGCTCTAACAAAATCCGAGTGTCGCTGGCAATTCTTTAAAAACGTTTCTTCCTTGGATTAAGCGTTTTATAGCCTTCATTAGTTCGGTTGTATTAAACTATATGAGATGCTGTGCGAAAGAAGCACATTAACAATATAAGTTACACAAAGCCAAGAAGGTGACGTAGCCAACCTGAGTACAGAGGTTAAAATCATGATGTTACCTTCAATACAGTTGGAAAAAACAAATACGAAGCGCTGAAAATGCCAACTCCAAAGAATTAAATAACCCCAAGAATTAAATGAGCGGAGGGATAGCTGAACTCTAACTTATTATGAAATGTACAGCATTCTAATTAAGCAGCATGTCGTTATTATGTTAGGCAGCTATTTTTATTTTCCGTCCGAATGTACTTGAACGCAGCACCACAGACCGTAGTTTTTCAACAGGTTCGTAAGCTCGGGAGGAGACCCTCACTGCAGGCTACACAATGCGAAGGATGGCGGAGGAGCTACAACCTGCCAAGGAGCAGAGGTGAGTTGTTTTCGTTTCTTTCTTTCTTCCTTTCTTCTTCACGTTGGACATGCTAGTTGTTTTTGTCGTTTTGTTTCTTCTCAGCGTGAATGCTGTTCATTTGTGTGACAACAAACACAACTTTGTTCTCTTCGTGTGAACCCGCATTAGTGTATTCACAGGTAGATTAAAAAAAATAGATCCACCCACACTAAACCTATAGGAAAACGGTGTCGTGTAAATATACAGGCCACCCGCTTGCTGGCAAACGTCCAAAGTGAAAAGTTTTCGAGCCCGAATCTTCCTGTTAATTCTGGCTGCTGTGTGAGTGACTTCCTATACAAAACTTTATTGTAGAAAAAATACTTTAAATCTTAGGGTGACCAAACGTTTTGCACTTGTTGAGTTGTAAAACCCTATATGACTTATTTTTTTATTTTTTTATTTCACCATTCATTAACCGCACAGAGAAGGCATCGTTAAATATGTCAAAGTTTTCTTTAAGCAAACAGTATTATTAAAGTTCTTCATGACTCGGCCAAGTGTCCTCTGTTTTTGAAATCAAAATATGGTCACCCTATCTTATCGGCGTCTGCCTTTGTCCTCCAAATGTTAAAATCGTGCTGATTTACAATGCATTTGACCATAAGTGACCCAAAATACACAGAACAAAGACATGTTTGGGCTTCTTTCTGGACATTGATTGCATGTTGTTGTCAAGTACTGCATACCAGCAGCACTGATTACAAAAATATCATATAGCCAAAGGTCAGTTTATTGTTGGGTTTGCACGTGCTTTATGTGTCTTTCATGCATGTTTTTGTGTATCCTTTCTGTCTGAGTCACAGTTCCTGGATATCAAGTTGGCTTCCCTCCTGGTGTCCCACCTCTCCTTCTCAACTAAAAGATGCCGAGGAAAAAATCCTCAAGAGTGAGTGTGTCTGCTGTAGCTGTTTCCGATCTGTAGTTTATGTGTTTCATAAAGTCAGAGTTAAAACAGTTTCTCTATCCCTGCCCTATAATCTTTTCTGTCTGCCGCAGCTGTGAAGCGGCCTTTCTCCAGGCAGCATGTTCGGATATCGAGTGGCAACTACCTGTGGACCTTAGCTTTCTCCACGCAGCAGCAGCAGTCAGCAGCCCCGTGTGTCCCACAGCCCCCAACCCCGCCCACCACTCCTTTGGTTCTGCTGCACGGCTTCGGAGGTGGTGTCGCCCTCTGGGCTCTTAACCTGGATTCTCTCTCCAGCAGTGGACCGGTCTACGCTCTAGACCTGCTGGGCTTTGGCAGGAGCAGCCGTCCCCAGTTCAGCACCGACCCCAGGGAGGCCGAGGATCAGTTTGTGGCATCCCTGGAGGAGTGGAGGGAGAAGGTGGGGCTTCAGGAGATGGTGCTGCTGGGACACAACCTCGGAGGATACCTGTCTGCAGCCTACACGCTGAAATACCCACACAGGTGCTTTGTGTCTGTGTGAGAGTGTGTGTGAGAGGACACAGTTCCAGGTGGTTTTCTAGTTTAGCCATCTCTTTTTTTTTCTTTTTTTTTTTTTGCACCACTTGCCAAATAAACTACAAGCCCATATATAAAAAAAGAAGTAAATGTGTGGAGTTTTAATTGAATTTCTACATTTTAGTTTGTACATTTGATCAGGTAACTGCATGTGTGTGTATGCAGGGTAAAGCATCTGCTGGTGGTGGAGCCGTGGGGATTCCCAGCACGCCCAGAGAACCCCAACCACAACTCCATCCCAATGTGGATCAGAGCAATTGGCGCCGTCATGAGCCCCTTCAACCCTCTGGCCGGTCTCAGACTGGCTGGACCTCTAGGTTAGCACACACAAACACACATTGAACACACACTGAACAAACACATATTTGTTTCTCTTACGCATCTGTGTATTTTGAATGTTTTCAACTTCTAAGTGACAAATTATTATCAGCAGCGATGGGGGTTGGCTTAAAATGTCCCAGTTATCTAAACCATGCCATACCACTGTTCTTGCATCATTTCAAAATTAATCCCCCAGGAAAGAAAATAATTCCTATAAAAACGATACGCTTTTAAAAAATTACAGTAAGTATTTTAAATACTTCCATCCACCATGCACTTCCATCTTTATGCTTACATAAGCTCAGGTCTATTGGTAGAAGGCTACGGAGGTATTGCCAGATGTTCATTTTGCTAGCAGTGTTTTCCAATTCTCGCAGGGAATTCTGAGACGGTTCCAGGCCAGATGAGATGTATAGTCTTAACTTTCGAGTTCTGGGTCTATCCCAGTGTCTTCTGGCTGGGAACGACCCGAAAAAAAGGAATTTGCACAGGAGGCATCGTGATTTAAATACACATATACCTTCTTTTACAAGAAGCCCCACCCACCTGCTGTTATATATTGGTAAATATTCTGTCTGTGTGGGGCAGCCAATCAGAAGATAGCTGGGCTAAAGAGAGAGGATGGATGAACTCTGATCAAAATGACATAAATATAGATTACTTTGAACTATGAATAATGCAGTAATTACTCTGGAAAAGTCAAAGAGCAAAAAATATGAGGATAAAATTGGCAGTAACGCCACCTTAAATGCCTTTAATTAATTCTATGGCACCACCCCCCACCCCCCCCCCCCCACCCCCCACCCCAGCTTCTTCTGAGTCGGGGGAGCACCAAACATCAAACGTCTGCTTGAGGTGCCATTGTTCTATTCAAAGGTCTGAACTGTAACTAAATCTCCTTCTTTTCTTGTGCGTCTCTTTTAGGCCCGATGCTCGTCCAGACCATCAGGTCAGACTTCAAGCAGAAATACTCCTCTGTGTTCAGTGACTACACTGTGTGTGACTACATCTATCATCTGAATGCCCAGACTCCGAGGTGACGAACATTTTAAACCATCCGTGCACAAATATGTCCATTCTCAGAAGATCTTAGGAGCTTGTGCATTTTTCTTTTCTATTTTTTCATTTCAGTGGCGAGACAGCCTTTAAGAACATGACCGTTCCCTACGGCTGGGCTAAGAGGCCCATGCTAGACAGGATCGGCCAGATCCAGGTTGAAATTCCTATTTCTTTCATTTATGGATCCCGGTCCAGTATTGACAGCCACTCTGGATATGCATTCAAGAAAACCAGGCCAGATGTGGAAATCCAAGTAGGTTCTCTATTTTACATTTTGCACCTTTAACTTTGTCAGTACAAGGTTCAAAATACATTTTAAGCAAGATTTTAAGCATTTTTTTGTGCCTAAATCTGCCTGAATGTATGTCAAGTTACTTTTATTTGCCTTGTGGAACGGTGGCACCTTTATCTCAAAACTATTTCGCATCCACTGTGTGTGCGCTTGTCAGGTGATCAGAGGAGCGGGCCATTATGTTTTCGCAGACCAGCCTGAGGACTTCAACCAGACGGTGCTTCAGATTCTCGCCAGGACGGAGGAGAAAGGGGAAGGAACAGAGCAGTGAGAAAACACACAGGAGAGCCAGAGAAGTGTTATACTGTAAGACTCTTCATCAGTGCTGGATTGAGGATTCCTCATTATCTGTCTAATACTCCATGAGGCCCGGCGTCTGAAGTCAGACGGTGCCACAGGTTTATTTATCCTGCCTCAAGCACATACAACAATTTTGTAAATAATTGTGAAATGCAGCCAGTGTTGCATTTGTTGCTAAATGTTTTTGAGATTGTGGGAAGAGGAGCTGGGTCTAACATTTTTCCTAGAACTTGTTGGGAAACTCTTATCAAAAAAATGAAGAAATGTCATCTCAAGGGAATTAGTTGTTTTCTGTATGGATCTAGACAAAGTAAACAGACTGTTCCTTTTCTGACCCCTCACCCGCTCTGTGAGAGATATGAGGGAGAAGTAAGTGGGGCAAAGGGCTGGATGGGATTTTTAGGAAACCTTTTCACTTCTAAGAAGAGCCGCTGTGACTGTGTGGGAAGTGACCAGCAGGTGGCAGCACAGTAACAGCGTGCGTGCATCAGCGCCTCTCTGTTTTGCACACTCGTGCCAGCGAATCCCACACAAAGTAACCTCACGTGCATATTGAGTTGAGCGACCTACTCAGGAGACCTGGACAGTGATGCTCTAAGAGCAGTACGTCGCTCGGCTTGCTGCTAAGTCACAACTGCAGTGACAGAATAGGGTCAGAGATGAGTGCTGGACTAAAAATAGGACTTCTGTTCAAAGACCCATCAGCATGAAGGAAACATGTTACTGTGAGACATTAAATTTGTGAATGTGTGAGTGTGCAAAAATACTATTATCTGTCCTTTTGTTTGCTCTTTTTCCGGTCGTATTGTACACTCCATTTAAATCCATTTTTAACCCTGTTTATTGTATAACTCAGTAAATTGGAGAAATTCAAGCTTCATCTTCTTTTGTAATTTTCTGCATCAAAATACACACTACACAATTCAAAACACACACATCAGCCGCAACATTAAAACCACTGACAGGCGCAGTGAACAGCACTGATTATTTCAGTTTGCCTGGAAACCTTAGGTCCTGGCATATATTTGGATGTTACATGCACAACCTGCCAAAACACTGCTACAGACCCAGCTATGGCAAAGAGATATTCTCCCCAGCAGGAAAATACACCCTGCTGCACCTTAAGAAGTATTCAGGAAATGCACTGAGAAACAGCACAAAGTAAAATAAAATTGCACTGAGCTAAATTGAGGGATTTTATTTATCAACTTGCTTTATATTGAAACATACAGATCCTACAGTGTAAGGAAGGGAAGAAGATTTCCATTTTAAGATGGGAGAGTGAAAGAAGAGAAGAAAAAAAGAGCACAGCGATCAGAAAAAAATACAAATTATGAGAGAGAAAAGTCATCATTTTGATAGGCAGACGATGGGATACCATATAAATGCACCGAGAGTGGAGTTCAAGTGCTTAGTGCATCATGGGAAGTCCCCAGGAAGCCTGAGTCTACAGGGAGTGCAGAATTATTAGGCAAATGAGTATTTTGTCCACATCATCCTCTTCATGCATGTTGTCTTACTCCAAGCTGTATAGGCTCGAAAGCCTACTACCAATTAAGCATATTAGGTGATGTGCATCTCTGTAATGAGAAGGGGTGTGGTCTAATGACATCAACACCCTATATCAGGTGTGCATAATTATTAGGCAACGTCCTTTCCTTTGGCAAAATGGGTCAAAAGAAGAACTTGACAGGCTCAGAAAAGTCAAAAATAGTGAGATATCTTGCAGAGGGATGCAGCAGTCTCAAAATTGCAAAGCTTCTGAAGCGTGATCATCGAACAATCAAGCGTTTCATTCAAAATAGTCAACAGGGTCGCAAGAAGCGTGTGGAAAAACCAAGGCACAAAATAACTGCCCATGAACTGAGAAAAGTCAAGCGTGCAGCTGCCAAGATGCCACTTGCCACCAGTTTGGCCATATTTCAGAGCTGCAACATCACTGGAATGCCCAAAAGCACAAGGTGTGCAATACTCAGAGACATGGCCAAGGTAAGAAAGGCTGAAAGACGACCACCACTGAACAAGACACACAAGCTGAAACGTCAAGACTGGGCCAAGAAACATCTCAAGACTGGTTTTTCTAAGGTTTTATGGACTGATGAAATGAGAGTGAGTCTTGATGGGCCAGATGGATGGGCCCGTGGCTGGATTGGTAAAGGGCAGAGAGCTCCAGTCTGACTCAGACGCCAGCAAGGTGGAGGTGGAGTACTGGTTTGGGCTGGTATCATCAAAGATGAGCTTGTGGGGCCTTTTCGGGTTGAGGATGGAGTCAAGCTCAACTCCCAGTCCTACTGCCAGTTTCTGGAAGACACCTTCTTCAAGCAGTGGTACAGGAAGAAGTCTGCATCCTTCAAGAGAAACATGATTTTCATGCAGGACAATGCTCCATCACACGCGTCCAAGTACTCCACAGCGTGGCTGGCAAGAAAGGGTATAAAAGAAGAAAAACTAATGACATGGCCACCTTGTTCACCTGATCTGAACCCCATTGAGAACCTGTGGTCCATCATCAAATGTGAGATTTACAAGGAGGGAAAACAGTACACCTCTCTGAACAGTGTCTGGGAGGCTGTGGTTGCTGCTGCACGCAATGTTGATGGTGAACAGATCAAAACACTGACAGAATCCATGGATGGCAGGCTTTTGAGTGTCCTTGCAAAGAAAGGTGGCTATATTGGTCACTGATTTGTTTTTGTTTTGTTTTTGAATGTCAGAAATGTATATTTGTGAATGTGGAGATGTTATATTGGTTTCACTGGTAAAAATAAATAATTGAAATGGGTATATATTTGTTTTTTGTTAAGTTGCCTAATAATTATGCACAGTAATAGTCACCTGCACACACAGATATCCCCCTAAAATAGCTAAAACTAAAAACAAACTAAAAACTACTTCCAAAAACATTCAGCTTTGATATTAATGAGTTTTTTGGGTTCATTGAGAACATGGTTGTTGTTCAATAATAAAATTATTCCTCAGAAATACAACTTGCCCAATAATTCTGCACTCCCTGTATACAAGCATGATTAATCATTCAGTTTTATTTATATAGCTATAAGTCACAACAGCAGTCACCTCAGGCTGCTTTATATTGTAAGGTAAAGACCCTACAATAATACAGAGAAAGCCCTATGAGTAAGCACTTGGCAACAGTGGAAAGGAAAAACTCCCTTTTAACAGGAAGAAACCAGCAGCAGAACCAGGCTCAAGGAGGAGCAGCCACCTGCCACCACCAGTTATTTTCAATTAATATGGTTCTGTGAGATCTTTAAGATATAATGATGTCTGGTTATTCAAGACTTTTTATAGAAGGAGAAAGTCCTTGTTAGGACTCATCACTCTTCAGGGAGCTTTTTGGACGACCTGATAACAAGGAAGTACACATCGAATTTAGAAGTAAGAAATGCATTGACTAGTTTTCCGCATCACTAATTTGGGTGATATTTTATCAGATGGAAAAGACGGCTTCATAAAGGCTTGTTTAACACTGAAATTAAAGGACAAAGAATCAAGATGTCCCCCAAACTCCACAGATCTTATTAAGCATAAGCAACGTTGTGCAAAGATGATTCACGGAGGCGCCATCTACCACCCCACAGAGGTCTGGTGTCCGTGCCCTGATGAGTCAGGGTTGTTTTGGTGACCCCGTATCTTTGATTAGAAGCTAAATATAAAGTATAGCCTGAGTTTTGTTTACAAGAAAACTTTAATGCTGTAGCGGCATGCTGAAGGTGAAAGTTTGCACTTTCACCTTCAGCATGGGAAAGGGAAGAAGATTTCCCTGCTCAGTAACTTCACTAGACTGAGCAGGAGATTATTTGAATGTTATTTCTGAGCTTTGAGCACCGTGGCCTTTACCGATGTAACCCCTCTGTTAGCTCTGCCCGTCTCCATCATTACTAAGACATCAACCCGGCCCACCCGAACTGTCTCCTGGCAACAGGGTAGCCACAGAGACGGAGTCGTTTAGATTGTGGACCTGCAGGAAGCGATGCTGTGGTTGGACGGGGTGATTATGGGTTGTTTGTTTTTCTTGAAGACGTCGGATGGCTCATCATCAAAGAAGCGAGGACCGTTCAGCAGGGGCTCCACGTGCACTGCTTTTTTTTTGAGGACACACACACACACACACACACACACACACACACACACACACACACACACACACACACACACACACACACACACACACCATGAGCACAGACCACTGTCCTCACTTGCTTAATAGACCTGGAGGCTTACTCATCGTGTCTCTGTCTCTCTCTGTCACCCACTCAGTCACATGGACATGAAATCATTTCATTACAAAAAAGGGAAACAAGTGAGAGAAGTGACAGGAGCTTTCATACTGGGTTTGGATATAATTGAAAGCCTGAGGGCCTGAAATAACTGCACATAAAAGGTGTGCGCCTACAGAAGTGCACACTGTGCCACTGCTGCCGCCAGCCATCGGCTCTCGGTGTCGCTTTAATCAGCAGAAACACACACAGGCTGGAGCTGCCAAAGCATCAGGAAAATTGGTGTTTCATTTATTTACAAGACTGCAGTAATGTTGCATATTATTCTGACTATTTCCGGGTCGCACAGCTGTAAGTTTGCTCAATGCTCGAACACTTTTCTGCATACATTTCTTTTTTTTTTATGTGCAGTTAATCCATCAGACAGTTTTCCAGGAGTCCAAAACATCTGCTTAGCTAAATGCATCAATCACCACTTTGACAGACAATTAAGTTAATTTTTCATGTGGCAATCAAACAATGTAATTAGATGCATGCATCATTCACAGGCAGCTCCACTCCCCTCCGAACAATCCGAACAATAATAGTTAGCCCATCGGTGACTGATGATATTTACAGTCCGGGCGTTTATTTTTAGCCACAGAAGTAGCAGCCAGACAGACATTTGCACAACAGAAAAGATTGTGCGGAGTGAAATCAGTGTAGAATAAAAAAAGGTAATATCTTCCTTCCTTTCTTTCTATCTGGCTGTCTAGGGAGTTGAAATATCAAAGATCTGAAGAGTGCTCTGATTTTTTCCCCAGAACTCCATAATGTTCTCAGCCTTTATGCAGCGAGAGCACTTCACAGCACATCGCGGCTCTCACGTTACATGGAAAGCGCCAGAGCTTAATGATCTCAGCACTTAAATTCTGACTGAGCGCTTCAGGGAAGACTAACAGAGCCAGAGCCCCGAGTTTGCCATCTGGATGGTTGTTCTCTGCACGCGTGTGGCACAAAAGCTGGTGATGTGATGACTTCTCTTCATCTCGCAGAAGGACTGAATAGAATCCAAAGAGGCATTAAAACTTTTTATATTAAGGATCATCAGCAGTGACATCACTGGGACTGCTGCTGAAGTAGCCGTGCTACTGATTCATAAAATCCTGTAGAGGTGGTAATTTATCTCTCTTCACCGAAACTATTGATCCTGCAGAACTAAATTTGGACTCAGAGCTACTTCCTGTCACCAAGCAGATTTCCACACCCGTCCCAGCTGCTGGTTTACTTTGATTTTAAAGCACAGCTAAGCTTTCTTTACCCACCCTGATAAATAACAGCAAATCACATACTTCAGAGGGCTATACACTGGTCACCGTTTGCTTTCTTGGGTACATCTTGCTACAGTTAACAGGTTGGACTCTCTTTTTAGCTCAAGAACAGATTCAACAAGGTGCTGGAAACATTTCTTAAATATTTAGGTCCATGTTGAAATGGTAGCATCAAGTCAAAGGTAATGTGTCTAAGGATTGAGATCTGGTGACTGTGGAGGCCTTTAAGTACAGTGAAGTCACTGTCATGTTCAGTAAACCAGTGTGAGATGATCTGAGCTTTCAGACATGGTGTGTTATCCTGCTGGAAACAGCCATTAGAACATGGTCAGCCACAATACTTGGGTAGGCTGTGGTTTATAAACGATGCTTAGCTGATACTAAAGGGCCCACAGTGTGCCAATAAAATATCCCCCACACCATTACACCACCATTAACAGCCTGAACCTTTGATGTGGGGTGGGATGGCTTCATGATTTCAAGTGATTTACTTCAAATGCTGACCCTACTTTTTAAATGTGGCCGCAGAACTCGAGACTCGTCAGACCAGTCAGTGCTTTTCCAATCTTCTGTTGTCCAATTTTGGTGAACCAGTGCGAAATGTGGCCTCAGATTCCTGTTCTTAGCTGACAGGAGAGGAAGGCTGCACACCTTGAAGTTATTTGAGTTACTGCTGCTTTCCAATCAGCTTGAAGCAGTCTGTCCATTCTCCTCACCTCTGACATCCACAAGGTATTTTCACTGCTGCTCACTGGATATTTTCTGCAGTAGATCAGCAGTTATTGAAATACTCAGACCGACCCATCAGCCATCAACAACAAAACTATGTTCAAAGTCTTCTTTCTTTCCCTTTCTGATGTTCAGTTTGATGTTTAGCAATGACAATGTCAGTTTTATTTATATACATTTCATCAAACTCAATGTGTTTAACACAGAAGATAAAAACCTATGCAGGTGTACAGTGTCCTTAGGCAGTGAAAAGGGCAAAATAAAACTTTGAAAAGTAGTAAAATAGAAGTTAACATAAACACTCATAATATTGAGTGTAAGCCTGTGAAATCAAAACTGGTTTTTGGAGTCATCTTGACCATGTCTACATGTCTAAATTGCTGGCATGCTGACATTGGCTTTAGATATTAGATAACAGGTATGGCTAACACAGTGGGAAGTAAACGTATATACACTTTAAAATGCCCTTGACTTGCATAAGGGGACTGATCATGCCCAATTCCAGTTCCATATTTTTATACTTTGACTCTAGTGGAGTATTTTTTCCCGATACCTGGTTCAAACAAGCTTTCTTCTGATTGGCAGTAGGTGGGTGGGGCCTCTGGGCTCAGGTTTAATCCATGTTTATTATGAACATCGACCATTGCAACCGCAAAGCCATTTAACCTTTACATACTGTTTGGGTCAAATGTGTCCATTTATGACATTGGATTGCTGTAACAATAACAAATCTTTTTGCTGTTCCAGCTCTTCCAGGTCAAATTTCATCCATGTCAGTGTGTGATTCATTTGTCCTGGATTTTATTCACAATTACAGGTCAAAACGAGAAAAACTGTGATTTTAGTAAAACTTGAAACTGTGAAACTGCATGTGTCATGTCTGTGATATGCTCTATTGGATAGTAGTGACACAGTTCAGGGGAACTTTTGACACTGTCGTGTGAACTGCCTGTGTTCCCGCCCCATGTGCCCAGGTTCCCATGGAGACAGGCACTTGATGGTCTTTGAAGGATCATGGAGAAATCTCAAAACACAGGAAGAGTAAAACAGCACACTAGCGATCATGTATGGTGAACATGAGGAAAAGCAGTTCTGTGGAGGTCAGAAGATGCCACGGTCGAGAGGCAGATGAACTGTTTAAACCTTGACTTGTAAAAAGCTATTTGAGAGGCCACTAAGACTAAAAAACACTATATGAATGCAAATATATTTAAAAACGTAATCTATTTACGCTGAGCCAACTAAGATTAAAACACATATTTAAAGAGGAGTCGGGAAAGTCATGAGATTATAATGAGGGTGGAAAACACATGTGAAAATCCCACACATGCTAGGTTTCCTACCACTGCTCAGAAAGCAGACTATTTAAACATTGTAAATCAACCTATAGTTCAAACTTTGGCATAGATTTTGACCGGAGCTACACTGTGAAGGCATGAATAGTATAGTATGTAAGGGTTTATAGTGCACTTGTCAACTGATGCAAGAAAAGTTTCAATCTCTTTAATGCAATTTTACTTTAAATTAATGCTTTGATGAAGAAACAGTTTTGAACTCTTCTATATTTTTTTAGTTTTAGCGATCATTTCACCATCTTTCAGTCACACTGCTCTCGTTTGTCTCTTCACTGTCCACAGACACTCTGTCTTCAATAAAGATCTAAAAGCAAGTCAACAACTACAACAAATGGCAGGGTTATCATTTATCATTTAGGGCATGCCTTGGAGTTGGTAATTTTTCAATTACCAGTTGCATGCAGCGTCCTCCGGTGTTTCTCAATCAGATCAGCCTTTAAATGGCACATCCACTTGCAAAGCAGCAATGGTCAAAATGCAGAACTTGAGGCCTCAAATGAGTCCACAACAAACAGGTAACCCTGAGTGGCTACAGCCGTCACAGTCTATGAATTTGCCTCCAAACATCATACCTAAAAATAAAGTTTTATATTTTTAAAAATAGCTTGATTCTTAGCACGAGCTGCACTCCTCTCTGGTGCACATGAGACTTTATATATCTGTTTTATGCACAGCTTAGTTCTCACCATGACTAATAAATTGGCCTGGGTTTGTAAAATGAGTGGAGTTCTACTTTAAAACTGAACAATGAGTGTTTATCATTCCCCTGCAGGTTCTTTATACCATGTGTGAAAACAGACCACAGGCTACTATTGTTAATTATGTTCAGACACAAAGGGCTTTCTTGCCAGAATTTCTGCCTTCGGGTTGAGAATTCTCTGTGGGTTTGGGTAACATCCAACAGGCCTTTGTCATAGTTAAGATCAATTAAAACAGCTTTCATAACCAACAGGATGTGGCTCTAGTGGAGGTCTGCCATCCCCACTGATGTCCTTGCAAACAGTAACATCTGCATCGTCAACCCAACTCTAAGCATCTTTGGACTGCTCTTCCAACACTTAGAGCCTTATCTCTGCTTCCAATGTAGCTTCCCCCACATAAATTTCCTGGATCCTGTTAGCGCCTCTGTTTCTTGCTCATAAAATTTGAGTTTCACAGGTTTATTTGTTGTTAAATTGCGAGAATGCCTGTGGCACCTTCTGTGTAATATCTGTGATAGGTTTTCTTTCTCAGTAGCGATTTCCTCCTGTTTCCCCTTTTCCATGCTGTCACGGCTAATGAAATTTGCCTTTAATTGATTCAGATTGAATTTTCCCCTCTCGCTCTCCCTCCTGCCTGTCCTGCCTGGCAGTCCTTGAATTTGCATGGTTGACATGAGCAAACAAAACTGCTAAACTATGAATACACTTATCAAATGAACACACACAAACATGATTGCGTGGTTAGTTTTGTGACGACATTAACTGTATAAGACTGTAAAATTATGTCATGTAAGACATTCTCTAGCCCAAACCTTTGGCTTAACTCTAACCTAAATCCCACTGCTCAGTGCTGTGGAAAACTGAAACTGGTCCCCACAAAGATAGCTGAGCAAGTATACACACACACATATACACAGACACAAACACATCACTCTCAATGTCAGATAAAAAAAGATGGCAAAACAGCATGTGTGTACTCAGAGATTAACTGCTATGTGTGTGTGTGTGTGTGTGTGTGTGTGTGTGTGTGTGTGTGTGTGTGTGTGTGTGTGTGTGTGTGTGTGTGTGTGTGCTGCTGGTTGGAAATAGTCACAAAGAAATTAAGTTTCAAAATAACAGAGGAGTGCAGTGTCTCAGCAGGCTGCACTTAGCCTAAGAGGTGTCCGTCTGGCTCACAGAAATTGTGTGCTGCGTTGTGCGTCTGTGCATGTGTGTGTACTGAGGGACTTTGTTTCTTGCAGCAGTTTTATCAGCCGCTCCGCTGACAGCTCGGTGGCAGGAGTTCAGCCTCACCATTCAGCTCCTCTGACAGTCAGATTAAATGTTGCGCTGACAGATACAGCTTTCAGTCTGCAGCTTAAGCCGCACAGAGACCGTACATCGTAAAAACACACGGCCACACCCATACCGAACGACTCGTTTAGTAATCAATTGACTGCTGTGTTTTGTTGTTGCTTTGAATCAAGACTTTACACACTTAGCTCCATAATTGTTTTGTTCAAAATCACATTCAACAAAGGGCAGACTTTCAGCTTAAATTCAATGTGTTTAACAAAACATTTACATTATGATGGACATACTGTTTAGCCATTTTCATACACAGTCCTCCAGAGACACAAAATAATTTGATAAGCTAACATACGTAAGGATTTTTAAAATAATATTTAGATGAAAACCCTTTGCTGGCAATGACTCCCTGAAGTGTAGATCTAACAGACGTCACCAAATGTCTGGGTTTTACTCTTTGAGATGCTCTTCCAGGCCTTTATTCGACCCCTCTTTATTTGCTGCTTGTTTGGGGGTCTCTCTGCTTTCGGGTTTGTATTTAATAACTGAAAAGGATGTGCTGTTGGATTGAGATTGACTTGGCCATTGAAGAACATCCCAATTCTTTGCCTTGAGAATCTCTTTAGTTGTTTTTGCAGTGCAGGCTTCTTGCTCTCGAGTATAACCAGTGGTTTGTACCTTGCTGTGAATGACCTCACTCCTAACATACTCCTATGTCCTAGAAAGTGTTCTTGAATTGGTTTGATGTTGTGAAGTTG
This sequence comes from Maylandia zebra, assembly GCF_041146795.1. Taxonomy (NCBI): domain Eukaryota; kingdom Metazoa; phylum Chordata; class Actinopteri; order Cichliformes; family Cichlidae; genus Maylandia; species Maylandia zebra. The sequence goes on from NC_135187.1 coordinate 26,078,809, forward strand.
CTTTTCTTCTCCATGGAAATGATTCTGTCACCATGCCCTTTCGTTAAGTCATTCTGGCCTTTTGATGTTGCTTTGTGGCCATTCTTTTTGAGATTGTGCCAGATTGCTGATTTGGCCTCTACTAAGGTTTTTACTCTTTTTCTGATGGGTTTATTTTGGTTTTTCAGTCTCATTTGCACTCAAATGTCTTTCAGCTTCATAAGTGAAATGAAGGTAAAAAACTATAAAATAAAAAATCAACTTCAGGTATTATGTCTGGTCCCGCTGTCATGAAATAAAAAAGGAACAAGCCTCAGCTGGCTGTGAAACTGCTCTTTGGTGAATTGTCCAATTACTTTGAGCCTCTGAAAATGGAGACTGTGTACAGTAACTGTAAATTCCTAAATTGTTAATGCAAAAATATTTGTAAAACCTCCTTAATTAAACCCGAAAGTGTGCATTTCAGACACTTCTTGAGTGATCACATGTGCAGAAAGCTAACAAGAGAGTGTAGAAACAAACATACGAAGGTGTGAATGAGCTGTTGGCTGTGTCAGCTTGTGTGATGTATTACACCACTCAAACTACAGTTCATGTTAGAAGTGCAATGATGTATTTTTAATACTAATGAAACAATAAGCTGGAAGCGCCTCGATGTATTGCACCCCAGATGTGGAGGCAGTTATAACACCCCAGCAGTTATAGACCCACATCTGATGGTTATAAATTCAATAATTACTCCCTTTTAGCTCTGTATTGTTGAGAAATATCTGTCTCTTTAGTAGCTGCATGCTCCACTAAGTTAACACTGTTCACAAGCTGGTGGCTAACTGAGTTTGACTGCTGTTTAGTGCTGGGCAGGTAAAGTACAGTTGGCGCTTAGAGTGCTTGCTGCAGCCAAGAAATGACACTGTGAGCTGTGAAAGAAATGTGCTACAAAAAAAGGGGGGGGGGGGGGGGGGGGGGGGTATTCTGGCAATGCTGTTCATCATTAGGAGCAGACCCTTTCAGTCTTTTTTCCATTCTAAATGTTTAGCATTTCAGCTTCAAGGATGGGGAATACTCTCATTACAAAGAGTCACAGGTTATCACCAGATAATCTATCTGCTGCTGTTAGTGTAGATAGTTCCTCTCAGCAAGTCAGCCTGGCTGATCCCCGATATACTCTTGAAAAACTCATTCAAGTTTGGCCTCTACATCATGATTATCATATTCTAGATGTTTAGTGATTTCAGTATATTAAAACAAACTAGTGAAGGAACTAATAGAGTTTGAATATACAGAAAGATATTGAGAGAAATCAGATGGCAGTGACGTCTCTCACTGCTGAGAACGATGTGGGTGGATGATAGGAATGAATCCGGCACGTGCCTCGGTGCACACGTGACATCCTCACTCTGGCACACTCTCCTCGTCGATCCATTCACTCTTTTAAAAAAAAAACCCGTATGACATTTTTGTCACCTGCTCATTTGCGTGTACGTTGTCCTACATGGCTGCTGTGGCAGCTTGTTCGTGTGTCACTGTTGCTGTGCTTGGCATCACTGCGTGAGTGTATGAGTGTCTGTGTGTCTGAGCCTGTGGGTCGCACGGGTTCACGCATCGACCCGAAAGCTCATCTGGTCTGATCTGATTTCCTCACAGCTGGCTGATGTGGAACAGTAGCCCAGATGTTGCAGAGATTACAACTCCCTGCTGTGTTTGTGGAGGGGTTGTGGCCGTTCAGGAAAATAAACACAATGGGACAATTTTTAGCGCACACAGGCCTACTCTGATGAATCAAGCCTCTTCCACAGAGACAGAACTCCCTGTTCTTTCTGTTTCTAGACATCAGATAACAAGCACAAAACATGTCGCATCAATTGTGCACGTCCTATGGTGTGGCACTTTAGGCTATATCACCTACCTTGGAGAAATTATGTGTGAAAAGTGGAACACGTGCTAAAACTGAACGATTAAACCACAGTCGACTTGGTTTGGCAGCTTTGGAGGCAAAAGTCATAAAAATAAGTACTACGTGAAGCACAGCGCTGGCCAAACAGTGCATTCACCATTGATTTTTATCGCATCTTTTGACCTTAATTAGCAAACAACATGGCTGCATAGTAGTTATTTAATACTTACTGTATTGTAAAAGATGAGCACAAAGCCGAAATGGAAGTGTCTAAAATCTCCAAAAGTTGATTCTGTTCATCTGGACGTAGCGCTTTGTGGGAGAAACGTTTCGTCACTCATCCAAGTGACTTCTTCAGTCTCAGCTCAGGGAGGTCAGCTCCTTAATCGTAATTATTCAAATTCTCATGACCATTGATCAACAACCACTGACCAAAACCCACTGATCAAAGACGACTGATCAATGGCCACGAGTACCATTCACAGAGAGTTGGGGAATGGCTGCAATCACAGCATTGTAAGATGGCGAAAGATGTACCCTTAGGCCCCCTCCTCAATTCAGAGATGGACTTTCCCTTTTCACATAAATGGCCTCCTTGACTCCGCGCTCAAACCAGCGTTCCTCCCTGTCCAGGATGTGTACATCCTCATCCTTGAAAGAGTGTCCACTGGCCTGTAGGTGTAAATAGACTGCAAAGTCCTGGCCTGACGAGGTAGCTCTTCTGTGTTGTGCCATCCGCTTTGCCAGAGGTTGTTTGGTTTCCCCGATGTATAAATCCTGGCAATCCTCCTGGCACTTAACAGCGTACACTATGTTACTCTGTTTGTGTCGGGGACCCGATCCTTGGGGTGGACCAATTTTTGGCGCAGCGTGTTTTGGGGTTTAAAAGCCGCAGAGACCCGGTGTTTAGAAAAAATGCGTCTCAACTGCTCCGATACTCCTGACACATACGGGATCACTACAGGTTTTCGCTTAGGCAGCAGTTGTCCTTCTCTGCTGGATCGGCTGGAGCTTTCTTTAGGTGCCTTTCCCGCTTTGACAAAAGTTCAGCTGGGAAACCACATTTACTCAGGGCTTTCTTGATGTGATGTTCTTCTGCTTCTATGTCTGTGGGGATGGTGTTCGCTCTGTGTTGTAGCATCCTGATGACACCCAGTTTGTGCTCCAGTGGATGATGAGAGTCAAACCTTAGATACTGATGTGTATGTGTAGGTTTACGGTACATGTCAGCTTTTAGATGTCCCCCATTCCTGATGGAAATCTCACAGTCTAAGAAGGCCAACTTGCCATTTTTCATATCCTCCCTGGTGAACGTGATGTGTTGGTCCACCGAGTTAATGTGATCCGTGAAATGTGGAACGTCCTGAGACCTGATTTTCACCCAGGTGACATCCACATATCTGAACCAATGGCTTGGTGGTGTTCCAGGGTAGGATAGCAAAGCCCTCTTTTCTACTTCTTCCATGTACAAATTGGCCACAATGGGTGAAACTGGGGAGCCCATGGCACACCCATGTTTCTGCCTGTAGAACTGACCCTTGTATGTGAAGTAGGTGGAATGAAGACAATGTTATAGGTGACAGAGTTGATCAACTCTGTCACCTATAACATCTCCAAGTTTCTGGCTTCAATCCTCAACCCGCTGGTAGGCAGCTCTGAACACCACGTCCAGAACACCCTGGATTTTGTTGAGAAGGTGAGAGATGTCATTATGGAGGCAGATGTAACCATGGTCTCGTACGACGTTACATCTCTCTTCACTTGCATCCCAGTCACGGAAGCGTTGGAGGTAGTCCATAAGAGATTACAGGATGACACCAACCTCAGCAACAGGACCACTCTCAGCATCGACCAAGTGTGTTTGCTTTTGGAACTGTGTCTTCATTCCACCTACTTCACATAGGGAGTGTTCGCCCAGGGCGGCAAACAGGCTAGGACCGCCTCTGCTCCCAGCCCATTGTTCCTTCAGTGGGCTGGTTTCAGTCATTATGCAAATGTACTGTTTATAAGATTGGGGAAACCTGCAGTCAGCTGAGACTGAAGAAGTCACTTGGATGAGTGATGAAACGTTTCTCCCACAAAACGCTACGTCCAGATGAACAGAATCAACTTTTGGAGATTTACTTTCCTGGATGATTGAGAATGCATCAAGAAGTGTCTAAAATATTCATTCTTCTGATGACCAGCAGAGGTCGCCAATTCTTATAATAAAAAAAAGAAGCAACGCTGTACAGAAGCATGAACTGTATCTAAAAGATGGAGATCAGTCATTGGCTTTTTCAGTCTGCATTTTTGAAGCATCAGTCTTATCATTCTGGCTGGGGGCATGTTTATTTCTGGGACCCAGAAATGACCATATTTGGACAAAGGGTGGCTGAGATAAGTTATCACCTAGGGCTAGTGAGCTTTCCTAAAAAACAAAATATTCATAAAAAATATGCAATAATTTGACTGACTGAAACCCAGACTTCCTGGACGGGCTATACCACCTATACCACAAAGCTAGCCATGTAATTTGTCAGATAATTTCGTTTAAAATGCCCCATGGCAGAGAGATCCAAGTGAGTGACTGAAATAAAACAAATAAATAAAATGTCATATTTAATCCATGTAACTTTATGGCTCATCAGTAGCCAAGCCTTTATACCAGGCAGTAAACACAAGCTTTCAAGCTTTATTTGGTCATTTTTAACACAGGTTGTCTCCCTTTTGGAGTGAGACTCAAGTGGTCATTAGAAGAACTGCAGTTTTGCCACAACCTTGTTGGCTTCATTGTTCAGCATTGGAGGCTGATGCTTGTACAGAGGCCAAGTGGAAAATTTCCCTATTGTTCGCATGATTTATTGCATGTATACACACTTTGCTCAAGACTTTGTCAAATTTTTGTTTCAAGTCCTGCTTCACACAAGTGTTTATTTTTACTGGCCCACTGGGAGTACATTTGATAGGGATTATGCTTGAGAAAATGCAGGAGGCTATATATACAATGGATGAGTAGTATTCTTTTAATATTTAAAATTAAAGCCGGATAGTCAGCCTGAAAGAGTCTGCAGTCATTTGGAGGGCACAAGAAATCTCCGCAGAGAGCCCTGTGTTCACTGTGAGGAGAAAATGTCTGCCACATGGACCCAAGTGGATCCTCACATATATTATATGAAAAGAAACAATGTTTCACAGGACTTTATGCAGTCTGCTGAAAAACTAAGTCCGTCCTTACTAGCCAGGTGCTGCTAATCAAATTTACTTGACTAACAGATCATCGGCAAGTGTAAGCATAATCATAAAAGAGGTTTTAGCAGTTTGCATGTCTGGAGCATTCAGGTGTGTTAACACAATGTCACAGTCTTCCCACGAGTGGATGTCCCAGCAAATTCAGCCCAAGATCACACAGTGCAATGCTCAGAGTCTGCAGGCTTCAGTTAGCATGTTAAATGTTAAAGTCGATGACAATAAAATTAGAAAAAGACTGAAAATCATGGCTTGTTTGGCTGTGCATAGACAACTTATTTTAAAAACTTTACTTCAGAAACTACATTCAACCACACTTGCTGAATCAGGTTTATAGTAACTGCCATTAGGCAATAAAGACAATATCTTTTAGACCTCATTAACCAACGGGTGACATCACCATGGCTATTATATATAGAACCTGTGCTTTAAACCTCTGATACACTGATGGCAAAAGAGAAAACATTTACAACATTCGAGAAACAGACATGAGACTCCATTCACATCATTTTATTTTAATAGATCTCTATCATATACATACAGTACAATATGCTCAAGACAGATCTTATGGCACATATATTATTGTTGTACATTTTGCAGTCGCTGGTATTGCTGTGAGGTTACAGTAAAGTGACCATTTGAATCTGTTACTTAGGTAGATACAATAGGTGGCTTGACTTCAGTGGGTTAAGAGTAAGGTTGCTACAGCAAAAACACATGCACTGTCAAGTTATATATTCCGCTAGGGGTGGGTCACACATCCAGTTACACAGGCTGACACTTTAAGGGGCGGTGTTGTTGTTTTCCATTTAAACCCCTCGATTGTTGTTGTTGTTGTCTTGGAATACGCTACAACAGTGGCTACTGTGATCCTGGACAGCTACGGGATGAACATGGTTTGGGTTTGCCCCAGTTTTAAATTTTTCTTCCTTCCACTGGACATAGAAACAGGGCCACTTCACTTTAAAAAGCTGCCATTGCACATTTAATAATTTGATTATGTGGCGGTGGAGATTTCTGATCTCTTTAAACAGCTTTAGAGCTCTGGGTTCAACCAAAACCTTGGATATCCAGTAGGAATGACGAACAATGGTGTGTTAGGATCTAGTATTCAGGTTTCTACCGCAATACAACATTACCGTTAATACTACAGGTACAGAGTACTGCTAGGTATATTCACATATGTACAAACTCTGCCGTTCACCTGCAGAGACTTGACGAGCGAGTGTGCATTTCCTTTTCTATAGAGCATGTTCGAGATAGAAAAATAAAACAGTGATAAGACTACAAAATATTGTGTGCCACCGTCATCATTTTCACCCTGTATTGGTCCTTGTTTCAGTGAAAACACTTAACTCTTTCAGTCAAAGCATTAAAATAAAAAAAAGATAAAATGTCCAAAATATAATTTAAAAATTATATTAAAAAACAGCATCAAAACACAACAAAAAGATGATATGTAACATGATACTTTAAAAAAAATCTACAGCTTTCCCTTCGGCTTACCAGAGTGCTGACGGTGTGAATGTTGTGCGCATACGGTATTTAAGAGTGTGAAAGTGTGAGCACCTTCGGTATCATCATTTAAACACACCTGCCGGTTAGGACCTCCCCCCCTTCCGTGTTTTGTTGAATCTGCTGAAAGTGCTTCACATACTTGGCATTGCACCCAGTGTCCTCCGTGGAGACTTATTGTCTCTAAATGTGCAATTTTTGGCATTTGGACCTCCCAGTTATTCACCAATGCGTGTCAAAACAAAAGGGAAGAAATAGAAATGCAAAAACAATGCGCATTCATGTGGTGACATCACTGAAATGAAAGCAGAATAATAATGGTCGCAGGAATATGAGCGGAGGAACATGGGAGGTGTGCTCTAGATGACCTGGCAGCAGCTGTGTGGGGTTGGCGTGCAGAGCAGACCCTCCTTGGGGCTCCGGTGAATGTTGACGGACAGAGTCTTGTCGCTCAGAGGCATCTGCAGCACACGGTTCTTCATGTTTCTGTGGTTTTCCCGGGCCAGGTCCAGCTCTCCCAGCCTCAATCGGCCTGAGCAGGGTCCCTCCAGCAGTGGATCTGCCAGTGCGTCTCCCAGCGGGGGCTGGTGGTACAGGTTGCCCCTGGGCGAGGGGCCACCCAGGAGCGAGACCTTATCTAAACTACCAGTGGATCCGCCCATGCACATTCTCCACATGGGACGGTCCTGGGCATCTCCACCAGCACTGCCGGCACTGCCAGCAGCAACACCTCCGCCACCTCCCCCTCCTCCCCCCGTTAAGTTGTGGAACTGAGAGCTTAGGCACAGGCTCATCAGCTTTAGGCTTTCCACCAGACCGCTGGCAGCCTTGGCTGTGCCTTTACCTTGGCCTGACCCTGATCCAGGACTGGCACAGTTGGAAGGACTGTCCTGTCCTGCCCCCGTTTTCTCTCCATCCTCTTTCCTCCCTCCTCTCTCAACCCCATGTTCATCTAGACTTGCTGTGTCAGGTTTATAGTGACTTTCTGTATCATCATCGCTAGTCTCTGAGCTAGGAGTGAACGTGGCAACTGGTGCCAGTGCACCAACAGTTTTAGGTGAGGACATGAGTGTTGAAGGTGAAGGTATCCTAGAGTTCAGATTGAGGCTGAGGCTGGGTTTGGGCGGGCCAAGTCCCTGCAACTCCCTGCTCTCTTCCTCTTCCTCCTCGTCCTCCTTATCCTCCTCGTGGATCTGGTTGAGAATTGGAGCACTCATACGAGATGTCAGCCGATTACCGGACAAAGACGACGATGAGGAGGAAGCTTTACAACGAAGCACCACTTGAGAAGGCAGTGTACAGGGGGGCAAACATTTGTCTTCTGCCCCATCTTCTTCCTCATCCTCTTCCACGCTGAAAAGGCTGGGACTCCGAGGTTTTCCAGGACCCACTGAAGAAAGAGAGCCCAACCTAAGGGGGTTGGAGTGGGGCTTTGCCAGAGGTCTGAGCCCTCTCTCTTGGTTTTGTTGTGGCGCCTGCTGCTGCTGGCTGGATGCTAGAGTGTGATTTTCCTGCCGCTGGCTGACATCTAGAAGAGCTGTTTTAGGCCTGGGGCCTTTGTGGAGGCTCTCAGCACTACGGGCAGGGGACTGCGGCCCTCCAGGGTGGGAGATAGCTGGACCCCCTAAACCATCGCTGACATCCTGGTGAACATCCACTCTGGTGGGCCAAGACTGCCTGCAAAGGGCCAAATACAATGTTGAGAATTAATAAATTACATACGATTCTTAAGTTATTTCAATGGTGGCAAAAAAATGACATTTACTTTTTTTTTTCAAGAGACAAAAAAACTGATAAATAAATAGAGTAAATACCTAGCTGTAATCAGCTAGAAAGGTTAGCATAAAAACTTATAGCAGCTAGCCTGGTTCTGTATAACATAACTAAAAATATAAAGCTAAATAAAACACTGAAGATTCCTAATAAACCCCCTTATAGCATATATAAGATATATGAAGTACACAAATATACCGTAAGCTACCAATTTATCAAAAGTTAGCAATTTTCTATATTTATAATCTCAAACCAAAGCTATCTGCTAACTGGCTCCAGGCTCTGTGCATTAATTAAAACCTGTGCATGCATTAAAACCATATAAATGTAAAAAAGTGATACCATGTATAAAATGTTGATCTTCAGGTGTTTGTTAATGACTCTCTTCCACCTCGTGTTACTCACTATTTTACGTATTTTAACAGTTTACACCAAGCTAAGCTAACAAGCCGCTAGCTATGCTTCACTGATTTGTTCTGAGACTCAAAGAAAATTTCTCAAAATGCTGAATTATTTACTTCTCTAATGGTAACAGCCACATTATTTTCTCCATTTATCCTACATTAGAATAAGAGTGGTAAATGGCCATGCTGTTAATATTTAATTCTGTTGGAGTGGTTGAATTTAAGTTCAGTGCTATATTGCTAGGAATTTATGAGAGATGGTTGAAGGCACTTTGGGAAATATGATGCTCCTCTCCAACTCTGACTGGCCTTAAAATTGTGATGCAAGACAATAGAGCTAAATATGTCGAATCCACAAAACAAGCAGTGAGATTATTCTTTAATCTATATTACTTTTTTCTTCTAATCTCATTTACTTAATATTTTCATAGAATTATATAAAATTATCTTTATTTTAGAGGTTTAGTGTAACTTCATAGTTAAATCTTCAATGTTAGATTCAGTCTCTCAGAAGAGAAAATAAAAAGACGCTGCTTTTGTTCTGTTGCAGGATATTTCTGGTAGCACATCCCTCACAGTGTTGCTGATCTGCAGCCTCTCTTCTATTCTCAGTGTGTCCTTCAATCCCTGCTGAAAAAAAAAGGGCTCCGTCTGTCCATCCTCTGTCAGACTTGTTTTGCGTAAACTGACAGTACGCAGCACTGCAGAGGCAGCATTCTGTCTGTCTCAGGAAATGTTTGTGTATGTGCGCTGGGGTGTGTGTGTACCTGAATTGGGCCTTGCTGGGGCTGGGTGATCGTGTCTGGCTGTGTTGCTCCTTCTCTTGTCTCTCCCTCAGCATCCTCTCGGCCAGCAGGAAGTAGGTAGCTGTGATGTGATTGTACTGGTTAGACTCCAGAGCCCTGTGACGGAGGAGACAGAAATCAAATTGAGGTCCAAAATGCACAAAAGTATGCACGCGCACACACATATATGGAACACAGATCAATGCCTCACCCCACCCGTGAGTGGAAAAGGGAAGTGACGGGAGTGGAGATTTAATTTGACAGCTCAGGATTGACTGCCAGCTGCTTGTTAATGCCAATTAAACTGCTGAAGACACTCAATTACACTTCAGTGGGACGAGTGAACCATGACGAATTTTCGGAGATTACACAAGATAGAACAGCTTTGCATTGATTTTTACTTATGTGTGATTGTACGAGAGAGGGACACATACTCAGTTATGGCGTCTCTGTCTGCGATGCCCCCAAGCACCATGCGTTGGATGATGGAGCCATGCTCCTCCTCCGACAAGCTGCGATGGGACACCAGAGGAGTAGACAGCTTTGTGGCTGGGGAGGGGTCGACACCTTGAAGCCACTGATGGCTCTCAATCTGCTCTAGGGTCGCTCTCTTCTTGGGGTCTCTCTGCAGCATGTGGCCTATAAGACTGGAGGGAATCACAGTGGAGGTAAGTACTCCTGACACACCAGAGAAACAGCTGGTCGTTGATGTAGGAATGTTTAAAAGGCAGAAACTGGTGTTACGAATGAAATAAGAATGGATGGTAATAGAAAATTTTAATTTATTACAGTTGCAGGGTTTTGTCCAAACCTGGCCATGTTACCGAACAGACTTACAGATGGGACAGAACTAAGGTATCTCATTTGTCTGGTTCTTTATTCTTTTTCTAAGTACTTATTGTTTTTATATGTGTAAAATAGCTCATAACAACAGTAGGCTATTAATCTTTATCAGCTAACCTAACAGCTAACCTCCTGGCACGAGTTCAAGCCTCCAGGCCTGTAATACAAGTAGGTGTACAGCATGCAGAGCTTCCAACAAACTGTGCATGCTGTACACCTACACACGAGTGGAACAGGGTGTTGCCTATTCAGCTGCTAGCCGCACAGCTAACAAACGAGCCAGGATTATGAAGCGATGCGTTTTCTCTTGCAAATTATCAATGCACCTAATCTAGACTGATTAGAAGTTAGCGCTTATGATATCTGACTGCACGTGTTTCTCCTCCAAACAGTAGCAGTACTGAAAGAACCCTGTTTGGGTCTGCATACAAGCTATTTATTTTTTGCACTCTGGCTTAGCAAGATATACTAAATCCACTGGCTAAATCCCCCAAACAAATAGGTAGAAGTGCTGTTTTATCAGGCCCACGTTGGCAATAGATTTGGATGAGGGTTCAAATAAACATCACAAAAACTGGGCTACGTGCCAATATTTGGGGTGCTTTGTGAAAGTCAACCTGACCCAATGAAGCCATGTTCACTAACAGTATGTGTCTGCAAAGCCTCAGCCGTTCAAAATGTATTCTGCAACTATTTCGCCCAGCTCTGCTTTGACTCATCGTTAAACCCTCACAATGTTAAAAATAGAAGTCCAATTTTAAAGGGTGCATTAGATACACTTAACGCAGCACTGCATCTCTGGTGGAGCAGCTGACTGCAGCACTGAGTGAAAGCAGGACAACGAAGGGAGACCGCACCTCTCTCTTTGCTCTCTTTTCTTCACACATCTACGAACATGAAATATGCAGCACCTGCAGAGTACTCTGTCCATCTTTGCAGCTATGTGCGTGCGCTTGTTACTTACTCTCTGCATGCATGGGAGATGTGCGACGGCACCGTGTATTTGCAGTCCATGATCATAGTGAGCGTTTCGCTGTCATTAGCCTCCTGAAAGGGGGGCTGACCACAGACCAGCATGAAGAGGATCACGCCCAGACTCCAGATATCTGCAGAGACACAGAGAGAGAATGTGGTCAGTTTATAATGAACAAGTAAATGGTAAATGGCCTGTATTTATATAGCGCTTTTCTAGTCCCTAAGGACCCCAAAGCGCTTTACATATCCAGTCATCCACCCATTCACGCACACATTCACACACTGGTGATGGTAAGCTACATTGTAGCCACAGCCACCCTGGGGCGCACTGACAGAGGTGAGGCTGCCGGACACTGGCGCCACCAGGCCCTCTGACCACCACCAGTAGGCAACGGGTGAAGTGTCTTGCCCAAGGACACAACGACCGAGACTGTCCAAGCTGGGGCTCGAACCGGCAACCTTCCGATTACAAGGCGAACTCCCAACTCTTGAGCCACGATCGCCCGAAGTCATTACGGTCAGAAAAAAGCTGTTGTCTTTGTAAGAAGGCCAGAAAATAAAGATGACTGATCAACTAAGTGAAGCCCGCATGTTCTGTCTGCTTAGCGACCTAGATAAAGAAGAACCCCCCCCCAAAAAAAAAACAAAAAACAAGAGCTGTCTCTTCCCCAAGTTCAAATGAAGCATGAATCATATTCGATCAGAGCCATTTCCATGAATGTGTGCCAGCTTAGGACACATCTGTCTAACCGAGGATGAAGCTCAGTGCTGCTGCCTGCCGCCAGCGTCATGCTCACACTTACACTGGTGCACGCGCTTCCACACAAACGCGCCGTCCAGGGAAAGTGGGTTAACGTGTTCATCCCTCAAAGCTTCATACAAATGCTAATTTTATGGAACGCTTCTCTTGGTCTGATTCAAAAGAGCAACTTTATTGCTCAGGGCTTCCACTGCTGCTCGGGTCAGCAGGATGGTCCACTGACACACATTCTGCTGTCATATACAGACTGCGAGCAGAGGCTGTGACATAAAAGCAAGCAGACTCGGTCTTAGTCACGGTTTTGACCCATTTTCAGCAAATTTCATAGTAAGCTTTGTCTGCTCTTAAGATTGACTTAAGTAAAAAACACAAAATCCAGGTTTAATTTAGCACCTGTATCATTTCTTAACCATAAAATGATTTAATCACACATCTATAAAATGCATTTGACCATTAAACTAGTTGTGTGCGACACTTCAAATTTTGACATTAATCCGATACCCACAAAATACAGGGCCAGTATTGCCAACACCAAAACTGATACTGATATTTTTAACTTATAAAGTCAGCTTATGTAGGTGAGACCATTGTGTCATGATTAGATGAATCATCATCAATTTGCAATTTTACTGAGGTTTTTACTTTTTACAATAATTCGTTTAAACAACAAAATACACATTTCTGCTTTTCATGCATTTTGAAACTGTGTTTTTTTGGACCTGAAATGTAAATGTGCTGTCTTTAAAGCACTTCGGGTCGACATGTGTTGTTTAAATGTGCAATCAATAGGTTGTAAGTAAAATAGATGTGACAGTCAACACAAAAAGGCATCTTCTCATTTCCAGAAAAAACTAATTTATTAGGTAAACCAAATACTGAACTTGGAGGATAGGATATCAATATGATATCAGTACAATATCAACAGTATTGATACTGTGGATATTTGGATCGATCTGCCCACATCTACATTAAACCCCACAAACATGTTCCATTTTACTTTGAAATAAGTCACATTATGAAAGCTAAAGAGATGCTAGTTAGCATCTGGTTTTCAAACTGAAATAAATTATTTTATGTCACTAGCAACTGTGGAACAAGCTGCAAGCTGTTCGCTCCTTTTAGATTACTTTTTAGACTTTCCTGAGATAAATTTGGGCCCTTGTCAGCTATGAGATACTCTTTGTTCATTAGCTAGTTCATTGTGTTTGTTAGCTAGCTAGGTGCTAATTTTCACTATTAGTGTTTAGGCATTACATCAGTGTTTAGAAGAGTGGTGACCTAAGGAACTTGGAAAGAAAGCAGCTAGGCTTCTTTAAGTTTTGAAGACATTTCACTGCTCAGCCAAGAGACCTCTTCGGTTCTAAAACCAAAAGGTGGAGAGTCTCAGGTATTTAAATCCTAGCAGAGGTCGAAGATGCTATGCAATGTTTCCATTTTTGACCGAGAAGACAAATGGTTTGAAAGAGGAGTAAAGGAGGCTATTTATGACCACTGTGAACAACCATCATTCATCAGTGGGCATGGCTTACAACACCAACTGTCTCCCACCTACAATGGAGTCTTAAAATTCCTTCTCAGGTGCCTCAACCCCCACTCACATCTTGCATTAGCTGATCTAGCTGATCTGTGGTAAAGACCCACAGCTTTTTTCACACCTTGGTTAATGTGATGGCACACATGACTAATAGCGGGACAACCACCACCTAAGGGACAGCCCCCACTAGGGTTTTAATACCTGGGACTCTCCACCATTTGGTTTTAGAACTGAAGAAGCTTCTTGGACAAAACTTAAAGAAGTCCAGTCGTTTTCTTCCCAAGTTCCTTAGACTATCATGACCTGCATGACTGAGAACTTAGACAAGAGTGGTGATGATAAATGTAATAAAACCAGCTTTTGCAGTGCAGTCATTTTGTGAGTTCCTGTGTGACTATATAGCAGGTAGCTAGGTCCTAAACGAGCTTGCTAGCACTCAATCCTCGCGCCCAAATATGCCAATTTCTAGCTAAAAAAAAAGACAAAAAAGCAAACCGTAAAAAGATAATAATTAAAAAAAATTAAAATGGGAGTGCAAAAGCAATGGGTGATGTCGCTGTAGCTATGTCCACCTTTTATATACAGTCCATGGTTTTCTCAAAGGAACAGCACATGGTACAGCATGCTACAATTACTATCTGAACAAAACCTGTGCTCTTCTAACTCGGAAGTTTGAGAAGACCCAAAAAAAGGAGGTAAACAGATTGGAAGTGGGTTTACAGTGCTCGGGACCCCTGGTGATACGTCTTCATATCACTCCAGTTTGCCAGGATACGCAGGAGAGTTCAATCTGGTGGAGTAAATGTGGCAGTTTACTGTGGGTGGTGAGGATTTATTGCTTTGAGGCAGTGAAAGAGTGCTCCATACTGCTGATGGAGGGAGCAAATGCTGCTGCAGCCCCCACTGCCACCTTACCCCCAACCAACGTATCCTAGCAACCGCGACCCTGCTCCCTCATTACTTGCGTCAGCGGTCGGCCAAACTTCCTTCCTCGATAACTTTATTTATAAACCAGATGGCTCACACATCTCTGGATAACACTGTTCGCGTCAGCGCACATCAGCATCTCTCTCGCTAACAACGCCGACTCTTTATTGGTGACAGCTGGCAGTGTAAACATCCTTTCTGCTGCCCTGAACACCGTTTTAACAATGATAACCAACAGGATAACCAGTCCTGTCTTCACCGGGTTAACCCTGAACACTGAGTGGGCCAACTCAAGCATCCTGTCCTACTCATCTTTATACAACATCTTCTTCTAAATCAATCAATCAATCAATCAATAAACATTTCCATTTATGTATGGTCATTAAGCATAGATATGCTTTGAAGTATGCATGTACCCAGAAGAATCACTATTAGGTAAGTTATTTCTTTTTTAGGTGTAGGTTGTGCTTCATGAAGAGGAAGAGGAAATCTACAGTGGGGCAAAAAAGTATTTAGTCAGCCACCGATTGTGCAAGTTCCCCCACCTAAAATGATGACAGAGGTCAGTAATTTGCACCAGAGGTACACTTCAACTGTGAGAGACAGAATGTGAAAAACAAATCCATGAATCCACATGGTAGGATTTGTAAAGAATTTATTTGTAAATCAGGGTGGAAAATAAGTATTTGGTCAATAACAAAAATACAACTCAATACTTTATAACATAAACTTTGTTGGCAATAACAGAGGTCAAACGTTTACTATAGGTCTTTACCAGGTTTGCACACACAGTAGCTGGTATTTTGGCCCATTCCTCCATGCAGATCTTCTCGAGAGCAGTGATGTTTTGGGGCTGTCGCCGAGCAACACGGACTTTCAACTCCCGCCACAGATTTTCTATGGGGTTGAGGTCTGGAGACTGGCTAGGCCACTCCAGGACTTTCAAATGCTTCTTACGGAGCCACTCCTTTGTTGCCCGGGCGGTGTGTTTTGGATCATTGTCATGTTGGAAGACCCAGCCTCGTTTCATCTTCAAAGTTCTCACTGATGGAAGGAGGTTTTGGCTCAAAATCTCACGATACATGGCCCCATTCATTCTGTCCTTAACACGGATCAGTCGTCCTGTCCCCTTGGCAGAAAAACAGCCCCATAGCATGATGTTTCCACCCCCATGCTTCACAGTAGGTATGGTGTTCTTGGGATGCAACTCAGTATTCTTCTTCCTCCAAACACGACGAGTTGAGTTTATACCAAAAAGTTCTACTTTGGTTTCATCTGACCACATGACATTCTCCCAATCCTCTGCTGTATCATCCATGTGCTCTCTGGCAAACTTCAGACGGGCCTGGACATGCACTGGCTTCAGCAGCGGAACACGTCTGGCACTGCGGGATTTGATTCCCTGCCGTTGTAGTGTGTTACTGATGGTGACCTTTGTTACTTTGGTCCCAGCTCTCTGCAGGTCATTCACCAGGTCCCCCCGTGTGGTTCTGGGATCTTTGCTCACCGTTCTCATGATCATTTTGACCCCACGGGATGAGATCTTGCGTGGAGCCCCAGATCGAGGGAGATTATCAGTGGTCTTGTATGTCTTCCATTTTCTGATGATTGCTCCCACAGTTGATTTGTTCACACCAAGCTGCTTGCCTATTGTAGATTCACTCTTCCCAGTCTGGTGCAGGTCTACAATACTTTTCCTGGTGTCCTTCGAAAGCTCTTTGGTCTTGGCCATGGCGGAGTTTGGAGTCTGACTGTTTGAGGCTGTGGACAGGTGTCTTTTATACAGATGATGAGTTCAAACAGGTGCCATTCATACAGGTAACGAGTGGGGGACAGAAAAGCTTCTTACAGAAGACGTTACAGGTCTGTGAGAGCCAGAGATTTTCCTTGTTTGAGGTGACCAAATACTTATTTTCCACCCTGATTTACGAATAAATTCTTTACAAATCCTACCATGTGGATTCATGGATTTTTTTTTCACATTCTGTCTCTCACAGTTGAAGTGTACCTCTGGTGCAAACTACTGACCTCTGTCATCATTTTAGGTGGGGGAACTTGCACAATCGGTGGCTGACTAAATACTTTTTTGCCCCACTGTATATTTAACTTTCCATTTACTGAAGACAAAAAGGAGGGAGCCCACACACCGAAGAATATTTACAGAGAGGACTCATTTGTCCAACAAAATCATTTTAAGTTTTTCATAGAAGAATACAGTTTCGCGCACATATCTGGGTCTCAATTTTCCTTTTAATTTCACTTCTAGTCTGCCATGACCCATTCATTTTTCAACTTAAGGCTGAAATCGCTACACTGAGTGACAAAAACAAGTATTTTAAATACAGAGTGATTGTTAGTTACATTTATACAGCAGTAAGGTTTGATGGGCATTTTCACTATGTTCTGATATTTCATTAAGTGACAAGCAACAATAAACAGCATACTAACCTCTAATGAAAAACTGTGAGAGCTAAGAGATGAAGAAGTTAAATTTGAAGCAATGTGACACCATTTATAAATAATTATAGTTTTTGTGTGGTTTGCTTGAAGCTTGGAGTGTTTGCCTCCTGCAAATTGGCTCCTTCTGCACAATCTGCAGGACTGACTCATGTTTAATCTCAAAATATTTTCAGCACTTCCTGAAAAAAAACAAAAACCAATGCCAAGCAGGCCCGAAGTGAGAAAGCCAGGCGAGGACAGCTTCTTATCTCTGCAACAAACTGGGGCGACCGCCACATGGCAAGTCACCGGAAAAGCTCAGTTGCCCTACAGACTGTCAGCAGGTAGCCTGGCAGCAGTGTAATCCCAGCCCAGGTTTCCTCAAAGACCTGAACGTCAGGACTGCTGGCCTCCATTTAGCCTGTTCGCCCATCAGACAGCACTGCTGATACAATCACACAATATTACATCCCGGCTGGGTGGATAATCCCTGCAATCAAAACATCATCATCTCAGCTGAATGAGCAATAGTGCACAGGCAGTATGCACGGTCCAGAGAACAAACGCACACACGCCGCAAAATGTCCACTAACAAGTGCTCAGACAGGCCCCACACATTCAGCAACTCACACATCATCCATACGAAAACACACACGCGCAGTCAAATAAGACTATTATTGCTTTCAAAATATGGACGCCGCTTGGCACAAAAGAGAGTGAGAGGCAGTGAAGGCAGAGAGAAGAAAATAGCCACTGCAAATCCACTCAGTCAGAAAAACAGAAAATGCTTTTCTCCTGCTCCTGACAGAGAGGCATCTGTAGACAGAGGGACTCCTGATGCCTTTTTCTCGCTCTGTCAGTTTCCCTCTTACTTCCCTTTCTTTCTCTTGCCCTCTTTTCCCTCACTCTGCACAATTATGTTTGATTTGTTTTCCGTTACAATATAATTCAATATCTTAACTGCACCTCAGCAGCAAGAACTGGAAGCACCATTGATGGGAGAGACGATGTTGGGGTGGGGTGTTGGGGGGTGGTGGTGGTGACACTGAGGTGAGTGCGCGCAACAATTACAGAAGAAGAGAGTGCTGAGAAACCAATTTCAGCCCGATCTGATATCAGATTTTGTTATTCACAGAGAGGCAAATGAAAGCAAACTGCAGACAGAAATAAACTGCAGGTGCAGGACTGCAGGGCTGTGGATCATCTCATTTCCAGGCTTCAAGGTATGCTATCATGCTCTGAACTTTGAACAGCTCCTCTCCTTCTATCAGCTGCCTGATAATACCGGCAGTGTGCCAAGCAGGTCTACAGGTTCCTTACAAACCATTGCAGGCCATATAGCTTGGTCAGAGCTATCACAGCTGAGACAGTGATTGAATGTGAATGTGAGCTGCTGCTTGATACAACACTGCACTAACAACTCAGATGGTGTCCTGTTTTAGTAAAGCTAAAGCTGTAGGAACTAAAATAAATCACCACAGATGTACCCCAGCAGCTACTCTCTGTCACTTCTTCAGACTTACCCACAGCAGGAGCGTCGTATTCATCCCCCAGCAGTATTTCAGGCGCTGAGTAGGCCAGTGAGCCGCAGGAGGTGTTTAGTTTTTTCCCAGGTTGAAACCGGTTGCTGAACCCGAAGTCAGTGAGCTTGACGACACCCTGCTTCTCGAAGAACACCACGTTTTCAGGCTTCAGGTCCCTGTGCACCACATGTAGCCGGTGGCAGTAGGAGATGGCATGGACGATTTGGGCAAAGTAACACTTGGCCACCTTAAAGAGGAGAGACAAATGTAAAAAAATACAATAAAAATGCTCCAAAACCCAGAAAACAAACAGCAAACTAAAAAGAAGTTAGCAAGTGTTAGCTTGAGAAAAGTTTGGAATAGATAAAGAGTCAGGATCTGCAGAATTAGAGCGGGAAAATTTGACTCGAACTTGAATATTTAACTCCAACAGAATGCTAATGTTAGTGTGGTGTTTGCAACTTGTTCCTGTTTTTCTGAAGTGGCCAGAAAGTACATGTAGCTAGCTAGCTTAGCAAGAAGACCGGAATAGCTAATCAACGATCGCAGAAACATGGCAAATACTTTGTTTTTCCACTTTTGTTTTCTGATAAAACAGACAACATAACTATTATGCAGTTAGTGAGTTTTAGAGGTGCTTGTATGAAGAATTTTTATTTCCTTTAGGCACGACCCCATCTCTTCTTAAACACGTAAGAAAATATGAAGGGAACTTTGAACAACCAGTGTCAAACATACAGTGATTATTAACAACTATATGTTTTTATAAAAGATTTATTACAAATGTGATTATCATCTTTCTTTCACATGTCACATTGAACATATGTTGCCTGTATGCAATGTTGTGATAAACAAAATTTGCATCTGCAAAGGAATTTTGTTCAACTCGCCGCTAAATATGGAATAACGACCCCTTTTGCCCTCCTTTAGTTACAGTGTTATTGCTTTCAGCATCACTGTTGCTTACTTATGTCTAGAATTTATTAACTTCCAAGTATCTGCATATATAATGCTTCTGGCTACCATTGAACTGTTCTTCACTATATTTCCTCACATTTTTATACTAGCTAGAAATAAACCAAACCAATGCAACCAAATTCTGTTCTTTTAAAAAATGCTTCCCTTCCCATCTCCAGATAAACTAAATTAATGTGTTAAGGTTCTTTCTTCAAGTACCCAAGATCAAGTACAGAAACAAAGAAGTAACTCAAGGTTTGGTAGACTGCATGAAGGACACCTCTGCATGTTCATTAGCCCCACTAACCTCCTCGCTGAGGCCTCCTTCATGTTTCATGATGCAGTCATACATGTCTCCTCCGTCGCCCAGCTCCAAGATGAGGTAGAGCTTTGTGGCTGTATCGATGACCTCGTAGAGGCGTACCACGTTGGGGTGTTGCACCATCTTCATGCATCGCACCTCCTGAAAAAGGTGACCCCGTGCAACCGGGTCCAGCTTCGTCTTATCGATCACCTTCACCGCAACCTGAAAGACAGAAGTTAGAACTGATCAGAACAATAGCAGCGCTGGTAACGTCAGCAGCTGTTGAAGCACTTGCACAGAAACAGTGAGACTGTATTATCTTCACTTAGAGGTGCTTAGTAGAGCTAGTACAGATGTTCTGATGTCCACCAAGAACAGAATCACACTATCAGAAATATTTAGTCTCATCAGTGCTCCCAGTCACCCTTCTTTGGTATGCCTGTTTCTAAGAACAAGGGTGACGTCTTTAAAAGTATTTTTAAACTTTTTTTTCAAAGTGAAGAAATCTAGTAACTGCCAACAAATGATTGAACTTGCATATACGGACTTGGATGAGCATACCTTTTCTCCAGTGAATACATGGCGGGCCAGTTTGACCACAGCAAAGTGTCCACGACCCAACGTCTTGTCCAGGTCGTACAGCCCTGCAATCTTCCCATCATGATGGCGCTTCAGCCCCGCCATGGCGGTTGGCGGATGGGGAGGTCGGAGCTGCCTTCTGTCACCTGCCGGTCTTCGGCTGTCAGTCCTTCATCTTCTCCTGATTAGGCTGAACGTACGTGAGGTTGGTGGTGGTGGTGTTTGAGCTAATTCTGGGCTAACTGTTGATCTCCTTGTGGTAGATTTGATAGCAAGATACTCAACTGGTTGTGGCAAATATTTTGGGTTTTGAGTGCTCCACTCAGTTCAGTCCCACTTCGCTATGATCTGAGGGTGAGAACGGGGAAAACAGTAAGAGATACAAGAAACCAAAACACAGCCACTCATGATAATAGTCACTTACTCTGCTAAACAATGGATCATGAACCTGTCTGATGAACTAATATTTGCTCACCATTACTGCTCATTACTTTGGCATTAGCTGGACCAAGGCACAGTATCATAATAATAATAGCTCGAATTGCAGAGAGTGAGCCAAGAGTCTAAAGTCCAGTTGTTATGTAAGGTTATCTTTAACAGTGCTTGGAGAAAACTTGAAGAGTCGTGGTTTGTCATGCTCAGCATCTCATTGTGCAAAAAAAACAAAACAAAGCATAACTAAAACCAATATCATTAGCTTTGTAGGTATTTGTTCATAAACTAGTGTTGGATAAATTATAACTCTGAACTAAGAGTAACATCAGGGAACAGCAAGCAGAGACCATGAGTGTTCAACAGCCCATCCTATCCAAAACTCTATATTCTATTATAGACTATGGGATTGCTGTCTGCCAGAGTCAGAAAAAAAACTAACAGACTGACATATTTTAAGGTATAACTAAACAGCAAAATCAACTACATTTATAATATCAATTTTTTTTAAAGAGTCTTTATTTGCTATGAAATTTTTAAAAATGAAAACAGAAAATAGCAATAAAATATGGAGAATCCAACACAGTACATTAGGAAATATAGTGACAAGTTTATATTCAGAGAGGATATTTGGAGATTGACTTTTGATCATGTTTTGACTCACATTTGTATGTTACATTCATACATGTAGTTTTTGGCCAACAGACAAACACTACACCTACTCTGAGTTGCATTTACTGTCTCAGTGCTGTGCAGGATAAAAGGCTAGGACATATGCACTGTTATTTTAAGGGCTCAAAAAACTTGTATTATTTTTTATAATTAGGTTATTTCTTTGTTTTGTTTTTCCTTTTACATATTGTAAGAAATTGTGCCTAAAAAGCCAACAAGGAAGTGCCTTAAAGTGGCATTTAATAACCACCAGGGGGGAAACCCAGTGGTTGCAAAAAGACTTCTGGTCCTACAGCAGTCAATGGGGGAAAACTCCCTGAGCCCTGACTTGTGGAAACACTTTTCCTGATTAGTTTAGAGTCTCATTCAAATCCAAATGATCATTAAAATGATCTCATTTAGGTTTTTATCGAGCAACTCCAATGAGAGACTGGACTACAGTAAGTTCATTTTGGAAATCATGATCACAACGGAGGATTGCACATATGTTCTGGGCTGGGTTTCCCAGTCAGATCTTCCAATCCCTAAATTAAAAAACCCAACATGGTTATAGCAAAAATGCTTATTTTGAGACTTTCATTATTTTTCAAACAATATGTTAATTGAGTTTTATATTACAGAACAAGCAAAGAAGAGACTTTAAATTTTAATGGGTTACCTCACGGTAGCGGTGTCCATCTGTTATACTAACCACCAAATTTTTTTTTTTTTACAATTTTACAAACTTCATTAAAGATTAAAGCATCTGCCACATCATTTTCCATCACTCTAGCAAGCCACTCAATTATTTCTCCTGATTCACATTAGCTCAGGAATGATACTGTACAGGCTACATTTTGATTTTCTATCTGTCACCTTTTGCCTGCCCAAGATGACAAACTAAACTAGTTCATCTCAAATTCTGATACGCTTATGTCAGACGCCCCTGCTCCGATTGCCACAAGCTTCTCTCGTCATGCAGTGTGTTGCTTCACGGCCCTGGGTTACGAAACAATGCCTGCAGGGGAGGCATGCCATTCCGCTTCCAAGAACCTGCATACCAGGAGCATGGCGACGACACAAAACACACAATTTGCAGGCCAAGAACATTCCTGTGTACTGATCCTCGCCTAGGTGTGTCCAACTCACCTGAATTTAAAAGACAACACATTTCCAAACAGGTGTTGTCAGGGGACACACCTATCAACTAAATACAGTAAGAAAAGCTAAATAAAAGCCGCTCTAACCTAGTAGCAGTCTGCGGTTGCTTAAATCAGACTATGAAAGCCTAAAACGCTCTTTGGGCTTTTTGGGAGAAATGTACCTGTGAGAAAAGAGTGAGTCATGTTTCTTATAATAGGAGGCTGACATCTTCATCTTTCTGATTTTTCTTTCACTCACACACACAGACGCAAAGTAATATCAACAGAGCTGAACTCTTTGCCTCTTTGACAACGACAACATGTAGGTGTTAATGCTTCAAGACACTGAAGAAAAGAAAGGAGACACACAGACACACACACAGTCCTCTCAAGAGCGCACACACTGATGCACTCGTCTGATGATAGGGCAAGTTAGGTGAGGTCAATGTGCGTTGCTGTGTGCTGATAAGCAAACCTGGGCGTTGACATTAGCCCATCTAAATCTAGACCTCATGTTTATCTCAGCAGACTGAGACCAGTCTAACGCCTGGTGATGGAAACAACAACAAGGTACAAAAATGCACTTTTGGTGAAGTTTGCTCTCTTTTTTTTATTTTGTTTGTTTTTTTTTTTAACAACAAAGCCAGCCATCCCTCTAGTCTCTGCGACATGTGAACATACTGTACAACTGTATACCAGTCATGCATGCAAAGACATTGGTTGTGTAACCGGTCCAAGGTGATGGTGGAGTATTGATTTACAAGGTTTGCGTGCGGGTGTGTACTTGCGTGCACAAAAGTACACATACGCAGATTATGAGGCCAAGGACCTGTTATAATTGCTGCTCCAGACTCCCAGCCTGTGAGACTTGAGATAAACTGGAAGAGGGTGTGGGGTCATCAAATCTATGGTTAATAGTAAAATCAGTTTCCTGGTACATTTGAATAAAGTATAGACCAATAGGCTAAATATAAGCACCATTGTTCACATGCAAACTCTTTGATAGTAAAGAGTTCCTGCTTCAGGGTCAAAGACACGCAATTTAACCTCCAACGCGGCTCAGATAAATCCCTGACCCTGATGCTCTACTTTATCTGCATTAATTTTCGTTTTTATGTTCCTGCTGTGCCAGTAAATGACAGTGGTTTTATAACAAACTAATACAGAAATAACAGGAACATTAGAGTGCCAGCAATCCCTCATGCATATAAGAAGTACACTACAACACCATGAGCCTCCTTCAGCTCTGTAACCCGCACTTCCATGTCTCCTCTGTATGTTATTGAAGGTGTATAATAAAGTTCCATCCCTGTAAACTAGCTTCCCTATACCACGGGAAACACTTCATGCGCCCCTCACACCGGATTCATCAATCTCAGCGGTTTTCTGTGTTAAAGCTGTTAGATGACCACCCTGCCTTTTATCTCTCACATTTTTATTTTTTTCCTACACCCGCATAGGTGCTACTGCCCATATGGGACCAGCCAACTGTCAACATGCCTGCTGGCTGCATCCACAACAACATGACAGTGCGGAGAAGAGCAGCCTGCGCAAACGGCGCACATACGAGAGGCGAGCGGACACGGGCAGCATGCTAAAATGATACCCGAAAGATGCGCAGTGAGGGGAAAGTGCCCCCCAGCTCAAACCCAAAGGAGGCCCAGCTGACTTAACACACCTTTACTACACAAGACCCCCCCCCCCCTCCTCAAAACACCACCAGCATGCATGCACGCAACTACAGCAGTCCTACTCACCACAGAGGAATCTGAAGCAGCGTCCATTCTGGCACATTTACACCTGCGGGAGCGCGCGGGGCTCCGGACGGTGAGCCGCAAGGTTTTAACGAGACCGCAGTTCAGTGAAAATCCCGGTACCGAAGACAGCACACCGGCCACGGATCATTCCAGCGAGTCCCCGTGTTAATGTGTCACACTGTCAACTCAGGATCTCTCTCCCTCCCCGAGCTTTCAGCTGCGTGAAGTAAACACAGAGGGCAGGCCGATCGAGGGCGTGTGGCTTTCAAAATAAAAGCGTAAAGGAACTAGTGTGGGAAATGTGCGAAAATAGATAAACAAATAATACAGAATTTAAAAAACATATTCAAAAACTGCGGGAAAATAATAATCACTCGGATACATGTATTTAAAATACATTTAATAGTTTCATTAGTTCATTCTCTGACTCTCCCCAGAGATTAATGTGTTTTTTAAATCCCGTCTCATCTTCCCTGAGTCTGGTTCTGCCTGAGGTTTCTTCCTGTTAAACACTGTCCCTTCCCAAGTCCCTTCTGCAAGGGGATCGTTTGATTTTAGGGGTTTCTCACTATTATTGTACCTTACAGTATAAAATACCTCGAGGTGGGTGTTGTTGTGGTTTGGCGCCATATAAGTCAATCTGATTTGAATTGAACTTTCTGGATTTGGCACAGTTTGGGGCTCGAGTGTTTGCAGGTTTTTCTCGCTATTTTTTTTTTTAATTTAAATTTTTTCAAAATCTTACAAAGTTTGATAATATTTTGAGGAAGAAATCTGTATCAGGGCAACTAAACTAGTATATTCACACGGACAAGTCAGCAAACGTGCTTAATCCTTTTGCATTATAGATATGTGACGTACTAAAATGCATGACAACAAAAAATATGTTTTTTTCTTTAAAATTTCACAAAGTATTAAAGAAAAAAATACCATTAACAGAAATCTTTCTTTTTTATTGTCTCCCTTCAGATGTTGAACATTGCCTCCGATTTTTGTTGTTCTAATGGAAATAAAGAGGAAACCTGACGTAAAATGGAGCTTTACGTTGGTTTTATTTTGAAAGACATTAGAGAGCGTTTCCGGTCTTGTTACGGGTAAATGACGGCTCCATGATCACTGCGCATTGGTACCATTCATCTCTGACGTCAGAGCTACGCTCAGAGAAAAGCGTGTTTATCGGGCCCACGATAACAACACTAAATATACTTTATCTCATTTCTTATTAACTGACCTGTGCTCCTGCTCTACAGCCCGGCATTAGTCATTTAACGCTTTCAGGGTGAAATATATCCCGGGATGTTTAATGCGGCTCGGCCCCAAAACAGAACAAAGGCTCGTTATCATCGTTATTTGTGTTTTAATGATACTGTAAAAACCAGAGCAGCTGTGAATCGGACCTCCGATTGCAGGCCTCCTCCAGTCCTCGGGCGCATTATCTCCGTGTCCCTGCTCTGTGCACCCAACCAGCTGGGAGACGTTCAAGCGCGCTGTTATGTAATATTTACAAGCTCCTCTCTGAGGTTTGAAGAGGAACCTGTTTGGCTGATCACAGCATCTCCCAAAATGGTGGCTTATTTCAGCCAGGACTGGGGAGCGCTATAAAAAAGCTCTTTAAAAATAAAAGTAGGGAATCTGTTTCAAAGAATTGGTGCAAAGCTGCTCTGTGCTTTACCACATAATTACCATACTAAACATCTCACAGCTAACAGTTATTTAAACAAATGATTTACTGAGCAAAATGACGCACGTCAGCTTTGCATTTAGTGGCTCAGATTTAAACATCTGAAAAACTATCACTTGTTTTTAAGTAAATATGAAGAGACAAAGAGGCTATGCTCCACTACATCAGCCAAGATTAACCAAGACTGCCATCTAGTGGCCAAGTGACAAAATGGTTCTTGGCGCTCGGTTTTTATGTTTGTTTGGTTTTTTTTGCCTTACACTCCAACGATCACTTTAGCGACACGTTGAGGCTAAATTAGAAAGCACAGAGTAATTAAAAACGGAAGTATTTACGTTAAATGATTAGTTGACTGTCAGTTGTCATATTAAGTGTGGTTGGATAGGTTAACCTTGATCCCAGGTATAATAGATAGCCTATAAGTAAGACATATACAGATTAAAGTACACTGGGCAGAAATGACCTTTTGTACATTTATTACTCTTATAGTGATTACACCAGTGTCGCTGGAATGTTTATAGTTTGTAATACATTGACAGGGATTGTGATGGGCTCCTTATGAGTTATTACACAAACACTTCATTTCCTGCTTTCTGCTTCATTTTTATGCACCACTGTGTATTACAAGTATGTTCCTGCATCAGCTTAATGTAAAACAAACTTAGGCATTGCTCACAGGTCCATATATATTTGACTGTAACAGTTATAGTCCTGCACATCCTGCATTTTGCTCATGTTAACAGTGTTATGACTCCAGCTTGGTTACAGACACAAGCCTGGATATTATGGATCTTTGATCTTTAAAAAAAACATTTTATTTTGAATTCTTAAGTTTAAAGTTTGGTTGTTCATTTCAGTACTTTAAGCATTACTGTAAAGGAGGCCATATGCCCAGATGAAATATTTAATTTAAGGTGGTCAGCACAGATATTAGAATGACAAAAAAAATAACTTTATGAAAGCAGCCAACTCTGTGTTGTAGACATCCCGTCTCAAAGCTTCAAATAAGCTGTGATTACAAATTTTACCCAATACTTTAAGAACATTTACTCTATTACTTTGCTCTATGTTTTTACATCAGTTACTTTTCTGAGTTCACAGAAGCTTTGGAAACTTTAGGGATAATGTCCTCATATCAAAATTTGGGTTTTGGTATTTCTATGTACCAGCAGCTCAGGTTTAAAGGTCTAAAGCAGTTTCAATCTGATGATAAAAGAAGAGAAGACAACAGGAGAACAATTGAACAGGACATTTATTTTGTAGAAACTGTTCACTTCTTTGCAGCCTCCTTCTGCAGCTTCTTCACCTCATGCTTGATGATCTTGTTCCTCTGCAAAGGAAAAAACAAAACAGAATGCATTAAAAAATATTCAGTGACTGCTGGAGGATAAACACTACTGACCTGCACCCTGCTTACTGGCACAATCACTAACTAAATCACTATCCACTAACCTCAGAAGCTCTAACCATGTGTGTATATAGTGACAGTGCAGCCTCAAAGAGCATGTTTAACAGGCAGGAAATATCAGAGCTGAGGGTTCCAGTGTTTGAACCTCAGGAATAATCTGAAGCCACTCTGCTTGCTTACTTGGCTCACATATTTGAGGCATTTTGTGTTTTTGCCACACTTACCATTCTCTTGGCCTTCATCACCTTGTAGCGGTCGAAGTCAGACATCTTGGCCTTCTGCAAAGAAATCCAAGAGGCAAGGGTCAGAGAGCGCCTGGGGGTGGTTTGCTTTTTTGTGTGACTGACTAGAATCCATTCAGCTGTGGCAGACGGCCAAACAGGTGAAAGTAAAACACAAGTACCAACACTGAATCTCCATCACAACAACTTCCACCAGGCTCGAAACCTTTCCCATCACAGGCTCCGGGGTCTAAGAAAGTAAGGGCAGATACTTTCCACAACCCTTCTCAGGCTCACCGAGACATCCTTGTTCTGGATCTGAGACTTCATGAACTTTGGTTAAGGTGTGAATACTCTGCTCGCCACATTTGATTCATCGTACTGTCGATTATTTTAAGCATTTGAAGTAATTCCAATCTGCACTGAAGATATTTGTCCTAGTAATGAACCCATTTTATATATGTCGCCATATATATAATCTTCTGCATTGCTGTGACCAACTAGACTAGAACAATCTGTTACACAGTCACGCAAAAATGAAGTGTACACAGCAATTTTGTTTAACTTTTGTTTAGTAATGACAGATCCGACCTTAACCTCTAAGGTGCACACTAAGTGAGCTACAAGGTAGGGCTGGGCTATATCATACCGTTCACGGTAATACCAGTGTAATTTTGGGCAACGATAGGAAAATGAAATATCGCGATAGAACATGGGTAAAACGCGCATGCGCAGTTCCTATGTTTACATGGCGGCGACGGAGAATAAGAAGGGCGAAAGCGGATCGTTGAATGAAACCGATGAACCAGAATTTGTTTGTAAAAATTCTGCAGCTTCAGTGGTGTGGAACTGGTTTAGCTTTCGTCCGTCAGATACACAACAAAGCACTATTTTTGGTACAGCATGCTAGCGGGCCGTCGTTATTACCGTGTTGTTTGGAAAATACGGCACACTTAAAATCAATCCTTTGATTTTTCTGAAAATCGACAGTGCCCCTTATAATCCCGTGTGCCTTATGTATGAACTCTGGTTGTGTTTACTGACCTCGAAACGATTTTATGTCGTACACGGCGCTCAAAAATCTGTCAAATGTTTCAGTACGACTTTGCTAAGCTACGAACCCGCACCGCTTGATGGAATGTCGGAGCATTACAGCTATATTAGGCAGGCGCCTCGCGGAGTGATACGTACTGTGCTTCAACATAATATTACCGTATTGTGTGTGTATAACCTCTTTTTAAGTTTTGTGGATATTATACATGGTTATGCTGAGGATATGTCGGCCAGTTTCCACTCGAAATGCATTTTGGTTAAACTGTCAGCAAGGAATTTGCATTGTTACGTTTTTATATAACTTTAATGCACATAAAAAACAGCTGCTTGTTTAAGTGAAAATACATTGATGGGGTTTTTTGCACTAATAAAGTTGTGGAGTTGTAAAGTATTTTGTCTGGTGTCAATTATATCGTCAGTTATATCGTTATCGCAAATTTTCAAATGTATATCGTGATAAATATTTTTGGTCATATCGCCCTGCTCTACTACAAGGTATCACAACATTGCTGTTAAACCCTCAGAGGCATTTGTGTAATCTTATGTCTTCAGACGTGAACCTTTTGGAAACAGTTCTGTAAGTACCACCCAAAATACTGTGATAGTTTTTCTTTGTGTATTGTATGTGGTATAGCTTCATTTGACTGAAAAAAAGTTTTGTATGAAACTGGTGCTGGCAGACTGGTCTATGTGAACTATGTGGTAACCAGTTCAGTATTTTCTACAGCTATTGATAAGGTGGTGAGCTTCCACCACCAACTGAAGTCATTACCACTGCAAACATCAGAACAGACAAGTACAACAAACAACTGGAATCATATTGCAAGAAAGCAGCATCTTAGACCACACTGGTCACACGTTTAATGAGATTATGTCTTCACCATCAATAAATCACAAATAATGAAATCACATCTATCAACCCAGCAGACAGACGTGAGATGTTTAATGATGGGTTTTCACATCCGCGTCCTCCTTTCCCCCCCCTCCAAAACTATTTTGGATTTGACATTAAAACAATATTAAAGACTATTTAATTCAGTGTTTAAGTGTCCCCCTTTCTCCCATAACACTAATTTAAAAACTTTAGAAAGTGAAACACGGCCTTACCTTCTGTCTTGCCTCGATCTTCTTGGCCCAGCTGCTCTCCGTCCACTTCTCGTTGACTTGGGCCTTCTCCCAGGCTTTCCTCACAAACTTCTGGCGAGCACTGTGGACCACCACAAATGTTAAGTACTGATAACATGGGTGATCATTACTGTTTCACATTATATACACCTAAAGCAGCACCAAAACACAACCAGATTCTTGCTCCCATCGGCGCTCTACAGCCCTGTTCATAGCTGGAATATCCATTACTAAATATGATCACTATCCACACTCACCTGTGGGGAATTTTGATGACATAGTCTGTGAGGTGCATGCACTTGAAGGGCATGGACTGCCTCCTCACCCCTGTGCAGGGACCATCAACAAGAGCCTAGAAACCACAAAAGACAGTTCACATCAATAAGTCAAATGTAGGGGCCCACACTGACCTACCAGCTATAATCCAGAGCACTCACTCTGTTTTGGTCAATGACATCCACGATGGCCACCAGCTTGCCAGCATGGGGTCCGAACGAGACGTAGGCCACACGGCCGATCTCAACGAAGCGCTTGAACACCTGGAGCAGAAAAAGAGAGCAGAGCACTGCTCACAAGAGTGCCGAGAGGCTGAGGAGGAAGCTGGGCACCTTTTGTTTGGTTAGATAGGTGCTTTACAAGCTTTGTTAAATAAATTTAACGTTAAAAACAGAACATACGAAAACCTTTATGTATGTATGTGTGTGTGTATATATATATATATATATATATATATATATAAATAAAAGGGGCATTTAAGGAGGCTGTGTGACTACCCGGCGATGCATTGTACCAATTAGCTAACGTCAGCTAGCCACTGTTTCTGCTAACTACGATAGGCACCGAACACAAGGGTGCGTTTAACAGTTTTTTATAAGTTACCTAAAAATCACACTACGCCCAACCAGCGAGATTTATGTTACGCGATTTAAGTCTACGAACTGAGCGTGCTTCCCCTCTCAGCTCTCAGGCCCACTCAGCCTGATAGACCACGTTGTGTTGCGGGGAACTGCCGACATCTTACAAATACCTCATTAAAAACGCAAAACTGACACAGTACTGTACAAAAACCTCATAGATGAGTGTATTAATGCCTTAAAAGTACACACGGCCCCATTTTTTCCCACAGCAATTACATATTTACATTAAAAAAAAGATATTAAATCTCTGACACTTTCATGGCGAACTCACCATGATGGCAGTCCGGGAGCAGAAAGGACGTTAGAGCTTCCGCCTGGCGCACATACGGCTTCCGGTTCATTCTGGCACATGCGCAGTGACGGAGTCACTTGGAAGTGACAGAGAAACTTTCATGCGTTTTCCGAAATGCAGACATAGACTACAATGTTATAAAAAGCGTAACAGAAGAGCATCAGATTAAGGAGCTTCATCCCTTTGAAGATTTTCGGAATTGTTACGGTGTTTGCTTTACCCGCGTATCATTCTCCTACTTAGAAAAGAATAGAACAGAATAGAATATAATAAAATAGACCTTTATTGTCATTGTACATGTACAACCAAATGTTGGGTGCTCCACACCACCTCTGCCGGATTAAAATATAAATACTAGGTGCAAGAATAAATAGCACACAGGAGAAATTTATTCAAAACAAAACAAAAAAATATACATAAATACAAAATCAATCGAAAGGCACACATTAGACAACAAGTTGTAAAGTGCTTGGAAGTAGTAGAATAGTGTTTATTGACATCTGCCTATGGACCACCATGACACACACCTGTCCTAGATATCAGAGGCGGCTCTACTGTGTTGGCATGGGGTGGCATGTGCCACCCCTAGTGCCACTCTACTTTGTTATATGACAGCTGTGTTTATTAAAATAAGCTAGCATTAACACACTGATTTTGACATTTTTTTTGTAAATTTAAACATGTAACAATTTGATTATTTATAATAAAAGGAGTGTGAAACGTAACTGATCCCCTTCATGTTGTGTGGCATTCTCGGCCTGTAGATGGATAAAGTCCTATTTAATAAAATGTTTAGAGTTAAAAATAAAAGAAGAGCATGTTTACTTTGTGACTGACAAGACACACAAATTCTTTTAATTCATTAAACCCCCATTCTTGAAAAGCAGGGAACTGAGGCCTACTCATAATGACATGAGTAGAGAAAACAATTTTTTTGAGGCAATGAGTTTCCTTTTTTTTTTTTAAGTTCAGGGAATTAGATTTTACTTTTTTATGCTGTGACCTGCATAATTTCTCTCTACTACATTAACGTATTTGTGATGTAAAAATTATTAAGAAATTGTTTTACTCTCGCTTTTAACATATGCCTAAGAAATGCCACAATCCAGTAATGCAGCTATTTAAATGATGTAATTTACATCCAACATTTTTCTGGTCAGGTACTGAAAACCCAGCTGGGTAATCTGCAGTTACCCAGCTGGGTTTTCCTTTTCGCACTTAAAAGAGCTTGATTGTGAAAGATTAAATTGCTTTTGTCCACTGAAGCTTTAACTTTGGCTGAAGTAATAAATTAGAAATAAATAAACCAAATTATCTGGGACTCTATTTCACATATGCATGAGCAACCATTAATGAAAATTTAAAGTTATGTTTTATCTAAATAACTATTTTTGTAATGCAGCCATTTATGCTGATATTTTTTTCATGTTGGATCAGTACAACTCTATTCCTAAATAGGCCTCTGAGGATTTGAGCACTTGGAAAACATCATGCAAACTTCCTCTTAATTGTAAAACACAGATCTGTGGATGTTGGAAGACATGTGTGGTTCTGATCAGCTTTGTGGCGTGAAGATGCTCCTTTTGTTAATATTCTTAAGTCCTGAAGAATACTCAAACACTAAAATCCTGCTATCTGGAAACTTATATGTGGACTCTTAAAAACAAAGATGTGGAGCATTGTTATTGTTATTGGAAACTTTTTTATTTCATTTACCTTTTTCAGTTACTGTTGTTGATATGTTAGCTGTAAGAACAAGTTCAGAGTCTCTTAAAAATAATAATGCCAATATGTCCTGTTAACAACACCATGCCCTCCCATGTTTTAAATGCACTTTAGAACAGCGGTCCCCAACCTTTTTTGCGCCATGGACCGGTTTATGCCCGACAATATTTTCACGGACCGGCCTTTAAGGTGTCGCGGATAAATACAACAAAATAAAACTAATACCGGTACTGAAAAAAAGAAGATTTATTCATAACACACGTGAAAAGACCCAGGAAAACCGAGTTAACGATCAAAACGATAACAAAATAACGGTGAAAACCGATAAAAACCCTGAAAACCAGACATTTCACACCTGAGCCTCAACTCTCGTGGCCCGGTACCAAACGACTCACGGACCAGTACCGGTCCGAGGCCCGGGGGTTGGGGACCGCTGCTTTAGAACAGCGTGCAGCAACACTGCGCTAGACGGAGGGAGTTACACACCCCTGTTCTCAGTTAGCTATCGGGGTGGGTCGGGCCCCTTCTGCGGGCTCTGGGGCTGGGGCTCGGTCTACTCTGGCACAGCTGACTTCCGGCAGAGCCCGCGGGCACATCACTGCACACCGCGGGCACATCACTGCAGCCCCCTCTGGCTTCTGCTCCGTGGCTGCTGGGTGACCCCTTGTCTGGGGCTCTCATCAGCTCTTCCCAGGAGGGTGGCACAGATGCCCGTCTGATAGTCTGATTGTAGTGAGCAGAACTGGTGCAAAGTTTGCAATGTTGTTGAGGAGAGTTTCTTGTGGATATTTCTCTCAGATTTTTGTCAGGATGGTCTGGACTGTGTCGTTTCTGATGGAGCGGGAGAAGACGGCCTTTTCTCCATTGCTGTGAGAGTTTTGAAGACTCGATCCAAAAGGGTCTTTGTGACACTGGTGGAGAGTCTGCTCAGACTCTGAGAGGACATGTTCAAGAGGGCGTGAGGAGGAAATTCCCAGAAGCCCTGCAAGACATGTGGAACACCTTTCACCACTTCCTGTTTGGAGGTTTGTGCTTCTTGCTTCTTCTCTTTAAAGCAGGGGCAGGGAACTCCAGGCCTCGAGAGCCAGTGTAGGACACCGGCTCAGTAGAGTGAGTACTCAGTACTGGTTTTTTGAGGCAACAAGTTTCCAAACATTATTCTGATGACAGTACAAAACTTGACTTTTACCTCGAGGTTGAGGAAAATTCTAGTTGTTTCTTTCTTGCGTTGTCACATTTACAAGAATTACAGAAATCTAAAAAGTGTTCCAGTAAATATGTTGTTATACTGCAAGAGCATCACAAGCATTCAACATGAAACCTTCCCAGCTTGGGGAAAAAACACAGGGTGATCCTGAGATTTAATGAAGAAACAGCAGCTTCAGATAAGACTTTCTGGTAGCTGAGATCAGCACCGTGTTAAGCACGAACACTTTGACCAGACTTTGTGCGTGTACA
This sequence comes from Maylandia zebra, assembly GCF_041146795.1. Classification (NCBI taxonomy): domain Eukaryota; kingdom Metazoa; phylum Chordata; class Actinopteri; order Cichliformes; family Cichlidae; genus Maylandia; species Maylandia zebra. Next base: position 26,113,090 of record NC_135187.1, read on the forward strand.
TTTTTATCCACAAAGTTGTTGAAAGGATGCAAAACCCATCAGAGTATGGATGACATGTAACAGTAAAAGACACTGAATTAAAACAAATGTGATTGAACAGAAGATTTCCAACAAAGACATAACACAGCCACAAAAATAAAAGGGTTAAAGTATTTTAAAAAATTCAAAATTAAGATAAAAACAACTATTTGTATCAAGTTATGTCACATTTTCTCAAAAACAATAAAAGTAATAAAGTAAAATAGTTATTCAAATAAAAAAATTAAGTATAAAATATAAGAAAATGTTTGGTTTGTAGTGCCACCTTTTGTGTAGGAACACTTGAGTAAAAATGTCATTGATCCAGCGTTGATGAGTCATATCAAGAAGTCAAAGCCTTTATGCCTTAGACTTTATGGACGCAGCTTTTTGTCGTTAATTTCTGAACTCTTGTGCTGCTTTTCCCTAACTCAGTAAGCCGTTGTAGAAATGACAAAATAAAGTAAATAGTGCACAGCGTGCGGTTGCTTTTTGTTACCCACTGATCACCGGTTACAAGTTGACTTCTTAAATTAATCTGTTTTTATTATTATATCAAACGTCATGTATCTGTTTCTGTCTCATCTCTCGTGCAAATTTCAGACAGGTGCTTTAAAAGCTTCACCTCAATGCCGTGACCCGGATTCGAACCGGGGTTGCTGCGGCCACAACGCAGAGTACTAACCACTATACGATCACGGCTGGTCAGAAAATGATCATCTGCAATCTTTATTGTGTTTTTTCCTTCATATCGATCTCAAACTCTGTGTCTACGGTGCGCACATTTACGCACGTGGCACAGTAACAGTATCTGCATTAACACAGGGACCTCGCGTGGTCTGACCGTAAATACATTTTGGTGCTCTTCTGCACATCGTGCAGGTCAGATGTAACATGCAGATTCCAGTTTTTATGGTGAAGTAAGAAAAAAAGAAGCAAGATCCAGACTGTAACTGGCAGTGAAAAGCACGAAATGTTTGTAGTTCTAATGTTGATACGACCTAAAAGTGTCAAACTTAAAATGTACAGTCCTGCTTAGTGGGTTTAAAATGGACTCCTGTGGATTGGAGGTGACTGACTACATGGACTTTCAGTCTGCAGCTGACCAGCCGTGATCGTATAGTGGTTAGTACTCTGCGTTGTGGCCGCAGCAACCCCGGTTCGAATCCGGGTCACGGCATTGAGGTGAAGCTTTTAAAGCACCTGTCTGAAATTTGCACGAGAGATGAGACAAAAACAGATACATGACGTTTGATATAATAATAAAAACAGATTAATTTAAGAAGTCAACTTGTAACCGGTGATCAGTGGGTAACAAAAAGCAACCGCACGCTGTGCACTATTTACTTTATTTTGTCATTTCTACAACGGCTTACTGAGTTAGGGAAAAGCAGCACAAGAGTTCAGAAATTAACGACAAAAAGCTGCGTCCATAAAGTCTAAGGCATAAAGGCTTTGACTTCTTGATATGACTCATCAACGCTGGATCAATGACATTTTTACTTATGTGTTCCTACACAAAAGGTGGCACTACAAACCAAACATTTTCTTATATTTTATACTTAATTTTTTTATTTGAATAACTATTTTACTTTATTACTTTTATTGTTTTTGAGAAAATGTGACATAACTTGATACAAATAGTTGTTTTTATCTTAATTTTGAATTTTTTAAAATACTTTAACCCTTTTATTTTTGTGGCTGTGTTATGTCTTTGTTGGAAATCTTCTGTTCAATCACATTTGTTTTAATTCAGTGTCTTTTACTGTTACATGTCATCCATACTCTGATGGGTTTTGCATCCTTTCAACAACTTTGTGGATAAAAATGTACACGCACAAAGTCTGGTCAAAGTGTTCGTGCTTAACACGGTGCTGATCTCAGCTACCAGAAAGTCTTATCTGAAGCTGCTGTTTCTTCATTAAATCTCAGGATCACCTGTGTTTTTTCCCCAAGCTGGGAAGGTTTCATGTTGAATGCTTGTGATGCTCTTGCAGTATAACAACATATTTACTGGAACACTTTTTAGATTTCTGTAATTCTTGTAAATGTGACAACGCAAGAAAGAAACAACTAGAATTTTCCTCAACCTCGAGGTAAAAGTCAAGTTTTGTACTGTCATCAGAATAATGATTAGAGTTTCAATCATTATTCAATTACACACGTGTTTCATAAGGAGTTGGAGCAGGTGGACAATCAGTCAATCGGTGCAGCCTAAAGGCATTAAGTGACAAATAATTGAGCAAAGGAAACACATGATCACATCTTGCCACAAGAGGGCGGTAAAGGCATAAAATAAGATAAGATAAGATAAGATAAGATAAGATAGAACTTTATTAATCCCTCGGGTGGGTTCCTCTGGGAAATTCGACTTCCAAAAAAAGCACAGCAACGACCGAAGTTACAGTTACAGAATTGTTATATATATATATATATATACACACACACACACACACACACACACACACACACACACACACACACACACACATATATAAATACAGAGACAAATATAATTAAAATATACAAAGGGGATAAATAGAATAAATAGGAATAAAAAATAAAAATACAAGTGAATTGCACATTTCAAGTATTGAGTCTATTGCACTGTTGACTATTTACAAAAAGTATTGCACAAAAGGTATTGTACAGTGAGGTGAAGAGGCACTACAGCTTAGTTGTTCCCCCCTCCTTTGTCCTCCTGTTTCCCCTCCCTCTCCCCTCCAGAGAGGAGTTAAACAGTCTGATGGCGTGTGGGACAAAGGAGTTTTTAAGTCTGTTAGTTCTTGTCTTGGGGAGAAGCAACCTGTCACTGAACAGACTCTTCTGGTTGTTTATGACCGTGTGCAGAGGATGCCCAGCAGTTTCTTTAATGTCCTTTTCTCTGCCACTGTCACCAGAGTGTCCAGCTTCATGCCGACCACAGAGCCAGCCTTCCTGATCAGTTTTTCCAGCCTGGATGAGTCCTTCTTTGCTGTGCTGCTCCCCCAGCACACCACAGCATAGAAAAGTACTCCAGCAACCACCGACTGGTAAAACATCCTCAGGAGCTTCCTGCAGATGTTAAAAGACCTCAGCCTCCTGAGGAAGTACAGTCGGCTTTGGGCTTTTTTATACAGGTGCTCTGTGTTGCATGACCAGTCCAGTTTATTGTCCACCCACAGCCCGAGGTACTTGTACTTGTTGACCACCTCCACCTCCTCCCCCTCTATCTGAACCGGCAGTGGACCTGCTCTAGACCTCCCGAAGTCCACAACCAGTTCCTTAGTCTTTGAGGTGTTGAGTTGCAGGTGGTTTGTGTGACTCCATGCGACAAAGTTCCTCACCAGACTTCTGTACTCCTCTTCCTGATCATCCCAGATACACCCCATGATGGCTGTGTCGTCTGCAAACTTCTGAATGTGGCATAATTCAGAGTTGTAGCAGAAGTCAGAGGTGTACAGGGTGAAGAGAAGAGGGGACAGCACAGTTCCCTGTGGTGCTCCTGTGCTGCTGACCACAGTGTCAGACGTGATGTCCTTCAGCCTGACGTACTGTGGTCTGTCGGTGAGGTAGTCGCAGTGTTGGGAAGGTTACTTTTAAAATGTATTCCATTACAGAATACAGAATACATGCCCCAAAATGTATTCTGTAACGTATTCCGTTACGTTACTCAATGACAGTAACGTATTCTGAATACTTTGGATTACTTAATATATTATCATGCTTTTTACAACAACGTGAATGTACTATTGCTGTGTGATTTATTACTGTTACTGAAGGTCCGCGACTCCGAACTGTAGTAAAGGGACCTCTGACTAATACGGCGGGGTCCCTGTCGGCTCGTAGCCGAAAACTAGCTTTACTTTGTTGTGTGGGTCAACTTTTCTTGCGAGAGACAGAGAGAGGCGTTGAAAGACTGCTCCAACGGAACTTATTGTTTTCGGAGGAAAACACGAACACGGTGTACAGTCGAGTCTTAATAGCTTACTTACAACTGGGCTCGTCAGGCACTCTTCTTGGCTGAAGTGGTTATTATTATATTTACATGCTTCCAGCTCCCGTTTTTCCTCGATGACAACTCGTACCTTTCCACTCCCCTTTTTCTCCCTCCTCGCGCTCACAGACACATAACGTGTATGGCGGTCCATTCTCCCTGCAACACGGACTACACTGCCCATGATGCTACATTCTTTAGAGCTATGCTTGTAGCATTCTGCCTGTTAGCTTAGCACAACAACGAAAAGGCGCTCTCTCACCCAGGAAACACACAGTCGCAGAGAGAGAGAGAGCGTCGCCCTGTAACCATGGCAACCGTAACGCTGCCGCCTGGAACAACAGAACTTAGCTGTCAAACAAAACCCAAACAGTCCTGACCCGCGACAAAATGAAACAGGAAAGTACCGCAGTGTAATCCATTTATTTCAACAAAGTAACTGTATTCTGAATACCACCCTTTTAAACGGTAACTGTAACGGAATACAGTTACTCATATTTTGTATTTTAAATACGTAACGGCGGTACATGTATTCCGTTACTCCCCAACACTGGGTAGTCGGATATCCAAGCCACCAGGCAGGGGTCCACCTCCATCCTGTTCAGTTTTTCCTGAAGCATACAGGGCCGGATGGTATTAAAGGCACTGGAAAAGTCAAGAAACAGGATCCTGACCGTGCCTTTTCCCCCATCCAGGTGTGAGTGGGCTCTGTGTAGGAGGTACAGGATGGCATCCTCCACTCCGACACCCGCCTTGTATGCAAACTGTAGTGGGTCCTGGGCATGTTGCACCTGTGGTCGGAGGAGGTTGAGGAAGAGCCGCTCTAGAGTCTTCATAAGATGTGACGTCAGTGCCACCGGTCGGAAGTCATTCAGCTCATTGGGCCGGTTCCTTTTGGGGACCGGGACGATGCAGGATGTCTTCCATAGGGCGGGCACTCTCCCCAGTCGCAGACTGAGATTGAAGACTCGTTGTAGCGGCTCCCCAAGTTCAGCAGCACACGCCTTTAGCATCCTAGGACACACCTTGTCTGGGCCTGCTGCCTTCCTGGGGCGAAGCTTCCTCAGTTGTCTCCTGACCTGATCCACTGTGACACTGGGAGATGTTTGGGAGGAGGGGGGGGGGAGATGTCTTGCTGCTGAGAGAGGGATTGGAGGAGGGGGGTGTCATGGTGTCAGGAAGGGGGGGAAGCGAGGGAGGTAGGAGAGTGGGGAGAGGACTCTGTAGTAAAGGTGAGGGTGAGGGTGGGGGGGTTGTGGGCTGGTCAAACCTGTTGAAGAAGTTGTTGAGTTCGTTTGCCTTCTCCACAGTCCCCCCCACTGTGCTTTTCTTGGTGTTGTGGCCTGTGATGGTTTTCACACCATTCCAGACCTCCCTCATATTGTTCCTCTCCAACTTCTGCTCCACCTTCCTCCTGTAGGTGTCCTTTGCTTCCCTCAGGCAGCGTTTCACCTCCCGCTGTGCTGCTTTCATCTCCTCCTTCACTTGCTCCTGAAAGCCTTCTTCTTCATATTGAGGACAGCTTTGACTTCCTGTGTTACCCACGGTTTGTCTAATCAGTTCCCAGAACTTAAAAAATGTTTGGAAACTCGTTGCCTCAAAACACCTGTACTGAGTGCTCACTCTACATCCTGACTCAGTACTCAGGACGTAGAGTGAGAAGAGAACAAAAGACAAAAAATGGAAACGCACACAAACAACTAGTCACCACTTAAAGTGTGAAGCTCCCCAAAATGAAATCATATCCACTCTGCCGTGACCCGGATTCGAACCGGGGTTGCTGCGGCCACAACGCAGAGTACTAACCACTATACGATCACGGCTGGTCAGAAAATGATCATCTGCAATCTTTATTGTGTTTATTCCTTCATATCGATCTCAAACTCTGTGTCTACGGTGCGCACATTTACGCACGTGGCACAGTAACAGTATCTGCATTAACACAGGGACCTCGCGTGGTCTGACCGTAAATACATTTTGGTGCTCTTCTGCACATCGTGCAGGTCAGCTGTTACACGCAGATTCCAGTTTTTATGGTGAAGTAAGAAAAAAAGAAGCAAGATCCAGACTGTAACTGGCAGTGAAAAGCACGAAATGTTTGTAGTTCTAATGTTGATACGACCTAAAAGTGTCAAACTTAAAACGTACAGTCCTGCTTAGTGGGTTTAAAATGGACTCCTGTGGATTGGAGGTGACTGACTACATGGACTTTCAGTCTGCAGCTGACCAGCCGTGATCGTATAGTGGTTAGTACTCTGCGTTGTGGCCGCAGCAACCCCGGTTCGAATCCGGGTCACGGCATTGAGGTGAAGCTTTTAAAGCACCTGTCTGAAATTTGCACGAGAGATGAGACAAAAACAGATACATGACGTTTGATATAATAATAAAAACAGATTAATTTAAGAAGTCAACTTGTAACCGGTGATCAGTGGGTAACAAAAAGCAACCGCACGCTGTGCACTATTTACTTTATTTTGTCATTTCTACAACGGCTTACTGAAAAGCAGCACAAGAGTTCAGAAATTAACGACAAAAAGCTGCGTCCATAAAGTCTAAGGCATAAAGGCTTTGACTTCTTGATATGACTCATCAACGCTGGATCAATGACATTTTTACTCATGTGTTCCTACACAAAAGGTGGCACTACAAACCAAACATTTTCTTATATTTTATACTTAATTTTTTATTTGAATTAATGTCTATTTTACTTTATTATATTAATTTTATTTGAGAAAATGTGACATAACTTGATACAAACAGCTGTTTTTAAAGATCATTTCGATTTTTTTGTTAAATACTTTAACCCTTTTATTTTTGTGGCTGTGTTATGTCTTTGTTGGAAATCTTAAATCTAACCTAAAATTCAGTGTCTTTTACTGTTACATGTCATCCATACTCTGATGGGTTTTGCACCCTTTTAAGAACTTTGTGGATAAAAATGTACACGCACAAAAGTCTGGTCAAAGTGTTTGTCCTTAACACGGTGCTGATCTCAGCTACCAGAAAGTCTTATCTGAAGCTGCTGTTTGTTCCTTAAATCTCAGGATCACCCTGTGTTTTTTCCCCAAGCTGGCAATGTTTCACGTTAAATAAAGAATCAAAGAAATCCTGACTGTGTGTCATTTCCTCGAGCGAGTTGTTCAAAGATTCAAGATTCAGAGTGTTTATTGTCATGTATACAGAAGAAATAGCATTTCTCTGTGCAATGAAATTCTTCCTTTCCTGTCCATACGCAAATGCCAAGTTAGGGTAAGGGTTAAAGGAACAAGATAAAAATAAGTATAAAAATAAGAAAAAATATGAAGATAAATAAAGATAAAAATAAGGATAAAAATAACGAAAGATAAAAACACAAGTACAAAAATAAGTGTAGACAAGTGAGGTATGCAGATGTCAATGTAGATGGATGTACAAAGGAGCTTAATGTGCAAAATGAACTTAGTGTGCAACGTCCCCTGTTGTGCAAATTGCAGTTGAGTTACGTCAGCTGTTCAGGAGTCTGATAGCAGTGGGGCTGAAGGAGTTGTTGAGTCGGGACATTCTGGATTTCACACTTCTAAACCTTCGTCTCGAGGGCAGAAGTGTGAACAGTTCGTGTTGAGGGTGTGTGGGGTCTTTGTGGGTGGAGGCAGGTCTCCTCTGGACTCTGCGATGGTAGATGCTCTGCAGAGAGGGCAGCAGAGTCCTGATGATCTTCTCCGCAGTTGTTATCACTCTCTGCAGGCGTTTGCGATCCATAGCAGTAGTTCTACCATACCATGCAGTGATGCAGCTGGTCAATGTGCTCTCCACAGTGCAGCTGTAGAAGCTGCTGAGGATCTTGGCCAACATACCAAATTTCCTCAGCCTCCTCAGGAAATACAGCCGCTGCTGAGCCTTCTTGACCAGCTGTGTGGTGTTCAGTGTCCAAGTGAGGTCCTCACTGATGTGAAAGCTGAGGTGCCAAAAGCTGCTCACCCTCTCCACTTCATTCTCCTGGATAAACAGCGGCTGGCGAGGCCTCTTCTTCTTGTTCATGTCCACTATCATCTCCTTTCTGTGTGCTCATACTCACATTCACAATTTGACATGTTTTTCTCAAAAACTTAAATGCTTGTGATGCTCCTGCACAATAACAATATATTTACTGAAGCACTTTTTAGGTTTCTGTAAATCTTGTGAATGTGATAACTCAAGAAAGAAGTAATTATGATTTTTCTAAACCTCAAGGTAAAAGTCAGAGGTCAAGTTTTCTGAAAATGTTCTTATGCGATAACTGAAGGACGGGGCAATGTATACCTTTTAAACTGATACCTTTATCAGTGGTTTTCTCAGTTTCTGTAATCCGATTACTTTTTTCAGGTAACGAGTAAAGTAAGGGATTACTATTGCAAAAACGGTAATTAGATTACCGTTACTTTCCCGTAGGAACGCTGCGTTACTAAAACCGTGATTTTTTGCGAGAATGTCTCACGACAGTGACGTAAGCAAGTGCGACGTTTGTGACAACAGCTGTGTGCAGAGCAACAATGGATAATATATCGAGTGCGGGAGAGAATGTGAGCGTGCAGCGTTTAAAGTGTGGAAGTACTGACCTTACTTTGAGTTTGATTCCATAAAAAGTGACAAAAACATTAGTGTCCGTTGTGCGTGGGAAGAAAACTTCTTTTTACAGCAAAAAAACTCCTAAACTTCCAAGCAAGCACTGAGTGCGCTACCACGTAATGGGAAACTCACAGAGAAACTCGCGGATTCTTCCACTGACCGCTGCGGCACACCTGCACCAGGGTAAACCTCCACCTGCCCGACTCCTGCTTTACAGGTGAAAATAGAGCAACAGGACCGCTGAGTCTTTGATGTTATTTATTTTCTGCTGTGCTTTACTTGCATCTCAAAGAGTGAGTGTAAACACAAATATATATATATATATATATATATATATATATATATATATATATATATATATATATATATATATATATATATTTATTTATTTTATGTGCTGGAATGTGCAGAAAATAGGTTTGAATATTAAACAAATTTCTTCCAGTCAGAGAATGTTGCATATAATTACATTTTTTGCTCAATGCATAAAGTTAAAAGATTAAAACTAATAAAACAAGTTTTAAAAAGGAACTTTTCCATTTGATTACATTTTGTATGATGAATTATGTAGAAAAAGTAGAATTGGGCTGAAAGATCTATCACTTTATCACCTATTCAGGTTGTAAATCGTGTTTTTAAAAAGTAACTAAGTAACTAAGCAATTAATTACTTTTGAAAATAAGTAATCAGTAAAGTAACGGGATTACTTTTTTGGGGAAGTAATCAGTAATTAATTACTGATTACTTTTTTCAAGTAACTTGACCAACACTGGTCACTAATAGGGATGGGTATCGAAACCCGGTTCCTGTTGAGAACCGGTTCCCACTGTTTCAATTCCTTGGAATTGTTTGCCATTTTTGCAAACGATTCCCTTATCGATTCCAGTCGCCCCGAATGACGTCACCACGTTGCTGAGCGTCGCTTACCTGGCAGGAAACACGGTGCCTAAGTGCAGGGCTGGGACAAAAAATCAGCCCGGGCATTTTGACTAGAGACCGGCCCACCAGGTATTACAGGAAAAACCATAAAGCCTTTGAATGAAAACAAACGTTGTTGTGACAGTGATGTACACTGTCTTGTTGGTACATATGTATCAATCTAATAAACTTAAACCTACACCATCCTCCCCATTCTGGTATTCTAAACAGTACTTAGCCGAAACCCAAAGACTGCTTGGTTGAGTTAACTTCTTGAACTATCTACAACATATGGTGGAAACCTGACATTAAGACAGAAAAGACTAGAGGTGAGACATGACCATTACTGAATATTAAAAATAATAATTGACAGATTTAGTGATATTTTCATAAACTATTTATTTACCATATCAATAAACAGCATGGCAGGGCAAAATATTTTTTCTAACATGGCAACCTTTTAAAAGTGAAGGGAGACAGAAAGACACGTGAGAACGAATAAAACTTAACTGACTTTTTGATGGCATTTTACACAAAGTACTAGTACAGTATCTAGAAAATGTGGGAAAATACTGGCATCATGTACAGTACTTTCTTCTGAAGTAATTATGTTGGGACCCTGAAAAAAACTTACTATGTACAATAATGAATTTCTATAAATTTGACATCAGATGAAAACTTTGGTTGTAAGATTCGGATAATTATTTGTTAAAAGCTTGAAATTTTAAATGAGAATAAGAAAGAAAAGTATTTCTTTGTGCCCCCCTCTCCCTGTTAATGCCCTACCTGGCCCCCCTGGCAAAACTTTGCTAGACCCGCCATTGCACAGTTACCAGCTGTCAGTTTAAAGGTGCTTCTGCTGTTTAACGCGACCTCCGCTAGTTTCCTCTTTCTGGCACAAAGCGGGAGATAAACAAGCAAGAGAGACGGGACTTGCGGCAGAAACGCTGATCATTGATCAGTTTCATGATTGAAGTAGCAGCAGGAGAGGGAGGGGGGAGAATGAGAGAAGAGGCAGCTGACAGCATAAAGACAGAATAAATCCAGCTTTTTGTCTTTTTTTTTATTGTAGCTGAAGTACAGAACAAATCGCGTTTATTTTCAGCTCAATACAAAACACGTAATATTAACTCTGAATACCAGAGGTATAGGCAACTCGACTAACTAACCTTATGAATAAAATAAAGTTCACCAGTAACATCATAGCACCCACCCAACTGTATCGAAACTCCATCATGCTAGCTAGTACGCAGTACGAGTTATTGTAACTGACTGTAAAAAGTTAGCACAACGAAAATAAACTCCACCTAAACTTGGTTTATATCTGACCCAGATAGACTGCAGGTCATAACTTCTTACCTGAAGCTCATTTCACCTGACAGTCGGACCGGCGGCCGCCTTGGGTCTCTCCTCCTCCGCCTCCCCTTTCCCCCATCCACCTGCTGGCCTCCACCACTTGCTAATTTTACTGAATCTGTGAAAGCTCCACCATAGCCACTACCAAACAATTGAGTTATTTTTACACGTTTGCCAGCATCTGTCCAATCCGCCACCTTTCACTGTTTACACGGTTACGGAAAAGAAAGACAACAACAACAAAACATCGGCCCATTTAAAACGAAAAATTACCATCGGCCCACCGGGCAAATGCCCGGTATGCCCAATGGCCAGTCCAGCTATGTTTGCGCCCCTCCCGTCTCTGCTCAGCAGAAACACAAGAGTGACGTGCAGCGTGAAGCGAAAAAAAGTGAGAGAGAGGGTAAGAGAAAGAAAAAAAACCCCCACGGCTTGCATCGTTCACTTCAAAGAGTCAGCTCTAAGAGCCATTTCGTTTGCGACCGACCCATCACTACAAAAAAAGCTACACAGGAGAGAAACCACTCAGTTGCCCTGTGTGGCAAGACATTTGGCCTCTTTGGAAATTTGAAACAACTCCTGAGGATTCACACATGGTAGAAATCCTTTGGCTGCTCAGAATGTGGAAAAACATTCAGCTCTAAGTCTGACCTGAGGGTTAACATGCGAATCCACACAGAATAGAAAAGATTCATCTGTAGCCTCAACATTAATTAAACAAACTTTCACTACCTCATATAATAATCACCAGTCTCCTGATTTGATGGTGGATGGTGCTTGGTGGGTAGAGTAGCTTTAAAGAGGAAGTGATGGAGAAGATGGAATTGGCCTTCAGAGTGTGAGAACTGCTTTTCTTCTCATGTTACTCTGTGAAGCCAGAAGATCCAGAGCACAATAGTAACACCATGTGCAAGTAATTAATGGATCAATTAATGGGTTTCTTGTCGTGTTTTTTTTTTTTTTTTCATCTCTAATCAGGGGCGGTTCTAGGATCAGAACTTTGGGGGTGCTGAGCACCCAGAGAGCTGCCCAGCCAGGCAAGATAAACCTGTCTCTGTCAGTCCCTGCATCCTTAAATATTGTCCCGAGTTCTCTCTGACTGTCTCCTTGGTGCACTTAAACCCCTGTTCCTCCCTGTCCTCATCGTCTGTTATCTTCGTCTCCATTATCAGTCATCATAATTTTACCATCTCTGTGCAAGTCTGCAAATTTCTTTATTAAATCATAAGATTCTTAAATTCATCAAGTCTCTCTGTCCCTGGGTCCTCATCACAAAACATGACATCACTGTTTTGTACATTTTAACACAATTTAATCCCCACATTTGTGAAAGAAAAGCAAAACACTTTTTTGAAAAGTCTGTAACAAAACCATCAAATCTGATAAGGGTTATTTAAATGCTGCAAAAGAAGAATGGATTGGGATAGAAAAAAATACATATCCTAACCTTAATTACTGGGGGAGAATAATGAATGATGCTCATTGTGAGTAAAAAGTAAACTGAGTGCATTTTTTGGACAGATATTCACTTTTAATGTGTATGTATAATATAATACAAATACATAAAAAACACTCCCAAAACAGAATAAATTATTACAAATAAATTATTACAAAATATTAATAAAAACTATAAAAATGGAGGCAACTTTGCCTGTGGTAGAATGTATACAATGTATAAAAAAATCTTTATTGCAGAAACTAATTTAATAATACTAATTTTGTGTTGTAAGATTTATGACTTTCATGCTTTCATAGCGGTACTTAGGAGAGCTTGACATTTTTCTCAGGTGGTACACACTGTAAAATGTTTGAGAAACACTTCTAAGTTAAGTGTATGTGTGCTTTTGGAAAACATTTAAAGCTGCTGTACAGAATCTTTGAAACAAGTTTAAAACATTTTTAGAATATAAACAGAGCATCTGCTTCTCTTTAAAGCTCCTCACTCCACCAGGGCTGTTTGGCACTTTCTGATAGAGTGCAAATGTAATGTATGTACTGCGGCTGAGGTTTTAGTAGAGTTGTGGCTGAACCACATAAAAATATATCATTAATTTTAATCTCCCCAATCAATGATAATGTTATGTTGGAATGTTGTTAAAGAGGGTCAAAAATGTTTCAACCCAGTTTGTTTTGCAGATTCTGTATAGCAGCTTTAATATAGGGAGGACACAACTTCCAGATTGTGTGAGTAAAATCAGGTTTTTTCTCTTTGTCAGTTTAACAGTTTCTGTTGTGCCTGTCACTGTTCCCTGTCTGTTTTCTTACCTGGTTCTTCCTGACCTTGTACTTTCTCCTCATGTTCCCTCTTTCCTCTCTCCCTCTTTGGACTGACAATCATACACAAATAGATTGTATTCAATTAGATGAAAAATTACATTAATATGAAAAAAATTCTAATAAGATCACTAACAAAAAGTCTTCTCTCAGTCTACTTTCAACAAAAAGGCAAATAACCACATGAACATCTAATAAAAGATATAAACATTGAAACACTGATCCAACATTATTCTTGAATGACGGATCATTTGATTTTACACTTTTACCTGAATGTGGCTCCTTTTTTTGGAAAAACTTCCTTATATCCATTATGAACCTGGCTGTCTCTCTGTACACACACACACCAGGAGTTTATAAGGTTAATGGGCATTCAGTCAGTTAGCTAGTTAGTATCCATTTCAAACAGGACAGTGGTAACCAAAAGTAGGCTGCGGACAATTTTAAGTTTTCGATTTTAAATAGGCTGTATACATTTCAATGGGAGCAACAGGACGGTCAAATGTCGCTGATTTTACTACAGAGCAGGACGGATTGTAGGGTAGCTAACATTGTCGGAAAACACGTTTTCAACACTGCAGGTTACCTGGTGTAATGCTTTTCAGCTAAAAAGAAACATGGTCTGACTCCTACCTAACTATATAAAGAGTAACTGAAGGTTAAATGCAGCTAATATGTCCTGTTTTAAGCCAGGCACTTAAACTTCCACTCCGCTGCGTCTCAGCCACCATCTCTGGCAGCAACGGCGCTAGAGCCAGAGTAGGGGAGAGCTGGAACAAACCATTTTGGGAGGGGGGGGGGGGGGTTATCTATACTTTTGTTGTTAAAATGTTACGTCTCAAACAAGTACAGTACTGTATGCTTTTTATATTTTTAGTAATGTGTCACACAAAGAGCAAATATTGTCAAAAAAAGTAAGAAATCTTTGGGGGTGCTTTGATTCCTTTTGGGGGTGCTTAAGCACCCCTAAAAATGGGCTAAAATCGCCCCTGTCTCTAATGCTGAAAGTTATTTAAGACCCCACCCCCTACTGCAGAGAGTAAGTTTTAGTTAAGGAGGAATCAATAAACCTGATAAGAAATATATTAGTGAACAAGCCAGAGTGCAATGATAAAAACATTCTGACTGATACTATGTAATACATAATTCAGTGTAAATCTGTAAGACTGTATGTGTTCAGCTGATCAGTCTGCTCTGTGTCACCAATAAATCATAGTTTTAAATACTTGATGACACTTTGCCTTGTGTGTAAATAGGTGTGAACACTGCAACATTATTATTATGGTACATGAAATTTCTAAATGTTAGGTGTATTCTGAGTTTGTGGGACAGTTAGTCCCTTCATTCTTGGAGATTAACTTCAAAGCTGCTCTGAGTCCTGTAACATTCTTGGTTTAAGAGCAGAACTGAAGTGAAGTCCAGTCATTGAGATAAATTTCATAGCAGACGGTAGGAGTGGTCCGAGTCCAAAATAGATCTAAGTGTGCAGAGTCACTGCTGCCTTCAGTGACCATTCACCATTCACTCCCTGAGACAGCAGTGGGCCAAATCTATTATGTCAGATAATTTGAAACTCCTTCAGGGGCTGATACAACGAGTTCACTGTTACAGCCGATAGGAACTCCTGCTCAACACAAAAACTACAACCCTGGATTCTTGAAAAGGTCTAAGTAAGACTAAAAATGTTTTAGTTTAAAATAAGTTTACACACTTTTTTTCAGCAACAGAAGTGGGCTGCAGCAAGTAATGAAAATGCAGTTAATTAAACTGCTTTTCATTATGCAGTGAAGCAAAGAGCAAATAAAGATAAACACCAATAAGAAAGAAAACATACACCGACCTAGGTACACACAGGTGTATGGTTCTGTGTAGAAAAAGACCTGTACATCTTTCTTGGAAAAAAGGAGCCTCATATAAAGCCTCTTTCTAAAATAAAGCTTTATTTAAACAGATGTTCTGTAGGCAACTGATTAATAAGGGGGTCAGAGGTCCATCAGTGACTGTGATGCAGTAACAGTGAAATGTCCATCAGTGATTGGCGCGTCAGTGTGATGTCATCCTCTAGTCATGTGACTCTTAAAGCAGGCTAAGAGGATTACTGAATCTCTCTTCAGTTATTGTCTGCTTCAGTCTTTTGTTTTCACAGAAGAAGACAAGGCATTTGTGGGTTGTCAAGATTTATTAATCACCTGATGAAATTGTAGATGAAGCTTAGTGAATTCTCTGTGTTTCTGCTGCTGGTCTGCATCTCTCTGCAGAGAGCTGACAGCCATTTACCTAACTTCAGTCCTGGAACTCCCCCTCTGCAGGTAGGACAAATGCAAGCTGGGAAGAAAACCAGTAACCCTGACACTGAGCTAATCAGCTGCAACCAAAGTCAGCTCTGATTTTGACTTAAATCAGAAGTGTATTATTCAGATTAATACCACAGGTGGCAAATTTACAGGCAATATTTACTTCAGTAGAAGTACAGATACTTGTGTTAAAATAAAGCTTCAGTAAAAGTTGAAGTACGGATTGAACTTCTTTACTGACATAAAACTGAAAAAGTACAGCTCCAGAGTAACCAGACAGGATAATGTATATTTAAATATATAACTTTCTACAGGACTGAATATAATATTTTTATGTAAAAGTCCAGAGCCTCTGAAGATTATCTGAGTACTTCTAACATTACACAAAGCAAAGGTGTCCATCACGCTTGTTCATGAAACTTGGTTTATCCATTTTCTGGAGCGAGCCAACAGTGAAGCTCTGAAGATTTCCCTCTGAGGGAGCTGTAGAGATCAATGGTGAAGATCATTGATCTATGCAATGAGCTTTAGTCTTTCTGATGTTTCTGAAATTATGCCTCTCTCAGTGGGTCAACAGAACATCTGGCACAGGACAGCTGTGATAAAAGAAAGGGAGGAAGTTTCTCCAAACCTCTGGACCCAGGAAACCCAGCTTGGTCCTGATGGTCTCCCTCATTAGGTTTACTTAACTGTGAATCTAGCTGTTGATCATAATGTGAACGATGTTATTACATGAAAAGAACAAATTACACTAGTTTTTATTTAAAGTTTATGTGTTACCAGGCTGTAGAGTGCTCAGTGAGTGTAATGGATCTAAAACTGTTTAAATCTTTAGTCTTATATCATCCTCAGTCTTATGTTAAAATCTCAAAGGACAATGTTTGATGTTTAGTAAAGACGCTGGATTTGTGATTCCTTGCAAGCTTTGTTTAATGGGTAACTGAGCAGGCATTACATGCAAGCAGCTTGACTCCAGCGTCTTCTTACTGCATGCATGCGCAGTGCACTATTCTGAACAGGTGGTGGTGGAGTTACTTTGTGTGTGTGTGTTTATAAGTAGTTTTAAACCTTGTGATCCACAAAACAGCATAAGAGTATGTGATGGACCGAGTTGAAAAACAGGAGTCGTCCCAGGAATTATTAGAAAAATATAGTTTCCATTTATTTAACCCCCAAAAATTATATTCACAAGAGTAATAAATGTTGAGCTCATAAAAGAGGTCAAAGAAACAAAACTGAACTCATGCAACGACTGCAAACTTAACAAACCAAATGACTGCTACAAACATACATAATTGACCTAACATGAAATGACATACAAGGGTATATATAATGGCTGATCAGACCATTGTGACACATGAGGGGTAGCAAACAAACACAATCATAAATCACAAACGATGCAGTATTAATAAACTAAACACCAAAGAAGAAAATCAAAAACCCCATTAAACCCTAAACTCAAATATTTAATTAAATACAAATACTTTGTTTTTAAAGTAAACAAAACACACATTACCCCCTTCAGCAGGAAGTGGTGGTGTGGTCCAATTATCTTCCTTCATATTTAATGGTTTCAAACCCTGGCTACCATCTTTTGTCCAGCAACTCCCAGGGATGATGGCAGGTAAGAAATAAAAAGACAAAAGTTAGTCAGAAAGCAAAGAAATGAAGTAGTATGAATACATAAGTAAACTAAATGTGCGCGCTTACAAATAGAACAAATGTATCCAAACCAATCAATAAAGTTATTGGCAACTAAAATATATTACTATGTTCAAATGAAGAATGAAAATACAAAAGTTACCGACTTTAGAGTGTGGCCACAGGTTTGGCCATCACAGAGTAAAAGAGTAAAAGAAGAACTGACTGCGTTACAGCACCTGCTGCTTGTTGAGAGTAAAAGCAATACGCGCTTTCACTCTGAAAACTCGCTAAATATAGCGACAAAGTCGCTAAGTTGGCAACACTGGTTGCCAACCAAGAAGAAGAAGAATCTGTAAGCCAGGAGGGAGGGGTGAGTGAGTGATTCGTCTATGCTACGATTCAGCACAGGAAGGGAGGGGGTGAGTGAGTCAGTGATTCGTTCAACTCGTTTGAGCTGTGAGCCAGGAGGGAGGGGGTGAGTGAGTCCTGAGTGATTCGCTTATGCTACGATTCAGCACAGCAAGGGAGGGGTAACTCAAATGTGCTGTTAGCATGTTTGCTGAGAGATGCTACTGTGAACCGAGGAGCTATTGTCTTGATGTGAGCTTCTACTCAGGGTTTTTTCTTCCAGTTCAGAGCAGAGATGTTTTTGTTAAGAAACTGGCTGTTGTTTTTTCTCCCCACAATTTTAATTATAAGCTAGATATATTTCTACTAATGGAATTAGTTTGCTAACAGCAACATAGATGAGTCATTGAGTCAGTTGCGCTTGTGAATCATGATTCACGAGTCAGTAAAGTAATTATCGAGTATTGAATGATTCGTTCACGAATCGAACATCACTATAGCTAGGTCTCAGGACCTAGCTAAGAACGGTGGTTACGGATAAGCTTAAACACGTTTAACTTACCGAAAAAGTGCAGCGGGGTGCCGGGTCCTTCTGTCGGGTAGTCCAGTATACTGAAGAACACCTCAGGCTGTCAGATTAAAACAGTCGTCATGGTTTTGTAACGTAAACGCTGGAGCTCCTGTCTGCACCCCCGCTCTATCTCCCATTCCCGAACAGAGATACGTAAATTTGTGCGTGACTGCAGCTTCCAGTCAAAGCTGTTACAATTACATCACACCCCAATTTCACAGCATTATGTAATGTAATTAGAATCAAACGTATGAGAAAGGAGACCCCTTGAACATAAAACAGCATCGTATGAACTACTGACGCTGTCACGTCGTCCATGTTTGTTACAGTCATTGGCTGGGACCTGACAACAGCGCCACCTGAAGGAGGCTTCTCTCTGTCTGATAGCTTGTGTTCTGACACCTGAGACCTGAGAGCTGACACCTGAGACCTGACTTTTGGGACCTGACACCTGAGTCCTGACAATTGAGGCCCTGACATCTGAGACCTGACACCTCAGACCTGACACCTGACGAGTTTTTGTCTGAGACCTGACACTTGACAGCTTTTTGTCTGAGACCTGACGGATGTCCTAAAATGTACACCATACTGCCATTTCTTTTTGTGAGAGCTGAGTTTCAGTACCAGCTAAAAAGGACTGTTTAAGTTTAGTTTCAAAACCACCAAATAACAAGCTGAGTTTTGTGTTTCTAAGACTGTAGGAGATAAGGCTCGGGACTGGACGACGCTAACGCGTTGACGCCGTGCAGTAACAACATTTCTGCCTCTTTCATGGCTCTGTACTTTATTCTTGTTAGTGCCACATGGTCTAACAATCCAGCTTTAGGTGGCTTCCAGGTGGCTACCAGGTGTGCAGAATACAGTTTAATCAAAAAGTTTGAAAGCTGTGGCTACAACTGTAGCTTACCTCCACCAGTGTGTGAATGTGAGAGTGAATGAATAGTGGAACTGTAAAGCGCTTTGAGGGTCTTGAAAAGCGCTATATAAATGCAATCCATTATTATGATGATGTTTCACAATATTAAAAAAATCCTAACTTCACAGACACAGTTCACAATAAACAGCTTGTGTGCTTGCTGTGATTTCTTGAGCTCATAGTAACTTTAAAATTATTTTCCAGTGTTATTCCCTTTTATCCTCTTTTGAATCTTGAATGCTGTTAGAGGCCGTTCAAGTCCACTTTGTTCTGGGGTTGTTTTTTTTTCTCTTTTAGCCGTCGGGTGCCAGCCTGTGGAGGGGGGGTACTGTCAGGGTTCCTGGGTCGGTGTTCCAGTGTTTTCGGTTTTGTTCATGTTCAGTTTATTTTGCCACTTCCATGTGCTCACTTCCTGCTTTTCCTGTGTTGCTCGTCTTGTGTCATTAGCCAGATTATGTTCAGCTGTGTACTCACCGGTCTCTCATTATCATCCTCATCAGTCTGTGTATTTAAGCCCTCTGTTTCTACTCGTTCACTGTCGTGTCATTGATGTTAATGTCGTCTGTATGTTCAGTTCGTCAACCGGTCAGTCGTTCGTTCGTTCGTTCGTTCGTTCGGTCAGTCAGTCAGTCAGTCAGTCAGTCAGTCAGTCAGTCAGTCAGTCAGTCAGTCAGTCAGCCAGCCAGCCAGCCAGCCAGCCAGCCAGCCATTTCCTACCTCTGTACTGTTTGTTCACTCCATCGGCAATAAACATCCACCTTCACCTACCTGCCTGTGAGTCCAGTGTTTGGGTCCTCCTTCTCTCATCCACGACACTACTCCTGACACAGTAAATAAAAGCCTGTTTAGAAAATGTCAGAAGCAGAAAGTTAAAATATTTGTGTTAAACTGAAGAGAGAAAAGGTAAAAAGTTATCAGAAAAAATAATACTCAAGTAAATTACAGACACCTGAAAGAATTTTAGTCAAGTACAGCAAGAAAACTATTTGTACTTTGTTACTTTCCACCGCTGATTAAGCACAGTTTCAAATAAGATAAAGAAATCAATAAGTAATAGATTTGATCCAAACACTTTTCTACTTTAATTGCACACTGAAATCAATGTGTAACAGATTTCCTTTTATGGTCAACGTCGTCTCCATAATTGGTTTTAGCACCAATTGGCTGCCCCTCTGCTGGCTATCTGAAGCTCACCAACCAGGAAAAAAATTGTCTCTAGTTTTATTCTTTTAGCACAGTGTGAAAGATGAATACTTAATTTGATTGTTTCTGCTTGTATTTACAGTCATGTGTTGGTGTTTGTTATGTAGGTGTGTCAACTTTTTTACATTTTGTATTTTTATTATATTCTCATTGTGTGACCTCCCTATATTTATGTACAGCACTTTTGCGAACTTTATAGT
Organism: Maylandia zebra; assembly: GCF_041146795.1. NCBI lineage: Eukaryota > Metazoa > Chordata > Actinopteri > Cichliformes > Cichlidae > Maylandia > Maylandia zebra. The sequence continues at coordinate 26,133,392 of NC_135187.1, forward strand.
TTTTAAATGTGGTTTATAACTGGATTAGATTGAAGAGGCAGCGCTAAAACTTGTTATTTAGACAGAGTATGAACTGAGGGGCTGCACCAAGTCCTAGAATAAGATAAAGAATCATTACTTTGTCCTGTGAATCATGCCAAGATACACTAACAGAGTCTCTGATTAAAAAACATGGAATATGAAGCAGAATAAGACACCTTTAATATGTGTCATCTCTCAGGTAAATGCTTCAAACATCGCCTCAGCTGTCAAGGAAAACATCTTCAGACGACTTCCTGGACTTTGTCGGCGTTTGAAGAGACGCAGAGTCACTGTCCTGGTAAAAATAAACTGACACCTCAGGGAAGAACCACTCAAGTCCTTTCAAAATAAAGCATGCCACCTGAGTGTCCACTGTGATTCATTTTCAGTGTAACTTGGAGAAGTTCTGTTGGGGGCGGAGTCAGACAAGTCATTCAGGTCAGCTGTGTCAGTGCCCGCGGGGTTCCAGGTGTTCACATTTCTTTCTCCACAGCCTCTGAGTGATAATGCTTTTTAATAAATATGAGAAAACTTTTTGTAAAGAGTTTTTTTTTGTTTAGATTAAAATATTTCACATAGCACACACAGTATGATACAGACTGAAGCTTTAACACATTGTGAAAGTTAAATATCAAGGAATGTTTGAATAAAAAAAATGCCTACTTTCTGATGTGAATGAGAATTTATAAAGAAGAAAGAAGTGTGGTGAATAATATATGATAATGCAGATGTTAATCATACAAAGTAAACTGGAGCGGACCCTAAACACACTTTGATCCGTGTAATAGATCTTATAATTTGGATTCAGAGAGTTTATAAATGTTGTTGTTCATGCAAAGTCACACACAAATCCGATTTCATTCCATCAGCATGATGTTCAAAATTGAAAGCATATCAGCACTTCACTGAAATGAAAAACAGGAATAATGATAATCAACACTGATATGATGTGAATCACTTTTGTCGATGGTTTTCATTAATGGTTTGATAATGCATCGCTATGAATTATGGAATGTAATTACTTCCTCTCATAAAGGATGCTTTAGTGTCTCCTCTGCAAAAAGAGGTAATAAAGGTAGCACTGAAGCACATTTCCTTTTGAGAGAACTTAACTAGCTCTGACTGTGGCCACAGAGACTTCAGGTTCAGTGTTCAGACGGATCAGGCCTGTTCAGTTTCCACCTGCTGCTGACACAACTCCACGATTCCCTCAGGGATTTGAATTCCAGGTGCAGAATTTTAACCAGGGACAACCTTGGATCAAAGCTGGACAACTGCTCAGCCATTGAGTCCACTTCTCTTGGAGGACGGTGTCTTGTTCTTGGCTGGGAAAGATGAACTCTGAACACTTACACATGTGAGTGAGAAGCGGGGAGAGAAGCTGGTGCCTGCGAGTTTGCTGTAGGAGAAGTGCACTGGCAGAGAGAAGAGAGCTTGAGTTTGACCAGGTACCAAAGCAAATTTTTCATACTGGACAAATAATGTAAATATGACGGTGTATCACAAAAGATTGATATCAAACTGATCACTTGACCTATATTATGTTACTTGCTCTTCAAGTGAATGAACAAATGGCGAAATGAAAAGCCGAACAACAATGCTGTTTTTTTTAGAGAGTGTTAGCTTACATGTGTGTTTATTTCATATTTTCAGTTATTACCTTACACAGCTAAATAAAGCACTCTAAATCGGTTTTAGTTATGCAAGAAAGTGCAATAAACTACAAAAAAATTGAAAATCGTTTTTGTTTTTTTAACATATATTTCTAGTTAGAGAAATTTAAGAGGTTTATCCCTCAAAACTGTAAATACAAAAAAGTTGCACAAAATAGTTTCCCACCACAGGAAATTTATTTTGAGTGTCTTCATAGTTTTATTTTTGAAATACACCAATTTTTATATACTGCAGGAAAAACGAAAACAAATATTATAGTCCTAATTTGCAAAAAAGCAGCATATGCATCTAAATAAATTATTTCCAGCAGTGCAATTTGAGTTCTAAGCATCCCAGACACGACACAGAAAGTCATAAAGTCAAACATAACTTTTAAAAACACCAGTATATGCTCATGAGGCCCTGATGGTAAAAAACTACATTTCCGCGAAAATGACGCCACTTCCGGTTTCGGGGCAGGTAATGCGATAGTTCACGCTGTCGTCTATTGTAACTAGGAAGTGGTATGAACAGCTGATCGGATCGGCAAAGCGTGTTTCTGGAATATTATGTTTTTGTTGCTGCAAGTGCTTTTTATGCAGTTTTTGCAAAGCTATATGTGGAAGGAAACTGTGACCTAGGACAAGCTGATGGCATAAGATGTAAGTACAACTCCTCCGGTTTCATATGCAAAAAAAATTATTGCTAGCTTACATGGCTGCAGTGCTACCGGGATTTAAAAGTAGTTGCGCAAAACGGCGCGTGCCCGCTCTGACCGGTTTTAAAGGGTTAAAGCGTGGAAGTACTGACCTTACTTTGAGTTTGATTCTGTAAAAAGTGACAAAAACATTAGCTGTTCACTGCATGGGAAGAAAACATTCTTTTTACAGCGAAACTCCCCCCCCCTCCCCTAAACTTCCGAGCAAGCACTGAGTACGCTGCCACGGTAATGTGAAATTCACAGAGAAACTCCCAGATCCTTCCACTGACTGCTGCGACACACCTGCACCAGGGCAAACCTCCGCCTGCCCCACTCCTGCTATACAGGTGAAATAGAGCAAATAGAGAAATAGAGCAACAGGATTGCTGAGTCTTTGATTTTATTTATTTTCTGCTGTGTTTTACTTGCATCTATTTAAAAGAGTGAGTGTAAATGGCCTGCATTTGTATAGCGCTTTTCTAGTCCTTAACATATTTGACATAAGATAAAAAACAACAACAACATGAAATCCAACATACCTGATAAAAAAGGTAAAAGAAAGAAAGGCCTCCAAGTAAATAATTTGCCCACTCCAGCTTCTACGACCAAATACAAACAGTGGGGAAGAGGGTTAGCTCAACCCACCACAACTTCCAAGCTAGCAAGGAGTATATATTCATTAGGGCTGAACGATTATGGAAAATAATCTAATTGCGATTTTTTGCCCCAATATTGCGATTGCGATGCGATATGCGATTATTTTTTAAGGTCTTTGTCTTCTGTATTATTAAACAAAGACAAGCAATACATCATATAGTATGGCCAATACTATATTACATTAATTTTAAACTGTTCTTTCCTGGAAGACAGACCTCTGTTATGATGACATGAGGTGATGCATGAATTGATGACTGACATTTTTATTTAACTTCTTCAATCACAACAGTATATTTGAACATACACAATAGTTTATTTTTAGCTTACAAACATCTGAGCATAAAGTGCTGACAAGGAACCCTGGTGTAAACATTAAAATGAAAGTCAGTACAATGTGCAGATTGCAGAAATATACATAAAAAAAATCAGTGGCTTTACCACACTCAGTTTTTCGACATCTGTGAACTACTAGACAGTCATTCAATTAAAAAATAATATTAAATAAATAAAACTAATAAATAAAAAATACACACATCTTACTGATCTCTGCAGTCAGTAACATTACACATAAAGTGCAAACATAATAGCAATTGTATAAACACACACACAAACACGCCTTTAAAATTTAAAGGCGTGAAATTGGACGGTCTAGTTCTGATTAGCGTCACCGCTGTCTCGGTGGAGTTTAATAAACTCGGCCGTCTGCTTCTTGCTATCTAAAATATAACCAGACACTGGTGTAAATTCTCGACTGTCTCATACTTCTGTTTAATAAGTTTTCTGTTTGACGTTTAGTCAGCTGTGTGAAAACCAAGGAGGAACCCACCCGGGGGATTAATAAAGTTTTATTTTATCTAATCTAATAACTTTAATCTCAGCCAAACCGATTTACTCACGAACAAACAAAACACTGAAAAAAGCCCAACAATAACATTTTTAGGTTGTCTAAGTGACTTATATATTACGTTTAACCCGAGCAGCGAAACTCCGCGGTGATCTGAAAATGATGTGCCGGGAGTTGTGCCGTTCTCGGCCGCATCAGTAACCCTCGAGCTCCCGGCTAGCTGTCGAGCTGGTGGGTAGCAGACGCCTCTGAAAACGTCGAAGCACTTTTGCAAATATGGGATATCTTGATAAACCGAGCAGATATTTGATGTTTACACAACTACTTTCTCGCCTGAAAATATGTTAAAAGTTTATTTTGTGACCCAGAAAGATTAGTATGAGTAATTTTAAAACTTAGTAGCGGCCGCCATTGCTGGAAACTGGAGTTTGGCTGGGCCGCGCTATGAATTCTGGGATATGGTAGTAATTTGGACAGCCTTATAATCGCAGTATAATCGCATCCTTTGCGGTTAGAAAATTGCACTTGATCATGTCGCGATATTATCGCAAATGCGATATATCGTTCAGCCCTAATATTCATGCTAGCATTTAGGGCACCTAAAACACATTTATGATACACACATACTACACACTTATAACATTAACCAGCCAGCCCACCAAGATCAGGAGCACCTATCATAGGAGGGGTCTCATGAACGCCATCTTCGACTGGGTCAGCGGCGGATTGCTGATGGATCCATGATAGTGTGCGGTCATCACACTCGCCAATGCTGGAGACGGAATCCACAGTACGGGTGGCAGGAGGTACGCTCCTGTGTCCCCAAAAGATGTCACAGACCCATCCAGGTCAGACTCAGGGGGGCCACTGACAACGCTCACAGCAGGATGTGCAGGATCGTCGTTCAATGTTGTATCCAAGGGCAAAAAGTTAACTTGAAGGAGCAGGTTGCGATGCACCACACGCTCATGACCTTCTTTGTCTCTGATACGGCAGATGTGAAGAGCAGGATCCAAGTCGACTACCGTGTACACAACAGGTCCCCATTTGTCAGAGAGCTTCCTTTTTCCTCTGACTCCCTTGTTTGCCAACAACACCTGGTCCCCTAGTGATAGAGGCAGACCCTTCACCTTTCTGTTGTACTGGTCAGACTGGTGTCTCTGCTCCATCGTGATGTGCTCCTTGGCTTGGAGCATAGCAGAGCACAGGTCATCCATCAGTGACTTGACATAGATATCATAGTCACAAATGGTGTCATCATGAAGGACATCCCGAAACATGAGGTCAATTGGCAACCTTGGGACCCTCCCAAACATCAGGTAGAATGGCGCAAAGCCGGAGGTCTCGTGTGCTGTATAGTTATACACAAACGCTATGGACTGTATCATCTGCGGCCATTTCTGCTTACATCTGGGGGGGGAGGGACCGTAACATGTTTCCAAGGGTGCGATTAAATCTCTCTGTGGTACCATTACCCATGGGGTGGTATGGTGAAGTGTGGGATTTGGCAACACCACCCAAAACCAGCAGCTCTGCAAGCAGCTCACTCTCAAAACTAGCTCCCTGGTCAGAGTGAATGCGCTGAGGGAAGCCATACACACAGAAAAATCCATCCCAGAGCTTTTTAGCAACTCTCTTAGCTGTCTGATCCGGGCAGTGGAATGTATGTGCTAATTTTGTGAAGTGGTCAGTAATCACAAGGACATCCACAGACTTGTTGTTGCTGTCCTCAGCTGACCAGAAGTCAATGCACACAGGTTCCAGTGGAGCACAGGTCTTAATGCTTTCTAACGGGGCCCTAGCTGCTGGCTCTGGGGTCTTGCTGAGAACACACCTGCGGCAATTTCTCACATGATCGCGCACATCCTTCTCTATATCATACCAGAAGAAACGCTGACAAGCCAAGGAGAGTGTGAGTGTGCGAGGTTGACCTTGATGACCAGCATTGTCGTGTATGCCAGACAGCACCACTTGTTTTAGGGAGTCAGGTACCACAAACTGGAATCTCTTGTGTTTGGCCAGTGGGTCCCTCACAACTCTGTAGAGGACACCATTGAGGAATGTGAGCTAATCCCATTGTTTCAGGAGCAGCAACGTATGTTGGTGCTCTGACAAATGGGGACCTGTTGGGTCTGCGCTTACGCTCAACATAGCGGGCTACTCTGGAGATCCCCTGTTTGATGAGACAGGAGATCAGCATGGGACAGCGCATGAAAGACATCACAGTCAGGTGGACTAATGGAGGTCAGGTGACCAGCGAGGGATGTTGCACGCTGGCGAGAAGCAGACTCCCACTCACAGAGGGAAGGCATGTCATCAGTTGACAGAGGCACATCAAGCACAGCAGAGGGTGGAGCACTGCGTATCGATTGAGGTTGACAGGTCAAACGGAAGGCATCTTGGACACTGGCATCTTTCACATCACTGATTTGCTCTAGCAGCTCAAAGTACGGCTCCGACAGGAGGCGCTGGGCCAAAGGCCTCACAAATGGTTCCCTGCTCAGGGTGTCTGCCACGATGTTCAGCTTTCCAGGAGCATATTTGATCTCAAAGCAGTATGGTGCAAGCTTAGAGACCCAACGCTGTTCACAGGCATCCAGCTTTGGCTTAGTCAGAATGTATGTGAGAGGATTGTTATCAGTCCAGACAGTGAACCGGTGACCCTTGAGCCAGTGGCTGAATTTATCGCACACAGCCCATTTCAGAGCCAAAAATTCAAGCCGGTGTGCTGGGTATTTGGCCTGACTGCGGCTGAGAGACTTACTAGCAAAGGCTATAGGTCTTGCTCTCTCCTCACCAGTTGGCACCTGGGATAATACAGCACCCAGCCCATCCATGGAAGCATCAGTTGAAAGGATGAATGGCCTCTCAAAATCAGGATGTGCCAGCACCGCACAGCTGAGGAGTGCACCTTTGAGTCCCTCAAATGCCTTCTCGCAAGCAGGAGTCCAGTCTTGAGGGGTGAGCTTACGAAAGGTTCCAGGTTTCTGACTCCCATGGCAGCCTTTAGTCCTCTTCTGACCGGCAGTTAGAGCAAAGAGTGGCTTTGCAATATGAGAGCACCCTGGAATGAAATGCTGGTAAAACATCACCATGCCAAGGAAGGATCTCACTTTCCTCTGAAAAGGGGTGCGACCGTCACCATCCATAAGGTCAGTCTTCTGAAAACTGGCGATAACCCTCACTTTATCCCGAACAACCGAGACACCACCAGCATCCACGACATGACCCAAAAACCTCACATAGCGTCTGAGAAAGTGACATTTTTTCTGCGTCAGCTTCAGATTGCTGGTCCTCAGGCGAGAGAAAACAATCTCGAGACATTTTAGGGCCTCCTCTTCTGAAGGTGCAAACACCAGCAGGTCATCAAGATAACACAGGAGGCTGGAAAAGTTCAAGTCACCAAAGATGCTGAGCATCATCCGCATAAAAGATGCTGGGCTGTTGCATAGACCCTGGGGAAGTCTGTTGTACTCATACAGGCCAAGAGGTGCAGTGAAAGCCATGTACCATCTGTCAGACTCATGGAGGGGAATGTTGTAGAACCTGGATGTGAGGTCCATGGTGCTGAAGAAAGCATTCCCACCAAGGGCAGCAAGGCAGTCAGCCTGATGGGGCAGTGGGTGAGCATCCTTAACGGTTTTGGCATTGAGCCAGCGGAAGTCAGTGCATATCCTCAAGTCACCTGACTTCTTCCAAACCATTACCAGTGGTGCGGCGTATTTGCTGATGGACTTACTGATGATGCCTTTCATCTCCATGTCTGACAGCACCTCTCGCAACTTATGATAGTGAGCCGGGGGTACTCTGTGATAGGGAAGCCTGAAAGGGTGGTCGTCAGTGAGGTGGATATGATGGACAAAGTCTTTCACCTCACCACAGTCCAGTTTGTCTCTAGAGAACACATCTTGGTAAGTCAACACAAGCCCCACCAATTTCCTCTTCCACCCATCTGACACTTCACAGCCCTCAATGTCAATATCAGCCAACCCAGCGTCTTTGAGTAGCTGTGCAGAGTCAGGCACAGAGTCTGATGAGGGAGGATTGCAAAATGCATGTAAGAAGAAAAATACCTTATACAGAGAATTTATAATGAACAGAAGTACAGAAGCTGAAAATAAATACAAGAAATATAAAAATAAATTAACGAGTATTTTAAGGTCATGTAAAAAGGAATACTATGAAAAATTACTGATTATGAATAAAAATAATATTAAAGGGATCTGGAAAACATTAAATACCATCATCAAAAAGGGCTCGGGGCAGGCAGACTATCCTTCGTATTTCGCAAATAATGATAGAAATATTACTAATATGAGAGATGTGGTAAATGAGTTCAATAAATTCTTTGTAAGTGTTGGGCCAGACTTGGCTGAAACAATTCCTGATATAACAGATTCTGTAGAGAAAGAAACTAGACTCATTGACCGCAATCCTCATTCAATGTTCTTAACGGTGGTGGAAGAAATGGAAATCATTGATATTGTTGGGAAATCACAAACAAAAAACTCTACAGACTCTGACGACATTGATATGGAAATCGTTAAGAGAGTGATAGAGGGCATTTCCAAACCCTTAACACACATTTGCAATTTGTCCTTACAAACTGGTACATTCCCAAAACAAATGAAAACAGCTAAAGTAACACCACTGTTTAAAAATGGTGACAGACACCAATTCACAAATTATAGGCCTGTCTCTCTACTTTCTCAATTTTCAAAAATACTGGAAAAAGTCTTTAGTAATAGACTTGACAAATTTATAGATAAACACAAAATAATAATGGACAGTCAGTATGGTTTCAGACCAAATAGATCAACATCATTGGCATTAATGGAACTGATCGAAAATATCACCAACAATATAGATAAAAGACAATGTATAGTTAGTGTATTCATTGACCTAAAAAAAGCTTTTGACACAATTAATCATGACATATTACTTGATAAACTGGAGTATTATGGCATTAGAGGAGTGGTGTTAGAATGGGTAAAGAGTTATTTGAGAGACAGGCAGCAATTTGTGAAAATTGGGGAATATCAATCAGAGTGTATGGACATTGTTTGTGGAGTTCCGCAGGGGTCAGTATTGGGACCAAAGCTGTTTATCCTCTATATCAATGATATATGTAGAACATCAGATATACTACAGTTTATTCTATTTGCAGATGATACAAATATTTTTTGTGCTGGAGAGAATTTACAGCAGCTTTTGGAAATTGTCACACAAGAAATGATTAAACTGAAAACATGGTTTGATAGAAATAAGCTATCATTAAATTTGGAATTTATGTTATTCGGAAATTGTAAAAAAGATGCAGGAGCAAAATTATTAGTAAACAATGTTGAAATAGAGCAAGTTTCGGATACAAAATTTCTGGGTGTGATAATAGATAACAAAATCTGCTGGAAACCTCACATAAAGCATATACAAGCCAAACTGTCAAGAAGCATCTCCGTACTGAGTAAAGTTAAATATTTTTTGCCTTCCAAATCACTCTGGGTACTTTATTGTTCACTTATATTGCCATATTTGGAATACTGTGTGGAAATTTGGGGAAACACATATAAAACTGCACTTCAACCAATATGTAAAATTCAAAAAAAAGCAATCAGGATGATTACTAAAGCAGGATTTAGAGACCATACTAACATCATGTTTTTGAAATTAAAAATACTGAAGTTTATGGATCTTATAAAATATAAAACTGCAAAAATTATGTACAAGGCCAGATACAATATGTTACCAGGAAATATACAGAGGATGTTCTATGACAGAGAAGGAGACTATGAATTGAGGGGGAAATTGAATCTAAGGATTCTTAAAGCACGGTCAAAGGTTAAAACCTTTTGTGTCACTATTTATGGGGTAAAACTGTGGAATAGTTTTACTATAGATCTACAGCAATGCTCAGGAATTAGTAAGTTCATGAAAATACTTCGAAAACTGATTTTGGAAGAATATGATACCGATAAAGATGATCACCCATTGTATGTATAAAAATATCAAATTATATCCAAATTATATCAATCACGGTAGCCATGTTTATATAGGTTCTCCTCGTGTATTGTGTGGAGTATGTGATGATGGGAATTAGGTGAATTATGTGGGATCAATAAGATGTTGAGCAGGGGTAGGAATTAATAAGTATGTTCATACTTCTTCCTACTCCTTTTCAGACCAAACATTGTTACATTATGTCAGACGATTTTGTTTTATTTCATTATTTTTTTTTTTTGTTTATCTGAACACATACGTGTGTGTGTGTATATCTACATATATATTCGTATCTGTAAATGAAAATATATGTAGTGTGTATATATTGTTTTTTTTGTTTTATATGTCTGAAACAAATAAAGATACAACAATACAATACAAAAAAAACTGGTATGCTGGTCAGTCAGAGTCTCGCAGAGACCTTGAGTGATGGGCAGGTCCTCTACAGCAATACAAGGAAAGACATCCGCAGTCTTAGCATTGCGACGAAGTGTCACAGGGCTCTCTGTTGGGTTAAGGACTTTCATAGGGACCCAACGATCTCCCCACATGGGTGTTATAATGTTCCCCACCATTATATTCTTTGGAGTGGAACGGGTTGACGTGGGTTCCACAATGACAGTACTTTCTGGAGACACAAGGGCAGAAGCTGGCAGCTTTCCCCAAACTACATATTATTTTTGTGGCAGGAGAGTGACACTCTTCCGCAACCTGACTGTACCTACTTTATCTGGCATCACAGGAGCAGACCACCGTGAGATACAACTCAGCAACTGCAGGAAGTCTTCACAATCAGTGCCAGTGTAATTGGAGTTAATAAGCTCCCAGTAATTTGTATCAGCCTTCATCTTCTGAATGATGGGCCGGATCACATTGCTCCCCACAATGAGTTCATCTTTTTGCCCAGGAGCCACAAACGTTGGCACAAACAACCTAGACCCATATATTTCCAAATCACAGATGCATTTGGGTTGTGTGAGAAGGCCACCGCAACCAACCAGCACCACATTTTCAGAGACCTGCTGCGGAATCAGAGCAACACCAGCAGCTCTTAGCTTGTAATCAGCCTCTTCACTTAGTGTGCATGACATAATTCCTGAATCAAGCATGCCTGTTAAGGACCACCGGCCACTGACGGACACTGGGGTGTAAAACAACTCACTAGCCCTGCCAACTCTTTGTGAACCCATAATAACAGTCTTCTCATCAGAGAGGCCACTACAGCAGTTAACATATATGGTTTCTGGATCTGTTACATTTGTGAGGGTTTCATTAACACTGCCCATGCTACCCCTCTCGTTACATGGGCTGGCTAGTTTAAAGCAGCATTGGTGGGAGGAGGGACTGAAATGCTTTGTTTCTGGCGCAACTGTGGGCATTCACGCCTCATGTGTCCAGGGTCAAAGCGGCTGTGGCATAGCTTGTACAGCCTACAATGCAAATGGGTTGTGTGTTCATGTGAGCCACACACTCTGCAAGAAGCACGATAAGCACTGCGGTGCCCATGGGAATGACCCGTGGGTTGTGGGCACCTAGGACCAGTGGCTAGTGATGCAGTGCACATGGACAGAACCTTGTCAAACAGTGCTACCATCTGTTGAACATCTGGCTCAGCTGGAGGAGGGCCGGAAACTGGCAAAGATTGGAGCATGACATGAGGAGTCGAGGGAGGACAAGCCGAGGGCTGCTGCACACTTACCATGTCACCAGAAGAGAGAGGCTGACATGTGTCTGCAGAGGGAACAGAGGGCATAGGGTACGAGGCTGGCTCATGTGTTACTGGGACTGCTTGAGCACTACTGGAGTGGGGCTGGCTGTTAACAGTAACAGGGCTCAGATGTGGGATGGACAGACATGCTGTATTATGAGACAAAACACTAGACTGTCTTACTTTCCTCACATAGTTGTCCAGACGGTTCTGAACCTCAGCCGCAGTCCATTCCTCAGGAGCCTTCAGTTGAAAAGACAAGGCAAGACTGTGATCAGGACAGTGATTAATGAACATCGAAACAACCTCACCACTGGGGTCCTCTACCAGTTTGCCACGCCTGCGGAGACACTCATCAGCAGCGTCAATGGACTTGTTCAACTGGATCCAGTAATCCATGGCATTCTCACCTGGTCGTGGCACAGTACTGTAGAAATCTTTCATGGGCAGGCTGGAATATGTCAAGTCGCTGAAGTTAGATCTCAGTATGTCAAACACAGGAGTGATAAGATCATTCCCATTCAACTCAGGGCGGCAACAAAGTGACACCTTGACCACATATCTGGCATTATAAACTAGTTTTAAAAAGAGACTTTTTCATTTGATTACATTTTATATGATGGATTATGCAGAAAAAGTAGAATTGGGCTGAAAGATCTATCGCTTTATTACCTATTCAGGTTGTAAATCATGTTTTTAAAAAGTAACTTAGTAACTAATTACTTTTGAAAATAAGTAATCAGTAAAGGAGCAGGATTACTGGTTTGAGACCGGATGTAGGGTTGTACATTTCCGATAGTTTTACTTTGCAGTCAATCGCTACTACGAAGATTTACTCCAAAATCATGTCCAAAACTCGAAAACGGAAAGATCGCGTTAAGTTACAAAGAGCAGAAGGTGGGAACACTCACCACTGTTGTGTCATAAAAAATCTAATGATCAATTTAAAGAGTTTAGATCGATCAGTTGATTACGTCACTCAACACAAGCAGAACTGCATCACTGCAGCAGAAGACACATCGTCCACATTCAGAAGCACATCTCTGTATAGTGACTGGTCTTGTGATTTAAACAGGCAAATGTTCAGCATTCAAACTACAGGTGAAGAATAGTCAAACCAGATGTTTCCCCCGTTATGTTAATATCAGCTAGTCAAGTACACACCTACACAACATGTTAACAAACCGTGAAAAAAAGCCACACAAAAAATGAACGATTGCTGGTAAGGGTTTCTATACATTAGTATTTACGAAGGGTATGTTGTGACTTACCTTAAAAATTACAGTGGTCCCTCGCTATAACGTGGTTCACCTTTCACCTCGCTGTTTCGCAGATTTTTTAGCGCAAGTTTGCATGCTTTTTTTTTTTACGTCACCTTGTGTCCTGATCGCTGCAGACGATCTCCTCCGTGACGTCTCTCCTGTACAGTACAGAATCGCTGCATCGATCACTAGCAGTGTGACTCTGAAGTGCAGTGGATGTCGACGAAACGTTTTGCACTGTCAAAAAATAAAATTGGCTACTTGATTTCACCTATCGCTGCTTATTTTTAGAACATAACACCCGCGATAAACGAGGGACAGCTGTTTCTTATTAGTATTTTAAGTATTCTATCTATTTTATTTATTGAATTTTATTGTTTTATTTATATTTTGATATTGCTAGGGATGATGCAATGATCGGGGACCATTCTTAATTTCGTTGTTCTCATGACAATGACAATAAAGTTTCTGATTCTGATTACAGATACTGAGAAATATAACATTTGAATCCCTTTTCTCTTTTGCTCTGAGGCGCGGGGGAAAAAATCAACAAGTCGATGAACATCATTTACAGATATATTGGGTAAATGCCCAAGACATCTATAGAAATGTAAATCGCCGCTTGATTCATTCATTTTCTTAACTTGTTTTGGACCGTAAACCAGGCGCGAATAGGACACCGGAAACAAAGCTCCCCACAGGAGTTTCCGCACCGGAAGTAGCATATGCTAACGTGCACATAGTTTTTTTTTTTGTTTTTTTTTAACGTGCTCATAGTCTATCACCTGATTTCAACAGCAGCTGACGTAGGCCGTGTCCCAATTAACAGCGGCCTCCCATGGACGAACATGATAGAGCCTGCCTGAAACTAGGAGAAAAATTGAAACGGGAGTGGCATCCAGGGAGGGAAACGTGGGTGTACGGGGCGCGGGAGCCAACCCTGATGCGCGGCCTGTGAAATGCGACCCAGGGGTACTCTGGGACCCCCGGGGTCCGGAGCTGCCCCGAAGGGGAGCACAAGGGTTAAGCCCACGTTGGCAGCTTCAGTGCTAGCATAGCCATGGTCACTGACTTTAGCATGCGACGACGTCTTAACATTGGGGTTTGACGGCACAAATTGCAGCTTTGCATTCTTAATAACCTTTTAGACAAATTGCATCAATATGATTGTATTTGGTCCCCCTTTACAAGCTGGCTTTCTGTAACTTGAAGAACAGAGGAGTAATGACAGAGTGGTGGTGTGGGAATTGGTGTGCGAAGAAAGAATAGGATAACTTCCCTTTGTTTTGTTTTTTTGTTGTTGTGTTTTGTTTTTGTTTGTTTGTTTTTTAAACTATTTATTTATGTAGTTATCCTTAAGCTCTGTTATTGAAGTTTAAAATGAAATAAATAAAAATTGTTGATGATAAAAAAAAGTTTAAACTTCAAAGCTCATGCATGCATGCACATCCAGTGCTCAGTGTCTAATTGTGTGTTTGTGTTTTTACCTTTTTGCAGTAGCGCAGTGAAACATTTGGGCGGTGGATAAATAATGGAAAATAAAATTCAGACTACAGACAGCTTCAGGTGAGTACACGTGGTGCACAAGGACCAAAGCTCGCCTTCTCAACCTGGACAAAATGAATTATTTTACACTGATACTGTAAACTTTTGTTTGTGTGTCAGGTTTCCATACATCGGAAACAGCTGCTGCATCTGTAATTCTGTCCGTCCCGAGGAGAGTCCACACTCTACATCCTTGGCCCACCTATAATGACGCACAGGTGCTGCACACAACTAGATCTGCAGCTTGTGAGGAACAGCAGCACTCAGCCTACATCCTGTTTTACAAGATTAACGTAAGAAGACACAGCATCTCATCCTGAAGTGAGAGAATGGCACGCCAGCTGCAGCCTAATCCAATCTCTCTTCTTTTCTTTTTTCGGTGCCCAGACACCCTTCAGTTTCATCATGTCATCCCTAACAATACAATGTAGAGTTGGATGGAGGATGAAGACAGCAGAGAGCAAAAGAAACAGGTAAGAGCAGACAGGTAGTCAGAGTTAACAAAAACTTTTAAAGCCAGTGTAGCTTCTGTTTTGAACACATTTATTGATGACAATTTTACATAAATAAGCAGTGTGTTATACTGTTATCAGATGTGGAGTCTCACTAACCACTTTAATAGTGACTTGTGTCTCAAATACTGTTTATTTGTCTTAGTTACAGATAGTGAAATAAAAATGGAACGAGAAGCGTAGGATTTTGAATTGATACCATTGGTGCATCTACTAAAGTTCTGGGGTCAGTTTGAATATCAGTGACCTTGACCTTGAGTTCAAGTTTTCTGAAAATCTTGTGAATGCTACAACTCTGTGACGAGAAGTAAGTCTCCTAGGTCTTTAAATTTGTATATAGGTGAATCTAGTAGGAAGCTGAAGGGTTGCACTGCGGGCCATCTGTAGAGGTGTAGAGTCAACAACCTGTCTGTGAACGTGGACAAAACAAAAGAGATTGTTGACTTCAGGAGAGCACAGTGGGATCACTGCCCACTTAACATGAATGGATCCTCTGTGGAGGTCGTCAAGAGCACCAGATTTCTTGGTGTCCACCTGGCGGAGAACCTCTCCTGCTCCCTCAACACCAGCTCCATAACCAAGAAGGCCCAGCAGCGTCTCTACTTCAAGCAGAAGCTGAGGAAAGACCATCTCCCACCATCCATTCTCACCACCTTTTACAGTGGGACTAACAAGAGCATCCTAAGTAGCTGCATCACTGTCTGGTATGGTAACTGCAGCGTATTAGATTGCAGTACCCTACAACGGATTGTGAGAGCAGCTGAGAAGATCATTGGAGTCCCTCTCCCCTCCTTATAACACCCGCTTGCTGGAGGACCCCACACAGCCTTCAAACACACTCTTCACCCTGCTGCCTTCTGGAAAGAGGTCCCAGAACATCCGGGCCCTCGCTACCAAACTACGGAAAAGTTTCTTCCCACAAGCCGTCAGACCCCTGAACACTCAGTGACTGCACTGGCACACTCACACCTTCACACATGTCACTACCAAGCACTTATCTGCAGTATCTCACACTCATACACATACATACAGACACCAAGTTACTTTTGCACAATACTCAGCATTTTGCACATTTCCATTGTCTTGTGTCTGTATCGTCCTGTTCTGTCTAGTTTTGCACTGTTTTGTCTTGTTTATTTTTGCAATTTATGCACACTGCACTTTATGTAGTCCTGGGTTTGTCCGTATATGTCATATATAGCACCAGGGTCTCGGAGGAACGCGGTCTCATTTCACTCTGTACAGTACCTCTGCACGTGGTTAAAATGACAATAAAAGCCACTTGACTTGACCTGTTTTTGTAGCAGTTGCTTGGAGACGAGCACCATACAGTTCAAATGAGCATACATTCCAAAATATGCAAATGAGCCCCATACATCATAATGCTGATGTTTGCTGTTCAGGGTATGAACGTTCTATGCTGAAAGTTTATAAATATACAACCTTTGACTGCTTGTTTTCAGTTGAACTTTTGCAAAGCTGAGGAGATTTTGGCTGCGATCACATCAAGTCCAAAGATGTTTAAACTTCTTTTTCACAGAAAGGTAAGTTTGAAGAGACTCGCAGCACATTTCTCTGAATGTTTTCTTATGGTAAATAAGCATTTTTGAAACTTTTAAGGAAGCTTCTTGGATGATTTCTGTAAAAACTGAATTTTGAATCCAAATGAAGGATATTGTATTTTCTTACCATATACTTTGTTTTATGCCATTACTGATGTTGCTTTTCTTGTTTCTAAACAGAAATCACACAAACAAAACGTGGCAGAGAAGGAAATTCCTTCTACGTCTCATCAGAGGTAAAGAAATGCGCCGCTCTTTAATGCTGCTGGAGATATTTATAGCAGTGGTTTAGTTGGAGCTGTTTTATTTCCCTTTTATTGGTGTTTTGTATTTACATCTTTTTTACTACTTCTAGTCTTGTCTATAATTTCTATTGATTCAGAGATTAGCGTTTGAAAATGTAGAGTGTAAATGTACAAAATACATGATTTTGTTCCATTACAGTTATTAATTTTTATCTGCAATCTCCAGCATGTACTCCTTGTTAAAAATTTCCACTTTGAAAAATAACATTTACACTTTTGTCCTCATCAGCATCCCGGATGCTTGTGTTGCTGAAAATGGTCAAAAGAAGAAGAGAAAATGGAGACACCTCTGCTGTTCCTCGGTTTGCTTTTACACGAAACATATGAAATGCACATTCTCTTTAAATTGCACTTGTTAATTTAAAGTGACTTTACTTTTTTAATAAACTTATGTTTGTTCGTCCTCTGCAGCAAACTGACAGCGATGCAGAGGCAGAGAGCAACACTGTGAAGACACAAAAAAAGTGTCGCTGGTTTCTTTTTAAATTCTGGAAGGTATGTTTTATGGAAAGAGTCACTGTCATCAAGCATTTACTCATCACAGTTAAATGCGAAGAATTAAGAGCAATTTAGCACATCCATGTCCTCAAATTAAGTTCAAAGATGTTTAAATGTTTTTTTTTTCACAGAAAGGTAAGTTTGAAGAGACTTGCAGGATGTTTCTCTAAATATTTTTTATGGTAAATAAGCATTTTTGAATCTTTTAATGAAGCTTGATGGATGATTTCTGTAAAAACTGAATTTTGATCAAAACCAAATGAAGGATTTTGTATTTCATAGGACAAACTTTAAAACTCAATTTAAAGCATGAATAAATTGTTTTTAATTTATTTAAAGATATTCCTATATATCTGCTTCATGAGCTGACAGCTCACTAAAGTGATAAATAATATGAAATAATACCAAATTTTCTAACTGGACACTTTTCATGGAGAGACTCCCTTGGTATGTTTGTTTTATGCCATTACTGATGTTGGTTTTCTTGTTTCTAAACAGAAATTACACAAACAAAACGTGGCAGAGAAGGAAATTCCTTCTACGTCTCATCAGAGGTAAAGAAATGCGCCGCTCTTTAATGCTGCTGGAGATATTTATAGCAGTGGTTTAGTTGGAGCTGTTTTATTTCCCTTTTATTGGCATTTTTCTTCCACCTTGTGTATTTACATCTTTTTTACTACTTTTGGACGTCCTCCAAAATGTTTCAACTTCAAAGCTCATGCATACATGCGCATACACTGCTCAGAATCTTGACATCTTTCCTAATTTTGTGTTTGTGTTTTTACCTTTTTGGAGCAGTGTAGCATGCGGTGGGAAAAAAATAGAAAGTCAAACTGGGACTATAGACTGCTTCGGGTGAGTACACGTGGTGCACAAAGACTCACTTTGTCAAAGTGGAGAAAATGAATTATTTTACACTGATACTGTAAACGTTGCGCGTGTGTGTCAGGTTTCCAAACATCGGAAACACCTGCTACATGAACTCCTGCCTGCAGAGCCTCCTCAACATTGAGGAGTTCATAAGAGACATCAGGCGTCAGGGGGTTTTGTGGAGCACAGATCCAGAAGCTCAGCTCTTAAGGTGCGCTACGTCAACCTTCTACTTTCTTCAAAAACCTGAAGAACAAAGAGATCTAACAGCAGAAATGTCTGTTTACCCTTCCTTTCTACAGAAGGCTTATTGATGTCAGGGACTGTCACGAGTCAACAGATTATGGCCTTAAAGATCACCACCTAAGAGCTTTTAAGAAGGCATTCAGCAGTCAAGCTCCTGAATACACCGGCAGTGCACAGAAAGTGCGTCAGCTATTTGGACATTTCGTTTTTTGCTTTACCTTCTGATTTTGATGTACTGTTTTAAATCTCTCTGCTTTTCTTTCAGGACGCTCATGAATTCCTAACATTATTCCTCGATGAGGTCAAAAGGCTCACACCTCACCTGGAGAGGAACGCAGCTCTCCTGGGCCAAAGTTATAGCTGCCCAGTAGAAGACCATCACATTTTTCAAATGGAAAACATGAGGACATGCAAGAGGTAAGCCTGTCTTTCAGAAACGCAGAGCTGGTTGCAATATTTTCATATACCTCTTTTCCACGTACCTGATCTTTACTTTAACTACGTTACTCCTGAAATGTGTAGCTGCGGTCACCAATCATCACAGCAAGAGGAATTCACCAGCTTGTCTCTAGACCTTGTTCCAGAGGGGTCTATTATAAACATGTTAGAGACATACTTGAAGGTAAGATCACAAATTCCAATAGAGTTGTCGTATCAGCGATCTTAACACACCTTTTTTGTTAGTGTTTGTGTGCATGTGTGTGTGCATATGTTGAGATTTCTTTCTACCATAAAGCCTGTTTTCTCTGTGCTGTTGTTCAGGAACAAGAAATAGAATTTCGCTGTGATTGTGGAGGGACGGCCTCAGAACTGAAGTCGTCTTTTGATACACTGCCAAGGTGAGTAAGGTCACATCAGAATTGATCGACTGACCAGGTTTCCAAACTGTGGCGCATCAAATATCAGAGTTCTTCGAGACAATACTTGAGCAGTCGTTTTCTCCCATCTTCTGTTTGTGTTTGACACTCATTCTTCTTATTTTCTACCTTGTTTGTGTTTTTTTTCTTTTCTGCCAGAGTTCTGATCTTGCATCTGAAGAGGTTTGGCTTTACACAAACCTACAAGATTAAGAAGGTGGATGACCCCGTCAGGCTGCAGAGGGACTTGGTGGTGCCATCCAATCAGGTAAAAACAGACTGCAGAACGTCTCAGGCTACGTCCACACTAGCCCGGATAGATTTGAAAACTCCGTGTCCACACTGGCGTTTTCAGTCATTTTCAAATAGTTGTGCGTCTGCATTGAAACGGCCGAAAACGCTTACGTTCCAGTCCTGCGCATGCGCAAAAGTGAGTGAGAATTACAGAATTTGAAGAAAAGCTATCCGGAGCATGTACAAACTGATATTAATCTTTTTTAGGGCTGTCAAAGTTGAGAGCAATCAAAACAACTGCTGTCTAATGCACTCGGCTTATCTTTGTTTAATTGCTCACATGACTGCATCACATGACCAAAATGCGTCATCGTTTTAGAAAGTCTGCGTTTTCGAGTGTCCACACTGCGATGGGACAACTCCGTTTTGAAATGTATGCGTTTTCGAGAGCGTTTTCAAGATGCTGTGTTTTTCCTTGAGGAAAACGCCGTCTCGGTGTGGACGGGAGGTCAAAGCGGAGAGAAAACGATGCGTTTTCAAACGAAAACGCATTAGTGTGGACGTAGCCTCAGCAAATCAGCTTAATTATGGCACTGATGTGAGACTTTATGAAACTAACACTCTTTGGATTTGTTCCTTCTCAGGGTGGTGGCTGTTATAGTCTTTGCAGCATCATCAGTCATTATGGAGGCACAGAGTCAGGTAAAACAACAGACTTGTGACAAACAGAAAATGAAACTTGCTACTTTTCAGTGAAGGACTCACACACAAAAGCTTTTGATGTTCTAAGAAGCACTAAGTCAAAATCACTGTTTGCTTGAATCAGTTGACTTCCAGAAGTTGGATTCATTTGTCTTAATGTGATTTCAGGACACTACATCTGTAGTTCTGTCCATCCTGAGGAGAGTCAGCACTCTACATCAGATCGCTGGCTCACCTATAATGACGCACAGGTGCTCCACACAACTGGATCTGCAGTTTGTGAGGAACAGCAGCAGTCGGCCTACATCCTGTTTTACAAGAGAAACGTAAGAAGACACAGCATCTCATCCTGAAGTGAGAGAATTTTTAAATGTCCTGTTACCTTGTTAACCAGTTTTGTCTTCATTCTCAGTTCTGAAACAGGAAATGGAAGGAAGGAAGGAAGTTAAGGTCATCATCATGCTGAGAAGGAAAAGCAGTCGTCCCAGCCCACCATCGCACACTGGAGGACAAGTATAGGTAAGTATTGCCCTCAGGAGGGAGGGTCCTGCCAGAGAGCCTGGTCCTCCCAAGATTTCTTCCTCCAGGAGGGAGTTTTTTCTTGCCACCGTCGCCCCACATTCACTGGTCTCATCAGCAGGGACATTTTTAACCTCCTAAGACCTGAACTTTCATGGCATGCATTTTTAATTCCTCTGTGCCATTTAGGTTGATTGGGACCCGATGAAGGTAAAAACCAAGACATCAGATTCGGACTATCTTTTTTTTGTTTCTCAAAAGAATGAGATCCACATATGAGGACATTCATTTTAAATTTCGATTGAACAGTGGCAGTGTCATGTCCTCCCTCATAAGTGGATATCAGGTTTTTGAAGAGCAAAATTTTGTATTTTGGTCTAGACAACCCAAAATGTTATGTCTACATATGTGGACACCAGGTCCTAGGAGGTTAAAACAAAATCTACTAGAGATCGTCCTTTTCTGGACCAGTGTTTGGCTTGCTCTCTGGGAACAACAAATTAGTGCTGTCAGCGTTAACGTCATTAAGTAAAATGACGTTAACGCTGACAGCACTAATTTGTTGTTATTATTATTAATATTATTATTAATTTATTTGTAAAATAAATTAAATAAAAAAAACCAAAGAAATGATTTAATTCTTTATTTTATTTTGTTTTATTAAAATCAAAATAACAACAAAAACAAAAATAACTAATAAAAAAATATTAAAAGTATTCAGCAGTGTTTTGTGAAATTTGTAATGAGCCTTAGTTAAGTTGATGTCACAGAAGTTTCTGAATCATTTAGATTGTTCAACAAACTGATTCACTCAGGTAAAGATGGTGAGCTGGAGCAATGGTACCCTTGGAGTTCAGTTTAAGTTTTCAGACAAATATTCCCTCGATCAGTTGCAGCTTCTGCTTTTAAATAAATGATTTAGCTGCAAATGTTTAGCTACAGGTAGCAAAGTCCAAAAGTGACACCAGCCAAACATGCAAAAAATGCAAGATGGTGGTGCGCACAGATACAGCGGCTCTATGCTCTCCACTTACCCAATTTCACTGTGCAAGAAACTGCACAATGACAATAAAAAGCTCTAAGTCTAAAACAGTTTCCTGTCCAGTAAAATCGGGCAATTATTCGCTCCAGAGTTTTATCCTACTCCAGGTGAGCAGCCATCGACTTGTAATGAGCCAGCTAAAACAATAATTTCTCAGTGGCTCTTCTGGCACCAACAAGTGGGTGTGTTCTTCCATCGTGCAAGTGTCACGACACACTGAACATGGTCTGAACATGGATTTTCCCTCGATATTTCTTTTTCACCAGTACTATGGGGTATTTGTGAATATCCATGACTGACCCGGCCAGGTGGCCAGCTGGTCTTTGGACAGGGTCACGGCAGTTTCAAGGTTCAACAAAATCCCTTTCACTGACAGACTGAAGGAAAGCTCCTCAAAAATGGAGGGTCTTCAAGCTCCTCAGTGGCAGGAAAAGGTTTCCCGGACCCAGTGTTGTATATTTGTTTCCCAAAAGATTGAACTAGTGGAGAGAAATCAGGTTCTGAAACCATCCAGAAGACAAAGTCTCCAACTGGTTTGTGGAAGTCCCGTTTCTCCAAATTAATCAGCGGGTGAAATGTCTCTTCATGGATGGTTTTGATTCTGTTGTTATTCACGAACAAAGCCGTCAAAGCAGCATATGAAAGAAAGTCATCTTTCATTGTTGTCTCCAGCGTGTTAAAAGAGAGATCGAGCTCAGTGATGAGTTTTGAAGCGGCTGCAGGGACTTCTCCAAGGTTTTGGCTCGAACAGTCGAAGGATGTTGTTCACAGTGGTGACACTGTTGACTGGTGATTGACAAGCACTGAGATACTAACATGACAAACACAAGAAACATCATGACTTATTCTCCTGAGTGCCTGCAAAACACAAACACAAAATCAAACTCAAAGCTTTTCTCTCAGATGCTGGTGTGGCACAATCTAATGATAAAAAAGGTCATGCTAACAGCTTTTGGAGCACAGCTGCACAAAATAACAGCTTTTGGAGCACAAAATGCATTACAGGTAAACCCAGTACCCAAACATGTTAACAAGGATAAAGAAAAAATCTGAAACAAAAGCAGGTAGTGTGGTGATTTATGTTGTGAGGATGCTTTCACTCCCATCAAAGTCACCCAGTGTTGAGAACCCAAATGAGCCCAAAAACCTCAAGTGGCTGCAACCAACAGCGAACGTCAAGAAGTGGATACTTGCATGTTGAGCCAGAAACATGCAGAAAACCCAAAAGAGGCAAGACAGCACATCTTGGTCCCACTCAGGCAGTACGAACACCTGGAAAGAGGAGCCCACAGTTCAGACCCAAGGTCACTGGTAAGGACACCAGCCAGTTATAAGTCTAGTTTTAATTTTCATTTTAGTTAGTGTTATGGCCTTTCTAAGGGTGGCCAGACCATAATATAAGGGTGATCCACCCCTGTCTGACCCCAAGCAGCACATCACACAACCAGTACAATTTTGATGGTGATTTTTTTTCACAGTGATTGAATTCTAACAAAGGAAAGGAGCGAACTATAGCTTCGGGGTGGACCCCAAAACAACAAACAAAAGGGACCGTATCTAAAGGATGTACAAAACTTATTTATGAAAAGAATAAAACCAAATGACAATGTCTTATCTCCCTAACTAAGAAAAACATGAGAAAAGGGTAATCAAATAAAAAGGCAGTCCACCCCTACATGCTCCTGTATAAAGAGACGGGTAACACAAAGCCTGCAGGTTGAGGTCCATGGCGGTGTCATCTTATATGTTGTCTCCAGGTCATTAGCCAATCTGTATGGGCTGTCCCATGGATGCACCAATCACGGAAAGGCACCTGCACACTCAGATTTACATATGAGACAACATTACGACAACAGTCGTAACATTAACTAAAAATGTTTTTCACCATCTCGTTTTAACTTCTGGTTTAGCTTCAGCTAACTAAAACTAAATGGACCTTGGAAATAATCACATCTTAATAGAGTGAACCATAGACTGTATAAAAGATAGGACCATTGCAACTTGACTGCAGCACTTCACCCTTTCACATAGTCCCAGCTCTTCTCTGTCATGTTTTATGGTGCTGCAAATGTCTTCAGTTGGTGAAAGGTCTGGGCTGCTGGTGTCTTGTTGTGCTTGCTATGCATCCCTGACTCGTTTCTTCTTTCTGCATCAAGTAAGGAATGTAGTGAAAGTTCCCAAGAGGTTAAAAACACAACTGAAAAAAGGCCATCAGACCTGAGTTGGGACACTTGGATTATGGAGCTTCTGGACCAAGAGAGTGGATGGGAGCATGTGTTTAACAAGTAAGAGTATAACGTCCCCCAAAATGTCCCTAACTAAGAAAAACATGAGAAAAGGGTAATCAAATAAAAAGGCAGTCCACCCCTACATGCTCCTGTATAAAGAAACAGGTAACACAAAGCCTGCAGGTTGAGGTCCATGGCGGTGTCATCTTATATGTTGTCTCCAGGTCAAGGAGACAACATATAACATGGATAGACAGACAGATTTCAAAATAGCCAGCTGGAATGTTAAGGGGTTGAATAACGGGATTAAGAGGAAGAAAATATTAACATATCTAAAGTTATTGTAACCCACCTAAAATTTGCCTCATGAAAATGAACTGCTGTTCCCAAAGAATGTCAGTAGGTGGCACTATGAGATTGTTTAGTGCTTGTGAACTTGAGTTGAGAACTGTAGAGAAGGAGAATAGCGCTAAGGCTACGTATGCTGGTCGGAGCTACTCACCGAGTTTTTCTTTAATCCTTGTTCAAGAAAAAGGTTGTGTGTGAAGACACAAATTGGATTTTACTTTTCCGCTTGTTGATGCTGATGTACCTCTGTTTTTGTGTTTTTTGTTCATTTCCGGTGAGTTGACTAACTGCGCTAGCATAGCAAGCTAATCGTCAGCTAATCATTAGCTTAGTATAATGTAAATTTCATGTGTTCCTTTTAAGTGCTGTATTATCTTTTTATTTCTTCACTTGTGAATGTTTTAAACCAATCGGAAATATTTCTTTGGAAGCTAGTAGGTAAGTTTTATTTATTGTAATGAGATGATAAATATGAGCAGTCTTTGGCTAAATAGTACTGCGACCATGTTTTGTACTTTCCTCGTGCATCAGTAATGTACATTCTCTCAATTCATTGGATTGATGTGACTGCTGTTCACAAAATATGAGATTTGAGTTAAATTTGTATGATGTGGAAATTGTTTTAAGGTTCTTTGATTAATTTTATTATTGATTGCATTAAGTCGTTATATACAAAGAGTGAGAGACATTTGGTCACTAGTGTTGATTAAGTTGTTATATGATATTCATGTAAAATATGTTCACTGCCCTGTGCAGGTTGGTTTTTTTGTTGGAGTCTAAAGTTGCGAGCCAGGATTCCGGATCCCCAGCTGCGATGCAGGAAAGATTTCCAGCCTACTTAAAGTGACAACTGCGTGACTTCTTGACAGATAAGCTTATGAGATCTCAGAACAATACACTACCCGGGTAGTACTACTAACATTAACACTATACTCACACACCTGAACTGAAAAGACTGAAAAGAACTCTGAACACTGAACTCTGAACTCTAAAACTGAATACACAGACTGACAAATATGGACAATTGGAACTGTTGTGAACTGTTGAATGACTGTTTTTGGTTTGTTTTGAATAAATGTTGACTGTTCTTTGAGCTGTGTGTCATTCGCGCCTTAGTCGATTCCTAGACACCATAAGCCTAAGATCCTAACTTTCTCTACATTCAGTAGTGGTAAAGTATCGTGTGTTACATTATCAAGAGTTGATATAGCCTTTATTCAAGAAATGCACACGTGTAAGTCAGAAGCCTTAAAACTTAAATGTTCCTGGGTAGGTAAAGTCTTTTCCAGTCCTGGAACTGGTAAAAGTAGGGGAGTGTCGGTTCTGATTCATAAAGCAGTTAGCTTTACTGAAACAAAAGTAATAACAGATAAGGAAGGTAGATTTATATTGGTTTATGGACAACTACTGGACACACCAATAATTTTATGTAATATCTATGCACCTAATGCGGACATACTCACCTTTTTTCATAACCTGTCACAGTATCTTTTGGAATTAGAAGGTGCACAAATAGTGGTAGGAGGAGATTTTAATCAAATACTGGATCAAGACCTAGATAGATCGCTTCCTAGGACAGGCACAGAGAGTAAATCTGTAGTTGCCATAAGGCAGATGACCTCAGGTTTAGGTCTGAATGATATTTGGCGGACAATGCATCCAGAAGGCAGGGAATATTCCTTTTACTCTCCGCCTCATAATGTTTATACTAGAATCGACTACTTTCTTATTTCTGAAGCCTTAGTGAATAACTCTATAGATTCAAGTATTGGTAACTAAGCTGTAGTGCCTCTTCACCTCACTGTGCAATACCTTTTGTGCAATACTTTTGTAAATAGTCAACGGTGCAATAGACTCAATACTTGAAATGTGCAATTCTTGAAATGTGCAATTCACTTGTATTTTTATTTTTATTCCTATTTATTCTATTTATCCCCTTCGTATATTTTATTTATATTGTCTCTGTATTTATATATATATATATGTGTGTGTGTGTGTGTGTGTGTGTGTGTGTGTATTATATATATATATATATATATATATATAAAATATTCTGTAACTCTGTAACTTCTGTCGGTGCTGTGCTTTTTTGGAAATCGAATTTCCCAGAGGAACCCACCCGAGGGATTAATAAAGTTCTATCTAATCTAATCTAATCTAATATAGTATTCTCGGACCATGTGCCAATTTTTCTATGTCTTGAAAATATTTTACAGATTCCTCAAAGCCGCAGATAGGAATGAACTGGTCTGCATTGGTGCATCATATCTTTATTCTCTTCCCCCTCCTGCCCCCCCCCCCCCCCCCCCCCCTCTTTCTTAAATAGATAACTATCATATCTGATATCATATCTCACAGTACAATAATATTGAATGGGTTGCATTGTTGTATTTTGTCATGTTTCTCAGGTCTTTGTCTGAATTTCTACGAACATTATTGCTAAGGATTGTCTTATTGCATTGGAGTCACACTGGGTTAAATATGTACACTTGGGTTTTAAGGGGTATTTATTATTTTCTTCTTTTTTTTGGGTTGTATGGAAGCCCCAAACGCAATTTCATTGTTCTTGACAATGACAATAAATAAATAAATACTAATACTAAATACTAAATGTGTCCTTAATTAAAGACTCTGGGTTTATTAAATTGATAAGCGATGAAATACAATTTTACAAACAGACAAATAATCGAGAGGACACTACATTGGCTACTTGGTGGGATGCTGTTAGGGAAAATATTCTAAAACACTTCTTCAGTAAAGACTCAGAGAAGAGAAACACACAGAACTTCTTGCTAGCAAGGGCAGCCTCCAGACTGAGACTCGCGCTGAGCTTTGCCCTTGTCTTTATTTTATACTTCAGTGTGTGTGTGTGTGTTACTGCTTGTCAAAGGGTCATATACATAAAAGCACAAAAGGTACATCCTTGGTCACAAAGAGGGTAGTCTCCCCCACCCTAGATGGTTCACCCTAGATAACACGGTGGGGAAGTCCAGCAGTTCATCTAAACAAAAGGCACTTAGACTAAAACAGACATAGCTATGTTAAAACAATAAAACAAGGTGCAACCTCTCATGCTCCCAGGACGTGGGGGTGCATTCCTGGGGTGCACACCAAGCCTGCAGCCTGTTAGAGATCACACATCCTGTCACTACACAATTAATTATATGCCTCTAAGCATACATGGTTAAATATTTCCTAATACAAATAACTACAAGCAGTATTCTACCATATGCAAACTTATATCACTAAAAGATTATACTGACTACTAAATACAATTTTCCATTGACAGATGCTATGAAGGCATACTTAAGGCGGAGGACAATTTCTTACGCTTCCTTTAAAAAGAAGGCAGCTAACAAGAATATCATTACGTTAGAAGCCAAATTAAAGGCACTTGAGGCAGTACATTCCCATACAAAAGACAGAGTTACGTTGAATAAAATTGTTAAAGTTAAATATAAGTTGAATGTACTGTACAACAGAAAGGCAGAATACGCTTTATTTCGCATTAATCAAGCATATTGGGAAATGGGAGAAAAGCCGAGTCGTTTATTAGCATACCGTCTTAAACAGAAAGACAGTATGAACCATATCCCAGGCATACGACAATCAGATGGGGTTATTTTAACTTCTTTTAGACATATAAATGATGGATTCAGGGCCTTTTACAATAATCTTTATTCTACACAAGGGAGTTTAGATGAACAGAAATTCGAAGCATTCTTTACTGATTTAAACCTGCCACAGCTTTCTACTACTGACCAGCAGATTATAGATGCTCCAATTACAGTGGAGGAGATTACCCGTGCAATTAACAGTATGCCACTTAATAAAGCTCCAGGATTAGATGGGTTACCATTGGATTTCTATAGAGCATTTGAGGATATGTTAAGTCCCCTGTTGCTCGATGTTTATAATGAGGCGTTCAAAGTAGGCTCATTACCTCAGTCAATGCACTCTGGACTTATAACATTTATTCTTAAAACTGGGAAAGACCCTTTAGACCCAAGTGGTTACCGCCCCATATCTTTGCTGAATTCTGACCAAAAAATCTTGGCAAAGGTCTTAGCGGGTCGATTAAAAGTAGTAATGGCGAAAATAATTCATGCAGACCAATCTGGTTTTGTTCCAAACCGCTATGGTTCAGATAATATTAGGCGGTTGGTTAATTTGCAAAATTATGTATATGATTCAGTATATCCAACAGTGGCCCTATCGCTGGATGCTGCACAAGCTTTTGATTGTGTTGAGTGGGATTATCTGTTTAAGACATTAGAAAAGTTTGGTTTTGGTGACAATTTTATTAGGTGGATAAAGATATTATATGATTCGCCTTCAGCGCGAGTATTGACGAATGGGCTCATATCAGACCTATTCCTTTTACTGAGATCCACAAAAATGGGTTGTCCCCTTAGCCCCGGTCTTTTTGTAATTGCTATAGAGCCTTTGGCACAAAAACTGAGAAATAATGTAAATATATTTGAAATTTCGATGGGTAATAGTCAACATAAGCTTCTATTATATACAGATGATGTGTTGTTACTTATGACCCAGCCTGGGAAGTCAATTCCAGCCCTATTAGAATGTATAGAAAGCTTTACGCTGCTTTCAGGGTATCGCGTCAACTGGGATAAATCAGAGGCAATGCCTATGTCAGGACACTGCCCCCATACTTTATTTAAACAGTTGGGAGTGTCATGGTTCTGGGTCAGTTTCGACCCAGTATTTTGAGTTTTGATTGATTAGTTTATTTTTGAATGTTTGTTGTGGTTTTGGGCGCTATGAGTATTATTATTATTATTATTATTATTAGAATTCTATGTTTCTGTTTATTCATGTTTAAGGATTTGTTCTCGGTTGTATCTCACGTTTAGTTTAGTTCAGGTTCCATGTGTCATTCTGTCTGTCTCTCAGTGTCAGGTCTGCGTCTTGGTGTAGTGTTCTCGTTTCCTGTTTTATTGTGAAGGTCTGCGTCCCATGTGAGTGTGTTCAGTTTTACCTCTGTTTCGTCTTGTTGATTATTCCCAGATGTGTCCACCACCTGTGTGTAATTCCCCTGTGTTTCTCTGTGTGTATTTAAGTCGTGTCCTCTGTCATTGTAGTTGCTGGTCCGTCTGTGTTTTCCACCATGTTTCATCCGTGTGTTCCCTGCCGTCACCATCTTGTACCGTCGTCCACCTTGCTTCATGTTTGAGTTCCGGTTCGTATTCAGTAGTTTAGTTGTCTCCAGTCTAGTTTAGTTTGTGCTCCATTTGCTGTTTGTCTATATTTATTTCGTGTCCAATAAACCACCTTCACTCCTCCACTACTGCCTGCGATTGATCCTCATTTATTATTTTTATACGGCTTATCTCACTCGCCGTGACAGTACGCACCAGCCAGCTATGGATCCAGCGGCATTCAGTCCACCCAGGGAGCTTCGGGAGGCCGTTATCGACTCTGCTTCTAGATTAATTAACCAGTGGTTAGAGCATGAGGGAGACGCCTCTCTTTACACTGTGGAAGCCAACCTACAACACCTTATTTCCGGTTATCCCTGGCTATTGGACTCTCTGCATCCGCTCGTGCAGAGTTTCGTTCTCCACGAGCTTCACCTACACCCCCCCGCCGCTACCGCAATTTTTTGTGTTTCTACTGAGGATAACAATGATTTCTCACCCATGGCCATAGCTTCTAAGACTGCCTGTTCTGAACCCTCGTTCCATGTTTATGACCGTGTCCGCTCCATTGTCCCATCCTCACTTCCATCCCAGTCAAATGCCAGGCCTGTAATGCTGCCCTCAGTTCAGTCAGCAGCCGCGCTGCCCTCAGTTCAGTCAGCAGCCGCGCTGCCCTCAGTTCAGTCACCCACTCCACCACTTATTACAACTCCACTACAGTCGTCTCCGCTACCTGTAGGTCACTCTGTAGCCGCTTCGCTGCCTATTGCTCTGTCGCCACCAGTTCAGCTGTCTGTCCGCTCGTTTACTCAGCCACCATCCTCACTATCTCATTCAAAGCAGGGAACACACTTCACCACAATATCTGCTGGTTCTCTTAAGCTGGCCATGTCAGAGACAGTTGCTCCCTCTAGGGCCTCCCCAGAGGCTGGGTGTCAGTCACCAGCCAACTCTGGACCCCTAGAGGTCAAGACGCCAGCGCCAGCAGCCTCACCGGAGAACTCACCAGAACAGTCTCAGCTCTCAGCACCCCCTGAGAGTTCAAGTGAGTTCACCCGTCCGCCTCCGTCCTCTGCTGAGTGTATTGGGGAACACTTTCAGCCCTCTGAGGACTGCATCCCACTGTTGCTGCCTGAGTCTAGCCACTGTGCTGCTCAGTCCCAGCCAGTGTCCACACTGGCAGAGGTCTCCGTGCCTGCTGCTTCAGTGTCTGTTTCCACTGGAGGGCCAGAGGGGCCCGTCCAGTCTCAAGCCATGTTAGCTGGGGGTTCAGGTGAACCCAGCCAGCATCCTGCCTCGTCGGCTGGAGGGCCTGAGGAGCCCAGCCAGCCTCAAGTGTCGTCAGCTGGGGGTTCGGGAGAACCCAGCCAGCCTCAACTGTCGTCAGCTGGGGGGCCCGAGTTGCCCGTCCAGCCTCAAGCCAAGTCAGATGGTGGGTCTGAGGAGCCCACCCAGCACCATGCCTCGTCTGCTGGGGGTCCTGGAGGACCCAGCAAGCACATCCTCACGTCTGCTGACGGTCCGGGGAAGTTTGTTTAGCCACCACCTGCTGAATCATCCCCTGTGGCTTCTACACCGTTGCCTGCATCCACATCACCTCCTGCAGCATCACTGCCTGCAGCATCACCACTGTCTGGTTCCGCAGCCGTCCCGCTGCCGTGCCTTCATCCACGCCTGGTCCAGCCTCCGTGCCTTCATCTGGTCCGGCTCCGCCTTCGTCTGGCCCTGCCTCGTCTTCGTTTGGTCCGGCTTCAGCTCCGCCTTCATCTGGTCCGGCTTCAGCTCCGCCTTCGTCTGGTCCTGCCTCGTCTTCGTCTGGTCCTGCCTCGTCTGGTCCTGCGGTTGCCACACCGCCATCAGAGCCAGCTCGACCCGTTCTGCCTCGCCTCTGCCGGCCGTTTTCCGGGCCTCTAAGTTGGCATCATGGCCTTCGGGGACGGCCTCCGGAAAGAGTTCGTCGCCGCCGCTGGCATCGCGGCCGACCTCCGGACCTGCTCAGTGGCCGCCACTGCCTTCCAAGTGGTCGGCCTCCAGAACTGTTTGCCCATCACCGCCGTTGCCGTGTGCACGGTCGGCCTCCAGAACTGTTTGCCCGTCGCCGCCGTTGCCGTGTGCACGGCCGGCCTCCAGAACTGTCTTGGTCCTTGTGTTGTCGACCCCCTGAACTTTTCTTAGACTCTTGTTGAGCTCTAGTTTGGTTTTGTTTTTGATCTGTTTTCGTGGACTGTTTTCTTGTGTTTTTGGACTGGTTTTGGCCTTCATCTGGTCCGGCTCCGCCTTCGTCTGGCCCTGCCTCGTCTTCGTTTGGTCCGGCTTCACCTCCGCCTTCATCTGGTTGGGCTTCAGCCCCTTGTTTTTGGTTTCATACCCTCCTTCCTTGACCCCCTCCACCCACCCTGGTCTGGTGCTCTGTTTTGTTGCTGTCTTTTTGTTTGGGGCTGTCGGGGGCCAGCCCTTGGAGGTGGGGGGGGGGTACTGTCATGGTTCTGGGTCAGTTTCGACCCAGTATTTTGAGTTTTGATTGATTAGTTTATTTTTGAATGTTTGTTGTGGTTTTGGGCGTTATGATTATTATTATTATTATTATTATTATTCCATCCATCCATCCATCCATTCGCTTCCGCTTGTCCTTTTCAGGGTCGCGGGGGGCGCTGGAGCCTATCCCAGCTGTCATAGGGCGAGAGGCGGGGTACACCCTGGACAGGTCGCCAGTCTGTCGCAGGGCCAACACACAGGGACAGACAACCATTCGCACTCACATTCATACCTAGTGACAATTTGGATTATCCAATTAACCTATCCCCACAAGCTGCATGTCTTTGGACGGTGGGAGGAAGCCGGAGTACCCGGAGAGAACCCACGCAAACACGGGGAGAACATGCAAACTCCACACAGAAAGACCCCGGCCTGATGTTGGAATTGAACTCAGGACCTTCTTGCTGTGCGGCAACAGTGCTAACCACCGTGCCACCGTGCTGCCCTATTATTATTATTATTATTATTATTATTATTAGAATTCTATGTTTCTGTTTATTCATGTTTAAGGATTTGTTCTCGGTTGTATCTCACGTTTAGTTTAGTTCAGGTTCCATGTGTCATTCTGTCTGTCTCTCAGTGTCAGGTCTGCGTCTTGGTGTAGTGTTCTCGTTTCCTGTTTTATTGTGAAGGTCTGCGTCCCATGTGAGT
The DNA here is from genome assembly GCF_041146795.1 of Maylandia zebra. NCBI lineage: Eukaryota > Metazoa > Chordata > Actinopteri > Cichliformes > Cichlidae > Maylandia > Maylandia zebra. The sequence continues at coordinate 26,166,047 of NC_135187.1, forward strand.
GTGTTCAGTTTTACCTCTGTCTAGTCTTGTTGATTATTCCCAGCTTTGTCCACCACCTGTGTGTAATTCCCCTGTGTTTCTCTGTGTGTATTTAAGTCGTGTCCTCTGTCATTGTAGTTGCTGGTCTGTCTGTGTTTTCCACCATGTTTCATCCGTGTGTTCCCTGCCGTCACCATCTTGTACCGTCGTCCACCTTGCTTCATGTTTGAGTTCCGGTTCGTATTCAGTAGTTTAGTTGTCTCCAGTCTAGTTTAGTTTGTGCTCCATTTGCTGTTTGTCTATATTTATTTCGTGTCCAATAAACCACCTTCACTCCTCCACTACTGCCTGCGATTGGATCCTCATTTATTATTTTTATACGGCTTATCTCACTCGCCGTGACAGGGAGTTTCTGTGGTCCGTGAATGGTTTGAGGTATTTGGGGATACAAATTACCTCGGATTACACTAAGATGGTTCCAGCAAATATGGAGCCAATGTTTGAAAGGATAAAAATGGAATTTGGTAGATGGTCCAGAGTGTGTCTCACAATATGGGGTAAAATTAGTTGTATTAAGATGATGACTGCACCCATGATCTTTTATATTTTATCTAATATTCCATTACACATTCCAGATAAGTATTTCAAAGATCTAGACTTTTTAATGCGGCAGTTTCTTTGGGATAGCTCACCACATCGTTTAAGTATTAAGAAACTTCAAGCGAGTGCAAAACAAGGAGGTTTTTCATTGCCTAATTTCCAATGGTATTATTGGGTGATGAACGTGAAACAACTTAGAGCTTGGTTACCTACTGCACCAGTTAAACCCATCTGGTCCCATATAGAGACGGAAGTTAATGGCGGTATTTCTCCTTGGAGGGAGCTGTTTGATACCAGTCATAAAACTACCCATCCTATAATTGCAAAGATACTGTGGTTTAAATTACATAGGGCAGGTCGCTGGGACTTTATTAAATCACCTTCGGCAACCTTATGGAGTAATAAAATAATTTTAATTGGAGGGACATCGGTTGACTGGTTACAGTGCCGTAAAGCAGGCATCCTTAATGTATCAGATTTATTTGACTGTGGGACTAAATGTTTTTTAAGCTTTGATAAAATTGTGGAGTTATATAAGTTGCAGCGTAATCAATTCTGGAGATATGTCCAAATACATAGTTCATTATCGAAGTGGCTGGGAACCCCTTTGAGTTGTCCTGTGGGCAGCCCTGTGGAAGTCCTGCTCTCAAGATCATCCTTGGGTAAAGGCATTACCTCTAAGATTTATCACTTATTGCAAGAACGGTCAGCTGACCCTCTCCTTAAAGTTAAGGGCTACTGGGCCCAGGGCATGGCATTGGACATATCTTCAGTTGAATGGGATTCATGTTTTCAAAATATTAATACTATGTATAAAGAAACAGGCAGTAGATTGATTCAATTTAAGATAATCCATAGGTGGCATCGAACACCGCAACAATTGTATAAATGGAACCTGGCCTCTACGGACGAATGTTGGAGATGTGATGGTCAAAATGCTTTGATTTTACATATCTTATGGAGCTGTTCGGCACTTCGGGATTGGTGGGAAAATATAATGGAGGTAATTTTCAGTGTTTTAAAAAGGAGATTTGTTATCTCACCAAAACAGTCCATACTTGGTATAACCACAGAAATTTCTGATGTACAGGGAGTGCAGAATTATTAGGCAAATGAGTATTTTGTCCACATCATCCTCTTCATGCATGTTGTCTTACTCCAAGCTGTATAGGCTCGAAAGCCTACTACCAATTAAGCATATTAGGTGATGTGCATCTCTGTAATGAGAAGGGGTGTGGTCTAATGACATCAACACCCTATATCAGGTGTGCATAATTATTAGGCAACGTCCTTTCCTTTGGCAAAATGGGTCAAAAGAAGAACTTGACAGGCTCAGAAAAGTCAAAAATAGTGAGATATCTTGCAGAGGGATGCAGCAGTCTCAAAATTGCAAAGCTTCTGAAGCGTGATCATCGAACAATCAAGCGTTTCATTCAAAATAGTCAACAGGGTCGCAAGAAGCGTGTGGAAAAACCAAGGCGCAAAATAACTGCCCATGAACTGAGAAAAGTCAAGCGTGCAGCTGCCAAGATGCCACTTGCCACCAGTTTGGCCATATTTCAGAGCTGCAACATCACTGGAGTGCCCAAAAGCACAAGGTGTGCAATACTCAGAGACATGGCCAAGGTAAGAAAGGCTGAAAGACGACCACCACTGAACAAGACACACAAGCTGAAACGTCAAGACTGGGCCAAGAAACATCTCAAGATTGATTTTTCTAAGGTTTTATGGACTGATGACATGAGAGTGAGTCTTGATGGGCCAGATGGATGGGCCCGTGGCTGGATTGGTAAAGGGCAGAGAGCTCAATCCGACTCAGATGCCAGCAAGGTGGAGGTGGAGTACTGGTTTGGGCTGGTATCATCAAAGATGAGCTTGTGGGGCCTTTTCGGGTTGAGGATGGAGTCAAGCTCAACTCCCAGTCCTACTGCCAGTTTCTGGAAGACACCTTCTTCAAGCAGTGGTACAGGAAGAAGTCTGCATCCTTCAAGAAAAACATGATTTCCATGCAGGACAATGCTCCATCACACGCGTCCAAGTACTCCACAGCGTGGCTGGCAAGAAAGGGTATAAAAGAAGAAAAACTAATGACATGGCCACCTTGTTCACCTGATCTGAACCCCATTGAGAACCTGTGGTCCATCATCAAATGTGAGATTTACAAGGAGGGAAAACAGTACACCTCTCTGAACAGTGTCTGGGAGGCTGTGGTTGCTGCTGCACGCAATGTTGATGGTGAACAGATCAAAACACTGACAGAATCCATGGATGGCAGGCTTTTGAGTGTCCTTGCAAAGAAAGGTGGCTATATTGGTCACTGATTTGTTGTTGTTTTGTTTTTGAATGTCAGAAATGTATATTTGTGAATGTGGAGATGTTATATTGGTTTCACTGGTAAAAATAAATAATTGAAATGGGTATATATTTGTTTTTTGTTAAGTTGCCTAATAATTATGCACAGTAATAGTCACCTGCACACACAGATATCCCCCTAAAATAGCTCAAACTAAAAACAAAAACTACTTCCAAAAACATTCAGCTTTGATATTAATGAGTTTTTTGGGTTCATTGAGAACATGGTTGTTGTTCAATAATAAAATTATTCCTCAGAAATACAACTTGCCTAATAATTCTGCACTCCCTGTAGATTTTTCCAGTTATACAAAAAGATGGATTATTTTGGCTCTTACTACGGCCAAACGGGTCCTGCTAAGACATTGGCGGAAAAAGAACCCCCCCTCCCTCCCTATGAAGAGTGGCTAAAGACAATGGCTAAGTTGGCGTCTTACGAAAAAGTGACTTATGGTTTATTAGACAAATTGCATCAATATGATTGTATTTGGTCCCCCTTTACAAGCTGGCTTTCTGTAACTTGAAGAACAGAGGAGTAATGACAGAGTGGTGGTGTGGGAATTGGTGTGCGAAGAAAGAATAGGATAACTTCCCTTTGTTTTGTTTTTTGTTGTTGTGTTTTGTTTTTGTTTGTTTGTTTTTTAAACTATTTATTTATGTAGTTATCCTTAAGCTCTGTTATTGAAGTTTAAAATGAAATAAATAAAAATTGTTGATGATAAAAAAAAGTTTAAACTTCAAAGCTCATGCATGCATGCACATCCAGTGCTCAGTGTCTAATTGTGTGTTTGTGTTTTTATCTTTTTGCAGTAGCGCAGTGAAACATTTGGGCGGTGGATAAATAATGGAAAATAAAATTCAGACTACAGACGGCTTCAGGTGAGTACACGTGGTGCACAAGGACCAAATCTCACCTTCTCAACCTGGACAAAATGAATTATTTTACACTGATACTGTAAACTTTTGTTTGTGTGTCAGGTTTCCATACATCGGAAGCAGCTGCTGCATCTGTAATTCTGTCCGTCCCGAGGAGAGTCCACACTCTACATCCTTGGCTCACCTATAATGACGCACAGGTGCTGCACACAACTAGATCTGCAGCTTGTGAGGAACAGCAGCACTCAGCCTACATCCTGTTTTACAAGATTAACGTAAGAAGACACAGCATCTCATCCTGAAGTGAGAGAATGGCACGCCAGCTGCAGCCTAATCCAGTCTCTCTTCTTTTCTTTTTTCGGTGCCCAGACACCCTTCAGTTTCATCATGTCATCCCTAACAATACAATGTAGAGTTGGATGGAGGATGAAGACAGCAGAGAGCAAAAGAAACAGGTAAGAGCAGACAGGTAGTCAGAGTTAACAAAAACTTTTAAAGCCAGTGTAGCTTCTGTTTTGAACACATTTATTGATGACAATTTTACATAAATAAGCAGTGTGTTATACTGTTATCAGATGTGGAGTCTCACGAACCACTTTAATAGTGACTTGTGTCTCAAATACTGTTTATTTGTCTTAGTTACAGATAGTGAAATAAAAATGGAACGAGAAGCGTAGGATTTTGAATTGATACCATTGGTGCATCTACTAAAGTTCTGGGGTCAGTTTGAATATCAGTGACCTTGACCTTGAGTTCAAGTTTTCTGAAAATCTTGTGAATGCTACAACTCTGTGACGAGAAGTAAGTCTCCTAGGTCTTTAAATTTGTATATAGGTGAATCTAGTAGGAAGCTGAAGGGTTGCACTGCGGGCCATCTGTAGAGGTGTAGAGTCAACAACCTGTCTGTGAACGTGGACAAAACAAAAGAGATTGTTGACTTCAGGAGAGCACAGTGGGATCACTGCCCACTTAACATGAATGGATCCTCTGTGGAGGTCGTCAAGAGCACCAGATTTCTTGGTGTCCACCTGGCGGAGAACCTCTCCTGCTCCCTCAACACCAGCTCCATAACCAAGAAGGCCCAGCAGCGTCTCTACTTCAAGCAGAAGCTGAGGAAAGCCCATCTCCCACCATCCATTCTCACCACCTTTTACAGTGGGACTAACAAGAGCATCCTAAGTAGCTGCATCACTGTCTGGTATGGTAACTGCAGCGTATTAGATCGCAGTACCCTACAACGGATTGTGAGAGCAGCTGAGAAGATCATTGGAGTCCCTCTCCCCTCCTTATAACACCCGCTTGCTGGAGGACCCCACACAGCCTTCAAACACACTCTTCACCCTGCTGCCTTCTGGAAAGAGGTCCCAGAACATCCGGGCCCTCGCTACCAAACTACGGAAAAGTTTCTTCCCACAAGCCGTCAGACCCCTGAACACTCAGTGACTGCACTGGCACACGCACACCTTCACACATGTCACTACCAAGCACTTATCTGCAGTATCTCACACTCATACACATACATACAGACACCAAGTTACTTTTGCACAATACTCAGCATTTTGCACATTTCCATTGTCTTGTGTCTGTATCGTCCTGTTCTGTCTAGTTTTGCACTGTTTTGTCTTGTTTATTTTTGCAATTTATGCACACTGCACTTTATGTAGTCCTGGGTTTGTCCGTATATGTCATATATAGCACCAGGGTCTCGGAGGAACGCGGTCTCATTTCACTCTGTACAGTACCTCTGCACGTGGTTAAAATGACAATAAAAGCCACTTGACTTGACCTGTTTTTGTAGCAGTTGCTTGGAGACGAGCACCATACAGTTCAAATGAGCATACATTCCAAAATATGCAAATGAGCCCCATACATCATAATGCTGATGTTTGCTGTTCAGGGTATGAACGTTCTATGCTGAAAGTTTATAAATATACAACCTTTGACTGCTTGTTTTCAGTTGAACTTTTGCAAAGCTGAGGAGATTTTGGCTGCGATCACATCAAGTCCAAAGATGTTTAAACTTCTTTTTCACAGAAAGGTAAGTTTGAAGAGACTCGCAGCACATTTCTCTGAATGTTTTCTTATGGTAAATAAGCATTTTTGAAACTTTTAAGGAAGCTTCTTGGATGATTTCTGTAAAAACTGAATTTTGAATCCAAATGAAGGATATTGTATTTTCTTACCATATACTTTGTTTTATGCCATTACTGATGTTGCTTTTCTTGTTTCTAAACAGAAATCACACAAACAAAACGTGGCAGAGAAGGAAATTCCTTCTACGTCTCATCAGAGGTAAAGAAATGCGCCGCTCTTTAATGCTGCTGGAGATATTTATAGCAGTGGTTTAGTTGGAGCTGTTTTATTTCCCTTTTATTGGTGTTTTGTATTTAAATCTTTTTTACTACTTCTAGTCTTGTCTATAATTTCTATTGATTCAGAGATTAGCGTTTGAAAATGTAGAGTGTAAATGTACAAAATACATGATTTTGTTCCATTACAGTTATTAATTTTTATCTGCAATCTCCAGCATGTACTCCTTGTTAAAAATTTCCACTTTGAAAAATAACATTTACACTTTTGTCCTCATCAGCATCCCGGATGCTTGTGTTGCTGAAAATGGTCAAAAGAAGAAGAGAAAATGGAGACACCTCTGCTGTTCCTCGGTTTGCTTTTACACGAAACATATGAAATGCACATTCTCTTTAAATTGCACTTGTTAATTTAAAGTGACTTTACTTTTTTAATAAACTTATGTTTGTTCGTCCTCTGCAGCAAACTGACAGCGATGCAGAGGCAGAGAGCAACACTGTGAAGACACAAAAAAAGTGTCGCTGGTTTCTTTTTAAATTCTGGAAGGTATGTTTTATGGAAAGAGTCACTGTCATCAAGCATTTACTCACCACAGTTAAATGCGAAGAATTAAGAGCAATTTAGCACATCCATGTCTTCAAATTAAGTTCAAAGATGTTTAAATGTTTTTTTTTTTCACAGAAAGGTAAGTTTGAAGAGACTTGCAGGATGTTTCTCTAAATATTTTTTATGGTAAATAAGCATTTTTGAATCTTTTAATGAAGCTTGATGGATGATTTCTGTAAAAACTGAATTTTGATCAAAACCAAATGAAGGATTTTGTATTTCATAGGACAAACTTTAAAACTCAATTTAAAGCATGAATAAATTGTTTTTAATTTATTTAAAGATATTCCTATATATCTGCTTCATGAGCTGACAGCTCACTAAAGTGATAAATAATATGAAATAATACCAAATTTTCTAACTGGACACTTTTCATGGAGAGACCCACTTGGTATGTTTGTTTTATGCCATTACTGATGTTGGTTTTCTTGTTTCTAAACAGAAATTACACAAACAAAACGTGGCAGAGAAGGAAATTCCTTCTACGTCTCATCAGAGGTAAAGAAATGCGCCGCTCTTTAATGCTGCTGGAGATATTTATAGCAGTGGTTTAGTTGGAGCTGTTTTATTTCCCTTTTATTGGCATTTTTCTTCCACCTTGTGTATTTACATCTTTTTTTACTACTTTTGGACGTCCTCCAAAATGTTTCAACTTCAAAGCTCATGCATACATGCGCATACACTGCTCAGAATCTTGACATCTTTCCTAATTTTGTGTTTGTGTTTTTACCTTTTTGGAGCAGTGTAGCATGCGGTGGGAAAAAAATAGAAAGTCAAACTGGGACTATAGACTGCTTCGGGTGAGTACACGTGGTGCACAAAGACTCACTTTGTCAAAGTGGAGAAAATGAATTATTTTACACTGATACTGTAAACGTTGCGCGTGTGTGTCAGGTTTCCAAACATCGGAAACACCTGCTACATGAACTCCTGCCTGCAGAGCCTCCTCAACATTGAGGAGTTCATAAGAGACATCAGGCGTCAGGGGGTTTTGTGGAGCACAGATCCAGAAGCTCAGCTCTTAAGGTGCGCTACGTCAACCTTCTACTTTCTTCAAAAACCTGAAGAACAAAGAGATCTAACAGCAGAAATGTCTGTTTACCCTTCCTTTCTACAGAAGGCTTATTGATGTCAGGGACTGTCACGAGTCAACAGATTATGGCCTTAAAGATCACCACCTAAGAGCTTTTAAGAAGGCATTCAGCAGTCAAGCTCCTGAATACACCGGCAGTGCACAGAAAGTGCGTCAGCTATTTGGACATTTCGTTTTTTGCTTTACCTTCTGATTTTGATGTACTGTTTTAAATCTCTCTGCTTTTCTTTCAGGACGCTCATGAATTCCTAACATTATTCCTCGATGAGGTCAAAAGGCTCACACCTCACCTGGAGAGGAACGCAGCTCTCCTGGGCCAAAGTTATAGCTGCCCAGTAGAAGACCATCACATTTTTAAAATGGAAAACATGAGGACATGCAAGAGGTAAGCCTGTCTTTCAGAAACGCAGAGCTGGTTGCAATATTTTCATATACCTCTTTTCCACGTACCTGATCTTTACTTTAACTACGTTACTCCTGAAATGTGTAGCTGCGGTCACCACTCATCACAGCAAGAGGAATTCACCAGCTTGTCTCTAGACCTTGTTCCAGAGGGGTCTATTATAAACATGTTAGAGACATACTTGAAGGTAAGATCACAAATTCCAATAGAGTTGTCGTATCAGCGATCTTAACACACCTTTTTTGTTAGTGTTTGTGTGCATGTGTGTGTGCATATGTTGAGATTTCTTTCTACCATAAAGCCTGTTTTCTCTGTGCTGTTGTTCAGGAACAAGAAATAGAATTTCGCTGTGATTGTGGAGGGACGGCCTCAGAACTGAAGTCGTCTTTTGATACACTGCCAAGGTGAGTAAGGTCACATCAGAATTGATCGACTGACCAGGTTTCCAAACTGTGGCGCATCAAATATCAGAGTTCTTCGAGACAATACTTGAGCAGTCGTTTTCTCCCATCTTCTGTTTGTGTTTGACACTCATTCTTCTTATTTTCTACCTTGTTTGTGTTTTTTTTCTTTTCTGCCAGAGTTCTGATCTTGCATCTGAAGAGGTTTGGCTTTACACAAACCTACAAGATTAAGAAGGTGGATGACCCCGTCAGGCTGCAGAGGGACTTGGTGGTGCCATCCAATCAGGTAAAAACAGACTGCAGAACGTCTCAGGCTACGTCCACACTAGCCCGGATAGATTTGAAAACTCCGTGTCCACACTGGCGTTTTCAGTCATTTTCAAATAGTTGTGCGTCTGCATTGAAACGGCCGAAAACGCTTACGTTCCAGTCCTGCGCATGCGCAAAAGTGAGTGAGAATTACAGAATTTGAAGAAAAGCTATCCGGAGCATGTACAAACTGATATTAATCTTTTTTAGGGCTGTCAAAGTTGAGAGCAATCAAAACAACTGCTGTCTAATGCACTCGGCTTATCTTTGTTTAATTGCTCACATGACTGCATCACATGACCAAAATGCGTCATCGTTTTAGAAAGTCTGCGTTTTCGAGTGTCCACACTGCGATGGGACAACTCCGTTTTGAAATGTATGCGTTTTCGAGAGCGTTTTCAAGATGCTGTGTTTTTCCTTGAGGAAAACGCCGTCTCGGTGTGGACGGGAGGTCAAAGCGGAGAGAAAACGATGCGTTTTCAAACGAAAACGCATTAGTGTGGACGTAGCCTCAGCAAATCAGCTTAATTATGGCACTGATGTGAGACTTTATGAAACTAACACTCTTTGGATTTGTTCCTTCTCAGGGTGGTGGCTGTTATAGTCTTTGCAGCATCATCAGTCATTATGGAGGCACAGAGTCAGGTAAAACAACAGACTTGTGACAAACAGAAAATGAAACTTGCTACTTTTCAGTGAAGGACTCACACACAAAAGCTTTTGATGTTCTAAGAAGCACTAAGTCAAAATCACTGTTTGCTTGAATCAGTTGACTTCCAGAAGTTGGATTCATTTGTCTTAATGTGATTTCAGGACACTACATCTGTAGTTCTGTCCATCCTGAGGAGAGTCAGCACTCTACATCAGATCGCTGGCTCACCTATAATGACGCACAGGTGCTCCACACAACTGGATCTGCAGTTTGTGAGGAACAGCAGCAGTCGGCCTACATCCTGTTTTACAAGAGAAACGTAAGAAGACACAGCATCTCATCCTGAAGTGAGAGAATTTTTAAATGTCCTGTTACCTTGTTAACCAGTTTTGTCTTCATTCTCAGTTCTGAAACAGGAAATGGAAGGAAGGAAGGAAGTTAAGGTCATCATCATGCTGAGAAGGAAAAGCAGTCGTCCCAGCCCACCATCGCACACTGGAGGACAAGTATAGGTAAGTATTGCCCTCAGGAGGGAGGGTCCTGCCAGAGAGCCTGGTCCTCCCAAGATTTCTTCCTCCAGGAGGGAGTTTTTTCTTGCCACCGTCGCCCCACATTCACTGGTCTCATCAGCAGGGACATTTTTAACCTCCTAAGACCTGAACTTTCATGGCATGCATTTTTAATTCCTCTGTGCCATTTAGGTTGATTGGGACCCGATGAAGGTAAAAACCAAGACATCAGATTCAGACTATCTTTTTTTTGTTTCTCAAAAGAATGAGATCCACATATGAGGACATTCATTTTAAATTTCGATTGAACAGTGGCAGTGTCATGTCCTCCCTCATAAGTGGATATCAGGTTTTTGAAGAGCAAAATTTTGTATTTTGGTCTAGACAACCCAAAATGTTATGTCTACATATGTGGACACCAGGTCCTAGGAGGTTAAAACAAAATCTACTAGAGATCGTCCTTTTCTGGACCAGTGTTTGGCTTGCTCTCTGGGAACAACAAATTAGTGCTGTCAGCGTTAACGTCATTAGGTAAAATGACGTTAACGCTGACAGCACTAATTTGTTGTTATTATTATTAATATTATTATTAATTTATTTGTAAAATAAATTAAATTTAAAAACCAAAGAAATGATTTAATTCTTTATTTTATTTTGTTTTATTAAAATCAAAATAACAACAAAAACAAAAATAACTAATAAAAAAATATTAAAAGTATTCAGCAGTGTTTTGTGAAATTTGTAATGAGCCTTAGTTAAGTTGATGTCACAGAAGTTTCTGAATCATTTAGATTGTTCAACAAACTGATTCACTCAGGTAAAGATGGTGAGCTGGAGCAATGGTACCCTTGGAGTTCAGTTTAAGTTTTCAGACAAATATTCCCTCGATCAGTTGCAGCTTCTGCTTTTAAATAAATGATTTAGCTGCAAATGTTTAGCTACAGGTAGCAAAGTCCAAAAGTGACACCAGCCAAACATGCAAAAAATGCAAGACGGTGGTGCGCACAGATACAGCGGCTCTATGCTCTCCACTTACCCAATTTCACTGTGCAAGAAACTGCACAATGACAATAAAAAGCTCTAAGTCTAAAACAGTTTCCTGTCCAGTAAAATCGGGCAATTATTCGCTCCAGAGTTTTATCCTACTCCAGGTGAGCAGCCATCGACTTGTAATGAGCCAGCTAAAACAATAATTTCTCAGTGGCTCTTCTGGCACCAACAAGTGGGTGTGTTCTTCCATCGTGCAAGTGTCACGACACACTGAACATGGTCTGAACATGGATTTTCCCTCGATATGTCTTTTCCACCAGTACTATGGGGTATTTGTGAATATCCATGACTGACCCGGCCAGGTGGCCAGCTGGTCTTTGGACAGGGTCACGGCAGTTTCAAGGTTCAACAAAATCCCTTTCACTGACAGACTGAAGGAAAGCTCCTCAAAAATGGAGGGTCTTCAAGCTCCTCAGTGGCAGGAAAAGGTTTCCCGGACCCAGTGTTGTATATTTGTTTCCCAAAAGATTGAAATAGTGGAGAGAAATCAGGTTCTGAAACCATCCAGAAGACAAAGTCTCCAACTGGTTTGTGGAAGTCCAGTTTCTCCAAATTAATCAGCGGGTGAAATGTCTCTTCATGGATGGTTTTGATTCTGTTGTTATTCACGAACAAAGCCGTCAAAGCAGCATATGAAAGAAAGTCATCTTTCATTGTTGTCTCCAGCGTGTTAAAAGAGAGATCGAGCTCAGTGATGAGTTTTGAAGCGGCTGCAGGGACTTCTCCAAGGTTTTGGCTCGAACAGTCGAAGGATGTTGTTCACAGTGGTGACACTGTTGACTGGTGATTGACAAGCACTGAGATACTAACATGACAAACACAAGAAACATCATGACTTATTCTCCTGAGTGCCTGCAAAACACAAACACAAAATCAAACTCAAAGCTTTTCTCTCAGATGCTGGTGTGGCACAATCTAATGATAAAAAAGGTCATGCTAACAGCTTTTGGAGCACAGCTGCACAAAATAACAGCTTTTGGAGCACAAAATGCATTACAGGTAAACCCAGTACCCAAACATGTTAACAAGGATAAAGAAAAAATCTGAAACAAAAGCAGGTAGTGTGGTGATTTATGTTGTGAGGATGCTTTCACTCCCATCAAAGTCACCCAGTGTTGAGAACCCAAATGAGCCCAAAAACCTCAAGTGGCTGCAACCAACAGCGAACGTCAAGAAGTGGATACTTGCATGTTGAGCCAGAAACATGCAGAAAACCCAAAAGAGGCAAGACAGCACATCTTGGTCCCACTCAGGCAGTACGAACACCTGGAAAGAGGAGCCCACAGTTCAGACCCAAGGGCACTGGTAAGGACACCAGCCAGTTATAAGTCTAGTTTTAATTTTCATTTTAGTGTTATGGCCTTTCTAAGGGTGGCCAGACCATAATATAAGGGTGATCCACCCCTGTCTGACCCCAAGCAGCACATCACACAACCAGTACAATTTTGATGGTGATTTTTTTTCACAGTGATTGAATTCTAACAAAGGAAAGGAGCGAACTATAGCTTCGGGGTGGACCCCAAAACAACAAACAAAAGGGACCGTATCTAAAGGATGTACAAAACTTATTTATGAAAAGAATAAAACCAAATGACAATGTCTTATCTCCCTAACTAAGAAAAACATGAGAAAAGGGTAATCAAATAAAAAGGCAGTCCACCCCTACATGCTCCTGTATAAAGAGACGGGTAACACAAAGCCTGCAGGTTGAGGTCCATGGCGGTGTCATCTTATATGTTGTCTCCAGGTCATTAGCCAATCTGTATGGGCCGTCCCATGGATGCACCAATCACGGAAAGGCACCTGCACACTCAGATTTACATATGAGACAACATTACGACAACAGTCGTAACATTAACTAAAAATGTTTTTCACCATCTCGTTTTAACTTCTGGTTTAGCTTCAGCTAACTAAAACTAAATGGACCTTGGAAATAATCACATCTTAATAGAGTGAACCATAGACTGTATAAAAGATAGGACCATTGCAACTTGACTGCAGCACTTCACCCTTTCACATAGTCCCAGCTCTTCTCTGTCATGTTTTATGGTGCTGCAAATGTCTTCAGTTGGTGAAAGGTCTGGGCTGCTGGTGTCTTGTTGTGCTTGCTATGCATCCCTGACTCGTTTCTTCTTTCTGCATCAAGTAAGGAATGTAGTGAAAGTTCCCAAGAGGTTAAAAACAGCACTGAAAAAATGCCATCAGACCTGAGTTGGAACACTTGGATTATGGAGCTTCTGGACCAAGAGAGTGGATGGGAGCATGTGTTTAACAAGTAAGAGTATAACGTCCCCCAAAATGTCCCTAACTAAGAAAAACATGAGAAAAGGGTAATCAAATAAAAAGGCAGTCCACCCCTACATGCTCCTGTATAAAGAAACAGGTAACACAAAGCCTGCAGGTTGAGGTCCATGGCGGTGTCATCTTATATGTTGTCTCCAGGTCAAGGAGACAACATATAACATGGATAGACAGACAGATTTCAAAATAGCCAGCTGGAATGTTAAGGGGTTGAATAACGGGATTAAGAGGAAGAAAATATTAACATATCTAAAGTTATTGTAACCCACCTAAAATTTGCCTCATGAAAATGAACTGCTGTTCCCAAAGAATGTCAGTAGGTGGCACTATGAGATTGTTTAGTGCTTGTGAACTTGAGTTGAGAACTGTAGAGAAGGAGAATAGCGCTAAGGCTACATATGCTGGTCGGAGCTACTCACCGAGTTTTTCTTTAATCCTTGTTCAAGAAAAAGGTTGTGTGTGAAGACACAAATTGGATTTTACTTTTCCGCTTGTTGATGCTGATGTACCTCTGTTTTTGTGTTTTTTGTTCATTTCCGGTGAGTTGACTAACTGCGCTAGCATAGCAAGCTAATCGTCAGCTAATCATTAGCTTAGTATAATGTAAATTTCATGTGTTCCTTTTAAGTGCTGTATTATCTTTTTATTTCTTCACTTGTGAATGTTTTAAACCAATCGGAAATATTTCTTTGGAAGCTAGTAGGTAAGTTTTATTTATTGTAATGAGATGATAAATATGAGCAGTCTTTGGCTAAATAGTACTGCGACCATGTTTTGCACTTTCCTCGTGCATCAGTAATGTACATTCTCTCAATTCATTGGATTGATGTGACTGCTGTTCACAAAATATGAGATTTGAGTTAAATTTGTATGATGTGGAAATTGTTTTAAGGTTCTTTGATTAATTTTATTATTGATTGCATTAAGTCGTTATATACAAAGAGTGAGAGACATTTGGTCACTAGTGTTGATTAAGTTGTTATATGATATTCATGTAAAATATGTTCACTGCCCTGTGCAGGTTGGTTTTTTTGTTGGAGTCTAAAGTTGCGAGCCAGGATTCCGGATCCCCAGCTGCGATGCAGGAAAGATTTCCAGCCTACTTAAAGTGACAACTGCGTGACTTCTTGACAGATAAGCTTATGAGATCTCAGAACAATACGCTACCCGGGTAGTACTACTAACATTAACACTATACTCACACACCTGAACTGAAAAGACTGAAAAGAACTCTGAGCACTGAACTCTAAAACTGAATACACAGACTGACAAATATGGACAATTGGAACTGTTGTGAACTGTTGAATGACTGTTTTTGGTTTGTTTTGAATAAATGTTGACTGTTCTTTGAGCTGTGTGTCATTCGCGCCTTAGTCGATTCCTAGACACCATAAGCCTAAGATCCTAACTTTCTCTACATTCAGTAGTGGTAAAGTATCGTGTGTTACATTATCAAGAGTTGATATAGCCTTTATTCAAGAAATGCACACGTGTAAGTCAGAAGCCTTAAAACTTAAATGTTCCTGGGTAGGTAAAGTCTTTTCCAGTCCTGGAACTGGTAAAAGTAGGGGAGTGTCGGTTCTGATTCATAAAGCAGTTAGCTTTACTGAAACAAAAGTAATAACAGATAAGGAAGGTAGATTTATATTGGTTTATGGACAACTACTGGACACACCAATAATTTTATGTAATATCTATGCACCTAATGCGGACATACTCGCCTTTTTTCACAACCTGTCACAGTATCTTTTGGAATTAGAAGGTGCACAAATAGTGGTAGGAAGAGATTTTAATCAAATACTGGATCAAGACCTAGATAGATCACTTCCTAGGAGAGGCACAGAGAGTAAATCTGTAGTTGCCATAAGGCAGATGACCTCAGGTTTAGGTCTGAATGATATTTGGCGGACAATGCATCCAGAAGGCAGGGAATATTCCTTTTACTCTCCGCCTCATAATGTTTATACTAGAATCGACTACTTTCTTATTTCTGAAGCCTTAGTGAATAACTCTATAGATTCAAGTATTGGTAACTAAGCTGTAGTGCCTCTTCACCTCACTGTGCAATACCTTTTGTGCAATACTTTTGTAAATAGTCAACGGTGCAATAGACTCAATACTTGAAATGTGCAATTCTTGAAATGTGCAATTCACTTGTATTTTTATTTTTATTCCTATTTATTCTATTTATCCCCTTCGTATATTTTATTTATATTGTCTCTGTATTTATATATATATATATATATATATATATATATATATATATATATATAAAATATTCTGTAACTCTGTAACTTCTGTCGGTGCTGTGCTTTTTTGGAAATCGAATTTCCCAGAGGAACCCACCCGAGGGATTAATAAAGTTCTATCTAATCTAATCTAATCTAATATAGTATTCTCGGACCATGTGCCAATTTTTCTGTGTCTTGAAAATATTTTACAGATTCCTCAAAGCCGCAGATAGCAATGAACTGGTCTGCATTGGTGCATCATATCTTTATTCTCTTCCCCCTCCTGCCCCCCCCCTCTTTCTTAAATAGATAACTATCATATCTGATATCATATCTCACAGTACAATAATATTGAATGGGTTGCATTGTTGTATTTTGTCATGTTTCTCAGGTCTTTGTCTGAATTTCTACGAACATTATTGCTAAGGATTGTCTTATTGCATTGGAGTCACACTGGGTTAAATATGTACACTTGGGTTTTAAGGGGTATTTATTATTTTCTTCTTTTTTTTGGGTTGTATGGAAGCCCCAAACGCAATTTCATTGTTCTTGACAATGACAATAAATAAATAAATACTAATACTAAATACTAAATGTGTCCTTAATTAAAGACTCTGGGTTTATTAAATTGATAAGCGATGAAATACAATTTTACAAACAGACAAATAATCGAGAGGACACTACATTGGCTACTTGGTGGGATGCTGTTAGGGAAAATATTCTAAAACACTTCTTCAGTAAAGACTCAGAGAAGAGAAACACACAGAACTTCTTGCTAGCAAGGGCAGCCTCCAGACTGAGACTCGCGCTGAGCTTTGCCCTTGTCTTTATTTTATACTTCAGTGTGTGTGTGTGTGTGTGTTACTGCTTGTCAAAGGGTCATATACATAAAAGCACAAAAGGTACATCCTTGGTCACAAAGAGGGTAGTCTCCCCCACCCTAGATGGTTCACCCTAGATAACACGGTGGGGAAGTCCAGCAGTTCATCTAAACAAAAGGCACTTAGACTAAAACAGACATAGCTATGTTAAAACAATAAAACAAGGTGCAACCTCTCATGCTCCCAGGACGTGGGGGTGCATTCCTGGGGTGCACACCAAGCCTGCAGCCTGTTAGAGATCACACATCCTGTCACTACACAATTAATTATATGCCTCTAAGCATACATGGTTAAATATTTCCTAATACAAATAACTACAAGCAGTATTCTACCATATGCAAACTTATATCACTAAAAGATTATACTGACTACTAAATACAATTTTCCATTGACAGATGCTATGAAGGCATACTTAAGGCGGAGGACAATTTCTTACGCTTCCTTTAAAAAGAAGGCAGCTAACAAGAATATCATTACGTTAGAAGCCAAATTAAAGGCACTTGAGGCAGTACATTCCCATACAAAAGACAGAGTTACGTTGAATAAAATTGTTAAAGTTAAATATAAGTTGAATGTACTGTACAACAGAAAGGCAGAATACGCTTTATTTCGCATTAATCAAGCATATTGGGAAATGGGAGAAAAGCCGAGTCGTTTATTAGCATACCGTCTTAAACAGAAAGACAGTATGAACCATATCCCAGGCATACGACAATCAGATGGGGTTATTTTAACTTCTTTTAGACACATAAATGATGGATTCAGGGCCTTTTACAATAATCTTTATTCTACACAAGGGAGTTTAGATGAACAGAAATTCGAAGCATTCTTTACTGATTTAAACCTGCCACAGCTTTCTACTACTGACCAGCAGATTATAGATGCTCCAATTACAGTGGAGGAGATTACCCGTGCAATTAACAGTATGCCACTTAATAAAGCTCCAGGATTAGATGGGTTACCATTGGATTTCTATAGAGCATTTGAGGATATGTTAAGTCCCCTGTTGCTCGATGTTTATAATGAGGCGTTCAAAGTAGGCTCATTACCTCAGTCAATGCACTCTGGACTTATAACATTTATTCTTAAAACTGGGAAAGACCCTTTAGACCCAAGTGGTTACCGCCCCATATCTTTGCTGAATTCTGACCAAAAAATCTTGGCAAAGGTCTTAGCGGGTCAATTAAAAGTAGTAATGGCGAAAATAATTCATGCAGACCAATCTGGTTTTGTTCCAAACCGCTATGGTTCAGATAATATTAGGCGGTTGGTTAATTTGCAAAATTATGTATATGATTCAGTATATCCAACAGTGGCCCTATCGCTGGATGCTGCAAAAGCTTTTGATTGTGTTGAGTGGGATTATCTGTTTAAGACATTAGAAAAGTTTGGTTTTGGTGACAATTTTATTAGGTGGATAAAGATATTATATGATTCGCCTTCAGCGCGAGTATTGACGAATGGGCTCATATCAGACCTATTCCTTTTACTGAGATCCACAAAAATGGGTTGTCCCCTTAGCCCCGGTCTTTTTGTAATTGCTATAGAGCCTTTGGCACAAAAACTGAGAAATAATGTAAATATATTTGAAATTTCGATGGGTAATAGTCAACATAAGCTTCTATTATATACAGATGATGTGTTGTTACTTATGACCCAGCCTGGGAAGTCAATTCCAGCCCTATTAGAATGTATAGAAAGCTTTACGCTGCTTTCAGGGTATCGCGTCAACTGGGATAAATCAGAGGCAATGCCTATGTCAGGACACTGCCCCCATACTTTATTTAAACAGTTGGGAGTGTCATGGTTCTGGGTCAGTTTCGACCCAGTATTTTGAGTTTTGATTGATTAGTTTATTTTTGAATGTTTGTTGTGGTTTTGGGCGCTATGAGTATTATTATTATTATTATTATTAGAATTCTATGTTTCTGTTTATTCATGTTTAAGGATTTGTTCTCGGTTGTATCTCACGTTTAGTTTAGTTCAGGTTCCATGTGTCATTCTGTCTGTCTCTGTGTCAGGTCTGCGTCTTGGTGTAGTGTTCTCGTTTCCTGTTTTATTGTGAAGGTCTGCGTCCCATGTGAGTGTGTTCAGTTTTACCTCTGTCTCGTCTTGTTGATTATTCCCAGCTGTGTCCACCACCTGTGTGTAATTCCCCTGTGTTTCTCTGTGTGTATTTAAGTCGTGTCCTCTGTCATTGTAGTTGCTGGTCCGTCTGTGTTTTCCACCATGTTTCATCCGTGTGTTCCCTGCCGTCACCATCTTGTACCGTCGTCCACCTTGCTTCATGTTTGAGTTCCGGTTCGTATTCAGTAGTTTAGTTGTCTCCAGTCTAGTTTAGTTTGTGCTCCATTTGCTGTTTGTCTATATTTATTTCGTGTCCAATAAACCACCTTCACTCCTCCACTACTGCCTGCGATTGATCCTCATTTATTATTTTTATACGGCTTATCTCACTCGCCGTGACAGTACGGACCAGCCAGCTATGGATCCAGCGGCATTCAGTCCACCCAGGGAGCTTCGGGAGGCCGTTATTGACTCTGCTTCTAGATTAATTAACCAGTGGTTAGAGCATGAGGGAGACGCCTCTCTTTACACTGTGGAAGCCAACCTACAACACCTTATTTCCGGTTATCCCTGGCTATTGGACTCTCTGCATCCGCTCGTGCAGAGTTTCGTTCTCCACGAGCTTCACCTACACCCCCCCGCCGCTACCGCAATTTTTTGTGTTTCTACTGAGGATAACAATGATTTCTCACCCATGGCCATAGCTTCTAAGACTGCCTGTTCTGAACCCTCGTTCCATGTTTATGACCGTGTCCGCTCCATTGTCCCATCCTCACTTCCATCCCAGTCAAATGCCAGGCCTGTAATGCTGCCCTCAGTTCAGTCAGCAGCCGCGCTGCCCTCAGTTCAGTTTGCAGCCGCGCTGCCCTCAGTTCAGTCACCCACTCCACCACTTATTACAACTCCACTACAGTCGTCTCCGCTACCTGTAGGTCACTCTGTAGCCGCTTCGCTGCCTATTGCTCTGTCGCCACCAGTTCAGCTGTCTGTCCGCTCGTTTACTCAGCCACCATCCTCACTATCTCATTCAAAGCAGGGAACACACTTCACCACAATATCTGCTGGTTCTCTTAAGCTGGCCATGTCAGAGACAGTTGCTCCCTCTAGGGCCTCCCCAGAGGCTGGGTGTCAGTCACCAGCCAACTCTGGACCCCTAGAGGTCAAGACGCCAGCGCCACCAGCCTCACCGGAGAACTCACCAGAACAGTCTCAGCTCTCAGCACCCCCTGAGAGTTCAAGTGAGTTCACCCGTCCGCCTCCGTCCTCTGCTGAGTGTATTGGGGAACACTTTCAGCCCTCTGAGGACTGCATCCCACTGTTGCTGCCTGAGTCTAGCCACTGTGCTGCTCAGTCCCAGCCAGTGTCCACACTGGCAGAGGTCTCCGTGCCTGCTGCTTCAGTGTCTGTTTCCACTGGAGGGCCAGAGGAGCCCGTCCAGTCTCAAGCCATGTTAGCTGGGGGTTCAGGTGAACCCAGCCAGCATCCTGCCTCGTCGGCTGGAGGGCCTGAGGAGCCCAGCCAGCCTCAAGTGTCGTCAGCTGGGGGTTCGGGAGAACCCAGCCAGCCTCAACTGTCGTCAGCTGGGGGGCCCGAGTTGCCCGTCCAGCCTCAAGCCAAGTCAGATGGTGGGTCTGAGGAGCCCACCCAGCACCATGCCTCGTCTGCTGGGGGTCCGGGGAAGTTTGTTTAGCCACCACCTGCTGAATCATCCCCTGTGGCTTCTACACCGTTGCCTGCATCCACATCACCTCCTGCAGCATCACTGCCTGCAGCATCACCACTGTCTGGTTCCGCAGCCGTCCCGCTGCTGTGCCTTCATCCACGCCTGGTCCAGCTTCCGTGCCTTCATCTGGTCCGGCTCCGCCTTCGTCTGGCCCTGCCTCATCTTCGTTTGGTCCAGCTTCAGCTCCGCCTTCATCTGGTTCGGCTTCAGCTCCGCCTTCGTCTGGTCCTGCCTCGTCTTCGTCTGGTCCTGCCTCGTCTGGTCCTGCGGTTGCCACACCGCCATCAGAGCCAGCTCGACCCGTTCTGCCTCGCCTCTGCCGGCCGTTTTCCGGGCCTCTAAGTTGGCATCATGGCCTTCGGGGACGGCCTCCGGAAAGAGTTCGTCGCCGCCGCTGGCATCGCGGCCGACCTCCGGACCTGCTCAGTGGCCGCCACTGCCTTCCAAGTGGTCGGCCTCCAGAACTGTTTGCCCATCGCCGCCGTTGCCGTGTGCACGGCCGGCCTCCAGAACTGTCTTGGTCCTTGTGTTGTCGACCCCCTGAACTTTTCTTAGACTCTTGTTGAGCTCTAGTTTGGTTTTGTTTTTGATCTGTTTTCCTGTGTTCGTGGACTGTTTTCTTGTGTTTTTGGACTGGTTTTGGCCTTCATCTGGTCCGGCTCCGCCTTCGTCTGGCCCTGCCTCGTCTTCGTTTGGTCCGGCTTCAGCTCCGCCTTCATCTGGTTGGGCTTCAGCCCCTTGTTTTTGGTTTCGTACCCTCCTTCCTTGACCCCCTCCACCCACCCTGGTCTGGTGCTCTGTTTTGTTGCTGTCTTTTTGTTTGGGGCTGTCGGGGGCCAGCCCTTGGAGGAGGGGGGGGGGGGGTACTGTCATGGTTCTGGGTCAGTTTCGACCCAGTATTTTGAGTTTTGATTGATTAGTTTATTTTTGAATGTTTGTTGTGGTTTTGGGCGTTATGAGTATTATTATTATTATTATTATTATTATTCCATCCATCCATCCATCCATTCGCTTCCGCTTGTCCTTTTCAGGGTCGCGGGGGGCGCTGGAGCCTATCCCAGCTGTCATAGGGCGAGAGGCGGGGTACACCTTGGACAGGTCGCCAGTCTGTCGCAGGGCCAACACACAGGGACAGACAACCATTCGCACTCACATTCATTTGCACATTCACACCGGGGCCCTGTTTCAGGAAGCCGGTTTAGTGGAAAAACTGAGTAAGTATACCCTGAGTTAACGAAAACTCTGGGTTTTCGGTTTCACAAAGCGAGTTCAGCTGCAGCCTGAGTGAGTCACTATGACGACACACTCCGTGAAGCTAACCTGCCCCCTAGCAGGTTTACTACAACTAACCCTGACTGTCTCCGCCCCTTTGTCGGAAACCTGACAGTAGGAAGTGTCGGACATGGCGTGCCACTTCCTTGAAGAGCCAGTAGATCGTGAAGCCCAAATTCTCCGCAGAGCTCTCCGCCGGGAGAGAGTGATCAGAGCGCGTTTGGACATTTTATCATTTCCTGATGATTTCCTGTGCGAACGTTACCGTTTCTCAGCACAATCTATAATTTATTTGGATAACATCCTCAGGCCATATATTACGCATGTGACACATCGCGGACATGCTCTCAGTTCATTGCATATTATTTGTATTGCACTTCGGTTTCTTGCAAACGGGAGCTTTCTGTATAATATTGGTGACGCTGAGCACGTTTCCAAGGCTACCGTCTGTCGGGCAGTCAGGAATGTTACAGTTGCACTGAAACGTCTCCTGTACTCGTTTGTGGTGTTCCCCGGTCACAGACCCACAAGATTTATCAAAGAGGGATGCCACAAAATTGCAGGTATCAGGATGACCAAAACTTAATGTATGATGTGGTGATACTTGGACTACTACTTAAATTGCACATTTATTTTCAGGGTTCCCAGGCGTGATTGGCTGTACAGATGGCACTCACATTCCAATCATTGCTCCTTCAGTAAATGAAGGAGACTATGTGAACAGGAAGTCTTTCCACAGCATTAATGTACAGGTACATAGTTCCCTGTAGCATGTCAAACTAACAAATTATTTCATTATAGTAATGGATGCTAATTTGTGTTCTCTGCACTGTGAAGATCATATATGATGCTGCCAACATTATCACAAATGTGGAAGCCAAGTGGCCAGGCTCTGTCCATGACTCACAAATATTCCATGAATGTACACTGAGCACAAAATTTGGACATGGTGAGTTGAGAATACTTTAAAATATATAAAGACCAATTGCTTCAGGGACATTTGAACTGAAGTGTACCCTTCTGTCTTAGGAGAGTTCACTGGCTACTTGCTTGGTGATAGGGGGTATCCATGTTTACCCTATTTGCTTACCCCTTACCCTGACCCTGAACCGGGCCCACAGCAGCGATATAATCTGGCTAATTGCAGGACAAGAGCCAGAATTGAAATGACTATCGGAATGCTTAAGGCCCGGTTCCAGTGCCTGCAAAGACTCAGGGTCACCCCAGAAAGGGCATGTGACATTATTGTGGCATGTGTGATTCTTCACAACATTGCCACAATTAGAGGAGAACACTGTCCTTCTGAACCAAACATCAGCAGTGATCCAAACCATGAACATCCTGACCCTCCCACGGACATACAAGATGGAAGAGCAGTCAGAGACACCATATGTCACAATCATTTCTTTTGACCCATCACCTCAACATGTTGAAAGAAGAATAAACAGATTTTTTGTTCAACTGGCTTTATTGGTCGCCTGTATTTCCTGTACACAAAGTATTAAAAGATGTAAACCTCATAAAGTGTCTCTGTTGCTTCCTCCTCTGTAACAGCTGTCAATGTTTCTTCATTATTTTCCTGTAGTAAAGAAATAAACAACATTGCTGTTCTACTGTAAACTCATATAATCTGTGGAGTATTACTCACAACTGCATGTTGGTCTGGCTCAACAGGAGGCTGCACCAGATGCAGTACACCATCACCATCAACTGATAGAATATGAGGTTTATACAGGTCACTTATAACTTACAAGGGACCAAATGGCAATTAACAAACATACCAAGCACCTTACACTTCATTGTCATTATGCTCTCAAAGACAACCAAGGCTGAGGGAAGGCAAAATCAGTCGGAAAATAACTTCACTACAAAATAATTCATTATGGTAAAGAGTTTATCAAATGAATGTGTCGCACTGCAAAGGTGACTGTGAAGAAAGGATGTATGCACATCATGTATTATTTTGAATTTACCCCTTATGTAGGCACTTGTGTCTTGCGGGGTTATTGACTCAGAGGATGTCCCCGCAGAGATGCCTTCGGCCACAGGGCGCCCACTGTTTTGGCTGAGGGCCAACTGCTCAGCCTCTGTGAGTGGTGGTGGAGGACCCCCACCTGTTTTTCGGGCCTCCGCTTTTTTTCTGTTGGCTATAACGGGCCACATTTGAGCATACAGAGTAAGCAAATATGTACTTGTAATGTGCTCAGATAATTTCAATAAGTGCTTACAGAAAGAAAATTAATGTAGCCTCTAACTGCAATTGATTTACATGGGACAAACAGACCAAGCACTATGGCTCATAATACAATTACACCTTACCTGTTTGGACTGTATTTTTATATTTCATTTTTACTTGCTGCCAGGCACGTTTGGGGCCTGTTGGGTTGCACCTGCGCTCACATCACATCACAAAATAAAATGTATATGTAGTGGCAATTCCTTTACTTTTGTAAGATCAAACGTCCCACAACTTAAAGTCCACAAGCCACTGCTGCACTGAGGTAATATTTCGTACGCAGGCAAAAGAAGTCCATTGTCCAAACCTTTTAGTTGAGAGTTTTGGTTTTGGTTTATTTATCCATTTGGCAAGCAATAACAAGATCCTTCCTACTGCTTCTCCTGCTCTGGTAAAAAACCATAGGCCCACCCCAATGCATGCTGGTCCTATACCAGTCTCTTTATTTATAGAAACAAAATGGCCCTACAGCTCTTACTGACTAATTTAACAAAATAACAACAAACAAAACAAATCATTTAAAACAAAATATTAACCGACAAATAAACCCCAAAATATAAGTAAACTAACAACAAACTTTAACTAATTTCAAAAATAAGAACAAAAACAAAAATAAAGAACAAATAGCTCCAACAGTATAAAATAACAAATAAAATAACATATGATAAAATAACGTGTTAAATGGGTGGAAATCCCTCGATCAATGTTTAAATTAACACTCACGCATTGACTCTGTCGGCTATGTTTTGCCATGCATGCTTTTGCAGCTGTGGCTGTGTTACTTTTTTCCGCGGAATTTGCATGTTATCGGCATATGCTGCCATCAGAATTTCGGCCTCAAGCGCTGTGAAATACATTGACCGCGCCTTCTTTCCCTCCGTCTCCATGGTGACTCGCTTAATCTGTGCTCCGCTTATCAGGGCTTTATGTATCCTCGTCCGCGCGCTTCACTTGGGGTTAAAGCAACTCCGCGTTGACTGAACTAATTGTTATCAGCCTTTCTGAAACGGAATATTCCGAGTTGGACAGTTCGGGGTTACTCAACCGTGAGTGTCGTTTTTCACTCTGAGTTTTCCAAACCGGCTTCCTGAAACAGGGCCCTAGTGACAATTTGGATTATCCAATTAACCTATCCCCACAAGCTGCATGTCTTTGGACGGTGGGAGGAAGCCGGAGTACCCGGAGAGAACCCACGCAAACACGGGGAGAACATGCAAACTCCACACAGAAAGACCCCGGCCTGATGTTGGAATTGAACTCAGGACCTTCTTGCTGTGCGGCAACAGTGCTAACCACCGTGCCACCGTGCTGCCCTATTATTATTATTATTATTATTATTATTATTATTCTATGTTTCTGTTTATTCATGTTTAAGGATTTGTTCTCGGTTGTATCTCACGTTTAGTTTAGTTCAGGTTCCATGTAGGGCTGAACGATATATCACATTTGCGATAATATCGCGACATGATCAAGTGCAATTTTCTAACCGCAAAGGCTGCGATTATACTCTGGACATGTCCAAATTCATGGGCTGCATCCTCCTGAGGCCGCATTTGTAGACCGATTACGTCACAGCGACGCGCCGAAGGCTGTCCAAATTACTACCATATCCCAGAATTCATAGCGCGGCCCAGCCAAACTCCAGTTTCCAGCAATGGCGGCCGCTACTAAGTTTTAAAATTACTCATACTAATCTTTCAGGGTCACAAAATAAACTTTTAACATATTTTCAGGCGAGAAAGTAGTTGTGTAAACATCAAATATCTGCTCGGTTTATCAAGATATCCCATATTTGCAAAAGTGCTTCGACGTTTTCAGAGGCGTCTGCTACCCACCAGCTCGACAGCTAGCCGGGAGCTCGAGGGTTACTGATGCGGCCGAGAACGGCACAACTCCCGGCACATCATTTTCAGATCACCGCGGAGTTTCGCTGCTCGGGTTAAACGTAATATATAAGTCACTTAGACAACCTAAAAATGTTATTGTTGGGCTTTTTTCAGTGTTTTGTTTGTTCGTGAGTAAATCGGTTTGGCTGAGATTAAAGTTATTAGATTAGATAAAATAAAACTTTATTAATCCCCCGGGTGGGTTCCTCCTTGGTTTTCACACAGCTGACTAAACGTCAAACAGAAAACTTATTAAACAGAAGTATGAGACAGTCGAGAATTTACACCAGTGTCTGGTTATATTTTAGATAGCAAGAAGCAGACGGCCGAGTTTATTAAACTCCACCGAGACAGCGGTGACGCTAATCAGAACTAGACCGTCCAATTTCACGCCTTTAAATTTTAAAGGCGTGTTTGTGTGTGTGTTTATACAATTGCTATTATGTTTGCACTTTATGTGTAATGTTACTGACTGCAGAGATCAGTAAGATGTGTGTATTTTTTATTTATTAGTTTTATTTATTTAATATTATTTTTTAATTGAATGACTGTCTAGTAGTTTGTCGAAAAACTGAGTGTGGTAAAGCCACTGATTTTTTTTTATGTATATTTCTGCAATCTGCACATTGTACTGACTTTCATTTTAATGTTTACACCAGGGTTCCTTGTCAGCACTTTATGCTCAGATGTTTGTAAGCTAAAAATAAACTATTGTGTATGTTCAAATATACTGTTGTGATTGAAGAAGTTAAATAAAAATGTCAGTCATCAATTCATGCATCACCTCATGTCATCATAACAGAGGTCTGTCTTCCAGGAAAGAACAGTTTAAAATTAATGTAATATAGTATTGGCCATACTATATGATGTATTGCTTGTCTTTGTTTAATAATACAGAAGACAAAGACCTTAAAAAATAATCGCATATCGCATCGCAATCGCAATATTGGGGCAAAAAATCGCAATTAGATTATTTTCCATAATCGTTCAGCCCTAGTTCCATGTGTCATTCTGTCTGTCTCTGTGTCAGGTCTGCGTCTTGGTGTAGTGTTCTCGTTTCCTGTTTTATTGTGAAGGTCTGCGTCCCATGTGAGTGTGTTCAGTTTTACCTCTGTCTCGTCTTGTTGATTATTCCCAGCTGTGTCCACCACCTGTGTGTATTTAAGTCGTGTCCTCTGTCATTGTAGTTGCTGGTCTGTCTGTGTTTTCCACCATGTTTCATCCGTGTGTTCCCTGCCGTCACCATCTTGTACCGTCGTCCACCTTGCTTCATGTTTGAGTTCCGGTTCGTATTCAGTAGTTTAGTTGTCTCCAGTCTAGTTTAGTTTGTGCTCCATTTGCTGTTTGTCTATATTTATTTCGTGTCCAATAAACCACCTTCACTCCTCCACTACTGCCTGCGATTGGATCCTCATTTATTATTTTTATACGGCTTATCTCACTCGCCGTGACAGGGAGTTTCTGTGGTCCGTGAATGGTTTGAGGTATTTGGGGATACAAATTACCTCGGATTACACTAAGATGGTTCCAGCAAATATGGAGCCAATGTTTGAAAGGATAAAAATGGAATTTGGTAGATGGTCCAGAGTGTGTCTCACAATATGGGGTAAAATTAGTTGTATTAAGATGATGACTGCACCCATGATCTTTTATATTTTATCTAATATTCCATTACACATTCCAGATAAGTATTTCAAAGATCTAGACTTTTTAATGCGGCAGTTTCTTTGGGATAGCTCACCACATCGTTTAAGTATTAAGAAACTTCAAGCGAGTGCAAAACAAGGAGGTTTTTCATTGCCTAATTTCCAATGGTATTATTGGGTGATGAACGTGAAACAACTTAGAGCTTGGTTACCTACTGCACCAGTTAAACCCATCTGGTCCCATATAGAGACGGAAGTTAATGGCGGTATTTCTCCTTGGAGGGAGCTGTTTGATACCAGTCATAAAACTACCCATCCTATAATTGCAAAGATACTGTGGTTTAAATTACATAGGGCAGGTCGCTGGGACTTTATTAAATCACCTTCGGCAACCTTATGGAGTAATAAAATAATTTTAATTGGAGGGACATCGGTTGACTGGTTACAGTGCCGTAAAGCAGGCATCCTTAATGTATCAGATTTATTTGACTGTGGGACTAAATGTTTTTTAAGCTTTGATAAAATTGTGGAGTTATATAAGTTGCAGCGTAATCAATTCTGGAGATATGTCCAAATACATAGTTCATTATCGAAGTGGCTGGGAACCCCTTTGAGTTGTCCTGTGGGCAGCCCTGTGGAAGTCCTGCTCTCAAGATCATCCTTGGGTAAAGGCATTACCTCTAAGATTTATCACTTATTGCAAGAACGGTCAGCTGACCCTCTCCTTAAAGTTAAGGGCTACTGGGCCCAGGGCATGGCATTGGACATATCTTCAGTTGAATGGGATTCATGTTTTCAAAATATTAATACTATGTATAAAGAAACAGGCAGTAGACAATCCATAGGTGGCATCGAACACCGCAACAATTGTATAAATGGAACCTGGCCTCTACGGACGAATGTTGGAGATGTGATGGTCAAAATGCTTTGATTTTACATATCTTATGGAGCTGTTCGGCACTTCGGGATTGGTGGGAAAATATAATGGAGGTAATTTTCAGTGTTTTAAAAAGGAGATTTGTTATCTCACCAAAACAGTCCATACTTGGTATAACCACAGAAATTTCTGATGTACAGGGAGTGCAGAATTATTAGGCAAATGAGTATTTTGTCCACATCATCCTCTTCATGCATGTTGTCTTACTCCAAGCTGTATAGGCTCGAAAGCCTACTACCAATTAAGCATATTAGGTGATGTGCATCTCTGTAATGAGAAGGGGTGTGGTCTAATGACATCAACACCCTATATCAGGTGTGCATAATTATTAGGCAACGTCCTTTCCTTTGGCAAAATGGGTCAAAAGAAGAACTTGACAGGCTCAGAAAAGTCAAAAATAGTGAGATATCTTGCAGAGGGATGCAGCAGTCTCAAAATTGCAAAGCTTCTGAAGCGTGATCATCGAACAATCAAGCGTTTCATTCAAAATAGTCAACAGGGTCGCAAGAAGCGTGTGGAAAAACCAAGGCGCAAAATAACTGCCCATGAACTGAGAAAAGTCAAGCGTGCAGCTGCCAAGATGCCACTTGCCACCAGTTTGGCCATATTTCAGAGCTGCAACATCACTGGAGTGCCCAAAAGCACAAGGTGTGCAATACTCAGAGACATGGCCAAGGTAAGAAAGGCTGAAAGACGACCACCACTGAACAAGACACACAAGCTGAAACGTCAAGACTGGGCCAAGAAACATCTCAAGATTGATTTTTCTAAGGTTTTATGGACTGATGACATGAGAGTGAGTCTTGATGGGCCAGATGGATGGGCCCGTGGCTGGATTGGTAAAGGGCAGAGAGCTCAATCCGACTCAGATGCCAGCAAGGTGGAGGTGGAGTACTGGTTTGGGCTGGTATCATCAAAGATGAGCTTGTGGGGCCTTTTCGGGTTGAGGATGGAGTCAAGCTCAACTCCCAGTCCTACTGCCAGTTTCTGGAAGACACCTTCTTCAAGCAGTGGTACAGGAAGAAGTCTGCATCCTTCAAGAAAAACATGATTTCCATGCAGGACAATGCTCCATCACACGCGTCCAAGTACTCCACAGCGTGGCTGGCAAGAAAGGGTATAAAAGAAGAAAAACTAATGACATGGCCACCTTGTTCACCTGATCTGAACCCCATTGAGAACCTGTGGTCCATCATCAAATGTGAGATTTACAAGGAGGGAAAACAGTACACCTCTCTGAACAGTGTCTGGGAGGCTGTGGTTGCTGCTGCACGCAATGTTGATGGTGAACAGATCAAAACACTGACAGAATCCATGGATGGCAGGCTTTTGAGTGTCCTTGCAAAGAAAGGTGGCTATATTGGTCACTGATTTGTTGTTGTTTTGTTTTTGAATGTCAGAAATGTATATTTGTGAATGTGGAGATGTTATATTGGTTTCACTGGTAAAAATAAATAATTGAAATGGGTATATATTTGTTTTTTGTTAAGTTGCCTAATAATTATGCACAGTAATAGTCACCTGCACACACAGATATCCCCCTAAAATAGCTCAAACTAAAAACAAAAACTACTTCCAAAAACATTCAGCTTTGATATTAATGAGTTTTTTGGGTTCATTGAGAACATGGTTGTTGTTCAATAATAAAATTATTCCTCAGAAATACAACTTGCCTAATAATTCTGCACTCCCTGTAGATTTTTCCAGTTATACAAAAAGATGGATTATTTTGGCTCTTACTACGGCCAAACGGGTCCTGCTAAGACATTGGCGGAAAAAGAACCCCCCCTCCCTATGAAGAGTGGCTAAAGACAATGGCTAAGTTGGCGTCTTACGAAAAAGTGACTTATGGTTTATTAGACAAATTGCATCAATATGATTGTATTTGGTCCCCCTTTACAAGCTGGCTTTCTGTAACTTGAAGAACAGAGGAGTAATGACAGAGTGGTGGTGTGGGAATTGGTGTGCGAAGAAAGAATAGGATAACTTCCCTTTGTTTTGTTTTTTGTTGTTGTGTTTTGTTTTTGTTTGTTTGTTTTTTAAACTATTTATTTATGTAGTTATCCTTAAGCTCTGTTATTGAAGTTTAAAATGAAATAAATAAAAATTGTTGATGATAAAAAAAAGTTTAAACTTCAAAGCTCATGCATGCATGCACATCCAGTGCTCAGTGTCTAATTGTGTGTTTGTGTTTTTATCTTTTTGCAGTAGCGCAGTGAAACATTTGGGCGGTGGATAAATAATGGAAAATAAAATTCAGACTACAGACGGCTTCAGGTGAGTACACGTGGTGCACAAGGACCAAAGCTCACCTTCTCAACCTGGACAAAATGAATTATTTTACACTGATACTGTAAACTTTTGTTTGTGTGTCAGGTTTCCATACATCGGAAGCAGCTGCTGCATCTGTAATTCTGTCCGTCCCGAGGAGAGTCCACACTCTACATCCTTGGCTCACCTATAATGACGCACAGGTGCTGCACACAACTAGATCTGCAGCTTGTGAGGAACAGCAGCACTCAGCCTACATCCTGTTTTACAAGATTAACGTAAGAAGACAGCATCTCATCCTGAAGTGAGAGAATGGCACGCCAGCTGCAGCCTAATCCAGTCTCTCTTCTTTTCTTTTTTCGGTGCCCAGACACCCTTCAGTTTCATCATGTCATCCCTAACAATACAATGTAGAGTTGGATGGAGGATGAAGACAGCAGAGAGCAAAAGAAACAGGTAAGAGCAGACAGGTAGTCAGAGTTAACAAAAACTTTTAAAGCCAGTGTAGCTTCTGTTTTGAACACATTTATTGATGACAATTTTACATAAATAAGCAGTGTGTTATACTGTTATCAGATGTGGAGTCTCACTAACCACTTTAATAGTGACTTGTGTCTCAAATACTGTTTATTTGTCTTAGTTACAGATAGTGAAATAAAAATGGAACGAGAAGCGTAGGATTTTGAATTGATACCATTGGTGCATCTACTAAAGTTCTGGGGTCAGTTTGAATATCAGTGACCTTGACCTTGAGTTCAAGTTTTCTGAAAATCTTGTGAATGCTACAACTCTGTGACGAGAAGTAAGTCTCCTAGGTCTTTAAATTTGTATATAGGTGAATCTAGTAGGAAGCTGAAGGGTTGCACTGCGGGCCATCTGTAGAGGTGTAGAGTCAACAACCTGTCTGTGAACGTGGACAAAACAAAAGAGATTGTTGACTTCAGGAGAGCACAGTGGGATCACTGCCCACTTAACATGAATGGATCCTCTGTGGAGGTCGTCAAGAGCACCAGATTTCTTGGTGTCCACCTGGCGGAGAACCTCTCCTGCTCCCTCAACACCAGCTCCATAACCAAGAAGGCCCAGCAGCGTCTCTACTTCAAGCAGAAGCTGAGGAAAGCCCATCTCCCACCATCCATTCTCACCACCTTTTACAGTGGGACTAACAAGAGCATCCTAAGTAGCTGCATCACTGTCTGGTATGGTAACTGCAGCGTATTAGATCGCAGTACCCTACAACGGATTGTGAGAGCAGCTGAGAAGATCATTGGAGTCCCTCTCCCCTCCTTATAACACCCGCTTGCTGGAGGACCCCACACAGCCTTCAAACACACTCTTCACCCTGCTGCCTTCTGGAAAGAGGTCCCAGAACATCCGGGCCCTCGCTACCAAACTACGGAAAAGTTTCTTCCCACAAGCCGTCAGACCCCTGAACACTCAGTGACTGCACTGGCACACGCACACCTTCACACATGTCACTACCAAGCACTTATCTGCAGTATCTCACACTCATACACATACATACAGACACCAAGTTACTTTTGCACAATACTCAGCATTTTGCACATTTCCATTGTCTTGTGTCTGTATCGTCCTGTTCTGTCTAGTTTTGCACTGTTTTGTCTTGTTTATTTTTGCAATTTATGCACACTGCACTTTATGTAGTCCTGGGTTTGTCCGTATATGTCATATATAGCACCAGGGTCTCGGAGGAACGCGGTCTCATTTCACTCTGTACAGTACCTCTGCACGTGGTTAAAATGACAATAAAAGCCACTTGACTTGACCTGTATTTTGTAGCAGTTGCTTGGAGACGAGCACCATACAGTTCAAATGAGCATACATTCCAAAATATGCAAATGAGCCCCATACATCATAATGCTGATGTTTGCTGTTCAGGGTATGAACGTTCTATGCTGAAAGTTTATAAATATACAACCTTTGACTGCTTGTTTTCAGTTGAACTTTTGCAAAGCTGAGGAGATTTTGGCTGCGATCACATCAAGTCCAAAGATGTTTAAACTTCTTTTTCACAGAAAGGTAAGTTTGAAGAGACTCGCAGCACATTTCTCTGAATGTTTTCTTATGGTAAATAAGCATTTTTGAAACTTTTAAGGAAGCTTCTTGGATGATTTCTGTAAAAACTGAATTTTGAATCCAAATGAAGGATATTGTATTTTCTTACCATATACTTTGTTTTATGCCATTACTGATGTTGCTTTTCTTGTTTCTAAACAGAAATCACACAAACAAAACGTGGCAGAGAAGGAAATTCCTTCTACATCTCATCAGAGGTAAAGAAATGCGCCGCTCTTTAATGCTGCTGGAGATATTTATAGCAGTGGTTTAGTTGGAGCTCTTGTTGGAGTGTAAATGTTAGTTGGAGTGTAAATGTACAAAATACATGATTTTGTTCCATTACAGTTATTAATTTTTATCTGCAATCTCCAGCATGTACTCCTTGTTAAAAATTTCCACTTTGAAAAATAACATTTACACTTTTGTCCTCATCAGCATCCCGGATGCTTGTGTTGCTGAAAATGGTCAAAAGAAGAAGAGAAAATGGAGACACCTCTGCTGTTCCTCGGTTTGCTTTTACACGAAACATATGAAATGCACATTCTCTTTAAATTGCACTTGTTAATTTAAAGTGACTTTACTTTTTTAATAAACTTATGTTTGTTCGTCCTCTGCAGCAAACTGACAGCGATGCAGAGGCAGAGAGCAACACTGTGAAGACACAAAAAAAGTGTCGCTGGTTTCTTTTTAAATTCTGGAAGGTATGTTTTATGGAAAGAGTCACTGTCATCAAGCATTTACTCATCACAGTTAAATGCGAAGAATTAAGAGCAATTTAGCACATCCATGTCCTCAAATTAGGTTCAAAGATGTTTAAAGTTTTTTTTTTCACAGAAAGGTAAGTTTGAAGAGACTTGCAGGATGTTTCTCTAAATATTTTTTATGGTAAATAAGCATTTTTGAATCTTTTAATGAAGTTTGATGGATGATTTCTGTAAAAACTGAATTTTGATCAGAACCAAATGAAGGATTTTGTATTTCATAGGACAAACTTTAAAACTCATTTTAAAGCATGAATAAATTGTTTTTAATTTATTTAAAGATATTCCTATATATCTGCTTCATGAGCTGACAGCTCACTGAAGTGATAAATAATATGAAATAATACCAAATTTTCTAACTGGACACTTTTCATGGAGAGACTCCCTTGGTATGTTTGTTTTATGCCATTACTGATGTTGGTTTTCTTGTTTCTAAACAGAAATTACACAAACAAAACGTGGCAGAGAAGGAAATTCCTTCTACGTCTCATCAGAGGTAAAGAAATGCGCCGCTCTTTAATGCTGCTGGAGATATTTATAGCAGTGGTTTAGTTGGAGCTCTTTTATTTCCCTTTTATTGGCATTTTTCTTCCACCTTGTGTATTTACATCTTTTTTACTACTTTTGGACGTCCTCCAAAATGTTTCAACTTCAAAGCTCATGCATACATGCGCATACACTGCTCAGAATCTTGACATCTTTCCTAATTTTGTGTTTGTGTTTTTACCTTTTTGGAGCAGTGTAGCATGCGGTGGGAAAAAAATAGAAAGTCAAACTGGGACTATAGACTGCTTCGGGTGAGTACACGTGGTGCACAAAGACTCACTTTGTCAAAGTGGAGAAAATGAATTATTTTACACTGATACTGTAAACGTTGCGCGTGTGTGTCAGGTTTCCAAACATCGGAAACACCTGCTACATGAACTCCTGCCTGCAGAGCCTCCTCAACATTGAGGAGTTCATAAGAGACATCAGGCGTCAGGGGGTTTTGTGGAGCACAGATCCAGAATCTCAGCTCTTAAGGTGCGCTACGTCAACCTTCTACTTTCTTCAAAAACCTGAAGAACAAAGAGATCTAACAGCAGAAATGTCTGTTTACCCTTCCTTTCTACAGAAGGCTTATTGATGTCAGGGACTGTCACGAGTCAACAGATTATGGCCTTAAAGATCACCACCTAAGAGCTTTTAAGAAGGCATTCAGCAGTCAAGCTCCTGAATACACCGGCAGTGCACAGAAAGTGCGTCAGCTATTTGGACATTTCGTTTTTTGCTTTACCTTCTGATTTTGATGTACTGTTTTAAATCTCTCTGCTTTTCTTTCAGGACGCTCATGAATTCCTAACATTATTCCTCGATGAGGTCAAAAGGCTCGCACCTCACCTGGAGAGGAACGCAGCTCTCCTGGGCCAAAGTTATAGCTGCCCAGTAGAAGACCATCACATTTTTAAAATGGAAAACATGAGGACATGCAAGAGGTAAGCCTGTCTTTCAGAAACGCAGAGCTGGTTGCAATATTTTCATATACCTCTTTTCCACGTACCTGATCTTTACTTTAACTACGTTACTCCTGAAATGTGTAGCTGCGGTCACCAATCATCACAGCAAGAGGAATTCACCAGCTTGTCTCTAGACCTTGTTCCAGAGGGGTCTATTATAAACATGTTAGAGACATACTTGAAGGTAAGATCACAAATTCCAATAGAGTTGTCGTATCAGCGATCTTAACACACCTTTTTTGTTAGTGTTTGTGTGCATGTGTGTGTGCATATGTTGAGATTTCTTTCTACCATAAAGCCTGTTTTCTCTGTGCTGTTGCTCAGGAACAAGAAATAGAATTTCGCTGTGATTGTGGAGGGACGGCCTCAGAACTGAAGTCGTCTTTTGATACACTGCCAAGGTGAGTAAGGTCACATCAGAATTGATCGACTGACCAGGTTTCCAAACTGTGGCGCATCAAATATCAGAGTTCTTCGAGACAATACTTGAGCAGTCGTTTTCTCCCATCTTCTGTTTGTGTTTGACACTCATTCTTCTTATTTTCTACCTTGTTTGTGTTTTTTTTCTTTTCTGCCAGAGTTCTGATCTTGCATCTGAAGAGGTTTGGCTTTACACAAACCTACAAGATTAAGAAGGTGGATGACCCCGTCAGGCTGCAGAGGGACTTGGTGGTGCCATCCAATCAGGTAAAAACAGACTGCAGAACGTCTCAGGCTACGTCCACACTAGCCCGGATAGATTTGAAAACTCCGTGTCCACACTGGCGTTTTCAGTCATTTTCAAATAGTTGTGCGTCTGCATTGAAACGGCCGAAAACGCTTACGTTCCAGTCCTGCGCATGCGCAAAAGTGAGTGAGAATTACAGAATTTGAAGAAAAGCTATCCGGAGCATGTACAAACTGATATTAATCTTTTTTAGGGCTGTCAAAGTTGAGAGCAATCAAAACAACTGCTGTCTAATGCACTCGGCTTATCTTTGTTTAATTGCTCACATGACTGCATCACATGACCAAAATGCGTCATCGTTTTAGAAAGTCTGCGTTTTCGAGTGTCCACACTGCGATGGGACAACTCCGTTTTGAAATGTATGCGTTTTCGAGAGCGTTTTCAAGATGCTGTGTTTTTCCTTGAGGAAAACGCCGTCTCGGTGTGGACGGGAGGTCAAAGCGGAGAGAAAACGATGCGTTTTCAAACGAAAACGCATTAGTGTGGACGTAGCCTCAGCAAATCAGCTTAATTATGGCACTGATGTGAGACTTTATGAAACTAACACTCTTTGGATTTGTTCCTTCTCAGGGTGGTGGCTGTTATAGTCTTTGCAGCATCATCAGTCATTATGGAGGCACAGAGTCAGGTAAAACAACAGACTTGTGACAAACAGAAAATGAAACTTGCTACTTTTCAGTGAAGGACTCACACACAAAAGCTTTTGATGTTCTAAGAAGCACTAAGTCAAAATCACTGTTTGCTTGAATCAGTTGACTTCCAGAAGTTGGATTCATTTGTCTTAATGTGATTTCAGGACACTACATCTGTAGTTCTGTCCATCCTGAGGAGAGTCAGCACTCTACATCAGATCGCTGGCTCACCTATAATGACGCACAGGTGCTCCACACAACTGGATCTGCAGTTTGTGAGGAACAGCAGCACTTGGCCTACATCCTGTTTTACAAGAGAAACGTAAGAAGACACAGCATCTCATCCTGAAGTGAGAGAATTTTTAAATGTCCTGTTACCTTGTTAACCAGTTTTGTCTTCATTCTCAGTTCTGAAACAGGAAATGGAAGGAAGGAAGGAAGTTAAGGTCATCATCATGCTGAGAAGGAAAAGCAGTCGTCCCAGCCCACCATCGCACACTGGAGGACAAGTATAGGTAAGTATTGCCCTCAGGAGGGAGGGTCCTGCCAGAGAGCCTGGTCCTCCCAAGATTTCTTCCTCCAGGAGGGAGTTTTTTCTTGCCACCGTCGCCCCACATTCACTGGTCTCATCAGCAGGGACATTTTTAACCTCCTAAGACCTGAACTTTCATGGCATGCATTTTTAATTCCTCTGTGCCATTTAGGTTGATTGGGACCCGATGAAGGTAAAAACCAAGACATCAGATTCAGACTATCTTTTTTTTGTTTCTCAAAAGAATGAGATCCACATATGAGGACATTCATTTTAAATTTCGATTGAACAGTGGCAGTGTCATGTCCTCCCTCATAAGTGGATATCAGGTTTTTGAAGAGCAAAATTTTGTATTTTGGTCTAGACAACCCAAAATGTTATGTCTACATATGTGGACACCAGGTCCTAGGAGGTTAAAACAAAATCTACTAGAGATCGTCCTTTTCTGGACCAGTGTTTGGCTTGCTCTCTGGGAACAACAAATTAGTGCTGTCAGCGTTAACGTCATTAGGTAAAATGACGTTAACACTGACAGCACTAATTTGTTGTTATTATTATTAATATTATTATTAATTTATTTGTAAAATAAATTAAATTTAAAAACCAAAGAAATGATTTAATTCTTTATTTTATTTTGTTTTATTAAAATCAAAATAACAACAAAAACAAAAATAACTAATAAAAAAATATTAAAAGTATTCAGCAGTGTTTTGTGAAATTTGTAATGAGCCTTAGTTAAGTTGATGTCACAGAAGTTTCTGAATCATTTAGATTGTTCAACAAACTGATTCACTCAGGTAAAGATGGTGAGCTGGAGCAATGGTACCCTTGGAGTTCAGTTTAAGTTTTCAGACAAATATTCCCTCGATCAGTTGCAGCTTCTGCTTTTAAATAAATGATTTAGCTGCAAATGTTTAGCTACAGGTAGCAAAGTCCAAAAGTGACACCAGCCAAACATGCAAAAAATGCAAGATGGTGGTGCGCACAGATACAGCGGCTCTATGCTCTCCACTTACCCAATTTCACTGTGCAAGAAACTGCACAATGACAATAAAAAGCTCTAAGTCTAAAACAGTTTCCTGTCCAGTAAAATCGGGCAATTATTCGCTCCAGAGTTTTATCCTACTCCAGGTGAGCAGCCATCGACTTGTAATGAGCCAGCTAAAACAATAATTTCTCAGTGGCTCTTCTGGCACCAACAAGTGGGTGTGTTCTTCCATCGTGCAAGTGTCACGACACACTGAACATGGTCTGAACATGGATTTTCCCTCGATATTTCTTTTTCACCAGTACTATGGGGTATTTGTGAATATCCATGACTGACCCGGCCAGGTGGCCAGCTGGTCTTTGGACAGGGTCACGGCAGTTTCAAGGTTCAACAAAATCCCTTTCACTGACAGACTGAAGGAAAGCTCCTCAAAAATGGAGGGTCTTCAAGCTCCTCAGTGGCAGGAAAAGGTTTCCCGGACCCAGTGTTGTATATTTGTTTCCCAAAAGATTGAACTAGTGGAGAGAAATCAGGTTCTGAAACCATCCAGAGGACAAAGTCTCCAACTGGTTTGTGGAAGTCCCGTTTCTCCAAATTAATCAGCGGGTGAAATGTCTCTTCATGGATGGTTTTGATTCTGTTGTTATTCACGAACAAAGCCGTCAAAGCAGCATATGAAAGAAAGTCATCTTTCATTGTTGTCTCCAGCGTGTTAAAAGAGAGATCGAGCTCAGTGATGAGTTTTGAAGCGGCTGCAGGGACTTCTCCAAGGTTTTGGCTCGAACAGTCGAAGGATGTTGTTCACAGTGGTGACACTGTTGACTGGTGATTGACAAGCACTGAGATACTAACATGACAAACACAAGAAACATCATGACTTATTCTCCTGAGTGCCTGCAAAACACAAACACAAAATCAAACTCAAAGCTTTTCTCTCAGATGCTGGTGTGGCACAATCTAATGATAAAAAAGGTCATGCTAACAGCTTTTGGAGCACAGCTGCACAAAATAACAGCTTTTGGAGCACAAAATGCATTACAGGTAAACCCAGTACCCAAACATGTTAACAAGGATAAAGAAAAAATCTGAAACAAAAGCAGGTAGTGTGGTGATTTATGTTGTGAGGATGCTTTCACTCCCATCAAAGTCACCCAGTGTTGAGAACCCAAATGAGCCCAAAAACCTCAAGTGGCTGCAACCAACAGCGAACGTCAAGAAGTGGATACTTGCATGTTGAGCCAGAAACATGCAGAAAACCCAAAAGAGGCAAGACAGCACATCTTGGTCCCACTCAGGCAGTACGAACACCTGGAAAGAGGAGCCCACAGTTCAGACCCAAGGTCACTGGTAAGGACACCAGCCAGTTATAAGTCTAGTTTTAATTTTCATTTTAGTTAGTGTTATGGCCTTTCTAAGGGTGGCCAGACCATAATATAAGGGTGATCCACCCCTGTCTGACCCCAAGCAGCACATCACACAACCAGTACAATTTTGATGGTGATTTTTTTTCACAGTGATTGAATTCTAACAAAGGAAAGGAGCGAACTATAGCTTCGGGGTGGACCCCAAAACAACAAACAAAAGGGACCGTATCTAAAGGATGTACAAAACTTATTTATGAAAAGAATAAAACCAAATGACAATGTCTTATCTCCCTAACTAAGAAAAACATGAGAAAAGGGTAATCAAATAAAAAGGCAGTCCACCCCTACATGCTCCTGTATAAAGAGACGGGTAACACAAAGCCTGCAGGTTGAGGTCCATGGCGGTGTCATCTTATATGTTGTCTCCAGGTCATTAGCCAATCTGTATGGGCTGTCCCATGGATGCACCAATCACGGAAAGGCACCTGCACACTCAGATTTACATATGAGACAACATTACGACAACAGTCGTAACATTAACTAAAAATGTTTTTCACCATCTCGTTTTAACTTCTGGTTTAGCTTCAGCTAACTAAAACTAAATGGACCTTGGAAATAATCACATCTTAATAGAGTGAACCATAGACTGTATAAAAGATAGGACCATTGCAACTTGACTGCAGCACTTCACCCTTTCACATAGTCCCAGCTCTTCTCTGTCATGTTTTATGGTGCTGCAAATGTCTTCAGTTGGTGAAAGGTCTGGGCTGCTGGTGTCTTGTTGTGCTTGCTATGCATCCCTGACTCGTTTCTTCTTTCTGCATCAAGTAAGGAATGTAGTGAAAGTTCCCAAGAGGTTAAAAACACAACTGAAAAAAGGCCATCAGACCTGAGTTGGGACACTTGGATTATGGAGCTTCTGGACCAAGAGAGTGGATGGGAGCATGTGTTTAACAAGTAAGAGTATAACGTCCCCCAAAATGTCCCTAACTAAGAAAAACATGAGAAAAGGGTAATCAAATAAAAAGGCAGTCCACCCCTACATGCTCCTGTATAAAGAAACAGGTAACACAAAGCCTGCAGGTTGAGGTCCATGGCGGTGTCATCTTATATGTTGTCTCCAGGTCAAGGAGACAACATATAACATGGATAGACAGACAGATTTCAAAATAGCCAGCTGGAATGTTAAGGGGTTGAATAACGGGATTAAGAGGAAGAAAATATTAACATATCTAAAGTTATTGTAACCCACCTAAAATTTGCCTCATGAAAATGAACTGCTGTTCCCAAAGAATGTCAGTAGGTGGCACTATGAGATTGTTTAGTGCTTGTGAACTTGAGTTGAGAACTGTAGAGAAGGAGAATAGCGCTAAGGCTACGTATGCTGGTCGGAGCTACTCACCGAGTTTTTCTTTAATCCTTGTTCAAGAAAAAGGTTGTGTGTGAAGACACAAATTGGATTTTACTTTTCCGCTTGTTGATGCTGATGTACCTCTGTTTTTGTGTTTTTTGTTCATTTCCGGTGAGTTGACTAACTGCGCTAGCATAGCAAGCTAATCGTCAGCTAATCATTAGCTTAGTATAATGTAAATTTCATGTGTTCCTTTTAAGTGCTGTATTATCTTTTTATTTCTTCACTTGTGAATGTTTTAAACCAATCGGAAATATTTCTTTGGAAGCTAGTAGGTAAGTTTTATTTATTGTAATGAGATGATAAATATGAGCAGTCTTTGGCTAAATAGTACTGCGACCATGTTTTGCACTTTCCTCGTGCATCAGTAATGTACATTCTCTCAATTCATTGGATTGATGTGACTGCTGTTCACAAAATATGAGATTTGAGTTAAATTTGTATGATGTGGAAATTGTTTTAAGGTTCTTTGATTAATTTTATTATTGATTGCATTAAGTCGTTATATACAAAGAGTGAGAGACATTTGGTCACTAGTGTTGATTAAGTTGTTATATGATATTCATGTAAAATATGTTCACTGCCCTGTGCAGGTTGGTTTTTTTGTTGGAGTCTAAAGTTGCGAGCCAGGATTCCGGATCCCCAGCTGCGATGCAGGAAAGATTTCCAGCCTACTTAAAGTGACAACTGCGTGACTTCTTGACAGATAAGCTTATGAGATCTCAGAACAATACACTACCCGGGTAGTACTACTAACATTAACACTATACTCACACACCTGAACTGAAAAGACTGAAAAGAACTCTGAACACTGAACTCTGAACTCTAAAACTGAATACACAGACTGACAAATATGGACAATTGGAACTGTTGTGAACTGTTGAATGACTGTTTTTGGTTTGTTTTGAATAAATGTTGACTGTTCTTTGAGCTGTGTGTCATTCGCGCCTTAGTCGATTCCTAGACACCATAAGCCTAAGATCCTAACTTTCTCTACATTCAGTAGTGGTAAAGTATCGTGTGTTACATTATCAAGAGTTGATATAGCCTTTATTCAAGAAATGCACACGTGTAAGTCAGAAGCCTTAAAACTTAAATGTTCCTGGGTAGGTAAAGTCTTTTCCAGTCCTGGAACTGGTAAAAGTAGGGGAGTGTCGGTTCTGATTCATAAAGCAGTTAGCTTTACTGAAACAAAAGTAATAACAGATAAGGAAGGTAGATTTATATTGGTTTATGGACAACTACTGGACACACCAATAATTTTATGTAATATCTATGCACCTAATGCGGACATACTCACCTTTTTTCATAACCTGTCACAGTATCTTTTGGAATTAGAAGGTGCACAAATAGTGGTAGGAGGAGATTTTAATCAAATACTGGATCAAGACCTAGATAGATCGCTTCCTAGGACAGGCACAGAGAGTAAATCTGTAGTTGCCATAAGGCAGATGACCTCAGGTTTAGGTCTGAATGATATTTGGCGGACAATGCATCCAGAAGGCAGGGAATATTCCTTTTACTCTCCGCCTCATAATGTTTATACTAGAATCGACTACTTTCTTATTTCTGAAGCCTTAGTGAATAACTCTATAGATTCAAGTATTGGTAACTAAGCTGTAGTGCCTCTTCACCTCA
The DNA here is from genome assembly GCF_041146795.1 of Maylandia zebra. Classification (NCBI taxonomy): domain Eukaryota; kingdom Metazoa; phylum Chordata; class Actinopteri; order Cichliformes; family Cichlidae; genus Maylandia; species Maylandia zebra. The sequence continues at coordinate 26,208,269 of NC_135187.1, forward strand.
CTGTGCAATACCTTTTGTGCAATACTTTTGTAAATAGTCAACGGTGCAATAGACTCAATACTTGAAATGTGCAATTCTTGAAATGTGCAATTCACTTGTATTTTTATTTTTATTCCTATTTATTCTATTTATCCCCTTCGTATATTTTATTTATATTGTCTCTGTATTTATATATATATATATGTGTGTGTGTGTGTGTGTGTGTGTGTGTGTATTATATATATATATATATATATATAAAATATTCTGTAACTCTGTAACTTCTGTCGGTGCTGTGCTTTTTTGGAAATCGAATTTCCCAGAGGAACCCACCCGAGGGATTAATAAAGTTCTATCTAATCTAATCTAATCTAATATAGTATTCTCGGACCATGTGCCAATTTTTCTATGTCTTGAAAATATTTTACAGATTCCTCAAAGCCGCAGATAGGAATGAACTGGTCTGCATTGGTGCATCATATCTTTATTCTCTTCCCCCTCCTGCCCCCCCCCCCCCCCCCCCCTCTTTCTTAAATAGATAACTATCATATCTGATATCATATCTCACAGTACAATAATATTGAATGGGTTGCATTGTTGTATTTTGTCATGTTTCTCAGGTCTTTGTCTGAATTTCTACGAACATTATTGCTAAGGATTGTCTTATTGCATTGGAGTCACACTGGGTTAAATATGTACACTTGGGTTTTAAGGGGTATTTATTATTTTCTTCTTTTTTTTGGGTTGTATGGAAGCCCCAAACGCAATTTCATTGTTCTTGACAATGACAATAAATAAATAAATACTAATACTAAATACTAAATGTGTCCTTAATTAAAGACTCTGGGTTTATTAAATTGATAAGCGATGAAATACAATTTTACAAACAGACAAATAATCGAGAGGACACTACATTGGCTACTTGGTGGGATGCTGTTAGGGAAAATATTCTAAAACACTTCTTCAGTAAAGACTCAGAGAAGAGAAACACACAGAACTTCTTGCTAGCAAGGGCAGCCTCCAGACTGAGACTCGCGCTGAGCTTTGCCCTTGTCTTTATTTTATACTTCAGTGTGTGTGTGTGTGTGTTACTGCTTGTCAAAGGGTCATATACATAAAAGCACAAAAGGTACATCCTTGGTCACAAAGAGGGTAGTCTCCCCCACCCTAGATGGTTCACCCTAGATAACACGGTGGGGAAGTCCAGCAGTTCATCTAAACAAAAGGCACTTAGACTAAAACAGACATAGCTATGTTAAAACAATAAAACAAGGTGCAACCTCTCATGCTCCCAGGACGTGGGGGTGCATTCCTGGGGTGCACACCAAGCCTGCAGCCTGTTAGAGATCACACATCCTGTCACTACACAATTAATTATATGCCTCTAAGCATACATGGTTAAATATTTCCTAATACAAATAACTACAAGCAGTATTCTACCATATGCAAACTTATATCACTAAAAGATTATACTGACTACTAAATACAATTTTCCATTGACAGATGCTATGAAGGCATACTTAAGGCGGAGGACAATTTCTTACGCTTCCTTTAAAAAGAAGGCAGCTAACAAGAATATCATTACGTTAGAAGCCAAATTAAAGGCACTTGAGGCAGTACATTCCCATACAAAAGACAGAGTTACGTTGAATAAAATTGTTAAAGTTAAATATAAGTTGAATGTACTGTACAACAGAAAGGCAGAATACGCTTTATTTCGCATTAATCAAGCATATTGGGAAATGGGAGAAAAGCCGAGTCGTTTATTAGCATACCGTCTTAAACAGAAAGACAGTATGAACCATATCCCAGGCATACGACAATCAGATGGGGTTATTTTAACTTCTTTTAGACATATAAATGATGGATTCAGGGCCTTTTACAATAATCTTTATTCTACACAAGGGAGTTTAGATGAACAGAAATTCGAAGCATTCTTTACTGATTTAAACCTGCCACAGCTTTCTACTACTGACCAGCAGATTATAGATGCTCCAATTACAGTGGAGGAGATTACCCGTGCAATTAACAGTATGCCACTTAATAAAGCTCCAGGATTAGATGGGTTACCATTGGATTTCTATAGAGCATTTGAGGATATGTTAAGTCCCCTGTTGCTCGATGTTTATAATGAGGCGTTCAAAGTAGGCTCATTACCTCAGTCAATGCACTCTGGACTTATAACATTTATTCTTAAAACTGGGAAAGACCCTTTAGACCCAAGTGGTTACCGCCCCATATCTTTGCTGAATTCTGACCAAAAAATCTTGGCAAAGGTCTTAGCGGGTCGATTAAAAGTAGTAATGGCGAAAATAATTCATGCAGACCAATCTGGTTTTGTTCCAAACCGCTATGGTTCAGATAATATTAGGCGGTTGGTTAATTTGCAAAATTATGTATATGATTCAGTATATCCAACAGTGGCCCTATCGCTGGATGCTGCACAAGCTTTTGATTGTGTTGAGTGGGATTATCTGTTTAAGACATTAGAAAAGTTTGGTTTTGGTGACAATTTTATTAGGTGGATAAAGATATTATATGATTCGCCTTCAGCGCGAGTATTGACGAATGGGCTCATATCAGACCTATTCCTTTTACTGAGATCCACAAAAATGGGTTGTCCCCTTAGCCCCGGTCTTTTTGTAATTGCTATAGAGCCTTTGGCACAAAAACTGAGAAATAATGTAAATATATTTGAAATTTCGATGGGTAATAGTCAACATAAGCTTCTATTATATACAGATGATGTGTTGTTACTTATGACCCAGCCTGGGAAGTCAATTCCAGCCCTATTAGAATGTATAGAAAGCTTTACGCTGCTTTCAGGGTATCGCGTCAACTGGGATAAATCAGAGGCAATGCCTATGTCAGGACACTGCCCCCATACTTTATTTAAACAGTTGGGAGTGTCATGGTTCTGGGTCAGTTTCAACCCAGTATTTTGAGTTTTGATTGATTAGTTTATTTTTGAATGTTTGTTGTGGTTTTGGGCGCTATGAGTATTATTATTATTATTATTATTATTAGAATTCTATGTTTCTGTTTATTCATGTTTAAGGATTTGTTCTCGGTTGTATCTCACGTTTAGTTTAGTTCAGGTTCCATGTGTCATTCTGTCTGTCTCTCAGTGTCAGGTCTGCGTCTTGGTGTAGTGTTCTCGTTTCCTGTTTTATTGTGAAGGTCTGCGTCCCATGTGAGTGTGTTCAGTTTTACCTCTGTTTCGTCTTGTTGATTATTCCCAGCTGTGTCCACCACCTGTGTGTAATTCCCCTGTGTTTCTCTGTGTGTATTTAAGTCGTGTCCTCTGTCATTGTAGTTGCTGGTCCGTCTGTGTTTTCCACCATGTTTCATCCGTGTGTTCCCTGCCGTCACCATCTTGTACCGTCGTCCACCTTGCTTCATGTTTGAGTTCCGGTTCGTATTCAGTAGTTTAGTTGTCTCCAGTCTAGTTTAGTTTGTGCTCCATTTGCTGTTTGTCTATATTTATTTCGTGTCCAATAAACCACCTTCACTCCTCCACTACTGCCTGCGATTGATCCTCATTTATTATTTTTATACGGCTTATCTCACTCGCCGTGACAGTACGCACCAGCCAGCTATGGATCCAGCGGCATTCAGTCCACCCAGGGAGCTTCGGGAGGCCGTTATCGACTCTGCTTCTAGATTAATTAACCAGTGGTTAGAGCATGAGGGAGACGCCTCTCTTTACACTGTGGAAGCCAACCTACAACACCTTATTTCCGGTTATCCCTGGCTATTGGACTCTCTGCATCCGCTCGTGCAGAGTTTCGTTCTCCACGAGCTTCACCTACACCCCCCCGCCGCTACCGCAATTTTTTGTGTTTCTACTGAGGATAACAATGATTTCTCACCCATGGCCATAGCTTCTAAGACTGCCTGTTCTGAACCCTCGTTCCATGTTTATGACCGTGTCCGCTCCATTGTCCCATCCTCACTTCCATCCCAGTCAAATGCCAGGCCTGTAATGCTGCCCTCAGTTCAGTCAGCAGCCGCGCTGCCCTCAGTTCAGTCAGCAGCCGCGCTGCCCTCAGTTCAGTCACCCACTCCACCACTTATTACAACTCCACTACAGTCGTCTCCGCTACCTGTAGGTCACTCTGTAGCCGCTTCGCTGCCTATTGCTCTGTCGCCACCAGTTCAGCTGTCTGTCCGCTCGTTTACTCAGCCACCATCCTCACTATCTCATTCAAAGCAGGGAACACACTTCACCACAATATCTGCTGGTTCTCTTAAGCTGGCCATGTCAGAGACAGTTGCTCCCTCTAGGGCCTCCCCAGAGGCTGGGTGTCAGTCACCAGCCAACTCTGGACCCCTAGAGGTCAAGACGCCAGCGCCAGCAGCCTCACCGGAGAACTCACCAGAACAGTCTCAGCTCTCAGCACCCCCTGAGAGTTCAAGTGAGTTCACCCGTCCGCCTCCGTCCTCTGCTGAGTGTATTGGGGAACACTTTCAGCCCTCTGAGGACTGCATCCCACTGTTGCTGCCTGAGTCTAGCCACTGTGCTGCTCAGTCCCAGCCAGTGTCCACACTGGCAGAGGTCTCCGTGCCTGCTGCTTCAGTGTCTGTTTCCACTGGAGGGCCAGAGGGGCCCGTCCAGTCTCAAGCCATGTTAGCTGGGGGTTCAGGTGAACCCAGCCAGCATCCTGCCTCGTCGGCTGGAGGGCCTGAGGAGCCCAGCCAGCCTCAAGTGTCGTCAGCTGGGGGTTCGGGAGAACCCAGCCAGCCTCAACTGTCGTCAGCTGGGGGGCCCGAGTTGCCCGTCCAGCCTCAAGCCAAGTCAGATGGTGGGTCTGAGGAGCCCACCCAGCACCATGCCTCGTCTGCTGGGGGTCCTGGAGGACCCAGCAAGCACATCCTCACGTCTGCTGACGGTCCGGGGAAGTTTGTTTAGCCACCACCTGCTGAATCATCCCCTGTGGCTTCTACACCGTTGCCTGCATCCACATCACCTCCTGCAGCATCACTGCCTGCAGCATCACCACTGTCTGGTTCCGCAGCCGTCCCGCTGCCGTGCCTTCATCCACGCCTGGTCCAGCCTCCGTGCCTTCATCTGGTCCGGCTCCGCCTTCGTCTGGCCCTGCCTCGTCTTCGTTTGGTCCGGCTTCAGCTCCGCCTTCATCTGGTCCGGCTTCAGCTCCGCCTTCGTCTGGTCCTGCCTCGTCTTCGTCTGGTCCTGCCTCGTCTGGTCCTGCGGTTGCCACACCGCCATCAGAGCCAGCTCGACCCGTTCTGCCTCGCCTCTGCCGGCCGTTTTCCGGGCCTCTAAGTTGGCATCATGGCCTTCGGGGACAGCCTCCGGAAAGAGTTCGTCGCCGCCGCTGGCATCGCGGCCGACCTCCGGACCTGCTCAGTGGCCGCCACTGCCTTCCAAGTGGTCGGCCTCCAGAACTGTTTGCCCATCACCGCCGTTGCCGTGTGCACGGTCGGCCTCCAGAACTGTTTGCCCGTCGCCGCCGTTGCCGTGTGCACGGCCGGCCTCCAGAACTGTCTTGGTCCTTGTGTTGTCGACCCCCTGAACTTTTCTTAGACTCTTGTTGAGCTCTAGTTTGGTTTTGTTTTTGATCTGTTTTCGTGGACTGTTTTCTTGTGTTTTTGGACTGGTTTTGGCCTTCATCTGGTCCGGCTCCGCCTTCGTCTGGCCCTGCCTCGTCTTCGTTTGGTCCGGCTTCACCTCCGCCTTCATCTGGTTGGGCTTCAGCCCCTTGTTTTTGGTTTCATTCTGGAGATATGTCCAAATACATAGTTCATTATCGAAGTGGCTGGGAACCCCTTTGAGTTGTCCTGTGGGCAGCCCTGTGGAAGTCCTGCTCTCAAGATCATCCTTGGGTAAAGGCATTACCTCTAAGATTTATCACTTATTGCAAGAACGGTCAGCTGACCCTCTCCTTAAAGTTAAGGGCTACTGGGCCCAGGGCATGGCATTGGACATATCTTCAGTTGAATGGGATTCATGTTTTCAAAATATTAATACTATGTATAAAGAAACAGGCAGTAGATTGATTCAATTTAAGATAATCCATAGGTGGCATCGAACACCGCAACAATTGTATAAATGGAACCTGGCCTCTACGGACGAATGTTGGAGATGTGATGGTCAAAATGCTTTGATTTTACATATCTTATGGAGCTGTTCGGCACTTCGGGATTGGTGGGAAAATATAATGGAGGTAATTTTCAGTGTTTTAAAAAGGAGATTTGTTATCTCACCAAAACAGTCCATACTTGGTATAACCACAGAAATTTCTGATGTACAGGGAGTGCAGAATTATTAGGCAAATGAGTATTTTGTCCACATCATCCTCTTCATGCATGTTGTCTTACTCCAAGCTGTATAGGCTCGAAAGCCTACTACCAATTAAGCATATTAGGTGATGTGCATCTCTGTAATGAGAAGGGGTGTGGTCTAATGACATCAACACCCTATATCAGGTGTGCATAATTATTAGGCAACGTCCTTTCCTTTGGCAAAATGGGTCAAAAGAAGAACTTGACAGGCTCAGAAAAGTCAAAAATAGTGAGATATCTTGCAGAGGGATGCAGCAGTCTCAAAATTGCAAAGCTTCTGAAGCGTGATCATCAAACAATCAAGCGTTTCATTCAAAATAGTCAACAGGGTCGCAAGAAGCGTGTGGAAAAACCAAGGCGCAAAATAACTGCCCATGAACTGAGAAAAGTCAAGCGTGCAGCTGCCAAGATGCCACTTGCCACCAGTTTGGCCATATTTCAGAGCTGCAACATCACTGGAGTGCCCAAAAGCACAAGGTGTGCAATACTCAGAGACATGGCCAAGGTAAGAAAGGCTGAAAGACGACCACCACTGAACAAGACACACAAGCTGAAACGTCAAGACTGGGCCAAGAAACATCTCAAGATTGATTTTTCTAAGGTTTTATGGACTGATGACATGAGAGTGAGTCTTGATGGGCCAGATGGATGGGCCCGTGGCTGGATTGGTAAAGGGCAGAGAGCTCAATCCGACTCAGATGCCAGCAAGGTGGAGGTGGAGTACTGGTTTGGGCTGGTATCATCAAAGATGAGCTTGTGGGGCCTTTTCGGGTTGAGGATGGAGTCAAGCTCAACTCCCAGTCCTACTGCCAGTTTCTGGAAGACACCTTCTTCAAGCAGTGGTACAGGAAGAAGTCTGCATCCTTCAAGAAAAACATGATTTCCATGCAGGACAATGCTCCATCACACGCGTCCAAGTACTCCACAGCGTGGCTGGCAAGAAAGGGTATAAAAGAAGAAAAACTAATGACATGGCCACCTTGTTCACCTGATCTGAACCCCATTGAGAACCTGTGGTCCATCATCAAATGTGAGATTTACAAGGAGGGAAAACAGTACACCTCTCTGAACAGTGTCTGGGAGGCTGTGGTTGCTGCTGCACGCAATGTTGATGGTGAACAGATCAAAACACTGACAGAATCCATGGATGGCAGGCTTTTGAGTGTCCTTGCAAAGAAAGGTGGCTATATTGGTCACTGATTTGTTGTTGTTTTGTTTTTGAATGTCAGAAATGTATATTTGTGAATGTGGAGATGTTATATTGGTTTCACTGGTAAAAATAAATAATTGAAATGGGTATATATTTGTTTTTTGTTAAGTTGCCTAATAATTATGCACAGTAATAGTCACCTGCACACACAGATATCCCCCTAAAATAGCTCAAACTAAAAACAAAAACTACTTCCAAAAACATTCAGCTTTGATATTAATGAGTTTTTTGGGTTCATTGAGAACATGGTTGTTGTTCAATAATAAAATTATTCCTCAGAAATACAACTTGCCTAATAATTCTGCACTCCCTGTAGATTTTTCCAGTTATACAAAAAGATGGATTATTTTGGCTCTTACTACGGCCAAACGGGTCCTGCTAAGACATTGGCGGAAAAAGAACCCCCCCTCCCTATGAAGAGTGGCTAAAGACAATGGCTAAGTTGGCGTCTTACGAAAAAGTGACTTATGGTTTATTAGACAAATTGCATCAATATGATTGTATTTGGTCCCCCTTTACAAGCTGGCTTTCTGTAACTTGAAGAACAGAGGAGTAATGACAGAGTGGTGGTGTGGGAATTGGTGTGCGAAGAAAGAATAGGATAACTTCCCTTTGTTTTGTTTTTTGTTGTTGTGTTTTGTTTTTGTTTGTTTGTTTTTTAAACTATTTATTTATGTAGTTATCCTTAAGCTCTGTTATTGAAGTTTAAAATGAAATAAATAAAAATTGTTGATGATAAAAAAAAGTTTAAACTTCAAAGCTCATGCATGCATGCACATCCAGTGCTCAGTGTCTAATTGTGTGTTTGTGTTTTTATCTTTTTGCAGTAGCGCAGTGAAACATTTGGGCGGTGGATAAATAATGGAAAATAAAATTCAGACTACAGACGGCTTCAGGTGAGTACACGTGGTGCACAAGGACCAAAGCTCACCTTCTCAACCTGGACAAAATGAATTATTTTACACTGATACTGTAAACTTTTGTTTGTGTGTCAGGTTTCCATACATCGGAAGCAGCTGCTGCATCTGTAATTCTGTCCGTCCCGAGGAGAGTCCACACTCTACATCCTTGGCTCACCTATAATGACGCACAGGTGCTGCACACAACTAGATCTGCAGCTTGTGAGGAACAGCAGCACTCAGCCTACATCCTGTTTTACAAGATTAACGTAAGAAGACACAGCATCTCATCCTGAAGTGAGAGAATGGCACGCCAGCTGCAGCCTAATCCAGTCTCTCTTCTTTTCTTTTTTCGGTGCCCAGACACCCTTCAGTTTCATCATGTCATCCCTAACAATACAATGTAGAGTTGGATGGAGGATGAAGACAGCAGAGAGCAAAAGAAACAGGTAAGAGCAGACAGGTAGTCAGAGTTAACAAAAACTTTTAAAGCCAGTGTAGCTTCTGTTTTGAACACATTTATTGATGACAATTTTACATAAATAAGCAGTGTGTTATACTGTTATCAGATGTGGAGTCTCACGAACCACTTTAATAGTGACTTGTGTCTCAAATACTGTTTATTTGTCTTAGTTACAGATAGTGAAATAAAAATGGAACGAGAAGCGTAGGATTTTGAATTGATACCATTGGTGCATCTACTAAAGTTCTGGGGTCAGTTTGAATATCAGTGACCTTGACCTTGAGTTCAAGTTTTCTGAAAATCTTGTGAATGCTACAACTCTGTGACGAGAAGTAAGTCTCCTAGGTCTTTAAATTTGTATATAGGTGAATCTAGTAGGAAGCTGAAGGGTTGCACTGCGGGCCATCTGTAGAGGTGTAGAGTCAACAACCTGTCTGTGAACGTGGACAAAACAAAAGAGATTGTTGACTTCAGGAGAGCACAGTGGGATCACTGCCCACTTAACATGAATGGATCCTCTGTGGAGGTCGTCAAGAGCACCAGATTTCTTGGTGTCCACCTGGCGGAGAACCTCTCCTGCTCCCTCAACACCAGCTCCATAACCAAGAAGGCCCAGCAGCGTCTCTACTTCAAGCAGAAGCTGAGGAAAGCCCATCTCCCACCATCCATTCTCACCACCTTTTACAGTGGGACTAACAAGAGCATCCTAAGTAGCTGCATCACTGTCTGGTATGGTAACTGCAGCGTATTAGATCGCAGTACCCTACAACGGATTGTGAGAGCAGCTGAGAAGATCATTGGAGTCCCTCTCCCCTCCTTATAACACCCGCTTGCTGGAGGACCCCACACAGCCTTCAAACACACTCTTCACCCTGCTGCCTTCTGGAAAGAGGTCCCAGAACATCCGGGCCCTCGCTACCAAACTACGGAAAAGTTTCTTCCCACAAGCCGTCAGACCCCTGAACACTCAGTGACTGCACTGGCACACGCACACCTTCACACATGTCACTACCAAGCACTTATCTGCAGTATCTCACACTCATACACATACATACAGACACCAAGTTACTTTTGCACAATACTCAGCATTTTGCACATTTCCATTGTCTTGTGTCTGTATCGTCCTGTTCTGTCTAGTTTTGCACTGTTTTGTCTTGTTTATTTTTGCAATTTATGCACACTGCACTTTATGTAGTCCTGGGTTTGTCCGTATATGTCATATATAGCACCAGGGTCTCGGAGGAACGCGGTCTCATTTCACTCTGTACAGTACCTCTGCACGTGGTTAAAATGACAATAAAAGCCACTTGACTTGACCTGTATTTTGTAGCAGTTGCTTGGAGACGAGCACCATACAGTTCAAATGAGCATACATTCCAAAATATGCAAATGAGCCCCATACATCATAATGCTGATGTTTGCTGTTCAGGGTATGAACGTTCTATGCTGAAAGTTTATAAATATACAACCTTTGACTGCTTGTTTTCAGTTGAACTTTTGCAAAGCTGAGGAGATTTTGGCTGCGATCACATCAAGTCCAAAGATGTTTAAACTTCTTTTTCACAGAAAGGTAAGTTTGAAGAGACTCGCAGCACATTTCTCTGAATGTTTTCTTATGGTAAATAAGCATTTTTGAAACTTTTAAGGAAGCTTCTTGAATGATTTCTGTAAAAACTGAATTTTGAATCCAAATGAAGGATATTGTATTTTCTTACCATATACTTTGTTTTATGCCATTACTGATGTTGCTTTTCTTGTTTCTAAACAGAAATCACACAAACAAAACGTGGCAGAGAAGGAAATTCCTTCTACGTCTCATCAGAGGTAAAGAAATGCGCCGCTCTTTAATGCTGCTGGAGATATTTATAGCAGTGGTTTAGTTGGAGCTCTTGTTGGAGTGTAAATGTTAGTTGGAGTGTAAATGTACAAAATACATGATTTTGTTCCATTACAGTTATTAATTTTTATCTGCAATCTCCAGCATGTACTCCTTGTTAAAAATTTCCACTTTGAAAAATAACATTTACACTTTTGTCCTCATCAGCATCCCGGATGCTTGTGTTGCTGAAAATGGTCAAAAGAAGAAGAGAAAATGGAGACACCTCTGCTGTTCCTCGGTTTGCTTTTACACGAAACATATGAAATGCACATTCTCTTTAAATTGCACTTGTTAATTTAAAGTGACTTTACTTTTTTAATAAACTTATGTTTGTTCGTCCTCTGCAGCAAACTGACAGCGATGCAGAGGCAGAGAGCAACACTGTGAAGACACAAAAAAAGTGTCGCTGGTTTCTTTTTAAATTCTGGAAGGTATGTTTTATGGAAAGAGTCACTGTCATCAAGCATTTACTCATCACAGTTAAATGCGAAGAATTAAGAGCAATTTAGCACATCCATGTCCTCAAATTAGGTTCAAAGATGTTTAAAGTTTTTTTTTTCACAGAAAGGTAAGTTTGAAGAGACTTGCAGGATGTTTCTCTAAATATTTTTTATGGTAAATAAGCATTTTTGAATCTTTTAATGAAGTTTGATGGATGATTTCTGTAAAAACTGAATTTTGATCAGAACCAAATGAAGGATTTTGTATTTCATAGGACAAACTTTAAAACTCATTTTAAAGCATGAATAAATTGTTTTTAATTTATTTAAAGATATTCCTATATATCTGCTTCATGAGCTGACAGCTCACTGAAGTGATAAATAATATGAAATAATACCAAATTTTCTAACTGGACACTTTTCATGGAGAGACTCCCTTGGTATGTTTGTTTTATGCCATTACTGATGTTGGTTTTCTTGTTTCTAAACAGAAATTACACAAACAAAACGTGGCAGAGAAGGAAATTCCTTCTACGTCTCATCAGAGGTAAAGAAATGCGCCGCTCTTTAATGCTGCTGGAGATATTTATAGCAGTGGTTTAGTTGGAGCTGTTTTATTTCCCTTTTATTGGCATTTTTCTTCCACCTTGTGTATTTACATCTTTTTTACTACTTTTGGACGTCCTCCAAAATGTTTCAACTTCAAAGCTCATGCATACATGCGCATACACTGCTCAGAATCTTGACATCTTTCCTAATTTTGTGTTTGTGTTTTTACCTTTTTGGAGCAGTGTAGCATGCGGTGGGAAAAAAATAGAAAGTCAAACTGGGACTATAGACTGCTTCGGGTGAGTACACGTGGTGCACAAAGACTCACTTTGTCAAAGTGGAGAAAATTAATTATTTTACACTGATACTGTAAACGTTGCGCGTGTGTGTCAGGTTTCCAAACATCGGAAACACCTGCTACATGAACTCCTGCCTGCAGAGCCTCCTCAACATTGAGGAGTTCATAAGAGACATCAGGCGTCAGGGGGTTTTGTGGAGCACAGATCCAGAAGCTCAGCTCTTAAGGTGCGCTACGTCAACCTTCTACTTTCTTCAAAAACCTGAAGAACAAAGAGATCTAACAGCAGAAATGTCTGTTTACCCTTCCTTTCTACAGAAGGCTTATTGATGTCAGGGACTGTCACGAGTCAACAGATTATGGCCTTAAAGATCACCACCTAAGAGCTTTTAAGAAGGCATTCAGCAGTCAAGCTCCTGAATACACCGGCAGTGCACAGAAAGTGCGTCAGCTATTTGGACATTTCGTTTTTTGCTTTACCTTCTGATTTTGATGTACTGTTTTAAATCTCTCTGCTTTTCTTTCAGGACGCTCATGAATTCCTAACATTATTCCTCGATGAGGTCAAAAGGCTCGCACCTCACCTGGAGAGGAACGCAGCTCTCCTGGGCCAAAGTTATAGCTGCCCAGTAGAAGACCATCACATTTTTAAAATGGAAAACATGAGGACATGCAAGAGGTAAGCCTGTCTTTCAGAAACGCAGAGCTGGTTGCAATATTTTCATATACCTCTTTTCCACGTACCTGATCTTTACTTTAACTACGTTACTCCTGAAATGTGTAGCTGCGGTCACCAATCATCACAGCAAGAGGAATTCACCAGCTTGTCTCTAGACCTTGTTCCAGAGGGGTCTATTATAAACATGTTAGAGACATACTTGAAGGTAAGATCACAAATTCCAATAGAGTTGTCGTATCAGCGATCTTAACACACCTTTTTTGTTAGTGTTTGTGTGCATGTGTGTGTGCATATGTTGAGATTTCTTTCTACCATAAAGCCTGTTTTCTCTGTGCTGTTGCTCAGGAACAAGAAATAGAATTTCGCTGTGATTGTGGAGGGACGGCCTCAGAACTGAAGTTGTCTTTTGATACACTGCCAAGGTGAGTAAGGTCACATCAGAATTGATCGACTGACCAGGTTTCCAAACTGTGGCGCATCAAATATCAGAGTTCTTCGAGACAATACTTGAGCAGTCGTTTTCTCCCATCTTCTGTTTGTGTTTGACACTCATTCTTCTTATTTTCTACCTTGTTTGTGTTTTTTTTCTTTTCTGCCAGAGTTCTGATCTTGCATCTGAAGAGGTTTGGCTTTACACAAACCTACAAGATTAAGAAGGTGGATGACCCCGTCAGGCTGCAGAGGGACTTGGTGGTGCCATCCAATCAGGTAAAAACAGACTGCAGAACGTCTCAGGCTACGTCCACACTAGCCCGGATAGATTTGAAAACTCCGTGTCCACACTGGCGTTTTCAGTCATTTTCAAATAGTTGTGCGTCTGCATTGAAACGGCCGAAAACGCTTACGTTCCAGTCCTGCGCATGCGCAAAAGTGAGTGAGAATTACAGAATTTGAAGAAAAGCTATCCGGAGCATGTACAAACTGATATTAATCTTTTTTAGGGCTGTCAAAGTTGAGAGCAATCAAAACAACTGCTGTCTAATGCACTCGGCTTATCTTTGTTTAATTGCTCACATGACTGCATCACATGACCAAAATGCGTCATCGTTTTAGAAAGTCTGCGTTTTCGAGTGTCCACACTGCGATGGGACAACTCCGTTTTGAAATGTATGCGTTTTCGAGAGCGTTCTCAAGATGCTGTGTTTTTCCTTGAGGAAAACGCCGTCTCGGTGTGGACGGGAGGTCAAAGCGGAGAGAAAACGATGCGTTTTCAAACGAAAACGCATTAGTGTGGACGTAGCCTCAGCAAATCAGCTTAATTATGGCACTGATGTGAGACTTTATGAAACTAACACTCTTTGGATTTGTTCCTTCTCAGGGTGGTGGCTGTTATAGTCTTTGCAGCATCATCAGTCATTATGGAGGCACAGAGTCAGGTAAAACAACAGACTTGTGACAAACAGAAAATGAAACTTGCTACTTTTCAGTGAAGGACTCACACACAAAAGCTTTTGATGTTCTAAGAAGCACTAAGTCAAAATCACTGTTTGCTTGAATCAGTTGACTTCCAGAAGTTGGATTCATTTGTCTTAATGTGATTTCAGGACACTACATCTGTAGTTCTGTCCATCCTGAGGAGAGTCAGCACTCTACATCAGATCGCTGGCTCACCTATAATGACGCACAGGTGCTCCACACAACTGGATCTGCAGTTTGTGAGGAACAGCAGCAGTCGGCCTACATCCTGTTTTACAAGAGAAACGTAAGAAGACACAGCATCTCATCCTGAAGTGAGAGAATTTTTAAATGTCCTGTTACCTTGTTAACCAGTTTTGTCTTCATTCTCAGTTCTGAAACAGGAAATGGAAGGAAGGAAGGAAGTTAAGGTCATCATCATGCTGAGAAGGAAAAGCAGTCGTCCCAGCCCACCATCGCACACTGGAGGACAAGTATAGGTAAGTATTGCCCTCAGGAGGGAGGGTCCTGCCAGAGAGCCTGGTCCTCCCAAGATTTCTTCCTCCAGGAGGGAGTTTTTTCTTGCCACCGTCGCCCCACATTCACTGGTCTCATCAGCAGGGACATTTTTAACCTCCTAAGACCTGAACTTTCATGGCATGCATTTTTAATTCCTCTGTGCCATTTAGGTTGATTGGGACCCGATGAAGGTAAAAACCAAGACATCAGATTCGGACTATCTTTTTTTTGTTTCTCAAAAGAATGAGATCCACATATGAGGACATTCATTTTAAATTTCGATTGAACAGTGGCAGTGTCATGTCCTCCCTCATAAGTGGATATCAGGTTTTTGAAGAGCAAAATTTTGTATTTTGGTCTAGACAACCCAAAATGTTATGTCTACATATGTGGACACCAGGTCCTAGGAGGTTAAAACAAAATCTACTAGAGATCGTCCTTTTCTGGACCAGTGTTTGGCTTGCTCTCTGGGAACAACAAATTAGTGCTGTCAGCGTTAACGTCATTAAGTAAAATGACGTTAACGCTGACAGCACTAATTTGTTGTTATTATTATTAATATTATTATTAATTTATTTGTAAAATAAATTAAATAAAAAAAACCAAAGAAATGATTTAATTCTTT
The DNA here is from genome assembly GCF_041146795.1 of Maylandia zebra. Lineage (NCBI taxonomy): Eukaryota > Metazoa > Chordata > Actinopteri > Cichliformes > Cichlidae > Maylandia > Maylandia zebra. The sequence goes on from NC_135187.1 coordinate 26,223,510, forward strand.
ATTTTATTTTGTTTTATTAAAATCAAAATAACAACAAAAACAAAAATAACTAATAAAAAAATATTAAAAGTATTCAGCAGTGTTTTGTGAAATTTGTAATGAGCCTTAGTTAAGTTGATGTCACAGAAGTTTCTGAATCATTTAGATTGTTCAACAAACTGATTCACTCAGGTAAAGATGGTGAGCTGGAGCAATGGTACCCTTGGAGTTCAGTTTAAGTTTTCAGACAAATATTCCCTCGATCAGTTGCAGCTTCTGCTTTTAAATAAATGATTTAGCTGCAAATGTTTAGCTACAGGTAGCAAAGTCCAAAAGTGACACCAGCCAAACATGCAAAAAATGCAAGACGGTGGTGCGCACAGATACAGCGGCTCTATGCTCTCCACTTACCCAATTTCACTGTGCAAGAAACTGCACAATGACAATAAAAAGCTCTAAGTCTAAAACAGTTTCCTGTCCAGTAAAATCGGGCAATTATTCGCTCCAGAGTTTTATCCTACTCCAGGTGAGCAGCCATCGACTTGTAATGAGCCAGCTAAAACAATAATTTCTCAGTGGCTCTTCTGGCACCAACAAGTGGGTGTGTTCTTCCATCGTGCAAGTGTCACGACACACTGAACATGGTCTGAACATGGATTTTCCCTCGATATGTCTTTTCCACCAGTACTATGGGGTATTTGTGAATATCCATGACTGACCCGGCCAGGTGGCCAGCTGGTCTTTGGACAGGGTCACGGCAGTTTCAAGGTTCAACAAAATCCCTTTCACTGACAGACTGAAGGAAAGCTCCTCAAAAATGGAGGGTCTTCAAGCTCCTCAGTGGCAGGAAAAGGTTTCCCGGACCCAGTGTTGTATATTTGTTTCCCAAAAGATTGAACTAGTGGAGAGAAATCAGGTTCTGAAACCATCCAGAAGACAAAGTCTCCAACTGGTTTGTGGAAGTCCCGTTTCTCCAAATTAATCAGCGGGTGAAATGTCTCTTCATGGATGGTTTTGATTCTGTTGTTATTCACGAACAAAGCCGTCAAAGCAGCATATGAAAGAAAGTCATCTTTCATTGTTGTCTCCAGCGTGTTAAAAGAGAGATCGAGCTCAGTGATGAGTTTTGAAGCGGCTGCAGGGACTTCTCCAAGGTTTTGGCTCGAACAGTCGAAGGATGTTGTTCACAGTGGTGACACTGTTGACTGGTGATTGACAAGCACTGAGATACTAACATGACAAACACAAGAAACATCATGACTTATTCTCCTGAGTGCCTGCAAAACACAAACACAAAATCAAACTCAAAGCTTTTCTCTCAGATGCTGGTGTGGCACAATCTAATGATAAAAAAGGTCATGCTAACAGCTTTTGGAGCACAGCTGCACAAAATAACAGCTTTTGGAGCACAAAATGCATTACAGGTAAACCCAGTACCCAAACATGTTAACAAGGATAAAGAAAAAATCTGAAACAAAAGCAGGTAGTGTGGTGATTTATGTTGTGAGGATGCTTTCACTCCCATCAAAGTCACCCAGTGTTGAGAACCCAAATGAGCCCAAAAACCTCAAGTGGCTGCAACCAACAGCGAACGTCAAGAAGTGGATACTTGCATGTTGAGCCAGAAACATGCAGAAAACCCAAAAGAGGCAAGACAGCACATCTTGGTCCCACTCAGGCAGTACGAACACCTGGAAAGAGGAGCCCACAGTTCAGACCCAAGGTCACTGGTAAGGACACCAGCCAGTTATAAGTCTAGTTTTAATTTTCATTTTAGTTAGTGTTATGGCCTTTCTAAGGGTGGCCAGACCATAATATAAGGGTGATCCACCCCTGTCTGACCCCAAGCAGCACATCACACAACCAGTACAATTTTGATGGTGATTTTTTTTCACAGTGATTGAATTCTAACAAAGGAAAGGAGCGAACTATAGCTTCGGGGTGGACCCCAAAACAACAAACAAAAGGGACCGTATCTAAAGGATGTACAAAACTTATTTATGAAAAGAATAAAACCAAATGACAATGTCTTATCTCCCTAACTAAGAAAAACATGAGAAAAGGGTAATCAAATAAAAAGGCAGTCCACCCCTACATGCTCCTGTATAAAGAGACGGGTAACACAAAGCCTGCAGGTTGAGGTCCATGGCGGTGTCATCTTATATGTTGTCTCCAGGTCATTAGCCAATCTGTATGGGCTGTCCCATGGATGCACCAATCACGGAAAGGCACCTGCACACTCAGATTTACATATGAGACAACATTACGACAACAGTCGTAACATTAACTAAAAATGTTTTTCACCATCTCGTTTTAACTTCTGGTTTAGCTTCAGCTAACTAAAACTAAATGGACCTTGGAAATAATCACATCTTAATAGAGTGAACCATAGACTGTATAAAAGATAGGACCATTGCAACTTGACTGCAGCACTTCACCCTTTCACATAGTCCCAGCTCTTCTCTGTCATGTTTTATGGTGCTGCAAATGTCTTCAGTTGGTGAAAGGTCTGGGCTGCTGGTGTCTTGTTGTGCTTGCTATGCATCCCTGACTCGTTTCTTCTTTCTGCATCAAGTAAGGAATGTAGTGAAAGTTCCCAAGAGGTTAAAAACACAACTGAAAAAAGGCCATCAGACCTGAGTTGGGACACTTGGATTATGGAGCTTCTGGACCAAGAGAGTGGATGGGAGCATGTGTTTAACAAGTAAGAGTATAACGTCCCCCAAAATGTCCCTAACTAAGAAAAACATGAGAAAAGGGTAATCAAATAAAAAGGCAGTCCACCCCTACATGCTCCTGTATAAAGAAACAGGTAACACAAAGCCTGCAGGTTGAGGTCCATGGCGGTGTCATCTTATATGTTGTCTCCAGGTCAAGGAGACAACATATAACATGGATAGACAGACAGATTTCAAAATAGCCAGCTGGAATGTTAAGGGGTTGAATAACGGGATTAAGAGGAAGAAAATATTAACATATCTAAAGTTATTGTAACCCACCTAAAATTTGCCTCATGAAAATGAACTGCTGTTCCCAAAGAATGTCAGTAGGTGGCACTATGAGATTGTTTAGTGCTTGTGAACTTGAGTTGAGAACTGTAGAGAAGGAGAATAGCGCTAAGGCTACGTATGCTGGTCGGAGCTACTCACCGAGTTTTTCTTTAATCCTTGTTCAAGAAAAAGGTTGTGTGTGAAGACACAAATTGGATTTTACTTTTCCGCTTGTTGATGCTGATGTACCTCTGTTTTTGTGTTTTTTGTTCATTTCCGGTGAGTTGACTAACTGCGCTAGCATAGCAAGCTAATCGTCAGCTAATCATTAGCTTAGTATAATGTAAATTTCATGTGTTCCTTTTAAGTGCTGTATTATCTTTTTATTTCTTCACTTGTGAATGTTTTAAACCAATCGGAAATATTTCTTTGGAAGCTAGTAGGTAAGTTTTATTTATTGTAATGAGATGATAAATATGAGCAGTCTTTGGCTAAATAGTACTGCGACCATGTTTTGCACTTTCCTCGTGCATCAGTAATGTACATTCTCTCAATTCATTGGATTGATGTGACTGCTGTTCACAAAATATGAGATTTGAGTTAAATTTGTATGATGTGGAAATTGTTTTAAGGTTCTTTGATTAATTTTATTATTGATTGCATTAAGTCGTTATATACAAAGAGTGAGAGACATTTGGTCACTAGTGTTAATTAAGTTGTTATATGATATTCATGTAAAATATGTTCACTGCCCTGTGCAGGTTGGTTTTTTTGTTGGAGTCTAAAGTTGCGAGCCAGGATTCCGGATCCCCAGCTGCGATGCAGGAAAGATTTCCAGCCTACTTAAAGTGACAACTGCGTGACTTCTTGACAGATAAGCTTATGAGATCTCAGAACAATACACTACCCGGGTAGTACTACTAACATTAACACTATACTCACACACCTGAACTGAAAAGACTGAAAAGAACTCTGAACACTGAACTCTGAACTCTAAAACTGAATACACAGACTGACAAATATGGACAATTGGAACTGTTGTGAACTGTTGAATGACTGTTTTTGGTTTGTTTTGAATAAATGTTGACTGTTCTTTGAGCTGTGTGTCATTCGCGCCTTAGTCGATTCCTAGACACCATAAGCCTAAGATCCTAACTTTCTCTACATTCAGTAGTGGTAAAGTATCGTGTGTTACATTATCAAGAGTTGATATAGCCTTTATTCAAGAAATGCACACGTGTAAGTCAGAAGCCTTAAAACTTAAATGTTCCTGGGTAGGTAAAGTCTTTTCCAGTCCTGGAACTGGTAAAAGTAGGGGAGTGTCGGTTCTGATTCATAAAGCAGTTAGCTTTACTGAAACAAAAGTAATAACAGATAAGGAAGGTAGATTTATATTGGTTTATGGACAACTACTGGACACACCAATAATTTTATGTAATATCTATGCACCTAATGCGGACATACTCACCTTTTTTCATAACCTGTCACAGTATCTTTTGGAATTAGAAGGTGCACAAATAGTGGTAGGAGGAGATTTTAATCAAATACTGGATCAAGACCTAGATAGATCGCTTCCTAGGACAGGCACAGAGAGTAAATCTGTAGTTGCCATAAGGCAGATGACCTCAGGTTTAGGTCTGAATGATATTTGGCGGACAATGCATCCAGAAGGCAGGGAATATTCCTTTTACTCTCCGCCTCATAATGTTTATACTAGAATCGACTACTTTCTTATTTCTGAAGCCTTAGTGAATAACTCTAGATTCAAGTATTGGTAACTAAGCTGTAGTGCCTCTTCACCTCACTGTGCAATACCTTTTGTGCAATACTTTTGTAAATAGTCAACGGTGCAATAGACTCAATACTTGAAATGTGCAATTCTTGAAATGTGCAATTCACTTGTATTTTTATTTTTATTCCTATTTATTCTATTTATCCCCTTCGTATATTTTATTTATATTGTCTCTGTATTTATATATATATATATGTGTGTGTGTGTGTGTGTGTGTGTATTATATATATATATATATATATATATATATATATATAAAATATTCTGTAACTCTGTAACTTCTGTCGGTGCTGTGCTTTTTTGGAAATCGAATTTCCCAGAGGAACCCACCCGAGGGATTAATAAAGTTCTATCTAATCTAATCTAATCTAATATAGTATTCTCGGACCATGTGCCAATTTTTCTATGTCTTGAAAATATTTTACAGATTCCTCAAAGCCGCAGATAGGAATGAACTGGTCTGCATTGGTGCATCATATCTTTATTCTCTTCCCCCTCCTGCCCCCCCCCCCCCCCCCCCCCCCCCCCTCTTTCTTAAATAGATAACTATCATATCTGATATCATATCTCACAGTACAATAATATTGAATGGGTTGCATTGTTGTATTTTGTCATGTTTCTCAGGTCTTTGTCTGAATTTCTACGAACATTATTGCTAAGGATTGTCTTATTGCATTGGAGTCACACTGGGTTAAATATGTACACTTGGGTTTTAAGGGGTATTTATTATTTTCTTCTTTTTTTTGGGTTGTATGGAAGCCCCAAACGCAATTTCATTGTTCTTGACAATGACAATAAATAAATAAATACTAATACTAAATACTAAATGTGTCCTTAATTAAAGACTCTGGGTTTATTAAATTGATAAGCGATGAAATACAATTTTACAAACAGACAAATAATCGAGAGGACACTACATTGGCTACTTGGTGGGATGCTGTTAGGGAAAATATTCTAAAACACTTCTTCAGTAAAGACTCAGAGAAGAGAAACACACAGAACTTCTTGCTAGCAAGGGCAGCCTCCAGACTGAGACTCGCGCTGAGCTTTGCCCTTGTCTTTATTTTATACTTCAGTGTGTGTGTGTGTGTTACTGCTTGTCAAAGGGTCATATACATAAAAGCACAAAAGGTACATCCTTGGTCACAAAGAGGGTAGTCTCCCCCACCCTAGATGGTTCACCCTAGATAACACGGTGGGGAAGTCCAGCAGTTCATCTAAACAAAAGGCACTTAGACTAAAACAGACATAGCTATGTTAAAACAATAAAACAAGGTGCAACCTCTCATGCTCCCAGGACGTGGGGGTGCATTCCTGGGGTGCACACCAAGCCTGCAGCCTGTTAGAGATCACACATCCTGTCACTACACAATTAATTATATGCCTCTAAGCATACATGGTTAAATATTTCCTAATACAAATAACTACAAGCAGTATTCTACCATATGCAAACTTATATCACTAAAAGATTATACTGACTACTAAATACAATTTTCCATTGACAGATGCTATGAAGGCATACTTAAGGCGGAGGACAATTTCTTACGCTTCCTTTAAAAAGAAGGCAGCTAACAAGAATATCATTACGTTAGAAGCCAAATTAAAGGCACTTGAGGCAGTACATTCCCATACAAAAGACAGAGTTACGTTGAATAAAATTGTTAAAGTTAAATATAAGTTGAATGTACTGTACAACAGAAAGGCAGAATACGCTTTATTTCGCATTAATCAAGCATATTGGGAAATGGGAGAAAAGCCGAGTCGTTTATTAGCATACCGTCTTAAACAGAAAGACAGTATGAACCATATCCCAGGCATACGACAATCAGATGGGGTTATTTTAACTTCTTTTAGACATATAAATGATGGATTCAGGGCCTTTTACAATAATCTTTATTCTACACAAGGGAGTTTAGATGAACAGAAATTCGAAGCATTCTTTACTGATTTAAACCTGCCACAGCTTTCTACTACTGACCAGCAGATTATAGATGCTCCAATTACAGTGGAGGAGATTACCCGTGCAATTAACAGTATGCCACTTAATAAAGCTCCAGGATTAGATGGGTTACCATTGGATTTCTATAGAGCATTTGAGGATATGTTAAGTCCCCTGTTGCTCGATGTTTATAATGAGGCGTTCAAAGTAGGCTCATTACCTCAGTCAATGCACTCTGGACTTATAACATTTATTCTTAAAACTGGGAAAGACCCTTTAGACCCAAGTGGTTACCGCCCCATATCTTTGCTGAATTCTGACCAAAAAATCTTGGCAAAGGTCTTAGCGGGTCGATTAAAAGTAGTAATGGCGAAAATAATTCATGCAGACCAATCTGGTTTTGTTCCAAACCGCTATGGTTCAGATAATATTAGGCGGTTGGTTAATTTGCAAAATTATGTATATGATTCAGTATATCCAACAGTGGCCCTATCGCTGGATGCTGCACAAGCTTTTGATTGTGTTGAGTGGGATTATCTGTTTAAGACATTAGAAAAGTTTGGTTTTGGTGACAATTTTATTAGGTGGATAAAGATATTATATGATTCGCCTTCAGCGCGAGTATTGACGAATGGGCTCATATCAGACCTATTCCTTTTACTGAGATCCACAAAAATGGGTTGTCCCCTTAGCCCCGGTCTTTTTGTAATTGCTATAGAGCCTTTGGCACAAAAACTGAGAAATAATGTAAATATATTTGAAATTTCGATGGGTAATAGTCAACATAAGCTTCTATTATATACAGATGATGTGTTGTTACTTATGACCCAGCCTGGGAAGTCAATTCCAGCCCTATTAGAATGTATAGAAAGCTTTACGCTGCTTTCAGGGTATCGCGTCAACTGGGATAAATCAGAGGCAATGCCTATGTCAGGACACTGCCCCCATACTTTATTTAAACAGTTGGGAGTGTCATGGTTCTGGGTCAGTTTCGACCCAGTATTTTGAGTTTTGATTGATTAGTTTATTTTTGAATGTTTGTTGTGGTTTTGGGCGCTATGAGTATTATTATTATTATTATTATTATTAGAATTCTATGTTTCTGTTTATTCATGTTTAAGGATTTGTTCTCGGTTGTATCTCACGTTTAGTTTAGTTCAGGTTCCATGTGTCATTCTGTCTGTCTCTCAGTGTCAGGTCTGCGTCTTGGTGTAGTGTTCTCGTTTCCTGTTTTATTGTGAAGGTCTGCGTCCCATGTGAGTGTGTTCAGTTTTACCTCTGTTTCGTCTTGTTGATTATTCCCAGATGTGTCCACCACCTGTGTGTAATTCCCCTGTGTTTCTCTGTGTGTATTTAAGTCGTGTCCTCTGTCATTGTAGTTGCTGGTCCGTCTGTGTTTTCCACCATGTTTCATCCGTGTGTTCCCTGCCGTCACCATCTTGTACCGTCGTCCACCTTGCTTCATGTTTGAGTTCCGGTTCGTATTCAGTAGTTTAGTTGTCTCCAGTCTAGTTTAGTTTGTGCTCCATTTGCTGTTTGTCTATATTTATTTCGTGTCCAATAAACCACCTTCACTCCTCCACTACTGCCTGCGATTGATCCTCATTTATTATTTTTATACGGCTTATCTCACTCGCCGTGACAGTACGCACCAGCCAGCTATGGATCCAGCGGCATTCAGTCCACCCAGGGAGCTTCGGGAGGCCGTTATCGACTCTGCTTCTAGATTAATTAACCAGTGGTTAGAGCATGAGGGAGACGCCTCTCTTTACACTGTGGAAGCCAACCTACAACACCTTATTTCCGGTTATCCCTGGCTATTGGACTCTCTGCATCCGCTCGTGCAGAGTTTCGTTCTCCACGAGCTTCACCTACACCCCCCCGCCGCTACCGCAATTTTTTGTGTTTCTACTGAGGATAACAATGATTTCTCACCCATGGCCATAGCTTCTAAGACTGCCTGTTCTGAACCCTCGTTCCATGTTTATGACCGTGTCCGCTCCATTGTCCCATCCTCACTTCCATCCCAGTCAAATGCCAGGCCTGTAATGCTGCCCTCAGTTCAGTCAGCAGCCGCGCTGCCCTCAGTTCAGTCAGCAGCCGCGCTGCCCTCAGTTCAGTCACCCACTCCACCACTTATTACAACTCCACTACAGTCGTCTCCGCTACCTGTAGGTCACTCTGTAGCCGCTTCGCTGCCTATTGCTCTGTCGCCACCAGTTCAGCTGTCTGTCCGCTCGTTTACTCAGCCACCATCCTCACTATCTCATTCAAAGCAGGGAACACACTTCACCACAATATCTGCTGGTTCTCTTAAGCTGGCCATGTCAGAGACAGTTGCTCCCTCTAGGGCCTCCCCAGAGGCTGGGTGTCAGTCACCAGCCAACTCTGGACCCCTAGAGGTCAAGACGCCAGCGCCAGCAGCCTCACCGGAGAACTCACCAGAACAGTCTCAGCTCTCAGCACCCCCTGAGAGTTCAAGTGAGTTCACCCGTCCGCCTCCGTCCTCTGCTGAGTGTATTGGGGAACACTTTCAGCCCTCTGAGGACTGCATCCCACTGTTGCTGCCTGAGTCTAGCCACTGTGCTGCTCAGTCCCAGCCAGTGTCCACACTGGCAGAGGTCTCCGTGCCTGCTGCTTCAGTGTCTGTTTCCACTGGAGGGCCAGAGGGGCCCGTCCAGTCTCAAGCCATGTTAGCTGGGGGTTCAGGTGAACCCAGCCAGCATCCTGCCTCGTCGGCTGGAGGGCCTGAGGAGCCCAGCCAGCCTCAAGTGTCGTCAGCTGGGGGTTCGGGAGAACCCAGCCAGCCTCAACTGTCGTCAGCTGGGGGGCCCGAGTTGCCCGTCCAGCCTCAAGCCAAGTCAGATGGTGGGTCTGAGGAGCCCACCCAGCACCATGCCTCGTCTGCTGGGGGTCCTGGAGGACCCAGCAAGCACATCCTCACGTCTGCTGACGGTCCGGGGAAGTTTGTTTAGCCACCACCTGCTGAATCATCCCCTGTGGCTTCTACACCGTTGCCTGCATCCACATCACCTCCTGCAGCATCACTGCCTGCAGCATCACCACTGTCTGGTTCCGCAGCCGTCCCGCTGCCGTGCCTTCATCCACGCCTGGTCCAGCCTCCGTGCCTTCATCTGGTCCGGCTCCGCCTTCGTCTGGCCCTGCCTCGTCTTCGTTTGGTCCGGCTTCAGCTCCGCCTTCATCTGGTCCGGCTTCAGCTCCGCCTTCGTCTGGTCCTGCCTCGTCTTCGTCTGGTCCTGCCTCGTCTGGTCCTGCGGTTGCCACACCGCCATCAGAGCCAGCTCGACCCGTTCTGCCTCGCCTCTGCCGGCCGTTTTCCGGGCCTCTAAGTTGGCATCATGGCCTTCGGGGACGGCCTCCGGAAAGAGTTCGTCGCCGCCGCTGGCATCGCGGCCGACCTCCGGACCTGCTCAGTGGCCGCCACTGCCTTCCAAGTGGTCGGCCTCCAGAACTGTTTGCCCATCACCGCCGTTGCCGTGTGCACGGTCGGCCTCCAGAACTGTTTGCCCGTCGCCGCCGTTGCCGTGTGCACGGCCGGCCTCCAGAACTGTCTTGGTCCTTGTGTTGTCGACCCCCTGAACTTTTCTTAGACTCTTGTTGAGCTCTAGTTTGGTTTTGTTTTTGATCTGTTTTCGTGGACTGTTTTCTTGTGTTTTTGGACTGGTTTTGGCCTTCATCTGGTCCGGCTCCGCCTTCGTCTGGCCCTGCCTCGTCTTCGTTTGGTCCGGCTTCACCTCCGCCTTCATCTGGTTGGGCTTCAGCCCCTTGTTTTTGGTTTCATACCCTCCTTCCTTGACCCCCTCCACCCACCCTGGTCTGGTGCTCTGTTTTGTTGCTGTCTTTTTGTTTGGGGCTGTCGGGGGCCAGCCCTTGGAGGTGGGGGGGGGGGGGGGGGGGGGGGGGGGGTACTGTCATGGTTCTGGGTCAGTTTCGACCCAGTATTTTGAGTTTTGATTGATTAGTTTATTTTTGAATGTTTGTTGTGGTTTTGGGCGTTATGATTATTATTATTATTATTATTATTATTATTATTCCATCCATCCATCCATCCATTCGCTTCCGCTTGTCCTTTTCAGGGTCGCGGGGGGCGCTGGAGCCTATCCCAGCTGTCATAGGGCGAGAGGCGGGGTACACCCTGGACAGGTCGCCAGTCTGTCGCAGGGCCAACACACAGGGACAGACAACCATTCGCACTCACATTCATACCTAGTGACAATTTGGATTATCCAATTAACCTATCCCCACAAGCTGCATGTCTTTGGACGGTGGGAGGAAGCCGGAGTACCCGGAGAGAACCCACGCAAACACGGGGAGAACATGCAAACTCCACACAGAAAGACCCCGGCCTGATGTTGGAATTGAACTCAGGACCTTCTTGCTGTGCGGCAACAGTGCTAACCACCGTGCCACCGTGCTGCCCTATTATTATTATTATTATTATGATTATTATTATTATTATTAGAATTCTATGTTTCTGTTTATTCATGTTTAAGGATTTGTTCTCGGTTGTATCTCACGTTTAGTTTAGTTCAGGTTCCATGTGTCATTCTGTCTGTCTCTCAGTGTCAGGTCTGCGTCTTGGTGTAGTGTTCTCGTTTCCTGTTTTATTGTGAAGGTCTGCGTCCCATGTGAGTGTGTTCAGTTTTACCTCTGTTTCGTCTTGTTGATTATTCCCAGATGTGTCCACCACCTGTGTGTAATTCCCCTGTGTTTCTCTGTGTGTATTTAAGTCGTGTCCTCTGTCATTGTAGTTGCTGGTCCGTCTGTGTTTTCCACCATGTTTCATCCGTGTGTTCCCTGCCGTCACCATCTTGTACCGTCGTCCACCTTGCTTCATGTTTGAGTTCCGGTTCGTATTCAGTAGTTTAGTTGTCTCCAGTCTAGTTTAGTTTGTGCTCCATTTGCTGTTTGTCTATATTTATTTCGTGTCCAATAAACCACCTTCACTCCTCCACTACTGCCTGCGATTGATCCTCATTTATTATTTTTATACGGCTTATCTCACTCGCCGTGACAGTACGCACCAGCCAGCTATGGATCCAGCGGCATTCAGTCCACCCAGGGAGCTTCGGGAGGCCGTTATCGACTCTGCTTCTAGATTAATTAACCAGTGGTTAGAGCATGAGGGAGACGCCTCTCTTTACACTGTGGAAGCCAACCTACAACACCTTATTTCCGGTTATCCCTGGCTATTGGACTCTCTGCATCCGCTCGTGCAGAGTTTCGTTCTCCACGAGCTTCACCTACACCCCCCCGCCGCTACCGCAATTTTTTGTGTTTCTACTGAGGATAACAATGATTTCTCACCCATGGCCATAGCTTCTAAGACTGCCTGTTCTGAACCCTCGTTCCATGTTTATGACCGTGTCCGCTCCATTGTCCCATCCTCACTTCCATCCCAGTCAAATGCCAGGCCTGTAATGCTGCCCTCAGTTCAGTCAGCAGCCGCGCTGCCCTCAGTTCAGTCAGCAGCCGCGCTGCCCTCAGTTCAGTCACCCACTCCACCACTTATTACAACTCCACTACAGTCGTCTCCGCTACCTGTAGGTCACTCTGTAGCCGCTTCGCTGCCTATTGCTCTGTCGCCACCAGTTCAGCTGTCTGTCCGCTCGTTTACTCAGCCACCATCCTCACTATCTCATTCAAAGCAGGGAACACACTTCACCACAATATCTGCTGGTTCTCTTAAGCTGGCCATGTCAGAGACAGTTGCTCCCTCTAGGGCCTCCCCAGAGGCTGGGTGTCAGTCACCAGCCAACTCTGGACCCCTAGAGGTCAAGACGCCAGCGCCAGCAGCCTCACCGGAGAACTCACCAGAACAGTCTCAGCTCTCAGCACCCCCTGAGAGTTCAAGTGAGTTCACCCGTCCGCCTCCGTCCTCTGCTGAGTGTATTGGGGAACACTTTCAGCCCTCTGAGGACTGCATCCCACTGTTGCTGCCTGAGTCTAGCCACTGTGCTGCTCAGTCCCAGCCAGTGTCCACACTGGCAGAGGTCTCCGTGCCTGCTGCTTCAGTGTCTGTTTCCACTGGAGGGCCAGAGGGGCCCGTCCAGTCTCAAGCCATGTTAGCTGGGGGTTCAGGTGAACCCAGCCAGCATCCTGCCTCGTCGGCTGGAGGGCCTGAGGAGCCCAGCCAGCCTCAAGTGTCGTCAGCTGGGGGTTCGGGAGAACCCAGCCAGCCTCAACTGTCGTCAGCTGGGGGGCCCGAGTTGCCCGTCCAGCCTCAAGCCAAGTCAGATGGTGGGTCTGAGGAGCCCACCCAGCACCATGCCTCGTCTGCTGGGGGTCCTGGAGGACCCAGCAAGCACATCCTCACGTCTGCTGACGGTCCGGGGAAGTTTGTTTAGCCACCACCTGCTGAATCATCCCCTGTGGCTTCTACACCGTTGCCTGCATCCACATCACCTCCTGCAGCATCACTGCCTGCAGCATCACCACTGTCTGGTTCCGCAGCCGTCCCGCTGCCGTGCCTTCATCCACGCCTGGTCCAGCCTCCGTGCCTTCATCTGGTCCGGCTCCGCCTTCGTCTGGCCCTGCCTCGTCTTCGTTTGGTCCGGCTTCAGCTCCGCCTTCATCTGGTCCGGCTTCAGCTCCGCCTTCGTCTGGTCCTGCCTCGTCTTCGTCTGGTCCTGCCTCGTCTGGTCCTGCGGTTGCCACACCGCCATCAGAGCCAGCTCGACCCGTTCTGCCTCGCCTCTGCCGGCCGTTTTCCGGGCCTCTAAGTTGGCATCATGGCCTTCGGGGACGGCCTCCGGAAAGAGTTCGTCGCCGCCGCTGGCATCGCGGCCGACCTCCGGACCTGCTCAGTGGCCGCCACTGCCTTCCAAGTGGTCGGCCTCCAGAACTGTTTGCCCATCACCGCCGTTGCCGTGTGCACGGTCGGCCTCCAGAACTGTTTGCCCGTCGCCGCCGTTGCCGTGTGCACGGCCGGCCTCCAGAACTGTCTTGGTCCTTGTGTTGTCGACCCCCTGAACTTTTCTTAGACTCTTGTTGAGCTCTAGTTTGGTTTTGTTTTTGATCTGTTTTCGTGGACTGTTTTCTTGTGTTTTTGGACTGGTTTTGGCCTTCATCTGGTCCGGCTCCGCCTTCGTCTGGCCCTGCCTCGTCTTCGTTTGGTCCGGCTTCACCTCCGCCTTCATCTGGTTGGGCTTCAGCCCCTTGTTTTTGGTTTCATACCCTCCTTCCTTGACCCCCTCCACCCACCCTGGTCTGGTGCTCTGTTTTGTTGCTGTCTTTTTGTTTGGGGCTGTCGGGGGCCAGCCCTTGGAGGTGGGGGGGGGGGGGGGGTACTGTCATGGTTCTGGGTCAGTTTCGACCCAGTATTTTGAGTTTTGATTGATTAGTTTATTTTTGAATGTTTGTTGTGGTTTTGGGCGTTATGATTATTATTATTATTATTATTATTATTATTATTATTCCATCCATCCATCCATCCATTCGCTTCCGCTTGTCCTTTTCAGGGTCGCGGGGGGCGCTGGAGCCTATCCCAGCTGTCATAGGGCGAGAGGCGGGGTACACCCTGGACAGGTCGCCAGTCTGTCGCAGGGCCAACACACAGGGACAGACAACCATTCGCACTCACATTCATACCTAGTGACAATTTGGATTATCCAATTAACCTATCCCCACAAGCTGCATGTCTTTGGACGGTGGGAGGAAGCCGGAGTACCCGGAGAGAACCCACGCAAACACGGGGAGAACATGCAAACTCCACACAGAAAGACCCCGGCCTGATGTTGGAATTGAACTCAGGACCTTCTTGCTGTGCGGCAACAGTGCTAACCACCGTGCCACCGTGCTGCCCTATTATTATTATTATTATTATTATTATTATTAGAATTCTATGTTTCTGTTTATTCATGTTTAAGGATTTGTTCTCGGTTGTATCTCACGTTTAGTTTAGTTCAGGTTCCATGTGTCATTCTGTCTGTCTCTCAGTGTCAGGTCTGCGTCTTGGTGTAGTGTTCTCGTTTCCTGTTTTATTGTGAAGGTCTGCGTCCCATGTGAGTGTGTTCAGTTTTACCTCTGTCTAGTCTTGTTGATTATTCCCAGCTTTGTCCACCACCTGTGTGTAATTCCCCTGTGTTTCTCTGTGTGTATTTAAGTCGTGTCCTCTGTCATTGTAGTTGCTGGTCTGTCTGTGTTTTCCACCATGTTTCATCCGTGTGTTCCCTGCCGTCACCATCTTGTACCGTCGTCCACCTTGCTTCATGTTTGAGTTCCGGTCCGTATTCAGTAGTTTAGTTGTCTCCAGTCTAGTTTAGTTTGTGCTCCATTTGCTGTTTGTCTATATTTATTTCGTGTCCAATAAACCACCTTCACTCCTCCACTACTGCCTGCGATTGGATCCTCATTTATTATTTTTATACGGCTTATCTCACTCGCCGTGACAGGGAGTTTCTGTGGTCCGTGAATGGTTTGAGGTATTTGGGGATACAAATTACCTCGGATTACACTAAGATGGTTCCAGCAAATATGGAGCCAATGTTTGAAAGGATAAAAATGGAATTTGGTAGATGGTCCAGAGTGTGTCTCACAATATGGGGTAAAATTAGTTGTATTAAGATGATGACTGCACCCATGATCTTTTATATTTTATCTAATATTCCATTACACATTCCAGATAAGTATTTCAAAGATCTAGACTTTTTAATGCGGCAGTTTCTTTGGGATAGCTCACCACATCGTTTAAGTATTAAGAAACTTCAAGCGAGTGCAAAACAAGGAGGTTTTTCATTGCCTAATTTCCAATGGTATTATTGGGTGATGAACGTGAAACAACTTAGAGCTTGGTTACCTACTGCACCAGTTAAACCCATCTGGTCCCATATAGAGACGGAAGTTAATGGCGGTATTTCTCCTTGGAGGGAGCTGTTTGATACCAGTCATAAAACTACCCATCCTATAATTGCAAAGATACTGTGGTTTAAATTACATAGGGCAGGTCGCTGGGACTTTATTAAATCACCTTCGGCAACCTTATGGAGTAATAAAATAATTTTAATTGGAGGGACATCGGTTGACTGGTTACAGTGCCGTAAAGCAGGCATCCTTAATGTATCAGATTTATTTGACTGTGGGACTAAATGTTTTTTAAGCTTTGATAAAATTGTGGAGTTATATAAGTTGCAGCGTAATCAATTCTGGAGATATGTCCAAATACATAGTTCATTATCGAAGTGGCTGGGAACCCCTTTGAGTTGTCCTGTGGGCAGCCCTGTGGAAGTCCTGCTCTCAAGATCATCCTTGGGTAAAGGCATTACCTCTAAGATTTATCACTTATTGCAAGAACGGTCAGCTGACCCTCTCCTTAAAGTTAAGGGCTACTGGGCCCAGGGCATGGCATTGGACATATCTTCAGTTGAATGGGATTCATGTTTTCAAAATATTAATACTATGTATAAAGAAACAGGCAGTAGATTGATTCAATTTAAGATAATCCATAGGTGGCATCGAACACCGCAACAATTGTATAAATGGAACCTGGCCTCTACGGACGAATGTTGGAGATGTGATGGTCAAAATGCTTTGATTTTACATATCTTATGGAGCTGTTCGGCACTTCGGGATTGGTGGGAAAATATAATGGAGGTAATTTTCAGTGTTTTAAAAAGGAGATTTGTTATCTCACCAAAACAGTCCATACTTGGTATAACCACAGAAATTTCTGATGTACAGGGAGTGCAGAATTATTAGGCAAATGAGTATTTTGTCCACATCATCCTCTTCATGCATGTTGTCTTACTCCAAGCTGTATAGGCTCGAAAGCCTACTACCAATTAAGCATATTAGGTGATGTGCATCTCTGTAATGAGAAGGGGTGTGGTCTAATGACATCAACACCCTATATCAGGTGTGCATAATTATTAGGCAACGTCCTTTCCTTTGGCAAAATGGGTCAAAAGAAGAACTTGACAGGCTCAGAAAAGTCAAAAATAGTGAGATATCTTGCAGAGGGATGCAGCAGTCTCAAAATTGCAAAGCTTCTGAAGCGTGATCATCGAACAATCAAGCGTTTCATTCAAAATAGTCAACAGGGTCGCAAGAAGCGTGTGGAAAAACCAAGGCGCAAAATAACTGCCCATGAACTGAGAAAAGTCAAGCGTGCAGCTGCCAAGATGCCACTTGCCACCAGTTTGGCCATATTTCAGAGCTGCAACATCACTGGAGTGCCCAAAAGCACAAGGTGTGCAATACTCAGAGACATGGCCAAGGTAAGAAAGGCTGAAAGACGACCACCACTGAACAAGACACACAAGCTGAAACGTCAAGACTGGGCCAAGAAACATCTCAAGATTGATTTTTCTAAGGTTTTATGGACTGATGACATGAGAGTGAGTCTTGATGGGCCAGATGGATGGGCCCGTGGCTGGATTGGTAAAGGGCAGAGAGCTCAATCCGACTCAGATGCCAGCAAGGTGGAGGTGGAGTACTGGTTTGGGCTGGTATCATCAAAGATGAGCTTGTGGGGCCTTTTCGGGTTGAGGATGGAGTCAAGCTCAACTCCCAGTCCTACTGCCAGTTTCTGGAAGACACCTTCTTCTGCATCCTTCAAGAAAAACATGATTTCCATGCAGGACAATGCTCCATCACACGCGTCCAAGTACTCCACAGCGTGGCTGGCAAGAAAGGGTATAAAAGAAGAAAAACTAATGACATGGCCACCTTGTTCACCTGATCTGAACCCCATTGAGAACCTGTGGTCCATCATCAAATGTGAGATTTACAAGGAGGGAAAACAGTACACCTCTCTGAACAGTGTCTGGGAGGCTGTGGTTGCTGCTGCACGCAATGTTGATGGTGAACAGATCAAAACACTGACAGAATCCATGGATGGCAGGCTTTTGAGTGTCCTTGCAAAGAAAGGTGGCTATATTGGTCACTGATTTGTTGTTGTTTTGTTTTTGAATGTCAGAAATGTATATTTGTGAATGTGGAGATGTTATATTGGTTTCACTGGTAAAAATAAATAATTGAAATGGGTATATATTTGTTTTTTGTTAAGTTGCCTAATAATTATGCACAGTAATAGTCACCTGCACACACAGATATCCCCCTAAAATAGCTCAAACTAAAAACAAAAACTACTTCCAAAAACATTCAGCTTTGATATTAATGAGTTTTTTGGGTTCATTGAGAACATGGTTGTTGTTCAATAATAAAATTATTCCTCAGAAATACAACTTGCCTAATAATTCTGCACTCCCTGTAGATTTTTCCAGTTATACAAAAAGATGGATTATTTTGGCTCTTACTACGGCCAAACGGGTCCTGCTAAGACATTGGCGGAAAAAGAACCCCCCCTCCCTATGAAGAGTGGCTAAAGACAATGGCTAAGTTGGCGTCTTACGAAAAAGTGACTTATGGTTTATTAGACAAATTGCATCAATATGATTGTATTTGGTCCCCCTTTACAAGCTGGCTTTCTGTAACTTGAAGAACAGAGGAGTAATGACAGAGTGGTGGTGTGGGAATTGGTGTGCGAAGAAAGAATAGGATAACTTCCCTTTGTTTTGTTTTTTGTTGTTGTGTTTTGTTTTTGTTTGTTTGTTTTTTAAACTATTTATTTATGTAGTTATCCTTAAGCTCTGTTATTGAAGTTTAAAATGAAATAAATAAAAATTGTTGATGATAAAAAAAAGTTTAAACTTCAAAGCTCATGCATGCATGCACATCCAGTGCTCAGTGTCTAATTGTGTGTTTGTGTTTTTATCTTTTTGCAGTAGCGCAGTGAAACATTTGGGCGGTGGATAAATAATGGAAAATAAAATTCAGACTACAGACGGCTTCAGGTGAGTACACGTGGTGCACAAGGACCAAAGCTCACCTTCTCAACCTGGACAAAATGAATTATTTTACACTGATACTGTAAACTTTTGTTTGTGTGTCAGGTTTCCATACATCGGAAGCAGCTGCTGCATCTGTAATTCTGTCCGTCCCGAGGAGAGTCCACACTCTACATCCTTGGCTCACCTATAATGACGCACAGGTGCTGCACACAACTAGATCTGCAGCTTGTGAGGAACAGCAGCACTCAGCCTACATCCTGTTTTACAAGATTAACGTAAGAAGACACAGCATCTCATCCTGAAGTGAGAGAATGGCACGCCAGCTGCAGCCTAATCCAGTCTCTCTTCTTTTCTTTTTTCGGTGCCCAGACACCCTTCAGTTTCATCATGTCATCCCTAACAATACAATGTAGAGTTGGATGGAGGATGAAGACAGCAGAGAGCAAAAGAAACAGGTAAGAGCAGACAGGTAGTCAGAGTTAACAAAAACTTTTAAAGCCAGTGTAGCTTCTGTTTTGAACACATTTATTGATGACAATTTTACATAAATAAGCAGTGTGTTATACTGTTATCAGATGTGGAGTCTCACGAACCACTTTAATAGTGACTTGTGTCTCAAATACTGTTTATTTGTCTTAGTTACAGATAGTGAAATAAAAATGGAACGAGAAGCGTAGGATTTTGAATTGATACCATTGGTGCATCTACTAAAGTTCTGGGGTCAGTTTGAATATCAGTGACCTTGACCTTGAGTTCAAGTTTTCTGAAAATCTTGTGAATGCTACAACTCTGTGACGAGAAGTAAGTCTCCTAGGTCTTTAAATTTGTATATAGGTGAATCTAGTAGGAAGCTGAAGGGTTGCACTGCGGGCCATCTGTAGAGGTGTAGAGTCAACAACCTGTCTGTGAACGTGGACAAAACAAAAGAGATTGTTGACTTCAGGAGAGCACAGTGGGATCACTGCCCACTTAACATGAATGGATCCTCTGTGGAGGTCGTCAAGAGCACCAGATTTCTTGGTGTCCACCTGGCGGAGAACCTCTCCTGCTCCCTCAACACCAGCTCCATAACCAAGAAGGCCCAGCAGCGTCTCTACTTCAAGCAGAAGCTGAGGAAAGCCCATCTCCCACCATCCATTCTCACCACCTTTTACAGTGGGACTAACAAGAGCATCCTAAGTAGCTGCATCACTGTCTGGTATGGTAACTGCAGCGTATTAGATCGCAGTACCCTACAACGGATTGTGAGAGCAGCTGAGAAGATCATTGGAGTCCCTCTCCCCTCCTTATAACACCCGCTTGCTGGAGGACCCCACACAGCCTTCAAACACACTCTTCACCCTGCTGCCTTCTGGAAAGAGGTCCCAGAACATCCGGGCCCTCGCTACCAAACTACGGAAAAGTTTCTTCCCACAAGCCGTCAGACCCCTGAACACTCAGTGACTGCACTGGCACACGCACACCTTCACACATGTCACTACCAAGCACTTATCTGCAGTATCTCACACTCATACACATACATACAGACACCAAGTTACTTTTGCACAATACTCAGCATTTTGCACATTTCCATTGTCTTGTGTCTGTATCGTCCTGTTCTGTCTAGTTTTGCACTGTTTTGTCTTGTTTATTTTTGCAATTTATGCACACTGCACTTTATGTAGTCCTGGGTTTGTCCGTATATGTCATATATAGCACCAGGGTCTCGGAGGAACGCGGTCTCATTTCACTCTGTACAGTACCTCTGCACGTGGTTAAAATGACAATAAAAGCCACTTGACTTGACCTGTTTTTGTAGCAGTTGCTTGGAGACGAGCACCATACAGTTCAAATGAGCATACATTCCAAAATATGCAAATGAGCCCCATACATCATAATGCTGATGTTTGCTGTTCAGGGTATGAACGTTCTATGCTGAAAGTTTATAAATATACAACCTTTGACTGCTTGTTTTCAGTTGAACTTTTGCAAAGCTGAGGAGATTTTGGCTGCGATCACATCAAGTCCAAAGATGTTTAAACTTCTTTTTCACAGAAAGGTAAGTTTGAAGAGACTCGCAGCACATTTCTCTGAATGTTTTCTTATGGTAAATAAGCATTTTTGAAACTTTTAAGGAAGCTTCTTGGATGATTTCTGTAAAAACTGAATTTTGAATCCAAATGAAGGATATTGTATTTTCTTACCATATACTTTGTTTTATGCCATTACTGATGTTGCTTTTCTTGTTTCTAAACAGAAATCACACAAACAAAACGTGGCAGAGAAGGAAATTCCTTCTACGTCTCATCAGAGGTAAAGAAATGCGCCGCTCTTTAATGCTGCTGGAGATATTTATAGCAGTGGTTTAGTTGGAGCTCTTTTATTTCCCTTTTATTGGTGTTTTGTATTTACATCTTTTTTACTACTTCTAGTCTTGTCTATAATTTCTATTGATTCAGAGATTAGCGTTTGAAAATGTAGAGTGTAAATGTACAAAATACATGATTTTGTTCCATTACAGTTATTAATTTTTATCTGCAATCTCCAGCATGTACTCCTTGTTAAAAATTTCCACTTTGAAAAATAACATTTACACTTTTGTCCTCATCAGCATCCCGGATGCTTGTGTTGCTGAAAATGGTCAAAAGAAGAAGAGAAAATGGAGACACCTCTGCTGTTCCTCGGTTTGCTTTTACACGAAACATATGAAA
This sequence comes from Maylandia zebra, assembly GCF_041146795.1. Lineage (NCBI taxonomy): Eukaryota > Metazoa > Chordata > Actinopteri > Cichliformes > Cichlidae > Maylandia > Maylandia zebra. The sequence goes on from NC_135187.1 coordinate 26,244,710, forward strand.
TGCACATTCTCTTTAAATTGCACTTGTTAATTTAAAGTGACTTTACTTTTTTAATAAACTTATGTTTGTTCGTCCTCTGCAGCAAACTGACAGCGATGCAGAGGCAGAGAGCAACACTGTGAAGACACAAAAAAAGTGTCGCTGGTTTCTTTTTAAATTCTGGAAGGTATGTTTTATGGAAAGAGTCACTGTCATCAAGCATTTACTCACCACAGTTAAATGCGAAGAATTAAGAGCAATTTAGCACATCCATGTCCTCAAATTAAGTTCAAAGATGTTTAAAGGTTTTTTTTTTCACAGAAAGGTAAGTTTGAAGAGACTTGCAGGATGTTTCTCTAAATATTTTTTATGGTAAATAAGCATTTTTGAATCTTTTAATGAAGCTTGATGGATGATTTCTGTAAAAACTGAATTTTGATCAGAACCAAATGAAGGATTTTGTATTTCATAGGACAAACTTTAAAACTCAATTTAAAGCATGAATAAATTGTTTTTAATTTATTTAAAGATATTCCTATATATCTGCTTCATGAGCTGACAGCTCACTGAAGTGATAAATAATATGAAATAATACCAAATTTTCTAACTGGACACTTTTCATGGAGAGACTCCCTTGGTATGTTTGTTTTATGCCATTACTGATGTTGGTTTTCTTGTTTCTAAACAGAAATTACACAAACAAAACGTGGCAGAGAAGGAAATTCCTTCTACGTCTCATCAGAGGTAAAGAAATGCGCCGCTCTTTAATGCTGCTGGAGATATTTATAGCAGTGGTTTAGTTGGAGCTGTTTTATTTCCCTTTTATTGGCATTTTTCTTCCACCTTGTGTATTTACATCTTTTTTACTACTTTTGGACGTCCTCCAAAATGTTTCAACTTCAAAGCTCATGCATACATGCGCATACACTGCTCAGAATCTTGACATCTTTCCTAATTTTGTGTTTGTGTTTTTACCTTTTTGGAGCAGTGTAGCATGCGGTGGGAAAAAAATAGAAAGTCAAACTGGGACTATAGACTGCTTCGGGTGAGTACACGTGGTGCACAAAGACTCACTTTGTCAAAGTGGAGAAAATGAATTATTTTACACTGATACTGTAAACGTTGCGCGTGTGTGTCAGGTTTCCAAACATCGGAAACACCTGCTACATGAACTCCTGCCTGCAGAGCCTCCTCAACATTGAGGAGTTCATAAGAGACATCAGGCGTCAGGGGGTTTTGTGGAGCACAGATCCAGAAGCTCAGCTCTTAAGGTGCGCTACGTCAACCTTCTACTTTCTTCAAAAACCTGAAGAACAAAGAGATCTAACAGCAGAAATGTCTGTTTACCCTTCCTTTCTACAGAAGGCTTATTGATGTCAGGGACTGTCACGAGTCAACAGATTATGGCCTTAAAGATCACCACCTAAGAGCTTTTAAGAAGGCATTCAGCAGTCAAGCTCCTGAATACACCGGCAGTGCACAGAAAGTGCGTCAGCTATTTGGACATTTCGTTTTTTGCTTTACCTTCTGATTTTGATGTACTGTTTTAAATCTCTCTGCTTTTCTTTCAGGACGCTCATGAATTCCTAACATTATTCCTCGATGAGGTCAAAAGGCTCACACCTCACCTGGAGAGGAACGCAGCTCTCCTGGGCCAAAGTTATAGCTGCCCAGTAGAAGACCATCACATTTTTAAAATGGAAAACATGAGGACATGCAAGAGGTAAGCCTGTCTTTCAGAAACGCAGAGCTGGTTGCAATATTTTCATATACCTCTTTTCCACGTACCTGATCTTTACTTTAACTACGTTACTCCTGAAATGTGTAGCTGCGGTCACCAATCATCACAGCAAGAGGAATTCACCAGCTTGTCTCTAGACCTTGTTCCAGAGGGGTCTATTATAAACATGTTAGAGACATACTTGAAGGTAAGATCACAAATTCCAATAGAGTTGTCGTATCAGCGATCTTAACACACCTTTTTTGTTAGTGTTTGTGTGCATGTGTGTGTGCATATGTTGAGATTTCTTTCTACCATAAAGCCTGTCTTCTCTGTGCTGTTGTTCAGGAACAAGAAATAGAATTTCGCTGTGATTGTGGAGGGACGGCCTCAGAACTGAAGTCGTCTTTTGATACACTGCCAAGGTGAGTAAGGTCACATCAGAATTGATCGACTGACCAGGTTTCCAAACTGTGGCGCATCAAATATCAGAGTTCTTCGAGACAATACTTGAGCAGTCGTTTTCTCCCATCTTCTGTTTGTGTTTGACACTCATTCTTCTTATTTTCTACCTTGTTTGTGTTTTTTTTCTTTTCTGCCAGAGTTCTGATCTTGCATCTGAAGAGGTTTGGCTTTACACAAACCTACAAGATTAAGAAGGTGGATGACCCCGTCAGGCTGCAGAGGGACTTGGTGGTGCCATCCAATCAGGTAAAAACAGACTGCAGAACGTCTCAGGCTACGTCCACACTAGCCCGGATAGATTTGAAAACTCCGTGTCCACACTGGCGTTTTCAGTCATTTTCAAATAGTTGTGCGTCTGCATTGAAACGGCCGAAAACGCTTACGTTCCAGTCCTGCGCATGCGCAAAAGTGAGTGAGAATTACAGAATTTGAAGAAAAGCTATCCGGAGCATGTACAAACTGATATTAATCTTTTTTAGGGCTGTCAAAGTTGAGAGCAATCAAAACAACTGCTGTCTAATGCACTCGGCTTATCTTTGTTTAATTGCTCACATGACTGCATCACATGACCAAAATGCGTCATCGTTTTAGAAAGTCTGCGTTTTCGAGTGTCCACACTGCGATGGGACAACTCCGTTTTGAAATGTATGCGTTTTCGAGAGCGTTTTCAAGATGCTGTGTTTTTCCTTGAGGAAAACGCCGTCTCGGTGTGGACGGGAGGTCAAAGCGGAGAGAAAACGATGCGTTTTCAAACGAAAACGCATTAGTGTGGACGTAGCCTCAGCAAATCAGCTTAATTATGGCACTGATGTGAGACTTTATGAAACTAACACTCTTTGGATTTGTTCCTTCTCAGGGTGGTGGCTGTTATAGTCTTTGCAGCATCATCAGTCATTATGGAGGCACAGAGTCAGGTAAAACAACAGACTTGTGACAAACAGAAAATGAAACTTGCTACTTTTCAGTGAAGGACTCACACACAAAAGCTTTTGATGTTCTAAGAAGCACTAAGTCAAAATCACTGTTTGCTTGAATCAGTTGACTTCCAGAAGTTGGATTCATTTGTCTTAATGTGATTTCAGGACACTACATCTGTAGTTCTGTCCATCCTGAGGAGAGTCAGCACTCTACATCAGATCGCTGGCTCACCTATAATGACGCACAGGTGCTCCACACAACTGGATCTGCAGTTTGTGAGGAACAGCAGCAGTCGGCCTACATCCTGTTTTACAAGAGAAACGTAAGAAGACACAGCATCTCATCCTGAAGTGAGAGAATTTTTAAATGTCCTGTTACCTTGTTAACCAGTTTTGTCTTCATTCTCAGTTCTGAAACAGGAAATGGAAGGAAGGAAGGAAGTTAAGGTCATCATCATGCTGAGAAGGAAAAGCAGTCGTCCCAGCCCACCATCGCACACTGGAGGACAAGTATAGGTAAGTATTGCCCTCAGGAGGGAGGGTCCTGCCAGAGAGCCTGGTCCTCCCAAGATTTCTTCCTCCAGGAGGGAGTTTTTTCTTGCCACCGTCGCCCCACATTCACTGGTCTCATCAGCAGGGACATTTTTAACCTCCTAAGACCTGAACTTTCATGGCATGCATTTTTAATTCCTCTGTGCCATTTAGGTTGATTGGGACCCGATGAAGGTAAAAACCAAGACATCAGATTCAGACTATCTTTTTTTTGTTTCTCAAAAGAATGAGATCCACATATGAGGACATTCATTTTAAATTTCGATTGAACAGTGGCAGTGTCATGTCCTCCCTCATAAGTGGATATCAGGTTTTTGAAGAGCAAAATTTTGTATTTTGGTCTAGACAACCCAAAATGTTATGTCTACATATGTGGACACCAGGTCCTAGGAGGTTAAAACAAAATCTACTAGAGATCGTCCTTTTCTGGACCAGTGTTTGGCTTGCTCTCTGGGAACAACAAATTAGTGCTGTCAGCGTTAACGTCATTAGGTAAAATGACGTTAACACTGACAGCACTAATTTGTTGTTATTATTATTAATATTATTATTAATTTATTTGTAAAATAAATTAAATTAAAAAAACCAAAGAAATGATTTAATTCTTTATTTTATTTTGTTTTATTAAAATCAAAATAACAACAAAAACAAAAATAACTAATAAAAAAATATTAAAAGTATTCAGCAGTGTTTTGTGAATCTTGTAATGAGCCTTAGTTAAGTTGATGTCACAGAAGTTTCTGAATCATTTAGATTGTTCAACAAACTGATTCACTCAGGTAAAGATGGTGAGCTGGAGCAATGGTACCCTTGGAGTTCAGTTTAAGTTTTCAGACAAATATTCCCTCGATCAGTTGCAGCTTCTGCTTTTAAATAAATGATTTAGCTGCAAATGTTTAGCTACAGGTAGCAAAGTCCAAAAGTGACACCAGCCAAACATGCAAAAAATGCAAGATGGTGGTGCGCACAGATACAGCGGCTCTATGCTCTCCACTTACCCAATTTCACTGTGCAAGAAACTGCACAATGACAATAAAAAGCTCTAAGTCTAAAACAGTTTCCTGTCCAGTAAAATCGGGCAATTATTCGCTCCAGAGTTTTATCCTACTCCAGGTGAGCAGCCATCGACTTGTAATGAGCCAGCTAAAACAATAATTTCTCAGTGGCTCTTCTGGCACCAACAAGTGGGTGTGTTCTTCCATCGTGCAAGTGTCACGACACACTGAACATGGTCTGAACATGGATTTTCCCTCGATATGTCTTTTCCACCAGTACTATGGGGTATTTGTGAATATCCATGACTGACCCGGCCAGGTGGCCAGCTGGTCTTTGGACAGGGTCACGGCAGTTTCAAGGTTCAACAAAATCCCTTTCACTGACAGACTGAAGGAAAGCTCCTCAAAAATGGAGGGTCTTCAAGCTCCTCAGTGGCAGGAAAAGGTTTCCCGGACCCAGTGTTGTATATTTGTTTCCCAAAAGATTGAACTAGTGGAGAGAAATCAGGTTCTGAAACCATCCAGAAGACAAAGTCTCCAACTGGTTTGTGGAAGTCCCGTTTCTCCAAATTAATCAGCGGGTGAAATGTCTCTTCATGGATGGTTTTGATTCTGTTGTTATTCACGAACAAAGCCCTCAAAGCAGCATATGAAAGAAAGTCATCTTTCATTGTTGTCTCCAGCGTGTTAAAAGAGAGATCGAGCTCAGTGATGAGTTTTGAAGCGGCTGCAGGGACTTCTCCAAGGTTTTGGCTCGAACAGTCGAAGGATGTTGTTCACAGTGGTGACACTGTTGACTGGTGATTGACAAGCACTGAGATACTAACATGACAAACACAAGAAACATCATGACTTATTCTCCTGAGTGCCTGCAAAACACAAACACAAAATCAAACTCAAAGCTTTTCTCTCAGATGCTGGTGTGGCACAATCTAATGATAAAAAAGGTCATGCTAACAGCTTTTGGAGCACAGCTGCACAAAATAACAGCTTTTGGAGCACAAAATGCATTACAGGTAAACCCAGTACCCAAACATGTTAACAAGGATAAAGAAAAAATCTGAAACAAAAGCAGGTAGTGTGGTGATTTATGTTGTGAGGATGCTTTCACTCCCATCAAAGTCACCCAGTGTTGAGAACCCAAATGAGCCCAAAAACCTCAAGTGGCTGCAACCAACAGCGAACGTCAAGAAGTGGATACTTGCATGTTGAGCCAGAAACATGCAGAAAACCCAAAAGAGGCAAGACAGCACATCTTGGTCCCACTCAGGCAGTACGAACACCTGGAAAGAGGAGCCCACAGTTCAGACCCAAGGGCACTGGTAAGGACACCAGCCAGTTATAAGTCTAGTTTTAATTTTCATTTTAGTGTTATGGCCTTTCTAAGGGTGGCCAGACCATAATATAAGGGTGATCCACCCCTGTCTGACCCCAAGCAGCACATCACACAACCAGTACAATTTTGATGGTGATTTTTTTTCACAGTGATTGAATTCTAACAAAGGAAAGGAGCGAACTATAGCTTCGGGGTGGACCCCAAAACAACAAACAAAAGGGACCGTATCTAAAGGATGTACAAAACTTATTTATGAAAAGAATAAAACCAAATGACAATGTCTTATCTCCCTAACTAAGAAAAACATGAGAAAAGGGTAATCAAATAAAAAGGCAGTCCACCCCTACATGCTCCTGTATAAAGAGACGGGTAACACAAAGCCTGCAGGTTGAGGTCCATGGCGGTGTCATCTTATATGTTGTCTCCAGGTCATTAGCCAATCTGTATGGGCCGTCCCATGGATGCACCAATCACGGAAAGGCACCTGCACACTCAGATTTACATATGAGACAACATTACGACAACAGTCGTAACATTAACTAAAAATGTTTTTCACCATCTCGTTTTAACTTCTGGTTTAGCTTCAGCTAACTAAAACTAAATGGACCTTGGAAATAATCACATCTTAATAGAGTGAACCATAGACTGTATAAAAGATAGGACCATTGCAACTTGACTGCAGCACTTCACCCTTTCACATAGTCCCAGCTCTTCTCTGTCATGTTTTATGGTGCTGCAAATGTCTTCAGTTGGTGAAAGGTCTGGGCTGCTGGTGTCTTGTTGTGCTTGCTATGCATCCCTGACTCGTTTCTTCTTTCTGCATCAAGTAAGGAATGTAGTGAAAGTTCCCAAGAGGTTAAAAACACCACTGAAAAAATGCCATCAGACCTGAGTTGGGACACTTGGATTATGGAGCTTCTGGACCAAGAGAGTGGATGGGAGCATGTGTTTAACAAGTAAGAGTATAACGTCCCCCAAAATGTCCCTAACTAAGAAAAACATGAGAAAAGGGTAATCAAATAAAAAGGCAGTCCACCCCTACATGCTCCTGTATAAAGAAACAGGTAACACAAAGCCTGCAGGTTGAGGTCCATGGCGGTGTCATCTTATATGTTGTCTCCAGGTCAAGGAGACAACATATAACATGGATAGACAGACAGATTTCAAAATAGCCAGCTGGAATGTTAAGGGGTTGAATAACGGGATTAAGAGGAAGAAAATATTAACATATCTAAAGTTATTGTAACCCACCTAAAATTTGCCTCATGAAAATGAACTGCTGTTCCCAAAGAATGTCAGTAGGTGGCACTATGAGATTGTTTAGTGCTTGTGAACTTGAGTTGAGAACTGTAGAGAAGGAGAATAGCGCTAAGGCTACATATGCTGGTCGGAGCTACTCACCGAGTTTTTCTTTAATCCTTGTTCAAGAAAAAGGTTGTGTGTGAAGACACAAATTGGATTTTACTTTTCCGCTTGTTGATGCTGATGTACCTCTGTTTTTGTGTTTTTTGTTCATTTCCGGTGAGTTGACTAACTGCGCTAGCATAGCAAGCTAATCGTCAGCTAATCATTAGCTTAGTATAATGTAAATTTCATGTGTTCCTTTTAAGTGCTGTATTATCTTTTTATTTCTTCACTTGTGAATGTTTTAAACCAATCGGAAATATTTCTTTGGAAGCTAGTAGGTAAGTTTTATTTATTGTAATGAGATGATAAATATGAGCAGTCTTTGGCTAAATAGTACTGCGACCATGTTTTGTACTTTCCTCGTGCATCAGTAATGTACATTCTCTCAATTCATTGGATTGATGTGACTGCTGTTCACAAAATATGAGATTTGAGTTAAATTTGTATGATGTGGAAATTGTTTTAAGGTTCTTTGATTAATTTTATTATTGATTGCATTAAGTCGTTATATACAAAGAGTGAGAGACATTTGGTCACTAGTGTTAATTAAGTTGTTATATGATATTCATGTAAAATATGTTCACTGCCCTGTGCAGGTTGGTTTTTTTGTTGGAGTCTAAAGTTGCGAGCCAGGATTCCGGATCCCCAGCTGCGATGCAGGAAAGATTTCCAGCCTACTTAAAGTGACAACTGCGTGACTTCTTGACAGATAAGCTTATGAGATCTCAGAACAATACGCTACCCGGGTAGTACTACTAACATTAACACTATACTCACACACCTGAACTGAAAAGACTGAAAAGAACTCTGAGCACTGAACTCTAAAACTGAATACACAGACTGACAAATATGGACAATTGGAACTGTTGTGAACTGTTGAATGACTGTTTTTGGTTTGTTTTGAATAAATGTTGACTGTTCTTTGAGCTGTGTGTCATTCGCGCCTTAGTCGATTCCTAGACACCATAAGCCTAAGATCCTAACTTTCTCTACATTCAGTAGTGGTAAAGTATCGTGTGTTACATTATCAAGAGTTGATATAGCCTTTATTCAAGAAATGCACACGTGTAAGTCAGAAGCCTTAAAACTTAAATGTTCCTGGGTAGGTAAAGTCTTTTCCAGTCCTGGAACTGGTAAAAGTAGGGGAGTGTCGGTTCTGATTCATAAAGCAGTTAGCTTTACTGAAACAAAAGTAATAACAGATAAGGAAGGTAGATTTATATTGGTTTATGGACAACTACTGGACACACCAATAATTTTATGTAATATCTATGCACCTAATGCGGACATACTCGCCTTTTTTCACAACCTGTCACAGTATCTTTTGGAATTAGAAGGTGCACAAATAGTGGTAGGAAGAGATTTTAATCAAATACTGGATCAAGACCTAGATAGATCACTTCCTAGGAGAGGCACAGAGAGTAAATCTGTAGTTGCCATAAGGCAGATGACCTCAGGTTTAGGTCTGAATGATATTTGGCGGACAATGCATCCAGAAGGCAGGGAATATTCCTTTTACTCTCCGCCTCATAATGTTTATACTAGAATCGACTACTTTCTTATTTCTGAAGCCTTAGTGAATAACTCTATAGATTCAAGTATTGGTAACTAAGCTGTAGTGCCTCTTCACCTCACTGTGCAATACCTTTTGTGCAATACTTTTGTAAATAGTCAACGGTGCAATAGACTCAATACTTGAAATGTGCAATTCTTGAAATGTGCAATTCACTTGTATTTTTATTTTTATTCCTATTTATTCTATTTATCCCCTTCGTATATTTTATTTATATTGTCTCTGTATTTATATATATATATATGTGTGTGTGTGTGTGTGTGTGTGTGTATTATATATATATATATATATATATATATAAAATATTCTGTAACTCTGTAACTTCTGTCGGTGCTGTGCTTTTTTGGAAATCGAATTTCCCAGAGGAACCCACCCGAGGGATTAATAAAGTTCTATCTAATCTAATCTAATCTAATATAGTATTCTCGGACCATGTGCCAATTTTTCTGTGTCTTGAAAATATTTTACAGATTCCTCAAAGCCGCAGATAGCAATGAACTGGTCTGCATTGGTGCATCATATCTTTATTCTCTTCCCCCTCCTGCCCCCCCCCTCTTTCTTAAATAGATAACTATCATATCTGATATCATATCTCACAGTACAATAATATTGAATGGGTTGCATTGTTGTATTTTGTCATGTTTCTCAGGTCTTTGTCTGAATTTCTACGAACATTATTGCTAAGGATTGTCTTATTGCATTGGAGTCACACTGGGTTAAATATGTACACTTGGGTTTTAAGGGGTATTTATTATTTTCTTCTTTTTTTTGGGTTGTATGGAAGCCCCAAACGCAATTTCATTGTTCTTGACAATGACAATAAATAAATAAATACTAATACTAAATACTAAATGTGTCCTTAATTAAAGACTCTGGGTTTATTAAATTGATAAGCGATGAAATACAATTTTACAAACAGACAAATAATCGAGAGGACACTACATTGGCTACTTGGTGGGATGCTGTTAGGGAAAATATTCTAAAACACTTCTTCAGTAAAGACTCAGAGAAGAGAAACACACAGAACTTCTTGCTAGCAAGGGCAGCCTCCAGACTGAGACTCGCGCTGAGCTTTGCCCTTGTCTTTATTTTATACTTCAGTGTGTGTGTGTGTGTGTTACTGCTTGTCAAAGGGTCATATACATAAAAGCACAAAAGGTACATCCTTGGTCACAAAGAGGGTAGTCTCCCCCACCCTAGATGGTTCACCCTAGATAACACGGTGGGGAAGTCCAGCAGTTCATCTAAACAAAAGGCACTTAGACTAAAACAGACATAGCTATGTTAAAACAATAAAACAAGGTGCAACCTCTCATGCTCCCAGGACGTGGGGGTGCATTCCTGGGGTGCACACCAAGCCTGCAGCCTGTTAGAGATCACACATCCTGTCACTACACAATTAATTATATGCCTCTAAGCATACATGGTTAAATATTTCCTAATACAAATAACTACAAGCAGTATTCTACCATATGCAAACTTATATCACTAAAAGATTATACTGACTACTAAATACAATTTTCCATTGACAGATGCTATGAAGGCATACTTAAGGCGGAGGACAATTTCTTACGCTTCCTTTAAAAAGAAGGCAGCTAACAAGAATATCATTACGTTAGAAGCCAAATTAAAGGCACTTGAGGCAGTACATTCCCATACAAAAGACAGAGTTACGTTGAATAAAATTGTTAAAGTTAAATATAAGTTGAATGTACTGTACAACAGAAAGGCAGAATACGCTTTATTTCGCATTAATCAAGCATATTGGGAAATGGGAGAAAAGCCGAGTCGTTTATTAGCATACCGTCTTAAACAGAAAGACAGTATGAACCATATCCCAGGCATACGACAATCAGATGGGGTTATTTTAACTTCTTTTAGACATATAAATGATGGATTCAGGGCCTTTTACAATAATCTTTATTCTACACAAGGGAGTTTAGATGAACAGAAATTCGAAGCATTCTTTACTGATTTAAACCTGCCACAGCTTTCTACTACTGACCAGCAGATTATAGATGCTCCAATTACAGTGGAGGAGATTACCCGTGCAATTAACAGTATGCCACTTAATAAAGCTCCAGGATTAGATGGGTTACCATTGGATTTCTATAGAGCATTTGAGGATATGTTAAGTCCCCTGTTGCTCGATGTTTATAATGAGGCGTTCAAAGTAGGCTCATTACCTCAGTCAATGCACTCTGGACTTATAACATTTATTCTTAAAACTGGGAAAGACCCTTTAGACCCAAGTGGTTACCGCCCCATATCTTTGCTGAATTCTGACCAAAAAATCTTGGCAAAGGTCTTAGCGGGTCAATTAAAAGTAGTAATGGCGAAAATAATTCATGCAGACCAATCTGGTTTTGTTCCAAACCGCTATGGTTCAGATAATATTAGGCGGTTGGTTAATTTGCAAAATTATGTATATGATTCAGTATATCCAACAGTGGCCCTATCGCTGGATGCTGCAAAAGCTTTTGATTGTGTTGAGTGGGATTATCTGTTTAAGACATTAGAAAAGTTTGGTTTTGGTGACAATTTTATTAGGTGGATAAAGATATTATATGATTCGCCTTCAGCGCGAGTATTGACGAATGGGCTCATATCAGACCTATTCCTTTTACTGAGATCCACAAAAATGGGTTGTCCCCTTAGCCCCGGTCTTTTTGTAATTGCTATAGAGCCTTTGGCACAAAAACTGAGAAATAATGTAAATATATTTGAAATTTCGATGGGTAATAGTCAACATAAGCTTCTATTATATACAGATGATGTGTTGTTACTTATGACCCAGCCTGGGAAGTCAATTCCAGCCCTATTAGAATGTATAGAAAGCTTTACGCTGCTTTCAGGGTATCGCGTCAACTGGGATAAATCAGAGGCAATGCCTATGTCAGGACACTGCCCCCATACTTTATTTAAACAGTTGGGAGTGTCATGGTTCTGGGTCAGTTTCGACCCAGTATTTTGAGTTTTGATTGATTAGTTTATTTTTGAATGTTTGTTGTGGTTTTGGGCGCTATGAGTATTATTATTATTATTATTATTAGAATTCTATGTTTCTGTTTATTCATGTTTAAGGATTTGTTCTCGGTTGTATCTCACGTTTAGTTTAGTTCAGGTTCCATGTGTCATTCTGTCTGTCTCTGTGTCAGGTCTGCGTCTTGGTGTAGTGTTCTCGTTTCCTGTTTTATTGTGAAGGTCTGCGTCCCATGTGAGTGTGTTCAGTTTTACCTCTGTCTCGTCTTGTTGATTATTCCCAGCTGTGTCCACCACCTGTGTGTAATTCCCCTGTGTTTCTCTGTGTGTATTTAAGTCGTGTCCTCTGTCATTGTAGTTGCTGGTCCGTCTGTGTTTTCCACCATGTTTCATCCGTGTGTTCCACCATGTTTCATCCGTGTGTTCCCTGCCGTCACCATCTTGTACCGTCGTCCACCTTGCTTCATGTTTGAGTTCCGGTTCGTATTCAGTAGTTTAGTTGTCTCCAGTCTAGTTTAGTTTGTGCTCCATTTGCTGTTTGTCTATATTTATTTCGTGTCCAATAAACCACCTTCACTCCTCCACTACTGCCTGCGATTGATCCTCATTTATTATTTTTATACGGCTTATCTCACTCGCCGTGACAGTACGGACCAGCCAGCTATGGATCCAGCGGCATTCAGTCCACCCAGGGAGCTTCGGGAGGCCGTTATTGACTCTGCTTCTAGATTAATTAACCAGTGGTTAGAGCATGAGGGAGACGCCTCTCTTTACACTGTGGAAGCCAACCTACAACACCTTATTTCCGGTTATCCCTGGCTATTGGACTCTCTGCATCCGCTCGTGCAGAGTTTCGTTCTCCACGAGCTTCACCTACACCCCCCCGCCGCTACCGCAATTTTTTGTGTTTCTACTGAGGATAACAATGATTTCTCACCCATGGCCATAGCTTCTAAGACTGCCTGTTCTGAACCCTCGTTCCATGTTTATGACCGTGTCCGCTCCATTGTCCCATCCTCACTTCCATCCCAGTCAAATGCCAGGCCTGTAATGCTGCCCTCAGTTCAGTCAGCAGCCGCGCTGCCCTCAGTTCAGTTTGCAGCCGCGCTGCCCTCAGTTCAGTCACCCACTCCACCACTTATTACAACTCCACTACAGTCGTCTCCGCTACCTGTAGGTCACTCTGTAGCCGCTTCGCTGCCTATTGCTCTGTCGCCACCAGTTCAGCTGTCTGTCCGCTCGTTTACTCAGCCACCATCCTCACTATCTCATTCAAAGCAGGGAACACACTTCACCACAATATCTGCTGGTTCTCTTAAGCTGGCCATGTCAGAGACAGTTGCTCCCTCTAGGGCCTCCCCAGAGGCTGGGTGTCAGTCACCAGCCAACTCTGGACCCCTAGAGGTCAAGACGCCAGCGCCACCAGCCTCACCGGAGAACTCACCAGAACAGTCTCAGCTCTCAGCACCCCCTGAGAGTTCAAGTGAGTTCACCCGTCCGCCTCCGTCCTCTGCTGAGTGTATTGGGGAACACTTTCAGCCCTCTGAGGACTGCATCCCACTGTTGCTGCCTGAGTCTAGCCACTGTGCTGCTCAGTCCCAGCCAGTGTCCACACTGGCAGAGGTCTCCGTGCCTGCTGCTTCAGTGTCTGTTTCCACTGGAGGGCCAGAGGAGCCCGTCCAGTCTCAAGCCATGTTAGCTGGGGGTTCAGGTGAACCCAGCCAGCATCCTGCCTCGTCGGCTGGAGGGCCTGAGGAGCCCAGCCAGCCTCAAGTGTCGTCAGCTGGGGGTTCGGGAGAACCCAGCCAGCCTCAACTGTCGTCAGCTGGGGGGCCCGAGTTGCCCGTCCAGCCTCAAGCCAAGTCAGATGGTGGGTCTGAGGAGCCCACCCAGCACCATGCCTCGTCTGCTGGGGGTCCGGGGAAGTTTGTTTAGCCACCACCTGCTGAATCATCCCCTGTGGCTTCTACACCGTTGCCTGCATCCACATCACCTCCTGCAGCATCACTGCCTGCAGCATCACCACTGTCTGGTTCCGCAGCCGTCCCGCTGCCGTGCCTTCATCCACGCCTGGTCCAGCTTCCGTGCCTTCATCTGGTCCGGCTCCGCCTTCGTCTGGCCCTGCCTCATCTTCGTTTGGTCCAGCTTCAGCTCCGCCTTCATCTGGTTCGGCTTCAGCTCCGCCTTCGTCTGGTCCTGCCTCGTCTTCGTCTGGTCCTGCCTCGTCTGGTCCTGCGGTTGCCACACCGCCATCAGAGCCAGCTCGACCCGTTCTGCCTCGCCTCTGCCGGCCGTTTTCCGGGCCTCTAAGTTGGCATCATGGCCTTCGGGGACGGCCTCCGGAAAGAGTTCGTCGCCGCCGCTGGCATCGCGGCCGACCTCCGGACCTGCTCAGTGGCCGCCACTGCCTTCCAAGTGGTCGGCCTCCAGAACTGTTTGCCCGTCGCCGCCGTTGCCGTGTGCACGGCCGGCCTCCAGAACTGTCTTGGTCCTTGTGTTGTCGACCCCCTGAACTTTTCTTAGACTCTTGTTGAGCTCTAGTTTGGTTTTGTTTTTGATCTGTTTTCCTGTGTTCGTGGACTGTTTTCTTGTGTTTTTGGACTGGTTTTGGCCTTCATCTGGTCCGGCTCCGCCTTCGTCTGGCCCTGCCTCGTCTTCGTTTGGTCCGGCTTCAGCTCCGCCTTCATCTGGTTGGGCTTCAGCCCCTTGTTTTTGGTTTCGTACCCTCCTTCCTTGACCCCCTCCACCCACCCTGGTCTGGTGCTCTGTTTTGTTGCTGTCTTTTTGTTTGGGGCTGTCGGGGGCCAGCCCTTGGAGGAGGGGGGGGGGGGTACTGTCATGGTTCTGGGTCAGTTTCGACCCAGTATTTTGAGTTTTGATTGATTAGTTTATTTTTGAATGTTTGTTGTGGTTTTGGGCGTTATGAGTATTATTATTATTATTATTATTATTATTCCATCCATCCATCCATCCATTCGCTTCCGCTTGTCCTTTTCAGGGTCGCGGGGGGCGCTGGAGCCTATCCCAGCTGTCATAGGGCGAGAGGCGGGGTACACCTTGGACAGGTCGCCAGTCTGTCGCAGGGCCAACACACAGGGACAGACAACCATTCGCACTCACATTCATTTGCACATTCACACCGGGGCCCTGTTTCAGGAAGCCGGTTTAGTGGAAAAACTGAGTAAGTATACCCTGAGTTAACGAAAACTCTGGGTTTTCGGTTTCACAAAGCGAGTTCAGCTGCAGCCTGAGTGAGTCACTATGACGACACACTCCGTGAAGCTAACCTGCCCCCTAGCAGGTTTACTACAACTAACCCTGACTGTCTCCGCCCCTTTGTCGGAAACCTGACAGTAGGAAGTGTCGGACATGGCGTGCCACTTCCTTGAAGAGCCAGTAGATCGTGAAGCCCAAATTCTCCGCAGAGCTCTCCGCCGGGAGAGAGTGATCAGAGCGCGTTTGGACATTTTATCATTTCCTGATGATTTCCTGTGCGAACGTTACCGTTTCTCAGCACAATCTATAATTTATTTGGATAACATCCTCAGGCCATATATTACGCATGTGACACATCGCGGACATGCTCTCAGTTCATTGCATATTATTTGTATTGCACTTCGGTTTCTTGCAAACGGGAGCTTTCTGTATAATATTGGTGACGCTGAGCACGTTTCCAAGGCTACCGTCTGTCGGGCAGTCAGGAATGTTACAGTTGCACTGAAACGTCTCCTGTACTCGTTTGTGGTGTTCCCCGGTCACAGACCCACAAGATTTATCAAAGAGGGATGCCACAAAATTGCAGGTATCAGGATGACCAAAACTTAATGTATGATGTGGTGATACTTGGACTACTACTTAAATTGCACATTTATTTTCAGGGTTCCCAGGCGTGATTGGCTGTACAGATGGCACTCACATTCCAATCATTGCTCCTTCAGTAAATGAAGGAGACTATGTGAACAGGAAGTCTTTCCACAGCATTAATGTACAGGTACATAGTTCCCTGTAGCATGTCAAACTAACAAATTATTTCATTATAGTAATGGATGCTAATTTGTGTTCTCTGCACTGTGAAGATCATATATGATGCTGCCAACATTATCACAAATGTGGAAGCCAAGTGGCCAGGCTCTGTCCATGACTCACAAATATTCCATGAATGTACACTGAGCACAAAATTTGGACATGGTGAGTTGAGAATACTTTAAAATATATAAAGACCAATTGCTTCAGGGACATTTGAACTGAAGTGTACCCTTCTGTCTTAGGAGAGTTCACTGGCTACTTGCTTGGTGATAGGGGGTATCCATGTTTACCCTATTTGCTTACCCCTTACCCTGACCCTGAACCGGGCCCACAGCAGCGATATAATCTGGCTAATTGCAGGACAAGAGCCAGAATTGAAATGACTATCGGAATGCTTAAGGCCCGGTTCCAGTGCCTGCAAAGACTCAGGGTCACCCCAGAAAGGGCATGTGACATTATTGTGGCATGTGTGATTCTTCACAACATTGCCACAATTAGAGGAGAACACTGTCCTTCTGAACCAAACATCAGCAGTGATCCAAACCATGAACATCCTGACCCTCCCACGGACATACAAGATGGAAGAGCAGTCAGAGACACCATATGTCACAATCATTTCTTTTGACCCATCACCTCAACATGTTGAAAGAAGAATAAACAGATTTTTTGTTCAACTGGCTTTATTGGTCGCCTGTATTTCCTGTACACAAAGTATTAAAAGATGTAAACCTCATAAAGTGTCTCTGTTGCTTCCTCCTCTGTAACAGCTGTCAATGTTTCTTCATTATTTTCCTGTAGTAAAGAAATAAACAACATTGCTGTTCTACTGTAAACTCATATAATCTGTGGAGTATTACTCACAACTGCATGTTGGTCTGGCTCAACAGGAGGCTGCACCAGATGCAGTACACCATCACCATCAACTGATAGAATATGAGGTTTATACAGGTCACTTATAACTTACAAGGGACCAAATGGCAATTAACAAACATACCAAGCACCTTACACTTCATTGTCATTATGCTCTCAAAGACAACCAAGACTGAGGGAAGGCAAAATCAGTAGGAAAATAACTTCACTACAAAATAATCCATTATGGTAAAGAGTTTATCAAATGAATGAGTAGCACTGCAAAGGTGACTGTGAAGAAAGGATGTATGCACATCATGTATTATTTTGAATTTACCCCTTATGTAGGCACTTGTGTCTTGCGGGGTTATTGACTCAGAGGATGTCCCCGCAGAGATGCCTTCGGCCACAGGGCGCCCACTGTTTTGGCTGAGGGCCAACTGCTCAGCCTCTGTGAGTGGTGGTGGAGGACCCCCACCTGTTTTTCGGGCCTCCGCTTTTTTTCTGTTGGCTATAACGGGCCACATTTGAGCATACAGAGTAAGCAAATATGTACTTGTAATGTGCTCAGATAATTTCAATAAGTGCTTACAGAAAGAAAATTAATGTAGCCTCTAACTGCAATTGATTTACATGGGACAAACAGACCAAGCACTATGGCTCATAATACAATTACACCTTACCTGTTTGGACTGTATTTTTATATTTCATTTTTACTTGCTGCCAGGCACGTTTGGGGCCTGTTGGGTTGCACCTGCGCTCACATCACATCACAAAATAAAATGTATATGTAGTGGCAATTCCTTTACTTTTGTAAGATCAAACGTCCCACAACTTAAAGTCCACAAGCCACTGCTGCACTGAGGTAATATTTCGTACGCAGGCAAAAGAAGTCCATTGTCCAAACCTTTTAGTTGAGAGTTTTGGTTTTGGTTTATTTATCCATTTGGCAAGCAATAACAAGATCCTTCCTACTGCTTCTCCTGCTCTGGTAAAAAACCATAGGCCCACCCCAATGCATGCTGGTCCTATACCAGTCTCTTTATTTATAGAAACAAAATGGCCCTACAGCTCTTACTGACTAATTTAACAAAATAACAACAAACAAAACAAATCATTTAAAACAAAATATTAACCGACAAATAAACCCCAAAATATAAGTAAACTAACAACAAACTTTAACTAATTTCAAAAATAAGAACAAAAACAAAAATAAAGAACAAATAGCTCCAACAGTATAAAATAACAAATAAAATAACATATGATAAAATAACGTGTTAAATGGGTGGAAATCCCTCGATCAATGTTTAAATTAACACTCACGCATTGACTCTGTCGGCTATGTTTTGCCATGCATGCTTTTGCAGCTGTGGCTGTGTTACTTTTTTCCGCGGAATTTGCATGTTATCGGCATATGCTGCCATCAGAATTTCGGCCTCAAGCGCTGTGAAATACATTGACCGCGCCTTCTTTCCCTCCGTCTCCATGGTGACTCGCTTAATCTGTGCTCCGCTTATCAGGGCTTTATGTATCCTCGTCCGCGCGCTTCACTTGGGGTTAAAGCAACTCCGCGTTGACTGAACTAATTGTTATCAGCCTTTCTGAAACGGAATATTCCGAGTTGGACAGTTCGGGGTTACTCAACCGTGAGTGTCGTTTTTCACTCTGAGTTTTCCAAACCGGCTTCCTGAAACAGGGCCCTAGTGACAATTTGGATTATCCAATTAACCTATCCCCACAAGCTGCATGTCTTTGGACGGTGGGAGGAAGCCGGAGTACCCGGAGAGAACCCACGCAAACACGGGGAGAACATGCAAACTCCACACAGAAAGACCCCGGCCTGATGTTGGAATTGAACTCAGGACCTTCTTGCTGTGCGGCAACAGTGCTAACCACCGTGCCACCGTGCTGCCCTATTATTATTATTATTATTATTATTATTATTATTATTATTCTATGTTTCTGTTTATTCATGTTTAAGGATTTGTTCTCGGTTGTATCTCACGTTTAGTTTAGTTCAGGTTCCATGTAGGGCTGAACGATATATCACATTTGCGATAATATCGCGACATGATCAAGTGCAATTTTCTAACCGCAAAGGCTGCGATTATACTCTGGACATGTCCAAATTCATGGGCTGCATCCTCCTGAGGCCGCATTTGTAGACCGATTACGTCACAGCGACGCGCCGAAGGCTGTCCAAATTACTACCATATCCCAGAATTCATAGCGCGGCCCAGCCAAACTCCAGTTTCCAGCAATGGCGGCCGCTACTAAGTTTTAAAATTACTCATACTAATCTTTCAGGGTCACAAAATAAACTTTTAACATATTTTCAGGCGAGAAAGTAGTTGTGTAAACATCAAATATCTGCTCGGTTTATCAAGATATCCCATATTTGCAAAAGTGCTTCGACGTTTTCAGAGGCGTCTGCTACCCACCAGCTCGACAGCTAGCCGGGAGCTCGAGGGTTACTGATGCGGCCGAGAACGGCACAACTCCCGGCACATCATTTTCAGATCACCGCGGAGTTTCGCTGCTCGGGTTAAACGTAATATATAAGTCACTTAGACAACCTAAAAATGTTATTGTTGGGCTTTTTTCAGTGTTTTGTTTGTTCGTGAGTAAATCGGTTTGGCTGAGATTAAAGTTATTAGATTAGATAAAATAAAACTTTATTAATCCCCCGGGTGGGTTCCTCCTTGGTTTTCACACAGCTGACTAAACGTCAAACAGAAAACTTATTAAACAGAAGTATGAGACAGTCGAGAATTTACACCAGTGTCTGGTTATATTTTAGATAGCAAGAAGCAGACGGCCGAGTTTATTAAACTCCACCGAGACAGCGGTGACGCTAATCAGAACTAGACCGTCCAATTTCACGCCTTTAAATTTTAAAGGCGTGTTTGTGTGTGTGTTTATACAATTGCTATTATGTTTGCACTTTATGTGTAATGTTACTGACTGCAGAGATCAGTAAGATGTGTGTATTTTTTATTTATTAGTTTTATTTATTTAATATTATTTTTTAATTGAATGACTGTCTAGTAGTTTGTCGAAAAACTGAGTGTGGTAAAGCCACTGATTTTTTTTTATGTATATTTCTGCAATCTGCACATTGTACTGACTTTCATTTTAATGTTTACACCAGGGTTCCTTGTCAGCACTTTATGCTCAGATGTTTGTAAGCTAAAAATAAACTATTGTGTATGTTCAAATATACTGTTGTGATTGAAGAAGTTAAATAAAAATGTCAGTCATCAATTCATGCATCACCTCATGTCATCAGAGGTCTGTCTTCCAGGAAAGAACAGTTTAAAATTAATGTAATATAGTATTGGCCATACTATATGATGTATTGCTTGTCTTTGTTTAATAATACAGAAGACAAAGACCTCAAAAAATAATCGCATATCGCATCGCAATCGCAATATTGGGGCAAAAAATCGCAATTAGATTATTTTCCATAATCGTTCAGCCCTAGTTCCATGTGTCATTCTGTCTGTCTCTGTGTCAGGTCTGCGTCTTGGTGTAGTGTTCTCGTTTCCTGTTTTATTGTGAAGGTCTGCGTCCCATGTGAGTGTGTTCAGTTTTACCTCTGTCTCGTCTTGTTGATTATTCCCAGCTGTGTCCACCACCTGTGTGTATTTAAGTCGTGTCCTCTGTCATTGTAGTTGCTGGTCTGTCTGTGTTTTCCACCATGTTTCATCCGTGTGTTCCCTGCCGTCACCATCTTGTACCGTCGTCCACCTTGCTTCATGTTTGAGTTCCGGTTCGTATTCAGTAGTTTAGTTGTCTCCAGTCTAGTTTAGTTTGTGCTCCATTTGCTGTTTGTCTATATTTATTTCGTGTCCAATAAACCACCTTCACTCCTCCACTACTGCCTGCGATTGGATCCTCATTTATTATTTTTATACGGCTTATCTCACTCGCCGTGACAGGGAGTTTCTGTGGTCCGTGAATGGTTTGAGGTATTTGGGGATACAAATTACCTCGGATTACACTAAGATGGTTCCAGCAAATATGGAGCCAATGTTTGAAAGGATAAAAATGGAATTTGGTAGATGGTCCAGAGTGTGTCTCACAATATGGGGTAAAATTAGTTGTATTAAGATGATGACTGCACCCATGATCTTTTATATTTTATCTAATATTCCATTACACATTCCAGATAAGTATTTCAAAGATCTAGACTTTTTAATGCGGCAGTTTCTTTGGGATAGCTCACCACATCGTTTAAGTATTAAGAAACTTCAAGCGAGTGCAAAACAAGGAGGTTTTTCATTGCCTAATTTCCAATGGTATTATTGGGTGATGAACGTGAAACAACTTAGAGCTTGGTTACCTACTGCACCAGTTAAACCCATCTGGTCCCATATAGAGACGGAAGTTAATGGCGGTATTTCTCCTTGGAGGGAGCTGTTTGATACCAGTCATAAAACTACCCATCCTATAATTGCAAAGATACTGTGGTTTAAATTACATAGGGCAGGTCGCTGGGACTTTATTAAATCACCTTCGGCAACCTTATGGAGTAATAAAATAATTTTAATTGGAGGGACATCGGTTGACTGGTTACAGTGCCGTAAAGCAGGCATCCTTAATGTATCAGATTTATTTGACTGTGGGACTAAATGTTTTTTAAGCTTTGATAAAATTGTGGAGTTATATAAGTTGCAGCGTAATCAATTCTGGAGATATGTCCAAATACATAGTTCATTATCGAAGTGGCTGGGAACCCCTTTGAGTTGTCCTGTGGGCAGCCCTGTGGAAGTCCTGCTCTCAAGATCATCCTTGGGTAAAGGCATTACCTCTAAGATTTATCACTTATTGCAAGAACGGTCAGCTGACCCTCTCCTTAAAGTTAAGGGCTACTGGGCCCAGGGCATGGCATTGGACATATCTTCAGTTGAATGGGATTCATGTTTTCAAAATATTAATACTATGTATAAAGAAACAGGCAGTAGATTGATTCAATTTAAGATAATCCATAGGTGGCATCGAACACCGCAACAATTGTATAAATGGAACCTGGCCTCTACGGACGAATGTTGGAGATGTGATGGTCAAAATGCTTTGATTTTACATATCTTATGGAGCTGTTCGGCACTTCGGGATTGGTGGGAAAATATAATGGAGGTAATTTTCAGTGTTTTAAAAAGGAGATTTGTTATCTCACCAAAACAGTCCATACTTGGTATAACCACAGAAATTTCTGATGTACAGGGAGTGCAGAATTATTAGGCAAATGAGTATTTTGTCCACATCATCCTCTTCATGCATGTTGTCTTACTCCAAGCTGTATAGGCTCGAAAGCCTACTACCAATTAAGCATATTAGGTGATGTGCATCTCTGTAATGAGAAGGGGTGTGGTCTAATGACATCAACACCCTATATCAGGTGTGCATAATTATTAGGCAACGTCCTTTCCTTTGGCAAAATGGGTCAAAAGAAGGACTTGACAGGCTCAGAAAAGTCAAAAATAGTGAGATATCTTGCAGAGGGATGCAGCAGTCTCAAAATTGCAAAGCTTCTGAAGCGTGATCATCGAACAATCAAGCGTTTCATTCAAAATAGTCAACAGGGTCGCAAGAAGCGTGTGGAAAAACCAAGGCGCAAAATAACTGCCCATGAACTGAGAAAAGTCAAGCGTGCAGCTGCCAAGATGCCACTTGCCACCAGTTTGGCCATATTTCAGAGCTGCAACATCACTGGAGTGCCCAAAAGCACAAGGTGTGCAATACTCAGAGACATGGCCAAGGTAAGAAAGGCTGAAAGACGACCACCACTGAACAAGACACACAAGCTGAAACGTCAAGACTGGGCCAAGAAACATCTCAAGATTGATTTTTCTAAGGTTTTATGGACTGATGACATGAGAGTGAGTCTTGATGGGCCAGATGGATGGGCCCGTGGCTGGATTGGTAAAGGGCAGAGAGCTCAATCCGACTCAGATGCCAGCAAGGTGGAGGTGGAGTACTGGTTTGGGCTGGTATCATCAAAGATGAGCTTGTGGGGCCTTTTCGGGTTGAGGATGGAGTCAAGCTCAACTCCCAGTCCTACTGCCAGTTTCTGGAAGACACCTTCTTCTGCATCCTTCAAGAAAAACATGATTTCCATGCAGGACAATGCTCCATCACACGCGTCCAAGTACTCCACAGCGTGGCTGGCAAGAAAGGGTATAAAAGAAGAAAAACTAATGACATGGCCACCTTGTTCACCTGATCTGAACCCCATTGAGAACCTGTGGTCCATCATCAAATGTGAGATTTACAAGGAGGGAAAACAGTACACCTCTCTGAACAGTGTCTGGGAGGCTGTGGTTGCTGCTGCACGCAATGTTGATGGTGAACAGATCAAAACACTGACAGAATCCATGGATGGCAGGCTTTTGAGTGTCCTTGCAAAGAAAGGTGGCTATATTGGTCACTGATTTGTTGTTGTTTTGTTTTTGAATGTCAGAAATGTATATTTGTGAATGTGGAGATGTTATATTGGTTTCACTGGTAAAAATAAATAATTGAAATGGGTATATATTTGTTTTTTGTTAAGTTGCCTAATAATTATGCACAGTAATAGTCCTGCACACACAGATATCCCCCTAAAATAGCTCAAACTAAAAACAAAAACTACTTCCAAAAACATTCAGCTTTGATATTAATGAGTTTTTTGGGTTCATTGAGAACATGGTTGTTGTTCAATAATAAAATTATTCCTCAGAAATACAACTTGCCTAATAATTCTGCACTCCCTGTAGATTTTTCCAGTTATACAAAAAGATGGATTATTTTGGCTCTTACTACGGCCAAACGGGTCCTGCTAAGACATTGGCGGAAAAAGAACCCCCCCTCCCTATGAAGAGTGGCTAAAGACAATGGCTAAGTTGGCGTCTTACGAAAAAGTGACTTATGGTTTATTAGACAAATTGCATCAATATGATTGTATTTGGTCCCCCTTTACAAGCTGGCTTTCTGTAACTTGAAGAACAGAGGAGTAATGACAGAGTGGTGGTGTGGGAATTGGTGTGCGAAGAAAGAATAGGATAACTTCCCTTTGTTTTGTTTTTTGTTGTTGTGTTTTGTTTTTGTTTGTTTGTTTTTTAAACTATTTATTTATGTAGTTATCCTTAAGCTCTGTTATTGAAGTTTAAAATGAAATAAATAAAAATTGTTGATGATAAAAAAAAGTTTAAACTTCAAAGCTCATGCATGCATGCACATCCAGTGCTCAGTGTCTAATTGTGTGTTTGTGTTTTTATCTTTTTGCAGTAGCGCAGTGAAACATTTGGGCGGTGGATAAATAATGGAAAATAAAATTCAGACTACAGACGGCTTCAGGTGAGTACACGTGGTGCACAAGGACCAAAGCTCACCTTCTCAACCTGGACAAAATGAATTATTTTACACTGATACTGTAAACTTTTGTTTGTGTGTCAGGTTTCCATACATCGGAAGCAGCTGCTGCATCTGTAATTCTGTCCGTCCCGAGGAGAGTCCACACTCTACATCCTTGGCTCACCTATAATGACGCACAGGTGCTGCACACAACTAGATCTGCAGCTTGTGAGGAACAGCAGCACTCAGCCTACATCCTGTTTTACAAGATTAACGTAAGAAGACACAGCATCTCATCCTGAAGTGAGAGAATGGCACGCCAGCTGCAGCCTAATCCAGTCTCTCTTCTTTTCTTTTTTCGGTGCCCAGACACCCTTCAGTTTCATCATGTCATCCCTAACAATACAATGTAGAGTTGGATGGAGGATGAAGACAGCAGAGAGCAAAAGAAACAGGTAAGAGCAGACAGGTAGTCAGAGTTAACAAAAACTTTTAAAGCCAGTGTAGCTTCTGTTTTGAACACATTTATTGATGACAATTTTACATAAATAAGCAGTGTGTTATACTGTTATCAGATGTGGAGTCTCACGAACCACTTTAATAGTGACTTGTGTCTCAAATACTGTTTATTTGTCTTAGTTACAGATAGTGAAATAAAAATGGAACGAGAAGCGTAGGATTTTGAATTGATACCATTGGTGCATCTACTAAAGTTCTGGGGTCAGTTTGAATATCAGTGACCTTGACCTTGAGTTCAAGTTTTCTGAAAATCTTGTGAATGCTACAACTCTGTGACGAGAAGTAAGTCTCCTAGGTCTTTAAATTTGTATATAGGTGAATCTAGTAGGAAGCTGAAGGGTTGCACTGCGGGCCATCTGTAGAGGTGTAGAGTCAACAACCTGTCTGTGAACGTGGACAAAACAAAAGAGATTGTTGACTTCAGGAGAGCACAGTGGGATCACTGCCCACTTAACATGAATGGATCCTCTGTGGAGGTCGTCAAGAGCACCAGATTTCTTGGTGTCCACCTGGCGGAGAACCTCTCCTGCTCCCTCAACACCAGCTCCATAACCAAGAAGGCCCAGCAGCGTCTCTACTTCAAGCAGAAGCTGAGGAAAGCCCATCTCCCACCATCCATTCTCACCACCTTTTACAGTGGGACTAACAAGAGCATCCTAAGTAGCTGCATCACTGTCTGGTATGGTAACTGCAGCGTATTAGATCGCAGTACCCTACAACGGATTGTGAGAGCAGCTGAGAAGATCATTGGAGTCCCTCTCCCCTCCTTATAACACCCGCTTGCTGGAGGACCCCACACAGCCTTCAAACACACTCTTCACCCTGCTGCCTTCTGGAAAGAGGTCCCAGAACATCCGGGCCCTCGCTACCAAACTACGGAAAAGTTTCTTCCCACAAGCCGTCAGACCCCTGAACACTCAGTGACTGCACTGGCACACGCACACCTTCACACATGTCACTACCAAGCACTTATCTGCAGTATCTCACACTCATACACATACATACAGACACCAAGTTACTTTTGCACAATACTCAGCATTTTGCACATTTCCATTGTCTTGTGTCTGTATCGTCCTGTTCTGTCTAGTTTTGCACTGTTTTGTCTTGTTTATTTTTGCAATTTATGCACACTGCACTTTATGTAGTCCTGGGTTTGTCCGTATATGTCATATATAGCACCAGGGTCTCGGAGGAACGCGGTCTCATTTCACTCTGTACAGTACCTCTGCACGTGGTTAAAATGACAATAAAAGCCACTTGACTTGACCTGTATTTTGTAGCAGTTGCTTGGAGACGAGCACCATACAGTTCAAATGAGCATACATTCCAAAATATGCAAATGAGCCCCATACATCATAATGCTGATGTTTGCTGTTCAGGGTATGAACGTTCTATGCTGAAAGTTTATAAATATACAACCTTTGACTGCTTGTTTTCAGTTGAACTTTTGCAAAGCTGAGGAGATTTTGGCTGCGATCACATCAAGTCCAAAGATGTTTAAACTTCTTTTTCACAGAAAGGTAAGTTTGAAGAGACTCGCAGCACATTTCTCTGAATGTTTTCTTATGGTAAATAAGCATTTTTGAAACTTTTAAGGAAGCTTCTTGAATGATTTCTGTAAAAACTGAATTTTGAATCCAAATGAAGGATATTGTATTTTCTTACCATATACTTTGTTTTATGCCATTACTGATGTTGCTTTTCTTGTTTCTAAACAGAAATCACACAAACAAAACGTGGCAGAGAAGGAAATTCCTTCTACGTCTCATCAGAGGTAAAGAAATGCGCCGCTCTTTAATGCTGCTGGAGATATTTATAGCAGTGGTTTAGTTGGAGCTCTTGTTGGAGTGTAAATGTTAGTTGGAGTGTAAATGTACAAAATACATGATTTTGTTCCATTACAGTTATTAATTTTTATCTGCAATCTCCAGCATGTACTCCTTGTTAAAAATTTCCACTTTGAAAAATAACATTTACACTTTTGTCCTCATCAGCATCCCGGATGCTTGTGTTGCTGAAAATGGTCAAAAGAAGAAGAGAAAATGGAGACACCTCTGCTGTTCCTCGGTTTGCTTTTACACGAAACATATGAAATGCACATTCTCTTTAAATTGCACTTGTTAATTTAAAGTGACTTTACTTTTTTAATAAACTTATGTTTGTTCGTCCTCTGCAGCAAACTGACAGCGATGCAGAGGCAGAGAGCAACACTGTGAAGACACAAAAAAAGTGTCGCTGGTTTCTTTTTAAATTCTGGAAGGTATGTTTTATGGAAAGAGTCACTGTCATCAAGCATTTACTCATCACAGTTAAATGCGAAGAATTAAGAGCAATTTAGCACATCCATGTCCTCAAATTAGGTTCAAAGATGTTTAAAGTTTTTTTTTTCACAGAAAGGTAAGTTTGAAGAGACTTGCAGGATGTTTCTCTAAATATTTTTTATGGTAAATAAGCATTTTTGAATCTTTTAATGAAGTTTGATGGATGATTTCTGTAAAAACTGAATTTTGATCAGAACCAAATGAAGGATTTTGTATTTCATAGGACAAACTTTAAAACTCAATTTAAAGCATGAATAAATTGTTTTTAATTTATTTAAAGATATTCCTATATATCTGCTTCATGAGCTGACAGCTCACTGAAGTGATAAATAATATGAAATAATACCAAATTTTCTAACTGGACACTTTTCATGGAGAGACTCCCTTGGTATGTTTGTTTTATGCCATTACTGATGTTGGTTTTCTTGTTTCTAAACAGAAATTACACAAACAAAACGTGGCAGAGAAGGAAATTCCTTCTACGTCTCATCAGAGGTAAAGAAATGCGCCGCTCTTTAATGCTGCTGGAGATATTTATAGCAGTGGTTTAGTTGGAGCTGTTTTATTTCCCTTTTATTGGCATTTTTCTTCCACCTTGTGTATTTACATCTTTTTTACTACTTTTGGACGTCCTCCAAAATGTTTCAACTTCAAAGCTCATGCATACATGCGCATACACTGCTCAGAATCTTGACATCTTTCCTAATTTTGTGTTTGTGTTTTTACCTTTTTGGAGCAGTGTAGCATGCGGTGGGAAAAAAATAGAAAGTCAAACTGGGACTATAGACTGCTTCGGGTGAGTACACGTGGTGCACAAAGACTCACTTTGTCAAAGTGGAGAAAATGAATTATTTTACACTGATACTGTAAACGTTGCGCGTGTGTGTCAGGTTTCCAAACATCGGAAACACCTGCTACATGAACTCCTGCCTGCAGAGCCTCCTCAACATTGAGGAGTTCATAAGAGACATCAGGCGTCAGGGGGTTTTGTGGAGCACAGATCCAGAAGCTCAGCTCTTAAGGTGCGCTACGTCAACCTTCTACTTTCTTCAAAAACCTGAAGAACAAAGAGATCTAACAGCAGAAATGTCTGTTTACCCTTCCTTTCTACAGAAGGCTTATTGATGTCAGGGACTGTCACGAGTCAACAGATTATGGCCTTAAAGATCACCACCTAAGAGCTTTTAAGAAGGCATTCAGCAGTCAAGCTCCTGAATACACCGGCAGTGCACAGAAAGTGCGTCAGCTATTTGGACATTTCGTTTTTTGCTTTACCTTCTGATTTTGATGTACTGTTTGAAATCTCTCTGCTTTTCTTTCAGGACGCTCATGAATTCCTAACATTATTCCTCGATGAGGTCAAAAGGCTCACACCTCACCTGGAGAGGAACGCAGCTCTCCTGGGCCAAAGTTATAGCTGCCCAGTAGAAGACCATCACATTTTTAAAATGGAAAACATGAGGACATGCAAGAGGTAAGCCTGTCTTTCAGAAACGCAGAGCTGGTTGCAATATTTTCATATACCTCTTTTCCACGTACCTGATCTTTACTTTAACTACGTTACTCCTGAAATGTGTAGCTGCGGTCACCAATCATCACAGCAAGAGGAATTCACCAGCTTGTCTCTAGACCTTGTTCCAGAGGGGTCTATTATAAACATGTTAGAGACATACTTGAAGGTAAGATCACAAATTCCAATAGAGTTGTCGTATCAGCGATCTTAACACACCTTTTTTGTTAGTGTTTGTGTGCATGTGTGTGTGCATATGTTGAGATTTCTTTCTACCATAAAGCCTGTTTTCTCTGTGCTGTTGCTCAGGAACAAGAAATAGAATTTCGCTGTGATTGTGGAGGGACGGCCTCAGAACTGAAGTCGTCTTTTGATACACTGCCAAGGTGAGTAAGGTCACATCAGAATTGATCGACTGACCAGGTTTCCAAACTGTGGCGCATCAAATATCAGAGTTCTTCGAGACAATACTTGAGCAGTCGTTTTCTCCCATCTTCTGTTTGTGTTTGACACTCATTCTTCTTATTTTCTACCTTGTTTGTGTTTTTTTTCTTTTCTTCCAGAGTTCTGATCTTGCATCTGAAGAGGTTTGGCTTTACACAAACCTACAAGATTAAGAAGGTGGATGACCCCGTCAGGCTGCAGAGGGACTTGGTGGTGCCATCCAATCAGGTAAAAACAGACTGCAGAACGTCTCAGGCTACGTCCACACTAGCCCGGATAGATTTGAAAACTCCGTGTCCACACTGGCGTTTTCAGTCATTTTCAAATAGTTGTGCGTCTGCATTGAAACGGCCGAAAACGCTTACGTTCCAGTCCTGCGCATGCGCAAAAGTGAGTGAGAATTACAGAATTTGAAGAAAAGCTATCCGGAGCATGTACAAACTGATATTAATCTTTTTTAGGGCTGTCAAAGTTGAGAGCAATCAAAACAACTGCTGTCTAATGCACTCGGCTTATCTTTGTTTAATTGCTCACATGACTGCATCACATGACCAAAATGCGTCATCGTTTTAGAAAGTCTGCGTTTTCGAGTGTCCACACTGCGATGGGACAACTCCGTTTTGAAATGTATGCGTTTTCGAGAGCGTTTTCAAGATGCTGTGTTTTTCCTTGAGGAAAACGCCGTCTCGGTGTGGACGGGAGGTCAAAGCGGAGAGAAAACGATGCGTTTTCAAACGAAAACGCATTAGTGTGGACGTAGCCTCAGCAAATCAGCTTAATTATGGCACTGATGTGAGACTTTATGAAACTAACACTCTTTGGATTTGTTCCTTCTCAGGGTGGTGGCTGTTATAGTCTTTGCAGCATCATCAGTCATTATGGAGGCACAGAGTCAGGTAAAACAACAGACTTGTGACAAACAGAAAATGAAACTTGCTACTTTTCAGTGAAGGACTCACACACAAAAGCTTTTGATGTTCTAAGAAGCACTAAGTCAAAATCACTGTTTGCTTGAATCAGTTGACTTCCAGAAGTTGGATTCATTTGTCTTAATGTGATTTCAGGACACTACATCTGTAGTTCTGTCCATCCTGAGGAGAGTCAGCACTCTACATCAGATCGCTGGCTCACCTATAATGACGCACAGGTGCTCCACACAACTGGATCTGCAGTTTGTGAGGAACAGCAGCAGTCGGCCTACATCCTGTTTTACAAGAGAAACGTAAGAAGACACAGCATCTCATCCTGAAGTGAGAGAATTTTTAAATGTCCTGTTACCTTGTTAACCAGTTTTGTCTTCATTCTCAGTTCTGAAACAGGAAATGGAAGGAAGGAAGGAAGTTAAGGTCATCATCATGCTGAGAAGGAAAAGCAGTCGTCCCAGCCCACCATCGCACACTGGAGGACAAGTATAGGTAAGTATTGCCCTCAGGAGGGAGGGTCCTGCCAGAGAGCCTGGTCCTCCCAAGATTTCTTCCTCCAGGAGGGAGTTTTTTCTTGCCACCGTCGCCCCACATTCACTGGTCTCATCAGCAGGGACATTTTTAACCTCCTAAGACCTGAACTTTCATGGCATGCATTTTTAATTCCTCTGTGCCATTTAGGTTGATTGGGACCCGATGAAGGTAAAAACCAAGACATCAGATTCGGACTATCTTTTTTTTGTTTCTCAAAAGAATGAGATCCACATATGAGGACATTCATTTTAAATTTCGATTGAACAGTGGCAGTGTCATGTCCTCCCTCATAAGTGGATATCAGGTTTTTGAAGAGCAAAATTTTGTATTTTGGTCTAGACAACCCAAAATGTTATGTCTACATATGTGGACACCAGGTCCTAGGAGGTTAAAACAAAATCTACTAGAGATCGTCCTTTTCTGGACCAGTGTTTGGCTTGCTCTCTGGGAACAACAAATTAGTGCTGTCAGCGTTAACGTCATTAGGTAAAATGACGTTAACACTGACAGCACTAATTTGTTGTTATTATTATTAATATTATTATTAATTTATTTGTAAAATAAATTAAATTTAAAAAAAACAAAGAAATGATTTAATTCTTTATTTTATTTTGTTTTATTAAAATCAAAATAACAACAAAAACAAAAATAACTAATAAAAAAATATTAAAAGTATTCAGCAGTGTTTTGTGAAATTTGTAATGAGCCTTAGTTAAGTTGATGTCACAGAAGTTTCTGAATCATTTAGATTGTTCAACAAACTGATTCACTCAGGTAAAGATGGTGAGCTGGAGCAATGGTACCCTTGGAGTTCAGTTTAAGTTTTCAGACAAATATTCCCTCGATCAGTTGCAGCTTCTGCTTTTAAATAAATGATTTAGCTGCAAATGTTTAGCTACAGGTAGCAAAGTCCAAAAGTGACACCAGCCAAACATGCAAAAAATGCAAGACGGTGGTGCGCACAGATACAGCGGCTCTATGCTC
Organism: Maylandia zebra; assembly: GCF_041146795.1. Taxonomy (NCBI): domain Eukaryota; kingdom Metazoa; phylum Chordata; class Actinopteri; order Cichliformes; family Cichlidae; genus Maylandia; species Maylandia zebra. Next base: position 26,276,081 of record NC_135187.1, read on the forward strand.
TCCACTTACCCAATTTCACTGTGCAAGAAACTGCACAATGACAATAAAAAGCTCTAAGTCTAAAACAGTTTCCTGTCCAGTAAAATCGGGCAATTATTCGCTCCAGAGTTTTATCCTACTCCAGGTGAGCAGCCATCGACTTGTAATGAGCCAGCTAAAACAATAATTTCTCAGTGGCTCTTCTGGCACCAACAAGTGGGTGTGTTCTTCCATCGTGCAAGTGTCACGACACACTGAACATGGTCTGAACATGGATTTTCCCTCGATATGTCTTTTCCACCAGTACTATGGGGTATTTGTGAATATCCATGACTGACCCGGCCAGGTGGCCAGCTGGTCTTTGGACAGGGTCACGGCAGTTTCAAGGTTCAACAAAATCCCTTTCACTGACAGACTGAAGGAAAGCTCCTCAAAAATGGAGGGTCTTCAAGCTCCTCAGTGGCAGGAAAAGGTTTCCCGGACCCAGTGTTGTATATTTGTTTCCCAAAAGATTGAACTAGTGGAGAGAAATCAGGTTCTGAAACCATCCAGAAGACAAAGTCTCCAACTGGTTTGTGGAAGTCCCGTTTCTCCAAATTAATCAGCGGGTGAAATGTCTCTTCATGGATGGTTTTGATTCTGTTGTTATTCACGAACAAAGCCGTCAAAGCAGCATATGAAAGAAAGTCATCTTTCATTGTTGTCTCCAGCGTGTTAAAAGAGAGATCGAGCTCAGTGATGAGTTTTGAAGCGGCTGCAGGGACTTCTCCAAGGTTTTGGCTCGAACAGTCGAAGGATGTTGTTCACAGTGGTGACACTGTTGACTGGTGATTGACAAGCACTGAGATACTAACATGACAAACACAAGAAACATCATGACTTATTCTCCTGAGTGCCTGCAAAACACAAACACAAAATCAAACTCAAAGCTTTTCTCTCAGATGCTGGTGTGGCACAATCTAATGATAAAAAAGGTCATGCTAACAGCTTTTGGAGCACAGCTGCACAAAATAACAGCTTTTGGAGCACAAAATGCATTACAGGTAAACCCAGTACCCAAACATGTTAACAAGGATAAAGAAAAAATCTGAAACAAAAGCAGGTAGTGTGGTGATTTATGTTGTGAGGATGCTTTCACTCCCATCAAAGTCACCCAGTGTTGAGAACCCAAATGAGCCCAAAAACCTCAAGTGGCTGCAACCAACAGCGAACGTCAAGAAGTGGATACTTGCATATTGAGCCAGAAACATGCAGAAAACCCAAAAGAGGCAAGACAGCACATCTTGGTCCCACTCAGGCAGTACGAACACCTGGAAAGAGGAGCCCACAGTTCAGACCCAAGGTCACTGGTAAGGACACCAGCCAGTTATAAGTCTAGTTTTAATTTTCATTTTAGTGTTATGGCCTTTCTAAGGGTGGCCAGACCATAATATAAGGGTGATCCACCCCTGTCTGACCCCAAGCAGCACATCACACAACCAGTACAATTTTGATGGTGATTTTTTTTTCACAGTGATTGAATTCTAACAAAGGAAAGGAGCGAACTATAGCTTCGGGGTGGACCCCAAAACAACAAACAAAAGGGACCGTATCTAAAGGATGTACAAAACTTATTTATGAAAAGAATAAAACCAAATGACAATGTCTTATCTCCCTAACTAAGAAAAACATGAGAAAAGGGTAATCAAATAAAAAGGCAGTCCACCCCTACATGCTCCTGTATAAAGAGACGGGTAACACAAAGCCTGCAGGTTGAGGTCCATGGCGGTGTCATCTTATATGTTGTCTCCAGGTCATTAGCCAATCTGTATGGGCTGTCCCATGGATGCACCAATCACGGAAAGGCACCTGCACACTCAGATTTACATATGAGACAACATTACGACAACAGTCGTAACATTAACTAAAAATGTTTTTCACCATCTCGTTTTAACTTCTGGTTTAGCTTCAGCTAACTAAAACTAAATGGACCTTGGAAATAATCACATCTTAATAGAGTGAACCATAGACTGTATAAAAGATAGGACCATTGCAACTTGACTGCAGCACTTCACCCTTTCACATAGTCCCAGCTCTTCTCTGTCATGTTTTATGGTGCTGCAAATGTCTTCAGTTGGTGAAAGGTCTGGGCTGCTGGTGTCTTGTTGTGCTTGCTATGCATCCCTGACTCGTTTCTTCTTTCTGCATCAAGTAAGGAATGTAGTGAAAGTTCCCAAGAGGTTAAAAACACAACTGAAAAAAGGCCATCAGACCTGAGTTGGGACACTTGGATTATGGAGCTTCTGGACCAAGAGAGTGGATGGGAGCATGTGTTTAACAAGTAAGAGTATAACGTCCCCCAAAATGTCCCTAACTAAGAAAAACATGAGAAAAGGGTAATCAAATAAAAAGGCAGTCCACCCCTACATGCTCCTGTATAAAGAAACAGGTAACACAAAGCCTGCAGGTTGAGGTCCATGGCGGTGTCATCTTATATGTTGTCTCCAGGTCAAGGAGACAACATATAACATGGATAGACAGACAGATTTCAAAATAGCCAGCTGGAATGTTAAGGGGTTGAATAACGGGATTAAGAGGAAGAAAATATTAACATATCTAAAGTTATTGTAACCCACCTAAAATTTGCCTCATGAAAATGAACTGCTGTTCCCAAAGAATGTCAGTAGGTGGCACTATGAGATTGTTTAGTGCTTGTGAACTTGAGTTGAGAACTGTAGAGAAGGAGAATAGCGCTAAGGCTACGTATGCTGGTCGGAGCTACTCACCGAGTTTTTCTTTAATCCTTGTTCAAGAAAAAGGTTGTGTGTGAAGACACAAATTGGATTTTACTTTTCCGCTTGTTGATGCTGATGTACCTCTGTTTTTGTGTTTTTTGTTCATTTCCGGTGAGTTGACTAACTGCGCTAGCATAGCAAGCTAATCGTCAGCTAATCATTAGCTTAGTATAATGTAAATTTCATGTGTTCCTTTTAAGTGCTGTATTATCTTTTTATTTCTTCACTTGTGAATGTTTTAAACCAATCGGAAATATTTCTTTGGAAGCTAGTAGGTAAGTTTTATTTATTGTAATGAGATGATAAATATGAGCAGTCTTTGGCTAAATAGTACTGCGACCATGTTTTGTACTTTCCTCGTGCATCAGTAATGTACATTCTCTCAATTCATTGGATTGATGTGACTGCTGTTCACAAAATATGAGATTTGAGTTAAATTTGTATGATGTGGAAATTGTTTTAAGGTTCTTTGATTAATTTTATTATTGATTGCATTAAGTCGTTATATACAAAGAGTGAGAGACATTTGGTCACTAGTGTTGATTAAGTTGTTATATGATATTCATGTAAAATATGTTCACTGCCCTGTGCAGGTTGGTTTTTTTGTTGGAGTCTAAAGTTGCGAGCCAGGATTCCGGATCCCCAGCTGCGATGCAGGAAAGATTTCCAGCCTACTTAAAGTGACAACTGCGTGACTTCTTGACAGATAAGCTTATGAGATCTCAGAACAATACACTACCCGGGTAGTACTACTAACATTAACACTATACTCACACACCTGAACTGAAAAGACTGAAAAGAACTCTGAACACTGAACTCTGAACTCTAAAACTGAATACACAGACTGACAAATATGGACAATTGGAACTGTTGTGAACTGTTGAATGACTGTTTTTGGTTTGTTTTGAATAAATGTTGACTGTTCTTTGAGCTGTGTGTCATTCGCGCCTTAGTCGATTCCTAGACACCATAAGCCTAAGATCCTAACTTTCTCTACATTCAGTAGTGGTAAAGTATCGTGTGTTACATTATCAAGAGTTGATATAGCCTTTATTCAAGAAATGCACACGTGTAAGTCAGAAGCCTTAAAACTTAAATGTTCCTGGGTAGGTAAAGTCTTTTCCAGTCCTGGAACTGGTAAAAGTAGGGGAGTGTCGGTTCTGATTCATAAAGCAGTTAGCTTTACTGAAACAAAAGTAATAACAGATAAGGAAGGTAGATTTATATTGGTTTATGGACAACTACTGGACACACCAATAATTTTATGTAATATCTATGCACCTAATGCGGACATACTCACCTTTTTTCATAACCTGTCACAGTATCTTTTGGAATTAGAAGGTGCACAAATAGTGGTAGGAGGAGATTTTAATCAAATACTGGATCAAGACCTAGATAGATCGCTTCCTAGGACAGGCACAGAGAGTAAATCTGTAGTTGCCATAAGGCAGATGACCTCAGGTTTAGGTCTGAATGATATTTGGCGGACAATGCATCCAGAAGGCAGGGAATATTCCTTTTACTCTCCGCCTCATAATGTTTATACTAGAATCGACTACTTTCTTATTTCTGAAGCCTTAGTGAATAACTCTATAGATTCAAGTATTGGTAACTAAGCTGTAGTGCCTCTTCACCTCACTGTGCAATACCTTTTGTGCAATACTTTTGTAAATAGTCAACGGTGCAATAGACTCAATACTTGAAATGTGCAATTCTTGAAATGTGCAATTCACTTGTATTTTTATTTTTATTCCTATTTATTCTATTTATCCCCTTCGTATATTTTATTTATATTGTCTCTGTATTTATATATATATATATGTGTGTGTGTGTGTGTGTGTGTGTGTATTATATATATATATATATATATATATAAAATATTCTGTAACTCTGTAACTTCTGTCGGTGCTGTGCTTTTTTGGAAATCGAATTTCCCAGAGGAACCCACCCGAGGGATTAATAAAGTTCTATCTAATCTAATCTAATCTAATATAGTATTCTCGGACCATGTGCCAATTTTTCTATGTCTTGAAAATATTTTACAGATTCCTCAAAGCCGCAGATAGCAATGAACTGGTCTGCATTGGTGCATCATATCTTTATTCTCTTCCCCCTCCTGCCCCCCCCCCCCCCTCTTTCTTAAATAGATAACTATCATATCTGATATCATATCTCACAGTACAATAATATTGAATGGGTTGCATTGTTGTATTTTGTCATGTTTCTCAGGTCTTTGTCTGAATTTCTACGAACATTATTGCTAAGGATTGTCTTATTGCATTGGAGTCACACTGGGTTAAATATGTACACTTGGGTTTTAAGGGGTATTTATTATTTTCTTCTTTTTTTTGGGTTGTATGGAAGCCCCAAACGCAATTTCATTGTTCTTGACAATGACAATAAATAAATAAATACTAATACTAAATACTAAATGTGTCCTTAATTAAAGACTCTGGGTTTATTAAATTGATAAGCGATGAAATACAATTTTACAAACAGACAAATAATCGAGAGGACACTACATTGGCTACTTGGTGGGATGCTGTTAGGGAAAATATTCTAAAACACTTCTTCAGTAAAGACTCAGAGAAGAGAAACACACAGAACTTCTTGCTAGCAAGGGCAGCCTCCAGACTGAGACTCGCGCTGAGCTTTGCCCTTGTCTTTATTTTATACTTCAGTGTGTGTGTGTGTGTTACTGCTTGTCAAAGGGTCATATACATAAAAGCACAAAAGGTACATCCTTGGTCACAAAGAGGGTAGTCTCCCCCACCCTAGATGGTTCACCCTAGATAACACGGTGGGGAAGTCCAGCAGTTCATCTAAACAAAAGGCACTTAGACTAAAACAGACATAGCTATGTTAAAACAATAAAACAAGGTGCAACCTCTCATGCTCCCAGGACGTGGGGGTGCATTCCTGGGGTGCACACCAAGCCTGCAGCCTGTTAGAGATCACACATCCTGTCACTACACAATTAATTATATGCCTCTAAGCATACATGGTTAAATATTTCCTAATACAAATAACTACAAGCAGTATTCTACCATATGCAAACTTATATCACTAAAAGATTATACTGACTACTAAATACAATTTTCCATTGACAGATGCTATGAAGGCATACTTAAGGCGGAGGACAATTTCTTACGCTTCCTTTAAAAAGAAGGCAGCTAACAAGAATATCATTACGTTAGAAGCCAAATTAAAGGCACTTGAGGCAGTACATTCCCATACAAAAGACAGAGTTACGTTGAATAAAATTGTTAAAGTTAAATATAAGTTGAATGTACTGTACAACAGAAAGGCAGAATACGCTTTATTTCGCATTAATCAAGCATATTGGGAAATGGGAGAAAAGCCGAGTCGTTTATTAGCATACCGTCTTAAACAGAAAGACAGTATGAACCATATCCCAGGCATACGACAATCAGATGGGGTTATTTTAACTTCTTTTAGACATATAAATGATGGATTCAGGGCCTTTTACAATAATCTTTATTCTACACAAGGGAGTTTAGATGAACAGAAATTCGAAGCATTCTTTACTGATTTAAACCTGCCACAGCTTTCTACTACTGACCAGCAGATTATAGATGCTCCAATTACAGTGGAGGAGATTACCCGTGCAATTAACAGTATGCCACTTAATAAAGCTCCAGGATTAGATGGGTTACCATTGGATTTCTATAGAGCATTTGAGGATATGTTAAGTCCCCTGTTGCTCGATGTTTATAATGAGGCGTTCAAAGTAGGCTCATTACCTCAGTCAATGCACTCTGGACTTATAACATTTATTCTTAAAACTGGGAAAGACCCTTTAGACCCAAGTGGTTACCGCCCCATATCTTTGCTGAATTCTGACCAAAAAATCTTGGCAAAGGTCTTAGCGGGTCGATTAAAAGTAGTAATGGCGAAAATAATTCATGCAGACCAATCTGGTTTTGTTCCAAACCGCTATGGTTCAGATAATATTAGGCGGTTGGTTAATTTGCAAAATTATGTATATGATTCAGTATATCCAACAGTGGCCCTATCGCTGGATGCTGCACAAGCTTTTGATTGTGTTGAGTGGGATTATCTGTTTAAGACATTAGAAAAGTTTGGTTTTGGTGACAATTTTATTAGGTGGATAAAGATATTATATGATTCGCCTTCAGCGCGAGTATTGACGAATGGGCTCATATCAGACCTATTCCTTTTACTGAGATCCACAAAAATGGGTTGTCCCCTTAGCCCCGGTCTTTTTGTAATTGCTATAGAGCCTTTGGCACAAAAACTGAGAAATAATGTAAATATATTTGAAATTTCGATGGGTAATAGTCAACATAAGCTTCTATTATATACAGATGATGTGTTGTTACTTATGACCCAGCCTGGGAAGTCAATTCCAGCCCTATTAGAATGTATAGAAAGCTTTACGCTGCTTTCAGGGTATCGCGTCAACTGGGATAAATCAGAGGCAATGCCTATGTCAGGACACTGCCCCCATACTTTATTTAAACAGTTGGGAGTGTCATGGTTCTGGGTCAGTTTCGACCCAGTATTTTGAGTTTTGATTGATTAGTTTATTTTTGAATGTTTGTTGTGGTTTTGGGCGCTATGAGTATTATTATTATTATTATTATTATTAGAATTCTATGTTTCTGTTTATTCATGTTTAAGGATTTGTTCTCGGTTGTATCTCACGTTTAGTTTAGTTCAGGTTCCATGTGTCATTCTGTCTGTCTCTCAGTGTCAGGTCTGCGTCTTGGTGTAGTGTTCTCGTTTCCTGTTTTATTGTGAAGGTCTGCGTCCCATGTGAGTGTGTTCAGTTTTACCTCTGTTTCGTCTTGTTGATTATTCCCAGATGTGTCCACCACCTGTGTGTAATTCCCCTGTGTTTCTCTGTGTGTATTTAAGTCGTGTCCTCTGTCATTGTAGTTGCTGGTCCGTCTGTGTTTTCCACCATGTTTCATCCGTGTGTTCCCTGCCGTCACCATCTTGTACCGTCGTCCACCTTGCTTCATGTTTGAGTTCCGGTTCGTATTCAGTAGTTTAGTTGTCTCCAGTCTAGTTTAGTTTGTGCTCCATTTGCTGTTTGTCTATATTTATTTCGTGTCCAATAAACCACCTTCACTCCTCCACTACTGCCTGCGATTGATCCTCATTTATTATTTTTATACGGCTTATCTCACTCGCCGTGACAGTACGCACCAGCCAGCTATGGATCCAGCGGCATTCAGTCCACCCAGGGAGCTTCGGGAGGCCGTTATCGACTCTGCTTCTAGATTAATTAACCAGTGGTTAGAGCATGAGGGAGACGCCTCTCTTTACACTGTGGAAGCCAACCTACAACACCTTATTTCCGGTTATCCCTGGCTATTGGACTCTCTGCATCCGCTCGTGCAGAGTTTCGTTCTCCACGAGCTTCACCTACACCCCCCCGCCGCTACCGCAATTTTTTGTGTTTCTACTGAGGATAACAATGATTTCTCACCCATGGCCATAGCTTCTAAGACTGCCTGTTCTGAACCCTCGTTCCATGTTTATGACCGTGTCCGCTCCATTGTCCCATCCTCACTTCCATCCCAGTCAAATGCCAGGCCTGTAATGCTGCCCTCAGTTCAGTCAGCAGCCGCGCTGCCCTCAGTTCAGTCAGCAGCCGCGCTGCCCTCAGTTCAGTCACCCACTCCACCACTTATTACAACTCCACTACAGTCGTCTCCGCTACCTGTAGGTCACTCTGTAGCCGCTTCGCTGCCTATTGCTCTGTCGCCACCAGTTCAGCTGTCTGTCCGCTCGTTTACTCAGCCACCATCCTCACTATCTCATTCAAAGCAGGGAACACACTTCACCACAATATCTGCTGGTTCTCTTAAGCTGGCCATGTCAGAGACAGTTGCTCCCTCTAGGGCCTCCCCAGAGGCTGGGTGTCAGTCACCAGCCAACTCTGGACCCCTAGAGGTCAAGACGCCAGCGCCAGCAGCCTCACCGGAGAACTCACCAGAACAGTCTCAGCTCTCAGCACCCCCTGAGAGTTCAAGTGAGTTCACCCGTCCGCCTCCGTCCTCTGCTGAGTGTATTGGGGAACACTTTCAGCCCTCTGAGGACTGCATCCCACTGTTGCTGCCTGAGTCTAGCCACTGTGCTGCTCAGTCCCAGCCAGTGTCCACACTGGCAGAGGTCTCCGTGCCTGCTGCTTCAGTGTCTGTTTCCACTGGAGGGCCAGAGGGGCCCGTCCAGTCTCAAGCCATGTTAGCTGGGGGTTCAGGTGAACCCAGCCAGCATCCTGCCTCGTCGGCTGGAGGGCCTGAGGAGCCCAGCCAGCCTCAAGTGTCGTCAGCTGGGGGTTCGGGAGAACCCAGCCAGCCTCAACTGTCGTCAGCTGGGGGGCCCGAGTTGCCCGTCCAGCCTCAAGCCAAGTCAGATGGTGGGTCTGAGGAGCCCACCCAGCACCATGCCTCGTCTGCTGGGGGTCCTGGAGGACCCAGCAAGCACATCCTCACGTCTGCTGACGGTCCGGGGAAGTTTGTTTAGCCACCACCTGCTGAATCATCCCCTGTGGCTTCTACACCGTTGCCTGCATCCACATCACCTCCTGCAGCATCACTGCCTGCAGCATCACCACTGTCTGGTTCCGCAGCCGTCCCGCTGCCGTGCCTTCATCCACGCCTGGTCCAGCCTCCGTGCCTTCATCTGGTCCGGCTCCGCCTTCGTCTGGCCCTGCCTCGTCTTCGTTTGGTCCGGCTTCAGCTCCGCCTTCATCTGGTCCGGCTTCAGCTCCGCCTTCGTCTGGTCCTGCCTCGTCTTCGTCTGGTCCTGCCTCGTCTGGTCCTGCGGTTGCCACACCGCCATCAGAGCCAGCTCGACCCGTTCTGCCTCGCCTCTGCCGGCCGTTTTCCGGGCCTCTAAGTTGGCATCATGGCCTTCGGGGACGGCCTCCGGAAAGAGTTCGTCGCCGCCGCTGGCATCGCGGCCGACCTCCGGACCTGCTCAGTGGCCGCCACTGCCTTCCAAGTGGTCGGCCTCCAGAACTGTTTGCCCATCACCGCCGTTGCCGTGTGCACGGTCGGCCTCCAGAACTGTTTGCCCGTCGCCGCCGTTGCCGTGTGCACGGCCGGCCTCCAGAACTGTCTTGGTCCTTGTGTTGTCGACCCCCTGAACTTTTCTTAGACTCTTGTTGAGCTCTAGTTTGGTTTTGTTTTTGATCTGTTTTCGTGGACTGTTTTCTTGTGTTTTTGGACTGGTTTTGGCCTTCATCTGGTCCGGCTCCGCCTTCGTCTGGCCCTGCCTCGTCTTCGTTTGGTCCGGCTTCACCTCCGCCTTCATCTGGTTGGGCTTCAGCCCCTTGTTTTTGGTTTCATACCCTCCTTCCTTGACCCCCTCCACCCACCCTGGTGCTCTGTTTTGTTGCTGTCTTTTTGTTTGGGGCTGTCGGGGGCCAGCCCTTGGAGGTGGGGGGGGGGGGGGGGGGGGGGGGGGTACTGTCATGGTTCTGGGTCAGTTTCGACCCAGTATTTTGAGTTTTGATTGATTAGTTTATTTTTGAATGTTTGTTGTGGTTTTGGGCGTTATGATTATTATTATTATTATTATTATTATTATTATTCCATCCATCCATCCATCCATCCATTCGCTTCCGCTTGTCCTTTTCAGGGTCGCGGGGGGCGCTGGAGCCTATCCCAGCTGTCATAGGGCGAGAGGCGGGGTACACCCTGGACAGGTCGCCAGTCTGTCGCAGGGCCAACACACAGGGACAGACAACCATTCGCACTCACATTCATACCTAGTGACAATTTGGATTATCCAATTAACCTATCCCCACAAGCTGCATGTCTTTGGACGGTGGGAGGAAGCCGGAGTACCCGGAGAGAACCCACGCAAACACGGGGAGAACATGCAAACTCCACACAGAAAGACCCCGGCCTGATGTTGGAATTGAACTCAGGACCTTCTTGCTGTGCGGCAACAGTGCTAACCACCGTGCCACCGTGCTGCCCTATTATTATTATTATTATTATTATTATTATTAGAATTCTATGTTTCTGTTTATTCATGTTTAAGGATTTGTTCTCGGTTGTATCTCACGTTTAGTTTAGTTCAGGTTCCATGTGTCATTCTGTCTGTCTCTCAGTGTCAGGTCTGCGTCTTGGTGTAGTGTTCTCGTTTCCTGTTTTATTGTGAAGGTCTGCGTCCCATGTGAGTGTGTTCAGTTTTACCTCTGTCTAGTCTTGTTGATTATTCCCAGCTTTGTCCACCACCTGTGTGTAATTCCCCTGTGTTTCTCTGTGTGTATTTAAGTCGTGTCCTCTGTCATTGTAGTTGCTGGTCTGTCTGTGTTTTCCACCATGTTTCATCCGTGTGTTCCCTGCCGTCACCATCTTGTACCGTCGTCCACCTTGCTTCATGTTTGAGTTCCGGTTCGTATTCAGTAGTTTAGTTGTCTCCAGTCTAGTTTAGTTTGTGCTCCATTTGCTGTTTGTCTATATTTATTTCGTGTCCAATAAACCACCTTCACTCCTCCACTACTGCCTGCGATTGGATCCTCATTTATTATTTTTATACGGCTTATCTCACTCGCCGTGACAGGGAGTTTCTGTGGTCCGTGAATGGTTTGAGGTATTTGGGGATACAAATTACCTCGGATTACACTAAGATGGTTCGAGCAAATATGGAGCCAATGTTTGAAAGGATAAAAATGGAATTTGGTAGATGGTCCAGAGTGTGTCTCACAATATGGGGTAAAATTAGTTGTATTAAGATGATGACTGCACCCATGATCTTTTATATTTTATCTAATATTCCATTACACATTCCAGATAAGTATTTCAAAGATCTAGACTTTTTAATGCGGCAGTTTCTTTGGGATAGCTCACCACATCGTTTAAGTATTAAGAAACTTCAAGCGAGTGCAAAACAAGGAGGTTTTTCATTGCCTAATTTCCAATGGTATTATTGGGTGATGAACGTGAAACAACTTAGAGCTTGGTTACCTACTGCACCAGTTAAACCCATCTGGTCCCATATAGAGACGGAAGTTAATGGCGGTATTTCTCCTTGGAGGGAGCTGTTTGATACCAGTCATAAAACTACCCATCCTATAATTGCAAAGATACTGTGGTTTAAATTACATAGGGCAGGTCGCTGGGACTTTATTAAATCACCTTCGGCAACCTTATGGAGTAATAAAATAATTTTAATTGGAGGGACATCGGTTGACTGGTTACAGTGCCGTAAAGCAGGCATCCTTAATGTATCAGATTTATTTGACTGTGGGACTAAATGTTTTTTAAGCTTTGATAAAATTGTGGAGTTATATAAGTTGCAGCGTAATCAATTCTGGAGATATGTCCAAATACATAGTTCATTATCGAAGTGGCTGGGAACCCCTTTGAGTTGTCCTGTGGGCAGCCCTGTGGAAGTCCTGCTCTCAAGATCATCCTTGGGTAAAGGCATTACCTCTAAGATTTATCACTTATTGCAAGAACGGTCAGCTGACCCTCTCCTTAAAGTTAAGGGCTACTGGGCCCAGGGCATGGCATTGGACATATCTTCAGTTGAATGGGATTCATGTTTTCAAAATATTAATACTATGTATAAAGAAACAGGCAGTAGATTGATTCAATTTAAGATAATCCATAGGTGGCATCGAACACCGCAACAATTGTATAAATGGAACCTGGCCTCTACGGACGAATGTTGGAGATGTGATGGTCAAAATGCTTTGATTTTACATATCTTATGGAGCTGTTCGGCACTTCGGGATTGGTGGGAAAATATAATGGAGGTAATTTTCAGTGTTTTAAAAAGGAGATTTGTTATCTCACCAAAACAGTCCATACTTGGTATAACCACAGAAATTTCTGATGTACAGGGAGTGCAGAATTATTAGGCAAATGAGTATTTTGTCCACATCATCCTCTTCATGCATGTTGTCTTACTCCAAGCTGTATAGGCTCGAAAGCCTACTACCAATTAAGCATATTAGGTGATGTGCATCTCTGTAATGAGAAGGGGTGTGGTCTAATGACATCAACACCCTATATCAGGTGTGCATAATTATTAGGCAACGTCCTTTCCTTTGGCAAAATGGGTCAAAAGAAGAACTTGACAGGCTCAGAAAAGTCAAAAATAGTGAGATATCTTGCAGAGGGATGCAGCAGTCTCAAAATTGCAAAGCTTCTGAAGCGTGATCATCGAACAATCAAGCGTTTCATTCAAAATAGTCAACAGGGTCGCAAGAAGCGTGTGGAAAAACCAAGGCGCAAAATAACTGCCCATGAACTGAGAAAAGTCAAGCGTGCAGCTGCCAAGATGCCACTTGCCACCAGTTTGGCCATATTTCAGAGCTGCAACATCACTGGAGTGCCCAAAAGCACAAGGTGTGCAATACTCAGAGACATGGCCAAGGTAAGAAAGGCTGAAAGACGACCACCACTGAACAAGACACACAAGCTGAAACGTCAAGACTGGGCCAAGAAACATCTCAAGATTGATTTTTCTAAGGTTTTATGGACTGATGACATGAGAGTGAGTCTTGATGGGCCAGATGGATGGGCCCGTGGCTGGATTGGTAAAGGGCAGAGAGCTCAATCCGACTCAGATGCCAGCAAGGTGGAGGTGGAGTACTGGTTTGGGCTGGTATCATCAAAGATGAGCTTGTGGGGCCTTTTCGGGTTGAGGATGGAGTCAAGCTCAACTCCCAGTCCTACTGCCAGTTTCTGGAAGACACCTTCTTCAAGCAGTGGTACAGGAAGAAGTCTGCATCCTTCAAGAAAAACATGATTTCCATGCAGGACAATGCTCCATCACACGCGTCCAAGTACTCCACAGCGTGGCTGGCAAGAAAGGGTATAAAAGAAGAAAAACTAATGACATGGCCACCTTGTTCACCTGATCTGAACCCCATTGAGAACCTGTGGTCCATCATCAAATGTGAGATTTACAAGGAGGGAAAACAGTACACCTCTCTGAACAGTGTCTGGGAGGCTGTGGTTGCTGCTGCACGCAATGTTGATGGTGAACAGATCAAAACACTGACAGAATCCATGGATGGCAGGCTTTTGAGTGTCCTTGCAAAGAAAGGTGGCTATATTGGTCACTGATTTGTTGTTGTTTTGTTTTTGAATGTCAGAAATGTATATTTGTGAATGTGGAGATGTTATATTGGTTTCACTGGTAAAAATAAATAATTGAAATGGGTATATATTTGTTTTTTGTTAAGTTGCCTAATAATTATGCACAGTAATAGTCACCTGCACACACAGATATCCCCCTAAAATAGCTCAAACTAAAAACAAAAACTACTTCCAAAAACATTCAGCTTTGATATTAATGAGTTTTTTGGGTTCATTGAGAACATGGTTGTTGTTCAATAATAAAATTATTCCTCAGAAATACAACTTGCCTAATAATTCTGCACTCCCTGTAGATTTTTCCAGTTATACAAAAAGATGGATTATTTTGGCTCTTACTACGGCCAAACGGGTCCTGCTAAGACATTGGCGGAAAAAGAACCCCCCCTCCCTATGAAGAGTGGCTAAAGACAATGGCTAAGTTGGCGTCTTACGAAAAAGTGACTTATGGTTTATTAGACAAATTGCATCAATATGATTGTATTTGGTCCCCCTTTACAAGCTGGCTTTCTGTAACTTGAAGAACAGAGGAGTAATGACAGAGTGGTGGTGTGGGAATTGGTGTGCGAAGAAAGAATAGGATAACTTCCCTTTGTTTTGTTTTTTGTTGTTGTGTTTTGTTTTTGTTTGTTTGTTTTTTAAACTATTTATTTATGTAGTTATCCTTAAGCTCTGTTATTGAAGTTTAAAATGAAATAAATAAAAATTGTTGATGATAAAAAAAAGTTTAAACTTCAAAGCTCATGCATGCATGCACATCCAGTGCTCAGTGTCTAATTGTGTGTTTGTGTTTTTATCTTTTTGCAGTAGCGCAGTGAAACATTTGGGCGGTGGATAAATAATGGAAAATAAAATTCAGACTACAGACGGCTTCAGGTGAGTACACGTGGTGCACAAGGACCAAAGCTCACCTTCTCAACCTGGACAAAATGAATTATTTTACACTGATACTGTAAACTTTTGTTTGTGTGTCAGGTTTCCATACATCGGAAGCAGCTGCTGCATCTGTAATTCTGTCCGTCCCGAGGAGAGTCCACACTCTACATCCTTGGCTCACCTATAATGACGCACAGGTGCTGCACACAACTAGATCTGCAGCTTGTGAGGAACAGCAGCACTCAGCCTACATCCTGTTTTACAAGATTAACGTAAGAAGACACAGCATCTCATCCTGAAGTGAGAGAATGGCACGCCAGCTGCAGCCTAATCCAGTCTCTCTTCTTTTCTTTTTTCGGTGCCCAGACACCCTTCAGTTTCATCATGTCATCCCTAACAATACAATGTAGAGTTGGATGGAGGATGAAGACAGCAGAGAGCAAAAGAAACAGGTAAGAGCAGACAGGTAGTCAGAGTTAACAAAAACTTTTAAAGCCAGTGTAGCTTCTGTTTTGAACACATTTATTGATGACAATTTTACATAAATAAGCAGTGTGTTATACTGTTATCAGATGTGGAGTCTCACGAACCACTTTAATAGTGACTTGTGTCTCAAATACTGTTTATTTGTCTTAGTTACAGATAGTGAAATAAAAATGGAACGAGAAGCGTAGGATTTTGAATTGATACCATTGGTGCATCTACTAAAGTTCTGGGGTCAGTTTGAATATCAGTGACCTTGACCTTGAGTTCAAGTTTTCTGAAAATCTTGTGAATGCTACAACTCTGTGACGAGAAGTAAGTCTCCTAGGTCTTTAAATTTGTATATAGGTGAATCTAGTAGGAAGCTGAAGGGTTGCACTGCGGGCCATCTGTAGAGGTGTAGAGTCAACAACCTGTCTGTGAACGTGGACAAAACAAAAGAGATTGTTGACTTCAGGAGAGCACAGTGGGATCACTGCCCACTTAACATGAATGGATCCTCTGTGGAGGTCGTCAAGAGCACCAGATTTCTTGGTGTCCACCTGGCGGAGAACCTCTCCTGCTCCCTCAACACCAGCTCCATAACCAAGAAGGCCCAGCAGCGTCTCTACTTCAAGCAGAAGCTGAGGAAAGCCCATCTCCCACCATCCATTCTCACCACCTTTTACAGTGGGACTAACAAGAGCATCCTAAGTAGCTGCATCACTGTCTGGTATGGTAACTGCAGCGTATTAGATCGCAGTACCCTACAACGGATTGTGAGAGCAGCTGAGAAGATCATTGGAGTCCCTCTCCCCTCCTTATAACACCCGCTTGCTGGAGGACCCCACACAGCCTTCAAACACACTCTTCACCCTGCTGCCTTCTGGAAAGAGGTCCCAGAACATCCGGGCCCTCGCTACCAAACTACGGAAAAGTTTCTTCCCACAAGCCGTCAGACCCCTGAACACTCAGTGACTGCACTGGCACACGCACACCTTCACACATGTCACTACCAAGCACTTATCTGCAGTATCTCACACTCATACACATACATACAGACACCAAGTTACTTTTGCACAATACTCAGCATTTTGCACATTTCCATTGTCTTGTGTCTGTATCGTCCTGTTCTGTCTAGTTTTGCACTGTTTTGTCTTGTTTATTTTTGCAATTTATGCACACTGCACTTTATGTAGTCCTGGGTTTGTCCGTATATGTCATATATAGCACCAGGGTCTCGGAGGAACGCGGTCTCATTTCACTCTGTACAGTACCTCTGCACGTGGTTAAAATGACAATAAAAGCCACTTGACTTGACCTGTATTTTGTAGCAGTTGCTTGGAGACGAGCACCATACAGTTCAAATGAGCATACATTCCAAAATATGCAAATGAGCCCCATACATCATAATGCTGATGTTTGCTGTTCAGGGTATGAACGTTCTATGCTGAAAGTTTATAAATATACAACCTTTGACTGCTTGTTTTCAGTTGAACTTTTGCAAAGCTGAGGAGATTTTGGCTGCGATCACATCAAGTCCAAAGATGTTTAAACTTCTTTTTCACAGAAAGGTAAGTTTGAAGAGACTCGCAGCACATTTCTCTGAATGTTTTCTTATGGTAAATAAGCATTTTTGAAACTTTTAAGGAAGCTTCTTGGATGATTTCTGTAAAAACTGAATTTTGAATCCAAATGAAGGATATTGTATTTTCTTACCATATACTTTGTTTTATGCCATTACTGATGTTGCTTTTCTTGTTTCTAAACAGAAATCACACAAACAAAACGTGGCAGAGAAGGAAATTCCTTCTACGTCTCATCAGAGGTAAAGAAATGCGCCGCTCTTTAATGCTGCTGGAGATATTTATAGCAGTGGTTTAGTTGGAGCTCTTGTTGGAGTGTAAATGTTAGTTGGAGTGTAAATGTACAAAATACATGATTTTGTTCCATTACAGTTATTAATTTTTATCTGCAATCTCCAGCATGTACTCCTTGTTAAAAATTTCCACTTTGAAAAATAACATTTACACTTTTGTCCTCATCAGCATCCCGGATGCTTGTGTTGCTGAAAATGGTCAAAAGAAGAAGAGAAAATGGAGACACCTCTGCTGTTCCTCGGTTTGCTTTTACACGAAACATATGAAATGCACATTCTCTTTAAATTGCACTTGTTAATTTAAAGTGACTTTACTTTTTTAATAAACTTATGTTTGTTCGTCCTCTGCAGCAAACTGACAGCGATGCAGAGGCAGAGAGCAACACTGTGAAGACACAAAAAAAGTGTCGCTGGTTTCTTTTTAAATTCTGGAAGGTATGTTTTATGGAAAGAGTCACTGTCATCAAGCATTTACTCATCACAGTTAAATGCGAAGAATTAAGAGCAATTTAGCACATCCATGTCCTCAAATTAGGTTCAAAGATGTTTAAACGTTTTTTTTTTCACAGAAAGGTAAGTTTGAAGAGACTTGCAGGATGTTTCTCTAAATATTTTTTATGGTAAATAAGCATTTTTGAATCTTTTAATGAAGTTTGATGGATGATTTCTGTAAAAACTGAATTTTGATCAGAACCAAATGAAGGATTTTGTATTTCATAGGACAAACTTTAAAACTCATTTTAAAGCATGAATAAATTGTTTTTAATTTATTTAAAGATATTCCTATATATCTGCTTCATGAGCTGACAGCTCACTGAAGTGATAAATAATATGAAATAATACCAAATTTTCTAACTGGACACTTTTCATGGAGAGACTCCCTTGGTATGTTTGTTTTATGCCATTACTGATGTTGGTTTTCTTGTTTCTAAACAGAAATTACACAAACAAAACGTGGCAGAGAAGGAAATTCCTTCTACGTCTCATCAGAGGTAAAGAAATGCGCCGCTCTTTAATGCTGCTGGAGATATTTATAGCAGTGGTTTAGTTGGAGCTGTTTTATTTCCCTTTTATTGGCATTTTTCTTCCACCTTGTGTATTTACATCTTTTTTACTACTTTTGGACGTCCTCCAAAATGTTTCAACTTCAAAGCTCATGCATACATGCGCATACACTGCTCAGAATCTTGACATCTTTCCTAATTTTGTGTTTGTGTTTTTACCTTTTTGGAGCAGTGTAGCATGCGGTGGGAAAAAAATAGAAAGTCAAACTGGGACTATAGACTGCTTCGGGTGAGTACACGTGGTGCACAAAGACTCACTTTGTCAAAGTGGAGAAAATGAATTATTTTACACTGATACTGTAAACGTTGCGCGTGTGTGTCAGGTTTCCAAACATCGGAAACACCTGCTACATGAACTCCTGCCTGCAGAGCCTCCTCAACATTGAGGAGTTCATAAGAGACATCAGGCGTCAGGGGGTTTTGTGGAGCACAGATCCAGAATCTCAGCTCTTAAGGTGCGCTACGTCAACCTTCTACTTTCTTCAAAAACCTGAAGAACAAAGAGATCTAACAGCAGAAATGTCTGTTTACCCTTCCTTTCTACAGAAGGCTTATTGATGTCAGGGACTGTCACGAGTCAACAGATTATGGCCTTAAAGATCACCACCTAAGAGCTTTTAAGAAGGCATTCAGCAGTCAAGCTCCTGAATACACCGGCAGTGCACAGAAAGTGCGTCAGCTATTTGGACATTTCGTTTTTTGCTTTACCTTCTGATTTTGATGTACTGTTTTAAATCTCTCTGCTTTTCTTTCAGGACGCTCATGAATTCCTAACATTATTCCTCGATGAGGTCAAAAGGCTCGCACCTCACCTGGAGAGGAACGCAGCTCTCCTGGGCCAAAGTTATAGCTGCCCAGTAGAAGACCATCACATTTTTAAAATGGAAAACATGAGGACATGCAAGAGGTAAGCCTGTCTTTCAGAAACGCAGAGCTGGTTGCAATATTTTCATATACCTCTTTTCCACGTACCTGATCTTTACTTTAACTACGTTACTCCTGAAATGTGTAGCTGCGGTCACCAATCATCACAGCAAGAGGAATTCACCAGCTTGTCTCTAGACCTTGTTCCAGAGGGGTCTATTATAAACATGTTAGAGACATACTTGAAGGTAAGATCACAAATTCCAATAGAGTTGTCGTATCAGCGATCTTAACACACCTTTTTTGTTAGTGTTTGTGTGCATGTGTGTGTGCATATGTTGAGATTTCTTTCTACCATAAAGCCTGTTTTCTCTGTGCTGTTGCTCAGGAACAAGAAATAGAATTTCGCTGTGATTGTGGAGGGACGGCCTCAGAACTGAAGTCGTCTTTTGATACACTGCCAAGGTGAGTAAGGTCACATCAGAATTGATCGACTGACCAGGTTTCCAAACTGTGGCGCATCAAATATCAGAGTTCTTCGAGACAATACTTGAGCAGTCGTTTTCTCCCATCTTCTGTTTGTGTTTGACACTCATTCTTCTTATTTTCTACCTTGTTTGTGTTTTTTTTCTTTTCTGCCAGAGTTCTGATCTTGCATCTGAAGAGGTTTGGCTTTACACAAACCTACAAGATTAAGAAGGTGGATGACCCCGTCAGGCTGCAGAGGGACTTGGTGGTGCCATCCAATCAGGTAAAAACAGACTGCAGAACGTCTCAGGCTACGTCCACACTAGCCCGGATAGATTTGAAAACTCCGTGTCCACACTGGCGTTTTCAGTCATTTTCAAATAGTTGTGCGTCTGCATTGAAACGGCCGAAAACGCTTACGTTCCAGTCCTGCGCATGCGCAAAAGTGAGTGAGAATTACAGAATTTGAAGAAAAGCTATCCGGAGCATGTACAAACTGATATTAATCTTTTTTAGGGCTGTCAAAGTTGAGAGCAATCAAAACAACTGCTGTCTAATGCACTCGGCTTATCTTTGTTTAATTGCTCACATGACTGCATCACATGACCAAAATGCGTCATCGTTTTAGAAAGTCTGCGTTTTCGAGTGTCCACACTGCGATGGGACAACTCCGTTTTGAAATGTATGCGTTTTCGAGAGCGTTTTCAAGATGCTGTGTTTTTCCTTGAGGAAAACGCCGTCTCGGTGTGGACGGGAGGTCAAAGCGGAGAGAAAACGATGCGTTTTCAAACGAAAACGCATTAGTGTGGACGTAGCCTCAGCAAATCAGCTTAATTATGGCACTGATGTGAGACTTTATGAAACTAACACTCTTTGGATTTGTTCCTTCTCAGGGTGGTGGCTGTTATAGTCTTTGCAGCATCATCAGTCATTATGGAGGCACAGAGTCAGGTAAAACAACAGACTTGTGACAAACAGAAAATGAAACTTGCTACTTTTCAGTGAAGGACTCACACACAAAAGCTTTTGATGTTCTAAGAAGCACTAAGTCAAAATCACTGTTTGCTTGAATCAGTTGACTTCCAGAAGTTGGATTCATTTGTCTTAATGTGATTTCAGGACACTACATCTGTAGTTCTGTCCATCCTGAGGAGAGTCAGCACTCTACATCAGATCGCTGGCTCACCTATAATGACGCACAGGTGCTCCACACAACTGGATCTGCAGTTTGTGAGGAACAGCAGCAGTCGGCCTACATCCTGTTTTACAAGAGAAACGTAAGAAGACACAGCATCTCATCCTGAAGTGAGAGAATTTTTAAATGTCCTGTTACCTTGTTAACCAGTTTTGTCTTCATTCTCAGTTCTGAAACAGGAAATGGAAGGAAGGAAGGAAGTTAAGGTCATCATCATGCTGAGAAGGAAAAGCAGTCGTCCCAGCCCACCATCGCACACTGGAGGACAAGTATAGGTAAGTATTGCCCTCAGGAGGGAGGGTCCTGCCAGAGAGCCTGGTCCTCCCAAGATTTCTTCCTCCAGGAGGGAGTTTTTTCTTGCCACCGTCGCCCCACATTCACTGGTCTCATCAGCAGGGACATTTTTAACCTCCTAAGACCTGAACTTTCATGGCATGCATTTTTAATTCCTCTGTGCCATTTAGGTTGATTGGGACCCGATGAAGGTAAAAACCAAGACATCAGATTCGGACTATCTTTTTTTTGTTTCTCAAAAGAATGAGATCCACATATGAGGACATTCATTTTAAATTTCGATTGAACAGTGGCAGTGTCATGTCCTCCCTCATAAGTGGATATCAGGTTTTTGAAGAGCAAAATTTTGTATTTTGGTCTAGACAACCCAAAATGTTATGTCTACATATGTGGACACCAGGTCCTAGGAGGTTAAAACAAAATCTACTAGAGATCGTCCTTTTCTGGACCAGTGTTTGGCTTGCTCTCTGGGAACAACAAATTAGTGCTGTCAGCGTTAACGTCATTAGGTAAAATGACGTTAACACTGACAGCACTAATTTGTTGTTATTATTATTAATATTATTATTAATTTATTTGTAAAATAAATTAAATAAAAAAAACCAAAGAAATGATTTAATTCTTTATTTTATTTTGTTTTATTAAAATCAAAATAACAACAAAAACAAAAATAACTAATAAAAAAATATTAAAAGTATTCAGCAGTGTTTTGTGAAATTTGTAATGAGCCTTAGTTAAGTTGATGTCACAGAAGTTTCTGAATCATTTAGATTGTTCAACAAACTGATTCACTCAGGTAAAGATGGTGAGCTGGAGCAATGGTACCCTTGGAGTTCAGTTTAAGTTTTCAGACAAATATTCCCTCGATCAGTTGCAGCTTCTGCTTTTAAATAAATGATTTAGCTGCAAATGTTTAGCTACAGGTAGCAAAGTCCAAAAGTGACACCAGCCAAACATGCAAAAAATGCAAGATGGTGGTGCGCACAGATACAGCGGCTCTATGCTCTCCACTTACCCAATTTCACTGTGCAAGAAACTGCACAATGACAATAAAAAGCTCTAAGTCTAAAACAGTTTCCTGTCCAGTAAAATCGGGCAATTATTCGCTCCAGAGTTTTATCCTACTCCAGGTGAGCAGCCATCGACTTGTAATGAGCCAGCTAAAACAATAATTTCTCAGTGGCTCTTCTGGCACCAACAAGTGGGTGTGTTCTTCCATCGTGCAAGTGTCACGACACACTGAACATGGTCTGAACATGGATTTTCCCTCGATATGTCTTTTCCACCAGTACTATGGGGTATTTGTGAATATCCATGACTGACCCGGCCAGGTGGCCAGCTGGTCTTTGGACAGGGTCACGGCAGTTTCAAGGTTCAACAAAATCCCTTTCACTGACAGACTGAAGGAAAGCTCCTCAAAAATGGAGGGTCTTCAAGCTCCTCAGTGGCAGGAAAAGGTTTCCCGGACCCAGTGTTGTATATTTGTTTCCCAAAAGATTGAACTAGTGGAGAGAAATCAGGTTCTGAAACCATCCAGAGGACAAAGTCTCCAACTGGTTTGTGGAAGTCCAGTTTCTCCAAATTAATCAGCGGGTGAAATGTCTCTTCATGGATGGTTTTGATTCTGTTGTTATTCACGAACAAAGCCGTCAAAGCAGCATATGAAAGAAAGTCATCTTTCATTGTTGTCTCCAGCGTGTTAAAAGAGAGATCGAGCTCAGTGATGAGTTTTGAAGCGGCTGCAGGGACTTCTCCAAGGTTTTGGCTCGAACAGTCGAAGGATGTTGTTCACAGTGGTGACACTGTTGACTGGTGATTGACAAGCACTGAGATACTAACATGACAAACACAAGAAACATCATGACTTATTCTCCTGAGTGCCTGCAAAACACAAACACAAAATCAAACTCAAAGCTTTTCTCTCAGATGCTGGTGTGGCACAATCTAATGATAAAAAAGGTCATGCTAACAGCTTTTGGAGCACAGCTGCACAAAATAACAGCTTTTGGAGCACAAAATGCATTACAGGTAAACCCAGTACCCAAACATGTTAACAAGGATAAAGAAAAAATCTGAAACAAAAGCAGGTAGTGTGGTGATTTATGTTGTGAGGATGCTTTCACTCCCATCAAAGTCACCCAGTGTTGAGAACCCAAATGAGCCCAAAAACCTCAAGTGGCTGCAACCAACAGCGAACGTCAAGAAGTGGATACTTGCATGTTGAGCCAGAAACATGCAGAAAACCCAAAAGAGGCAAGACAGCACATCTTGGTCCCACTCAGGCAGTACGAACACCTGGAAAGAGGAGCCCACAGTTCAGACCCAAGGTCACTGGTAAGGACACCAGCCAGTTATAAGTCTAGTTTTAATTTTCATTTTAGTTAGTGTTATGGCCTTTCTAAGGGTGGCCAGACCATAATATAAGGGTGATCCACCCCTGTCTGACCCCAAGCAGCACATCACACAACCAGTACAATTTTGATGGTGATTTTTTTTCACAGTGATTGAATTCTAACAAAGGAAAGGAGCGAACTATAGCTTCGGGGTGGACCCCAAAACAACAAACAAAAGGGACCGTATCTAAAGGATGTACAAAACTTATTTATGAAAAGAATAAAACCAAATGACAATGTCTTATCTCCCTAACTAAGAAAAACATGAGAAAAGGGTAATCAAATAAAAAGGCAGTCCACCCCTACATGCTCCTGTATAAAGAGACGGGTAACACAAAGCCTGCAGGTTGAGGTCCATGGCGGTGTCATCTTATATGTTGTCTCCAGGTCATTAGCCAATCTGTATGGGTCGTCCCATGGATGCACCAATCACGGAAAGGCACCTGCACACTCAGATTTACATATGAGACAACATTACGACAACAGTCGTAACATTAACTAAAAATGTTTTTCACCATCTCGTTTTAACTTCTGGTTTAGCTTCAGCTAACTAAAACTAAATGGACCTTGGAAATAATCACATCTTAATAGAGTGAACCATAGACTGTATAAAAGATAGGACCATTGCAACTTGACTGCAGCACTTCACCCTTTCACATAGTCCCAGCTCTTCTCTGTCATGTTTTATGGTGCTGCAAATGTCTTCAGTTGGTGAAAGGTCTGGGCTGCTGGTGTCTTGTTGTGCTTGCTATGCATCCCTGACTCGTTTCTTCTTTCTGCATCAAGTAAGGAATGTAGTGAAAGTTCCCAAGAGGTTAAAAACACAACTGAAAAAAGGCCATCAGACCTGAGTTGGGACACTTGGATTATGGAGCTTCTGGACCAAGAGAGTGGATGGGAGCATGTGTTTAACAAGTAAGAGTATAACGTCCCCCAAAATGTCCCTAACTAAGAAAAACATGAGAAAAGGGTAATCAAATAAAAAGGCAGTCCACCCCTACATGCTCCTGTATAAAGAAACAGGTAACACAAAGCCTGCAGGTTGAGGTCCATGGCGGTGTCATCTTATATGTTGTCTCCAGGTCAAGGAGACAACATATAACATGGATAGACAGACAGATTTCAAAATAGCCAGCTGGAATGTTAAGGGGTTGAATAACGGGATTAAGAGGAAGAAAATATTAACATATCTAAAGTTATTGTAACCCACCTAAAATTTGCCTCATGAAAATGAACTGCTGTTCCCAAAGAATGTCAGTAGGTGGCACTATGAGATTGTTTAGTGCTTGTGAACTTGAGTTGAGAACTGTAGAGAAGGAGAATAGCGCTAAGGCTACGTATGCTGGTCGGAGCTACTCACCGAGTTTTTCTTTAATCCTTGTTCAAGAAAAAGGTTGTGTGTGAAGACACAAATTGGATTTTACTTTTCCGCTTGTTGATGCTGATGTACCTCTGTTTTTGTGTTTTTTGTTCATTTCCGGTGAGTTGACTAACTGCGCTAGCATAGCAAGCTAATCGTCAGCTAATCATTAGCTTAGTATAATGTAAATTTCATGTGTTCCTTTTAAGTGCTGTATTATCTTTTTATTTCTTCACTTGTGAATGTTTTAAACCAATCGGAAATATTTCTTTGGAAGCTAGTAGGTAAGTTTTATTTATTGTAATGAGATGATAAATATGAGCAGTCTTTGGCTAAATAGTACTGCGACCATGTTTTGCACTTTCCTCGTGCATCAGTAATGTACATTCTCTCAATTCATTGGATTGATGTGACTGCTGTTCACAAAATATGAGATTTGAGTTAAATTTGTATGATGTGGAAATTGTTTTAAGGCTCTTTGATTAATTTTATTATTGATTGCATTAAGTCGTTATATACAAAGAGTGAGAGACATTTGGTCACTAGTGTTGATTAAGTTGTTATATGATATTCATGTAAAATATGTTCACTGCCCTGTGCAGGTTGGTTTTTTTGTTGGAGTCTAAAGTTGCGAGCCAGGATTCCGGATCCCCAGCTGCGATGCAGGAAAGATTTCCAGCCTACTTAAAGTGACAACTGCGTGACTTCTTGACAGATAAGCTTATGAGATCTCAGAACAATACACTACCCGGGTAGTACTACTAACATTAACACTATACTCACACACCTGAACTGAAAAGACTGAAAAGAACTCTGAACACTGAACTCTGAACTCTAAAACTGAATACACAGACTGACAAATATGGACAATTGGAACTGTTGTGAACTGTTGAATGACTGTTTTTGGTTTGTTTTGAATAAATGTTGACTGTTCTTTGAGCTGTGTGTCATTCGCGCCTTAGTCGATTCCTAGACACCATAAGCCTAAGATCCTAACTTTCTCTACATTCAGTAGTGGTAAAGTATCGTGTGTTACATTATCAAGAGTTGATATAGCCTTTATTCAAGAAATGCACACGTGTAAGTCAGAAGCCTTAAAACTTAAATGTTCCTGGGTAGGTAAAGTCTTTTCCAGTCCTGGAACTGGTAAAAGTAGGGGAGTGTCGGTTCTGATTCATAAAGCAGTTAGCTTTACTGAAACAAAAGTAATAACAGATAAGGAAGGTAGATTTATATTGGTTTATGGACAACTACTGGACACACCAATAATTTTATGTAATATCTATGCACCTAATGCGGACATACTCACCTTTTTTCATAACCTGTCACAGTATCTTTTGGAATTAGAAGGTGCACAAATAGTGGTAGGAGGAGATTTTAATCAAATACTGGATCAAGACCTAGATAGATCGCTTCCTAGGACAGGCACAGAGAGTAAATCTGTAGTTGCCATAAGGCAGATGACCTCAGGTTTAGGTCTGAATGATATTTGGCGGACAATGCATCCAGAAGGCAGGGAATATTTCTTTTACTCTCCGCCTCATAATGTTTATACTAGAATCGACTACTTTCTTATTTCTGAAGCCTTAGTGAATAACTCTATAGATTCAAGTATTGGTAACTAAGCTGTAGTGCCTCTTCACCTCACTGTGCAATACCTTTTGTGCAATACTTTTGTAAATAGTCAACGGTGCAATAGACTCAATACTTGAAATGTGCAATTCTTGAAATGTGCAATTCACTTGTATTTTTATTTTTATTCCTATTTATTCTATTTATCCCCTTCGTATATTTTATTTATATTGTCTCTGTATTTATATATATATATATGTGTGTGTGTGTGTGTGTGTGTATTATATATATATATATATAATACACACACACACACACACACACACACACACACACACACATATATATATATATATATATATATATATATATATATATATATATATATATATATATATATATATGTGTGTGTGTGTGTGTGTGTATTATATATATATATATATATATATATATATATATATATATATATAAAATATTCTGTAACTCTGTAACTTCTGTCGGTGCTGTGCTTTTTTGGAAATCGAATTTCCCAGAGGAACCCACCCGAGGGATTAATAAAGTTCTATCTAATCTAATCTAATCTAATATAGTATTCTCGGACCATGTGCCAATTTTTCTATGTCTTGAAAATATTTTACAGATTCCTCAAAGCCGCAGATAGGAATGAACTGGTCTGCATTGGTGCATCATATCTTTATTCTCTTCCCCCTCCTGCCCCCCCCCCCCCCCCCCCCCCCCCCCCCCCCCTCTTTCTTAAATAGATAACTATCATATCTGATATCATATCTCACAGTACAATAATATTGAATGGGTTGCATTGTTGTATTTTGTCATGTTTCTCAGGTCTTTGTCTGAATTTCTACGAACATTATTGCTAAGGATTGTCTTATTGCATTGGAGTCACACTGGGTTAAATATGTACACTTGGGTTTTAAGGGGTATTTATTATTTTCTTCTTTTTTTTGGGTTGTATGGAAGCCCCAAACGCAATTTCATTGTTCTTGACAATGACAATAAATAAATAAATACTAATACTAAATACTAAATGTGTCCTTAATTAAAGACTCTGGGTTTATTAAATTGATAAGCGATGAAATACAATTTTACAAACAGACAAATAATCGAGAGGACACTACATTGGCTACTTGGTGGGATGCTGTTAGGGAAAATATTCTAAAACACTTCTTCAGTAAAGACTCAGAGAAGAGAAACACACAGAACTTCTTGCTAGCAAGGGCAGCCTCCAGACTGAGACTCGCGCTGAGCTTTGCCCTTGTCTTTATTTTATACTTCAGTGTGTGTGTGTGTGTTACTGCTTGTCAAAGGGTCATATACATAAAAGCACAAAAGGTACATCCTTGGTCACAAAGAGGGTAGTCTCCCCCACCCTAGATGGTTCACCCTAGATAACACGGTGGGGAAGTCCAGCAGTTCATCTAAACAAAAGGCACTTAGACTAAAACAGACATAGCTATGTTAAAACAATAAAACAAGGTGCAACCTCTCATGCTCCCAGGACGTGGGGGTGCATTCCTGGGGTGCACACCAAGCCTGCAGCCTGTTAGAGATCACACATCCTGTCACTACACAATTAATTATATGCCTCTAAGCATACATGGTTAAATATTTCCTAATACAAATAACTACAAGCAGTATTCTACCATATGCAAACTTATATCACTAAAAGATTATACTGACTACTAAATACAATTTTCCATTGACAGATGCTATGAAGGCATACTTAAGGCGGAGGACAATTTCTTACGCTTCCTTTAAAAAGAAGGCAGCTAACAAGAATATCATTACGTTAGAAGCCAAATTAAAGGCACTTGAGGCAGTACATTCCCATACAAAAGACAGAGTTACGTTGAATAAAATTGTTAAAGTTAAATATAAGTTGAATGTACTGTACAACAGAAAGGCAGAATACGCTTTATTTCGCATTAATCAAGCATATTGGGAAATGGGAGAAAAGCCGAGTCGTTTATTAGCATACCGTCTTAAACAGAAAGACAGTATGAACCATATCCCAGGCATACGACAATCAGATGGGGTTATTTTAACTTCTTTTAGACATATAAATGATGGATTCAGGGCCTTTTACAATAATCTTTATTCTACACAAGGGAGTTTAGATGAACAGAAATTCGAAGCATTCTTTACTGATTTAAACCTGCCACAGCTTTCTACTACTGACCAGCAGATTATAGATGCTCCAATTACAGTGGAGGAGATTACCCGTGCAATTAACAGTATGCCACTTAATAAAGCTCCAGGATTAGATGGGTTACCATTGGATTTCTATAGAGCATTTGAGGATATGTTAAGTCCCCTGTTGCTCGATGTTTATAATGAGGCGTTCAAAGTAGGCTCATTACCTCAGTCAATGCACTCTGGACTTATAACATTTATTCTTAAAACTGGGAAAGACCCTTTAGACCCAAGTGGTTACCGCCCCATATCTTTGCTGAATTCTGACCAAAAAATCTTGGCAAAGGTCTTAGCGGGTCGATTAAAAGTAGTAATGGCGAAAATAATTCATGCAGACCAATCTGGTTTTGTTCCAAACCGCTATGGTTCAGATAATATTAGGCGGTTGGTTAATTTGCAAAATTATGTATATGATTCAGTATATCCAACAGTGGCCCTATCGCTGGATGCTGCACAAGCTTTTGATTGTGTTGAGTGGGATTATCTGTTTAAGACATTAGAAAAGTTTGGTTTTGGTGACAATTTTATTAGGTGGATAAAGATATTATATGATTCGCCTTCAGCGCGAGTATTGACGAATGGGCTCATATCAGACCTATTCCTTTTACTGAGATCCACAAAAATGGGTTGTCCCCTTAGCCCCGGTCTTTTTGTAATTGCTATAGAGCCTTTGGCACAAAAACTGAGAAATAATGTAAATATATTTGAAATTTCGATGGGTAATAGTCAACATAAGCTTCTATTATATACAGATGATGTGTTGTTACTTATGACCCAGCCTGGGAAGTCAATTCCAGCCCTATTAGAATGTATAGAAAGCTTTACGCTGCTTTCAGGGTATCGCGTCAACTGGGATAAATCAGAGGCAATGCCTATGTCAGGACACTGCCCCCATACTTTATTTAAACAGTTGGGAGTGTCATGGTTCTGGGTCAGTTTCGACCCAGTATTTTGAGTTTTGATTGATTAGTTTATTTTTGAATGTTTGTTGTGGTTTTGGGCGCTATGAGTATTATTATTATTATTATTATTAGAATTCTATGTTTCTGTTTATTCATGTTTAAGGATTTGTTCTCGGTTGTATCTCACGTTTAGTTTAGTTCAGGTTCCATGTGTCATTCTGTCTGTCTCTGTGTCAGGTCTGCGTCTTGGTGTAGTGTTCTCGTTTCCTGTTTTATTGTGAAGGTCTGCGTCCCATGTGAGTGTGTTCAGTTTTACCTCTGTTTCGTCTTGTTGATTATTCCCAGCTGTGTCCACCACCTGTGTGTAATTCCCCTGTGTTTCTCTGTGTGTATTTAAGTCGTGTCCTCTGTCATTGTAGTTGCTGGTCTGTCTGTGTTTTCCACCATGTTTCATCCGTGTGTTCCCTGCCGTCACCATCTTGTACCGTCGTCCACCTTGCTTCATGTTTGAGTTCCGGTTCGTATTCAGTAGTTTAGTTGTCTCCAGTCTAGTTTAGTTTGTGCTCCATTTGCTGTTTGTCTATATTTATTTCGTGTCCAATAAACCACCTTCACTCCTCCACTACTGCCTGCGATTGATCCTCATTTATTATTTTTATACGGCTTATCTCACTCGCCGTGACAGTACGCACCAGCCAGCTATGGATCCAGCGGCATTCAGTCCACCCAGGGAGCTTCGGGAGGCCGTTATCGACTCTGCTTCTAGATTAATTAACCAGTGGTTAGAGCATGAGGGAGACGCCTCTCTTTACACTGTGGAAGCCAACCTACAACACCTTATTTCCGGTTATCCCTGGCTATTGGACTCTCTGCATCCGCTCGTGCAGAGTTTCGTTCTCCACGAGCTTCACCTACACCCCCCGCCGCTACCGCAATTTTTTGTGTTTCTACTGAGGATAACAATGATTTCTCACCCATGGCCATAGCTTCTAAGACTGCCTGTTCTGAACCCTCGTTCCATGTTTATGACCGTGTCCGCTCCATTGTCCCATCCTCACTTCCATCCCAGTCAAATGCCAGGCCTGTAATGCTGCCCTCAGTTCAGTCAGCAGCCGCGCTGCCCTCAGTTCAGTCAGCAGCCGCGCTGCCCTCAGTTCAGTCACCCACTCCACCACTTATTACAACTCCACTACAGTCGTCTCCGCTACCTGTAGGTCACTCTGTAGCCGCTTCGCTGCCTATTGCTCTGTCGCCACCAGTTCAGCTGTCTGTCCGCTCGTTTACTCAGCCACCATCCTCACTATCTCATTCAAAGCAGGGAACACACTTCACCACAATATCTGCTGGTTCTCTTAAGCTGGCCATGTCAGAGACAGTTGCTCCCTCTAGGGCCTCCCCAGAGGCTGGGTGTCAGTCACCAGCCAACTCTGGACCCCTAGAGGTCAAGACGCCAGCGCCAGCAGCCTCACCGGAGAACTCACCAGAACAGTCTCAGCTCTCAGCACCCCCTGAGAGTTCAAGTGAGTTCACCCGTCCGCCTCCGTCCTCTGCTGAGTGTATTGGGGAACACTTTCAGCCCTCTGAGGACTGCATCCCACTGTTGCTGCCTGAGTCTAGCCACTGTGCTGCTCAGTCCCAGCCAGTGTCCACACTGGCAGAGGTCTCCGTGCCTGCTGCTTCAGTGTCTGTTTCCACTGGAGGGCCAGAGGGGCCCGTCCAGTCTCAAGCCATGTTAGCTGGGGGTTCAGGTGAACCCAGCCAGCATCCTGCCTCGTCGGCTGGAGGGCCTGAGGAGCCCAGCCAGCCTCAAGTGTCGTCAGCTGGGGGTTCGGGAGAACCCAGCCAGCCTCAACTGTCGTCAGCTGGGGGGCCCGAGTTGCCCGTCCAGCCTCAAGCCAAGTCAGATGGTGGGTCTGAGGAGCCCACCCAGCACCATGCCTCGTCTGCTGGGGGTCCTGGAGGACCCAGCAAGCACATCCTCACGTCTGCTGACGGTCCGGGGAAGTTTGTTTAGCCACCACCTGCTGAATCATCCCCTGTGGCTTCTACACCGTTGCCTGCATCCACATCACCTCCTGCAGCATCACTGCCTGCAGCATCACCACTGTCTGGTTCCGCAGCCGTCCCGCTGCCGTGCCTTCATCCACGCCTGGTCCAGCCTCCGTGCCTTCATCTGGTCCGGCTCCGCCTTCGTCTGGCCCTGCCTCGTCTTCGTTTGGTCCGGCTTCAGCTCCGCCTTCATCTGGTCCGGCTTCAGCTCCGCCTTCGTCTGGTCCTGCCTCGTCTTCGTCTGGTCCTGCCTCGTCTGGTCCTGCGGTTGCCACACCGCCATCAGAGCCAGCTCGACCCGTTCTGCCTCGCCTCTGCCGGCCGTTTTCCGGGCCTCTAAGTTGGCATCATGGCCTTCGGGGACGGCCTCCGGAAAGAGTTCGTCGCCGCCGCTGGCATCGCGGCCGACCTCCGGACCTGCTCAGTGGCCGCCACTGCCTTCCAAGTGGTCGGCCTCCAGAACTGTTTGCCCATCACCGCCGTTGCCGTGTGCACGGTCGGCCTCCAGAACTGTTTGCCCGTCGCCGCCGTTGCCGTGTGCACGGCCGGCCTCCAGAACTGTCTTGGTCCTTGTGTTGTCGACCCCCTGAACTTTT
Source organism: Maylandia zebra (assembly GCF_041146795.1). NCBI lineage: Eukaryota > Metazoa > Chordata > Actinopteri > Cichliformes > Cichlidae > Maylandia > Maylandia zebra. The sequence goes on from NC_135187.1 coordinate 26,308,136, forward strand.
CTTAGACTCTTGTTGAGCTCTAGTTTGGTTTTGTTTTTGATCTGTTTTCGTGGACTGTTTTCTTGTGTTTTTGGACTGGTTTTGGCCTTCATCTGGTCCGGCTCCGCCTTCGTCTGGCCCTGCCTCGTCTTCGTTTGGTCCGGCTTCACCTCCGCCTTCATCTGGTTGGGCTTCAGCCCCTTGTTTTTGGTTTCATACCCTCCTTCCTTGACCCCCTCCACCCACCCTGGTCTGGTGCTCTGTTTTGTTGCTGTCTTTTTGTTTGGGGCTGTCGGGGGCCAGCCCTTGGAGGTGGGGGGGGGGGGGGGGGGGGGTACTGTCATGGTTCTGGGTCAGTTTCGACCCAGTATTTTGAGTTTTGATTGATTAGTTTATTTTTGAATGTTTGTTGTGGTTTTGGGCGTTATGATTATTATTATTATTATTATTATTATTATTATTCCATCCATCCATCCATCCATTCGCTTCCGCTTGTCCTTTTCAGGGTCGCGGGGGGCGCTGGAGCCTATCCCAGCTGTCATAGGGCGAGAGGCGGGGTACACCCTGGACAGGTCGCCAGTCTGTCGCAGGGCCAACACACAGGGACAGACAACCATTCGCACTCACATTCATACCTAGTGACAATTTGGATTATCCAATTAACCTATCCCCACAAGCTGCATGTCTTTGGACGGTGGGAGGAAGCCGGAGTACCCGGAGAGAACCCACGCAAACACGGGGAGAACATGCAAACTCCACACAGAAAGACCCCGGCCTGATGTTGGAATTGAACTCAGGACCTTCTTGCTGTGCGGCAACAGTGCTAACCACCGTGCCACCGTGCTGCCCTATTATTATTATTATTATTATTATTATTATTATTAGAATTCTATGTTTCTGTTTATTCATGTTTAAGGATTTGTTCTCGGTTGTATCTCACGTTTAGTTTAGTTCAGGTTCCATGTGTCATTCTGTCTGTCTCTCAGTGTCAGGTCTGCGTCTTGGTGTAGTGTTCTCGTTTCCTGTTTTATTGTGAAGGTCTGCGTCCCATGTGAGTGTGTTCAGTTTTACCTCTGTCTAGTCTTGTTGATTATTCCCAGCTTTGTCCACCACCTGTGTGTAATTCCCCTGTGTTTCTCTGTGTGTATTTAAGTCGTGTCCTCTGTCATTGTAGTTGCTGGTCTGTCTGTGTTTTCCACCATGTTTCATCCGTGTGTTCCCTGCCGTCACCATCTTGTACCGTCGTCCACCTTGCTTCATGTTTGAGTTCCGGTTCGTATTCAGTAGTTTAGTTGTCTCCAGTCTAGTTTAGTTTGTGCTCCATTTGCTGTTTGTCTATATTTATTTCGTGTCCAATAAACCACCTTCACTCCTCCACTACTGCCTGCGATTGGATCCTCATTTATTATTTTTATACGGCTTATCTCACTCGCCGTGACAGGGAGTTTCTGTGGTCCGTGAATGGTTTGAGGTATTTGGGGATACAAATTACCTCGGATTACACTAAGATGGTTCCAGCAAATATGGAGCCAATGTTTGAAAGGATAAAAATGGAATTTGGTAGATGGTCCAGAGTGTGTCTCACAATATGGGGTAAAATTAGTTGTATTAAGATGATGACTGCACCCATGATCTTTTATATTTTATCTAATATTCCATTACACATTCCAGATAAGTATTTCAAAGATCTAGACTTTTTAATGCGGCAGTTTCTTTGGGATAGCTCACCACATCGTTTAAGTATTAAGAAACTTCAAGCGAGTGCAAAACAAGGAGGTTTTTCATTGCCTAATTTCCAATGGTATTATTGGGTGATGAACGTGAAACAACTTAGAGCTTGGTTACCTACTGCACCAGTTAAACCCATCTGGTCCCATATAGAGACGGAAGTTAATGGCGGTATTTCTCCTTGGAGGGAGCTGTTTGATACCAGTCATAAAACTACCCATCCTATAATTGCAAAGATACTGTGGTTTAAATTACATAGGGCAGGTCGCTGGGACTTTATTAAATCACCTTCGGCAACCTTATGGAGTAATAAAATAATTTTAATTGGAGGGACATCGGTTGACTGGTTACAGTGCCGTAAAGCAGGCATCCTTAATGTATCAGATTTATTTGACTGTGGGACTAAATGTTTTTTAAGCTTTGATAAAATTGTGGAGTTATATAAGTTGCAGCGTAATCAATTCTGGAGATATGTCCAAATACATAGTTCATTATCGAAGTGGCTGGGAACCCCTTTGAGTTGTCCTGTGGGCAGCCCTGTGGAAGTCCTGCTCTCAAGATCATCCTTGGGTAAAGGCATTACCTCTAAGATTTATCACTTATTGCAAGAACGGTCAGCTGACCCTCTCCTTAAAGTTAAGGGCTACTGGGCCCAGGGCATGGCATTGGACATATCTTCAGTTGAATGGGATTCATGTTTTCAAAATATTAATACTATGTATAAAGAAACAGGCAGTAGATTGATTCAATTTAAGATAATCCATAGGTGGCATCGAACACCGCAACAATTGTATAAATGGAACCTGGCCTCTACGGACGAATGTTGGAGATGTGATGGTCAAAATGCTTTGATTTTACATATCTTATGGAGCTGTTCGGCACTTCGGGATTGGTGGGAAAATATAATGGAGGTAATTTTCAGTGTTTTAAAAAGGAGATTTGTTATCTCACCAAAACAGTCCATACTTGGTATAACCACAGAAATTTCTGATGTACAGGGAGTGCAGAATTATTAGGCAAATGAGTATTTTGTCCACATCATCCTCTTCATGCATGTTGTCTTACTCCAAGCTGTATAGGCTCGAAAGCCTACTACCAATTAAGCATATTAGGTGATGTGCATCTCTGTAATGAGAAGGGGTGTGGTCTAATGACATCAACACCCTATATCAGGTGTGCATAATTATTAGGCAACGTCCTTTCCTTTGGCAAAATGGGTCAAAAGAAGAACTTGACAGGCTCAGAAAAGTCAAAAATAGTGAGATATCTTGCAGAGGGATGCAGCAGTCTCAAAATTGCAAAGCTTCTGAAGCGTGATCATCGAACAATCAAGCGTTTCATTCAAAATAGTCAACAGGGTCGCAAGAAGCGTGTGGAAAAACCAAGGCGCAAAATAACTGCCCATGAACTGAGAAAAGTCAAGCGTGCAGCTGCCAAGATGCCACTTGCCACCAGTTTGGCCATATTTCAGAGCTGCAACATCACTGGAGTGCCCAAAAGCACAAGGTGTGCAATACTCAGAGACATGGCCAAGGTAAGAAAGGCTGAAAGACGACCACCACTGAACAAGACACACAAGCTGAAACGTCAAGACTGGGCCAAGAAACATCTCAAGATTGATTTTTCTAAGGTTTTATGGACTGATGACATGAGAGTGAGTCTTGATGGGCCAGATGGATGGGCCCGTGGCTGGATTGGTAAAGGGCAGAGAGCTCAATCCGACTCAGATGCCAGCAAGGTGGAGGTGGAGTACTGGTTTGGGCTGGTATCATCAAAGATGAGCTTGTGGGGCCTTTTCGGGTTGAGGATGGAGTCAAGCTCAACTCCCAGTCCTACTGCCAGTTTCTGGAAGACACCTTCTTCAAGCAGTGGTACAGGAAGAAGTCTGCATCCTTCAAGAAAAACATGATTTCCATGCAGGACAATGCTCCATCACACGCGTCCAAGTACTCCACAGCGTGGCTGGCAAGAAAGGGTATAAAAGAAGAAAAACTAATGACATGGCCACCTTGTTCACCTGATCTGAACCCCATTGAGAACCTGTGGTCCATCATCAAATGTGAGATTTACAAGGAGGGAAAACAGTACACCTCTCTGAACAGTGTCTGGGAGGCTGTGGTTGCTGCTGCACGCAATGTTGATGGTGAACAGATCAAAACACTGACAGAATCCATGGATGGCAGGCTTTTGAGTGTCCTTGCAAAGAAAGGTGGCTATATTGGTCACTGATTTGTTGTTGTTTTGTTTTTGAATGTCAGAAATGTATATTTGTGAATGTGGAGATGTTATATTGGTTTCACTGGTAAAAATAAATAATTGAAATGGGTATATATTTGTTTTTTGTTAAGTTGCCTAATAATTATGCACAGTAATAGTCACCTGCACACACAGATATCCCCCTAAAATAGCTCAAACTAAAAACAAAAACTACTTCCAAAAACATTCAGCTTTGATATTAATGAGTTTTTTGGGTTCATTGAGAACATGGTTGTTGTTCAATAATAAAATTATTCCTCAGAAATACAACTTGCCTAATAATTCTGCACTCCCTGTAGATTTTTCCAGTTATACAAAAAGATGGATTATTTTGGCTCTTACTACGGCCAAACGGGTCCTGCTAAGACATTGGCGGAAAAAGAACCCCCCCTCCCTATGAAGAGTGGCTAAAGACAATGGCTAAGTTGGCGTCTTACGAAAAAGTGACTTATGGTTTATTAGACAAATTGCATCAATATGATTGTATTTGGTCCCCCTTTACAAGCTGGCTTTCTGTAACTTGAAGAACAGAGGAGTAATGACAGAGTGGTGGTGTGGGAATTGGTGTGCGAAGAAAGAATAGGATAACTTCCCTTTGTTTTGTTTTTTGTTGTTGTGTTTTGTTTTTGTTTGTTTGTTTTTTAAACTATTTATTTATGTAGTTATCCTTAAGCTCTGTTATTGAAGTTTAAAATGAAATAAATAAAAATTGTTGATGATAAAAAAAAGTTTAAACTTCAAAGCTCATGCATGCATGCACATCCAGTGCTCAGTGTCTAATTGTGTGTTTGTGTTTTTATCTTTTTGCAGTAGCGCAGTGAAACATTTGGGCGGTGGATAAATAATGGAAAATAAAATTCAGACTACAGACGGCTTCAGGTGAGTACACGTGGTGCACAAGGACCAAAGCTCACCTTCTCAACCTGGACAAAATGAATTATTTTACACTGATACTGTAAACTTTTGTTTGTGTGTCAGGTTTCCATACATCGGAAGCAGCTGCTGCATCTGTAATTCTGTCCGTCCCGAGGAGAGTCCACACTCTACATCCTTGGCTCACCTATAATGACGCACAGGTGCTGCACACAACTAGATCTGCAGCTTGTGAGGAACAGCAGCACTCAGCCTACATCCTGTTTTACAAGATTAACGTAAGAAGACAGCATCTCATCCTGAAGTGAGAGAATGGCACGCCAGCTGCAGCCTAATCCAGTCTCTCTTCTTTTCTTTTTTCGGTGCCCAGACACCCTTCAGTTTCATCATGTCATCCCTAACAATACAATGTAGAGTTGGATGGAGGATGAAGACAGCAGAGAGCAAAAGAAACAGGTAAGAGCAGACAGGTAGTCAGAGTTAACAAAAACTTTTAAAGCCAGTGTAGCTTCTGTTTTGAACACATTTATTGATGACAATTTTACATAAATAAGCAGTGTGTTATACTGTTATCAGATGTGGAGTCTCACTAACCACTTTAATAGTGACTTGTGTCTCAAATACTGTTTATTTGTCTTAGTTACAGATAGTGAAATAAAAATGGAACGAGAAGCGTAGGATTTTGAATTGATACCATTGGTGCATCTACTAAAGTTCTGGGGTCAGTTTGAATATCAGTGACCTTGACCTTGAGTTCAAGTTTTCTGAAAATCTTGTGAATGCTACAACTCTGTGACGAGAAGTAAGTCTCCTAGGTCTTTAAATTTGTATATAGGTGAATCTAGTAGGAAGCTGAAGGGTTGCACTGCGGGCCATCTGTAGAGGTGTAGAGTCAACAACCTGTCTGTGAACGTGGACAAAACAAAAGAGATTGTTGACTTCAGGAGAGCACAGTGGGATCACTGCCCACTTAACATGAATGGATCCTCTGTGGAGGTCGTCAAGAGCACCAGATTTCTTGGTGTCCACCTGGCGGAGAACCTCTCCTGCTCCCTCAACACCAGCTCCATAACCAAGAAGGCCCAGCAGCGTCTCTACTTCAAGCAGAAGCTGAGGAAAGCCCATCTCCCACCATCCATTCTCACCACCTTTTACAGTGGGACTAACAAGAGCATCCTAAGTAGCTGCATCACTGTCTGGTATGGTAACTGCAGCGTATTAGATCGCAGTACCCTACAACGGATTGTGAGAGCAGCTGAGAAGATCATTGGAGTCCCTCTCCCCTCCTTATAACACCCGCTTGCTGGAGGACCCCACACAGCCTTCAAACACACTCTTCACCCTGCTGCCTTCTGGAAAGAGGTCCCAGAACATCCGGGCCCTCGCTACCAAACTACGGAAAAGTTTCTTCCCACAAGCCGTCAGACCCCTGAACACTCAGTGACTGCACTGGCACACGCACACCTTCACACATGTCACTACCAAGCACTTATCTGCAGTATCTCACACTCATACACATACATACAGACACCAAGTTACTTTTGCACAATACTCAGCATTTTGCACATTTCCATTGTCTTGTGTCTGTATCGTCCTGTTCTGTCTAGTTTTGCACTGTTTTGTCTTGTTTATTTTTGCAATTTATGCACACTGCACTTTATGTAGTCCTGGGTTTGTCCGTATATGTCATATATAGCACCAGGGTCTCGGAGGAACGCGGTCTCATTTCACTCTGTACAGTACCTCTGCACGTGGTTAAAATGACAATAAAAGCCACTTGACTTGACCTGTTTTTGTAGCAGTTGCTTGGAGACGAGCACCATACAGTTCAAATGAGCATACATTCCAAAATATGCAAATGAGCCCCATACATCATAATGCTGATGTTTGCTGTTCAGGGTATGAACGTTCTATGCTGAAAGTTTATAAATATACAACCTTTGACTGCTTGTTTTCAGTTGAACTTTTGCAAAGCTGAGGAGATTTTGGCTGCGATCACATCAAGTCCAAAGATGTTTAAACTTCTTTTTCACAGAAAGGTAAGTTTGAAGAGACTCGCAGCACATTTCTCTGAATGTTTTCTTATGGTAAATAAGCATTTTTGAAACTTTTAAGGAAGCTTCTTGGATGATTTCTGTAAAAACTGAATTTTGAATCCAAATGAAGGATATTGTATTTTCTTACCATATACTTTGTTTTATGCCATTACTGATGTTGCTTTTCTTGTTTCTAAACAGAAATCACACAAACAAAACGTGGCAGAGAAGGAAATTCCTTCTACGTCTCATCAGAGGTAAAGAAATGCGCCGCTCTTTAATGCTGCTGGAGATATTTATAGCAGTGGTTTAGTTGGAGCTCTTGTTGGAGTGTAAATGTTAGTTGGAGTGTAAATGTACAAAATACATGATTTTGTTCCATTACAGTTATTAATTTTTATCTGCAATCTCCAGCATGTACTCCTTGTTAAAAATTTCCACTTTGAAAAATAACATTTACACTTTTGTCCTCATCAGCATCCCGGATGCTTGTGTTGCTGAAAATGGTCAAAAGAAGAAGAGAAAATGGAGACACCTCTGCTGTTCCTCGGTTTGCTTTTACACGAAACATATGAAATGCACATTCTCTTTAAATTGCACTTGTTAATTTAAAGTGACTTTACTTTTTTAATAAACTTATGTTTGTTCGTCCTCTGCAGCAAACTGACAGCGATGCAGAGGCAGAGAGCAACACTGTGAAGACACAAAAAAAGTGTCGCTGGTTTCTTTTTAAATTCTGGAAGGTATGTTTTATGGAAAGAGTCACTGTCATCAAGCATTTACTCATCACAGTTAAATGCGAAGAATTAAGAGCAATTTAGCACATCCATGTCCTCAAATTAGGTTCAAAGATGTTTAAAGTTTTTTTTTTCACAGAAAGGTAAGTTTGAAGAGACTTGCAGGATGTTTCTCTAAATATTTTTTATGGTAAATAAGCATTTTTGAATCTTTTAATGAAGTTTGATGGATGATTTCTGTAAAAACTGAATTTTGATCAGAACCAAATGAAGGATTTTGTATTTCATAGGACAAACTTTAAAACTCATTTTAAAGCATGAATAAATTGTTTTTAATTTATTTAAAGATATTCCTATATATCTGCTTCATGAGCTGACAGCTCACTAAAGTGATAAATAATATGAAATAATACCAAATTTTCTAACTGGACACTTTTCATGGAGAGACTCCCTTGGTATGTTTGTTTTATGCCATTACTGATGTTGGTTTTCTTGTTTCTAAACAGAAATTACACAAACAAAACGTGGCAGAGAAGGAAATTCCTTCTACGTCTCATCAGAGGTAAAGAAATGCGCCGCTCTTTAATGCTGCTGGAGATATTTATAGCAGTGGTTTAGTTGGAGCTGTTTTATTTCCCTTTTATTGGCATTTTTCTTCCACCTTGTGTATTTACATCTTTTTTACTACTTTTGGACGTCCTCCAAAATGTTTCAACTTCAAAGCTCATGCATACATGCGCATACACTGCTCAGAATCTTGACATCTTTCCTAATTTTGTGTTTGTGTTTTTACCTTTTTGGAGCAGTGTAGCATGCGGTGGGAAAAAAATAGAAAGTCAAACTGGGACTATAGACTGCTTCGGGTGAGTACACGTGGTGCACAAAGACTCACTTTGTCAAAGTGGAGAAAATGAATTATTTTACACTGATACTGTAAACGTTGCGCGTGTGTGTCAGGTTTCCAAACATCGGAAACACCTGCTACATGAACTCCTGCCTGCAGAGCCTCCTCAACATTGAGGAGTTCATAAGAGACATCAGGCGTCAGGGGGTTTTGTGGAGCACAGATCCAGAAGCTCAGCTCTTAAGGTGCACTACGTCAACCTTCTACTTTCTTCAAAAACCTGAAGAACAAAGAGATCTAACAGCAGAAATGTCTGTTTACCCTTCCTTTCTACAGAAGGCTTATTGATGTCAGGGACTGTCACGAGTCAACAGATTATGGCCTTAAAGATCACCACCTAAGAGCTTTTAAGAAGGCATTCAGCAGTCAAGCTCCTGAATACACCGGCAGTGCACAGAAAGTGCGTCAGCTATTTGGACATTTCGTTTTTTGCTTTACCTTCTGATTTTGATGTACTGTTTTAAATCTCTCTGCTTTTCTTTCAGGACGCTCATGAATTCCTAACATTATTCCTCGATGAGGTCAAAAGGCTCACACCTCACCTGGAGAGGAACGCAGCTCTCCTGGGCCAAAGTTATAGCTGCCCAGTAGAAGACCATCACATTTTTAAAATGGAAAACATGAGGACATGCAAGAGGTAAGCCTGTCTTTCAGAAACGCAGAGCTGGTTGCAATATTTTCATATACCTCTTTTCCACGTACCTGATCTTTACTTTAACTACGTTACTCCTGAAATGTGTAGCTGCGGTCACCAATCATCACAGCAAGAGGAATTCACCAGCTTGTCTCTAGACCTTGTTCCAGAGGGGTCTATTATAAACATGTTAGAGACATACTTGAAGGTAAGATCACAAATTCCAATAGAGTTGTCGTATCAGCGATCTTAACACACCTTTTTTGTTAGTGTTTGTGTGCATGTGTGTGTGCATATGTTGAGATTTCTTTCTACCATAAAGCCTGTTTTCTCTGTGCTGTTGCTCAGGAACAAGAAATAGAATTTCGCTGTGATTGTGGAGGGACGGCCTCAGAACTGAAGTCGTCTTTTGATACACTGCCAAGGTGAGTAAGGTCACATCAGAATTGATCGACTGACCAGGTTTCCAAACTGTGGCGCATCAAATATCAGAGTTCTTCGAGACAATACTTGAGCAGTCGTTTTCTCCCATCTTCTGTTTGTGTTTGACACTCATTCTTCTTATTTTCTACCTTGTTTGTGTTTTTTTTCTTTTCTGCCAGAGTTCTGATCTTGCATCTGAAGAGGTTTGGCTTTACACAAACCTACAAGATTAAGAAGGTGGATGACCCCGTCAGGCTGCAGAGGGACTTGGTGGTGCCATCCAATCAGGTAAAAACAGACTGCAGAACGTCTCAGGCTACGTCCACACTAGCCCGGATAGATTTGAAAACTCCGTGTCCACACTGGCGTTTTCAGTCATTTTCAAATAGTTGTGCGTCTGCATTGAAACGGCCGAAAACGCTTACGTTCCAGTCCTGCGCATGCGCAAAAGTGAGTGAGAATTACAGAATTTGAAGAAAAGCTATCCGGAGCATGTACAAACTGATATTAATCTTTTTTAGGGCTGTCAAAGTTGAGAGCAATCAAAACAACTGCTGTCTAATGCACTCGGCTTATCTTTGTTTAATTGCTCACATGACTGCATCACATGACCAAAATGCGTCATCGTTTTAGAAAGTCTGCGTTTTCAAGTGTCCACACTGCGATGGGACAACTCCGTTTTGAAATGTATGCGTTTTCGAGAGCGTTTTCAAGATGCTGTGTTTTTCCTTGAGGAAAACGCCGTCTCGGTGTGGACGGGAGGTCAAAGCGGAGAGAAAACGATGCGTTTTCAAACGAAAACGCATTAGTGTGGACGTAGCCTCAGCAAATCAGCTTAATTATGGCACTGATGTGAGACTTTATGAAACTAACACTCTTTGGATTTGTTCCTTCTCAGGGTGGTGGCTGTTATAGTCTTTGCAGCATCATCAGTCATTATGGAGGCACAGAGTCAGGTAAAACAACAGACTTGTGACAAACAGAAAATGAAACTTGCTACTTTTCAGTGAAGGACTCACACACAAAAGCTTTTGATGTTCTAAGAAGCACTAAGTCAAAATCACTGTTTGCTTGAATCAGTTGACTTCCAGAAGTTGGATTCATTTGTCTTAATGTGATTTCAGGACACTACATCTGTAGTTCTGTCCATCCTGAGGAGAGTCAGCACTCTACATCAGATCGCTGGCTCACCTATAATGACGCACAGGTGCTCCACACAACTGGATCTGCAGTTTGTGAGGAACAGCAGCAGTCGGCCTACATCCTGTTTTACAAGAGAAACGTAAGAAGACACAGCATCTCATCCTGAAGTGAGAGAATTTTTAAATGTCCTGTTACCTTGTTAACCAGTTTTGTCTTCATTCTCAGTTCTGAAACAGGAAATGGAAGGAAGGAAGGAAGTTAAGGTCATCATCATGCTGAGAAGGAAAAGCAGTCGTCCCAGCCCACCATCGCACACTGGAGGACAAGTATAGGTAAGTATTGCCCTCAGGAGGGAGGGTCCTGCCAGAGAGCCTGGTCCTCCCAAGATTTCTTCCTCCAGGAGGGAGTTTTTTCTTGCCACCGTCGCCCCACATTCACTGGTCTCATCAGCAGGGACATTTTTAACCTCCTAAGACCTGAACTTTCATGGCATGCATTTTTAATTTCTCTGTGCCATTTAGGTTGATTGGGACCCGATGAAGGTAAAAACCAAGACATCAGATTCGGACTATCTTTTTTTTGTTTCTCAAAAGAATGAGATCCACATATGAGGACATTCATTTTAAATTTCGATTGAACAGTGGCAGTGTCATGTCCTCCCTCATAAGTGGATATCAGGTTTTTGAAGAGCAAAATTTTGTATTTTGGTCTAGACAACCCAAAATGTTATGTCTACATATGTGGACACCAGGTCCTAGGAGGTTAAAACAAAATCTACTAGAGATCGTCCTTTTCTGGACCAGTGTTTGGCTTGCTCTCTGGGAACAACAAATTAGTGCTGTCAGCGTTAACGTCATTAGGTAAAATGACGTTAACGCTGACAGCACTAATTTGTTGTTGTTATTATTAATATTATTATTAATTTATTTGTAAAATAAATTAAATTTAAAAACCAAAGAAATGATTTAATTCTTTATTTTATTTTGTTTTATTAAAATCAAAATAACAACAAAAACAAAAATAACTAATAAAAAAATATTAAAAGTATTCAGCAGTGTTTTGTGAATCTTGTAATGAGCCTTAGTTAAGTTGATGTCACAGAAGTTTCTGAATCATTTAGATTGTTCAACAAACTGATTCACTCAGGTAAAGATGGTGAGCTGGAGCAATGGTACCCTTGGAGTTCAGTTTAAGTTTTCAGACAAATATTCCCTCGATCAGTTGCAGCTTCTGCTTTTAAATAAATGATTTAGCTGCAAATGTTTAGCTACAGGTAGCAAAGTCCAAAAGTGACACCAGCCAAACATGCAAAAAATGCAAGATGGTGGTGCGCACAGATACAGCGGCTCTATGCTCTCCACTTACCCAATTTCACTGTGCAAGAAACTGCACAATGACAATAAAAAGCTCTAAGTCTAAAACAGTTTCCTGTCCAGTAAAATCGGGCAATTATTCGCTCCAGAGTTTTATCCTACTCCAGGTGAGCAGCCATCGACTTGTAATGAGCCAGCTAAAACAATAATTTCTCAGTGGCTCTTCTGGCACCAACAAGTGGGTGTATTCTTCCATCGTGCAAGTGTCACGACACACTGAACATGGTCTGAACATGGATTTTCCCTCAATATTTCTTTTTCACCAGTACTATGGGGTATTTGTGAATATCCATGACTGACCCGGCCAGGTGGCCAGCTGGTCTTTGGACAGGGTCACGGCAGTTTCAAGGTTCAACAAAATCCCTTTCACTGACAGACTGAAGGAAAGCTCCTCAAAAATGGAGGGTCTTCAAGCTCCTCAGTGGCAGGAAAAGGTTTCCCGGACCCAGTGTTGTATATTTGTTTCCCAAAAGATTGAACTAGTGGAGAGAAATCAGGTTCTGAAACCATCCAGAAGACAAAGTCTCCAACTGGTTTGTGGAAGTCCAGTTTCTCCAAATTAATCAGCGGGTGAAATGTCTCTTCATGGATGGTTTTGATTCTGTTGTTATTCACGAACAAAGCCCTCAAAGCAGCATATGAAAGAAAGTCATCTTTCATTGTTGTCTCCAGCGTGTTAAAAGAGAGATCGAGCTCAGTGATGAGTTTTGAAGCGGCTGCAGGGACTTCTCCAAGGTTTTGGCTCGAACAGTCGAAGGATGTTGTTCACAGTGGTGACACTGTTGACTGGTGATTGACAAGCACTGAGATACTAACATGACAAACACAAGAAACATCATGACTTATTCTCCTGAGTGCCTGCAAAACACAAACACAAAATCAAACTCAAAGCTTTTCTCTCAGATGCTGGTGTGGCACAATCTAATGATAAAAAAGGTCATGCTAACAGCTTTTGGAGCACAGCTGCACAAAATAACAGCTTTTGGAGCACAAAATGCATTACAGGTAAACCCAGTACCCAAACATGTTAACAAGGATAAAGAAAAAATCTGAAACAAAAGCAGGTAGTGTGGTGATTTATGTTGTGAGGATGCTTTCACTCCCATCAAAGTCACCCAGTGTTGAGAACCCAAATGAGCCCAAAAACCTCAAGTGGCTGCAACCAACAGCGAACGTCAAGAAGTGGATACTTGCATGTTGAGCCAGAAACATGCAGAAAACCCAAAAGAGGCAAGACAGCACATCTTGGTCCCACTCAGGCAGTACGAACACCTGGAAAGAGGAGCCCACAGTTCAGACCCAAGGTCACTGGTAAGGACACCAGCCAGTTATAAGTCTAGTTTTAATTTTCATTTTAGTTAGTGTTATGGCCTTTCTAAGGGTGGCCAGACCATAATATAAGGGTGATCCACCCCTGTCTGACCCCAAGCAGCACATCACACAACCAGTACAATTTTGATGGTGATTTTTTTTCACAGTGATTGAATTCTAACAAAGGAAAGGAGCGAACTATAGCTTCGGGGTGGACCCCAAAACAACAAACAAAAGGGACCGTATCTAAAGGATGTACAAAACTTATTTATGAAAAGAATAAAACCAAATGACAATGTCTTATCTCCCTAACTAAGAAAAACATGAGAAAAGGGTAATCAAATAAAAAGGCAGTCCACCCCTACATGCTCCTGTATAAAGAGACGGGTAACACAAAGCCTGCAGGTTGAGGTCCATGGCGGTGTCATCTTATATGTTGTCTCCAGGTCATTAGCCAATCTGTATGGGCTGTCCCATGGATGCACCAATCACGGAAAGGCACCTGCACACTCAGATTTACATATGAGACAACATTACGACAACAGTCGTAACATTAACTAAAAATGTTTTTCACCATCTCGTTTTAACTTCTGGTTTAGCTTCAGCTAACTAAAACTAAATGGACCTTGGAAATAATCACATCTTAATAGAGTGAACCATAGACTGTATAAAAGATAGGACCATTGCAACTTGACTGCAGCACTTCACCCTTTCACATAGTCCCAGCTCTTCTCTGTCATGTTTTATGGTGCTGCAAATGTCTTCAGTTGGTGAAAGGTCTGGGCTGCTGGTGTCTTGTTGTGCTTGCTATGCATCCCTGACTCGTTTCTTCTTTCTGCATCAAGTAAGGAATGTAGTGAAAGTTCCCAAGAGGTTAAAAACACAACTGAAAAAAGGCCATCAGACCTGAGTTGGGACACTTGGATTATGGAGCTTCTGGACCAAGAGAGTGGATGGGAGCATGTGTTTAACAAGTAAGAGTATAACGTCCCCCAAAATGTCCCTAACTAAGAAAAACATGAGAAAAGGGTAATCAAATAAAAAGGCAGTCCACCCCTACATGCTCCTGTATAAAGAAACAGGTAACACAAAGCCTGCAGGTTGAGGTCCATGGCGGTGTCATCTTATATGTTGTCTCCAGGTCAAGGAGACAACATATAACATGGATAGACAGACAGATTTCAAAATAGCCAGCTGGAATGTTAAGGGGTTGAATAACGGGATTAAGAGGAAGAAAATATTAACATATCTAAAGTTATTGTAACCCACCTAAAATTTGCCTCATGAAAATGAACTGCTGTTCCCAAAGAATGTCAGTAGGTGGCACTATGAGATTGTTTAGTGCTTGTGAACTTGAGTTGAGAACTGTAGAGAAGGAGAATAGCGCTAAGGCTACGTATGCTGGTCGGAGCTACTCACCGAGTTTTTCTTTAATCCTTGTTCAAGAAAAAGGTTGTGTGTGAAGACACAAATTGGATTTTACTTTTCCGCTTGTTGATGCTGATGTACCTCTGTTTTTGTGTTTTTTGTTCATTTCCGGTGAGTTGACTAACTGCGCTAGCATAGCAAGCTAATCGTCAGCTAATCATTAGCTTAGTATAATGTAAATTTCATGTGTTCCTTTTAAGTGCTGTATTATCTTTTTATTTCTTCACTTGTGAATGTTTTAAACCAATCGGAAATATTTCTTTGGAAGCTAGTAGGTAAGTTTTATTTATTGTAATGAGATGATAAATATGAGCAGTCTTTGGCTAAATAGTACTGCGACCATGTTTTGTACTTTCCTCGTGCATCAGTAATGTACATTCTCTCAATTCATTGGATTGATGTGACTGCTGTTCACAAAATATGAGATTTGAGTTAAATTTGTATGATGTGGAAATTGTTTTAAGGTTCTTTGATTAATTTTATTATTGATTGCATTAAGTCGTTATATACAAAGAGTGAGAGACATTTGGTCACTAGTGTTGATTAAGTTGTTATATGATATTCATGTAAAATATGTTCACTGCCCTGTGCAGGTTGGTTTTTTTGTTGGAGTCTAAAGTTGCGAGCCAGGATTCCGGATCCCCAGCTGCGATGCAGGAAAGATTTCCAGCCTACTTAAAGTGACAACTGCGTGACTTCTTGACAGATAAGCTTATGAGATCTCAGAACAATACACTACCCGGGTAGTACTACTAACATTAACACTATACTCACACACCTGAACTGAAAAGACTGAAAAGAACTCTGAACACTGAACTCTGAACTCTAAAACTGAATACACAGACTGACAAATATGGACAATTGGAACTGTTGTGAACTGTTGAATGACTGTTTTTGGTTTGTTTTGAATAAATGTTGACTGTTCTTTGAGCTGTGTGTCATTCGCGCCTTAGTCGATTCCTAGACACCATAAGCCTAAGATCCTAACTTTCTCTACATTCAGTAGTGGTAAAGTATCGTGTGTTACATTATCAAGAGTTGATATAGCCTTTATTCAAGAAATGCACACGTGTAAGTCAGAAGCCTTAAAACTTAAATGTTCCTGGGTAGGTAAAGTCTTTTCCAGTCCTGGAACTGGTAAAAGTAGGGGAGTGTCGGTTCTGATTCATAAAGCAGTTAGCTTTACTGAAACAAAAGTAATAACAGATAAGGAAGGTAGATTTATATTGGTTTATGGACAACTACTGGACACACCAATAATTTTATGTAATATCTATGCACCTAATGCGGACATACTCACCTTTTTTCATAACCTGTCACAGTATCTTTTGGAATTAGAAGGTGCACAAATAGTGGTAGGAGGAGATTTTAATCAAATACTGGATCAAGACCTAGATAGATCGCTTCCTAGGACAGGCACAGAGAGTAAATCTGTAGTTGCCATAAGGCAGATGACCTCAGGTTTAGGTCTGAATGATATTTGGCGGACAATGCATCCAGAAGGCAGGGAATATTCCTTTTACTCTCCGCCTCATAATGTTTATACTAGAATCGACTACTTTCTTATTTCTGAAGCCTTAGTGAATAACTCTATAGATTCAAGTATTGGTAACTAAGCTGTAGTGCCTCTTCACCTCACTGTGCAATACCTTTTGTGCAATACTTTTGTAAATAGTCAACGGTGCAATAGACTCAATACTTGAAATGTGCAATTCTTGAAATGTGCAATTCACTTGTATTTTTATTTTTATTCCTATTTATTCTATTTATCCCCTTCGTATATTTTATTTATATTGTCTCTGTATTTATATATATATATATGTGTGTGTGTGTGTGTGTGTGTGTGTATTATATATATATATATATATATATATAAAATATTCTGTAACTCTGTAACTTCTGTCGGTGCTGTGCTTTTTTGGAAATCGAATTTCCCAGAGGAACCCACCCGAGGGATTAATAAAGTTCTATCTAATCTAATCTAATCTAATATAGTATTCTCGGACCATGTGCCAATTTTTCTATGTCTTGAAAATATTTTACAGATTCCTCAAAGCCGCAGATAGCAATGAACTGGTCTGCATTGGTGCATCATATCTTTATTCTCTTCCCCCTCCTGCCCCCCCCCCCCCCTCTTTCTTAAATAGATAACTATCATATCTGATATCATATCTCACAGTACAATAATATTGAATGGGTTGCATTGTTGTATTTTGTCATGTTTCTCAGGTCTTTGTCTGAATTTCTACGAACATTATTGCTAAGGATTGTCTTATTGCATTGGAGTCACACTGGGTTAAATATGTACACTTGGGTTTTAAGGGGTATTTATTATTTTCTTCTTTTTTTTGGGTTGTATGGAAGCCCCAAACGCAATTTCATTGTTCTTGACAATGACAATAAATAAATAAATACTAATACTAAATACTAAATGTGTCCTTAATTAAAGACTCTGGGTTTATTAAATTGATAAGCGATGAAATACAATTTTACAAACAGACAAATAATCGAGAGGACACTACATTGGCTACTTGGTGGGATGCTGTTAGGGAAAATATTCTAAAACACTTCTTCAGTAAAGACTCAGAGAAGAGAAACACACAGAACTTCTTGCTAGCAAGGGCAGCCTCCAGACTGAGACTCGCGCTGAGCTTTGCCCTTGTCTTTATTTTATACTTCAGTGTGTGTGTGTGTGTTACTGCTTGTCAAAGGGTCATATACATAAAAGCACAAAAGGTACATCCTTGGTCACAAAGAGGGTAGTCTCCCCCACCCTAGATGGTTCACCCTAGATAACACGGTGGGGAAGTCCAGCAGTTCATCTAAACAAAAGGCACTTAGACTAAAACAGACATAGCTATGTTAAAACAATAAAACAAGGTGCAACCTCTCATGCTCCCAGGACGTGGGGGTGCATTCCTGGGGTGCACACCAAGCCTGCAGCCTGTTAGAGATCACACATCCTGTCACTACACAATTAATTATATGCCTCTAAGCATACATGGTTAAATATTTCCTAATACAAATAACTACAAGCAGTATTCTACCATATGCAAACTTATATCACTAAAAGATTATACTGACTACTAAATACAATTTTCCATTGACAGATGCTATGAAGGCATACTTAAGGCGGAGGACAATTTCTTACGCTTCCTTTAAAAAGAAGGCAGCTAACAAGAATATCATTACGTTAGAAGCCAAATTAAAGGCACTTGAGGCAGTACATTCCCATACAAAAGACAGAGTTACGTTGAATAAAATTGTTAAAGTTAAATATAAGTTGAATGTACTGTACAACAGAAAGGCAGAATACGCTTTATTTCGCATTAATCAAGCATATTGGGAAATGGGAGAAAAGCCGAGTCGTTTATTAGCATACCGTCTTAAACAGAAAGACAGTATGAACCATATCCCAGGCATACGACAATCAGATGGGGTTATTTTAACTTCTTTTAGACATATAAATGATGGATTCAGGGCCTTTTACAATAATCTTTATTCTACACAAGGGAGTTTAGATGAACAGAAATTCGAAGCATTCTTTACTGATTTAAACCTGCCACAGCTTTCTACTACTGACCAGCAGATTATAGATGCTCCAATTACAGTGGAGGAGATTACCCGTGCAATTAACAGTATGCCACTTAATAAAGCTCCAGGATTAGATGGGTTACCATTGGATTTCTATAGAGCATTTGAGGATATGTTAAGTCCCCTGTTGCTCGATGTTTATAATGAGGCGTTCAAAGTAGGCTCATTACCTCAGTCAATGCACTCTGGACTTATAACATTTATTCTTAAAACTGGGAAAGACCCTTTAGACCCAAGTGGTTACCGCCCCATATCTTTGCTGAATTCTGACCAAAAAATCTTGGCAAAGGTCTTAGCGGGTCGATTAAAAGTAGTAATGGCGAAAATAATTCATGCAGACCAATCTGGTTTTGTTCCAAACCGCTATGGTTCAGATAATATTAGGCGGTTGGTTAATTTGCAAAATTATGTATATGATTCAGTATATCCAACAGTGGCCCTATCGCTGGATGCTGCACAAGCTTTTGATTGTGTTGAGTGGGATTATCTGTTTAAGACATTAGAAAAGTTTGGTTTTGGTGACAATTTTATTAGGTGGATAAAGATATTATATGATTCGCCTTCAGCGCGAGTATTGACGAATGGGCTCATATCAGACCTATTTCTTTTACTGAGATCCACAAAAATGGGTTGTCCCCTTAGCCCCGGTCTTTTTGTAATTGCTATAGAGCCTTTGGCACAAAAACTGAGAAATAATGTAAATATATTTGAAATTTCGATGGGTAATAGTCAACATAAGCTTCTATTATATACAGATGATGTGTTGTTACTTATGACCCAGCCTGGGAAGTCAATTCCAGCCCTATTAGAATGTATAGAAAGCTTTACGCTGCTTTCAGGGTATCGCGTCAACTGGGATAAATCAGAGGCAATGCCTATGTCAGGACACTGCCCCCATACTTTATTTAAACAGTTGGGAGTGTCATGGTTCTGGGTCAGTTTCGACCCAGTATTTTGAGTTTTGATTGATTAGTTTATTTTTGAATGTTTGTTGTGGTTTTGGGCGCTATGAGTATTATTATTATTATTATTATTATTAGAATTCTATGTTTCTGTTTATTCATGTTTAAGGATTTGTTCTCGGTTGTATCTCACGTTTAGTTTAGTTCAGGTTCCATGTGTCATTCTGTCTGTCTCTCAGTGTCAGGTCTGCGTCTTGGTGTAGTGTTCTCGTTTCCTGTTTTATTGTGAAGGTCTGCGTCCCATGTGAGTGTGTTCAGTTTTACCTCTGTTTCGTCTTGTTGATTATTCCCAGATGTGTCCACCACCTGTGTGTAATTCCCCTGTGTTTCTCTGTGTGTATTTAAGTCGTGTCCTCTGTCATTGTAGTTGCTGGTCCGTCTGTGTTTTCCACCATGTTTCATCCGTGTGTTCCCTGCCGTCACCATCTTGTACCGTCGTCCACCTTGCTTCATGTTTGAGTTCCGGTTCGTATTCAGTAGTTTAGTTGTCTCCAGTCTAGTTTAGTTTGTGCTCCATTTGCTGTTTGTCTATATTTATTTCGTGTCCAATAAACCACCTTCACTCCTCCACTACTGCCTGCGATTGATCCTCATTTATTATTTTTATACGGCTTATCTCACTCGCCGTGACAGTACGCACCAGCCAGCTATGGATCCAGCGGCATTCAGTCCACCCAGGGAGCTTCGGGAGGCCGTTATCGACTCTGCTTCTAGATTAATTAACCAGTGGTTAGAGCATGAGGGAGACGCCTCTCTTTACACTGTGGAAGCCAACCTACAACACCTTATTTCCGGTTATCCCTGGCTATTGGACTCTCTGCATCCGCTCGTGCAGAGTTTCGTTCTCCACGAGCTTCACCTACACCCCCCCACCGCTACCGCAATTTTTTGTGTTTCTACTGAGGATAACAATGATTTCTCACCCATGGCCATAGCTTCTAAGACTGCCTGTTCTGAACCCTCGTTCCATGTTTATGACCGTGTCCGCTCCATTGTCCCATCCTCACTTCCATCCCAGTCAAATGCCAGGCCTGTAATGCTGCCCTCAGTTCAGTCAGCAGCCGCGCTGCCCTCAGTTCAGTCAGCAGCCGCGCTGCCCTCAGTTCAGTCACCCACTCCACCACTTATTACAACTCCACTACAGTCGTCTCCGCTACCTGTAGGTCACTCTGTAGCCGCTTCGCTGCCTATTGCTCTGTCGCCACCAGTTCAGCTGTCTGTCCGCTCGTTTACTCAGCCACCATCCTCACTATCTCATTCAAAGCAGGGAACACACTTCACCACAATATCTGCTGGTTCTCTTAAGCTGGCCATGTCAGAGACAGTTGCTCCCTCTAGGGCCTCCCCAGAGGCTGGGTGTCAGTCACCAGCCAACTCTGGACCCCTAGAGGTCAAGACGCCAGCGCCAGCAGCCTCACCGGAGAACTCACCAGAACAGTCTCAGCTCTCAGCACCCCCTGAGAGTTCAAGTGAGTTCACCCGTCCGCCTCCGTCCTCTGCTGAGTGTATTGGGGAACACTTTCAGCCCTCTGAGGACTGCATCCCACTGTTGCTGCCTGAGTCTAGCCACTGTGCTGCTCAGTCCCAGCCAGTGTCCACACTGGCAGAGGTCTCCGTGCCTGCTGCTTCAGTGTCTGTTTCCACTGGAGGGCCAGAGGGGCCCGTCCAGTCTCAAGCCATGTTAGCTGGGGGTTCAGGTGAACCCAGCCAGCATCCTGCCTCGTCGGCTGGAGGGCCTGAGGAGCCCAGCCAGCCTCAAGTGTCGTCAGCTGGGGGTTCGGGAGAACCCAGCCAGCCTCAACTGTCGTCAGCTGGGGGGCCCGAGTTGCCCGTCCAGCCTCAAGCCAAGTCAGATGGTGGGTCTGAGGAGCCCACCCAGCACCATGCCTCGTCTGCTGGGGGTCCTGGAGGACCCAGCAAGCACATCCTCACGTCTGCTGACGGTCCGGGGAAGTTTGTTTAGCCACCACCTGCTGAATCATCCCCTGTGGCTTCTACACCGTTGCCTGCATCCACATCACCTCCTGCAGCATCACTGCCTGCAGCATCACCACTGTCTGGTTCCGCAGCCGTCCCGCTGCCGTGCCTTCATCCACGCCTGGTCCAGCCTCCGTGCCTTCATCTGGTCCGGCTCCGCCTTCGTCTGGCCCTGCCTCGTCTTCGTTTGGTCCGGCTTCAGCTCCGCCTTCATCTGGTCCGGCTTCAGCTCCGCCTTCGTCTGGTCCTGCCTCGTCTTCGTCTGGTCCTGCCTCGTCTGGTCCTGCGGTTGCCACACCGCCATCAGAGCCAGCTCGACCCGTTCTGCCTCGCCTCTGCCGGCCGTTTTCCGGGCCTCTAAGTTGGCATCATGGCCTTCGGGGACGGCCTCCGGAAAGAGTTCGTCGCCGCCGCTGGCATCGCGGCCGACCTCCGGACCTGCTCAGTGGCCGCCACTGCCTTCCAAGTGGTCGGCCTCCAGAACTGTTTGCCCATCACCGCCGTTGCCGTGTGCACGGTCGGCCTCCAGAACTGTTTGCCCGTCGCCGCCGTTGCCGTGTGCACGGCCGGCCTCCAGAACTGTCTTGGTCCTTGTGTTGTCGACCCCCTGAACTTTTCTTAGACTCTTGTTGAGCTCTAGTTTGGTTTTGTTTTTGATCTGTTTTCGTGGACTGTTTTCTTGTGTTTTTGGACTGGTTTTGGCCTTCATCTGGTCCGGCTCCGCCTTCGTCTGGCCCTGCCTCGTCTTCGTTTGGTCCGGCTTCACCTCCGCCTTCATCTGGTTGGGCTTCAGCCCCTTGTTTTTGGTTTCATACCCTCCTTCCTTGACCCCCTCCACCCACCCTGGTCTGGTGCTCTGTTTTGTTGCTGTCTTTTTGTTTGGGGCTGTCGGGGGCCAGCCCTTGGAGGTGGGGGGGGGGGGGGGGGGGGGGGGGGGGTACTGTCATGGTTCTGGGTCAGTTTCGACCCAGTATTTTGAGTTTTGATTGATTAGTTTATTTTTGAATGTTTGTTGTGGTTTTGGGCGTTATGATTATTATTATTATTATTATTATTATTATTATTCCATCCATCCATCCATCCATTCGCTTCCGCTTGTCCTTTTCAGGGTCGCGGGGGGCGCTGGAGCCTATCCCAGCTGTCATAGGGCGAGAGGCGGGGTACACCCTGGACAGGTCGCCAGTCTGTCGCAGGGCCAACACACAGGGACAGACAACCATTCGCACTCACATTCATACCTAGTGACAATTTGGATTATCCAATTAACCTATCCCCACAAGCTGCATGTCTTTGGACGGTGGGAGGAAGCCGGAGTACCCGGAGAGAACCCACGCAAACACGGGGAGAACATGCAAACTCCACACAGAAAGACCCCGGCCTGATGTTGGAATTGAACTCAGGACCTTCTTGCTGTGCGGCAACAGTGCTAACCACCGTGCCACCGTGCTGCCCTATTATTATTATTAGTGTGAATGCTTGAAAAGCATTCACAGTATTGTTCTTCTAATCTTTATTATTATTATATTTTATTATTTTTCCGTACGTTTTTTGAAAGCCTACTCCTTCAAAACCGTTCAACTTAGAAAAACCATTCAAACATCGTTAGATTCCTATTCTTTTGGACAACACTGCTTCTATTTTTCATATTTTTAACATTTATATTTTTAATTTTATTCAACTTTATTCAACAAAAATTTATAATGTATTTCAATGGGGAGACCCTTCAAATCCTCATTCAACTTACTCATTTTTAAACTCTTACTACTTCCACATACATTGACATAGAGCCACCATTCAAACTTTAAAACGAAGACAAGACATTCAACTATTCAACTTGTATTTATCTTTTCAATATCTATTATACTTTTTCTTCAGTTCCAGTTTAAGTTTCATGATGTTTTTTCACCCGTTTCAGAGTTTATAATGGGTGTGTATGGGACGGAATGTTGGGGCTAGAGTGAGACAGCTCAACTGCTAGAGTGAGAGGAGCAAAAAAATTAATCTTAAAATCTTTTTTAAAACTGCTGCTGTGTCCACAGCGTTTGCTCTACAGGTATGATTTTACCCTCAAAACGTAGCCATGGCTGTCCTCTTTCATCCAATGTGTTTACTATTGTACTAGGTGTTATGGTTCTTTCATAAATGTCACCAATGCACAGCCTCCTCCCTCCAACTCTTCCATAGACTCTAATGTTAAAATGGCTCAGAAGGTTCGTTTGAAAATCAGAAGAGCATGGTGTCTTTACACTGTCACCACGTCCATATAATAAACTCCACAGGCATGAAAACTGAGAATTAGGTAGACTAGACATGGCTGTCGCTCACGGTGAAAGAATTTTGTCAATACGACATGTACTTTTCATTTGGGAAGAATTTGTTTGGGCCTGACTTTTCTGTTCATTTTAAGCAGCAAAAGTGAGGTGCATGTCTGTGTACGTGTGTATGGAGCCATTGGGTGCAGTCACTATAGCAACCAGGCTCACACCTGCCTGCTTAACGAGCTCTGCCTGCCACTGTGCCAAGATTCATCTTAAGCACTTCTCTTTCAACTGCTGCTGTGTCCACAGTGTTACAGCCATCATTTTACCCTCAAATTGTCGCCATTATTGTTCTCTTTCCAACACCGTGTCTTTCAAAGCTCAGGCATTTAAACTTTTTAAACTGTGTGGATCAAAGTGGAGGGATCACATTTGAGTCATTCAGTGATTCAAAGAATATGACCTTTTGATATTCATTCAGATGTTTTCTGACTCTAAATGTTCTTTTCTCATTTCTTAGGGTTTTCTAATTTACATTTAAAACATTTTCAGTTTTTTTCCAACTCCTTCTTCTGTGTAACCTTCAGCTTTTAGCAGTTCAGCACCTTTGTTTTCAGGTTAAATTCGTTTTTTTTTTTTTGTTTTTTTTTTATCTCATTCAATATTTTTAACTCAAAATTCAGCAATTAATTCATTTCAGTGCATACATTCAGATTCAAGCATTCACACTGCAGTTTCTTCAGAAAATGCACTTTCTAGTTATTATTAGTGTGAATGCTTGAAAAGCATTCACAGTATTGTTCTTCTAATCTTTATTATTATTATTCTATTTTATTATTATTATCTATTCCGTACGTTTTTTGTAATCCTATAACTTCAAAACCGTTCAACTTAGAAAAACCATTCAAACACCGTTAGATTCCTATTCTTTTGGACAACACTGCTTCTATTTTTCATATTTTTAACATTTATATTTTTAATTTTATTCAACTTTATTCAACAAAAATTTATAATGTATTTCAATGGGGAGACCCTTCAAATCCTCATTCAACTTACTCATTTTTAAACTCTTACTACTTCCACATACATTGACATAGAGCCACCATTCAAACTTTAAAACGAAGACAAGACATTCAACTATTCAACTTGTATTTATCTTTTCAATATCTATTATACTTTTTCTTCAGTTCCAGTTTAAGTTTCATGATGTTTTTTCACCCGTTTCAGAGTTTATAATGGGTGTGTATGGGACGGAATGTTGGGGCTAGAGTGAGACAGCTCAACTGCTAGAGTGAGAGGAGCAAAAAAATTAATCTTAAAATCTTTTTTAAAACTGCTGCTGTGTCCACAGCGTTTGCTCTACAGGTATGATTTTACCCTCAAAACGTAGCCATGGCTGTCCTCTTTCATCCAATGTGTTTACTATTGTACTAGGTGTTATGGTTCTTTCATAAATGTCACCAATGCACAGCCTCCTCCCTCCAACTCTTCCATAGACTCTAATGTTAAAATGGCTCAGAAGGTTCGTTTGAAAATCAGAAGAGCATGGTGTCTTTACACTGTCACCACGTCCATATAATAAACTCCACAGGCATGAAAACTGAGAATTAGGTAGACTAGACATGGCTGTCGCTCACGGTGAAAGAATTTTGTCAATACGACATGTACTTTTCATTTGGGAAGAATTTGTTTGGGCCTGACTTTTCTGTTCATTTTAAGCAGCAAAAGTGAGGCGCATGTCTGTGTACGTGTGTATGGAGCCATTGGGTGCGGTCACTATAGCAACCAGGCTCACACCTGCCTGCTTAACGAGCTCTGCCTGCCACTGTACCAAGATCCATCTTAAGCACTTCTCTTTCAACTGCTGCTGTGTCCACAGTGTTACAGCCATCATTTTACCCTCAAATTGTCGCCATTATTGTTCTCTTTCCAACACCGTATCTTTCAAAGCTCAGGCATTTAAACTTTTTAAACTGTGTGGATCAAAGTGGAGGGATCACATTTTAGTCATTCAGTGATTCAAAGAATATGACCTTTTGATATTCATTCAGATGTTTTCTGACTCTAAATGTTCTTTTCTCATTTCTTAGGGTTTTCTAATTTACATTTAAAACATTTTCAGTTTTTTTCCAACTCCTTCTTCTGTGTAACCTTCAGCTTTTAGCAGTTCAGCACCTTTGTTTTCAGGTTAAATTCGTTTTTTTTTTGTTGTTGTTTTTTAATCTCATTCAATATTTTTAACTCAAAATTCAGCAATTAATTCATTTCAGTGCATACATTCAGATTCAAGCATTCACACTGCAGTTTCTTCAGAAAATGCACTTTCTAGTTATTATTAGTGTGAATGCTTGAAAAGCATTCACAGTATTGTTATTCGAATCTTTATTATTATTCTATTTTATTATTATCTATTCCGTACGTTTTTTGAAAGCCTACTCCTTCAAAACCGTTCAACTTAGAAAAACCATTCAAACATCGTTAGATTCCTATTATTTTGGACAACATTGCTTCTATTTTTCTCATTTTTAACATTTATATTTTTAATTTTATTCAACTTTATTCAACAAAAATTTCCCATGTATTTCAATGGGGAGACCCTTCAAATTCTCATTCAACTTACTCATTTTTAAACTCTTACTACTTCAACATACGTTCACATAGAGCCACCATTCAAACTTTAAAACGAAGACAAGACATTCAACTATTCAACTTGTATTTATCTTTTCAATATCTATTATACTTTTTCTTCAGTTCCAGTTTAAGTTTCATGATGTTTTTTCACCCGTTTCAGAGTTTATAATGGGTGTGTATGGGACGGAATGTTGGGGCTAGAGTGAGGCAGCTCAACTGCTAGAGTGAGAGGAGCAAAAAAATTAATCTTAAAATCTTTTTTAAAACTGCTGCTGTGTCCGCAGCGTTTGCTCTACAGGTATGATTTTACCCTCAAAACGTAGCCATGGCTGTCCTCTTTCATCCAATGTGTTTACTATTGTACTAGGTGTTATGGTTCTTTCATAAATGTCACCAATGCACAGCCTCCTCCCTCCAACTCTTCCATAGACTCTAATGTTAAAATGGCTCAGAAGGTTCGTTTGAAAATCAGAAGAGCATGGTGTCTTTCCACTGTCACCACGTCCATATAATAAACTCCACAGGCATGAAAACTGAGAATTCAGTAGACTAGAAGCTGCTGTCGCTCACGGTGAAAGAATTTTGTCAATACGACTTTTACTTTTCATTTGGGAACGATTTGTTTCGGCCTGACTTTTCTGTTCATTTTAAGCAGCAAAAGTGAGGCGCATGTCTGTGTACGTGTGTATGGAGCCATTGGGTGCGGTCACTATAGCAACCAGGCTCACACCTGCCTGCTTAACGAGCTCTGCCTGCCACTGTACCAAGATTCATCTTAAACACTTCTCTTTCAACTGCTGCTGTGTCCACAGTGTTACAGCCATCATTTTACCCTCAAATTGTCGCCATTATTGTTCTCTTTCCAACACCGTATCTTTCAAAGCTCAGGCATTTAAACTTTTTAAACTGTGTGGATCAAAGTGGAGGGATCACATTTGAGTCATTCAGTGATTCAAAGAATATGACCTTTTAATATTCATTCAGATGTTTTCTGACTCTAAATGTTCTTTTCTCATTTCTTAGGGTTTTCTAATTTACATTTAAAACATTTTCAGTTTTTTTCCAACTCCTTCTTCTGTGTAACCTTCAGCTTTTAGCAGTTCAGCACCTTTGTTTTCAGGTTAAATTCGTTTTTTTTTTTTGTTTTTTTTTAATCTCATTCAATATTTTTAACTCAAAATTCAGCAATTAATTCATTTCAGTGCATACATTCAGATTCAAGCATTCACACTGCAGTTTCTTCAGAAAATGCACTTTCTAGTTATTATTAGAATTCTATGTTTCTGTTTATTCATGTTTAAGGATTTGTTCTCGGTTGTATCTCACGTTTAGTTTAGTTCAGGTTCCATGTGTCATTCTGTCTGTCTCTCAGTGTCAGGTCTGCGTCTTGGTGTAGTGTTCTCGTTTCCTGTTTTATTGTGAAGGTCTGCGTCCCATGTGAGTGTGTTCAGTTTTACCTCTGTCTAGTCTTGTTGATTATTCCCAGCTTTGTCCACCACCTGTGTGTAATTCCCCTGTGTTTCTCTGTGTGTATTTAAGTCGTGTCCTCTGTCATTGTAGTTGCTGGTCTGTCTGTGTTTTCCACCATGTTTCATCCGTGTGTTCCCTGCCGTCACCATCTTGTACCGTCGTCCACCTTGCTTCATGTTTGAGTTCCGGTTCGTATTCAGTAGTTTAGTTGTCTCCAGTCTAGTTTAGTTTGTGCTCCATTTGCTGTTTGTCTATATTTATTTCGTGTCCAATAAACCACCTTCACTCCTCCACTACTGCCTGCGATTGGATCCTCATTTATTATTTTTATACGGCTTATCTCACTCGCCGTGACAGGGAGTTTCTGTGGTCCGTGAATGGTTTGAGGTATTTGGGGATACAAATTACCTCGGATTACACTAAGATGGTTCGAGCAAATATGGAGCCAATGTTTGAAAGGATAAAAATGGAATTTGGTAGATGGTCCAGAGTGTGTCTCACAATATGGGGTAAAATTAGTTGTATTAAGATGATGACTGCACCCATGATCTTTTATATTTTATCTAATATTCCATTACACATTCCAGATAAGTATTTCAAAGATCTAGACTTTTTAATGCGGCAGTTTCTTTGGGATAGCTCACCACATCGTTTAAGTATTAAGAAACTTCAAGCGAGTGCAAAACAAGGAGGTTTTTCATTGCCTAATTTCCAATGGTATTATTGGGTGATGAACGTGAAACAACTTAGAGCTTGGTTACCTACTGCACCAGTTAAACCCATCTGGTCCCATATAGAGACGGAAGTTAATGGCGGTATTTCTCCTTGGAGGGAGCTGTTTGATACCAGTCATAAAACTACCCATCCTATAATTGCAAAGATACTGTGGTTTAAATTACATAGGGCAGGTCGCTGGGACTTTATTAAATCACCTTCGGCAACCTTATGGAGTAATAAAATAATTTTAATTGGAGGGACATCGGTTGACTGGTTACAGTGCCGTAAAGCAGGCATCCTTAATGTATCAGATTTATTTGACTGTGGGACTAAATGTTTTTTAAGCTTTGATAAAATTGTGGAGTTATATAAGTTGCAGCGTAATCAATTCTGGAGATATGTCCAAATACATAGTTCATTATCGAAGTGGCTGGGAACCCCTTTGAGTTGTCCTGTGGGCAGCCCTGTGGAAGTCCTGCTCTCAAGATCATCCTTGGGTAAAGGCATTACCTCTAAGATTTATCACTTATTGCAAGAACGGTCAGCTGACCCTCTCCTTAAAGTTAAGGGCTACTGGGCCCAGGGCATGGCATTGGACATATCTTCAGTTGAATGGGATTCATGTTTTCAAAATATTAATACTATGTATAAAGAAACAGGCAGTAGATTGATTCAATTTAAGATAATCCATAGGTGGCATCGAACACCGCAACAATTGTATAAATGGAACCTGGCCTCTACGGACGAATGTTGGAGATGTGATGGTCAAAATGCTTTGATTTTACATATCTTATGGAGCTGTTCGGCACTTCGGGATTGGTGGGAAAATATAATGGAGGTAATTTTCAGTGTTTTAAAAAGGAGATTTGTTATCTCACCAAAACAGTCCATACTTGGTATAACCACAGAAATTTCTGATGTACAGGGAGTGCAGAATTATTAGGCAAATGAGTATTTTGTCCACATCATCCTCTTCATGCATGTTGTCTTACTCCAAGCTGTATAGGCTCGAAAGCCTACTACCAATTAAGCATATTAGGTGATGTGCATCTCTGTAATGAGAAGGGGTGTGGTCTAATGACATCAACACCCTATATCAGGTGTGCATAATTATTAGGCAACGTCCTTTCCTTTGGCAAAATGGGTCAAAAGAAGAACTTGACAGGCTCAGAAAAGTCAAAAATAGTGAGATATCTTGCAGAGGGATGCAGCAGTCTCAAAATTGCAAAGCTTCTGAAGCGTGATCATCGAACAATCAAGCGTTTCATTCAAAATAGTCAACAGGGTCGCAAGAAGCGTGTGGAAAAACCAAGGCGCAAAATAACTGCCCATGAACTGAGAAAAGTCAAGCGTGCAGCTGCCAAGATGCCACTTGCCACCAGTTTGGCCATATTTCAGAGCTGCAACATCACTGGAGTGCCCAAAAGCACAAGGTGTGCAATACTCAGAGACATGGCCAAGGTAAGAAAGGCTGAAAGACGACCACCACTGAACAAGACACACAAGCTGAAACGTCAAGACTGGGCCAAGAAACATCTCAAGATTGATTTTTCTAAGGTTTTATGGACTGATGACATGAGAGTGAGTCTTGATGGGCCAGATGGATGGGCCCGTGGCTGGATTGGTAAAGGGCAGAGAGCTCAATCCGACTCAGATGCCAGCAAGGTGGAGGTGGAGTACTGGTTTGGGCTGGTATCATCAAAGATGAGCTTGTGGGGCCTTTTTGGGTTGAGGATGGAGTCAAGCTCAACTCCCAGTCCTACTGCCAGTTTCTGGAAGACACCTTCTTCTGCATCCTTCAAGAAAAACATGATTTCCATGCAGGACAATGCTCCATCACACGCGTCCAAGTACTCCACAGCGTGGCTGGCAAGAAAGGGTATAAAAGAAGAAAAACTAATGACATGGCCACCTTGTTCACCTGATCTGAACCCCATTGAGAACCTGTGGTCCATCATCAAATGTGAGATTTACAAGGAGGGAAAACAGTACACCTCTCTGAACAGTGTCTGGGAGGCTGTGGTTGCTGCTGCACGCAATGTTGATGGTGAACAGATCAAAACACTGACAGAATCCATGGATGGCAGGCTTTTGAGTGTCCTTGCAAAGAAAGGTGGCTATATTGGTCACTGATTTGTTGTTGTTTTGTTTTTGAATGTCAGAAATGTATATTTGTGAATGTGGAGATGTTATATTGGTTTCACTGGTAAAAATAAATAATTGAAATGGGTATATATTTGTTTTTTGTTAAGTTGCCTAATAATTATGCACAGTAATAGTCACCTGCACACACAGATATCCCCCTAAAATAGCTCAAACTAAAAACAAAAACTACTTCCAAAAACATTCAGCTTTGATATTAATGAGTTTTTTGGGTTCATTGAGAACATGGTTGTTGTTCAATAATAAAATTATTCCTCAGAAATACAACTTGCCTAATAATTCTGCACTCCCTGTAGATTTTTCCAGTTATACAAAAAGATGGATTATTTTGGCTCTTACTACGGCCAAACGGGTCCTGCTAAGACATTGGCGGAAAAAGAACCCCCCCTCCCTATGAAGAGTGGCTAAAGACAATGGCTAAGTTGGCGTCTTACGAAAAAGTGACTTATGGTTTATTAGACAAATTGCATCAATATGATTGTATTTGGTCCCCCTTTACAAGCTGGCTTTCTGTAACTTGAAGAACAGAGGAGTAATGACAGAGTGGTGGTGTGGGAATTGGTGTGCGAAGAAAGAATAGGATAACTTCCCTTTGTTTTGTTTTTTGTTGTTGTTGTGTTTTGTTTTTGTTTGTTTGTTTTTTAAACTATTTATTTATGTAGTTATCCTTAAGCTCTGTTATTGAAGTTTAAAATGAAATAAATAAAAATTGTTGATGATAAAAAAAAGTTTAAACTTCAAAGCTCATGCATGCATGCACATCCAGTGCTCAGTGTCTAATTGTGTGTTTGTGTTTTTATCTTTTTGCAGTAGCGCAGTGAAACATTTGGGCGGTGGATAAATAATGGAAAATAAAATTCAGACTACAGACGGCTTCAGGTGAGTACACGTGGTGCACAAGGACCAAAGCTCACCTTCTCAACCTGGACAAAATGAATTATTTTACACTGATACTGTAAACTTTTGTTTGTGTGTCAGGTTTCCATACATCGGAAGCAGCTGCTGCATCTGTAATTCTGTCCGTCCCGAGGAGAGTCCACACTCTACATCCTTGGCTCACCTATAATGACGCACAGGTGCTGCACACAACTAGATCTGCAGCTTGTGAGGAACAGCAGCACTCAGCCTACATCCTGTTTTACAAGATTAACGTAAGAAGACACAGCATCTCATCCTGAAGTGAGAGAATGGCACGCCAGCTGCAGCCTAATCCAGTCTCTCTTCTTTTCTTTTTTCGGTGCCCAGACACCCTTCAGTTTCATCATGTCATCCCTAACAATACAATGTAGAGTTGGATGGAGGATGAAGACAGCAGAGAGCAAAAGAAACAGGTAAGAGCAGACAGGTAGTCAGAGTTAACAAAAACTTTTAAAGCCAGTGTAGCTTCTGTTTTGAACACATTTATTGATGACAATTTTACATAAATAAGCAGTGTGTTATACTGTTATCAGATGTGGAGTCTCACGAACCACTTTAATAGTGACTTGTGTCTCAAATACTGTTTATTTGTCTTAGTTACAGATAGTGAAATAAAAATGGAACGAGAAGCGTAGGATTTTGAATTGATACCATTGGTGCATCTACTAAAGTTCTGGGGTCAGTTTGAATATCAGTGACCTTGACCTTGAGTTCAAGTTTTCTGAAAATCTTGTGAATGCTACAACTCTGTGACGAGAAGTAAGTCTCCTAGGTCTTTAAATTTGTATATAGGTGAATCTAGTAGGAAGCTGAAGGGTTGCACTGCGGGCCATCTGTAGAGGTGTAGAGTCAACAACCTGTCTGTGAACGTGGACAAAACAAAAGAGATTGTTGACTTCAGGAGAGCACAGTGGGATCACTGCCCACTTAACATGAATGGATCCTCTGTGGAGGTCGTCAAGAGCACCAGATTTCTTGGTGTCCACCTGGCGGAGAACCTCTCCTGCTCCCTCAACACCAGCTCCATAACCAAGAAGGCCCAGCAGCGTCTCTACTTCAAGCAGAAGCTGAGGAAAGCCCATCTCCCACCATCCATTCTCACCACCTTTTACAGTGGGACTAACAAGAGCATCCTAAGTAGCTGCATCACTGTCTGGTATGGTAACTGCAGCGTATTAGATCGCAGTACCCTACAACGGATTGTGAGAGCAGCTGAGAAGATCATTGGAGTCCCTCTCCCCTCCTTATAACACCCGCTTGCTGGAGGACCCCACACAGCCTTCAAACACACTCTTCACCCTGCTGCCTTCTGGAAAAAGGTCCCAGAACATCCGGGCCCTCGCTACCAAACTACGGAAAAGTTTCTTCCCACAAGCCGTCAGACCCCTGAACACTCAGTGACTGCACTGGCACACGCACACCTTCACACATGTCACTACCAAGCACTTATCTGCAGTATCTCACACTCATACACATACATACAGACACCAAGTTACTTTTGCACAATACTCAGCATTTTGCACATTTCCATTGTCTTGTGTCTGTATCGTCCTGTTCTGTCTAGTTTTGCACTGTTTTGTCTTGTTTATTTTTGCAATTTATGCACACTGCACTTTATGTAGTCCTGGGTTTGTCCGTATATGTCATATATAGCACCAGGGTCTCGGAGGAACGCGGTCTCATTTCACTCTGTACAGTACCTCTGCACGTGGTTAAAATGACAATAAAAGCCACTTGACTTGACCTGTATTTTGTAGCAGTTGCTTGGAGACGAGCACCATACAGTTCAAATGAGCATACATTCCAAAATATGCAAATGAGCCCCATACATCATAATGCTGATGTTTGCTGTTCAGGGTATGAACGTTCTATGCTGAAAGTTTATAAATATACAACCTTTGACTGCTTGTTTTCAGTTGAACTTTTGCAAAGCTGAGGAGATTTTGGCTGCGATCACATCAAGTCCAAAGATGTTTAAACTTCTTTTTCACAGAAAGGTAAGTTTGAAGAGACTCGCAGCACATTTCTCTGAATGTTTTCTTATGGTAAATAAGCATTTTTGAAACTTTTAAGGAAGCTTCTTGAATGATTTCTGTAAAAACTGAATTTTGAATCCAAATGAAGGATATTGTATTTTCTTACCATATACTTTGTTTTATGCCATTACTGATGTTGCTTTTCTTGTTTCTAAACAGAAATCACACAAACAAAACGTGGCAGAGAAGGAAATTCCTTCTACGTCTCATCAGAGGTAAAGAAATGCGCCGCTCTTTAATGCTGCTGGAGATATTTATAGCAGTGGTTTAGTTGGAGCTCTTGTTGGAGTGTAAATGTTAGTTGGAGTGTAAATGTACAAAATACATGATTTTGTTCCATTACAGTTATTAATTTTTATCTGCAATCTCCAGCATGTACTCCTTGTTAAAAATTTCCACTTTGAAAAATAACATTTACACTTTTGTCCTCATCAGCATCCCGGATGCTTGTGTTGCTGAAAATGGTCAAAAGAAGAAGAGAAAATGGAGACACCTCTGCTGTTCCTCGGTTTGCTTTTACATGAAACATATGAAATGCACATTCTCTTTAAATTGCACTTGTTAATTTAAAGTGACTTTACTTTTTTAATAAACTTATGTTTGTTCGTCCTCTGCAGCAAACTGACAGCGATGCAGAGGCAGAGAGCAACACTGTGAAGACACAAAAAAAGTGTCGCTGGTTTCTTTTTAAATTCTGGAAGGTATGTTTTATGGAAAGAGTCACTGTCATCAAGCATTTACTCATCACAGTTAAATGCGAAGAATTAAGAGCAATTTAGCACATCCATGTCCTCAAATTAGGTTCAAAGATGTTTAAAGTTTTTTTTTTCACAGAAAGGTAAGTTTGAAGAGACTTGCAGGATGTTTCTCTAAATATTTTTTATGGTAAATAAGCATTTTTGAATCTTTTAATGAAGTTTGATGGATGATTTCTGTAAAAACTGAATTTTGATCAGAACCAAATGAAGGATTTTGTATTTCATAGGACAAACTTTAAAACTCAATTTAAAGCATGAATAAATTGTTTTTAATTTATTTAAAGATATTCCTATATATCTGCTTCATGAGCTGACAGCTCACTGAAGTGATAAATAATATGAAATAATACCAAATTTTCTAACTGGACACTTTTCATGGAGAGACTCCCTTGGTATGTTTGTTTTATGCCATTACTGATGTTGGTTTTCTTGTTTCTAAACAGAAATTACACAAACAAAACGTGGCAGAGAAGGAAATTCCTTCTACGTCTCATCAGAGGTAAAGAAATGCGCCGCTCTTTAATGCTGCTGGAGATATTTATAGCAGTGGTTTAGTTGGAGCTGTTTTATTTCCCTTTTATTGGCATTTTTCTTCCACCTTGTGTATTTACATCTTTTTTACTACTTTTGGACGTCCTCCAAAATGTTTCAACTTCAAAGCTCATGCATACATGCGCATACACTGCTCAGAATCTTGACATCTTTCCTAATTTTGTGTTTGTGTTTTTACCTTTTTGGAGCAGTGTAGCATGCGGTGGGAAAAAAATAGAAAGTCAAACTGGGACTATAGACTGCTTCGGGTGAGTACACGTGGTGCACAAAGACTCACTTTGTCAAAGTGGAGAAAATGAATTATTTTACACTGATACTGTAAACGTTGCGCGTGTGTGTCAGGTTTCCAAACATCGGAAACACCTGCTACATGAACTCCTGCCTGCAGAGCCTCCTCAACATTGAGGAGTTCATAAGAGACATCAGGCGTCAGGGGGTTTTGTGGAGCACAGATCCAGAAGCTCAGCTCTTAAGGTGCGCTACGTCAACCTTCTACTTTCTTCAAAAACCTGAAGAACAAAGAGATCTAACAGCAGAAATGTCTGTTTACCCTTCCTTTCTACAGAAGGCTTATTGATGTCAGGGACTGTCACGAGTCAACAGATTATGGCCTTAAAGATCACCACCTAAGAGCTTTTAAGAAGGCATTCAGCAGTCAAGCTCCTGAATACACCGGCAGTGCACAGAAAGTGCGTCAGCTATTTGGACATTTCGTTTTTTGCTTTACCTTCTGATTTTGATGTACTGTTTTAAATCTCTCTGCTTTTCTTTCAGGACGCTCATGAATTCCTAACATTATTCCTCGATGAGGTCAAAAGGCTCACACCTCACCTGGAGAGGAACGCAGCTCTCCTGGGCCAAAGTTATAGCTGCCCAGTAGAAGACCATCACATTTTTAAAATGGAAAACATGAGGACATGCAAGAGGTAAGCCTGTCTTTCAGAAACGCAGAGCTGGTTGCAATATTTTCATATATCTCTTTTCCACGTACCTGATCTTTACTTTAACTACGTTACTCCTGAAATGTGTAGCTGCGGTCACCAATCATCACAGCAAGAGGAATTCACCAGCTTGTCTCTAGACCTTGTTCCAGAGGGGTCTATTATAAACATGTTAGAGACATACTTGAAGGTAAGATCACAAATTCCAATAGAGTTGTCGTATCAGCGATCTTAACACACCTTTTTTGTTAGTGTTTGTGTGCATGTGTGTGTGCATATGTTGAGATTTCTTTCTACCATAAAGCCTGTCTTCTCTGTGCTGTTGTTCAGGAACAAGAAATAGAATTTCGCTGTGATTGTGGAGGGACGGCCTCAGAACTGAAGTCGTCTTTTGATACACTGCCAAGGTGAGTAAGGTCACATCAGAATTGATCGACTGACCAGGTTTCCAAACTGTGGCGCATCAAATATCAGAGTTCTTCGAGACAATACTTGAGCAGTCGTTTTCTCCCATCTTCTGTTTGTGTTTGACACTCATTCTTCTTATTTTCTACCTTGTTTGTGTTTTTTTTCTTTTCTGCCAGAGTTCTGATCTTGCATCTGAAGAGGTTTGGCTTTACACAAACCTACAAGATTAAGAAGGTGGATGACCCCGTCAGGCTGCAGAGGGACTTGGTGGTGCCATCCAATCAGGTAAAAACAGACTGCAGAACGTCTCAGGCTACGTCCACACTAGCCCGGATAGATTTGAAAACTCCGTGTCCACACTGGCGTTTTCAGTCATTTTCAAATAGTTGTGCGTCTGCATTGAAACGGCCGAAAACGCTTACGTTCCAGTCCTGCGCATGCGCAAAAGTGAGTGAGAATTACAGAATTTGAAGAAAAGCTATCCGGAGCATGTACAAACTGATATTAATCTTTTTTAGGGCTGTCAAAGTTGAGAGCAATCAAAACAACTGCTGTCTAATGCACTCGGCTTATCTTTGTTTAATTGCTCACATGACTGCATCACATGACCAAAATGCGTCATCGTTTTAGAAAGTCTGCGTTTTCGAGTGTCCACACTGCGATGGGACAACTCCGTTTTGAAATGTATGCGTTTTCGAGAGCGTTTTCAAGATGCTGTGTTTTTCCTTGAGGAAAACGCCGTCTCGGTGTGGACGGGAGGTCAAAGCGGAGAGAAAACGATGCGTTTTCAAACGAAAACGCATTAGTGTGGACGTAGCCTCAGCAAATCAGCTTAATTATGGCACTGATGTGAGACTTTATGAAACTAACACTCTTTGGATTTGTTCCTTCTCAGGGTGGTGGCTGTTATAGTCTTTGCAGCATCATCAGTCATTATGGAGGCACAGAGTCAGGTAAAACAACAGACTTGTGACAAACAGAAAATGAAACTTGCTACTTTT
This sequence comes from Maylandia zebra, assembly GCF_041146795.1. Taxonomy (NCBI): domain Eukaryota; kingdom Metazoa; phylum Chordata; class Actinopteri; order Cichliformes; family Cichlidae; genus Maylandia; species Maylandia zebra. Next base: position 26,345,347 of record NC_135187.1, read on the forward strand.
CAGTGAAGGACTCACACACAAAAGCTTTTGATGTTCTAAGAAGCACTAAGTCAAAATCACTGTTTGCTTGAATCAGTTGACTTCCAGAAGTTGGATTCATTTGTCTTAATGTGATTTCAGGACACTACATCTGTAGTTCTGTCCATCCTGAGGAGAGTCAGCACTCTACATCAGATCGCTGGCTCACCTATAATGACGCACAGGTGCTCCACACAACTGGATCTGCAGTTTGTGAGGAACAGCAGCAGTCGGCCTACATCCTGTTTTACAAGAGAAACGTAAGAAGACACAGCATCTCATCCTGAAGTGAGAGAATTTTTAAATGTCCTGTTACCTTGTTAACCAGTTTTGTCTTCATTCTCAGTTCTGAAACAGGAAATGGAAGGAAGGAAGGAAGTTAAGGTCATCATCATGCTGAGAAGGAAAAGCAGTCGTCCCAGCCCACCATCGCACACTGGAGGACAAGTATAGGTAAGTATTGCCCTCAGGAGGGAGGGTCCTGCCAGAGAGCCTGGTCCTCCCAAGATTTCTTCCTCCAGGAGGGAGTTTTTTCTTGCCACCGTCGCCCCACATTCACTGGTCTCATCAGCAGGGACATTTTTAACCTCCTAAGACCTGAACTTTCATGGCATGCATTTTTAATTTCTCTGTGCCATTTAGGTTGATTGGGACCCGATGAAGGTAAAAACCAAGACATCAGATTCAGACTATCTTTTTTTTGTTTCTCAAAAGAATGAGATCCACATATGAGGACATTCATTTTAAATTTCGATTGAACAGTGGCAGTGTCATGTCCTCCCTCATAAGTGGATATCAGGTTTTTGAAGAGCAAAATTTTGTATTTTGGTCTAGACAACCCAAAATGTTATGTCTACATATGTGGACACCAGGTCCTAGGAGGTTAAAACAAAATCTACTAGAGATCGTCCTTTTCTGGACCAGTGTTTGGCTTGCTCTCTGGGAACAACAAATTAGTGCTGTCAGCGTTAACGTCATTAGGTAAAATGACGTTAACACTGACAGCACTAATTTGTTGTTATTATTATTAATATTATTATTAATTTATTTGTAAAATAAATTAAATTAAAAAAAACCAAAGAAATGATTTAATTCTTTATGTTATTTTGTTTTATTAAAATCAAAATAACAACAAAAACAAAAATAACTAATAAAAAAATATTAAAAGTATTCAGCAGTGTTTTGTGAATCTTGTAATGAGCCTTAGTTAAGTTGATGTCACAGAAGTTTCTGAATCATTTAGATTGTTCAACAAACTGATTCACTCAGGTAAAGATGGTGAGCTGGAGCAATGGTACCCTTGGAGTTCAGTTTAAGTTTTCAGACAAATATTACCTCGATCAGTTGCAGCTTCTGCTTTTAAATAAATGATTTAGCTGCAAATGTTTAGCTACAGGTAGCAAAGTCCAAAAGTGACACCAGCCAAACATGCAAAAAATGCAAGACGGTGGTGCGCACAGATACAGCGGCTCTATGCTCTCCACTTACCCAATTTCACTGTGCAAGAAACTGCACAATGACAATAAAAAGCTCTAAGTCTAAAACAGTTTCCTGTCCAGTAAAATCGGGCAATTATTCGCTCCAGAGTTTTATCCTACTCCAGGTGAGCAGCCATCGACTTGTAATGAGCCAGCTAAAACAATAATTTCTCAGTGGCTCTTCTGGCACCAACAAGTGGGTGTGTTCTTCCATCGTGCAAGTGTCACGACACACTGAACATGGTCTGAACATGGATTTTCCCTCGATATTTCTTTTCCACCAGTACCATACCATACCATACCAACTTTATTTCTAAAGCACTTTAACATAAAACCAGGGTTTCACAAAGTGCTGTACATGTTAATAGCATACGTAAAGAAAATTAAAATGAGATACGATAAAATAAATAGATACAATAAATTAAAACATGTTAAAACAAATTGAGTCAACCCCTCTAATCAATGCCAAAGGCTTCAGCGAATAAATATGTTTTAAGAAGACTTTTAAATTCAGAGACAGAAGAGGCCTGCCTAACATGCAAGGGCAGATCATTCCACAACTTTGGAGCAGCTACAGCAAAAGCACGATCACCTTTAAATTTATACTTAGTTTTCGGTACCTTAAGGAGCTGCTGATTGGCGGACCTAAGGGAACGGGCAGGTGTATATGGTTGTAGTAGCTCCGAGAGGTAGGGGGGGGCCAGGCCATTAAGAGATTTAAAAGCAAATAAGAGAATTTTAAAAACAATCCTAAAATGTACAGGTAGCCAGTGGAGTGAAATTAAAATAGGGGTAATGTGCTCAAACTTTTTTGTTCCAGTTAAAAGACGTGCTGCAGCATTTTGCACAACCTGCAGGCGCCTAATGGACGCATCACTAATCCCAAAATAAAGTGCGTTACAATAATCCAGCCTAGAAGTAACAAAGGCATGGATTACTGTCTGAAAATGCTGTTTCGATAAGATAGGCTTTATTTTGGCTAATTCCCTCAAATGAAAAAAGCTAGATCTTACAACAGCTCTGACCTGGCTTTCAAGTTTAAGATTTGCCTCTATTTTAACTCCCAGATTAGTGATGACTGGTTTAACATACTGTGCCAGTGAACCAAGATCTATAATAGTGGCCTCAGAAGCGCCACCAAAAACCATCACTTCTGTTTTCTGTTCATTAAAATGTAAAAAGTTCAAAGCCATCCAAGTCCTTATTTCATCAAGGCATCTGAGCAGCGGGTCTACTGAGAAGCCATTTATCTTTTTAAGTGGGAAATAAATCTGGGAGTCATCGGCGTAGCAGTGGAAAGAAATCCCATGTTTCCTGAAAATAGACCCAAGGGGTAGGAGATATAGAGAGAAAAGAAGCTAGTACTATGGGGTATTTGTGAATATCCATGACTGACCCGGCCAGGTGGCCAGCTGGTCTTTGGACAGGGTCACGGCAGTTTCAAGGTTCAACAAAATCCCTTTCACTGACAGACTGAAGGAAAGCTCCTCAAAAATGGAGGGTCTTCAAGCTTCAAGCTCCTCAGTGGCAGGAAAAGGTTTCCCGGACCCAGTGTTGTATATTTGTTTCCCAAAAGATTGAACTAGTGGAGAGAAATCAGGTTCTGAAACCATCCAGAAGACAAAGTCTCCAACTGGTTTGTGGAAGTCCCGTTTCTCCAAATTAATCAGCGGGTGAAATGTCTCTTCATGGATGGTTTTGATTCTGTTGTTATTCACGAACAAAGCCGTCAAAGCAGCATATGAAAGAAAGTCATCTTTCATTGTTGTCTCCAGCGTGTTAAAAGAGAGATCGAGCTCAGTGATGAGTTTTGAAGCGGCTGCAGGGACTTCTCCAAGGTTTTGGCTCGAACAGTCGAAGGATGTTGTTCACAGTGGTGACACTGTTGACTGGTGATTGACAAGCACTGAGATACTAACATGACAAACACAAGAAACATCATGACTTATTCTCCCGAGTGCCTGCAAAACACAAACACAAAATCAAACTCAAAGCTTTTCTCTCAGATGCTGGTGTGGCACAATCTAATGATAAAAAAGGTCATGCTAACAGCTTTTGGAGCACAGCTGCACAAAATAACAGCTTTTGGAGCACAAAATGCATTACAGGTAAACCCAGTACCCAAACATGTTAACAAGGATAAAGAAAATTTCTGAAACAAAAGCAGGTAGTGTGGTGATTTATGTTGTGAGGATGCTTTCACTCCCATCAAAGTCACCCAGTGTTGAGAACCCAAATGAGCCCAAAAACCTCAAGTGGCTGCAACCAACAGCGAACGTCAAGAAGTGGATACTTGCATGTTGAGCCAGAAACATGCAGAAAACCCAAAAGAGGCAAGACAGCACATCTTGGTCCCACTCAGGCAGTACGAACACCTGGAAAGAGGAGCCCACAGTTCAGACCCAAGGTCACTGGTAAGGACACCAGCCAGTTATAAGTCTAGTTTTAATTTTCATTTTAGTGTTATGGCCTTTCTAAGGGTGGCCAGACCATAATATGAGGGTGATCCACCCCTGTCTGACCCCAAGCAGCACATCACACAACCAGTACAATTTTGATGGTGATTTTTTTTCACAGTGATTGAATTCTAACAAAGGAAAGGAGCGAACTATAGCTTCGGGGTGGACCCCAAAACAACAAACAAAAGGGACCGTATCTAAAGGATGTACAAAACTTATTTATGAAAAGAATAAAACCAAATGACAATGTCTTATCTCCCTAACTAAGAAAAACATGAGAAAAGGGTAATCAAATAAAAAGGCAGTCCACCCCTACATGCTCCTGTATAAAGAGACGGGTAACACAAAGCCTGCAGGTTGAGGTCCATGGCGGTGTCATCTTATATGTTGTCTCCAGGTCATTAGCCAATCTGTATGGGTCGTCCCATGGATGCACCAATCACGGAAAGGCACCTGCACACTCAGATTTACATATGAGACAACATTACGACAACAGTCGTAACATTAACTAAAAATGTTTTTCACCATCTCGTTTTAACTTCTGGTTTAGCTTCAGCTAACTAAAACTAAATGGACCTTGGAAATAATCACATCTTAATAGAGTGAACCATAGACTGTATAAAAGATAGGACCATTGCAACTTGACTGCAGCACTTCACCCTTTCACATAGTCCCAGCTCTTCTCTGTCATGTTTTATGGTGCTGCAAATGTCTTCAGTTGGTGAAAGGTCTGGGCTGCTGGTGTCTTGTTGTGCTTGCTATGCATCCCTGACTCGTTTCTTCTTTCTGCATCAAGTAAGGAATGTAGTGAAAGTTCCCAAGAGGTTAAAAACACCACTGAAAAAATGCCATCAGACCTGAGTTGGGACACTTGGATTATGGAGCTTCTGGACCAAGAGAGTGGATGGGAGCATGTGTTTAACAAGTAAGAGTATAACGTCCCCCAAAATGTCCCTAACTAAGAAAAACATGAGAAAAGGGTAATCAAATAAAAAGGCAGTCCACCCCTACATGCTCCTGTATAAAGAAACAGGTAACACAAAGCCTGCAGGTTGAGGTCCATGGCGGTGTCATCTTATATGTTGTCTCCAGGTCAAGGAGACAACATATAACATGGATAGACAGACAGATTTCAAAATAGCCAGCTGGAATGTTAAGGGGTTGAATAACGGGATTAAGAGGAAGAAAATATTAACATATCTAAAGTTATTGTAACCCACCTAAAATTTGCCTCATGAAAATGAACTGCTGTTCCCAAAGAATGTCAGTAGGTGGCACTATGAGATTGTTTAGTGCTTGTGAACTTGAGTTGAGAACTGTAGAGAAGGAGAATAGCGCTAAGGCTACATATGCTGGTCGGAGCTACTCACCGAGTTTTTCTTTAATCCTTGTTCAAGAAAAAGGTTGTGTGTGAAGACACAAATTGGATTTTACTTTTCCGCTTGTTGGGAAGCGCGGACACTTTTTGTTGGTGCTGATGTACCTCTGTTTTTGTGTTGTTTGTTCATTTCCAGTGAGTTGACTAACTGCGCTAGCATAGCAAGCTAATCGTTAGCTAATCATTAGCTTAGTATAATGTAAATTCCATGTGTTCCTTTTAAGTGCTGTATTATCTTTTTATTTCTTCACTTGTGAATGTTTTAAACCAATCGGAAATATTTCTTTGGAAGCTAGTAGGTAAGTTTTATTTATTGTAATGAGATGATAAATATGAGCAGTCTTTGGCTAAATAGTACTGCGACCATGTTTTGCACTTTCCTCGTGCATCAGTAATGTACATTCTCTCAATTCATTGGATTGATGTGACTGCTGTTCACAAAATATGAGATTTGAGTTAAATTTGTATGATGTGGAAATTGTTTTAAGGTTCTTTGATTAATTTTATTATTGATTGCATTAAGTCGTTATATACAAAGAGTGAGAGACATTTGGTCACTAGTGTTGATTAAGTTGTTATATGATATTCATGTAAAATATGTTCACTGCCCTGTGCAGGTTGGTTTTTTTGTTGGAGTCTAAAGTTGCGAGCCAGGATTCCGGATCCCCAGCTGCGATGCAGGAAAGATTTCCAGCCTACTTAAAGTGACAACTGCGTGACTTCTTGACAGATAAGCTTATGAGATCTCAGAACAATACACTACCCGGGTAGTACTACTAACATTAACACTATACTCACACACCTGAACTGAAAAGACTGAAAAGAACTCTGAACACTGAACTCTGAACTCTAAAACTGAATACACAGACTGACAAATATGGACAATTGGAACTGTTGTGAACTGTTGAATGACTGTTTTTGGTTTGTTTTGAATAAATGTTGACTGTTCTTTGAGCTGTGTGTCATTCGCGCCTTAGTCGATTCCTAGAGACCATAAGCCTAAGATCCTAACTTTCTCTACATTCAGTAGTGGTAAAGTATTGTGTGTTACATTATCAAGAGTTGATATAGCCTTTATTCAAGAAATGCACACGTGTAAGTCAGAAGCCTTAAAACTTAAATGTTCCTGGGTAGGTAAAGTCTTTTCCAGTCCTGGAACTGGTAAAAGTAGGGGAGTGTCGGTTCTGATTCATAAAGCAGTTAGCTTTACTGAAACAAAAGTAATAACAGATAAGGAAGGTAGATTTATATTGGTTTATGGACAACTACTGGACACACCAATAATTTTATGTAATATCTATGCACCTAATGCGGACATACTCGCCTTTTTTCACAACCTGTCACAGTATCTTTTGGAATTAGAAGGTGCACAAATAGTGGTAGGAGGAGATTTTAATCAAATACTGGATCAAGACCTAGATAGATCACTTCCTAGGAGAGGCACAGAGAGTAAATCTGTAGTTGCCATAAGGCAGATGACCTCAGATTTAGGTCTGAATGATATTTGGCGGACAATGCATCCAGAAGGCAGGGAATATTCCTTTTACTCTCCGCCTCATAATGTTTATACTAGAATCGACTACTTTCTTATTTCTGAAGCCTTAGTGAATAACTCTATAGATTCAAGTATTGGTAATATAGTATTCTCGGACCATGTGCCAATTTTTCTATGTCTTGGAAATATTTTACAGATTCCTCAAAGCCGCAGATGGCATTTAAATGTGTCCTTAATTAAAGACTCTGGGTTTATTAAATTGATAAGCGATGAAATACAATTTTACAAACAGACAAATAATCGAGAGGACACTACATTGGCTACTTGGTGGGATGCTATGAAGGCATACTTAACCCTCGTGCGCCCTGGACCAAAAAAAAAAAGGGTGGGGTCCCGCAGACCCCGGCAGCACGGACCCAGGTCTCGTCGCGAAACAGGGCGCCGGTTCACGGTGGGGACAGATGGGGGTCAGGCGGACCCCCAGCTATAGCGGGTCTCGTCACACCGTCGGACAAAGGCACCTAATTGGTTGTAACCCTCCATCGATCGCGTAAGTTACGATGGCAAACCTTGGGGTCTGGAGGGAACCCAAAGCGCCACGGCAACAACTCTCAACTTCACATCATCATCATCATCGTCTCCTTCTTGAGAGTGTTCGCGTACACCGGCCTCAGTGAGGACCTCGGACTCTCCGTTCCTCCTCGACCTCCTTCCTCCTCCCCCGTTCTCCTGCTCCCCGCAGGCGAGCGCTTAGCCGGATGGGCCTTTGGTTGCGCGTAAATGGGCCTAAGTGAGGACCACGGGCTCTCCGTTGCTCCTCGTCTTCCTTGCTCCTTCTCTACCGTTGTCATGCGCCTCACTAGTGAAAGAGAAGCTGTTTGGCCTGCCTATTACGCGAACACCATCCTCCATTTATGCTCCTCGCTAGTGTATGCTTAGGTCTGTGGAGGGCCGGTTTCGCGAACATCCCTTTCGGTGAGGACCTCGGGCTCTCCGTTGCTCCTCGTCCTCTTTGCTCCTTCTCGTTCGTTTTCATGCGCCTCGCTAGTGAAAAAGCAGCTGTGTGGCCTGCCTGCCTATTACACGAACACCACCCTCCAGTTGGACCTCGGGGTCTCCGTTGCTCCTCATCCTCCTTGCTCCCTCTTATCGTTCTCAAGTGCCTCGCTAGTGAAAGAACAGCCGTTTGGCCTGCCCATTATGTGAACACGGCCCTCCGTTTATGCTCTTCGCGAGCGTACGCTTAGGTCTGCGGATGGCCGGTTTCGCGAACACCGCCCTCTAGTTGGACCTCGGGCTCTCCGTTGCGCCTCGTACTCCTTACTCCCTCTACGTCGTTCTCAAGCACCTCGCTAGTGAAAGAGCAGCTGCTTGGCCTGCCTATTATGTGAACACCGCCCTCCAGTTGGACCTGGGGCTCTCAATGCCCCTCGTCCTTCTTGCTCCCTCTCCTTCGTTCTCATCTGCCTCGCTAGTGAAAGACCAGCTATGTGGCCTGCCTATTACGCGAACACCGCCCTCCGTTTGGACACTCCTTGCCTCCTCCTCATCCTTGCTCCCTCTACATCGTTCTCAAGAGCCTCTCTAGCGTACGCTTAGGTCTGCGGAGGGCGGGTTACCTGAACACAGCCTTCCGTTTAGACCTCGGACCCTCAGTGTCTCCTCATCCTCCTTTCCCTTTTTTTAAAACATTTTCCTCGCTCTCACGCGCCTCGCTGGCGAGCCCTTAGCTTTGGGGAGGGTGGGTTTCGCGAACACCACCGTCTGTGAGGAACCCAGTACCTCCTTCACACACACACACACACACACACACACACACACACACACACACACACACACACACACACAGGAGGCAGTGAGGAGTAGAAGGAGGTTGTTGCTACGCCTGCGTCGCGAAACCAGGGCTCATTGTGTGTGCGCCCGGAGGAGCTACGGGGGAAACACATGGGACAACCAACTAGTTTGGGGCCATGGTTTATTCAACGTGTATTTTCAGTGTGGTTTAACTTGCTAATCTGATCTGATATACTTTCCTTGAATGTGCCTTAATTCACCTCTTTTTTTCTTTCTTCTTTTCTTAGCTTACTGAAAATGTTGGCGACCAAAGGCCGGATCCAGGGATGCGTGCTGCTTGTGCTACTGGCGTTATGTGGGCAAACTGCTTGCTGTCAACATCAATACAAAGATAACAAAAAAATAGCCTAGTGTAACGTAGTGCTTTATGTTTTTTTTTCTAGAATGATTCAAATGTTACTATCATTTCCCCAACCCTGCAGGCTCTGCGACCCGTGAAGAACTGAGACTCCTTCTGGTCGGTAAAACAGGATCGGGAAAGAGTGCATCCGGAAACACCATCCTGGGGGATGCGAACGCTTTCAAAGAAGACGTTTCGCCTGAGTCTGTCACCGACGGCTGTCTCAGAAAAGAGGCAGAGGGCAAAGACGGAAGAAATATCGCTGTGATCGACACTCTGGGGCTGTCTTTTGGATGAAATTGATGAAATGGTGGATTTCAATGGAGGAAACCACTACACCAACGAGATGTATATGGCGGCCCAGAAGAAACTCGAAGGAGAAAGGCTGAAGAGGAGAAAGGAGGAAGAACAAAGAAAAAGGGAAGAAGAGGAGAGGATCGAATTGAAGGAGCGGTGTAAATTCTTCCGCCTCGCTTCCCTGGGATTATTTGGCACAGGAGCGTACTTTACATCTTATGTTCTCATGGGGCTCGGTGGAGCCCTTGGATATTCTCAGTTAAAGACGCCGAGCTTGATGGTTGGGCGTCTTCTTTACTCGTCGATACCGTGAAAACTGCGTAGGTGTATCACCTACTCGACCTAGTGATCAACGAGTACCGCACCGAAGCATGCAACGGGTGCAAGACCAATCACCCCAGCCAGAGACAACACGAGTGTCTGTGAGTCTTGGTGTCAGGGTCCCTGTGCCTACCCAGTCGGCTCAGTATGGCTACATATGTTTTTCATTTTGTTCCTGCTCTCTCCCTTCCTCTCTTTCCCTCCTCCCTCTGCCAGGGCGGAGCTCACCTGTGGGCTTCTGCCCTTGGTCCATGCACCTGGTCGCCTTCACGCACCTGTGGCTCGTTACGAGAGTGTTCCAGCTCCTTTATAAGACGGCAGCTCTGTGTTTCTCGTCGCTGGACCGTTGCCGATCCGCATTCCCTGGACCAACCCCTGTGTTTCCTGAGTGATTGAGTGTGCGAGGAGTGGAGTACGTCATCGTGTTTTCTGTGGAGTGTGGAGAGGAGCGTGAGGAGTGGACGGAGTGCGTGTGGACTTTCAGCGTCTTTTCCCTTTGTGTGTGGACCCCCGGAGCCCGCCTTCCCCCTCACCTCTGTAAATAGATCACCTGGTGTGCTGTAATAAAGATTCTTGTGTTTCCCAACTCAGAGCCTGCGCGTGTGTCCGTTCCATCCCGCTGTGACACTTGGAGGATGACTTTTATGCTGAACATTATTACAGCATCAGGAAAAGACTCCTCATGCCGCGTTTCATTCCTTCCATTCAACGTCTCCTGATCATGTATTCACAGCCACCGAAGGCGCTGTACAGCACCGAGCACCTGAAACACGGACAGTTTGTTGATATTGTAATCAAAAATACAGCCCCGGGGGGGAGGGGGGGCATTTTAAAAACGCACCCTCCCTATTGCGCATGTCCCTAAAAGGTATGGCCTTCCAGATTGCCTCAGTTGTATCGTGAGTGTAATTTCAAATAAAATAAAACTCAGAAGCGTCTGTGTGTTGTATTCTTCTTCTTCTTCTTCTTCTTCTTCTTCTTCTTATTATTATTATTATTATTATTATTATTATTATCATTATTGTGATTATGCTTCATTTTTATGTACTGGGGTATCAATGACCCCCACGCTGCCGCAGCAGCTTCTGTGCGTGGCCCCCAAGTGCTACATTTTCTTTCCCGATCCCCTGACGAACCCATTAGAATCGCTCTGGGGCACTCTTCGACCCCAAATGATCGTTCTGGTTTTTTTTTCATTTTCATTCACCTGTCTCTACTGAGGGTGGGGTACTTTGGGACCCCCGGGGTCTGGGGCTGCCCCGAAGAGGAGCACAAGGAGGAGCTTCTTCCCGCAGGCGATACGGTCTCTCAATCACACCACCACACAGTACTGACCCACACATATGGTTCTTACACACACACACACACACTGGACTTTCTGGACATTGTTTTTGCACAACACTGGTCACTATATTCTTCATTTCCAGTTAATACTTGTACAGCTGCTGTTATTGTGTATATATTTATTTATATTTAGATTTCTTCATACATTCTTATATAGTTCTATATTGTGTATTTTGTTGTACAGTTATTTTATTTTCAACTTTAATTTATATATTTTATCTTATTCTTCCCAGTTAAATTTACCCTTCATTCTAATTTGTGTTGTACAGTTATTTCATTTTTAACCTTAATTTATATTTTATTCCTTTCTAGTTAAATTTACCCTTTTTAATTTTGCATATTTATTTCCTATCTTATTCATAGCCTTTCCTTTTTTTGTTTTCTTTAGGTCACGAGTAGTTGTCCAAGCATTTCACTACATATCGTACTGTGTATGACTGTGTACGTGACAAATAAAATTTGAATTTGAATTTGAAGGGTTAAAGCCGGTCAGAGCGGACATGCTCCATTTTGCGTAACTATTTTTAAATCCCGGTAGCACTGCAACCACGTAAGCTAACGCAATAATTTTTTTTACATATGAAACCGGAGGAGTTGTACTTACATCTTATGCCATCAGCTTGTCCTAGGTCACAGTTTCCTTCCACATATAGCTTTGCAAAAACTGCATAAAAAGCACTTGCAGCAACAAAAACATAATATTCCAGAAACACGCTTTGCCGATCCGATCAGCTGTTTGTAACACTTCCTACGTCCATCAGCGTGAACTGTCGCATGTCCGCCATGACCTGCCCGAAACCGGAAGAGACGTCATTTTGCGGAAATGTAGTTTTTTACGATCGGGGCCTTATGAGCCTATATTTGTGTTTTTAAAAGTTATGTTTGAGTTTATGACTTTCTGTGTCGTTTCTGGGATGCTTAGGACTCATATTGCACTGCTGGAAATAGTTTATTTTGATGCACATGCTGTTATTTTGCAAATTTGCATTATAAAATTTATTTTCGTTTTTCCTGCAGTGTATAAAAATTGGTGTATTTCAAAAATAAAACTATGAAGACACTTAAAATAAATTTCCTGTGGTGGGAAACTAGTTTGTGCAACTTTTTTGTATTTACAGTTTTGAGGGATAAGCCTCTTAAATTTCTCTGACTAGAAATATATGTTAAAAAAACAAAAACAATTTTAAATTTTTTTGTAGTTTATTGCACTTTTTTGCAATTTGTGTAATTACTGTGCACCTAATGCAGACATATTATTAAAGCTTGGGCTATAATGGTTGTATTGATGTATAGCAACTTGCTCCCAAAAATGGCACTACAGCATGAAAAAATATAATATAAGCTCTGGCGGACTTGGTTCTATGGTAGGTCTTAAAGGGTTAATTAAGGACACATTTAAATGCCATCTGCGGCTTTGAGGAATCTGTAAAATATTTCCAAGACATAGAAAAATTGGCACATGGTCCGAGAATACTATATTACCAATACTTGAATCTATAGAGTTATTCACTAAGGCTTCAGAAATAAGAAAGTAGTCGATTCTAGTATAAACATTATGAGGCGGAGAGTAAAAGGAATATTCCCTGCCTTCTGGATGCATTGTCCGCCAAATATCATTCAGACCTAAATCTGAGGTCATCTGCCTTATGGCAACTACAGATTTACTCTCTGTGCCTCTCCTAGGAAGTGATCTATCTAGGTCTTGATCCAGTATATGATTAAAATCTCCTCCTACCACTATTTGTGCACCTTCTAATTCCAAAAGATACTGTGACAGGTTGTGAAAAAAGGCGAGTATGTCCGCATTAGGTGCATAGATATTACATAAAATTATTGGTGTGTCCAGTAGTTGTCCATAAACCAATATAAATCTACCTTCCTTATCTGTTATTACTTTTGTTTCAGTAAAGCTAACTGCTTTATGAATCAGAACCGACACTCCCCTACTTTTACCAGTTCCAGGACTGGAAAAGACTTTACCTACCCAGGAACATTTAAGTTTTAAGGCTTCTGACTTACACGTGTGCATTTCTTGAATAAAGGCTATATCAACTCTTGATAACTTTAGATATGTTAATATTTTCTTCCTCTTAATCCCGTTATTCAACCCCTTAACATTCCAGCTGGCTATTTTGAAATCTGTGTCTATCCATGTTATATGTTGTCTCCTTGACCTGGAGACAACATATAAGATGACACCGCCATGGACCTCAACCTGCAGGCTTTGTGTTACCCGTCTCTTTATACAGGAGCATGTAGGGGTGGACTGCCTTTTTATTTGATTACCCTTTTCTCATGTTTTTCTTAGTTAGGGAGATAAGACATTGTCATTTGGTTTTATTCTTTTCATAAATAAGTTTTGTACATCCTTTAGATACGGTCCCTTTTGTTTGTTGTTTTGGGGTCCACCCCGAAGCTATAGTTCGCTCCTTTCCTTTGTTAGAATTCAATCACTGTGAAAAAAAATCACCATCAAAATTGTACTGGTTGTGTGATGTGCTGCTTGGGGTCAGACAGGGGTGGATCACCCTTATATTATGGTCTGGCCACCCTTAGAAAGGCCATAACACTAACTAAAATGAAAATTAAAACTAGACTTATAACTGGCTGGTGTCCTTACCAGTGACCTTGGGTCTGAACTGTGGGCTCCTCTTTCCAGGTGTTCGTACTGCCTGAGTGGGACCAAGATGTGCTGTCTTGCCTCTTTTGGGTTTTCTGCATGTTTCTGGCTCAACATGCAAGTATCCACTTCTTGACGTTCGCTGTTGGTTGCAGCCACTTGAGGTTTTTGGGCTCATTTGGGTTCTCAACACTGGGTGACTTTGATGGGAGTGAAAGCATCCTCACAACATAAATCACCACACTACCTGCTTTTGTTTCAGATTTTTTCTTTATCCTTGTTAACATGTTTGGGTACTGGGTTTACCTGTAATGCATTTTGTGCTCCAAAAGCTGTTATTTTGTGCAGCTGTGCTCCAAAAGCTGTTAGCATGACCTTTTTTATCATTAGATTGTGCCACACCAGCACCTGAGAGAAAAGCTTTGAGTTTGATTTTGTGTTTGTGTTTTGCAGGCACTCAGGAGAATAAGTCATGATGTTTCTTGTGTTTGTCATGTTAGTATCTCAGTGCTTGTCAATCACCAGTCAACAGTGTCACCACTGTGAACAACATCCTTCGACTGTTCGAGCCAAAACCTTGGAGAAGTCCCTGCAGCCGCTTCAAAACTCATCACTGAGCTCGATCTCTCTTTTAACACGCTGGAGACAACAATGAAAGATGACTTTCTTTCATATGCTGCTTTGAGGGCTTTGTTCGTGAATAACAACAGAATCAAAACCATCCATGAAGAGACATTTCACCCGCTGATTAATTTGGAGAAACGGGACTTCCACAAACCAGTTGGAGACTTTGTCTTCTGGATGGTTTCAGAACCTGATTTCTCTCCACTAGTTCAATCTTTTGGGAAACAAATATACAACACTGGGTCCGGGAAACCTTTTCCTGCCACTGAGGAGCTTGAAGACCCTCCATTTTTGAGGAGCTTTCCTTCAGTCTGTCAGTGAAAGGGATTTTGTTGAACCTTGAAACTGCCGTGACCCTGTCCAAAGACCAGCTGGCCACCTGGCCGGGTCAGTCATGGATATTCACAAATACCCCATAGTACTGGTGAAAAAGAAATATTGAGGGAAAATCCATGTTCAGACCATGTTCAGTGTGTCGTGACACTTGCACGATGGAAGAATACACCCACTTGTTGGTGCCAGAAGAGCCACTGAGAAATTATTGTTTTAGCTGGCTCATTACAAGTCGATGGCTGCTCACCTGGAGTAGGATAAAACTCTGGAGCGAATAATTGCCCGATTTTACTGGACAGGAAACTGTTTTAGACTTAGAGCTTTTTATTGTCATTGTGCAGTTTCTTGCACAGTGAAATTGGGTAAGTGGAGAGCATAGAGCCGCTGTATCTGTGCGCACCACCATCTTGCATTTTTTGCATGTTTGGCTGGTGTCACTTTTGGACTTTGCTACCTGTAGCTAAACATTTGCAGCTAAATCATTTATTTAAAAGCAGAAGCTGCAACTGATCGAGGGAATATTTGTCTGAAAACTTAAACTGAACTCCAAGGGTACCATTGCTCCAGCTCACCATCTTTACCTGAGTGAATCAGTTTGTTGAACAATCTAAATGATTCAGAAACTTCTGTGACATCAACTTAACTAAGGCTCATTACAAATTTCACAAAACACTGCTGAATACTTTTAATATTTTTTTATTAGTTATTTTTGTTTTTGTTGTTATTTTGATTTTAATAAAACAAAATAAAATAAAGAATTAAATCATTTCTTTGGTTTTTAAATTTAATTTATTTTACAAATAAATTAATAATAATATTAATAATAATAACAACAAATTAGTGCTGTCAGCGTTAACGTCATTTTACCTAATGACGTTAACGCTGACAGCACTAATTTGTTGTTCCCAGAGAGCAAGCCAAACACTGGTCCAGAAAAGGACGATCTCTAGTAGATTTTGTTTTAACCTCCTAGGACCTGGTGTCCACATATGTAGACATAACATTTTGGGTTGTCTAGACCAAAATACAAAATTTTGCTCTTCAAAAACCTGATATCCACTTATGAGGGAGGACATGACACTGCCACTGTTCAATCGAAATTTAAAATGAATGTCCTCATATGTGGATCTCATTCTTTTGAGAAACAAAAAAAAGATAGTCTGAATCTGATGTCTTGGTTTTTACCTTCATCGGGTCCCAATCAACCTAAATGGCACAGAGGAATTAAAAATGCATGCCATGAAAGTTCAGGTCTTAGGAGGTTAAAAATGTCCCTGCTGATGAGACCAGTGAATGTGGGGCGACGGTGGCAAGAAAAAACTCCCTCCTGGAGGAAGAAATCTTGGGAGGACCAGGCTCTCTGGCAGGACCCTCCCTCCTGAGGGCAATACTTACCTATACTTGTCCTCCAGTGTGCGATGGTGGGCTGGGACGACTGCTTTTCCTTCTCAGCATGATGATGACCTTAACTTCCTTCCTTCCTTCCATTTCCTGTTTCAGAACTGAGAATGAAGACAAAACTGGTTAACAAGGTAACAGGACATTTAAAAATTCTCTCACTTCAGGATGAGATGCTGTGTCTTCTTACGTTTCTCTTGTAAAACAGGATGTAGGCCGACTGCTGCTGTTCCTCACAAACTGCAGATCCAGTTGTGTGGAGCACCTGTGCGTCATTATAGGTGAGCCAGCGATCTGATGTAGAGTGCTGACTCTCCTCAGGATGGACAGAACTACAGATGTAGTGTCCTGAAATCACATTAAGACAAATGAATCCAACTTCTGGAAGTCAACTGATTCAAGCAAACAGTGATTTTGACTTAGTGCTTCTTAGAACATCAAAAGCTTTTGTGTGTGAGTCCTTCACTGAAAAGTAGCAAGTTTCATTTTCTGTTTGTCACAAGTCTGTTGTTTTACCTGACTCTGTGCCTCCATAATGACTGATGATGCTGCAAAGACTATAACAGCCACCACCCTGAGAAGGAACAAATCCAAAGAGTGTTAGTTTCATAAAGTCTCACATCAGTGCCATAATTAAGCTGATTTGCTGAGGCTACGTCCACACTAATGCGTTTTCGTTTGAAAACGCATCGTTTTCTCTCCGCTTTGACCTCCCGTCCACACCGAGACGGCGTTTTCCTCAAGGAAAAACACAGCATCTTGAAAACGCTCTCGAAAACGCATACATTTCAAAACGGAGTTGTCCCATCGCAGTGTGGACACTCGAAAACGCAGACTTTCTAAAACGATGACGCATTTTGGTCATGTGATGCAGTCATGTGAGCAATTAAACAAAGATAAGCCGAGTGCATTAGACAGCAGTTGTTTTGATTGCTCTCAACTTTGACAGCCCTAAAAAAGATTAATATCAGTTTGTACATGCTCCGGATAGCTTTTCTTCAAATTCTGTAATTCTCACTCACTTTTGCGCATGCGCAGGACTGGAACGTAAGCGTTTTCGGCCGTTTCAATGCAGACGCACAACTATTTGAAAATGACTGAAAACGCCAGTGTGGACACGGAGTTTTCAAATCTATCCGGGCTAGTGTGGACGTAGCCTGAGACGTTCTGCAGTCTGTTTTTACCTGATTGGATGGCACCACCAAGTCCCTCTGCAGCCTGACGGGGTCATCCACCTTCTTAATCTTGTAGGTTTGTGTAAAGCCAAACCTCTTCAGATGCAAGATCAGAACTCTGGCAGAAAAGAAAAAAAACACAAACAAGGTAGAAAATAAGAAGAATGAGTGTCAAACACAAACAGAAGATGGGAGAAAACGACTGCTCAAGTATTGTCTCGAAGAACTCTGATATTTGATGCGCCACAGTTTGGAAACCTGGTCAGTCGATCAATTCTGATGTGACCTTACTCACCTTGGCAGTGTATCAAAAGACGACTTCAGTTCTGAGGCCGTCCCTCCACAATCACAGCGAAATTCTATTTCTTGTTCCTGAACAACAGCACAGAGAAAACAGGCTTTATGGTAGAAAGAAATCTCAACATATGCACACACACATGCACACAAACACTAACAAAAAAGGTGTGTTAAGATCGCTGATACGACAACTCTATTGGAATTTGTGATCTTACCTTCAAGTATGTCTCTAACATGTTTATAATAGACCCCTCTGGAACAAGGTCTAGAGACAAGCTGGTGAATTCCTCTTGCTGTGATGATTGGTGACCGCAGCTACACATTTCAGGAGTAACGTAGTTAAAGTAAAGATCAGGTACGTGGAAAAGAGGTATATGAAAATATTGCAACCAGCTCTGCGTTTCTGAAAGACAGGCTTACCTCTTGCATGTCCTCATGTTTTCCATTTTAAAAATGTGATGGTCTTCTACTGGGCAGCTATAACTTTGGCCCAGGAGAGCTGCGTTCCTCTCCAGGTGAGGTGTGAGCCTTTTGACCTCATCGAGGAATAATGTTAGGAATTCATGAGCGTCCTGAAAGAAAAGCAGAGAGATTTAAAACAGTATATCAAAATCAGAAGGTAAAGCAAAAAACGAAATGTCCAAATAGCTGACGCACTTTCTGTGCACTGCCGGTGTATTCAGGAGCTTGACTGCTGAATGCCTTCTTAAAAGCTCTTAGGTGGTGATCTTTAAGGCCATAATCTGTTGACTCGTGACAGTCCCTGACATCAATAAGCCTTCTGTAGAAAGGAAGGGTAAACAGACATTTCTGCTGTTAGATCTCTTTGTTCTTCAGGTTTTTGAAGAAAGTAGAAGGTTGACGTAGCGCACCTTAAGAGCTGAGCTTCTGGATCTGTGCTCCACAAAACCCCCTGACGCCTGATGTCTCTTATGAACTCCTCAATGTTGAGGAGGCTCTGCAGGCAGGAGTTCATGTAGCAGGTGTTTCCGATGTTTGGAAACCTGACACACACGCGCAACGTTTACAGTATCAGTGTAAAATAATTCATTTTCTCCACTTTGACAAAGTGAGTCTTTGTGCACCACGTGTACTCACCCGAAGCAGTCTATAGTCCCAGTTTGACTTTCTATTTTTTTCCCACCGCATGCTACACTGCTCCAAAAAGGTAAAAACACAAACACAAAATTAGGAAAGATGTCAAGATTCTGAGCAGTGTATGCGCATGTATGCATGAGCTTTGAAGTTGAAACATTTTGGAGGACGTCCAAAAGTAGTAAAAAAGATGTAAATACACAAGGTGGAAGAAAAATGCCAATAAAAGGGAAATAAAACAGCTCCAACTAAACCACTGCTATAAATATCTCCAGCAGCATTAAAGAGCGGCGCATTTCTTTACCTCTGATGAGACGTAGAAGGAATTTCCTTCTCTGCCACGTTTTGTTTGTGTAATTTCTGTTTAGAAACAAGAAAACCAACATCAGTAATGGCATAAAACAAACATACCAAGGGAGTCTCTCCATGAAAAGTGTCCAGTTAGAAAATTTGGTATTATTTCATATTATTTATCACTTCAGTGAGCTGTCAGCTCATGAAGCAGATATATAGGAATATCTTTAAATAAATTAAAAACAATTTATTCATGCTTTAAATTGAGTTTTAAAGTTTGTCCTATGAAGCGCCTTGAGGCGACTTTTGTTGTGATTTGGCGCTATATAAATAAAATTGAATTGAATTGAATTGAATTGAAATACAAAATCCTTCATTTGGTTCTGATCAAAATTCAGTTTTTACAGAAATCATCCATCAAGCTTCATTAAAAGATTCAAAAATGCTTATTTACCATAAAAAATATTTAGAGAAACATCCTGCAAGTCTCTTCAAACTTACCTTTCTGTGAAAAAAAAAAACGTTTAAACATCTTTGAACTTAATTTGAGGACATGGATGTGCTAAATTGCTCTTAATTCTTCGCATTTAACTGTGGTGAGTAAATGCTTGATGACAGTGACTCTTTCCATAAAACATACCTTCCAGAATTTAAAAAGAAACCAGCGACACTTTTTTTGTGTCTTCACAGTGTTGCTCTCTGCCTCTGCATCGCTGTCAGTTTGCTGCAGAGGACGAACAAACATAAGTTTATTAAAAAAGTAAAGTCACTTTAAATTAACAAGTGCAATTTAAAGAGAATGTGCATTTCATATGTTTCGTGTAAAAGCAAACCGAGGAACAGCAGAGGTGTCTCCATTTTCTCTTCTTCTTTTGACCATTTTCAGCAACACAAGCATCCGGGATGCTGATGAGGACAAAAGTGTAAATGTTATTTTTCAAAGTGGAAATTTTTAACAAGGAGTACATGCTGGAGATTGCAGATAAAAATTAATAACTGTAATGGAACAAAATCATGTATTTTGTACATTTACACTCTACATTTTCAAACGCTAATCTCTGAATCAATAGAAATTATAGACAAGACTAGAAGTAGTAAAAAAGATGTAAATACAAAACACCAATAAAAGGGAAATAAAAGAGCTCCAACTCAACCACTGCTATAAATATCTCCAGCAGCATTAAAGAGCGGCGCATTTCTTTACCTCTGATGAGACGTAGAAGGAATTTCCTTCTCTGCCACGTTTTGTTTGTGTGATTTCTGTTTAGAAACAAGAAAAGCAACATCAGTAATGGCATAAAACAAAGTATATGGTAAGAAAATACAATATCCTTCATTTGGATTCAAAATTCAGTTTTTACAGAAATCATCCAAGAAGCTTCCTTAAAAGTTTCAAAAATGCTTATTTACCATAAGAAAACATTCAGAGAAATGTGCTGCGAGTCTCTTCAAACTTACCTTTCTGTGAAAAAGAAGTTTAAACATCTTTGGACTTGATGTGATCGCAGCCAAAATCTCCTCAGCTTTGCAAAAGTTCAACTGAAAACAAGCAGTCAAAGGTTGTATATTTATAAACTTTCAGCATAGAACGTTCATACCCTGAACAGCAAACATCAGCATTATGATGTATGGGGCTCATTTGCATATTTTGGAATGTATGCTCATTTGAACTGTATGGTGCTCGTCTCCAAGCAACTGCTACAAAAACAGGTCAAGTCAAGTGGCTTTTATTGTCATTTTAACCACGTGCAGAGGTACTGTACAGAGTGAAATGAGACCGCGTTCCTCCGAGACCCTGGTGCTATATATGACATATACGGACAAACCCAGGACTACATAAAGTGCAGTGTGCATAAATTGCAAAAATAAACAAGACAAAACAGTGCAAAACTAGACAGAACAGGACGATACAGACACAAGACAATGGAAATGTGCAAAATGCTGAGTATTGTGCAAAAGTAACTTGGTGTCTGTATGTATGTGTATGAGTGTGAGATACTGCAGATAAGTGCTTGGTAGTGACATGTGTGAAGGTGTGCGTGTGCCAGTGCAGTCACTGAGTGTTCAGGGGTCTGACGGCTTGTGGGAAGAAACTTTTCCGTAGTTTGGTAGCGAGGGCCCGGATGTTCTGGGACCTCATTACAGAAGGCAGCAGGGTGAAGAGTGTGTTTGAAGGCTGTGTGGGGTCCTCCAGCAAGCGGGTGTTATAAGGAGGGGAGAGGGACTCCAATGATCTTCTCAGCTGCTCTCACAATCCGTTGTAGGGTACTGCGATCTAATACGCTGCAGTTACCATACCAGACAGTGATGCAGCTACTTAGGATGCTCTTGTTAGTCCCACTGTAAAAGGTGGTGAGAATGGATGGTGGGAGATGGGCTTTCCTCAGCTTCTGCTTGAAGTAGAGACGCTGCTGGGCCTTCTTGGTTATGGAGCTGGTGTTGAGGGAGCAGGAGAGGTTCTCCGCCAGGTGGACACCAAGAAATCTGGTGCTCTTGACGACCTCCACAGAGGATCCATTCATGTTAAGTGGGCAGTGATCCCACTGTGCTCTCCTGAAGTCAACAATCTCTTTTGTTTTGTCCACGTTCACAGACAGGTTGTTGACTCTACACCTCTACAGATGGCCCGCAGTGCAACCCTTCAGCTTCCTACTAGATTCACCTATATACAAATTTAAAGACCTAGGAGACTTACTTCTCGTCACAGAGTTGTAGCATTCACAAGATTTTCAGAAAACTTGAACTCAAGGTCAAGGTCACTGATATTCAAACTGACCCCAGAACTTTAGTAGATGCACCAATGGTATCAATTCAAAATCCTACGCTTCTCGTTCTCGAATTATTGTCTTGACCAAGCTGAGTATACAATTATGAAACAATCATTTTCCATTTTTATTTCACTATCTGTAACTAAGACAAATAAACAGTATTTGGGACACAAGTCACTATTAAAGTGGTTCGTGAGACTCCACATCTGATAACAGTATAACACACTGCTTATTTATGTAAAATTGTCATCAATAAATGTGTTCAAAACAGAAGCTACACTGGCTTTAAAAGTTTTTGTTAACTCTGACTACCTGTCTGCTCTTACCTGTTTCTTTTGCTCTCTGCTGTCTTCATCCTCCATCCAACTCTACAGCTATTGTTAGGGATGACATGATGAAACTGAAGGGTGTCTGGGCACCGAAAAAAGAAAAGAAGAGAGATTGGATTAGGCTGCAGCTGGCGTGCCATTCTCTCACTTCAGGATGAGATGCTGTGTCTTCTTACGTTAATCTTGTAAAACAGGATGTAGGCTGAGTGCTGCTGTTCCTCACAAGCTGCAGATCTAGTTGTGTGCAGCACCTGTGCGTCATTATAGGTGAGCCAAGGATCTGATGTAGAGTGTGGACTCTCCTCGGGATGGACAGAATTACAGATGCAGCAGCTGTTTCCGATGTATGGAAACCTGACACACAAACAAAAGTTTACAGTATCAGTGTAAAATAATTCATTTTGTCCAGGTTGAGAAGGTGAGCTTTGGTCCTTGTGCACCACGTGTACTCACCTGAAGCCGTCTGTAGTCTGAATTTTATTTTCCATTATTTATCCACCGCCCAAATGTTTCACTGCGCTACTGCAAAAAGGTAAAAACACAAACACACAATTAGACACTGAGCACTGGATGTGCATGCATGCATGAGCTTTGAAGTTTAAACTTTTTTTTATCATCAACAATTTTTATTTATTTCATTTTAAACTTCAATAACAGAGCTTAAGGATAAGTACATAAATAAATAGTTTAAAAAACAAACAAACAAAAACAAAACAACAACAAAACAAAACAAAGGGAAGTTATCCTATTCTTTCTTCGCACACCAATTCCCACACCACCACTCTGTCATTACTCCTCTGTTCTTCAAGTTACAGAAAGCCAGCTTGTAAAGGGGGACCAAATACAATCATATTGATGCAATTTGTCTAATAAACCATAAGTCACTTTTTCGTAAGACGCCAACTTAGCCATTGTCTTTAGCCACTCTTCATAGGGAGGGGGGGTTCTTTTTCCGCCAATGTCTTAGCAGGACTCGTTTGGCCGTAGTAAGAGCCAAAATAATCCATCTTTTTGTATAACTGGAAAAATCTACAGGGAGTGCAGAATTATTAGGCAAGTTGTATTTCTGAGGAATAATTTTATTATTGAACAACAACCATGTTCTCAATGAACCCAAAAAACTCATTAATATCAAAGCTGAATGTTTTTGGAAGTAGTTTTTGTTTTTAGTTTGAGCTATTTTAGGGGGATATCTGTGTGTGCAGGTGACTATTACTGTGCATAATTATTAGGCAACTTAACAAAAAACAAATATATACCCATTTCAATTATTTATTTTTACCAGTGAAACCAATATAACATCTCCACATTCACAAATATACATTTCTGACATTCAAAAACAAAACAAAAACAAATCAGTGACCAATATAGCCACCTTTCTTTGCAAGGACACTCAAAAGCCTGCCATCCATGGATTCTGTCAGTGTTTTGATCTGTTCACCATCAACATTGCGTGCAGCAGCAACCACAGCCTCCCAGACACTGTTCAGAGAGGTGTACTGTTTTCCCTCCTTGTAAATCTCACATTTGATGATGGACCACAGGTTCTCAATGGGGTTCAGATCAGGTGAACAAGGTGGCCATGTCATTAGTTTTTCTTCTTTTATATCCTTTCTTGCCAGCCACGCTGTGGAGTACTTGGACGCGTGTGATGGAGCATTGTCCTGCATGAAAATCATGTTTTTCTTGAAGGATGCAGACTTCTTCCTGTACCACTGCTTGAAGAAGGTGTCTTCCAGAAACTTGCAGTAGGACTGGGAGTTGAGCTTGACTCCATCCTCAACCCGAAAAGGCCCCACAAGCTCATCTTTGATGATACCAGCCCAAACCAGTACTCCACCTCCACCTTGCTGGCATCTGAGTCAGACTGGAGCTCTCTGCCCTTTACCTTTTTTTTTTTTTTTTTTTTTGCCTGTCCCGTTTGGCTCTTTTGCCATCAGAATTATTGTCTAAAGGCAAAGAAAGATGCCCAACGGATTTACTTTACCAAATTGACCATCCCAGCCTTGCCATAATGGTCTATTTGAGTCACCTTTTATTGTTTATTTTATTTTCACTTGCTGAATACGGGACAGACTTGACTGGGGGAAAGAAGGGGAGAAAGAAAGAGGGAAAGAGAAACAGCTGAGAAGAGGGACGGGGGAGAAGGGCAAAAAACAAAAACCAACAGAATGGGCAGAAAAAAAAAAGAAAGAAAAAGAAAATGCATATATCGATCACCTGTTGAGAAAGAAAAAGGAAAACAAGCAGAAGAGAACAAGAGTAATAGAATAAACAACATCATAATGATATATGGGAATATGACAGTAAATACTAAATATTAAACATTATTGTGCAGCACATAAGATCAACAGAACACAGTGTGCTTTGAGGTAGGAGCCAAAAAGGGTGTAGTTTGTGGGTGTGATCACCCGTGAGCATGGACGCGCTTGTTTTTTGTTTTTTTAAAAGGTTCCTTCATGTAATGATCTGCTAGAGGGTGTGGGGGGGCCACAGCCCCGTCCCCCAGGGCATGAAGCAGGTATGGAGGAGATCAAAACTCCAGACATCCAGAGGCCCTCAGAACACAAGAGACCAAGGAAGACCAACAGAGGGGCAGCCGCGCCACTGTCCCAGAAAGAGCTGAGGAGAGTCCCGGATGAGGGTTCACTCAGCAGCCGCGAAGCAGAAGCCAGGGGGAGTTGCAGTGACGCGCCCGTGTGCTCCGCCGGCAGCCAGCTGTGCCTGAGTGACCGAGCCCCAGGCCGAGAGGCCGGGGGCACCCCACCTCCGAAGTGGCCCGAGCGAGCCCCAGGCTCCAGGCCCCGACAAGCGGCCGCCAAGGAGTGAGCCGGTGTGTACCTGGACGCCCATCCCCAGACACAAAGAACCACCAACGCACCGATGTCTGAGGGAGTCCGCCACTGGCAGGGGAAGTGGTGGTGGGGGGAGATAGGCCTCCAAACCTTGGAGGGCCTGAGATGTCCTCAGAGAGGTGGCGTCTGATACCCAACCTGACATATAGACACAGACATACAGGCACACACAGATACAAACATCCATTCCCACCCTCATGCTCTCATATGCACTTACTCCACACTCAACCAACGTGGAGACAGACATAAAGAGACGCTGTACACACGATCACACTCCCCAAGCGTACTCTACGAACCGGGTCTAGGTACCCTTGCCCCTGGAGGGGGGAACTGCACCCAGACCCAGGTGGTGTTACCCTTTTCCACAGAGCTCAGGACAGTCCACCCAACCCAGAACCTCACGCCCATCCCGGACCCACCCAGGGGCAGCCAGGCTACCAGGTCAGTAACCCACGTCCGTCAGCACAGACCCTCCCCTAGCCCCGCTGCACGCAGCCACGAGGAAACAGTCACCCGAGAGCCAACAGAGCCCCTAACCGGACATGACCGCTACCCCGGATTGAGCCCCCCAAGGAAGATGCCTCTGGGGAACCCCCTCACGCCCTAGGCCTGTCCCTACCCCCACACCAATCACAACAGTGAAGGCGGGACCAAACTATGACCCCCCACCCCCACTAGGTGATGGAGCTGATCAAAGGAGCCCAGAGCAATTGATCTGATGTGGTGGCAGAGGCTGTATCAAGACTAATGTAATCTAATAGATAATTTCTATATTGGTTAGAATTAAGATTATTTTTATTTTTCCAGTTCATGAGGACAGTTTTCTTGGCTATGCATAGGGCAGTGAAAACCATATGGGCTATATTCTTTTCTGAAGTGACATTATCTAAGCTGCCCAACAAACACACTAAGGGGGAAGTTGGAATGTTACATTTCAGACACTTCGATAAGTCTTCACATATCTCGCGCCAAAACTTCTGAACTGGTGGACAGAACCAAAGAGCGTGGATATAATTGTCCGGTGAATTGGTTTGGCAGTGTGAGCAGTTGTTGGTAGACGTAAAGCCCATCTTGAACATCCGATGACCTGTATAGTGCACTCTAAGTAATATTTTGTATTGAATTAATTGAAGACTGGGATTTCTGATTAGATGAAAGGTTTTTAAGCAAGTCTGAGACCAGAAGTTTAGGTCTAAGTTAACTGATAAATCCGCTTCCCATTTTGCAATAGGAAGTGATATTGATTCATCTGTTTTAGAAAGCATTCTATATATTTTGGATAGTAATTTGGGGGTTTTAAGAGTAAGAAATTGAACCACACTTGGTGGTGTTTGTAGTTCAACTTGACCGGGTTAAAATTTCTTTTTTACTATGGATTTAATTTGTTGATATTCTAAAAATCTTTTCTTGTTGATCCCATATTGTGTAACTAGTCCGTCAAATGAAATAAATTCTGTTCCTTCTAGTATATGTTCTAAATATTTGATTCCTTTACCACTCCAATCTGAAAAGTTTAGAGTGTGCATCCCTGTCTGGTGCCCCTCAAGAGACAGAAGCTGGAGGATGTCTGGTCATTTGTTCTGACACAAGCTGTTGGGGAATTATATAATATTTTAACCAGTTTATGAAAGAGGATCCAAAACCAAATTTGTGTAAAGTTGCAAAAAGAAATTTCCAGTTAACTCTGTCAAATGCTTTTTCTGCGTCTAAAGAGAATATTGTAGTTTCTAGGTTTTTACTGTATGAGTAGTCTATCAAATTAAGTAATCTGCGTGTATTTGTTGATGAGTGCCTACCTTTTATGAAACCAGTTTGGTCAGGATGAATTAAGAGGGGGGTTATTTTCTCCAGTCTCTTTGAGAGAGCTTTGCAGATTATTTTAAGGTCTACATTTATAAGGGATATTGGACGATAGCTTGAGGGATATACAGGGTCTTTGCCTGGTTTTAGCAGGAGATTAATGTTTGCAGAATTCATATTTGATGGAAGTCTGCCCTTTTCTTTGATTTCCAACAACGTTCTGTAGAAAAATTCTTTGTAGAATTCTGCAGGAAAGCCGTCTGGACCTGGAGCCTTATTATTGGGCATACTTATCAGGGCTTCCTGGAGTTCACCTGGTGTCAGTGGTGAATCCAGTGCCATTGCTTGAGTGTCTAATAATTTTGGAAGAGTTATGTTGTCCAAAAACTGATCAATTTCTTTTTTAGATGGGTTTATTTGTGGTGAATACAACGTTTTATAGAAATCCCTGAAAATGTTGTTTATTTGTATCGGTTCATATATTGTGTTCCCAGATAAATCTTGAACAGCACATATAGTTGTTTTTTCTTTATTTATTTTTAGCTGGTTTGCTAGAAATTGACCAGATTTATTACCATGTTCATAATAAGCTCTCTGCCCTTTACCAATCCAACCACGGGCCCATCCATCTGGCCCATCAAGACTCACTCTCATTTCATCAGTCCATAAAACCTTAGAAAAATCAGTCTTGAGATGTTTCTTGGCTCAGTCTTGACGTTTCAGCTTGTGTGTCTTGTTCAGTGGTGGTCGTCTTTCAGCCTTTCTTACCTTGGCCATGTCTCTGAGTATTGCACACCTTGTGCTTTTGGGCACTCCAGTGATGTTGCAGCTCTGAAATATGGCCAAACTGGTGGCAAGTGGCATCTTGGCAACTGCACGCTTGACTTTTCTCAGTTCATGGGCAGTTATTTTGCGCCTTGGTTTTTCCACACCAAGGCGCAAAATAAATTTTTAATATTTTGAAAACATGAATCCCATTCAACTGAAGATATGTCCAATGCCATGTCCTGGGCCCAGTAGCCCTTAACTTTAAGGAGAGGGTCAGCTGACCGTTCTTGCAATAAGTGATAAATCTTAGAGGTAATGCCTTTACCCAAGGGTGATCTTGAGAGCAGGACTTCCACAGGGCTGCCCACAGGACAACTCAAAGGGGTTCCCAGCCACTTCGATAATGAACTATGTATTTGGACATATCTCCAGAATTGATTACGCTGCAACTTATATAACTCTACAATTTTATCAAAGCTTAAAAAACATTTAGTCCCACAGTCAAATAAATCTGATACATTAAGGATGCCTGCTTTACGGCACTGTAACCAGTCAACCGATGTCCCTCCAATTAAAATTATTTTATTACTCCATAAGGTTGCCGAAGGTGATTTAATAAAGTCCCAGCGACCTGCCCTATGTAATTTAAACCACAATGTCTTTGCAATTATAGGATGGGTAGTTTTATGACTGGTATCAAACAAGCAAAATCCTGTTTAGCCATGGCTCATCGAGGTCGGGGGGTTTTAGCAATTTTATTCGATAACTTTCCTGGGGATCTTGTACTACAACGGACTGACTTGAATGGTCATTGGTTGATTGCTGTAATGAGAGTTGAAAGTTTGTTTTTCATTTTAGTCAACGTTTATTGATATAATAATGAAAGTCAAAATAAAATTATGTTAGAAGATTTAACTCTAAATATTTTTGAACGTAAAGGTCGATACCCTACGGAATACATTTTAATGGGTGGTGATTGGAATATGACTCCTGATGAATGGACTGATAGATGGCCCTCAAGGACAGGTAGACCACAAAAAAATAACCTAATTATAGATTTTTTGATAAATAACAACTTGACAGATATTTGGAGAGTAAGAAATCCAGGAATTAAGAGCTTTTCCTGGTTTAAACCAAATGGAGCTTGTAAATCTAGAATAGACTATTGGCTAGGAAGTGACATCATTCTTAAATGGTAAATGGTAAATGGCCTGCATTTGTATAGCGCTTTTCTAGTCCATAGGACCCCAAAGCGCTTTACACTACATTCAGTCATTCACCCATTCACACACACATTCACACATTCTTAGCCACACTGTAAAAGTTGTGATGTCAAATGCACCTCTATCTGATCATTGCTTTATTGAACTGTGCTTAGAATCGGAAATTAGACAATCAAATAAAAGAACTTATTGGAAGTTCAATGCCAAACTTTTACAAAATGAAGACTACTGCAACATAGTCAAAAAAATTATAAAAGATAGTATGGCTGATCATCTAATTGTAGGATATATCAGTAAATGGGAATTCATTAAATTCAAAATTAGAGATTTTAGTATTCAATTCAGTAAAAACATAAGTCAAAAGCAAAGAGAATATGAATGTAAATTATTCCAAGAAATTACTTATTGCTGTAGTAAAGATGATCTAAATACCCAAGAAAGGAGTAAACTTATGGAGTTGCAAACTAAATTAGATCAGCTCTACCTAAATAAAGCAGAAGGAGCTTCTGTGTGTTCACGGGCCAAGTGGATTGAGGAGGGGGGAAAAAATTCCTCATATTTTTTTAATTTAGAAAAGAGCAGACAGAAAAGAAACTTTATATCTTCTCTGTTAATTGATGGCATTGAATATGACGACCCTAAAATTTTGGAGAATGAAACTTCTACATTCTATTCCAATTTATGCTCCTCACAGTTCTCCCAAGCAGATTGTGATGTCTTTTTTGATCAAATAGATAATCTGATCCCTAAAATTGATGAATCATTTAAGGAATTTTGTGAATCTGACTTTAGAATTGAAGAGTTAGATGCATCTGTTAAGAAAATGGCACTTAATAAATCCCCTGGTCCAGATGGGCTTACAGTTAATTTCTTCCAATTTTTTTGGGAAGACTTACGGGGAATTTTATTCAAAGCTATACTGGCCAGTATTGAAAAGGGAGAATTGATGTCTAGCATGAAACAAGGATTAATTACATTAATTCCTAAACCAAACAAAGATAAACGACAATTGGATAACTTAAGGCCCATAACTTTATTAAATACAGATTATAAAATTTTCTCTAGCTCAATTGCAACAAGGCTCAAACAAGGGGTTTCAAGTATAATTAGTGAGACACAATCAGGGTTTTTGAAAGACAGGAACATTCATAATAATATCAGATTGGTTTTAGACTTACTGGACTACAATGATCTAATTAGTGATGACAGTTTTATTCTTTTCTTGGACTTTTATAAAGCTTTCGATTCAGTAGAACATCCTTTTATTTTAGAAACACTAACTCGATTTGGATTTGGGGATAAATTTAGGAAGATAATAGATATACTGTATAATGATATAAATAGCTCTGTGTCATTAGGCTATGGTACTGGTAAAAGATTTAGCGTCAAAAGAGGAATTAGGCAAGGGTGTGGAAGCTCTCCGTTGTTGTTCATAATGGTTGTGGAGATGCTCGCAATTCTAATTAAAAACAGCAGCGTTGCCGGAATTGAGATTATGGATAATTTTTTAATAATTAGTCAACTTGCGGATGACACTACTCTTTTGTTAAAAAATGAACATCAGATTCCCCTGGTAAAACAAATAATCACTACATTCTCAAAAGCTTCAGGCTTAAAGTTAAATTTAAATAAATGTGAACTATTGGCATTAAAGGAGTGTAATTCACAATTACTGTACGATATAAAGGTGAAGAAGGAGGTAAAATATTTGGGCATCACAATTTCAAAAGATCACAAAGTCTTAGAAAAAGTAAATATTTTAGATAATGTTGACAAATGTAAGACAATCTTAAATAAGTGGTTGCAAAGAGACATCACAATTTTTGGAAGAATATTATTAACCAAAATGGATAGTTTATCTAGATTTATATATCCAGCTTACTCTTTATCAATATCGAATAAAGTTATTAAAACAATTAATAGCTTGAATTTTAATTTTATTTGGAGGAATAAGTGCCATTATATATCTAAAGATGATTTGGTTAAACCATACATTGAAGGCGGTGGAAACGCAATTGATTTTGATATAATGAATGGTGTTTTGAAACTTAAATGGTTAAAATCCTTCCTAAATAATCCACACTCCATTTGGTTTTTTATACCAAGTAAGGTCTTTAACACACTGGGGGGTATTGACTTTCTCCTAAAGTGTGACTTTGAAATTACTAAGCTACCTGCTAAACTCTCTGAATTCCATAAACCGGTCCTTCTTTATTGGAAAATGTTATTTAAACATAATTTCACTCCACATAATAGCCCAATTTGGAACAATAGATATATACTGATGAACAGAAAATCTATTTTTATTCAAGATTGGTTATCAAAAGGTGTTTGGGCAATTGCCCATTTTGTAGATGAGGAAGGACATGTTCTAGGACATCAAGATTTTTGCCAAAAGTTTAATATCCAATGTTCTAAAAGTAAATTTAATCGGGTTATAAAATCCATTCCATTGTCACTTAAAAACATAGTTGTAAATGATATAATATATTCTGACATCTCCCCCGAGTTAAGGCAATTATATATAGATGGTATTCGATTTTGTGATGTTAAATGCAATAATAAGTTTCTTAGATCTTCATTAAGGAGTCTTTATTCTCCAAATTTACTTAGACGTAATTACATATTAAAAGATTTCCAAAGGGAAGAAATTGAAAAAATAAGAACTGATTATATCACCTTCCCTATCCCTCCTAAAGGGAAAGAAGTCCAATTTAAAATCTTGAATAAAATTTACCCGACAAATAGACTCCTTAGTGATAGATTCAAAATAGAAACGGGTAATTGTGTATTTTGTGAAACAGAAGAGGAGGATTTGGACCATCTATTCTTTTTGTGCAATTTCATACAAATATTTTGGTTGGATTTTCATACCTGGCTTTATTCCAGTGGGATTCAAATTACCCCATTTACCTTAAATATGATAATGTTTGGAGTGTTTTTGAAAGAAAAGAAAGCTAATTATGGTGTTAATGTGTTATTAATCCTGTGCAAGCAATTTATACATAAATGTCGCTTTTTTAAGACTAAACCAACACTAGCTTACTGGAAAAACGACTTAAACCTGTTGGTTAAATCTTTGACCTTAGTTAAAAAGAAAAAGGCTGTTTTTTTTGTTTCCTTTATGGAAGATTTTGATTTAGTGAGTTAATAATCTGTTAAATTATGTGACCCCATCTTTATATTTTCTTTTCACTATGTATGAAAGTTGCTAATATATAAGAAATGTCTATTCTCTGAATCTGTAATATATGGTGCATTTTGTTTGTATGTTTATATTACTAATAAAAAAAAATTTTTTTTAAAAAAGCCTTCTTTTTAAAGGAAGCGTAAGAAATTGTCCTCCCCCTTAAGAGACTGCACGCTTGAAGTACGCGTGTGATTTTGAGTGCGATTACGTCGCCGCCACGCGACGACGGCTGTCCCAATTCGAAGTGTACTTCAAATTTTTTATTAAAATTGGAACAATACAGTCACAAACAACATAACACAATATAGTGCAAATGAACTCTCGTGGAGGATAAATAAAAAAAGAACACAGTCAATACAACAAAACTAACAGCAAGGATATGGGGGGAGGGGGCTAGACGAAAATTCACAGTATTAACGGGGAAGAATTAAAAAAGAGCACAGGTTGATACACAATAGAGGTAATGATCAAAACAGTAGCAAATGGGAAATGTCATCATAGATTGTGGCAAATCTGCTTGACTTCAGTTTTTTAAGTGACATGAAATAATGTTTGAAGTCATTGATGAACCATGTAAAGGATGGTTTTCTATTCCTCCATTTACAACAATGTATATGGTATTTACCTAACAGGATGACAATGTTGATCACAGTAGAGACAGATGGATGTTGTTTAGCCATATAGAAAATAATATCAGAAATATTAAACTGGGGAATATCGTTGCATACTCCAAAGCTGTGTCCCAAAACGTCGGCTGCATCCTCCGGAGGCCGCATTTGAAGGCCGATTACGTCACAGCCAGGCGACAAAGGCTGTCCCAATTTGTCGACTCCTTCAAATCCGGCCGACAAATGCGTCTGTCACTACCCGATCCGTACCGGAAACCCGATCGGTATCCTGCATGCGCAAATCTTACGTCACTTCCTCTCTTTGCCAACATTGCGACATTCAATATATTTGGCGTTCCAAGATGGCCGAGTAAGTACACGCTTACTGCCGAGCTTAGCAAATGTAACCTTATAATACGGTAGCAACACTGTGTCAACTCAGACCTTAGAAGCTTTTACGGTATTTAAGCCAGAAAAGGACTGATTTTGATCAATTAAGAGACAAAATGTCACAGCGTGACAATAAAAGACCCTCGTCTAGCTCCAAGACGAAGCTACTGCTAAAGGCTAATGCTAGCCAAACAACCGGGTCGGTAAACCTTGACAACTGCCATGACTATACGGCTCTTTCACTACCTCTCCCAATAACTAAGGACGTAATGGACGAGTTTCCACCTCTACCCGTCTCACCCAGCCAGTCTCCGGCGCCAAAGAAAGCGATGCATTCAAAGGGAGATAGCGTGGATATTGTTGAAACTCTATCAAAGCTAATAAACGAAAGAATGGATAACCTTCCACTACAGATTGACGGGATCAGAAAAACTGTGGACTTTGCATGTGAAGAGATAAAAGATGTCAAATGCAGAGTGGGCACGTTGGAGCAGAAAATCTCCAAAGAGGAAGAGCGTATGGATAAAAACCAGCAAAGAATCACAGATCTCGAGCGATATTCCAGACGGTGGAACCTCAGGCTGTTTGGTGTCAAAGAAGAGCAACAGGAGGATACATGGAAAGTTGCTGTTGAGATTTGTCAGGCTGCATTGCCTGAATGTAAAAACCAACTTTATGACACCATTGACACCGTACATCGGGTCGGCTCCAAACGCCCAAACAACACCAGTCCCAGACCTATTATCATCCAGTTCATCTCCCGCAGAACCAGAGATAGCCTGTGGAAAGCAGCCAAGACATCTCCATTCTTAAAGGAAAACCAGGACTTGAAGTTTGCTGAGGACCTTTCCAGAGAAGAGAGGGAGCGCCGGAGCAAGTTGTGGCCCATTATCGAGAAGGCTCGCAGAGAAAATAAAAAGGCCTATTACGTCGGATGCCGGGGTTTTGTTAATGGGACAGAAGTTTTCCCATCTTCAGAATGAGAGGTGAATATGGGGGAAGCTAAGGAATAGAAAAGACCCTACAATGTTGCACAGTTGCTTGGACTTGGTTGGCTGTTTTTCATTGATCCTTCTGGTGTTTTGGATCATTAAGTCTATGCCTCATTTATAGTGTGAGGACAAGTTTCAGCACCTGAGTTGTATCCTAAAAAATATTTCGTGTATTTCTGCCGAGTTATTTTCATCCTTGCAATGCTCGGTCCCTTAGTGAGGTTTATTTTTTGTTAAGCACATAATATTGGTTCTTTAAATTTCTAGCTGTTTATTTTTTGTTTTCTTAATTGTCATTTTCTATTGTTTCCCTAAATGCCAGGGGGTTGAGACAGATCTGTAAACGTAAAGCCTTATTTTTGTTTGCTAAGAAATATAAAAGTCATTTTTGTTTTTTCCAAGAAAGCCATTCTGTATCTGCTGATGTGAACTTCTGGAAGTCTCAGTGGGGTAACGATGTTTGGTATTCGCACGGCACAGAGAGGTCAGCTGGGGTCACAACTCTCAAAGGTAGCTTCGAAGGTATTGTTCTACATTCAGATTGTGACTCTTTGGGTAATTAAATTTGTCTGGTAGTAGAATACAATCACTCCATTTTCATAATTGTCAATTTATATGGCTATAATACCAAACCTGAAAATGATAATTTAATTGACTCTTTAGATACAAGGATTAGTTTTTGGCTCTCTAAATATCCCAGTTCAAACTTAATAATTGGAGGAGATTTTAATGTTTCACTAAATGACACTATAGATAGATGGCCACCAGCACAACATTTTAGGAATAATTTGAGATTGGAAACATTTATGGATAAATTTAATGTAACTGATATTTGGAGAGACAAATTTCCTGATGATATATCATTTACCTGGAGTAACCGTTCTGGTTCAAGGAAATCGCGTATTGATTTCTGGTTAATATCAAGTAGTCTATCAAAGAACAGTGTCACGGTCAATATCCTTACAATTCCACTTACGGATCATAGAGCAATATATATTAACCTGCAACTCTTTCCTACTATTGCAATTAATAGATCCTCATATTGGAAATTAAATAACTCGCTTTTGAGCCATACAATTGTAAAATCTGAAATTACACGACTGTTAAAACACTTTATACACAAGGCTAATATTGAGAATTCCTATAGCACAAACTGGGAAATTTTTAAATTTGAGACGAGTAAAATGTTGAGACAGTATGGGGCAAAAATAGCTAAGTCAAGGGCAGCAGAAGAAGAAAATCTAATTGTTCAAATTTCCGCAATATATCAACTCCCACCAGACGAGGTCTCGGAGGAGGATAGATTACATCTTAGGTCCTTTCAATCTAAACTGGATGAGATTTACCGCCAGAAAGCTGAAGGAGCTTTCGTTCGTTCAAGAAAAAGATGGATAGAGGAGGGAGAGCAGAATTCTGCTTATTTTTTCCGCTTAGAAAAACATAGATCTAAAACCAATACTATTCATAAATTGAATATAAATGGTACGGTCAGTGATGATGCAAAAATTATCTCTCAATTTTGTTGTAATTTCTACTCAAAGTTGTATGAATCCAATTATAACGCAAAGGTTGCTACCCAATTTATTGACTCTGTAAACAATGTTGAAATGATTAAAAGTGCTGATAGGCTTTTTTGTGACAGTCCAATTACTGAAAAAGAGATATTGACATCTATTGAATTTCTTAAAAACAACAAATCTCCAGGCACAGATGGGCTGGTGGCTGAATTCTATAAATCATTTTCTTCTCAGCTTGCACCCTTTTTGTTGCAGGTTTATAATGAAAGTATTGAAAGGGGCACTCTTCCTCCCAGCCTTACTCAAGGACTTATTACTTTAATTCCCAAACCTAAGAAGGACCTACTTTTTATAGACAACTGGAGACCAATAAGCCTCCTAAATAATGATTATAAAATATTAGCTCTATTGCTAGCTAGAAGAATTAAATATATTTTGGACGATATTGTAGACGAGACACAGTCTGGTTTTATGACAAACAGGCACATCTCCAATAATATTAGACTCGTCTTGGATATTCTGGACTACTCAGCATTAATATCGGATGACTCATTTATCCTTCTCCTGGACTTCTATAAAGCCTTTGACTCAATTGAGCATGAATTTATATTTCTTACACTTCAGAAATTTGGTTTTGGTGATATCTTCTGCAAAGCTATCAAAACTCTGTATTCCAATGCTAATAGTTCTATTAGAATGAAAAATGGCACCACTTCTCGTTTTAGAATAGAATAGAATAGAATAGAATGCCTTTATTGTCACTATACAGTTGTACAATGAGATACAGAGCATCTCCTACTCAGTGTAAACATGCTGGGGGGGGTACAGTTCTGCAGCGCTATGTACATATGGACAGTATTAACAAAGGGAAAAACATATATATATATAAAATGTACAATATACAAGACGTAAGTAATATGTAATAAATAGTGTTACGTATATACAGTTGAGTTATTGCACATAGAATTGGTATTGCACAGTGGTGGTCCATAGAGGAAGTGGGAAGTGGGGGGGCTGTGTTATCTGTGCATGTGTGAGTTCAGGGTGGTTATCGCTTTGGGGAAGAAACTGTTTTTGAGTCTGTGGGTTTTTGTGTTGATGCACCTGTAGCGCTTCCCTGAGGGAAGCAGGCTGAACATGTTGAAGCCAGGGTGGGAGCTGTCCTTGATAATGTTTGCTGCTCTGGTGAGGCAGCGGGAGGAATAAATGTCCATCAGGGAGGGGAGAGGGCAGCCGATGATCTTTTGTGCTGTCTTGACCACACTCTGAAGCCTCACTCTATCTGCTTTGGTGCAGCTGCCGTACCATACCGTGATGCAGTAGGTTAGCAGGCTCTCAATGGACGAGCGGTAGAAGGTCAGCAGCAGGTTGGAGTTCAGCTTGTACTTCCTGAGGACTCTCAGGAAGTGCAGCCGCTGTTGGGCCTTCTTGATGACCGCTGAGATGTTTCCTGTCCAGGAGATGTCAGCAGAGATGAGGACACCAAGGAACCGGAAGGTGTGGACCCTCTCCACACACTCCCCGTTGATGTCGAGGGGGGCCAAGTCGGTGCTGTGTCTCCTGAAGTCAACAATGAGCTCTTTGGTTTTCTTAGTGTTCAGTGCCAGGTTGTTTTCTGAACACCATGCTGCCAGCTTCAGGACTTCCTCTCTGTACTCTGCCTCGTCTCCCTTTGAGATGAGTCCGACTACCGTGGTGTCATCAGCAAACTTGATGATGAGAGTGTTGTTGTGGGTCGAACTGCAGTCGTGGGTGTAGAGAGAATACAACAGGGGGCTCAGCACACAGCCCTGTGGGGAGCCGGTGCTCAGTGTGCGAGTGGAGGAGAGATGAGGGCCGAGTCTTACAGTCTGGGGCCGGTTTGTGAGGAAATCCTTTATCCAGGCACATGTGAGAGGAGGGAGGCCAAGAGTGACCAGTTTGGTGATGAGGATGTCCGGGATGATTGTATTAAAGGCTGAGCTGTAGTCCACAAAGAGCATTCGGACGTAGCTTTGCCGCTGCTCTAGGTGACTCAGCACAGCGTGGAGGGCTGGTGGGGGTCGAATTCTGGGGGGAGGTAATCCTTGATGTGCTGAAGGACTAGTCTCTCAAAGCATTTCATTTTAGTCTTAATCAAGGTGTACGCCAAGGTTGCCCGATTAGCCCTTATCTTTTTTTACTTTGCACCCAAATTCTTGCCTCTCATATTTTGAATAGCCCTGTGAAGGGTATAAACATAGCAGACAGAGAGATTGTCATCAGTCAATTGGCAGATG
Source organism: Maylandia zebra (assembly GCF_041146795.1). Lineage (NCBI taxonomy): Eukaryota > Metazoa > Chordata > Actinopteri > Cichliformes > Cichlidae > Maylandia > Maylandia zebra. The sequence goes on from NC_135187.1 coordinate 26,382,865, forward strand.
ATACCACAATTTTTCTTAAAAATGCCAGCCAAGTGCCAATTGCTTTACGTGTAATAGAGGATTTGTCAAAAGGGTCTGGATTGGTCCTAAACTTAAATAAATGTCAATTATTACCTGTCAAAGAGTGTAATGTTCAGAGTATTTGTAATATAACAGTTAAAAATGAAGCAACATATTTAGGTCTGATTATCTGCAAAGATCCAAAAGACAGAATTTTACTAAATTTTCCCCCAATTATTAAAAAATCTCAAACCAAATTAAATCAATGGTTGCAGAGAGATTTAAGTTTAAGAGGAAGGGTATTGCTCTCAAAAGCAGAAGGTCTGTCTCGACTGACTTATGCAGCAATTTTGCTGCATGTGGACGGCAAAACTTGTAAGGATATTGACCGAATGCTCTTCAACTTCCTTTGGAAAAACCGGACACATTACATCAGAAAAAGTGTATTGATGAATGACTATGAACACGGTGGTCTCAGTGTTTTGGATTTTACTACTCTAAACAATACATTTAAGATTAATTGGGCTAAACATTTTCTTAAAAATCCGGTATCCATTTGGAATTTTATTCCTCACTACATTTTCTCTAAGTTTGGTGGTCTAAGTTTTATCTTAGGTTGTGATTATAATATAGATAAGCTTCCAGAAAAGCTCTTGATGTTTCACAAACAAGTTCTATTAGCTTGGTCCCTTATATATAAACACAACTTTACACCCCATACGTATTCAATTTGGAATAATAGGAACATAGTGTATAAAAATAAATCATTATTTTTTTCTAGGTGGGTTGAGAAACGGATTGTTTTAGTGAATCAGCTGTTTAATCCTAATGGGCAGCTTATGTCCTATTCAGAATTCTTAAACACCTATACATTTCCAGCCACACCCAAAGAATATGCCATATTATTTGATGCAATACCTACGGGTATTATAATGCTTTTTAAAGGTATTCAACCTTGCATATCATCTGTTTCTCTCCCCAACCCTTTAGATTCACACATAGGAAGAATCTGTCTAACAAACCACAGTAAAAGTAATAAGAATATCCGTGCTTTGTTCCAGACAGAATCTCTAACTATCCCACATGTGGTCTCTTATTGGAATTTCTTTGTCAGTGACATTAACTGGAAAAGAGTATGGGCAATTCCTAACAAGTATCTGGTAACGAATAAAGTGAAGGAAGTCTCATTTAAAATACTGCATAAATTTTATCCTGCTAATCATTACATGACGAAGTTCAAAAGGGACATAAATGTGAACTGTGGATTTTGTGGAAGCCATCCTGAGACTGTGCAACACCTCTTCTGGATCTGTTCATACGCTAGAACATTTTGGAAAGACTTCAGTAGATTCATTGCTGGACATCTCTATAAAGACTTTACTGTGAAATGGGAAAATGTTGTATTTTGTTTCTTTCAAAGGCAAAAAAAAGAAGATGTTTACTTTATAATAAACTTGTTAGTTATCTTAGCTAAATTTTATTTTCACAAATGCAAATACAGTAACAAAAAACCTAATTTTAAAGATTACTATAATGATGTTTTATGTTACATAAAATTGATTAGTGGATCACTTAACAAAAAGGCTATGAAAACTATTACTATTTGTAGTAATTACAAATTATTTGAATGTTTGTAATTCTTTGTATTACACCCCCTGGCATATGTTAATTTTGTTCTGATTGTATAGTATACATGTTCTGTATACTGTTTCTTAATAAAGTTTAATATTTAAAAAAAAAAAAAAAAAAAAAAAAAAAAGGATGGGTAGAGAATGATGACGTTTAAATCTACGTGTAATTTCTAGCAAAACAGGATGAGGCTGCGCCTGCACTCTGCCCTTCAAAATAACGGTTCCTAACTTACATAAAAGGTTTAAGAGACAATAGGACGTAAATAAAGACAAAAAGTGTTAAAATAATCTTTACAGTCCGTAAACTTTATTTAAAAAACCTAGCGAAAAATGTTTAGTGCGTTTCTCCCGGGGCACATGCATGCATATATATTATTGTATTTATATGAATATAACAGACGCTTTTCCTGGGAGCATTTTATCCTTGCGGGTAGTGAACTCTGTGGCGGAAGTGCTGCCTGTGAGTGTCGTGGTCAACCTGTCTGTGTGAATCCGGTAACAACAATCGATGGACTTCAGCTGCTCGCCGCTAACTCTGCGCTTTATTTAACAGCAGTGTCGAATCATCGGCGGTTCTGATGTTTAGGCTCCTCTTCTCTGCTTCCCTGCGTTGAGTCCAATATGGCGGGTGTGTTTTTTAAGAGATCGCGGTGAGTAGAGCTAACGGTATTGCTAACGTGTTAGCAACTTGTTAGCATTAGCAGACTGCTCAATACAAAGAAAATCACGTTGTAAGCCGCTTAAAGTGTGTGATATTAGCTCTTTTTTAAGTTATTGATGGGTTATTAATGATCAGCTGAGTGAAATATTGCTGTGTCTGTGTTAATGAATCTGCTCATTACTCATTTATTGATTAGGTTTGTTGCTGTTTTATTGGATGATTAACTTTATCATCCAATCAAATAGTAATTAGGCTGTGTACTCTTATATTAAATACACTGAACTGTGATCATCTGCACTCTGATTATCGATTAGCAAAGTGACATATGTTTGATTTTTCAGCTCTCAATAGCGTGGAGCCTTAAGGCTTTGATCAATGTGAGCATCATGGTAAAAGACTGACTACAGCTTGGACTGATAGCACTCGGCCACGAATCATAATTTTTCAATAACCGGTCAGGAAGCGGACAGCGTGGCGACGGCGTTGTGGTGCTGGGGCAGCAGACTGATGGAGGGTGACTGTCGGATCCCTGTCGCCTGCTGCCGCCCACGCGTCCTTGTACTGCATGCCCTGTTCTGGGGTCTTGTGTCACTCAGGTAAGTTCAGAGGTCATCCAAACCTGCAGGCAGCACTGTGGTAAAGTCATATGACTTTCAAAAATGTTCATGTGTTCAGGGTGTTCGGATCAGCTCTGCTGAATGAGGAGAAATCTATAGGAACAGTTACAGGTATGTCTCAAACTCTTGTCATCTGTTTTTAGAGCTATGTTTTGTTAGCTTGCTTTAAAAAAAAATGCAGTTATTGTTCTTTCTGTATTAAAGTCAAGTCCATAATTATTCATTCCCCGGGCAAATTCTGACTTAAAGTTACTGTTATTCAACCAGCATGTGTTTTTTTTTTTTTTTTCTTTTACCAGAAATGACACAGGCTTCTCCTAAAATATTAAAATATAATAAGACGACATACAAGTGGCATCATTGTAGAAAAAAAATATTTCTCAGCTTTTATTTAAAAGTGTTGCGTCTAAAATTATTCATACCCTTCACAACTGTCACAGTCTCTGGGAAAATCCAAAGTTCTATACTATTCCAAATAGTCCAAGCACTTATAAAGCATCATAATTACCCTGATTAATTGGGAATAGATGTTTTAATCAACTCAACAGGTGAAAAACAGCAGCTCTCTGCAGTTGGCTTGTGGATAGTCATTGCTAAGACAAAGGAGCTCAGTAAGGACCAGCGGCTGTGCATTGTGGCTGCTCACAAGGCAGGAAAGGGCTACAAGGCCATATATAAATGTTTTCAAGTTCCAGTGGCTACAGTATAAATTATTATTAAAAAATACAAGATGTTCTGCACTGTGGAAAATCACAGAGGATATGGTCGGAAGCCAAGTGACACCTGTGCTGGCCAGGAGGATAGTGAGAGAGGTGAAAAAGAATCCAAGGCTCACTACCAAGCTCATCCTGGTGAATCTGTGCTCTGCTGGTGGTTGTTGATCAATGGTCATGAGAATTTGCATAATTATGATGAAGGAACTGACCCCCCAGCCCATTGTTCATTCAGTGGGCTGGCTTCAGTCATTATGCAAATGTACTGTTTATAAGATTGGGGAAACCTGCAGTCAGCTGAGACTGAAGAAGTCACTTGGATGAGTGACAAAACGTTTCTCCCACTGAAAACGCTACATCCAAATGAACAGAATCAACTTCTAGAGAGACCAAGGATAATGCCACTTCTCCAGAGAGGCATACAAAAGCCTGCATGGCTAAATGCTCATCTGGACAAAGAAGAAGACTTCTGGTCTTCTGTGTTAGATGAAACAAAAATTGGATTGTTTGGCCACAATGATGTTTCCTTAATTTGGTTTGTTTATTTGTTTGTTTGTTTTTAAAAAGATCAGAAGCCTTCAACCCTTAGAACCCCATCCCCGCTGTAAAACATGGACCTAATGCTTTAGAGCTCTTTTTCAGGCCATGTACCAGGCAACCTAATCCGGGGCTCTAGACTGCGACCAATTTGGTCAGACACAATTTCTCAATCGTGTGACAAAAAAAAAATCCTACATTGCAACAGTGCGACCAGCCGTTTGAGGGAAAAAAGATTCCGCACAAAGACGTAAAGACAGCGTGGACCATATGCATCAGAATCAGTGAGATGTCGGGTGAGAAAGCCGACATCTCACTGATTCTGATGTGCCAGGTCCGCGTTGTGTGTTATGTCTTTTTATGCACTAGACCAGGGGTTGGCAACCTTTCTGATGACGAGTGCCTTCTAAAATTTCCTCAGAAGTCAATGTGCCATATGATTGCATTAGCAATAAATTTTATAACACTCTATATGAACAGTTACACACTAGAATCTGGTAGTAATAATTATGGGCTTGACTGTATACCTCGCTGAGCTAACCAGAAATCCCATTTGTTCTATGTGTATCCCTAAATGGATTCCTCCTGCCTCTTCCTTCTTTGTTAACAGCATAAAGTGTGGCTTTAATTAAAGATTTCTTTTTTTTAAAGAACTGTTGAAGAACTCATTCTGTGGAAACAAAGTCATGTCATGTGACAGGTTCACTAGTTTTAATCCAACAGCAAAAATAATAATAATAATAATAATAATAATTTCACTTCCAGGTACACACACAAAGTATATGCAGCCAATAACATATTGTTGTTGTCCTGGCAGCAGTTAAGCCTGAGGCCGCCCCCTGCTGGCTGTTGGAGGAGTTTGTGGTGACGGAGGCGTGCGTGCGCTGCAGCGACTTCAATACTGTGAGTCATTTCAGTCCCACATAGGGCAGCGTCAACTCTCAGGTCACCACTGTTCAGAAATCAGCTGATCAAGTCATCGGACAGGCAGATGAAGTTATCTGGCAGATGGTCATGTGTTTTGTTTTGTTTTTTTGTGGGGTTTTTTGTTTTGTTTCAATTATTTATTTATTTATTTTATTTTATTTTAAAATACATTTTTATTTATTTATTTTTTAAATAGTTACCTAAAGCCCTTTTTCCATTAGTACTTACCTGATTGGCTGCTCAGTGGCATCATGAGTCAGGAGAGTCTTAGGCTACGTTCACACTGCAGGCAAAAGCGCATCAAATCTGACTTTTTTGACTCTATGCGACCCATATCCGATCATAGTATGACATTGTGAACAGCACAAATCCGATATTTTCAAATCCGATCTGGGTCACTTTCGTATGTGTACTGTATTTGATGTTTTAGAAAGCGACTGCTGTTTGAATGAATGAATGAATGAATGAATCAAGGCTTTATTGGCCACATGCAGGTTGCCCCGCAGTGGAATAGACCCCCCCCCCCGACTTGCACACACAACACAGACATCACATGGGAATACAGGTCGGAGATCGGCAGCGTTACAGAAAAACACTGAAAAAGTACACAACAATGGGAAAGTAGAAGAGGAAAAAGAGACCTCTACTCATGCTGGGCTCCTATTTCTCCTAATTCTCCGATAAGCCAGGCCCAAGCCAGGTCCGATCAGCAAGAACCCTGTTATCATGGTTCCGAATAGGTAGATATCTTCAGCGTCCTTGATCGACAGTCCCGCCAGGCACACGACCCTCCATTTCTGCCACCCGTCCATCGTGTATCCGGCACGGAAAGTCCCTCCAGGGCATGAGTCGTTTGGTACCGGGCCGCGAGAGTTGAGGCTCAGGTGTGAAATGTATGGTTTTCAGGGTTTTTATCGATTTTCAGCGTTATGTTGTTATCGTTTTTATCGTTTTTATCGTTTTTATCGTTTACTCGGTTTTCCTTGGTCTTTTCACGTGTGCTATGAATAAATTTTCTTTTTTTCGGTACCGGTACTAGTTATATTTTGTTGTATTTATCCGCGACACCTTAAAGGCCGGTCCGTGAAAATATTGTCGGGCATAAACCGGTCCGTGGCGCAAAAAAGGTTGGGGACCGCTGCTCTTAATTGTTGTGACACATGTTCGAAATGCAGAGAGGTGCGCTCGATTTGCCACACGGAGCAGCGCGAGGGTAAAGCACGAGGGAGGGGCTAATAATCGGCTCAGTCATTTTTAGTGATCGTTGAAAGCCCAGATCGTAATCGAGATTAAAATTCGATTAATTGAGCAGCCCTATCTGACAGAAATCTGCAACTATTCTTTGAAGCACCGCTCCTCTCTAAAACAGCAACAAGGACAATTATTAGGCCATGTGTAAATAACAAAATTACGTTTCCCAATTTTCCTTCAAGTTATAAAGTTAAGTCTGGAACAAGTCTTTATATTCAGGGCCATCAGTCAAACAATGCTGTTTGGTCTGGGTCTAAACGGAGCGCATTGTGTGTGACGTCTTTTTTTGCGCATGCGGGACGCTTGGAGGGTTCACACTAGAGCGCGTTTGCTGTCACATTTTATTTGTAGTGTGAAGGAGTGTGAGGATTTCATCAAAAAATCGGAATTAAGCATTAAGACCTGCAGTGTGAATGTAGCCTTATTCAAGAAAATCATACCAACCTCTTTTTGAAACCTGGCAATGAGAGAAATGTCTACAAAAAACGCTGTGCTCCCCTGAGTCTGATGAAAAGCCACAAACCAAGTAGCAGGCCTTGATGTCTACCTTTGTTGTAGTGTTCGTGTTACATATTAATTACATCACGGGAAGCGTGGACGCAATGCTATGTAGGGCTGCCACTATTAGTCGACTAGTCACGATTACGTCGACTATCAAAATCGTTTAATAGTCAACGCGTCTTTTGAAGCTTTGTAAGATCACAAAAGCCGCAGAAGTAGTAGGATTTAAGAGTGTAATAACGGATTGAAACAGAAGATGACAGCACTGCATGTACAAGGATGCCAGCTGCCGTTAAACCCCGAAGAAGAAGCTCTGTCCCAGAATTCATAGCGCAGCCCAGCTCAGTTTCCAACAATGGCGGCAGCTAGTTAGTTTTGATATTACTCTTATTATTCTTTCTGGGTCACAAAATACACGTTTAACATATTTTCAGACGAGAATGTAGCTGTGTAAACCTCAAATATCTGCTCAGTTTATCAAGACACCAGATATTTTCAAAAGCGCTCCGACGTTTTCGGAGACGTCTGTTACCCACTAGCTCGATAGCTAGCCGGGGGCAAGGCTAACTAGAGCCCGTGAGAACACCGGACTCCCGGCAAATCGTTTTCAAACCCACCGCTGTCTTTCACTACTCAGGTTAAACATGATACAGGGCTCTAGATTGCGACCAATTTAGTCGCAAATACGACCAAATTTTTCAGTGGTGCAACTAAAAAAATATTTGGTTGCACCTGTGCGACCAACTGTTCGGGTAGCAAAAAAAAAAAAAAATCTGCAACCTGCCCTGTGGTCAACAACAGACACATTTTGCCCCTATCGTGGACTAAACCAATCAGAGATAGTAAGGGGCGGGACCTCTCTGATTGGCCGTGGTCCAGTTGAAAGTGCAGGTGGAAGTGGGAGGTGAGTAGCTTGAATAAAGCGATATCAATTCATTAAATCCTGAATGACTTTTAAATATAACTGTGTTTTGCCAGAAACGTCAGATTAAAGCTCACAAAACCATTTCAACAACAACCAAACAGCAAATGAGAGCAGGTACACGGATTCCACACAAAGACGTAAACACAGAGGACTGACGCATCAGAATCAACTTTGTCTTTCTCGGCTTTCTCACCCGACGGCCCGTAGACGGACACGCTGTCGGAGCTCAGCGATCCTGATGCGTCCGGTCCGCGCTGTGTTTACGTCTTTTTGTGCTGATTCTGAGCTGCAGGTTTTGTCTCTCTCCAACCAAAATTCACCGAGCCAGCAGCAAAAGAAGCAGCAAACTGCGCTTCACATTTGATCGATGTCATCATGAATTTTGCTGTTTTGCTTCCACGACTATTAAAATCCCACTCCATGCACAGCTAGCTCTCTCTATCTCTCTCTGTACTTCAAGAACAGTTTTCCGTCTCCAATCTCTGTTTTCTGTATTATTCATTCGCTTATTACCCACCAGTCTACCGTTGTTTACAGCGCTGTGGCTGCTGTCTTTTTCTTTTCTTTTTCTTTTTTTCCCTTAAATGACCTCGGATAAGAAAGCCTATTTTTTCTGTTGTTCAATACTGAAGAAATTTAAACTTTATATGCAGAACATTGTAGAATATTTTTAAGGTTATCTGCTATAAAAAGCCAGACCAGGAAAATCTCCTTCATGTTTTTCTGTGTTTTATTCTCAGTTACTTTCACACAAAGGCATCTGCTGTGATGTTCACAATTCTGATGAAGTCAGTACTGATAAATGATCAGAATTATAATATTTCTGACTGTCTGAGGCTAAGTTGAATCGAATCGGGACTTTGAAAACCGGAATCGAATGGATTATAGAAATCAGTGATGATACCCAGCCCTAGTGAGCCGCCTAGCCACGACAGAAGTGGATGTAGCTGCAATAGGAAAAGAACTATTGCTAACTTTTCTGTTAAGGCCTGATCCTTCTGAAATTCATAGCCAGTGCTCGGACACGGTGTCATCAATCTTTGAATGCTGAAAAAGCACAGTGTATCCAGAAAAACACATTATATTATATAAATTATTATAAAATTTGTGTGCGCCTAACTTTTGTGCCGGTACGCCTAACTTTAAAAAGTTAGGCGTACCGGTACGCCCATGACAAAAAGTTAGCCTAGAGCCCTGTGATATATAAGTCACTTAGATAACTTAAAAATGTTATTGTTTGGCTTTTTTTTAGTGTTTTATTTGTTCCTGAGTAAATCGGTTTGGCTGAGATTAAAGTTATAGTTTTTACACAGCTGAATAAACGTCAAGCAGACAGCTGATTATCAGAAGTGTGAGATGCTCGAGAATATACTCCGGTGTCCTGATATATTTTAGATAGCAAGAAGTTTATTAAATTTCACCAAAACAATCTGCAAATTTCATTAACATTTAACAAACTATCATCTTGTCTTTATTTTTAGTTAGCACATACCTTAAACACTTAAAGCTGTAAGCTAATGATAGTTATATAAGAGCAGATGCATGCTGGTGCAATAAGCTGTACATTTTACGTCCAATGGATGCACGATCTGCATGATTCGACTAATTGCAAAAATAATCGGTGACTAGTCGACTATCAAAATCATCGTTTGTGGCAGCCCTAATGTTGCCACAAACGATGTTGAAAACACATATTGGGTTCTACTCGATTGCAATGGAAAACCAGCCAATCAGAGTTGTGTTTTGGTGACTCCATCCGAATGGGTACTAATGAAAAATGGGCTTTTGGGTGAATCAAAGTAAAAATTAGACACCTCCACATGAGTTTTTTCCATCATATTTAAAATGTAACTTTAAATACATAAGCACAGATCAATCTTCTCTGTTTTCTGAAGCATCATCTAATTGGCCGTGTGTGTGTTTTTCAGAAGTCACAGTTGGCCTGCAGACTGACAGGCTATGTAGAGCGAGTGAACTGCAGCCAGTCCAGCAGAGAGGAGTACAAAAGGTGAGTCTGGGTCCTGATTAACCAGACAGGCGACATGTATCATTCAAAATCATGATGAATGCAAGCAACAGGTGGGAGGACTAAAATCTGAGCAGCTGATCATTCTAAATTAAAGGAAATACTCTAATGGATGACAGCAAGCAAACAATAAAGGTCGCCAACCTTCAACATCAAAAGAGCCATTTTAGCCCCTCCGACCAAATAGTGGGAGGAAAACAAAGCAGTGAGTGTGGTAACAAACAGACGGATATAATTCAGAGAGGATAAAACATATACTTTTAATACAAGAATAATAAGATGTTTTAATAATAAGAAGAGCTTTTTTACTTTTTAGAGGTGAAAAAAATAACACTGGCATGTGCAGGCATACCTTTAAACAAAACCTAAATTTAACCTCCTAAGACCCGAACTCTTCCACGGCATGTTGTCTTGTGTAGTTAGTGTGTAGTGTAGTCGATAGTTTTGTTTTGTGTGTCAGAACAATGAGACGACTGCTGAATGTCACAGTTGCTGCAAAAAAGCCACCAAAGGCAGACAGCAACATGAGTGATACACCTCTTTTTTATTTTTTTATTTTTTTGAAATTGACATTTTGGAATCACTGTACAATACCATCAACTTCAGCAATTTGTCAGTGTGTGTGTATGTATGTGTGTGTGTGTGTATGTGTGTATATATACACACACACACACACACACACACACACACACACACACACACACACACACACACACACACACACACATGGTTTTGTTTTTTTTTGTTTGTTTTTTTTATTAAACCTCTTGTTGTCAGACCTGCAGAGTTTTGGTATGTGGTGTTCTCCTCTGTCTTAATTTGGACCGAAAATATTTTTTGGATTGGTACAACTAATTTATGTGCCTTCTTATTTGATGCAGAACACCTAATTGTTCTGTTAATAGTTTTAAATGGTTATATAAAAACTGCCTGAGGCCTTGGCTGCATTTTTAGGTAAATAGCTGCATATAACTTTGTTTTTTCCAAAACCTGTGCATAATTTTAAAAAAATTACAATTTCTATTGTTACGACTATTTGCATTTCCAAGTTATGAAAATGATTCATTGAACATTCTTCTTTGGTTTTTACAGTGAAAAATATAACTTTTTTTTTCCTACTCTGATGTGATCTTTTTTGTCTTAATTTAGATCAATCGTGCTAATACAGTATGTCAAAATGAAATAACTGTAAATTCAGACATTTGAAATTGTGCTGAAAAGAATGATTCCAAACAAGACAAATCAAAAATAGTCAAAAATGGCCAATTATACCCTAGACCCCAGAGAGTTAATTGCTATAGTCATTTGTGGACTAGGCTACACATGGTTCATGAATAACTTTCACATCACATCAGAATATTTTGAACCCTTTATGGACTCATCAGCTAATAGATGAGCATGCACCTCAGCCATAGATTAATCGTCACTACAGGAACTGACGTTATTCCAATGAAGGTACTAATTTTTCTTCCTCCTCCTATTCAGCTGCCGCTCTGTTCTCATGGAAGAACATCTGTTCTGGAAGTTTGAGGCGGCCATGTTGGCTCTGACAACCCTCTTCGCCGTCCTCGTTGTCATCCGCCAGCGACGACTTGACCGCCTTGCCTCTGAGAAGGTCCGTCGCCAGATTGAGTCCATCTAGGATACCTGGACAAGAACTATGACTGTAGTGGTGTCTTAACAGTAGAGGGCAAATGGACCTGCAGAGACTGTTTTCACACTTAACTCTAAATTTGAAACAAATATAGGAAACAGAAAGTCTTGGCACAGAAACAAGGATTGCTGACATGCCCTGCCCTAAGAAATATGATAAACAGGAACCAGTCAAGTCAAGGGGTGGAGTCATGTCCGCGACATCATTAGAATTAATGAGATTGGAGAAGATGGATTGCGGCTATTGTTTCTGCTTCCTGTTTTCAATGCCATGGTAACCAGCAGCTCTCACCTTCTTCTTTTTTTTTCTTCCTTTTTTCTGGTTGTTTGGTTCTTTGCTAAAACGTTTGGATCAATAAAGTTAGGGGATGAGAATTGATAAGAATTTTGCAATTCTGATTCCATTATTAATATCACTTATAAATTCGTTTCCTTATCGATTCCTTTATCCATTCTCTTTGGCTCCACTTTGTGAGTCACCACCATCTCTAAGCAGCATATCAAAGACACTGCAGTCACCCAAAATTATTACATGCTCAGATGTCAAATGTGTGTGCATGTTGCAGGTGTTTCCTCTCATTGTTTTGATCAGTGTTAGGGTCAATACTCAGTCATTCTTGCTCATATTACACAGAACCCTTTTATTTTAAAAGTAATGCAGTACGTTACTTAATTACACCCAGGAGAAAGACATTTGTTATACTACTCGTTACGTTACTGTCATGTTAGTCTGTAAAATAATCTGCAACACACTGTATCATAATTAGCAATACAAACCTGAGGCTACAGCCCGACACACTAACACAAATCCCTATCCTAATGTGGACAGCACAAAGCAAAGATGAAAACCTTAAAGGTTTTCACAAAGAGACCTTAAAGTGATTCTACTTTAGAAACATGAACCAGTAAAAACGGAGGCTGCAAGTTGTGTGGGCTGGGGTCAGCATTTACTCAGCTTTAACATCACTCGGGGTTCTTGTTAGCTTAGTGTTAGCATGCTGCCGGAGTTTTGTTAACAGTATAATGCAGTTGTTTCTGTCCTGAAGTGGTCTCCACTTTACCATCACGCTCTCATCCTTTGAGAACTGGTTCTCGATTCACATCCCTAAATAAAGTTATTCAGTACTTAATTTAATGCAGCAGAGTTCTGGTCCTTTCTTTGAAGCTTCACATCCTGTGTAGCTGGATGGGCAGGGCCTTTGACACGAATGTGGAGTTGATAGTTGATCAATAGATATTTAAAGTGGAAATATGAAATTTGCTAATCTAAATAAAACATTTTCCGTTTTTGTTCTGTTTTTGTCTATATTTGTTTGGGAGTTTGTAAAGAGGAGTGGCTTTGTGTTCAGTAACAGAAGTAGACACATGTTAATGTGAGAAAGGTCATAGCCTCCTCATCCTCAATACACATACAGCTGACAGTTTGTTTTTTAAACATTTTCAGATTTCTTTTTCTCCAAATAATAATAGGAAAAACTATCCATCCATCCACTTCCACTTATTTAATTAATGGTCACAAGAGGCTGAAACCTTTCCCAGCCATAGGGCAGTGTATCCCTGGACAGATCACCATTCTGTGCCATGGCTAACAACAAGACCCATTCACACCTATGGGCAATTTAGAATTACCAGTTCACCCTCTAACTGGATATCTTTGGACTATTTAAGGATGCTAGAGCCGGCTGTGATCCTTTCTGGTTTTTTATTATTATTGTCCGCAATCACGGGTTTATGCATCCAGTGGGACCTTGCTGTGGCTAGAATTCTTCTCTTTGCTGTCGTAGGGATTTGGCTCAGCAATCTACATCTGCATCAAGTATCCTTCACAAATATAATTAAAACAATCCCAAAAGTTCATTCTGCTCATCTTGAGGTAGCGTTTTAAGTGGGAGAAACGTTTTGTCACTCGTCCAAGTGACTTCAGTCTTAGCTGACTGCTGGTTTCCCCAGCCTTATAAATATCACATTGAAATATCACATAATGAGCAAAACTAGCACCACTGATTAACAATGGGCCATGGGGTCAGTTTAATGATCATTAATATGCAAATTTTCTTGATTATAAATAAATGGCTGCAAGTACCATACACAGAGAGTTGGGAAATGGTTGCAATCAAAGCATTGTAAAATAGTGAAAGATGTACCCTTAGGCCTTCCCTCCTGGAGCATTCTTTAGGTGCCTTCCCATCTTTGACAAATGTCCAGCTAGGATAACCACATTTACTCAGGGCTTCTTGATATGAAGTTCTTCTGCTTTCCTAGCTTTCTCTGTGGGGATGGTGTTCTCTGTGTTGTAGCGTCCTGATGACACTCAATTGGCCCACGTTTAACCAGTGGTGCTAGTTTTGGTCGTTATGCAAATTTAATCTTTATGAGTTTGGCATAGAAATAAAGAATTCTGTCTTTAAAGAATGAATTGTAGAATACATTCTGCATTTGTAATTCATTTTTGAATTCCAATTTAATAAAGTGATTTTCAAAATTCTTTTTAAATTACCAATTCCACTCATTTCAAAATCCATTTGCCTTTCCTGTTGGCTTAGGGATTAACCTTTGGATTAGCAACTTCAACTTCCGTTGCCTACTGGTGGTGTTCAGAGGGCCCGGTGGCGCCAGTGTCTGGCAGCCTCGCCTCTGTCAGTGCGCCCCAGGGTGGCTGTGGCTACAATGTAGCTTGCCATCACCAGTGTGTGAATGGGTGGATGACTGAATGTACTGTAAAGCGCTTTGGGGTCCTTAGGGACTAAGTAAAGCACTATACAAATACAGGCCATTTACCATTTTCATCTCTCCAGACATTACACACAGACCCTTTTTGCCCACCAGGTGTCAGTTCTCTATGCTTCTTTTCCCTCTTAGGCCCTCTGTCCCCCTTTAACCATATATGAGATGACTGCTGTGTTTGGGCAATTGTCATAACATAAAAATAACAGACTATTACTAAGGCTAATTCTTAGATCACCTATTCTGGTTGTTTCCTGCTTTAACCTTTGTGCTCAGACTAGAACCTCTGTCTGAGGGGCTTTTGACATTCTTTACAGTTAAACAACTAATCTTCCAGGATGGGCGATTCTCTGCGCTCTTCTCCTCTTCCTTCTTCAAACCTCAGGGGTTAGAATATAGTGATGTGTTGGTCGCGAATCAAACAGCTCTTAGAGCCGACTCTTTGAAGTGAACCACACGAGCCGGCTCCTTATTGGGAGCCGTGGGGGGGTTTTTTTTTTGGTTTTTTCCCCCCCTTTCTCTCACCCTCTCTCTCTCACTTTTTTTCCGCTTCACTCTGCACGTGAGCCTTGTGCTTGCGCTGGGCAGAAGGGGGAGGGGCGGTAGTTACAATCGCAATAGCACAGGAACAGAGTGGGAGGGAGAGAGAAAGAGTGCCAGGGACAACAACGTCACATTATAAAGGTATAGTAATCATCCACAACTATTTTCAGTTGAAGATGATAAAGGATTCAGAAAGTTTATTCATGCAGGCCCATATGACAGAGAATGTGCATCTTTTTGTTTTCATATTATAATTTATGTTTAATTGTGTTGTGGTTTGCAGTGTTTTGTGTTGTTTCACTTTAAATTTGTAAAAGGAAAAAGCTGAAAATTTAAATAGTTAAAAGTTGAAATGTGAATAGTTGGTTTTTGTATTATATGATTTATTTATTACATTTTATGTGGAGTGAATAAATAAAAGCATATTTACAGTGGCCCCTACAGACAAAGCACATACAAACTCTGAAGCACGTACGAACTCAGAAGCACATAAAAACTCAAAACACGTACAAAACACAACAGAAGTGCTCCAGGATGTTGGGCGCAGTGTTGAGCTTTTGTTACCTAGTGGCTACACAAGCCAGCAAGTACCAACGACCGGATTTGGTGTGTGGTAATAACAGGTAAATGAACATTTTTTTTATTTTTTATTATTTGACTATATATGAATGCTTGTGTATAAATACACAAACAATACACACATGCTTTCAATTGTGTACTTTAAGTGATCTAGTAGCTCTGCTTTGGAAGTTCAGTTCATGCTAGAAATGTGTTTTGGAGTTTGTACGCGTTTTGTCTCTAGGGGCCACTGTATATATTTATATATAAACATATATAAATAAAACCACTTTCTTTTTTTACAATAGTAATTCCTTTTGTGCATAATTTTATATTATTGTTAATAATAAATTAATTAAAGCAACAAAACAACCTGAAGAGCCAGTTCGGAGCCTAAAGAGCCGGGAAACAGGAAAGGGAAATGGATTTTGAAATGCAGTTGATTAAAGTGCAATTCGAAAATGTTTTTGAAATGAAGACTTAAAAAGCATTTTAAAAATCAGTTTATTAAATTGGAATTCAAAAATGAATTTACAAATGCAGATTTTGTTCTACAATTCATTATTTAAACACAGAATCATTTATTTCGATGCGCGTGGCTCTTGTGGTCCTCCATACCACACAAAACACAGCTCTAACAAAACTACTAAAGATGGATCACGTTTCACCACAAACTACGGGAACTCTACTTTCAAGACATTTGATCTTTGAAGTCTAAAACAACTTAAAAGATCAAATATCTTCTCTTTCACTAAAAGCCATATTCTGGCCACCTACGGAGGTTTGGCTTTATTCTCTCTCTCATTTGATGCCACAATGGTTTCCATCACTCAGTGGTACTTTTAGAAAGAGATGCTGGGTACACAAGCACTACCAGTCCAGTGCTTAGAGGGCGAGGCATCAGAATTTGGTTTCTGGATGGTCTACGGTTTGCAGAACGACAGACACGCTGATGGTCTTGCATGTGATGCTTCCGAGTAAACGTTTTGTGACAGAAGCCACAGCTGAAACTTTTCTCACCAGTGTGGATCTTCATGTGAGTCTTCAAGTTTGTTTTACGACTGAATGTTTTATTGCACTCTGGGCAGCTGTAGGGTTTCTCTCCTGTGTGAATGCTCAGGTGCTGTTTCAAACTGCCACTGTGTGTGAAGGTTTTACTACAAAACGGGCAACTGAATGGTTTCTCGCCCGTGTGAGTCCTCAAGTGGTTCATTAGAGTAGACTTGTCTTTAAAACCTCGGCCACACTCAGAACAGCTAAACGGTTTCTTCTCTGTGTGAATCCCCACGTGTCTGTGCAGGTTTCCACTGTCAACAAATCTTTTCCCACACTGAGAGCAGATGAAGGGTTTCTCTCCAGTGTGGGTTCTCAGGTGCCTGTTAAGATTTCTGCGATGACCAAATTTTCTCCCACACACAAAGCAGTTGAATGGTTTCTCATCATTGTCACATTGCATCTGAGGCAGTGCAGGTTCACAGGGCTGCTCACAGTCGGCATCACTGACATCTGTGTCTGAAGTCTTCTCATCAGGCTGCAGATATGGATCAGGATCTGGCCATCCGACAGAATCTTTAATGTCTTCAGTCTGGCTGTGATGAGGCTGTAAAGATCCAGGTTTTTCTTCATCCTCTTCACTCTTAACAGGGAGAGCACTAAAGGTGAACTGGGTGATATTGACTTCCTCCTGCTCCTCTTTAATGCTTGGGTCCTCCTGGTCCAGACTGGAGCTCCACTCTTGCCTCTCTTCTTCACCAACAATCACTTTTCGGATGCCTGGAGGTAAACCTGAAACAGATATTGATATTGAGCTTGCGTTATCTTTAAACTACAAGTATTTTTATACATTGACAGTTTATTGGAGTTTGACTCTTTAGTTAGAAATAAAGAGATGATTGCTTTACATATTAACAGCATATGAAATTGACTTGTAAAGGTTTCACATCATGAGATTTCATAAGCATACATTACACAAGGCTAATATGTCAAAGGAGTTAAAGAAGAACAACAATCATCTGGTTTGGTCAAGAGAAGCAGACGGTTACACAAAACTGTACCAACAGGATAACATCCACACCAGGTGAGCAGCAGAAGACCAACACATAGCCTAAGCTAAAACTAGAGTTTACTGTCAAACACAGCAATAACGCTGATCATGTTGCAGCTACACCACAAACTGAAAAAAAGATTGTCATTAAATTGAAATTGTATGTTATATTTTGAAAATGAATTAATTTTCTTTGAAACTGTATTTTATCCTTTAAAAAGTAGCTCTCGAATAATTTCAGTTTCACTTCTCACTATTATGTTTAGGGATGATGGCACCGGTTCTGACATAAACGGTAGTAACCAGACCGAAAAGCAGCGCACATTTCGGTGCTTTATTTCGGTGCTTTTTTTTTCCTGAGCTGTGATACACTTTAGATTCTAGCCAATCATTTTACGTTTCCGAGGATAGTAGGCGGGGCCAGGTACGTACGTTCTGTTAGAGCAGAGCTACAGATTAAAAATGTCCAAGGCGAAGCGGTCAGAAGTCTGACTGTACTTCACAGCAAAAGATGCAAACTCAGCAGCCTGCAACAAGTGCTTGAAGCTGATACTGTGATACTGTCAAAGGAGGTAACACCTCAAATCCGATGAAACACCTGGCGACGCATAGCGTTTTTTTTAAAAGCCCAGAAATGCGCTGTATTTGATAGCTTGCTGCGAGACCTCACACCGAGCACATCTACTGCGGGTGGGTTGCCTGTTATGCAACATCCCCCAAAAACACGAAGAGGAGAGTCCTGGCCCCTAGCCCTGCCAGTGTAGCAGAAATGATGACGGATGATGGTGGCAGCAGCCGTTCTTCTCTGCGTGAGTAGCTAATTTACGTTGAGTAGGCTAACCACGTTATTACATTAATGCATGTAAGGTGAGCTAGCAAACATCATCATAGCTACATGCGGCTGTCCTCTTGTTTGATGGCAGATACTCCCTTCACCCTGGCTAAAAAGGCTAAAATGACCAAAGAAAAAGTGGAAAACAGTTAAACATGAGAGGTTTAGGACAAAGTTTGTGTTTTTTTCCATTGTTTAAGCACTGCTTCCAGCCAAGAGTGATACCATATATGCCCCATAGCTGCAGAAAAGGCTAACATTGTTATATTTTTACAAAAAACAGCTGAACATGAGAGGTTTTTGGACCAATTTTGTGTTCTCCATTCTTTAAGCACCGGTTTGAGCACCGGTTTGAGCACCGGCACCGTTTCAAAAGTACCGATTTGGCACCGGTATCGGATAAAACCTAAACGATACCCATCCCTAATTATGTTTCAGTTCTACAATTCAATTTCAGTTCCAAAATTCAGTTTTTTGGGACTTAATCTGGTTCCGGTTAATAGAACTCCATTTTACCAGCTTGTTACTGACGGGAATCTACAGCATCTTGAGCTGGATTAAGACCTCAGAAGTCATGTTGATTGACCTGCAGATAAACTCTCAGGTTGATAATAAATGTATTACATGTATAAGAACATGTTAACAAATGATAGCCGTACAGCAACTTTTATGCTTATTGTAGCTGTTAGCTAAAAACGCTAATTTAGCGTAGTTTGCCCTGGGTTCAGCTTTGACAAACAAATATGATTCCAAAGTTGTCATCTTGTACCTTCTAAGAGTCCTGTATGCTTGAGGAAACCGCTACAGTAGGGAAACATGCAAAAGAATGTCCAAACCATTGTATTTTAGGTTTATTCATGTATTACACAGCATCCCAACTCTCTAGCTAACCTAATAACTACACTAATCCGGATAAATTTGAAAACGTTTCAATTGTTTTAATCCATATTGAAAATGCTACATTCCTGTACTGCGCATGCGTGAAACGTAAGACAATTTGACCTGCATCATTTCCGTCTGCTGTTTATTTACTTTCCGGTAAGATGTCGAGGACAAATACTTTATCCAGAGCTTTCTGGAGCATGTACAAATTGATATTAATCTAATAGGGCTGTCCAAATTGAGAGCAAACAAAACAACTGCTGTAAAATGCCGTCCGTCATCTTAGTTGAATTGGTCACATGACTGCATCATATGACAAAAATACATCATCATATTCGAAAGACTCCGTTTTTGCAGTCCACACTGTGACGCGAAAACAGCATTTTCAAATTTATCCACTTTGGAGAGCATTTTCAAAAACCTCAGCTTTCCTTGACCAAAAACGCCATCTCATTGTTGACGGAAAGCCAAAACAGAGAGAAAAAGATGCATTTTCAAACGAAAACCTATTAGTGCGGAAATGGCTTGAGGCAGTTCAACAACTCCTTGGCGGCAGAGCCTCTGGGGTGGATGAGGTCCGCCCTGAGGGGGTGGTACCTGTGGATTGGCAGACCGGGGTGGTGGTGGTGCCTGTCCACATTCTCATGCTTTTCAGCCTCTTTATTCTTATGCTTGCTGTTTCACAAACAAACGGCTGCACACACACACACACACACACACACACACACACACACGGCCCAATACAGACTTTAAGCTGGTGAGACATGATTGCAGCTGCCATGCAGGTGCATCTGGCTTCCCTGCAGCAGCACCGCAGATCACTCCCCACCACATATTCCATTGCCCAACTGAGCCCCCCCCCCCCATTTGAGTTTACTCCAAAGATTTTTGTACTTTTGTTGTGCTTTTCTTTCTATTCTGACTTCTCTGTTATGGAAAAATATTGTTTGGCTTTTTTTTTGGATTACCCTGCAAATAGGACAAACAAATTTTATTTGATTAATTTACTAATCTTACTGGCTAAATTTCGTATACATAAATCCACTTTTTCTAATGCAAAACTGTTTTTTCAATGATTTATAAATGAAACCAGACAATATTTTAAAAATGTACAGCATTCTCATAATATAAAAGCAATTAAAACTATAAACTTATGCTCCTCGTGGAGCTCATCGTGGACTACAGGAGGAATGCTGACCCACATCCACCCATCTACATTAAGGGGACGGCTGGGGAGCGTGTGAGCAGCTTCAAGTTCCTGGGAGTCCACATCTCCGAGGATCTTATCTGGATGACCAACTGCTCCAAGCTGGTCAAGAAGGCTCACCAGTGCCTCTTCTTCTTGAGGACTCTGAGGAAGAACCACCTGTCCTCAGACATCCTGGTGAACTTCTATCGTTGCACCATCGAGAGCATCCTGACCAACTGTATAACAGTCTGGTACGGGAACTGCTCTGCCTCGGACCGGAAGGCGTTGCAGAGGGTTGTGAAAACTGCCCAGCGCATCGCCGGAGCACCACTTCCTGCCATAAAGGACATCTACAGGAAGCGGTGTCTGAAAAGGGCTGGGAAAATCATCAAAGACCCCAGTCACCCATCACATGGACTCTTCACCCTCCTGCCCTCTGGGAGGCGCTACAGGAGCCTCCGGACTAAGACCACCAGGTACCGGAACAGCTTCTTCTCCACAGCTGTCAGACTCATGAACTCTGCCTCCTGACATCTGACCCACATTAACACATGGACTGGACATACACACACACACCCACCTACACACACACACACACACACACCCACAACCACCTACACACACACACACACACACACACACACCCACAACCACCTACACACACACACACCCACAACCACCTACACACACACACACACACACACACACACCCACAACCACCTACGCACACCCACAACCACCCACACACACACACACACACAGGACAACTGTACCCTCAAACACACAATAATAACATGGACTGAACCACCACTCACAACCACTAGCACTTTATATAGCCTCTTAACTGCACTACTGTATAGTTCTGTGTAAATAATCATACGATCATTTTTAATTCTATAACTGTTTACAATTTGCGTAGTTCCCATTTCTGTATAGCTGTATATCTCAGATTTCTGTAAAGTTCTTTATTTCATATTCTGTATAGTTTTTTTTTCATATTTATATCCTGTTCATAGCCTGTACATAGCTTGTACTCACTACAGCCTGTACATACTTGTAGCATATTCACAACATACTTCATACTGTGTACATATAACATACCGTAATAGACCCATTTCTGTAATATACTTACATATCTCTATTATTGCTAATATATATTGTAATATATCTATATCATGGCTAAAGCACTTCTGAATGGCTGCAAACTGCATTTCGTTGCCCTGTACCCGTGCAATGACAATAAAGTTTAATTCTATTCTATTCCTTGTTTGGTATCTTCTTAGACTTGTTATAATTGTTATTACACGAAACACTCTGTAACACTGTCTTCTGCTCGTTTAATTCTGAAATGTTTGAACTGCTAATTAAGACAGAACCCCCACCACACAAAAGTACGCATATTGAGAAACGGCTCCGGATTAACAAGAATGCGAGTATGTACTTGTGTACTTGAGAAACGCCCAGTGAAATGCAGAAAGCACAGAAACTGATAACTGCTGGCACCAGGACCGATGCTGTCAGAACAGCGTCAGGAACTGTTTCAGTTAAGATCTAACTTAATACAGTCCTCCGCTCTCCTCCTAGTACGCTATGTACGCAAGTAGGAGCTAAGAGGAAGTGACGTAAAATAAGAGAAAGGAAAAGCTGAAATTAGCACGATGCTAACGTTAGCTTAGCAGCTCCGTTTCTAGCAACAGGAATTAAACTAACCTCCTCTTCTCGCCTCCATTTCCGCTTTTAATTCCACATCCGGCGGTTAACTATGTCAGCCCCCCTCTATTCTGTCCACAGAACCGAACTCTGGAGGACTTTCTGGCTCTGCGGTTCAATCTGCTAACGGAGGGTGGGTCAAGTCCTCTGAAGTGTCAGTTACTACTTCCGGGACACTTTTAAAAATAAAGCTACAATGACGCGAAATAAAAGTATGTTTCCGGCGTGATTACAACAACTGGTACATCATACTGCAAAAATTGGTCAAATGCAGTATCACTGATACCAAGTACAATGCTAATACTTTTTACTTATGAAAGTAAAGGGTTATTATATCCAGATATTTTCATACTCACATGTTTGATGTTTTTTTTCTTGGTTGCATAAAATATCTTTTGTTCCTTGCTTGCTTTTGTTCGGTTTATTTTATATTTCCATTCTATTCCTCTACTTTGGTTTCTGTGTTTCTTTAACTCCTCTGTTTCCTCACAGACTGTCATGTCTCTCTCTATATTTTGTCTTCTGTCTATGTCAACTTTGTGTATCTTAGTCCTGGTTTCTATGTTTGTTACCTTGTATGTTATATTAAGTTTTGCGTTCCCTTACTTGTTACTCTTGATTTGTCCGTGCTGTCTCCACCCCTAATTAGCCTCTTGTGTATAGAGATTGAAAACGTGACGTCATTTCCGGGGTAAAACCGCAAAGGATTGTAGGTACGAGTGGCAAGCGGTACTAGCGCACGCAGGCTTTCACATGAAAACAGTCACACAGCGATAAAAAGAAACACAAAGAATGGCAAGAAGCTGTAGTATTATTAACTGCAATAGCCAGTCGCATGACAGCCATGGGAAGCCAACGGGTAAAGAGATCAGTCTTTATCGAATTCTGTCGTGGAAGAGAAATTGTTCAAGCCATGTTTCCGAAGTAACAAAGAGCCGACGGATGGCCTGGATTGCAGCCATTCAAAGACCAAATATAACGTTCCAGAGCACTCCAGCTCACATGTTAGTCTGCTCCAAGCATTTTCACAAAGGTAAGTCTTCTGTTATAGTTATTACGTAATTAATCATAACATCATTGTTGATGTAGGTTACAAATAAGTCTTATATTAATTTGAATTAAATTTGTTGCGCTATGCTGCTTTGTTCACTGTGGCTTTGCGGGCTAATATTTGTTGTGTTTTGTAGGAAAACCAGAATACAAAATGCTGGAATGCGATCCAGACTGGACACCCTCTATCATCCTGGGTCATACAGAGTTTAAAGCTGCTACCACAGCGAGATTTGATCAGTTAAGAGAGAGAGCAATATCAAAACAGCCACGAAAAGTCTCTCCCTGGCACTGTGTCACTGCTCAGTGCCAAGCGAGGATCTGTTATGACTCGGCCTCTCCAGCCAGCAGCTCCGACTTCCTTCTGGAGCGTCATCCGCATATCGTGGGTTTCTGTCACGGCGATAGCCAGCTGCCGTGCTCGAGTGGTAGACTGGGTTCTCCTGGCATATTGCCTGCGTTCGCCAGCTTACACGCCAGTCTGACCTCGCTGCGGCGAGTGACAATTCTCCAGCCTAGTGTAGCCTATTCTGTCTGGCGTGTTGCCCGCAGTGCGCTGTTACATACCTGTTACAATACCTGATGGGCTGGGCTTTTGTCAAAATGTGTGTAACTGTTAATATAGGCCGTTATTAAATTGATTGCTAATGCAACCATATGGTACATTGACCTCTGAGGAAATTTTAGATGGCACTCATCATCAGAAAGGTTGCCGACCCCTGATTTAGAGCAGGCAATAACACAGTTGTCAAGGGGCCTGGGAACCAGTACATGGGAGTGGACCCAAATGCAGACACAATCGAGACAGCAATTTTAACAAAGCTTTACTGAGTACACAGGGATTCAAAATCATGGAATGTGGGAACATAGCGAAAGTCTCTGCTGGAAAAGCACTGAAACAGAGGGAGAGAGAGAGATTGGATACAAAGCGAGGAAAGAGCTGTACTGGGCAAACCCCAAAAAGTTAATTCTGTTCATCTGGACATAGCGTTTTAAGTGGGAGACCAAGAACCCAGAGAAAAAAAACATTTTCCTGCCATGAGTGTGAGAACAGCCTGAAATATCACATGAGGAATCAGACTGGAGAGAAGCAAATCAAACTCCATTTGTGAGAAAGGTTTCACAGTGAATGCAGTACTGAACAAACATCTGACTACTCAATCATTTGTTAAACCCTTCAGTTACCACTTTTGCAGTGAGGAAGATATCTGGAAAGACATATTACTCAGCACACAGATTATTTCTTAATCTGCAGAAAACTCTTCATACAGTCTCAAACATAAAGTGACATATCCAGTGGCTGAAGCTGAGCTGCAGGAAGGAAGGTTCACACAAGACTGACTTCATACATGAGTCTATAGAATAAACCACAGACAAAAAAGAGATACAGGAACATATGGAAGGCAAGAAGGACGTGCGGAATAAACTGAGACCAAGAACAGACACAACTGGCCAGTAAGCAGACTGAACATTCTTATGTGGTTTGTAGTGACACATTTGGTTCATTTGCAGTTCACTTGGATTTTTATCTGTGTGAAAACAAACCTAACCATGGGTAAAAGCTACAAGTTTACAAACTTGTAGGTCTGAAAACACCCTTAGATTCCAAACAGGAAACAGAGTTCCTCAGTCTCGGTTTCCCTCTGAGATTATCTGATTCTGAACGTTTTTATTTCTTTGTGGGGGAAAAGTAAAAGTTGACCTGGCTTTTAGACCACACTGAGGAAGTGAATATGCTGCTGAGCCTCTTTCAGTGGAGTGTTTGGAGTTTGGAGTGTTCAGATAAATGTTCAAAATTCCAGGGTAATTCTGAATAGTCATTCATCTCTAAAATTCTTTAGAAAGCTTTTTCACTTGATCCAGAGTGCACCAGATGTAGTGAGATATTCATTCCCAGCTTATTTGTGAAAACATGAAGCTGACTTAGCAAATGGAATGATCAAAAATGCAGCTGTCCATCAGATGGCGCTCTGTTACAGATTCAGAATACCTTAATAATCCCTAAGGAAATTACATAAATTATGTTTATCTCAGATTATAATTACTGATCAGTTCCTGATTAATTTATATTCAAACAGCTGTTAGTGTTTGAATAAGAATAAAATGTGTATGTTTTTCTGTCATATACTCATAGACTTAGGGTGTGATTTGTAAAAACAGGGAGCACTGGGATTGGTTTAGTGGACTTTCAGTGGGAGTAGTGTTTCATCGCTCTAGGTGATGTCTTCAGTCTCTAAACCACAGTGCTCCCTTGTACTCTGTACCTGTCACAGCATATTGCTGTTGATAAACCTAGCACAAAAAGTAAGGACATTTGTCTTTGGCTGATTACTTCTTTGTTGTAACAATGCTTCTTGGCAACACATTTTATATTGTTGGAACACAACAATAAACAAGAGTAAATCAGCTGTTTGACTCTAGCAAAGAAGTTTTTCATGGGCTCAGGCCACATACTCAACTCTGCAAAGCAACCCACAAATGCATTTTCCTTAAAAAAGTGGCACCATTTAAGGGGAAATAAACAGGCTTTCCAACAATATAGGATTTATTGCGTTTCACAGAAGCATTGTTACGATAAAGTAATAAACAAACAAACAAAATTACCTTGCTTTTGGTGCTAACTTTAAAATAATTAAGAACAAATACAGAATAATTAGGATTATTATAACTTTAATCATAAACAGCTTTGGCATGGACACTGTAACATATTTTCTTTAAATAATATGCACAGTACTCTTCACATTTTCTTCTTTAGGCACATAAAACCCAGTCAATCATAATGCCAGCGTTGTCATACAGAAAATATTTATGCCAACATTTGAACACAAAAAGAACACAACACAGTTTGGAAAGTACGGGCAGGGCGGCGCCCATCGGCAGCAGACTTTCCAGGTTGGCAGTTCATTATGCTGCCGGGTCGTTATCGCATATTTATTAACTTGTGAATAATGACTGACTGTCAGATTAGGGTTGACCTGTCTAAACAGCTGTACCTTCACGCAATGCCAATGAAC
The DNA here is from genome assembly GCF_041146795.1 of Maylandia zebra. Lineage (NCBI taxonomy): Eukaryota > Metazoa > Chordata > Actinopteri > Cichliformes > Cichlidae > Maylandia > Maylandia zebra. Next base: position 26,408,853 of record NC_135187.1, read on the forward strand.
AGTGAATTTCCTTAGACTCTTTTCACTGCAAATTCCTGCATGATGCCTCTTTTTAAAATTTAATTACCGTAATTTTCACGCAGAAACAGCAGCACCTATAGCTTAATAGATATCACTTAGCTTAAAAATCACAAGTTAATGTCTTAGATAATATAATATATACTTTGACATAACTTGTGTTACATAGCACTACAGTCTTTTCGATTCGATTACACTGTATTATCGTTTATAATTATGTCTGTTAGAATTCACAGACGGCCTGTATTTCATGAATTCTACACTTTCTACTTTAAATTTAAAGTGGTGTATTTTTTAATTTGTTTTAATGCGCTCTTACTGTAGCGTAGAGCTGCCACCCAGGCAAAAGAAAAATAGAGCTATATCACGTTATAACCTGAAAAGTTTGTTTTTCTAACGTTATACTTTTCATGTTTGTTCAATATACTATCAGTACAATATACTTTTCACGTTTGAACAACACAATATCACTTTATTAAAGTATACATAATTATCACGTTTTAGCAAAAACATTTTAGGTTCTTACAATATCAATATTATAACGTACTAACGCTTTCTTTTGTCTGAGTGGCAGCTCTACGCTGTACCATTATTCTTTCACATTATTAAATATGTTTGTTATCGATCCATCAGTTGACTGGGTGACTGACTGATGACGCTGTTTGTAGCTTCCTCTGCAGCTCTATCTTTAGCTCCTCCCCCCCGCCCGACCAGCTGATCTTTGTTGTAGTACGTCACGTCGTGCCCCCCTCCCTCCCCGTCATGTGAAGATTTATTTATTTTCTCCTCCTCGCCCCTGCGCCTGTTATCGCCGAGAAGCACCGTACAACCACAGCGGGACACCGCGACCACAGAAGGCCAAGTATTAGGGCCGCAGGGCCGGGAGGAGCGGGACGGAACCGCCGCTGACCCCGGAGGCGACATGATTGCGGAGTAGCGAGCAAAAGGACGCCGCTGCGCCTGCTGGTGAGCCGGAGGAGGAGGAGGATGGTGGTGAATGGTGGATGGTCTGATGGAGGTGCAGCTGCAGGTGGAGCGGCTCCTCGAGCCTTCGCCGCGGCAGCAGAGCCGCTGAACGCACCTGGAGCTGGACAAAATAATGTGAACACTCTGCAACTCCCTGGCCTTCGTCGTTAACATCATCATTTATGATTATGATGACGGGATCCAGTCACGTGGCTCTGGCCTGACCGACGCTACCTTCTCTTCCAGCGGCCCACAGACACAATGTCCGGGCCGGCTGGACCGGCACTGGCTGCGGAGCCTGGGCTTGGGCCGGAGCTGCCGGACCTGAGCCACCTGACGGAGGAGGAGCGCAGCATCATCCTGTCGGTGATGGAGAGGCAGAAGGAGGAGGAGACGAAGGAAAAGAGCATGCTCAAGTAAGATTATTGATTATGGAATCAGCTGGTGTTCAGAGAAAATAAAAGCATCAGTGAGCATTTTAATTAAAAAACCTCAGCAGCTGCAGCAGGAAGGTTTAAGAAGTTGACCTCTCCAGATCGTCAGTGGCAGAAGCAGACTGCAGGTGTTCAGGCAGCAACGGAAGAAAAAAAGTGAAGATAAAATAAAGTAAAGATTTAAAAGCTGCTCATAAATTTGGCGTTTACTTAAAAACAAAACCGATTAAACTAATCAGAAATGGTTATACCCACACAGCACGCTGGTCTGGCCTGGATCACCGTCAGCCAGCAGTGGCTGACGTCTGGCATGCTGAGTGGTATGTCATCCAGATATGGGCCAGGCCTGGCATAGTTGTCACTGTTTAAGTGATGGCATGCCGTATCTGGCTCGATTGTGGTTTGGTTTATGTGGCCCAGGCTCATAGAAAACGGGTCTGGCCCAGATCTATCATCAAGCTGGCACTTCTGACTGACTGGTGTCATGGCAGGGTGTATTCCAACCAGATGTGGGCCAAGTCTGGCATTGATAGCACTATTCATGTTCCTAATTTCCTATTTTAGTTTGAAGACCCAAATCCCATGTTGCAAACATTTCAAATGCAGGTTTGACAGGTTTGTGAGTGTACACTTTATCCAAAACCTAGTGAAGGTTTACTCATGTTTACCACTGGGTGGCTGTAGCTCAGGAGGTAGAGCAGGTTACCTACTGATCGGAAGGTTAGTGGTTCAATCTCCCTAGCTTCTCCTATCTGCATGTCAAGAGTGTGAATGTGTATTAATGTAGTTAGGACGTACTCAGTTGATAGAAAGGATGTGATTGAGTGAATGTGGCATGTTGTGTTCAGTGCCTTCCGTAATCCGGCAGAGTAGAAAAGCACTTTATAAGAATCGTTCTTCATGTTACTTTGCAGTATTATGTTCCGGCACGTTGTTATTACATGGCTTGATTAAGGTACACATTAGGCTTACATCTAGTGCCAGAGCTGAAACTGTTCTGGGTCAGTACAGGACCACCAGTTTGTCTGCAACTGGCCTTGTGCGGGCCATCATTCTTTGCGGTATGTGGGCCATGTGTAAGCACATTGTGCGGGCCAGATCCGGGCCATACCAATTTTGCTATGTGGGTATTAGAATAACTGCTTAATGCAATCATTAATCTAATTCACTCCCCTATAAAATTTTGCTGTATGTCAGGTTAGGCTGATTGATGAACTGTTTCACTGATCACTTTTAATTGGGTTGATATTGAGCTCACAGAGAAGAAGCTGTTTCTAAGTTTCATTTGAGGGACCTGTACTGATTGGCAGAGAACAACAGATCCTTCAGGTGAGAACAAGGATGTGATTGGGAGGGCAGAGAGTGGCCAGCTATCTTCTGAGCTGTGCTCATTGATCTGCTGAAGCTGTGATATAAATATGCCAGAAGATGCTACTGCTAATCTTTTAGCGTGCTGGCATAAAGATTAGCAGTAGCATCTTTTGACCCAGGTTGTTTTTCCTGAGCATTGTCAGGAAGTGACATAATTGCTCTGCCTCTTTGGTGTTTTCTGAGATGTTTTAGAATGAAATTAAACTTCTTTACACCAAAATAAAGGGGAACCATGTGAAGGTCACTGGGAAATATTTTTAGTGATCAAACTGGTCTGAATGTGGTGCACAGACTGAAGTGAGTTAGAACTTTCTGCTGAAAGCAGTCAGTATTTAAGGAATGAATACTCCCCCCTTCACAGAGCAACACAGTCCACTGAAATGTCTTCATTTTTGACATAATAATAAAATCAAATAGGCTGGTGATCTGCATATTAAACAGAGGTTCATTGGTTCGTTCAGCAGATCAGTTTCACCAGTAACTGGAAAATGTTTTTGTAATGATCAATCAGCCTTTTATTGTGTTATTTATTATAGACTGGTTCTCATAGTGGTGAAGAGAGAGCTGAGCATAAAAGCAAATCTCTCAATTTACCGGTCGATCTACGTCCCTACCCTCACCTATGGTCACGAGCTGTAGGTAGTGACCGAAAGAATGAGATCGCGGATACAAGCGGCGGAAATGAGCTTCCTCCGAAGGGTGGCTGGACTCTCACTTAGAGATAGGGTGAGAAGTTCAGCCATCCGGGAGGGGCTCAGAGTAGAGCCGCTGCTCCTCCACATCGAAAGGAGCCAGTTGAGGTGATTCAGGCATCTGACAAGGATGCCTCCTGGGCGCCTCCTGGAGGAGGTGTTCCGGCAGACCCAGCATCCATTTACCATAAATGCATCCTTGAAGAGTTGTTTGTAATTTTTGTGTCTCCTCACACATCAGAGTGTTGTCCTGATCTACATACAGTAAATGTTTATACATTCACTCGAGAAGGTCACCAGATAAATGTGAAAGCTCATCAGATAATAGATGAATAATTTTAAGTCACATTTTTATGTCATGTTGAAATTTTTTGGAATCTTTGCTCAAATCCTTCATGACGTGTTTTTAATGTAAAATCTTCCAAATGAACTGCGGCCATCTCAGTGTGGTTCATCCTGTTCGAGGAGGTTTTGATGAGACAGCAGTGGCAGACTGAGCTAATTGAGACAGGCTTGGTATGAGTACAGATCCTACAGAATGAGGACTGGCGTGTTCAGTTTGATTGTGCAGGGTGCAGATGGAGCTGGTTTTCACTGTTTCTCTGTACAGTGCTGTGCTGCAGTAGAATAAGTAGTGTCTGTCAGAATTTTTCCCAGAATGCTTTGCTGTATTTCTGGTGGATATTGTAGGTTTTACAGGCTTGCTGGTTCTTAACAGTCTGTCTCTCGAGTTTACTGTAACTGCAGACTAAATCCAGTTATCCCATTAGTGTGGGTGTTGCTTGGTGGATGAGGGGGTTTGTGGTTTAACAGGGATCAGAGCATCTGGTGGTTTTGGGCCGTCTGAGGACTGTAGCTATCTGTGAGGTGCTGTAACCACGTGTGGCCTCCAGATGTCACTGCAGAGTCACTGAGGTCAAAGGGTTTCAAAGCAGTCTTCGTGAACACATCTGACACAGTTTTATTTTAGTCTGTTTAAAATGTTTAGTTTGTGTGGGCCCTTTCATCAGTGAAGTCAAACCGAGCATCTTACTGTCCTCACTGTGTGTTGGATGTTTTTTTTCTTTTGTTGTTTTAAGCCCCTACATTGCCTGTCACTTACTGCCTATCCCAAGCATGATTAGCTTTGAAAGTTTTGTTTGTTTGTTTTGCTTTTTTGTTTGTGGTTTGTTTGGTGTGTGTCACAAGTATGAGCCAATCAGCAATGACTTCTATGTAAACATTGCTGTGTTAAAGAGATGGCACACACTGTAGACCAGCTGCCAACCTTTCAGGGCAGGACAGGGCAGACATCGCAACACTTTCATGATTTTATTGCCAGCATGTGATTAGACCATAAATCACAGACCTCCCGACTCTCAGCTTGCGGACTCTTATGGAGCTGCTGTGACATCATGTCAGGCCTTGGCCAAGCCTGCATCATGACTGTTGACCGTGTGCATTTACTTATTTTATTGTTTCATTCATATTTTGTTCATTTTGCTTTTATGTTTGATTTTCAGTTAAGAACTGGTGAAGTGACAGGAAGACTAATAAAATCATTTCAATGAATCCTTTGTTTGTTTGCTCGGTTTGTTTACCTTTATGGTTGGCCAAACCAACAAACAAACTGTTTCAGCTGTGTGTGCTACTGGATGAGTTGTTGCATTCTGACGCATCCTGGTGGTGGCAGAAGAGAACTGAATTAATCCCGTTTCAGCAGCTCGATGTCTCATTCTGTTTCTGCTTATTTGAAGTAGAGCCCTGTGTGGGACTGTTTTTTTTGTTTTGTTTTGTTTTTTAAAATCCCTCTTCCTCTGAATTTCTGACCATTACCACCCACTCCGTCCGTCTGTGTCCAATCCTGCCCGCACCCACAGACTTATTGATATTTATCTTTCACATGATGTCAGAGCTACTAGGACTCACCCTCCTTGAGGGCAAAACAGTACTTCAGTCCTTTGCCCTCCAGCCATCCATCAAACGTCCGCACATTTAACTTAAATAAAATGCCATTTAGTTTCTGTGCTATCAGATGCACTAATCAGCATTTATTTACAGCTGCCAGAAGGATGTAGAGTATGGCATGTGAGTACATCTGCTAGCCGTGCCTTACAGGCCAAATCCCACCAATACCTGCTTCTCCACAGCAACATGATAATAATGTGACAAATTAATACTACCAGAACTTTTCTGACACTACACTGTAAATGTACGAGTCAACAAAATATAAGATTTACATGTGGTAGTTCGTTTAAGCGAACTATGTAGCACTTACCTTTGCTTTAACAACAAACAGTTTCTTTCTCTTCACCTCCTACACACTGCATTATTTACCTAGATCAGAAGTACCTGTAGCTTTTGAAAGCTTTCGTCCTGGCAGCAGCAGAAGGTGAGGGATTCTCTACAAGATGCATGTAGATGTTATCGAACTGGAGCCTTTATGAGAGGCATCGCCACTTTCAGGGATTTAAATAAAGCGTCTCTCCATGTCTTCATTTTTCTTCAATCAATTGATTATCCAGTTAATCTTGGGTTGAGACAGGTGAAAAAAACAACACTTTTGTCCTGCAGTACTATCAACTGTAATGTCTTGCCCACTGGGGTAGTGAGTTGGTCACGTGAACCACATTATAAACGCGCTATGATTAATGCATGTGTATGTGGCACTTTATGTCCAGCGCTTTACTTTCTTTATTTTATAACTTTTCCAAATATCCATCTTTCCACTCTTTTCTTTAGTTTTAGACTCTCCAATCTGAATTTTGTTACCAACAGCAGTTGCACTCTTCGTCCTGCTAACAATTTTGAGACCAACTGTTGCCCACGGCAACCTTAAAACCCCCCACTCCTGCGAGATTTGCGTTGGGTGGGATCCCAGTCCCAATGCAGGGCTCTAATTTAAAGCTTCAGTTTCAGTTTGTTTCTGTTATGATTTTGTTTTTATATTATTTCATGATTAATTATATCACTGACATCATCATCATCATCATCATCATCGCCATCATGTCTATGTCTGCAGGGAGCAGGAGGAAGTGAAACCTCCCTCGTCCTCGTAAGTACCTCATCTCCCAGAGTGCACTCCCTTAGCCACGCCTCTTTTCCTCAATAAGCTATTTCTTGTGTCCCACGCTGCCCCTCCCACCCACTGATGTGCTTCCTGTCAGCTGACTGTGTGTATTACCTGGACAGGTGGAATCCATTCTCAGGGTTCAGTCAGTTGGTCAGTAACGTTGCCACCAACGTGTCCGAAGTTCTGCAGGTTAAAAGTCCAACAGACAACGAGCTGCAGATGTGAGTAAACCCAGAGGCTTACCTGAGCACAGGTGTTTGTGTCTCACCTGAGCCTCAGTTCAGGTAGACACCTGATGCTGTGTTTATTCATCATGTCGCAGTCTGACACTGAAGGTCCAAATCCAATCGTACATGCCTGGCTTCGCCTCTTTAATGAACCAAACAAGGACCAGCTCACTGGTCCTTTAGACTTCAGTACAAGTTTAGCATATGTCACCCTCTGACCTCTCCTCTCTCTAAAAACCTCCTCCTCACAGGAAGTTACATCAGCAGTTTGAGATGTATAAAGACCACATGAAGAAGCTGGGTGAGGAGTCTCCAGAGGCTCAGCCAGCGCGGGCAGAGTCTCCAACCTGCGGGATCTGTCGCAAGACCAAGTTTGCTGATGGCTGTGGCCGAGCATGCTGCTACTGCCAGAGTCGTTTCTGCGGCCGCTGTGGGGGGCGTGTCTCCTTGAGAGCCAATAAGGTTGGTCTATGAGTGCATTTTTGCTGTGGACATTGCTGAATATCTGGGGTCATTTTCAGTTTAATTATTTTTTTCAGTGACAGTTTAACAACTCTAGATCGTCTGAAATGAAACGATTAAATGTCAGACTGTTAGCTTTGATTTGATTGACACAGGCTGGATACTGTGCATAAAAGCAACAGCAATTCATAAGTGGTAAATGAAATGTTTATACAGCCATGGTCTGGATGCGTTTGGTATTGTCCCTCAGGTAGCTCTGCTTTGATACGGTAAAATGGAAATGTTACTTAAGATCAGACTCACAAAGTTTCAGCACCACTGTCACTGCTTTGAGTCATCTGCCCACTTATGTATAAATCAAGATTGCTACCATCAACTATCACAACTGTGCCCTGTACTACAAAATGCCCTGTACTCACCCTAACACTGGAGATCAGGATAAGTGTTCACACTTATCCTGATCTCCTTATCAACTCAGCATTTAACCTGTGCATTCACATGAAAGGGATGGTGCTGCAGCATCTGATCAATCTAAAAGGGGCATTTTGCAGGTCACGGGACTCTTCTTCCACAGAAAATGATCCCTATGAGTGCCACCTACTCTAGACATTTTCTAGCTGGTGATTAAATATTTTTAAAGAATCTAAAAACAGAATTCAATACAAATTTGATACGAGGTCAGCAGGTGCAGTGCAGGTTTTTTGTTTTAGGATCAGATTTTAATGCTTTGAATCTTCCTACCAAGCTATTCTCGACTCTGTGGCACCATTAAAAACCAGGCAGCTCAAGGCTAAAACCGAGCCGTGGTTTAATGACACCACTCGGGCTGTGAGGAGGCAGTGTTGTAGAGCTGAACGCAGATGGAAGAGGGACAAACTGCAGGTGTCTCTTCAAATCTTAAAGGACTGGTGGTGTCTCTATCAGGATACAGTCAAGGAGGCTAAAAGGGAATACTTTTAATACAAGACAATTTCCTCCAACAGTTATAATCCACGTGTGTTATTTAACTCCATCAACTTAGTTTTAAATGCTCCACAAAGTGGCTGTTTGGAAGCCTCTCATAAACTATCTAAGGATTTTGTGTTGGGTTTTTTTATTAATGAGAAGATAGCAGCTACGTGGGCTCTCATCTCTGCCCCTGAATCTGACCCCTCCGTCTCGATCCCTTGCTCTGCTGTTTTTGACCAGTTTGAGCCTGTAACTCTTTCTTTTTTAGAGGATGTGGTTGGTCATCTGAGGCCCTGTTTGTCTCCAAATGATCCTGTCCCTTGACAATTTTTTAAAAAGATTTTGCCTCGCACAGACTGTTCTTACTATTATAAACAGCCGTTTAATGTCTGGTGTAGTCCCTGCTTATTTTAAGCAGGAAGTAGTACAACCCCTTCTTAAGAAACCCGCCCTGGACCACACTGTATTGACTAACCACAGGCCTATCTCCAAGCTGACTTTACTGTCTAAAATCTTAGAGAAAATTGTACATTCCCAATTGATTGATTTAAGAAAAAATGAGAATAGTATCCTGAGTCAGCACTCTTAAAGGTTTTTAATGATATCTTCCCTACCTGTGATTCTGGTAATCATGTTGTTCTTGTCCTCCTTGACCTAACAGCTGCTTTTGACTCTGTAGACCACAACATTTTACTGTCTCGTTTACACCGTCTTGCAGGCATTCGTGGTACTACTTTGAATGGGTTTAGGTCTTATCTTTCTGATCAAACTTAGTGTTAACTTTTTAGGGTATGAGTCCTTTTCTGCGGCTCTTCAGTTTGGGGTCCCGCAGGGCTCAATTCTAGAGCCTCTGCTTTTTTCATCATATTTACAGCCCTTGGGAACCATCCTTAAAAAGCATGGAATTTCCTTCCACTGTTATGCTGATAACTGCCAGATTTATCTGCCTCTGAAGCAGAAAGATGCCTTCTCTATTAAACTACTTCTGGCATGTCTAGAAGATATTAAAACTTGGATGTCCCTAAACTTTTAAAAATGTAATTCAAGAAAAATCGAGGAGATTGTGTTTGGTCCTTGCGGACCTAGTGATCCCTCCGCTATTGATTTGGGACCCCCGGCATTTTAAACTTGTTGTTACTAATTTGGGTTTTAAGATGGACAGTGACTTTAAATTGGACACTCAAATTAGGGCTCCTGTCAAGTCCAGTTTTTATCATTTAAGGTGCTTGGCAAAGGTAAGACCTATTTTATCCAGGCCACATTTTGAAACAGTAAGCCATGCTTTTATTTCATCTCATTTGGATTACTGTAATGCACTGTATTTTGTAGTAAGTCTGTTTCTTCTCTTTCGTCTGCAGCTGGTTCAAAATGCTGCTGCACGACTTTTAACCCAGAATTTGCAAAAGAGAGCACATAACTCCCATTCTGGCTTCACTCCATTGGCTGGCTGCCTTTAATCTAATGTGCAGATTTATAATTTTAATTTAATTCTAATTAGTATTTTATATTTCTTAAGTTATTCAATGTATTGTTTCTTAGGCATGTCAAGTGTACGGCACTTTGTTTTCAGCTGGGAGTTGTCTGAAAGTGCCTTATAAATAAATTGCTTGCTTATAGAACAATAAAGTGTTGTTAAATTGTTTGCTGACAACAGGAAAAACTTAGCTCTGTGAACCTGACTGGCTCTCTGGCGGCTGGTCCCTCTGACTTCTCCCCTCCTGCCGCACATGAACCAGCTGACTGACCATATGACTCATTTTCTCATTCATGAAGCCAGAGCAGACAGAAACATAAGAGCAGACATTGTAGCTATATCTTATTCAGTATTTGATTAAAATTACTTTTTTCTCCCCTCCTGTTTCTACGGTAAATATCATGTCAGCACTGATGCATCTTCATATTCCAGCTCCTCTGGATTAAATGGAAGCTCTACTCTTCATTTACCCGTTGCCACACATTGCTATGGTGAATTCTGATACCAGGGCCCTGTTTCAGGAAGCCGGTTTAGAAAACTCAGAGTGAAAAACGATACGCAGGGTTGAGTAACCCCGAACTGTCCAACTCGGAATATTCGGTTTCAGAAAGGCTGATAACAATTAGTTCAGTCAACGCGGAGTTGCTTTAACCCCAAGTGAAGCGCGCGGACGAGGATACATAAAGCCCTGATAAGCGGAGCACAGATTAAGCGAGTCACCATGGAGACGGAGGGAAAGAAGGCGCGGTCAATGTATGTCACAGCGCTTGAGGCCGAAATTCTGATGGCAGCATATGCCGATAACATACAAATTCCGCGGAAAAAAGTAACGCAGCCACAGCTGCAAAAGAAAGGGAGCATGCATGGCAAAACATAGCCGACAGAGTCAATGCGTGAGTGTTAATATAAACATTGATCTAGGGATTTCCACCCATTTAACACGTTATTTTATCATATGTTATTTTATTTGTTATTTTATACATTTTATTTTGTGATGTGATGTGAGCGCAGGTGCAACCCAACAGGCCCCAAACGTTCCTGGCAGCAAGTAAAAATGAAATATAAAAATATAGTCCAAACAGGTAAGGTGTAATTGTATTATGAGCCATAGTGCTTGGTCAGTTTGTCCGATGTAAATCAATTGCAGTTAGAGGCTACATTAATTTCCTTTCTGTAAGCACTCATTGAAATTATCTGAGCACATTACAAGTACATATTTGCTTACTCTGTATGCTCAAATGTGACCCGTTATAGCCAACAGAAAAAAAGCGGAGGCCCGAAAAACAGGTGGGGGTCCTCCACCACCACCACTCACAGAGGCTGAGCAGTTGGCCCTCAGCCAAAACAGTGGGCGCCCTGTGGCCGAAGGCATCTCTGCGGGGACATCCTCTGAGTCAATAACCCCGCAAGACACAAGTGCCGACATAGGGGGTAAATTCAAAATAATACATGATGTGCATACATCCTTTCTTCACAGTCACCTTTGCAGTGCTGCTCATTCATTTGATAAACTCTTTACCATAATGGATTATTTTGTAGTGAAGTTATTTTCCGACTGATTTTGCCTTCCTTCAGTCTTGGTTGTCTTTGAGAGCATAATGACAATGAAGTGTAAGGTGCTTGGTATGTTTGTTAATTGCCATTTGGTCCCTTGTAAGTTTAAGTGACCTGTATAAACCTCATATTCTATCAGTTGATGGTGATGGTGTACTGCATCTGGTGCAGCCTCCTGTTGAGCCAGACCAACATGCAGTTGTGAGTAATACTCCACAGATTAGATGAGTTTACAGTAGAACAGCAATGTTGTTTATTTCTTTACTACAGGAAAATAATGAAGAAACATTGACAGCTGTTACGGAGGAGGAAGCAACAGAGACACTTTATGAGGTTTACATCTTTTAATACTTTGTGTACAGGAAATACAGGCGACCAATAAAGCCAGTTGAACAAAAAATCTGTTTATTCTTCTTTCAACATGTTGAGGTGATGGGTCAAAAGAAATTATTGTGACATATGGTGTCTCTGACTGCGTTTCCATCTTGTATGTCCGTGGGAGGGTCAGGATGTTCATGGTTTGGATCACTGCTGATGTTTGGTTCAGAAGGACAGTGTTCTCCTCTAATTGTGGCAATGTTGTGAAGAATCACACATGCCACAATAATGTCACATGCCCTTTCTGGGGTGACCCTGAGTCTTTGCAGGCACTGGAACCGGGCCTTAAGCATTCCGATAGTCATTTCAATTCTGGCTCTTGTCCTGCAATTAGCCAGATTATATCGCTGCTGTGGGCCCGGTTCAGGGTCAGAGTAAGGGGTAAGCAAATAGGGTAAACATGGATACCCCCTATCACCAAGCAAGTAGCCAGTGAACTCTCCTAAGACAGAAGGATACACTTCAGTTCAAATGTCCCTGAAGCAATTGGTCTTTATATATTTTAAAGTATTCTCAACTCACCATGTCCAAATTTTGTGCTCAGTGTACATTCACGGAATATTTGTGAGTCATGGACAGAGCCTGGCCACTTGGCTTCCACATTTGTGATAATGTTGGCAGCATCACATATGATCTTCACAGTGCAGAGAACACGAATTAGCATCCATTACTATAATGAAATAATTTGTTAGTTTGACATGCTACAGGGAACTATGTACCTGTACATTGATGCTGTGGAAAGACTTCCTGTTCACATAGTCTCCTTCATTTACTGAAGGAGCAATGATTGGAATGTGAGTGCCATCTATACACGCCTGGGAACCCTGAAAATAAATGTAAAATTTAAGTAGTAGTCCAAGTATCACCACATCATACATTACGTTTTGGTCACCCTGATACCTGCAATTTTGTGGAATCCCTCTTTGATAAATCTTGTGGGTCTATGACCGGGGAACACCACAAACGAGTACAGGAGACGTTTCAGTGCAACTGTAACATTCCTGACTGCCCGACAGACGGTAGCCTTGGAAGCGTGCTCAGCGTCATCAATATTATACAGAAAGCTCCCGTTTGCAAAAAACCGAAGTGCAATACAAATAATATGTACAGAACTGAGAGCATGTCCGCGATGTGTCACATGCGTAATATATGGCCTGAGGATGTTATCCAAATAAATTATAGATTGTGCTGAAAAACGGTAACATTCGCACAGAAAATCATCAGGAAATGATAAGATGTCCAAACGCGCTCTGATCACTTTCTCCCGGCGGAGAGCTCTGCGGAGAATTTGGGCTTCACGATCTACTGGCTCTTCAAGGAAAGAGCACGCCATGTCTGACACTTCCTACTGTCAGGTTTCCGACAAAGGGGCGGAGACAGTCAGGGTTAGTTGTAGTAAACCTGCTAGGGGGCAGGTTAGCTTCACGGCGTGTGTCGTCATAGTGACTCACTCAGGCTTCAGCTGAACTCGCTTTGTGAAACCGAAAAACCAGTTTTCGTTAACTCAGGGTATACTTACTCAGTTTTTCCACTAAACCGGCTTCCTGAAATAGGGCCCAGGATTCACCATGGCAGGAAAATCTAAGTACAGAGAAAACCTATCCGTTTTTCTCAATATGTAAGTTGTGTAAAAAGATAAACTTACAGGAAATTTAACAGAATGTATTAAACTGAAAGACTAGAAGTTCATTTTCAATAAAAGCAACTCATTTATCAACATCCACTAATGACATAATTGCATCATCTCTGGAAAATATGTGAAGTTGTGCATCTTTGGTTGTTTGGAACTCAGGAGACACCACATGATCTGTAAAGCATGCCAACTATCACATCAGGAGGAAAACCAGCCAATCAGGCAACAGCAGCCTCTTACATGCGTTTATAGTAAACAAACTCGGTGTGTGTGTTTCAGGTGATGTGGGTGTGCAATGTGTGCAGGAAGCAGCAGGAGTTTCTCACTCGGTCAGGGGACTTTTCCCCTGAAATGCTATCCATCAATTACAGCTTACACAGGGCTCCCCACCCACCTACACATGGGCCACTGGGTGCCACGGGGCCCTTGAGTAATGGTGCAGCAGAATGGTGGGTATTATTCATTGTTTATATTATTTATCATTTTTTTGTTCCCGAGGCCATTTAACTGTCAGCTGTGCCTGCATGCTTCTCATTTAAATTTAAACTTTTAATTAGTGAGATTGTTTTTAATTAGAGAGTGACCTCCATCTCTCTCCCTCTCTCTCTCTCTCACACACACACACACACACACACACACACACACACACACACACACACACACACACACACACACACACACATCCTGTAATCAAATTAACAGATTAATAATCTGGTACCTTGCAGAGGATTACTGCTGGTGCTAAATACAGCATGCAGGCTAACAGCAGTGATGTCATTTCCTGTATTGCTGGGATTGGAGAGGGGGAGGGCCTTCCGGTGTGATCCATGTCAGTCATAAACTTGCTGAGCGTGTCAAGGTGTTGGTCAATATGAAGCTTCAAACCTCCTAGGAGAGCTGTAAAAACTTTAATTAAATGTGTATGTGGTTGCACTCAGACTGACTGCATGTAAGTACACATCTCAGCTTCTTTATGCTGTTGTTGTCTGTTTATGTCTGTTGATACAGACTCAAACTTTGTTGATCAGAAATCGGATTCACTTTCACCGTTAGTAGGTTTAACCAGTGCTTTGATATTTTGATGCTTGTGAACACTGCATGTTGTCTGGAGCTGCTGGAGAAAAGTTTAAATGTTTCTATGCTGCATCGATGTCTGCTGCTGGTTCTGGTTTTGGTAACAGAATTTAACTCAGACAGAGTTGAGATTTTATGGCCGTAAACATAGAACAGGAGTCAAAATGTAGTTTTCCTTAAACAATGAGTTTATTATTACAGTGAAGACCTTTTTAAAAAGTTGACAGTACAGGTGAAAAAGCCTTGAAACAGGTCGATAAAAAGGAAGTCTGAACAGGAAGAACTTCATATACTGCTACTAGTAGTAATACTATTAACAATAGACTCCTCAGTTCTTGAAGCTTTGGTTCTGTGTAGAGTGTGGGTATATATGTATCAGCTGGCTGACAATCTGCTCCTCCTCCACTCTCACTGGATCACACTCTGTGACTGACAGGAGGCAGAGCCCCTCGGGATTGTACTATAATGGCAGGAGGAGCAGGATGCCTAGCTCACCATCGGACCTTGCTGTGAACAACCGTTCTCGATCGCCACACTGCTGTCATGGTTACGGAGAGGAAGAGCTACAGGCACACAGGCAACCAATAAGAGATGGGCGAGGTCGCTGGTACTCACAGGTGAGTCTGACAGGTGAAATTCATTTATTTGCTCACATTTCTTGTAAATTATTTGATCTGATGCGGGAAGCTGTTTAATAATTTATTTTCTTTAGAAATGAAAGATGAAATGCAACAAAGAAAATGGAGTAGTTGTTGCACAGGTGGTTGACCAGGTCTGCTAGTGTAAAGGTTGAACTGCGTTCCAAATAACTTTTGGGAAAGTTGCTCTCCAGTGCATCCATCAGAGTGTGAATGTGTGTGAATATTAGATAGAAAGCACTGCATAGTATTAAAAAAGTGCTTCTATGAATGGGAGAATGAGGCATGTTGAGGCATATAGCGCTTTTCATTCTGTTTGAGGACTTTATACAACATGCCACTGACACCCATTCATTAAATTCATTCATACGATTGTCTTTGTTACATGGACTGGTTGTCATATAGCATTTTTCTGCACTCCCCGAGTACACAACGTGCTATAAAAGAACCATTCTGTTTGCCAAAAGCAATTAATTAAATGTTTTAACTATTTTTCACTAGTTTAATAGTTTTTTCTTAATGATTTAATTAATTTCATTTATTGATGGTTAAGTCGTGCTATGAATGACAGTTGAGCTGTGATAAACATAGCAGGCTTCAGGGCTTACCAAACTGATGATGATGATAATGTTCACCTTTCTCACCTCCTGGCTCAGGATCACCCTCTAGACCAACGTCAGGATGAGCTTGAGCTGCGGCGACAACAGGAAGTGGAGTTTCAGGCACGGTACCGTAGTGACCCAAACCTTGCCCGATACCCAGTGAAGACACAACCAAGTGAAGAAACCATGAGGATGTTAGCTCAGGTAGGCAGGGTCCGCCACCAGCGCCGCCACAGTGATGTTTCCCTGGCAACCCCAGAGCCTGACCACCTGACCATGAGGCATTCAGGTAAGGGCATGTCCGCCCATCTACTCACATCTTATTTTGTCTCTGTCAGTGCGCCCCAGGGCAGCTGTGGCTACAATGTAGCTTGCCATCACCAGTGTGTGAATGTGTGTGTGAATGGGTGAATGACTGAATGTAGTGTAAAGCGCTTTGGGGTCCTTAGGGACTAAGTAAAGCGCTATACAAATGCAGGCCATTTACCATTTATTAGCAGGCTGTGATCGGTTTTACTCGTTTCATTCTCAGCTCTTCGTCAGAATCTGCCTCTGGGATTGGTCAAATCTGGAGGTCAGAGGTCATACTCTGTGGACCGTGCAACCACTCACATAAGCCCAACATATTCCCGTCACAGCCCATTATCACAACAACTACTGGACCCAAGCTCAACCCTGAAGAGGAAGCCAGCCACTGAGAATGTAGCACAGAGGAGTCGGCATGTAGGGAAGATGCACGTGATTGGCAGCTTTAGCAGCTCAGAGGAGGATCTTGTTACCACACCTGAGTACACTAGCGCTGATGAGCCTGACAGTAAGTGGCTACATGCTAACAGCCAGTCAATCATTTTTCTTACATGTGTGCACATTGCTTGAGAGTTGTTTGTCGCGCTGGATATGATACAGCCACTGGTCACGAGAGAGAAAAGTGTATTCTCTGACCCGTGATCAAGTGGTTATTTTTTTTATTCAAAATATTTTTATTGAGTATTTGTGGATATAGTTTACAAAGAAAAAAAGAAGACGGAAAACACAAGCTGTTTACAATGAATACTAAACAGAACTTCTCATGTTGGAACATTGTTTTCCTCTCGACGTGAAAAAAGAAAAAAAAAACTAAAAGAGGGAAAAAACCACACAGAAGTTAGCTATACCACCACTACAGCTACATTACAGCTTTGCCTGATAGTTGCAAATTAAGGAGCTTGTCCAGTAAATTAGCAGCTGGAGCTTCTGGAAAATTGGAGAGGTGGGATTGCAAAAAATTTCTGAGTTGTAAGTATCTAAAAAAGTGAGTTTTGGGAGGACTGTATTTTCCTGCCAGCTGATCAAATGATGCTAGTTTATTATATATAAAGAGATCTTTAAAGAAAATAATACCTGCTCTAAACCAGACCTGGAACAAGTTGTCCAAAGTTGGGGGGAGGAATAGGTGGTTTGAAAGGATGGGGCTTTGAAGTGAAAAATGATTAAGATTGAAATGTCTCCTTAACTGTGCCCACACCCTGAGGGAGTGCCGAATTATCGGATTAGATGTAAAGTTGTCAATGGATAAAGAAAGAGAAGAACCCAGAAAGGAGGCAAGAGAAATACCCTGAGTTGAGTCTAATTCCATTGCCAGCCAGCTGGTGGGGCCCACACCCTCCCCAGACTGTAACCAGTAGGTCAGGGACCGAATATTGGCAGCCCAATAGTAAAAGCGGAAGTTGGGGAGTGCCAGACCCCCTTCAATCTTAGGTTTCTGTAAATGCATCTTAGCTACTCGAGATCGTTTACCCTTCCAAATATAAGAGGAGATTATAGAATCTAGAGTTATAAAGAAAGACTTGGGGATGAAGACTGGTAAAGATAAGTATGAGAATTTAGGAAGGATATTAATTTTAATTGAATTAATTCATCCGACCAGAGTTGTGTTCAGGGGTGACCACTGTTGAAGGCTTTGTTTGACATTCTTCAATAGTGTAAAAATGTTGGCTTTAAGAAGTTGTTTATACTTTCTTGTAATTGTAATACCCAGGTAGGTGAACTGCTCTTTGATGGGGAAACCCAACAAACCTATTGGAAACGCTTCTTCATTTAGTAGACAAAGTTTGCTCTTGGACAGATTTAATTTATAACCAGAGACTTGACTGAAACACGTGAGTAGTGACAATATAGACGGTAGGGAAGTATTTGGATTTGAAATAAAAAGCAATAAATCGTCAGCATAGAGAGAGACTTTGTGTTCAGTTTGACCTCTTTGTATACTCTGGACAAGTTTACTGCTTCGAAAAAACATTGCTAAGGGTTCAATAGCTAGATCAAATAACAACTGGCTAAGGGGGCAACCCTGACGTGTGCCTCGTTTAAGTTAGAATGGTTTTTATTTCTGGCTATTAGTGCAAACAGACGCAACAGGGGACAAGTATAGGTACATGATCCATGAGATGAAGTTGGGACCCAACCCAAATCTTTCCAGCACAGCAAATAGATAGTTCCATTCTACACGGTCAAATGCTTTTTCCGCATCAAGGGAAAGAACACATTCTGGAGTGTCCTTGGACGGCGTGTGCAGGATATTAAGAAGGCGTCGGATGTTGAAAAAGGGGTGGCGCCCTTTAACAAAGCCAGACTGATCTTCAGATATGACTGCTGGCAGGACCCTTTCCAACCTGTGGGCCAGCGCTTTAGCTCGGATCTTAAAGTCCACATCAAAAGCGAAATTGGCCTGTATGACGCACAGTTTGCCCTGTGTGAATGCTTCAGATAGAACCGAGTGGAGTAGAGGTACGAGCTGTGGGGCAAATGATTTGAAAAATTCTACCAAAAAGCCGTCTGGGCCAGGGGACTTCCCTGACTGTAGAGAGAAAATTGCAGCGCTAATCTCTTCTTTGGAAAATGGCGCATCCAAGATCTCTCTGTGGGTCAGGAAAGTCCAAGCTTTTAAGAAAATTTGTGATTAGTGAGTGGTTGGTGGGAGATTCAGAGGAATAAAGCTTCATATAATATTCCCTGAATGTGTCATTGATTTTGGCATGATCAGTAACGAGCACGTCATCTCAGTTAATGGCAGTTCTACACTGACGTGGCTTTACACCCATTATTTGGTCAGCTAGGAGTTTGCCTGATTTCTCTCCATGCACAAAAAAATGTACTCCTACTCTTTAATAGTTGCCTCTCCACAGCATGAGTTGAAAGAAGTTCAAATTTGGTTTGGAGTTCAGTACGTTTCTTGAAGATCTCAGAGTCCTTATTGTGTGCATAGTGATGGACTAAGTCTTTTGTTTTATCGGCTAATTCTTTTAAGTTTACCCTCTTCATATTAGCTGTGTATGAAATAATCTGTCCTCGGAGATAGGCCTTCATTGAATCCCAAACTAAAAGGCTAGAAATATTTGGGGAAAGGTGTGATGGATGTTAGAGAAAAAAGAGTACTCCCTGTCAGTTGGATGCAGATGTCACCAGATATCCCTAATCCCAAGTAGAAAGAAAGGAATGAATGTGTGAAGACACTTTTTATCCATAATAGCAAATGAACTGTACAACAGAAAATACAAATCCTATTTATGGTCTCCTCACAACACTGATAAGAAAAATAAACTGGGCCAATATGGCATGTCTGTTAATACAGAGATACACATGTTAATATGACCTCTGGTCTCCCACTCAGAGACACAGGTCTCAGAGTGTCCAGCATTCAGACGGCTACCTGAGGACACTCATGTGAGAGAAAATCTGCTCACACAGATATGTAGAGCAAAATACTGTCAATAAGGCCTCTGCAATGTTCAAGACAGTTAAACTTGTCAGGTAGTGATGTCCAGCAGGTGAAAATGCAGCTCCATGAACACACAGCTATGGATTCCAGCTGTTTGTTGCATTAACTGGCATTAACTGAGCCAGTTAATGCGAGACAAATCTAGCTGCTCATTATAGATTTCTGGTTTGTTCAGAAAATAAAACATTGGTCATAAACCATTCATAAACCTGAAAGTCCCAAAAATGCATTGTCTTGAGTCTACGGATGTATCCGTGTATCTCTGTGGTGCTGATGCTGTGCTGAGCGGAAAGCTCCTGAAGCTTTTGAAGTGTTGGAATGTGGAAAGCTAACAATGTCCCTCTCACCAGTAGGCTAAGTTATTTTTAGCCAATTACAAGTTGAATCTGGTAGTTTGGGTTGTTAGCTAAGATACCGTCATTAAGAAGAGACACAACTAATGTGTCTATGCAAGCTGATTTGCGATGTGCACCGCTGGCGCAGCCATTTATTTTTTTGATGCACCTTCTCAGATTAATTCACTGCGTGTCGTGCACAGGGCTGGACTGGGACAAAAAAAAACCCAGCCCGGGCATTTTGACTAAAGACCGGCCCACCAGGTATTAAAGCCATAAAGCCTTTGAATGAAAACAAACGCTGTTGTGACAGTGATGTACAGTCTTGTTGGTATATGTATGATTTCTATACATTTTACGTCAGATAAAAACTTTGGTTGTAAGATTCAGATAATTATTTAATAACAGCCAGACATTTTAAATGAGAATAAGAAAGTATTTCTTTGTGCCCCCCTCTCCCTGTTAATGCCCTACCTGGCCCCCCTGGCAAAACTTTGCTAGATCCACCCCTGCACAGTTACCAGCTGTCAGCTACTTAGAAAATGATATTGGTGTTATTTGTCTCTCAGAAACAGTTCATAACTTCCCTTCAACCCATTCATGTCACCTAAAAGGTAAACCTGTTTCTCCATCACGTGTTCAGCTCTGATGATTCAGTAAGGACATCTCCTGGTTTCATCTTCATGTTTCCCTCTCACCAGATATACAAACCGATATCATGACCAGCAGGTTTTACAGCTGTGGCTCCAGCAAACCTCAGCTGATAGTAGAAATTGATATTAAATAAATTCTAACAACATCTGATCAAGCTTAAACGTGCTGCTGTTGTTTAGCGCGACATCCGCTGGTTTCCGCTTTCTGGCATAAAGTGGGCAATAAACAAACAAGAGAGAAAAGCCGATCAGCTGATCATTGATCAGTTTCATGATTAAAGTAGCAACAGGAGAGGGAGGGGGAGAGAATGAGAGAAGAAGAGGCAGCTGTGCAGCGTAAAGACAGAATAACTCCACCTTTGTGTCTTTTTCCATCCTAGACAAACTGCGTCCCTTCTCAGCTCAACACGAAACACGTAATAATTTCTCTGAATGCGGGACGATTCCGTCTTTTTACGGGACGGTTGGCAACTCTACTAACTAATCTTATGAATAAAATAAAGTTCACTATCAGTAACATCATAGCACCGACCCAGCTGTATAGAAACTCCGTCATGCTAGCTAGTTATTGTAACTGACTGTAAAAAGTCAGCACAACGAAAATAAACTCCACCTAAACTTGGTTTATATCTGACCCAGATAGACTGCAGGTCATAACTTCTTACCTGAAGTTCAGTTCACCTGACACTCGGACCAGCAGCCGCCTCGGGTCTCTGCTCCTCCTGCCTCCCCTTCCCTCATCCACCTGCTGGCCTCCACCACTTGTTAATTTTACTGAATCTGTGGAAGCTCCACCATAGCCACCACCAAACAACTGAGTTATTTTTACACACCGGCCAGCATCTGTCCAATCCACCACCTTTCATTGTTTATACCGTTACAAAAAAAAAAATCATTGGCCCATCGAGCAAATGCCCGGTATGCCCGATGGCCAGTCCAGCTATGGTTGTGCCATCAGTTAACCCTTCGCGTGCCAACTGTGGCACGCGTGCCTAGGGTTGCCGACCCCTGCTCTAGAAAGTTTTGAGGATGGAATAACAATGATATAATTTCTGTACCTTTGAAGGGTTCTCTGTGATTTGGTCATTATATTATTATATTGGTTAAATTGTACTTTTTAGGGTCTGTCATGTGTTCTGGCTCTAAAGAGGTCCAGAAGGGGTTGCTCTCTGTTATTAAAGCTCCTGTGACTCTGACCTGTGCTGTAGTGAAAAGTGATGGCCCCTCTCAGGAAATCAGACATCATGCTGACGAGTTAATCTGTTGCATTTATGTTACTGGGCCACAAATCACCTGGTCAGAGATCATGAGCTCTGATTCGCTCATATGACTTTTGGCTCCTCCCCTTAAACCTTGAAGAGACTAAGTAGCACAGAATCTCTGCTACCGTCACTCTGAGAACACCTAGACCAAAACAAAAACCAGCACATTCGCCACCAAAATTGATGGTTCCATTCCTGGAGAACTCTGAAAGATCCTGGAGACATCGTTTGACAATCTGATCCAGATTAGAGCGCATGAGACTGCCGCTCTAGTGCTGTCGGACCTCCAAATCACCATCTTTGCTCTACTTCAATAGGATTAAAAGAGGAGAGTCTGGATTATCAAGAGTCACTGCAGAGATGTAAGAATAGAAGCTCAGACTGCAGGAGAGAACGCCACGCTAGACTAACCTGCTCGTGTGTGACCACACAATACAGCGGGGTCCTTAACCAGCAGACTGTTTATGCTGCTGAGCTAGACTTCTGGTGATTACCTGCAAAATTTCTGGATTTTTGGGCATCTGTTTCAGCAACTCTAATCTGGTGGAAAGGTGGGGGAAAGGGGGCGGGGTTAATGTAGCAGTAGTCCCCCAAAGTTGATCCCCTCTATCAACTTCGGGTCTTCTCCAAACTAACTGTAAGTACTGAAGGCACAAACATGCACTTGACAATTGGACTCCAATAATCTCATTACTGACAGGAATGAACTGCTCTGCAACCTGCAGGCAGTGCTCGGGACAAACAGCACACAGAAACCTAGTGAGGAGGAGGAGAGGCTGCTACATGGATTACAGGTTCTTTCTCATCTTCCTCTTGCTCACCTGAAGCCTCCTCCTTGTCCTTCATGGCGTGCAGGCGGACCTGTGAGTGAAGCATTTGAAAGCTATGTAACTTGGAGAACTATGATTACAAGTACACACATCAACATGTTTTGACATTTTGTTGGAGATAAATATGACGTTTCAGTGATCTGGTGTTACTGTTCTGATTTGGCTGTTCTGATTAGTTTTGTCAAGTATCTTCAGGCATTCAGACTATAGCATGTTTGTCCACATATGCAGCACAGCTTCACATGAAGACCAGGAGGAACATTCAGAGAGCAAATGTGAAGATGATGCAGCTGCATTTCACTGCTGAAGATTGAAATAAAAGCAGAAGGAGCCTCATACAGCACAAAGGAGGAAATCCATTCTGTGCTCAGGTCCATGGGTTCATTTTGCAAAGGATTCTTTTCAAAACAATGCTGGTGATGTTTGAAACTAAATTAATTTTTTATCTATCCATTGTTGAATTTGTTCAGGTTTATTAACCAGTCATTTTTAGTGCCTCTGTTTTAACGACTAATGAAGAGTCCGTGCATCCATAATTCACAAGAATCGATTGTGCTCCTAGAGGATTGTTCAGATTTTAGTGAAACTTCTTATGGTCACATAATGGCCAATGGCCATAATGACTCAAGGTCATATTTTTCTTTTCACAGACAAAATCTGTGAATTGTGATGGATGGTGAACCAGGTGAGCTGCTACATGATTGACATCCTGGTTTGCTTAAAACCAGCTCTGCTTAATGTGAAGAGTTGCTGCTTTAACAGTTTAAATCAAAT
This sequence comes from Maylandia zebra, assembly GCF_041146795.1. Classification (NCBI taxonomy): domain Eukaryota; kingdom Metazoa; phylum Chordata; class Actinopteri; order Cichliformes; family Cichlidae; genus Maylandia; species Maylandia zebra. The sequence goes on from NC_135187.1 coordinate 26,431,987, forward strand.
TTTGATTATTTTGAGGGATGGGCTGTTTACAGCCGCATCATTTTGTTCTGCTCATCCAGAACCGAGAATTGACGTGTAAGTAAGTGTGGTTACAGCAGGTTAACTGTTCTTCCTATTCTTCCTGTTGATGATCCATAATTGGTGCCAAAAACCTCAGCTTGTTGAGCAGCTGATTGATAACGTTATTCAGCAATTTTCATGTTGGTGTTAATGTACATAGAGGATGTCTGTGTAGGTTACATGCAGGTCATGAGGAGTCTAAGGAGCTTGGAAAAAACCTCAACTGGACCTAAAGTTCTTTGAAGACGTTTCATTTGAGAGGCTTCTTCATTTCTAAAACCAAACGGTGGAGAGTCCAAGGTGATGTTGGGCAACTGGTAAAATTTATCGACCATCAACGATAGGCTGAGCCTTTCGCTAATCGTTTATACAAGAGCGATTTATTTATTTATTTGCCCAAGAGTAACTTTGCTAATACTATTGGTTAAAGTTAAGAGAAGCAGTCAAGGGAAAAAATAATAGAACTGTTTTAACGGCACCGTCTTCCAGCTACGAGCAAATGCACCCTCCTCAGAGTGTGCCCAAATGCTGCAATTCATTTACTCAAACTCATAACAGAAAGAAAGAAAGGCAGTAGCCTATGTTCAGAAAAAAACCAAACATTTTATTTAATTAAAATCCACACAATGGTTGGAAGGAAAACAAAGAGAAACTGGCTTTGTTTTGCCACTATAACTTTGTTTACACATTCCAGTGTTTATCTGTTGTACACGCTCGACCAAACAACAAACACAAAATTAAACAAAAAGTATGTTAAAAATCAAAATGTCTCTTCCAGCAAACATAGCTTTAAGTCTTTTGTTAGATTTGGCGCATCTCAAATGAATAGATAAATGAATAGTCCAAAAAGTAGAAAAGAAAGGTAAGGAAGGTAAAATATTCCCTCTAAACAAAATGTATAAATTCTAAATGTACAAATCACTCCATGCACGAATATATGCTCTCCCCATCAAAAAGTCTGCCCCTGGGCAAATATACCATCTATCGTCGGTTATTGGTCTTAAACCCTAGAGCGGGGTTGTCCCTTAGAAGGGTCGTTAATGAGGCATTTACCATGTGCCTCATCACATGAGACAAGGTGTAAAGAAAGGCGTGGCTCAGTGTGACTGGGAAGGATCTCAGAATGCATTGTAGATAGCAGACGGTGTAATAAGCCATCCTCTCTGTTCAAAGATGGTCATTCACAGTGAACATAGATGGCCTCTTTTACTCCTTTCAAATATCTGTCTTCTCACTCAACAATGTGATCGTTGGCATCCTCAAAAGATTGACCCCCACAAAAGTTCTTCCTGTGTAGATTTTGCAGGTTCACATTGTGCATTTGTGGCTTCTCTCTGGATACTCCCACTTCCTCCTACAAGCCAAAGACATGTGTGTATGTGTTTTAAAACACCTTTAACCTCTTCTGGTTGCTAGGAGACATGGACAGTAGTCAGTGGTGGGATCATGGTTCCTGGCATGGCGAGCCTGCTCCCATGTCTATGGTGAGTTGACGCCCTGCCTTGTCAGTAATCCATCAAACAAACCCTGTTCTGAATGCGGAACTGTTGTTGGTTGCTGTTATTGTTAAGTAACCATGTGTTTCCCATTGTGAATCATCAGCAGCCAGTCACATGGCAACCCTCCAAGGATGGAGAGCGTCTGATTGGTCGAATTCTACTGAACAAGAGGATGAAGGACGGAATTGTTCCTGCAGATACAGGAGCATTGCTGGGACTCAAGGTGGCCTTCTTCTGCTTTGTTCTACTGCCTTTTCTTTTTACTATTTCTTTCACTATTCTTCTCTTCATTCTCCTCTTTTGATAATACAGTTTGGTGCTGTGTGTTTGCAGGTTGTCGGTGGAAAGATGACAGAGTCTGGTCGTCTCTGTGCTTTCATCACTAAGGTGAAGAAAGGTAGTCTGGCTGACACTGTGGGTCACCTGAGACCAGGTAAACACACTGATTTTCCTGATAGGTCTTAGTTACTTTGTTCACTGAGTCAGAGGTTGCTAAAACTGAATTAGATGGACTCTACAATGTTATCTTTTCTTCTTTAGGAGATCAGGTTCTGGAGTGGAACGGTCGGGTTCTTCAAGGAGCCACATTTAATGAGGTCTACAACATCATCCTGGACTCCAAACAAGAACCACAGGTGGAGCTGGTGGTGTGTCGACCAATAGGGTGGGTCTCTGATCAAGCTGAGAGGCAGAAAATATTTCTGAGGTTGTTCTCTTCTCTTAGGACATCATAGTAACAGATTGTTGCTGATTCTATGTTCTTCAGAGATGTTTCCAGATCAGTAGAGAGTGCCCATGTCCAGCTGAACTCCAGTGAGTCTATAAAAAAACAAAAACTACATCTGTCCTGTTCATTAAGAACTTCCATAGATCTGATAGTGGACAAAGTTCCTGCTGACTCAGAATTGGTCTATTTAATGTTCAGGTTCCAGTTCCTTTGACTCTCAGAAAGTTGGCCCATCCATCTCTGTCACATCTCCAATGAGCCCCAGTGTTCTGTCTGGACAGGTCTCGGTAAGTTTATCCAGCATGCACTGCATCAGAACACAGCCACTCAGCAGTCAGTTAATAGCATTTCCATGGTGATGTGTGTTTTCAGACTGTGGACAGGCAACCTCTGGTTCCCCGGATTCAGGTAAAAATTGAAAAGGACGGCGTGTGCATGTTCATCTTTATTTACTCTGTAGTGTAGTCTTTTAGGCTGTAGATAAATGTATCACAGAAGAAGCAGAACAAAGTACTCCAAGTTTCTGGTTTTAGTGGTTCTGAGGGTATCCATTGTTGTTGTAAATGATTCAGCTTATGTGGCTAGAGACAGTTCTAAAATGTGCCTTGTAGTTAAAGTACTTTGAGCGGTCGGTAAGAGTAGAAAAGTGTAGTATAAATATGAGAACTTTACAGTATAGTTCTGTTAGCACTGTTCTTGTCTGTAGGGTCCTTTGCTCTTCCAAAGAATTTTGCCTCCTTTAGCTGTGTTCCATAACTATTTTTCAATATGTATTCATGCTAAGGCTCCCCTGCAGTTTTGTGATTCTGTTTTGTACCTCTACTTTTTGCTTTGTAAAAACTCTCTAAGGTTCCTTCCAGGGGTCCTGACTCTGTTGCTGTTCCTTGGGGTTCCATTACAGTTATGGGTTGATACAATTTTCTTCATGTCCCCTTTTGGTTATCATCTTACTGGGTTTTCTGGGTTTTCTGTAGCAATCACCTGGTGTTTCACTGGGCTTAGCTGGTAATTGGTTATATTGTCTGTTTGAATTTGTAGGTGCTTTCGGTCTGCTCTGCTAACAAAACTTTTCTGCAGGGTATCTCCTGCTGATGACTGGAGCTTCTTTTCTTTGGTCCTTTTTTGTTGTTCTCCAGGCTTCTTCTGTATTACTATGGTGTCCTAATGATGATGTTGTGGGTATTCTACAGGTGAAGCTATGGTATGATAAAGTCGGCCACCAACTGATTGTCACCGTTCTTGGAGCCAAAGAACTTCCTGCTCGGGATGACGGCCGACCCCGGAACCCATACGTCAAGATCTATTTCCTGCCAGATAGAAGGTGAAAAAGCAATCAAAGACCAGTATTTTATGGCTTAGAGGTTCCTTGAAAAGTAAAACTGTAGAACTTCTGATATCCTTTAAAACCAGTAGTGGACTATTCTCTGTGATTGGCTGTTAGTTGTACCTTCCTCCTTTAACAGTGATAAGAGTAAGCGGAGGACAAAGACAGTGAAGAAGTCATTGGAACCTCGGTGGAACCAAACCTTCATGTACTCTCCGGTCCATCGACGTGAGTTCAGAGAGCGAATGCTTGAGCTGACAGTCTGGGACCAGGCTCGAGTCCGAGAGGAGGAGAGCCAGTTCTTGGGAGAGGTGAGAACCCATGAACAATACAGAACAATGGAGAGGATATGGGGAAAACTCATTAAACTAAGAACCTTTAACAGTTCAGTTCTGACCTACTCTGCCTTGCCTTAGGTTTTATCCGATACCGGTGCCAAACCGGTACTTTTGAAATGGTGCCGGTGCTTAAATGGTACTCGAACCGGTGCTTAAAGAATGGAGAACACACACTTTGTCCAAAAACCTCTCATGTTTAGCTGTTTTTAAGTAAAAAGATAACAATGTTAGCCTTTTCTGCAGCTATAAGGTTCAAGGTTCAAGGTTCTTTATTTGTCACATGCATAGTTATACAAGTATAACACACAGTGAAATGTAACCTGACACGCTCCTCGACATGTGCAAAAATGGGGGGGGGGGGGTAGAGGAAGAACATTATATATATGGTATAGAATAGAATTCAACTTTATTGTCATTGCACATGCACAGGTACAGGGCAACGAAATGCAGTTTGCATCCATCCAGAAGTGCTTTAGTGATATAGATATATTACAATATATATTAGCAATAATATAGACATGTGAGTATATTACAGAAATGGGTCTATTATGGTATGTTATAATGTACACGGTATGAAGTATGTTATGAATATTCTATAACTATAAGTATGTACAGGCTATGAACAGGATATAAGTATGAAAAACTATACAGAAATCTGAGCTATACAGTTATACAGAAATGTGAACTATGCAAGTTATAAACAGTTGTAGGATTAAAAATTATCGTATGTACAGAATGATTATTTACACAGAATTATACAGTAGTGCAGTTAAGATAAGTGAGATATGTGGATAATTTCTACAGAGGCTATATATAGTGCTAGTGGTTGTGAGTGGTGGTTCAGTCCATGTTATTATTGTGTGTTTGAGGGTACAGTTGTCCTGTGTGTGTGTGTGTGTGTGTGTGTGTGTGTGTGTGTGTGTGTAGGTGGTTGCGGGTGTGTGTGTGTGTATGTCCAGTCCATGTGTTAACGTGGGTCAGATGTCAGGAGGCAGAGTTCAGGAGTCTGACAGCTGTGGGGAAGAAGCTGTTCCGGTACCTGGTGGTCTTAGTCCGGAGGCTCCTGTGGCGCCTCCCAGAGGGCAGGAGGGTGAAGAGTCCATGTGATGGGTGACTGGGGTTTTTGATGATTTTCCCAGCCCTTTTCAGACACCGCTTCCTGTAGATGTCCTTTATGGCAGGAAGTGGTGCTCCGGCGATGCGCTGGGCAGTTTTCACGACCCTCTGCAACGCCTTCCGGTCCGAGGCAGAGCAGTTCCCGTACCAGACTGTTATACAGTTGGTCAGGATGCTCTCGATGGTGCAGCAATAGAAGTTCACCAGGATGTCTGAGGACAGGTGGTTCTTCCTCAGAGTCCTCAAGAAGAAGAGGCGCTGGTGAGCCTTCTTGACCAGCTTGGAGCAGTTGGTCGTCCAGATGAGATCCTCGGAGATATGGACTACCAGGAACTTGAAGCTGCTCACACGCTCCACAGCCGTCCCCTTAATGTGGATGGGTGGATGTGGGTCAGCATTCCTCCTGTAGTCCACGATGAGCTCCTTGGTCTTCTCAGTGTTAAGCAGAAGGTTGTTTCTGTCGCACCACTCAGCCAGACGATAGGCTAACGTGGTTAGCCTACTCAATGTAAATTACACACAAACAACAGTAAGCTATTCACCCAGAGAAGAACGGCTGCTGCTGCCATCATCATCAACCGATAACAGGCACCACACCCGCAGTAGATGTGCTCGGTGTGAGGTCTTGCAGCAAGCTATCAAATACGGTGCATTTCTCAACTTTTAAGAAAACGCTATGCGTCGCCAGGTGTTTCATCAGATTCGAGGTGTTACCTCCTTTGCACAGTATCACCTTAAAGCACTTGTTGCAGGCTGCTGAGTTTGTATTTTTTGCTGTGAAGTACAGCCAGACTTTTGACCACTTTGCCTTGGGCATTTTTAATCTGTAGCTCTGCTCTGAAAGAACGTATGTACCTGGGCCCGCCTACTATCCTGGGAAAGGTAAAATGATTGGCTAGAATCCAAAGTGTATGACATTTCAGGAAAAAAGGACCGAAATGTGCGCTGCTTTTCGGTCTGGTTACTACCGTTTATGTTAGATAATAATGGCACCGGATACCGTTATCCATTCCTACTGTTCAGTCCTGCAGTAATTATTCAGTTTTTATTGAACTATAGATCCCTAGCACTGGTTCATCTTATTGCAGCCTACATATCAAAATACCAATAAATGATGCATGTTGCTAGGCAACCCAGTGTGACTTGTTGTCTTACATTACTTATTGGGGTCAGAATAACGTCCTCTGCAGTTCTGAATATAAGTGATCGTGATCGTAAAGAATCAGAAGAGTCTGTTCAGTGACAGGTTGCTTCTCCCCAAGACAAGAACTAACAGACTTAAAAACTCCTTTGTCCCACACGCCATCAGGCTGTTTAACTCCTCTCTGGAGGGGAGAGGGAGGGGAAACAGGAGGACAAAGGAGGGGGGAACAAATAAGCTGTAGTGCCTCTTCACCTCACTGTACAATACTTTTGTAAATAGTCAACAGTGCAATAGACTCAATACTTGAAATGTGCAATTCACTTGTATTTTTATTTTTTATTCCTATTTATTCTATTTATCCCCTTTGTATATTTTATTTATATTTGTCTCTGTATTTATATATGTGTGTGTGTGTGTGTGTGTGTGTATATATATATATATATATATATATATATATATATATATATATATATATATATATATATATATATATATATATATCAATTCTGTAACTGTAACTTCGGTCGTTGCTGTGCTTTTTTTGGAAGTCGAATTTCCCAGAGGAACCCACCCGAGGGATTAATAAAGTTCTATCTTATCTTATCTTATCTTTTTTTTCTTGTCCCACACACCCCTAAATTCACAGATGATTAAACACATTTTCGGAAAAGTCATGAAGTCTGAGATGATGGAATTTTAATTTAACAGAATTTGAAAATTCCAAGGGGTCAAAGTGACCCCCTTTGTGATTCTAGTGTTAATTAGCACTGAAAATGTTAAAACAGGTCCATGTGTTTGCTCCCAGTTCTTTATTTGTTCTCCTTTCTACATACTCTGTATATTCTTAGTGTTCTCTGTATGTTTTGCATCCATTCTCCTGAGTCAGATCCTGATAGAGATGGAGTCTGCTCTGCTCGACGATCAGCCTCACTGGTACAAACTGCAGCTTCATGACGTTTCCTCACTGCCACTGCCCAAAGCCTCCCCCTACCTGCAGAGGAGGGGACTGCAAGCTGAGCACACACACAGCAGCAGGAGGCTGCAGAGTAAGACACACACTCTCTCTCTCTCTCTCACTCACACACACACACACACACACACACACAAACACACGCACGCGCACACACACAACAAACCTGTGTCACAACCTCACACAACAACATGTTATTTGATGGATCATTTGGAGGGATGCTCTCCTCTGCTGGGACTGGTAATTTCACTGTAGTTGATACATGCTCTGATCACTGGAAAATGAGTCGGTTGCTAAAGTTTTGTTCAAACTGGTTTACCATGTTATAGAGTCAGAGAAGAAAGGTGAACTCTGAGATTTGTAACGAAAAATTGACAAAAGTCAAATGAGTGAAGGAGTCCAAAACTTGACATTCATCTTTTTGCAGACTTAATGGAGAGTCCAGCCTCTGGTTGCTGAAACCCTCTAACATGTCTATCAATGGTAGCCTTTGTTTCTGTTGGTAGTCAGCGGGTAGTAGCAAAGAAAAAGGGAGAAAAAACCTCGGTATACAGTCACTTTGCTTCACTAACACGATGGTCTCTGCTTGCCACGTTGCTGCTGGGCTCTTCCTACGTGTATGCCCCTGAAGTCAATTGTAGAAGAGCTCAAAATGAAAGAATGTTGGATTGGGCTTATTTCATCAGTGAATGTTTAGTCCAACAACCTAACAACCAGTCACAGCAGAGCAGGCCTCTGGCAGATCCAATCCAACACCAGTCCTCTCATTCATTTCTTTATTTGTTTATTATGCTTTATTGTTAACGTCTTCTTCTTCTTCTTCTTCTTTTGTTTCATTTGTTTTTCTTTATTTTAAATCATCCACAACGCTTTGCTAGACAAAGGTCATTACTATAACTCAGGTAAAAACGTGCACGTGTGTGTGTGTGTGTGTGTGTGTGTGTGTGTGTGTGTGTGTGTGTGTGTGTGTGTGTGTGTGTGTGTGCATGCACGAGTGAGCTCTATGGCATTTCCCTGTGTGATGCTAAGCTATCCATTTCAAGTGCTATTTAGTATTTATAGTTTTAATAAGTCATTGATTGATAATTGCTGCACAAATATAGCCCTGCCTGATCATATCATAGTGATGCAATTAAATGTTATTTTACCAGGCAGAAAGCTCTCATGAAAGATATTATGTAGCCAAATCATGGGAGACGTAGTTCTTGAAATATTTGTACCTCAGCTACTCAAAACTTGATGATTAGGGTTTGATCTTTGAGGGACTAGAACAGAACTAGCTGCCTGGATCCTGGAATGATTGATTAGAGCGAGTGCATCCAGAAGGTTATTGGGTTCCATATAATACTTGAAGACATGTCAAACTGTGCATGAAAAGGTTCTGGACAGACTGTTCAATGGATTATTGGTAAATCTCTCAAGGGAGTTCTGGATCTTCTTGTGGGAGATCTTTGATGTTGTACCAGGAGGAGTCAATTGGACGTTCTAGGTGTAGGATGTTGAATATATGAACATATGGTCAGCCTAATTCAACTTCTTAAAACAAAAAAACAACAACTAAGACACAGTTTTATGAGGAGTTTTATGGTTGGAAATCCTCAGGTGAACGGCTACAATGACCTAACCAGTGGTACATATCAGACAGCTGGTCAAAATGTTGCTTAATTTCGAAGGCAGATTTTTTTTTTTTGTCAGTATTGCCATTGTAACCTGTAACTGTGTTTTAGTTCAATTATCCTGTGAGTTGGACTTCATTTATGTTATTGATAGCACTGTATGGCCCCGTGGAACAAAATATGACCCATCGCTGATCTGGAGTTCACAACAGAAAAATAAATCAGAGAACAGAAGTGATCACTGCATCATTTCTATAACAGTGATGCAGTTGTTATGTCCAGCTTTATTTCTGCAGAGAGACTCATGTTAAAGTCGTGAGCATGGACTCAGGACGGAGGAGGTCAGTGCTGCTCAAATTCCCACAGGTGTTCTATCGCTCTTTATATTTTTCTTCCAGCTGATCTTTGCTGGATGGGTTTTATTGCTCCACATTTCTCTTTAAAAGATGAGAGCAAGTGACACACTCATCTCTACTTTCCTCCTTGGATCTTTTGTTTGGATGTTTTTATGCTTTAACAGGAAGTTGACTTCATTTGGGTACACTGATACACACTCATGATGCCATCTATAAATGTTCTCTTTCTAGTACCTTAATCTCTCATGCAGCCACCTATCATCAAACTCTGACCACTCTGCTTCACTTTTGGGACTAATGCAGAAATCTTATTTGTGTATAAACATGCTGGCCTTTGTGTGGCCAGAAAATTATTAATTTCAGCATTCAGTCCGAAACTCTGACTGCTGTTAAATTTCACGCATTTGTTAAAGGCTGATGTGGATGTGGATGAAAAGGTTCTGGTCAAGGAGTTGTAAAAGGTTTAAGGGAGTCTGTGTGTAATATCAGATGAATGTGTCTTTTATTGCTCCAGCGTTAACTGGTTTGTCCTCTGGCTGTTCGGTCTGGAGTGTTAGATTTGTTGACCTTCTTGTAGAAGATTACAGATGAGCTGCTTACAGGCTTAAATGTCCTCCCTCTCTCCATCTGCAGGGTCTCAGAGGATCAGTGACAGCGAGTTTTCAGATTATGACTGTGAAGACGGCATTGGGGTGATATCAGGTAAACTCCATATCCCATCATTCACTGCAGTCTCATTTTAAAGGATACAGGAGAGAATACTAACTGGCTCAAGTGGATTAAAAACATGCTGCTGTAAGACAATGGGAATCTAATCATTTTATAAGTTCCTCAAACTGCTTAAGGTAAACCATTTGAGGATTATGACATAAATGTGACTGCATAACTTGAAATTACAAAATAACTGAGTCAGGGTTGATGGTTGAACTCCTGCTCTGTTTCTCTGTGTGCAGACTACAGACAGAATGGGCGCGAATTCCATAGCTCCACCCTCTCAGTGCCAGAGCAAGTGATTTCTCCCAATCACTGCTCCCGTTCCGACATGGTCAGAATGAGGTCACGGTCACCGAGCCAGCCGCCTCCTCACAGGTAAGTATCTGTGTGTTGGGGATTTGAGATGGGCCCAAAACATGACAACAGAAGAAGAAACTAAAAAAGGTACCTGAAGAGCTAAAATTAGAAAAACAAGATGGGACGTGAGGGTAGAAAGGGAAAGATGCCACCAGAGAAGATTTGGGAGTACAGCAAGTTGATGCTTTAATCTGCAATCAAACTACAGTATTTGTCTTATCATGTACGTGAAAAGATTCTTGCATGTGAGAGCTTATTGGAGATAATTTATTGTGAGTTTATTGGTCTTTCCCCATAAAGTTATAAATATGTATTTCCATCTTTCTCTATCCTTATTGAGCTTATCCAAAAGAGTGACTGTATGCAAATATTAAGTTTGTAATAAGTAACACCGTGTTTAGGCTATTAAAACTCAGCTGTTCTCAAGCGATATCGAGTCTGATGAAGTGCTTCAGACTTTGTCCAGGTGATCATTTACTGTGTGCAGCATTATCTTATAGTGCATATGTCCTATTTGTATCCCTTGGAAATCACTGCTCCAACAGGTAACAGCAGCTGTGCAGTATGTCTACATGAGTCAAAATGCTGTGGAAATAATGCCAGTGTTTTTATATTATCAGCGGCTGTGGATCGGGTTGAGCAGGTTGTCGAGCAATCGAAAGGTTGGTGGTTCATTCCCCAGCTACTCCAGTCGGTTGAAATTTCCTTGTAAATTATAAACGAAGTGGTTCTTATGACGTGCTTTCTACCTACTATTCAGACTGCAGTGATCGCGTCGGAATGTTCCAGTATCTTGCCCGACGCGCTTTGGCATGCAGGCTAGAGCAGACAGGGATCAACCACCAACCTTACAATTATTAGATGATCTGCTCTACCTCTCAAGCTACAGCCAACCTGAAGTCCAAATGTTCAGCAAATGTTGCACTAAATGAATGTGTGTGTGAGACTGGATGAATGAGACTTGTAATAGAAAGTGCTCTGAGTGCTCAAATTGAGTATAAATGCACTACATAAGTACCAGTCCATTATCAAATAGAAGCCTAATAAACCCAAAACATTAGTAGCTAAATCCATATTGTTCAAGAGGAAGGAATATATTAGTGTTCCTATGACTACAGAATTTTTGACTGGATAAAACGAGCTTGATCAAGACGGATTCTACCAAGTACTTTGGCTCTCATAACTCTTTCAGCATTTTCCAAAAATCCAGACTGTCCTTGATATCATTCAGACTGTTGGTCACCTCAGGGACTTCGACCATGTGTGAAGAATGTGTTAACATCCTTCCCTGTTGTTTAGATGTTTTCTAAGAAAGTTAATAATCTTTGCATTGTCCGCGGCTGTTTCACACTCTAGAATTGTAGCACCATCCAAAATTGCTCTCATGTCTACATTAGCAAATCTAAAGTTATGTTGGTCTGGCATGATGGCAGCCATAAAACTCACACGAGTTGTTATCTTCCCTTTCCTGGCAGTTTCTTTTGCTATGCATTTTTTTGTCACTGGTTTACTACTTTAAAAGTGTAATCATTAGTATTCAAGGTTTAATATGACTCACAGGTTTTTATCTTGAACTTTGAACTTGAATTTTTAAACAAATAAGCTTTTGAAGCCAGACAGGAAGTGGTCTTCCTAAAGGCATCATCCTCATTTTATCCAGACTTTTCTGTTCTTGCCATTCTGACCTTTGACATCTGGTTGCCAGCAATAACCCTCTTTACCCGTTATATCGGGAGGACGCGGTGCGGCTGCTGCGGGGCTCCAAACTGAGCCGAGCATTCTCTGATGCCAGCCAATACAGCACCCCGAACAGGTAACTATGGTAACACTAGGGATGGGTATCGTTTAGGTTTTATCCGATACCAGTACCAAACCGGTATTTTTGAAACATGAAACCTCTCATGTTCAGCTGTTTTTTTGTAAAAAGATAACAATGTTAGCCTTTTCAGCAGCTATAGGGGATTTATGACATCACGCTTGGCTGGAAGCCGCGCTTAAACAATTAAAAAAAAAACACACAAACTTTGTCCAAAAACCTCTCATGTTTAGCTGTTTCCCTCTTTTTCTTTGGTCATTTTAGCCTTTTTTGCCAGGGTGAAGGGAGTATCTGCCATCAAACAAGAAGACAGCCGCATGTAACTACGACGGTGTTTGCTAGTTCACCTTATATGCATTAATGTAATAACGTGGTTAGCCTACTCAACGTAAATTACACACGAACAACATTAAGCTACTCACGCAGAGAAGAACGGCTGCTGCTGCATCATCATCCTCATCATTTCTGCTACACTGGCAGGGCTAGGGGCCAGGACTGTACTCTTCGGGTTCTTGGGGGATGTTGCTAACTCCGGGTCCAATAACAGGCACCACACCTGTAGTAGATGTGCTCGGTGTGAGCTCTTGCAGCAAGCTATCAAATACGGTGCATTTTTCGGCTTTAAAACCCCCCGCTATGCGTCGCCAGGTGAGGTGTTACCTCCTTTGCACAGTATCAGCTTAAAGCACTTGTTGCAGGCTGCTGAGTTTGCATCTTTTGCTGTGAAGTACAGCCAGACTTTTGACCGCTTCGCTTTGGGCATTTTTAATCTGTAGCTCTGCTCTAAAAGAACGTACGTACCTGGGCCCGCCTACTATCCTTGGAAAGGTAAAATGATTGGCTAGAATTCAAAGTGTGTGACATCTCAGGGGAAAAAAGCACCAAAATAAAGCACCAAAATGTGCGCTGCTTTTCGGTCTGGTTACTACCGTTTATGTCAGAACCGATACCAGTACCCATCCCTAGGTAACACATAGGAACATGCCCAATGTGAGTCATCTGGACATCAGCTAATCAGCATGCACCCTGCATCATGTAATATTGTTTATCTGCAAACTAATAATAAGAATAAGAATAACCAGTAAACATGGTGTCGGACTGCAGCAGGTGTGTCAGAGTCAGGTAAACCCCACCTGTCTGCTGCTGCTGAACAGGTTTGAATCAGGAAACAGGTTGCATACTTGATTGGACATCTGATCCTTGTACAGGTTTTAGAAGTAGATTTAGTGCTTTTCTTTGATGTTTTACTACTAGTTGTTCTGCTTCTGGCTACAGTAGCAGTTAGATCTTGTTGGAGTAAATTAATTTACTGGGTGATGTACTGGGTTACAGAGATATTTTTGTGCTGCAGCATTTAGTTCTGCTTTTGAACTGGTTTTGACATTACAGCTTAGAGTTGTAGTATTGCTTATACTGCCTATATTGATTGTAGTAGTAGTTATGGTCCAGGTTATAATAAGTATTTAGTTTTAGTGTCCCTGTAGAGCACTTAGTGGTACAGTTAATAGTACTGGTTGTAGAACAGCAGTTGTACTGGTCTGACTGGTTCTCTGACTGGACACTGCTTCTCCCTGTGTACTTACAAGGCCATTGAGGAGGATGTCGCTTGCCAACTCACTTGATTCCCATGACAGGTACTTCTCTATCAGAATTCCAGCAGTGGCAGTAGTCATAGTACCAACAGTAAAAGCAATGATCTAAGAAAGTGGGGTATTTTTCTGTCTTGTAATCCTTTTCTGTGTGTAAGATATTTTAATGGCCCTAACCAGAGCTGGACAAACCACATCATCAATGGGAGCTGTGATGACTACAGGTGAGCCTTGGAAATTAGGATGTAGTGTTAGAGGTTGATGGCAGGTTCAGACTCATCATGTTTTGCAGTTCTGACGTCTTTCTGTTCTTCAGTCAGGACTTCATCCCTGATTTTCCCTATGAGCCTGACACCTACGATGAGGAACTACTGAGGTAAATGGATGAACATTTAAACAGTTTGACTATTAGAAAGGTGGACATTCAGACCAGTAGTTATGGCAGTAAAGAACAGATGTATTAAATTCAGATCATTTTTTTTAAATACATCACTTTATATTTTTAGGTAAAACTATACAAGAGATTAAAACCCTACAATCAGATGATCTCCTGTGAGCAGCACTTGGCAACAGTGGAGAATGAAGAACTTCCTTCTAATTTAAAGATGTCAAACTTTTCATCATGGGCAACACATAGCCCACTTTGATCTTCAGTGGGCCGGACCACTGAAATTCGCCTTACTATGTAATAATGTAATAAACTTAACTACACATTTTATCCCTGAGATATTTTAATGTAAGAAAAGGGATTCAAATTTCAAGAACAAATCTCAGTTTTTCTACATTTATAAAAAAAAAAAGTAAATGAAAGAATTCTGTCAACACGACTGTTAGGGCTTAAATTGTAAGATAATGTGTAAAATAAAAGAAAAAGTTCTGGGACCTCATTGCCCAGATTGATGGAATGGAAACATTTTGTTAATTGACAGACTCAAACGGACAAAATACAGCTAATGTCCAAAATTTATGTCCTTCTTCACATTTTTGAAAGCCACCCAGCGGGCCTGATTTGAGTCTTTCGCTTTATTATGAAGGAAAGTTTTGAGTCTTATCTTAAAAGTAAATGGGGGGCCTGTTTCCCTAATCCAAACCTGGTCCTAGGCCTGATGGCTACCCCTTCCTGAGCCTGGTTCTGTTTAAGTTTTCTTCTTGTCAAAAGGGAGGTTTTCTTTCCCACTGTTGCCAAGTGTTTGCTCACCAGGCATTGTCTGGTTATTAGGGTTTCTCTCTAATATTGTAGCATCTCAACCTTACAGCATAAAGCACCTTAAGCCAACTGTTGTGAATTGACACTTTATACAGTGTCATGAAAAAGTATCAGCCCCTGATTTCTTTTTAGGAGTTACTGTAGCTCAAGAGGTAGAGCAGGCGATCTACTAATCAATATTGGTGGTTCTGTCCCAGGATTCTGCAGTCTGCATGCCAAATATCCTTGGGCAAGACACAGAAACCAAAGTTGCTCTCTGACGTGTTCATCGGTGTGTGAATGTTAGATAGAAAGCACAGGGGGAAAAAAGTGCTTGTGTGAAAGGGTGTGAATGAAGCAAGTTATATAATGTACTTTGAGGGGGGTGGGGATATTTGTCAGACTTAAATGTTCCCGATCAAACAATTTTTCTCCACTAAACCTCATAACTGCTTACCTTGGCAGCAAGAATTGCATGAGCAGTGAGTCTTTTATATCACTGTGAAAGAATCATAGCCCACACTGCTTTGCTGAATTGTTTTAGGTCAGCAACATTGGAGGATTTTCCAGCATGAACAGCCTGTTCAGTTCAGAGCATCTTAATCTCATTTAAATGAGATTTAATGTCCTACAGGATTTTATGGTAGAGAGCAGAATTCATGGTTCCATCAATTACAACAAGTTGTACAGGTCCTGAAACAACAAAGCAGCAGATCATTACACTACCGCCACCATGTTAGCTTTATGTCACATGTAACATGACTCAAACCTTCCAAAAAAGTTCAGCTTTTGTGTCATCGATTTACAGAATGTTTTCCCAGAAATCTTAAGGATCATCATGATGTTTTTCGGGGAAATGTCAAATGAACATTTGTGCTCTGATGACGCAGTGCAATGACTTTCAGGACATAAATGCTAAATTTCTATGATCTATGTCGGGACAAGATCCACAGTGCAATTAAAACTTGACTTGGTTTATTTACATTATGAGAGTAGTTATGTTTATGATGTAGCTGTCTTCTTACCCACTGGTTTCTGGAGTCCACATTTGGACTCAACTTGAACCTTCTTTTATTTTGTGATTTTTGTTTTATTTTTGTTGGTCTTTTTGTTTCATATTTCAAGGATGAAGTGCTCATTTATAAACTAATTCTAGCTAGCTCGGTTATCTAGCTGCATTCAAAGACTGTACAGGAGCATCACTTAGACCAGAGGTGTCCAAACTTTTTTCACTGAGGGCCACATACATAAAAATATAGGAGGGGCTGGGCCACTTACTAGAAATTAGGTATATAACCTTAACTTTAGTGTATTAATTAATTAATTATTAAATCACTTAAAAGTGGTCAAATATGTTATATTGTTGAATATAATTAAAGACAAAACTGCCTTCATCACAGCTTTCCATAAATGGATCTTTATTGATTTATTCAGAAAAAGCTTTGGTTGCTCATTCTCAGAACAGCAGCCTCAGATTTCTTCTTGGACAGAAGATTTACAGCACAGACAAAAAACAATAAAGGGGAAAATGGGACGAGTACATTTCAAGCTTGTTATTTAAGTTATTAGGCTTAGCAACACACCTATTAACGTTTGTTTGAAACCGTTATCAACATTAACAGACTGAACTGGACTTAATAACAGACTTAATAACTAATTTTAGTAAATTATTCTGGTGAGTATCAGCTGCGCCGGGTATGTAAATCGGGCCATCCAGCTGCGGTGCTGGTCGCCACTCGTGGCAAAAATCCGGACAAATGTCACTTGATCAAGAAGCAGATGTGCATCAGATGAGATCAGCTGATTTTGCGTGTGCGTGCGCTGTGCACATCGGTGTGTACTCTTAGTGTTAAAAAACGCATATAAGAAAGTGGTCTGCAAAAGCAGGGTAGTGACAGAATTGATGCGCACATTAACACACGGGTACTGTGGAATATATCTTTTACTCACCTAAAGTGCTCTCGTCCACTCCCCGCAAAACAATTAGCAGCTGTGCGGTGTCTGTGGCATCGGTGCTCTCATCACATGCGATGGAGTAAAAATCAAAAGCACAGCTTTATCAGACAGTTGCAGTTTAATGTTGGCTGACAAGTCTTCAGTGCGTGTGCGTCGCACAACTGTATCTCTGGACATGCTGACGTTGTTGAAGTTCTGCACTTTTTCCGGGCACATTATTTTGGTGACTTTAACGAGGCAGTGTTTTATGAGGTCTCCATCTGAAAAAGGCTTGCCATGTCTTGCGATGAGTTGGGCGACCTCATAGCTGGCTATTGGAGCCTTTTCCTGGACAATTTGAGCACGAAAAAAATACTGTTGCTGACCCCGCAGGAGAGCTACCCTTTGCTTTAATATCTGCTCTCGCTCAGCACCAGTGTAGGATGCATAGGCCTGATGTTTGGTTTCATAATGACGTCGTACATTATACTCTTTCATAACTGCCACAGTTTCAGTGCAGATCAAACAGACACTTCCCCTTGAATTCTTTGAAGAAATATTCACTCTCCCACCGTGTCTGAAATTTTCTGCACTCACTTTCTACCTTTCGCTTCTTTGGTTCTGCCATATTTAGTAACCTGGGTTAAATTTCTTCTGTGATTGTCAAGACACTTCACCCGTTGTCTACTGGTGGTGGTCAGAGGGCCCGGTGGCGCCAGTGTCCGGCAGCCTCGCCTCTGTCAGTGCGCCCCAGGGTGGCTGTGGCTACACTGTAGCTTGCCATCACCAGTGTGTGAATGTGTGCGTGAATGGGTGGATGACTGGATATGTAAAACGCTTTGGGGTCCTTAGGGACTAGTAAAGCGCCATATAAATACAGGCCATTTACCATTGTCCTTTTTGGTGGAGCAACTGCCTTGATCAACAGTAGCTCCTCCTGGTGTTAAAACTAAGAAGTGCAATCAAAGGAGCTTGCAAAGAAAAGCGTCTGGACTTCTTTAAGTTGCTTGAAGACGTTTCACCTCTCATCCGAGAAGCTTCTTCAGGTCATCTGACTACGATGATGTAGAACCTTCACAGACTAAGAAGTGCAATACACTCAAGCAAAAGTTGAAGTGCGGGCCATAGTCTATTCTATATATAAAATTACTTGTGGGCCAATTAAAAATGGACCGCGGGCCGGAGTTTGGACACCCCTGACTTAGACATAAATACCTGTTAATTACTAAGATCAAAGATCAAAATGAAATCCTAGAATTTCACCAAATGTGGGGCTGAAACTTCTTAGACAGTCTGTTATTACATTAACCTTGCAGCAGCCATATTATTGGTCAGATAATACAATTTAAAAATGCTCCAAAAGGCTCCAACATCACAAACATGGTCCAGAGTCCTGTTCAGAGACTGATTTGCTGAGATGACGTCTAGCAGGGAGCTAGCAGCTACAGCCATCCACCTGTTAGTCAAAGAGGCCACGCCACTAATAATGGAAATTTTAAGCCAGTTTAAACGGGTGAGTTATGAAAACATCCTCCTCATATGAAGGGGAAAATTATCTATACAGACCAGACCAGTTTTTGTATCAGGCTGTAATTATGTTTATTTCTGTTGTAAAGTTTTAATACGGGAGGACTGACTCACTGCTGGAGCCTCTGTTGGACCTCAAAGGAACTGCAGGTTTTGATATTTATTTTAGTGCTTTGTTGCTAAACTTGCCATCAATGCTAACATCTCCCACAATAATTATTTTATCTAAAGTGATTGCCCTCATTAATTCAAATTAAAAGTAAGTAAGGGGCAAGCAGAAGATAAGCAAAAGCAAATAAAACTTTTTAAAAAATATTTTCTAGTTCAGGTGTAAGAGACTTAAGAATGAAAGGCTGCTGACACTGTGTAGAGCAGATGTAGGGAACACTGTTTTTCTACTGTCTCACTGAAGCCCTCTGGGAAATTCAGTGCCAAATAAAAGCATCCTCTTCTCTGGTGGCATTTCATCAGCCTTCAGTGCCTTATACTTCATGACTCCCAGTCCACCACATGTGACAAAGATCTGGTCGTCAGCGCGACGTGGATAACTGACCTGTCCTGCAGCTGCAGTGGTTGTCATAGTAATCTAGGTGACAGTTATCATGGTGATGTGCAGGTACAGTCGTGGGATGGACCGGAGAGATTACTACAGCCGATCTCGTTCAGCCGACCGACCCATCTACACACGCTCACACTCAACCGATCGATCTGACTCCACACACATGAGGTCTGGACGGTCTGCTCCCCCCTCACCTGCCCTGATCAGGTGACCCTCAGCCATCCAATTAGAAAGCAGCTCCATCTCCATGTTTGGGGCATGTTTTTTTTTTGTTTTTGTTTTTTAATTTGGTTGGTTGTTTGTTTTAGACAAGCATGAATTCTGACTCAATGGTGACCACAACAGTTTTATTTTTCGCCTTTATTTTAGCCCCACCATATGTCCCAGTGACATCACCAACACCTGAACGTTTCATATTTGGCCGCAGCTTTTATATTCTGATTGTTTTGTTTTATTTTGGGTGGCAAGTTAGTCTGTGTTGTTGTTGTTCATTTGTTTGATGGTTGTGTTGCATGTGCTTCTAAAGAATTTCTGTTCACTTTCTGACACCTAACTGTTGGATGTTCAGTTTCCTCCAAACTGGGCTTGGCACTCAGGCGTATTGCCTGCAACATACAAGTACCAAATTTAAGCAGGGAGGTTTCTGTCTGCGATCACAGTGCTGCCTCTATCACAGCTCTGAACACACCCAGTGGCAGCTGATGTTGGTCAGCTGTATGTATCTGTATTTCACAGAGACAGATTTGTTTGTAACGTCTTAGAGATATTAGAGCTACAAACAGGTTTTCAGCAGTGATGGGGCCTTGCACTCTTTGTTTCAAGTGTGAATTCTTTCTGTTCATGTTATAATTTTTTTCCAACAGTTATACAGAATTAATGACGTCCAAAGGTTTACATTCCTACCTGGTTGTGTGATGTACAGGTATGCTTCAGGACACTGTAACATCACAGTTGGGTGTGGCTGCATGTGCAAGAAGAGTCCACTCTAACTTTTGCTTGTTACTGCTTCTCAAGCAAAAACATCTGGAGTGACTGCAGACTTTTCATTAACTGACTGAATACAGTGCCAGACTAAATGCTGATCAAACTCTATCTGTGACTATGGAGGGAACCTCAAACTGACTGTCATCCCTGACATCTGACCTTAAATCTCTCCTGTCAGGATGGCGGTTTGATTGTTTAATTTCTTTCTCTTCTTCTTTTTAAGAATTTATTTATTTTTTCATCAGGGCTAATGCTGGAGGCGGTTCCACCTTGACAAGCCCAACGGGGACGCCTATTTGTGGTCGCCGAGGACGCCAGCTACCTGCTGTCCCCCCCAAAGGAGCTCTCGACAGAAGTGCGTATACTTGAGATATTAGTCAAACAGCACCTCCAAGCATCTCTGAACCAATCAGCTGATGGACCCATCACCATCCACCTATAACAAAACTTTGTTTTATATAAAGGCAAGCCTGCAGACTTATTAAAAAAATAGAGAAAAATAGAGGTTTTACAAATTTCAAGATGAGGTCTGAGATAATTTCCTAATGGGTATGAATATGGATGAAGTGTAACTTCTTTCACACAAAATAAATAATGAATACTGCAAATGGTGCCTAGTCCAATCACAGACAGATGACGATGATAAAAGTGGATAAAAATTGTAGCACTTTTGCAAATGAGACAAGTCGTGAATGCTGCAGTAATTGATGAGAGTTATGACTTCAGACTGGTAGAATTCAGGTGTGTGTTTTGTGTTTTCAGCAAAGTGAAAGAGACTCAGCAGCAGATCAGAATTAAGTAGATCAACATCTAGCCATTGTGGCAATGAAGGACCCAACAACAGTAGCATTGCAGTTTAACACGTCTTTTATTGACTGACTTTCCAATGTGCGTAATTCTCCAGCTGCCCAACTATTGTAGCACACACAAAACCACAGCTGCTTTAATAATAATAATAATAACAATAATAACAATGATGATGATGATGATTATTAATCATTATCTCCCTGGGAATGCTGTTGAAGCATTATTATTATGCTTCAACAGCATTCCCAGGGAGAATGGGACATTGAGTCCAAATGGACCATGTTTAGCACCTCCATTGCTGAAGCCGCTGTACTGAACTGCGGCCGCAAGGTGGTTGATGCCTGTCGTGGTGGTAACCCCTGAACCAAGTGGTGAACACCAGAAGTGACGGGAGCCACCAGGCTAAAGAATGAGGCCTAACAGGCTTGGTTAGCCTGTGGGACTTCATAGGCAGACCAAGCAGAAAGTGGGTCGGGCAGTGGCTGAAGCAAAAACATGGGTGTAGGAGAAGTTCGGAGAGGAAAAAGATTTTGGAGTGCCTCGAAGAGAGAAACCTGCACTCTGTATTGTGTGGGTGGAGCCCTGCTGACTTTGACTGAGAAGATTGTCAGGTGGTAGAAGGAATACTTCAACGACCTCCTTAATCCCACTGGCACATCTTCCGTGGCGGAAGCACAGTCTGGGGACGAGGGGGAGGACTCATCTATCTCCGGGGTGAGGTCACTGAGGCAGTTAAACAACTCCATGGTTGCACGGCCCCTGGAGGGGGGTTGAGGTTTGCCCTGAGTTCCTGAAAGTTCTGGATGTTGTAGGGCTGTCTTGGTTGACATGCCTCTACAATGTTGCATTGTGGAGAAACGTTGCATGGAGATCAGGGGCCTCTGGATTGTCAGACCAGGGTGGCAGTTCCCATCTTTAAGAAGGGGGACCGGAGGGTGTGTTCCAACTATACGTGGATCACACTCCTCAGCCTCTCTGGGATATTTTATGGTAGGGTGCTGCTGTTAGTCGAACCTCGGAAACAGGAGGAACAATGTGGTTTTTGTCCTGGTCATGGAAGAAGGCATTCAACCGTGTCCATCGAAGTGTGGCAGAAGTCTTTCACTTGGGTGGTCTCAGAATCTCATCTCTGCTTTTCACAGAGGATGTAGTTCTGTTTGCCTCATCGGGTGATGGCCTCCAGCTCGCACTGGAACAGTTCGCAGCCAAGTTTGAAGCGGTGGGAATGAGAATGAGCACCTCCAAATCGGAGGCCATGATCCTCAGCCATAAAAGGGTGGAGTTCCCAGTCCGAGTCAAGGACAAGTTTCTACACCAAGTGGAGGAGTTTGAGTATCTCAGGGTCTTGTTCATGAGTGATGGGAGACAGGAGCTTGAGATCGACAGATAAATTGGTGTCAATTATCACTCAGTTTTGAATATATGTAGACATTGAGGTTTCTCGGGAGGGTCTGTGCTGACACCGGTTGCTATCTGGCAGAGGGTCGTTGGTACCATCCCACTCCCATGTTCCCACTTCAGAACAGCACACAATCGCCATCTGGGATATGTGTGCATGAGGGTGGGAATGCATGTTTGTGTCTGAGTGTGCCTGTTTGTCTACATCTGTTTGTCAAGTCGGGTCTTAGACTAGACTCTGTCATCATGCTCTTCTGTGTTCTGTGGTCTTTTGGTGTTGCTGCTCGGTGGATTCAGTCTTTTTAAGAAAGTTTTTGCCTGACTGGTTCATTTGGGTATTTCAGCCTAACAATGTCCTCCTTCACTTACACTGGCATGTATTTGAACCTCATGTTGAAAGTTTTAGTGAAATAATACAAATTCAATCCAATTCAACTCCAGATCTTCATTAACTTAATTAATTTCATACAATTATACAGGCAGGGCCTCATATTTCAATATTTTCATATTTACAGTGAAAATGTAAATCAAACACTTTAAATCAACAAGATATTGTGTCTACATTATTTGTTATAAATAAATTAGGGAACAGGTCTCACCTGGTGATGAAACAGCTTGTCAGCTTCCTCACTTACTTTTGAGTCTCTGAAAATGGAGAACTGTGTATAAAGATAGCTGTAGAAAACCTAAATAGTTAATCCACAACTGCTTAAATTAAAGCTGAGAGTCTGCACTGTGGTTGCATACAATATAGACAAAAGCTACAAAAACTGTCTCACATAAATTATGACTCTACCTATATGTGTTATATTAAATGCCTAGAGACACAAGCTGGGAAATCCCAAACCCATTAAAAAGAAACCAGAGCAAATATTCAGGGTTTGACAAAATGCTGATAGCAACTGTTTGCTTTCAGTCTCTTCTCTGGTTTTGTTAAATACCTGCACCCTATCCTTCCATGAGCTATCTAAACTGAATTTTGCACATTTACTGACACAGAACAACAGCAGTAAGCTAATGAATTGATTGTTACTTAAAAAACGTAATTAACTGATTCAAAAGGTTTTGAATTCTGTGTCACAGAAAAGTTCAAGCATGAGATGCTGGCAGTAAAGAATTTTTGTCATTTTAATAAAATAATATTTGTAAAATACTTATAGAAAAGAATAGAATAGAATATAACAGTGGTTTCCTATCTATGTCAGATGATTAATTGAATAAATTCATTGAGATTTTTACTTTAGCTACAGAGTGTTCACTGGTTTCTGGGACAAATAATGAAAATGACATAGTTAGGAGCAGAGATGGGCGCGTTACTGTAATCCGATTACTTTTTTCAAGTAACGAGTAAAGTAAGGGATTACTATTGCAAAAACGGTAATTAGATTACCGTTACTTTCCCGTAGGAACGCTGCGTTACTGCGTTACTAAAACCATGATTTTTTGCGAGAATGTCTCATGACAGTGACGTAAGCAAGTGCGACGTTAGTGTCAACAGCTGTGTGCAGAGCAACAATGGATAATATATCGAGTGCGGGAGAGAATGTGAGCGTGCAGCGTTTAAAGCGTGGAAGTACTGACCTTACTTTGAGTTTGATTCCATAAAAAGTGACAAAAACATTAGCGTCCATCGTGCGTGGGAAGAAAACTTCTTTTTACAGCGAAAAAAACCCCTAAACTTCCGAGCAAGCACCGAGTGCGCAACGACGTAATGGGAAACTCACAGAGAAACTCGCGGATTCTTCAACTGACCGCAGCACACCTGCACCAGGGTAAACCTCCGCCTATCCTACTCCTGCTTTACAGGTGAAAATAGAGCAACAGGACCGCTGAGTCTTTGACTTTATTTATTTTCTGCTGTGTTTTACTTGCATCTATTTGAAAGAGTGAGTGTAAACACAAAAAAAATATTTTATGTGCTGGAATGTGCAGAAAATAGGTTTAAATGTTAAACAAATTTCTTCCAGTCAGAGAATGTTGCATATAATTACATTTTTGCTTGATGCATAAAGTTAAAAGATTAAAACTGATAAAACAAGTTAAAAAAAAGAGACTTTTCCATTTTTATTACATTTTGTATGATGGATTATGTAGAAAAAGTAGAATTGGGCTGAAAGATCTATCGCTTTATCACCTATTCAGGTTGTAAATCGTGTTTTTAAAAAGTAACTAAGTAACTAAGTAATTAATTACTTTTGAAAATAAGTAATCAGTAAAGTAACTGGATTACCTTTTTGGGGAAGTAATCAGTAATTAGTTACTGATTACTTTTTTCAAGTAACTTGACCAACACTGGTTAGGAGTCAGTAAGCACCCGCATATGGACCACTGAGGGTCATAGCTATCTAACATGGATTTGTTTGTTTTTTAGACTCTGCGCAGACAGGTAATGAACTGAAAGTTTACCTACTTAGAGTAGTAACTCCTTAATAACAAGCCCCCTGTAGTGGTAGTAATTTAGTGATTCAGTGGCACTGCCGATAAAAGATGAGTGCTGAGATGTGTAAATAAAAACTTGACTAGCTCTTCACATTACTGTTCCACAGTCAGGAACTTTCCAGTGAAATAAAGACTAATTTCACCTTACCTTAAAGTCCTGTGAATACAGAATATAAATCAGTCAGATGAACAAAAATAAAGGATAACAACCCCAGTTAATGTAGACCACCTCATGACAAAAACAGCACATTGTTTTCAATTATTTTAAAATTGTGGCTACAAAACTATTCCAATAAATAGTGTATAGCAGTGCACGCTCCAACCAAAAGTTCCTGGACCTTCAGAGTGTTCAAAGTATCATTGTTGGGGGCATAAACATTGTCTCTCCCGAACTTCTCTCTGACCCAAGCTCCTTTACTGGAAACTACTATAACAGGATTCCACAAAGGTTCTTGGGGGACAATTCCTCTGGTGAAAGCATGTTAGTACTGAGAGATGTAGTCCCTTGACCAGGTCCAGGTTTCTGTGCCGGGATTGGCTCAGGTTTCAGCCTGCATAATAATAGAGAAATTCAACATGACTGAGTTCCTTCTAGTGGTAGTGAATATGTATGCTACCATCAGGATCTGCATCCATCCAGCAGAACCCACCCTCTAAGAACAGGTGTTAGAGGGTGGATACCGTTTGAGTAGGTCACTCCTGTGATTTTGCTTCTGGAAAAGGTCGTGTGGTCATTCATCATGTCATTGTTTTCATTCTTCTCACAGCTTTTTTTTTCCCCCCATCAGCTTTGACCATGACTGCAGCTCCAGCAACAGCAACTAAAATCCCTCCACATCATCACCCCCCTGCCCCTGTCCATAAACAACACTTTCCCTCTGTCAGTCAACAACCTCCTCTTATAAGGGTCCAAGCCCCGCCTCCCCCACTCACCCAGCCCCAGCCACTTCCTGCACCTGTGCTCCCACCTGTAGTTACAGCAGCACCACCACTATTTTTACCCACACCGGTACCTGTTCCTGTACCCACAACTGTATCCACAGCTGTATCCACAACTTTATCCACAGCTTTACCCACAACTTTATCCACAGCTGTATCCACAACTTTATCCACAGCTTTACCCACAACTGTACCCACAACTGCACAAACAACTCCACTGGTAGCTCCACCTCCCCCTGCTCCACCCCCTGCACCTGCTCCAGTTCAGCCTCCACCTCCTGAACCCACCCTACCCCCTCCAACTCCAACGCCTTCCCCTTCACCCGCCCCATCACCAGTCCCACCCCCACAGACTCCAGGTGTGTACATCAGGTTTAACATTCAATGCATCTCCAATAGAACAGAACAATTAGCGTGATTCTTCTAGTCAGATGTCTGTCAGACATTCTTTATCATAATCATTACTTATTGATTCACGTGTTCATGTTGTTTACATAACGCCATCACATATTACCCTGCATGTCAGAGCCGGATAGGCGCTCAGCAACACCAGGAGGAACCAGAAAAGGCAAGTCCAGTCACTGGTGGATCTAATGAAGTGTCAGGTGATCCTCACCATGTAAACTATGAGGGTTTGTAAGAAGATAAGTATAGCCGCAGCATTTAGGTGATGAAGATTTATAGTTTTGTGTGGAGAAAGAGAGAGGGGGGTTTTAAGCTCAGGCTAGGATCCATCACGAGCATCTTATGATGATTCAAATTTTAAACATTTATCTCCAGTCAGAAACAGATTTTCTTGGTAACTGCCCCCAAAGGCTCAGTAAAACCAACAGATGATGTCTGTGTAGGTTCTCAGTCATCCAATTCATTGTAGTGTAAGGAACTTGAAAAGCAAGCAGCCTCTTTAGTTCTAAAAATCAAATAGAGAGTCCCTGGTGTTTAAACCCTAGTTTTACACTCTGTTTTCTTTGTATTATTGTAGGGGTTTACTTTACAATATAAAGCAGGTAACTGTTGATGTAACTGTTTTGATTTGGCATAATATAAATAAAATGGAAATGAGTTGAATATTGGGGGCTGTTGAGAGAGTCAATGACCCACTATTAGTCCTGTCCTCCTTCTTATTTTGGTTTCTCCCTTGGGTGTTAATGACCCATCTCTTTTTATTAACACCTTGGCTCATGTGATGAGGTAAATTCTTAATAGTGTGTCAGCAACTCTCTTAAGGGACAACAACCCCTGCTAGGGTTAAATAGCTGCGACTCTCCACCATTTGGTTTTTAGAACCAAAGAAGCCTCTTGGATGAGACGTGAAACATCCACATGAAACTTAAAGAAGACAAGAACAGATGATAAATTTCAGATTTGTAACCTGCTCAAAATGTTGCTGTTCAGGTGTGTTTATATCACTGCGGTTTGGTGCTGGTTTGGATGGGTCATCTGACTAGAGTATGAGCATTAGTGTAGCCTGACCAATCACCTCTCTTTGTCCGCACTATGCAGAGGTCACATGGGAGGACCAACAGAAGAAAACAGCCAATGGTATTATGCCCACCTTAAGCCACACCCACATATAGAAATGTAGTGTTTAGCTCGTGTTATCTAGTTAGTTATCTAGTTAGACTGAAGTGGATTGGTTTTGGATTTGGTTTTTAGACTCATTCACCCATTTGCGCAAGCACTTTTGAATCCTCAGTGTAGAAAAGCTCTATATAAGAACCAGACTAATCCATGTATTCATAAAGCACTCCACCAGCCATCTGTCCATCCATACATCTGTTTTTCCATCCATCTAGTCTTCTGTCAATCTATCCAGCTCTGTGTGCTTTGAGGAGTCTGTGGTTTCTCGTTGATATTCTTCTGTTTCCATCTTTTTATAAGGGGAGATGTTACCAACCGGCAGAGAAGGTACACACACTTTCTGTCAGCTTCATCTTTTTTTCTGACCTGCTGTGAATTGAAACTAACTTCTGTGCTGTCAGAAATCAGCAGCCTGAAGCTGTCCGAAGAGAGAAAAAAGTGAAATCTATTGTCATTTCCTGCTATCACACATTACCAACCTAGACTATGACTAATGCTGCTCTTCTGTCTCTACAGGTGTACTGAAGGACCCTTCAAAGGTAAACAAACATTACACCACTTTTATTTATATATATGTGTCTACATTACGTGTGTGCCACAGCTTGCTTACCTCTTCTCCTCCATCTATAGATGAAGGACAATCTCTCCTTTAAGTCATCAGACAGTGATGTCAGTGATGTCTCAGCTATGTCCAACGCCTCTGACACTCAATCTGTCCACAAGATCGGGTAAGCAGGAATCCATTCTTGGATGACAAGAGAGAATAAAGTGTCCATGATTTCTAGACAGAATCTCAGCTTCTGATTGGTTGGAGCACAATGGTATTTCTGGCTCCTGTTTCTCTGACCTTTCAGTGGAAGTCTTAGCTTTCTGAATCCATGCAGGGATTTCAGTAATATGTAAGGGTTTGCTCTGCAGCTGCTCTCTGTGGGCACACATTTCTCTGAATCTTTTCATCAGATTATGAATCACAGATGATGGCATCCAATGTTTTATTGCTCTCTTCTAATGTGGGGTTGTAGGGTTTTTTTTCTCAAAGTAATAATATATTTTTAACGGTAAGGTGTTGACTTTGTCTACTGATCAGAAAGATATCTAAAGCAACATGAAAATTCACTTTTATGAAACAGAGGGCAAAAGGAAAAGAAAATGGCAACAAACAAGTATTTTTTTAAATATGTTTGTGGCTTTTAGGTAAAAGTATTTAGAACATATTCCATCTTTGTGCTGTTTCACTTAGTAAACTGTTTACTGCTAGATGCCAGCTTGTTTCTTCCACTGTGCAGGTAACAAACTGCACAGTGTATGTCCTGCTGCAGGTGGGTCTAGGGCATACCCCCAAGTAGACACAGAAACTGCATTTTGTCTGAAAGAATTGCTGTGTATTTAAGTCAACACACTTAAAATGTTCACCTCTTTATCTGCTCTCAGACAGGAATTGAAATTTTTACTTTCTACCAGACTCCATTTATAAGAACAGAAAGTTTAGCTCATAGGGCAGGTGACCCTCTTTGTCTATTGCTGCATCTGCTGATTATTCAGTTTGTGTTAATGTGTGGATTTGGTGTTAATGGGTCAGTTTGGATTAGAATCCCTGTTAAAAACACAAAAATTCACACAAAATGACCAGAAATGTTTTCTGTGAGGTCAGATTGCTGGTTTTAAGATTGTCAGATTGCTAAATAGAGTCTAGCGGATTGTATTTGTTAATACAGGTAGTTTCTCAAAATTTTGAGTATTGTCACAAATGGAAATGAAATATTAAGTTGACATGTGTTTCAAATATCACCTACATGATTGTTGGAGTCAGAAAGGAATAATACAGAGTAAACTATATTAAAATCAACCGCTCACTCTCATCCTGTGTACAATCACAGTTCACGCTCATAAGCATGTGTCCTGTAAATCCTCCCACAACACATCATTCTGAATGTTTAACTCTGCTGCTGGTTTCAAATCAGTGAAAATACATAATGCTTAGTCCCGTTTTTGTTAGCATGTGTTACCTTCACCATGGGGTGGTTGTAGCTCAGAAGGTGGAGTAGGTCACCTACTTATTGGAAGGTTGTTATATACGGTAAAGCACTTTGAGTGCTCAGGTAAAGTAGAAAAGCACTACATAAGAACCAGTCCATTTACCATTCTGCATGATTCTGTCTGCATGCTACTCTTCTCTTCTCATATTGGCTGCCACAGTCTGATTGAATGTCTGGAGGGCCAGTCAGCAGAGCTGGGGGTGGGCTCGCAGGGAACAGAGGAAATAGTGGGGGCATCAGAAGGCGGGGATAAACTGCAGAAGAGCAACTCAGTGGAAGAAGGGGAGGAGGAGCCTGAGCCTTCAAAGTAAGAAATTAACAGATGACCTCCTGTTGGAATCAGTTGTCATAGCAACAGCTGCCTCACTACCCATTTCCTTTTCCTCTCTGTGCTATTGTGATGTGTTTGTGCCCTGCCTCTTGTGTTTTGGCCCTTTTCCCTCACTTATTATTGTGGTGGTCCTTCCTCCTGCAGGGTGTCTGCAGCTGCCACTCCTCTCACCAAGTCGTCAAGTGTCGGTGGTGAGATTTGCTCATTGGGGAGAAACGATGATGACGATGATGACAAGAAGCGACGCTCAAGCTTCGGTGCAAGGATGATGGGGATGGTTGGACTTGGAAAGAAGAGTCAGAGTGCCTCCCAGCTCAACCCAGAGGGTCAGTCCTAGTTTAACCATTAAAAAATATAACCTCAATTCTTGCTGTTTTTCTTTTATTTCATGGACTCTGCCATAAACAAAGTTTTCTCTGAATTGAATCTTCAGACATACAGTGTGTTTTAGCCAAACTGGGAATCTGAGTAGCATTGCAAGAGTGTCTCAATAAAAACTCACTATCAGAATGAAAATCCAAAGAGGAACATCAGCCAAAAAATAAACTATGACCAAATGAGTTAGGTACTAACAAGCAATTGAGCAAACATATTACGGAACCAGTTGAACCAGTGAAAACAGAACAGAACAGAACCAATATGAGTCACAGAGCACCCTGTCCAGGGCTCTGATTAGTCTCTGGCTGTTTATGCTCTTGTAACAACTTATTCTGCTTCTTTTCTCTTTCTTCTTCCATCCTTACAGAGGAAGAGAAGAAGAAGAAGGTGGTGAGACTTCCCGTTCAGAGAAGTGTTGAAACCGGTTTGGCCATCGAGTTTAAAGCTCGTTTCACCAGACAGCCGAGTCGAGACCCAGATGCCGAGGACCCAAAACCTGGAGCGTACGAATCACTCCTCTTTCTACTCTTTTTATCTTGTATTCTCTGTTTAGTTAAACTTTATTCATACAGCACTCATTTAAAGCAAGGGTTTTCCTAAGGTACTTTATGATAGCAATAATCTGTGATAGCAGAGGGAAAAACTCAACAATGACACAACCCCCTGTGAACAATCACTTGGTAACAGCAGGGAAGAAAAACCACATTTTAACAGGAAGAAACCTCTAGCAGAACCAGGTTCGGGGAGAGGCAGCCATCTGCTATGACCTTTTGGAGTGAAGGGAGGACAAAAGACAAACTAAGGGAGAGGGAAGACTAAATATGATGTGCTGCACCTGTGCTATATAAACACAGAGGAGCTAGAACAAAGTGGAATGAAGGCTTCTTGTTTTCACTCAGTATTGTTTAGATGAAAGAAGGCAGTTCTACATAGTTACAGTTCTACTTCTACTTTTTTCTCTCTAAACTTTGAATTTAGTTTTTCCTGAGTGCAATATTTAACCTCCTTTTTTAATTGCTCATTTAGTCACTCCCTCCTTTTTTAGTCTTCCCTTTCACCCTTTTCCCTATTTTTTCTACCCCTCAATCTGTCAATCCCCTTTAATGTGTATTTATTCTCACATTGAACTTAAACACTTCCCATTTCCCGGGGTTGCCATCTAACATGTCGGATATTTTCTTTTTCTTTTTTTCTTTCTGTCTGGTCAGGCTTATATTTCCAGGAGTAAAACTTGCATCAGACAAACAGTTCACTGGTTTCCTTGAAGGATTAGGCCCCGCCCAGCTGGCTGGACGGCAGACATTGGCCACGCCCCCCATGGGTTAGCATGAATAAAAATGTCATTGTTTTTATGTATTTCAACCTACCAACATACAAACTCATTAATTCAGATTTATGTAATCTGGACAAATGTGTGTGTTAATAAATCATATTAAAATACAATACCACTTTCTGCCCATGAAAGCGTGCGGTTGTGTTTCAGTAAAATCTCTCCTCTGATTGGCTTTCTTTTGGTTAGGTGACATCCAGATCGGGATGGTGTACAGGAAGGAGCGTCTGGACGTGGAGGTTATCCGAGCCCGGGGGCTTGTGGGTAAACAAGGCAACAAGAACACTCCAGGTGACAAAGCTATACACAATGCACACTTGACTACAAATACACTCTACCTAGTACACTCTAGTGTAAGAACGTGAACTTAATCAGTTCCTCCATGCTGCTCTCAGCTCTCTCCTGCCTCGTGTATTGTATCTCATTCAGTCTCTCATCCAGATGAGAGCTGCTTTGTTACAACCTGAATTCTGTCTTCCAGCTGAGCTGTACAAAGAGCAAAAGATCCCAAACATGATTTACTCTCAGAACCTGACCTTTCACGTACTCAAGCTCCGCATTAACTGTGTTACTTGTGGAAATGCTCACAATGCCATTGTTTACAAGGTGTTTATTAAAGTCAGTGTTAAATGTAAAGTCAGAACCTATATTAATCTGAGATACTTGGAGCATTGTGACAGATCTGAGACAAGAAACTCCATGAACCTGAGCTGTGGTGATGCAGAGATGTGTGACTACACTTTTATTATGGACTCATTTCTGATTAATAAATCTGAAATAGTTTAGAAATATATATACATTTTTTGGAGGTGTCTTGTATTGTGGATCATGCAGTGCTGGAGTTCTTCATTCTTCCTCAAAGATGAACTGCTTTCTGCTCCTCATTAATAATATAAGGGCTTAGCTGAAAGCTAGCACAACTACTTGTGTTGTGCTAACAAGTATTAGGGCTTTTCAGTTTTACGCATCACCAGAAAATTAAAACCTCTTCGATGCTTTAATTTTCTCAGTAGCGCTCATTACTTTCATGTAATTTTTGGTCGCAAGTTTCTGTGTCAAGGTAATTCTTTTAATGTTTCTTCCAACTTTTCCAATCATTCCACATTTTTTCCAATGTGGAATTATTGAACAGCATACATCTTTAATATATTTTGGATTTTTAATAATCCACACAGACAGAAAATTGCAACTTAGGAAGTTGCAACTCAACCAAATGCTTTTGTTAGCCATCATTACGCTTCTAGCATAATTCTGGATGCATATTTGGCTGCTCATCTTTGCAGAATTCCCTTAAATTAGCTGGTTTCCTGGCACAGGCCCGACCTTTAAGCGAAGTCCACAAATTTTCACACTTGAATACTACTGCACACAACCATCGCAGTACAAAGGTTTAGTAGTCATGGGTTATGATCTGTGAAACAGCTCGTGTGTGTGTGTGTGTGTGTGTGTGTGTGTGTGTGTGTGTGTGTGTGTGTGTGTGTGTGTGTGTGTGTGTGTGTGTGTGTGTGTGTGTGTGTTTTGCAGCTCCTTATGTGAAGGTGTATCTAATGGATAATGGAAAGTGTCTGTTGAAGAGAAGAACTCGTCTGGCAAGGAAAACCCTTGACCCTCTTTATCAGCAACAGCTGCAGTTTGAAGAAAACCCTGAGGGCAAAGTTCTACAGGTAATTATATATGTACTGATACTGCAGGATGCCAGACAGCTGGACAGCACAGGATTACAGGACCCTGGGATCAGGGCCTGCAGCCCTTCTTTTGTTGCTCCAGCCTCTACACAAAGAGGCTGAAGCAACTCCACTCCTCATCTGGCTAGCAGTCATAGCAATGTGTGTATGAAGAGGAATCTAGGATAGAATGTGGGTGGGGCGTTCTGAACGTCCAAGTTGAGTGGAGGAGGGGGTGTTAAGATTAATACTATTTGAGCAGGGACAACAGAGGGTTCACTATTGAACCTGTTGAAAAACAGATTCAGTTCACTGGCTCTGTCCAGACTGCCCCCGCAGCTGCTGATCACTTTGAGGCCGGTAATCAACTTCATCCCCCCCCCACATGCCTTTGATGTTATTCAGTTGGCGTTTGGTCTCCCTGTATGTATATTTACACCTTCTCCGCCCTGCTTTCAGTTCATACTATGTGCTTTTCGAGTAATCCTTGTTCCCAGAATTGAAGACCATCTACTTTGGCCTTCATTTCACTGGCGATCCTGCACTCTGGATACTCCTTCTGATGTCTTACCTGCACTCAAAGCTCCATTCATATTACTAATGAGACCACCTGCTTTGGCACAACAGTGCAGCAATCATAAGTCAGAGCAAAAGCTGCTCCCCAGAGAGAGAGAGATGTGGTGTTTAGAGAAAATGCATCTCAGCGGCTCCAATACTCCCGACACTTGATCACTAAAGGTTTTCGCTTAGGGAGCAGTTGTCCTTCTCTCCTGGATCACCACATTTACTCAAGGCCTTCTTGATATGATCTTCTTCTGGCCACCGCATCTGTGGGGATGGTGTTTAGTCTGTGCTCTAGTGTCCTGATCACACTCAGTTTGTGCTCAAGTGGATGATGAGTACTGATCTGTATGTAATGGATTACAGTACACAATAACTTTTAAATTTCCCTTATTACTGATGGAAATCTCACAGTCTAAGCTGGCTAGCCTGTCATTTTCATATCCTCCATGGTGAACTTGATGTGTTTGTCCACTGAGGTTAACATAATCAGTGAATTATGGTACATCCTGAGATTTGATTTTAACCCAGGTGTATTCCACATACCTGAACTAATTACTTTGTCGTGTTCCAGGGTAGGATAACAGAGCCCTCTTTTATATTTCCCCCATATAAAAGTTGGCCACAATAGATGAAATTGGGTAACTCATGGCATACCCATGTTTCTGCCTGTAGTAGTGAACATTGTATGTGACAATAACAACTGCTTCAGTCACCATCTTCCTGTAACCACTACCTGGGTCTCGTTTCAGAGTTTCATAAGTATTTTTATCACAGTGAGTAGTGACAAAATTTTCACATGATAGTCTTTCAAGTTTAGCTAAACCGTGCACCAACCCTTATCTGCTGGTAGGATGATAATTTTGTCATTACTTCCCCTCCTCCGTGCTGATGTTGGATGCTGGGGGCTTTGCATTGCTGAGACAGGCCGAAACTTTCGTCCACATCTGTAATATTGTTGCTTCGAATTGCTAATTCTGTGGCTGTGATCAGTTCCACTAGGGGGATTTGTCTTGGCATCACAGCAAAGTTCAGCCTTTTTGCAAGGATGTTTTTCTCCGCTTGTGTGAGTTGTCAAATTGACAAGATTTTGATAACATTTTTTGTCAGAAATTGATAAATCTTTCACTGATTTGTCCACACCCTCAGTGTGGCATCCTTCTCTCTTCTGGCCGCTGAGGACATTCTGTGCTAGACGAGCCTTCTCAGTGAATTCAAACACCTCTCGAAGGGTATTCTCTAGAACCATAGTAAGTCTTTGTCGGCTCTACTCCCCTTTTGATTTTAGCATGTTGATGGTAAAATCAGAATCAGAATACTTTATTGAATCCTAGGGGAAATTATTAAAAAAATGTTTGTCTTACCCATTCATTGAGCAGCTGGCCTTCTGGTGTATTTTTGTTGCTTTTGTAGCTCAGAGGCTCTTAACTGAAGATCTAATTTGCAGACTTTTAGAAGTAATCCTGTTTTGTCTGCATCTGAGGCCGAATCCTTGGTGGTTTCTGTATTCAGCCATCTTACATGCTGTTTGCTTGTGCTCGGGTACTAGCTTTAGGCAATCCTTGCCAAAGTGCGTTAGAATGTCTCAGTGGACAAACACATCAAGTTCACCAGGATATGGTCGCCTCAGAGCCACATGAAAAATAACAAGTTAGCCTTCTTAGACTTTGAGATCAGTAACGGGGGATATTTAGGTTGATGTGTACCATAATCACAGAGCAAACACCGTCCCCACAGATACAGTGGCCAGGGAAGCAGAAGAAAATCATTTCAAAAAGGCCCCAAGTAAATGTGATTATCCCAGCTGGACATTTGTCAAAGCTGGGAAGGCTTTAAAGAATGCTCCAGGCAAATCAGAAGAGAAGGACAACTTCTGCCTAAGTGAAAACCTTTAGTGATCCCGTACTGCAGTCAGCTGAGACTGAAGAAGTCACAAGTCTAGATAAATAAAATCAGCCTTTTGGGAGGTTTAAAAAGAACATGGGGACCGAGATCATGAGGACTTTGAGAACAGAGGAAACCTACTGGTATCCATGGTTCATAAAAACTGACTCGGTGTCTCGAGTCAGGTTCTTCATTGTTGTAGATATTAATCGTATCTTTCTGAGGTTCATTAGATAATGAACCTCAGAAAGATACAATTAATATCTACAACAATGAAGAAAACAGCAAAGAAAAAAAAATTATGGAAAATGCTGCAACACTCACAGTGTCATCTACAAAGAAAAAAAACACACCTTCATGTGTGTGATGTCACTAAGGATCTCCTCCTCTCCTCTCTCTGCAGATCATCGTCTGGGGTGACTACGGTCGGATGGACCATAAATCATTCATGGGCGCTGCCCAGATTCTATTGGATGATCTGGACCTGTCCAATATGGTAATTGGCTGGTTCAAACTGTTTCCTGCCACCTCATTAGTGGATCCTGCGTTGGCGCCGTTGACCAATAAGGAGACAGAAGGTAGCAAGTCTTAGCATCAGGAGGCATGGCTGATTGGTCATAGACACGTTACAGGATGGGCCCTAAAACAAAGTCTCAGAATCCTCTGCTGCTGCATGCTGCATGATGACATCACAGAGATGACAATTCATGATGATGTCACTAGGACGATGAGGAAGGTGCTATTCCTGATCCGCCCACTGCGGGGGGAGACACTCAACAAAGGATGCTGGGTAAAGAAAGGAGTGGCCATGTGACCTCCAGCTGCCAGCTAATCACAGCAGCTCCTTGGAAGTCATACGACTGTTAAAGACACGTCAGGAACCCACAAGATTGAGTTATGTGATAGTATTCATGGAGACACAGGAACATAGAGGGGGCTTCTTTATGTTTATGCATGGAATGACAAAAACATTAGAACATAAACTCCATCGAAGAAAAACACCACACCAACCAGTAAAATCATGAAAACGTGAAAACAAAAGAACATGAGAACCACAAACATGACAACATGTGAGAGCATGAAAATATGTAAGACCATGCCAGACTGTGAGAACATGAGAATGTTGTCTAAAACTTCAAAATAAAGATTCTTAAACAATCTCTGTGTTTCTGTTTAGGACATTATGATCAAGTTAGGTACATAACTCTGGTTTTACAAGGTTCTGATGATATTACTGAGAACACTGGTTCTGTGATTTTTACAAAGGTGACTGTGAGCTTCTACACATTAAAATGTTTTGGGGTCTTTAAAAGTTCGCCTGTAGCTGACTCACTATTTCTGAAGCAAGAGTTCATTAGGTTCTACAAATTCTATTGCACCGCTGACCCTGGTGTATCTAAAAGATCCTACTACTCTATGGGTAAATGCTACATAAACTGGTTCTTAAATGCTTTTCTACTGTACTTGAGCAATCAAAGCGCTTTCTGCAACATGCCCCATTCACACAAGCACTTTTTTCTTTGCTTGATTGCATTCTATCTAACATTCACACGCCAATGCATCAGAGAGCAACTTGGGGTTAGTATCTTGCCCAATGATATTTGGCATGCAGACTAGAGCAGCCAATGATTGACTCACCTTCCAATTAGCGGGTGAGCTATAACGTCTGTTATCTTTTCTGTATTCTCTCTGTTTACCTGTATGCAAAGTCATGGAGATGCAAAGTCATGATTTTTGGCTCCCTGGTGTTTGACTCGGATTAAAAGACTGGGTCAGCGTTCTCCATTTGGTGAACTGTTGTTGTGTTTTAGCTGTGTATAAATAAAACTGAACTGAATAGATAGCTGGAGTAGGAGTTCAGGTTTGGATCCAGCTGCATCCGGGTGAAGGATTTAAAGCATCGTGGGATGAGAGCCTTTACTGGTTTGCAAAACCGATTCTCACTGTGTTGCTATACACCTCTTGTGGTCTGATTTCACTAGCCACTTCTGGATCCAAACATGATATGCCATGTTCTGACTGAGGGATTTACATAAAAAAACTAAAACGGGCAACTCGACTAAAATTTCTGGCAAAAAAAATGAAGACCGAAACTAAACAATGTTTGTAGGATTACTTAATTTCAGGTACCTGGAATATAATGCTGTGCTACCTGGTGACTAGCTACAAAGTAATGGTACTTATTCAAATCTTAGAAAGCGTCGTAGTCGTTCCTTTCTGAAGTGTTCAAATATTTGGTGTCTGGCAAATCTTGAGCCCATGGGCTGTAGTAGCATCATAAGGTTTTAGAAGTTACACAGTGGGGCCAAACCTGACAGGGGGCAGATCACATCTACTGAAAAAGTGATCCAGTTCATTTGCCCACTTTTGTGTCCCTTACAGGCTCTGTTGCTTATGGCCCAGGATGGTTCTGAAATCACTCCACACTTTGTTAACATTGTTAATGAAGTTGCAGCTGAAGATTTTCTGCTTGGTGTTGCAATGTCCTATTAGGACAAGTTTGTGTTTCAGAGGTTCTTGTCTGTGTGTTTGGGCCTCCAGTGAACTTCAGTGTTGAAGCTTCCATCCTCCTTAATGCACACAGCACAGTCCAGAAGCGGCAAACTGTTATCCTTTGCAGAGGTGGGAAGTAACAAAGGACAAATACTTCATTACTGTAGCAACATAAGTACAATTTTCAGTTATCTCTACTTCAGTAGTTTTTACTGACTACTTTTTACTTATCAAACTAAGGAGGACTGCTGCAGGTTAGTGCAAGATAAACTGGTTAGTTTACTGTACTGTGATAGGTTTAAAGTAAAGAACAGTGACAATGAAACCACAGCCACCGTGCACCGAGTTAGGTGACAACAAATGTAGCGGAGATTCAAAAAGAATAGAAATAAAAATTATTGTGAGTTGTGATTCCTTTACCCACACCGAGCTGTTACAACCAATTTCAGGGTTCCCCCGTCTTTACACATTTTCCTATTTAGAGGCAAAGTCATCCTCTACAGTGTTGGCAACAGAAAATAGATATATAGTTTTTATTATCATTCTTTTTCCTCAGACTCAGGCTGAGCATAATCGGAATGAAAAAAGTTCGACTAAAGTTTCTTTTCCATCTACTGATAATATTTTATCACTATGTTAGCACAAGATTCAGTTAGCTTTGCACAGAAATAGAAACATACTCCTTTTTACTTTCTTACTCTGAGTACATTTCAAAGCCTGTACGTTTTTACTTTTACTTACTAAAGTAAAGAAGTTAAATCAGTACTTCAACTTTTACTGGTGTATTTTTAACAGAAGTATTTGTACTTCTACTTAAGCACAGAATCTCTGTACTGTTGGTGAAGTCAGTAGAGGTGTGATGGGGCATGTTCACCACAAGCTTAGGTCTCAGACAAATCATATATGATCCAGCATTTTTCAAAGAATGCAAACTTTAGCTGCCATAAAGGGGTAGATTTCCGATCACTGATCTCTCTGTGGATTTGCTGCACGGAGGATGTAACGTCTATGATAAGCACTGAGGTTTGTGTCCTTGTCAGGATTTCCAGGTTAGGAAAAGTGGAACAGAAGATATTCAAATACATCTCTCCACAGCTGCTGATAAATTGTACAAAAACAAGAAACAGTTTGTTAAAAACATTTCCAGGTGAATTTCACAACTGGTTTATCAGTGATATCAGTGAAAAATGACTGATAAGCGGAACTGGAATATATAGTTTATAATTTCAACAATGTACTATATAAAATGAGATGTGGTGTGTTTCTTATGTGATCTTTAACAGGGTGTTACAACACTTAAAAACGGTACTCATACTTTACCAGACTTTTAAAAGCTAGGTGTGCAGTTCCTAATTTAAATGCATTCATTCTTTAGATTCAGAAATCTAAGCGATCAGATTTTAAAGATAAATAATAATAAACAAAATGAAATCAATAGTGTCCTCTTCAATCTTGGCAGAGGGCAGTAATATAAATAATGAGAGAACTGACAGCTATTATTTTAATCACCCTGTTCTTTTAACTAGAAGTATCAGAAAAGTAATGTGGTGACATCTGGACTGATGTTTGCAGACAGTATTTTAATCACAAGTTTAAAGGCTGCAGTCGTTGCACACACTGTGTATAAAATATA
This sequence comes from Maylandia zebra, assembly GCF_041146795.1. Taxonomy (NCBI): domain Eukaryota; kingdom Metazoa; phylum Chordata; class Actinopteri; order Cichliformes; family Cichlidae; genus Maylandia; species Maylandia zebra. Next base: position 26,471,278 of record NC_135187.1, read on the forward strand.
AATATTTTGATGCGCACCACACTTCTAGTACTCTGTAGTATTGTAGTGAGGCACTTGGAAAGTGGTTGTAGGTGATTCATTTGATACTGCTAACAGTGGTTATGAGTGGGACTGATTCCCTATAACTAATGACTGGTTGGGCCACCCATAGCAGCAACAACTGCAATCAAGTGTCTGCTGTTTATATCTGCAATCTCATTCTTTTTGTCACTACCCAGAGCTTGTGACCATAGGTAAGGGTAGTAATATAGATTGACGAGTAAATCAAAATTCGCTTCTCTTCACTACAAAAGATCAATACAGCAGCCACGTCACTGCGGACACTGCCCCCAATCCACTGGTAGCTCTCACACTTCATTCTCCACTCTTTTGTGACCATGACCCCAAGATACTTCAACTCTGCCACCTGGGAAATTAACTCGTACCTGACCTGGACTCCTGGGCACTCCTAGACTTGGACAAGGAGGTGCTGATTCTCATTCCCACTACTTCACATTCGGATGCGAACTGCTCCAGCTCAAGCTGCAGGTCACCTGCTTGATGAAACCAACAGAACCACATCATCTGCAAAAAGCATAGATAAAATCCCAAGGCAAATGAAGCGGAGACCACTGTCCACCATCTGGCAAAACCAGATATTCTGTTCATTAAAAACTATGAACAGTATTGGTGACAAAGGGCTGAGTCCACTGAATCCACATGGACTGTCCCCCCAGGCTCCCTTGGAATGCAATCAAAGCTTTTTGGAGGTAGGAGTCTTAGGGGCCTCTGCTAGGTGTTGTCAGTGCACTCTCACTATGCATTTGGATACACCACATCAGTTCAGCATGTTCCCCTACCTGATCAAAGCCAACACCAAGTACCGATCAGTTGACAGCTCAGCACCTGTGTTCAATCAATCGAATTCATTTTACTTTGATCTGTGGCAAAATGCAGTGATTTAAGCTTTAATGATTAAATTGATTCAGTTTCACAGCTCTAACGTCACCTTACAAATAAACAGCGTGCACTGAGCATGCAGTCATAAAATAGTGAAATAATAAAATTTTTCTAAATAAATAAAATTGATATTTGACACATTTGACAGGAGCTAAGTTCACTTGCTTGCTCTGAATTACCTACTTTTTTTTCACCTTTACCTTTATGTTCGTTCATGTGGAAAGCTGAGCAAAATAAAAAGAATACAAGAGACACTGGAGGTGAACCTTTAATGTTTAGTGCAGTTTATCAGTTTTTAACTACAAAGAAAAACACGAAATGGCCAAATTCATGCAGGCCAGAAAACAGCAAAACCACAACAACAAGAATAATAACTACAACAATAATAACCACATCATGAATAATAATAATAATAATAATAAATATACATAGTCACACACACACACAAGGTCAGCTGAGTACCAAAAACTGTAACAAACATCAGAAATGGCTTCAGTCTAGAAGTAGTGACGATGGGCGGGGCTACAAAACCTTTATAATTCAGGTAAGTCTGACTCGAGTTCTGATCCTCCGCTGTACCAAACCCTTCAGGTCCCATGTGAGCTGTAAACACTGACCTTTGACTTTCCTTTTCTTTGAACTGGACATGAGGGTCACATAATTTAGGTCTGGTTCTAAAATCAAACTCAACTGTTGAACATGTCACATTGTGCTTTACCGTCAATAGCCAATGAACATTCACCTACTCAAAACACCAAATATTTGACCTAATCATCCAGTGTCTCTTGAATAGGATGAAGTGTTAGGGTCACATTAATAAAAAAAAAAGTGTCCATTTTTAGATTAAAGTTGAAATGTAAGCTCAAACTTGAAATAGTATTTAAAATTTTAAATAGTCAAAATGTGGAGATTACAGTTATTTCAAGCCAAAAAACTGCCACGGCTCCCATATCCTCTATAAAATGGCTTGTGTAGATAAGTTAGTGAAACAAACAGATGATCCGTCTTATTGTGTTTTGTGATACAACCATTGGTATCTTTGCATCTGTCCATTGCCAGCCATTTCATTTTGCACAAATCCGACCCACTCTTTCAAGTTTGTGTATTTTTTTCCTTCTGACCAGATGCAGCTTTCTGGCACCATCTCTTCAGTGTCATTTTGTTTATGAGCTAAAAGAGAAACAAGTTTCTATAATGAAAATCAATTCTGAAGTCATTTCACTAACTCAGCTACACAAGGCATTTTGTAGAGGGTATAGACGCCGTGGCAGTTTGTATTGAAAATGTGATTTCCACGTTTTGACTGTTCTCAAAATTACGAGTTTATTATCTAAATAATCAATAATATATATATATATGTTTTTGCCTAATGTGGCCCTAATATTCCTTCGTACTTGGCACCACTCTCAAGTGACTGCAGGCGACAGGAGAACCTGTTGAACTCAGCTCTTCCTCAGTTTGTGTGCAGTACCAAAGGAAATAACCTGAACTCTGATGTCAGTGACTGAAATAAGGACCAATGAGAGTAAAGGAAATGCCAACTGAACTTTTTTGGGGGAGGGCTATATGTGGCCTGGCCTTAGAAGAAGCGTTTGGCTGCCTCCAACAGTCAATGACCCTCTCCTGCTTGGGAGCTCTACAATTCAGTCGTACCATAAGGTGGGCAGTACCTTAACAGACAGACCGGGAAACAGAGGGACTGTTTTTAAAGTCGTACCAAATAAAATTCAATTTGTGACATCACTCAGTTTGTTTACCTTTGACATCACTGATCCAGCTAGGGTGCTATAATATAATAATCCCACCCCTCTGAGTGTCTGAGGAGTGAGTTGTGTGGCATTGTGCAGTGCTATCCTGTCAGTTAGCATGTTGTTAACATGCTAACTGACAGGCTTACAGCTGCACTTAGTGTAGTTAGAACACTGAAGGAGTAGGGCTAGCGTTAGCCTTTCAGTTAGCCTGTTAGCACAGCAGCAGCAGCTCATCATCACTGCTCTCTGTTTTGCCAGTCGCTTCCAGGCAAGCATCAGGGATCTGAGCTGTGTGGACCATTCCGCAGTGTTCACAGGGGCCATCCCGCCCTCCTCGACCACTGTTCCCATTGTGATGGCGGGGGGCATGGTTCACGGTGGAGGAGGGGTATGACTCGAGCAGAGGTTGTCGGATGTCGCTGACAAGCAAGGACGAGGAAGAGGAGTCTGAGTCAGAGATGGGGATCAGGAGCTCCACATCTTCGTCTTCCTCTCCACTCCCCCGTCGCTCTGTGACTTCAACCCCACCTCTTCCTGTCTCCAGCTGGTGCAGTGGGCTATGATTGGTCCAGGTCTGGCTCTGCTGGTTCTGACTTGTTCTTGTCAGATTTCTAGCTAAGCGGTGCAGGTTTTGGGCCAGGCGCTGCAGGGCAGAGGCAGCTGGGGCAGGGAGGTCAGAGGTGTCACTGTGACATTCGGGATCTGGACTGGAGGTTACTATAGTGACAGGGCTGGATGGGGGCAGGGCCTCTCTAGGCCTGTCATTGTCTCGGCCAGATGTCAGGGTCACAGAAGGTGTCACCGAAAGCACAGCCTCTACAGCGGAGGGAGGCGGGGTCTTCTGGGGGAGGGGTGCAACAGGTCCACCCACTGCACTGATGCCTCGCCCTCGCTCGCCCTCAGTGTCTGTGTCATCCGAGTCTGGAGACAACAGGTCTGAGCCGGAGCTTCCGGTGCTGCCAGTGCCAGCGCTGTCCTCCAGGTCTGCAGAGACCAGAGCCAAAGAACCTGAGCGCCGGGACCGTGAGAAATTAAAGAGGCGACGCCACAGGTTGCTACGACGACCAGAGGAAGGCAGCCTGAGGGATGTGAAGCCAAGCTGAGAGCGGACCGCCAGACGAAGATTTTCCAGGACAGAAGCCTGAGGATAGAGACGAGAGAACCAGTTCAAACTGGATCTACCTGAAGTCCCTGAGGACCACATAGAGTCACCTTTAATAAGGTGCTATTTAACCTCCATTTGACCTTGGACCTAACCATATGATCATTCTTCAGTGTACAGAGAGAGTGTGCGCAAAAACTTTAATCAGGAGCTTCCTGCTATGTGAGATAAGAACTGTACCTGGCTCCCTGAGCACACTGGGAAATCCTCCACAGGTGGGATCAGTCCCTGCGCAATCAGCTGACCATAAGAGGGCGGGGCTTCCCTCCTCAGCAGCTCCGCCTCCACTCTGGACAGCTGGGTCTCAAATGACCTGGAACAACCAATCACAAGCCTTGACTCACAATGAGTTCAGAAGCATGAGGTGAACAGAAATTTGTTGACATTCTTACCTGCGTTCAAACATGCGCAGAGAGTACAGCTTGCATGTGCAACCAAGGGCAATGACCAATAAGAGGCCACAGATGAGGCTGCCAATGACGGCAGCTGTGATGACTCGTGTGGGAACAATGACAGGACAACTCTCCTCGTCGCTGCCATCCCCACAGTCATCCTGTGCGTCACAAACCCACGACTCAAACACACAGCGATTATTCTGAAGGGATCAGACACACAGGGATCAGTCAGAGGTTAAAGTGTTCTAGTCTTCTGTAACTGGATGTTAAACATGCCTTTCTCTGTATTAGACAGAATGGCACACACCGAAAGACAAATGTGGGAAATGTGACTTGGACTCCACAAAGTTGTCCTGATGCTGCCTTAATGCGATCGGCCTCAAACCGAAATGTGTTTGGAGTTATTTGGTTAGCATTTCTAATGTTTTAGCTGTGATGTCAGGCGTTTGGAAGGCATTTGTAAACTACATCTATTCAATTTTATTTATACAGCGCCAAATCACAAAAACAGTCGCCTCAAGGCTCTCTATATTATAAGGTAGACCCGAAAATAATGCATACAGAGAAAAACCCAACAATCATCTACAAAAAGTTGAATATGGAACCTGCTTTAAACAAAGTTCACCTCCAGTTTATTGTGTGAGTGAGATCATATTTCTGTGATGATTCACAGGACCACCCTACTGCTTCTCATTTGATTTGAATCGTTAAAGACTAAAGTCAGAACACACCAGTCTGGTCTTACCATCGTACCTTACAGTGGAAGTTTCCTGGCTGACAGAAGAAGCAGTTCTTCTCATCAGAACCATTGGGGCAGCGGTTCTGGTAGTTGCAGCGGTCCGACCGAGGGTAACAGGCTCCATTTCTGGAGCAGGGGAACTCATCCTCCTGACAAGAGGAGCAGTTTAGCTCATCCCGACCGTTGGGGCAGTGCCAGTACCCATCGCAGCGCTGCTGCTCGGTGTAACAGCCCCAGTTCCCCCCGCATGGAACCTCCCAGGGCAGGCAGAACCCATCCACCTAAAAACAGGACCACAAAGACTACTTAATCAAGAACAATAGAACAGAACACGGCCACCTGCACAACACCTCAAAAATCAAACACACCTGGTAGGTGACGTTGAAGCCTCTGGCCGCATTGATCTTGTCAGCGTAGAAGTGAACTCGGAGCTGACCGGATGATGAAACTACAGCGACCGGCGCTCTGGAGTCAAAGGCAGTCAGCACCCTGAGGAGGCGACGGGGGTTCTCCTCCAGCCCGTCATAGACTTTGACATAGTCGCCATAGCCAGTCCCATCAAGTTTAAAATCTGTGAACCTTAGAATAACCTGCAGGAGAAGACAGGAACAACATCAGGAATGTTGATGTCCTTTGCTACCCAAACACACTCGGGGATCAGAGGTTACCTTTCGGTGGTCTCCAGTGTCAATCAGCCAGGTGCAGTTACTTCCTGGAGGGTAGAAATCAGGATAGTTTGGAGAGCTGAAAGAACCATAGAAGTTCCTCAACAACTCGCCACAGGTGGGAACATCACAGTCTATCTCATCGCCAAGGTCCTGAAAGAGACGTTGTGACACACCAAGTTGAGGACATGGTCAGCAGTCCGGCCCAAGGAACCCCTGAAGTGGATTGTTGTGTCCTTTGGAGACCAGGCAGAGTCCCGATCACCTGAGCTCTAAAGCACTGGGTTAAATCTTCAACATAAGGTGCTCCTTCTCATAGATGTAACGACTTGTAGCAATATGTTGTGTAAACACAGCATTAGTACAATACTAATACCTCGTAAGATATAAACAGCTATATTCATATTAAACATGCTTACAATCCTAACGCCATAGCTTGCATTCTGCTCATCTTTAGCTCTGACATGATGTCTGCATCATAAAGAGACCATTTCATAAACTCCAACAGATCAGCTGAAGTTACACTCACGATAGCAGAGCAGCACAGGCGTACCACAAACTATGGGTGACTTAACGGACCCTTATAAATCTGTTAGATCTGAGTCAGCAGAACTCTTTGTGGTGATTAGCCCACATGTGCTGTGAGTGGTGCACCCGAGGATATGCATTGGGCGAATGCTCGGAGTACCGGTTCGGTACTCCGGCTGCCTGTTATTGTTTGACACATTAATGTAAGTCACATAAGCAGCAGCGGCAAGTGGACAAGGAACCATTTGAGCAGTTGCAATGGGTCACCTAGGTGGCGTGTTACCTGGCAGTCTATGCTACCGTCGCAGCGCAGGCTGTGGGGCAGGCAGGTGTAGATGCGGGTGTAGCGAGACAGGCAGGGGAACTGGTTCAGGCTGCAGGGCTGGAAGGAGAACGGCGAGTCCACACACATCTCCTCATCTGAATTGTCGCCGCATTCGTCCATCGAGTTACAGCGCCACCAGTCTGGGATGCACTTCCCATTTGAGCAGTGGAACTGGTCCACATCACAGCTGGATGCCAGCGGCTTACCTGCACACACAGCAAATCTTACTTGTTTCCTATCCAGAGCATCAGCCTCTACTCCAGTTACATCACCAATAGCACACAGTGTTTCCTCACCGCTGATGTATGACAGTCTGAAGCCCTTTCCCGTCAGGCTGTCATCCGAGTGGAAGTGGATCCACAAATGGTCCTGAGAGGAGATGTAGGGTGGTGGCAAGGAAGAGCCACAAACCCGGAGTCCATCCAGGTTCCTGTAGCTGCTGATGGACATCCAGTCTGAGGTGCAGCGATGGGAACCCTGTAGGTCAAAGTCCTGGAAGCTGCAAAGACAGAACAGGGAGGGCATTGTGAGAGCAAAGATGGGGTTAAAATGAGGATGTGGTTATTGCTTTTCACTATGTGCCCTGATGTGGGTGTGGCAGCTGTAACTATGGAGACAGTAAGTGTAGTACCTGATGGTGATGGCATCTCCAGGTCGCGCCCTAATATTCCAGCTGCAGTTCAGTCGGGCTGGATACTGGAAGGGCCATCCGGGGCTGGTGATTATACCGCTGGATGCCCGTAGGAGCTCTGCCACATCACTGCAGGCTGGGGGGGCAGGGTTGGACTGTTAGTGTGACACTGTGTTTGTGGGTGTGTGTGTGCCATTAGTGCTGCCCTGATGTCTAGATGTGACTGTGACCTCACCATTAGAAATCCCTGACACATAGACATTTTCATTCCTCTGAGAGACAGCAATGCATCCTGGGGGAAAATCACAACAACACATGGTTAGAAGTGATGTCATATTGATAACAGTCTGACGTACAGCTGATGAACCGCTGGACAATGCTGTTCCTTATTCTGTTAGTTTTTGTCTTTATGGATCTGAAACGTCTGCCTGAAGGTAGATGTTGAAACAGTACATGACCAGAATGTTATGGGCCTGGAAGGAATTTGTTAATCTTCCTGAGAAAAGAGGAGGAGAGGATATCTGACGATCTGCTAGGCAACCTGTACAGCCCTGCGTAGTGCTCTCTTCTGTGCTCCTGTGCAGCTGGAAAACCATGCAAGGAGACAGTATGCCAGGTGATCACCCTGATTCATGAGCAGCTTATTTTTATATGTTTAGATCATGGACTCAGATTATCCCCTTTGAAGATCAGATAAGGACTTTTGCAGTCAGTTTACAATCATATTATGAAGCTTTGAATGTTTTTGCTGCAGCCATCTTGCTGTTTTTAAAACAGAGTGAGAGCTGGAGCTTACTGTGAAACTGCCCCATTATTGGCTAATGACCTGTCAATCAGTCATTAGTATATCCTTAGTAATCAGGACTTCATATTTAAATCACTCAAACAAATGACTGAGCCCCTAAACGAATCGGGAACGTGTCTACGGAGGTCAGGGGTCAGGTTTCACACAGACTAAAGAACTACAGGTACTTGGCCTTGGTGATCATTAGAAAAAAAAGAATGCAGGTTTGCTTTTCACATCCACAAGCTTTAGTCATTGTTTATCCCGTCTGTGGTCTTAACACAGTGTTCTACATCCAGCAAGTTCCTATTAAAAGTTACATGTAAAAAAGAAAAAGTTAAACAGGATGGACAAAACGCTGAAGGAAGATAGCAGATGATACTTCATGGGAGGATTCTATTTTGAAAATTTGGCATCTTAAAGACTGCTCAATCTTGCAGGGTCAAATAGCTGGCCAATGCTCAACATTGTTAATTTTCAACAATTGATAATCAAATGTTACAAGTTTGACCACCACGGGTGCTGTTTTGCCAGTTTTAGTGTAGTTGTGTCATAAAGCAGTCTGAGGTCGGGTGTTGCAGGGGTTACAGCTGTTAAGGAAAAAGGATCAGACTTCCTGTCCTTTCTGTGGTATCTGTTCTCCTACAGACTAAAGAAGAGCTTGCCGGTCAACTGGTGATTCTTATTGGTGGTAAGTGCTAGCCCTGTGGTGGACAGGACCTAGTCAGGTGTACCTGCGTGTCATTCTGACTCCAGCCCAAAGTGGTTAAGAGAAGATGGTCCCTGTTAAGATACTTGTGAAGCCCTGATCACTTACATAGACCGTTTCATTATCATGATTGTTATTATTACTGAACCATGCTCAACATCTTCAAGCTTTAATAGAAACTGATTGATATCTTCCAACTGCTATGGTTACTACACAGAAAAAAGGAGTAATGGCTGTAGTGACACCTGTCAACAGATCACAGCAGACCGAATGTAAAGAAATCTGTAAGAGCCATTTGCAGCTGTCACTACTAGATGGTCTCCTCCTTCCACATCTGCCTCTCCATTGTACTTCCGCTTTCTCTACTGGTGGATTTGGAGCAGATTGGATGCTGCTGTAACGCACTGTGGGGCCCTGAGCACACACTGATATAGCAAGAGCTGTACTGTGAAATATTACAGATTCAGGTCCAGGTTTTTGGGATATAAAATCTGGGTGACAGTTAATCCTGGAAGGCTATTAACTTAGACTGGTAAGTGCCCACAATCACTTCCTGCCACATGTCTATGTTAAACATTAAATTAAGTAACACTAGCTTGTAATACTTTGTCCTTGTATGGTTACAGTAGTACAGCTCTGCCCTTCTGCAGTCTTCCAGACGCACTTTATTCAGGACAAAGTAGGTTTTCAGGAAAGGGGGGAAGTCTTAAAGAGACAGGACCCGGCGTCATCAGAACAAAACATAAGTGTACACACCTGACAACAGGTCAGTCTGCACTTACCTGTGAGGAGGAGCAGGCAAACCACACCCTGCCTGCAGTCTGTTCTGAGGGCCATGCTAACCCTGATGTTATGATGAAGATAATGGTGAAGAGTCCAAGGTCACAGAGCTGAGCGCTGCATGTCAGCTGTTAGCAGACCTCGGCTCCGAACCGAGCGGCTACCGAGGATAACGGATCTCACCGATAAACCCGGCATTCAATTAACACAGACACGAGCCGCTAAACGGGACGTTAACAAGGTTGGTCCGCATCCTGCGAAGAACCTCGGTTAGCTCGCAAACAAAGGGCCGCTAGCTGCCGACTAACAGGCTGACACTAAGAACACCGGCCCGTTAGCTTCAACATGCTAACGGGACAGAGTCATCCGACCCGGAGCGGGGGGCCCGAACCGGGTCAATCCGAGCTCACGGGACCGGCACCGAGTCAGCAGCAGTAGTGTCGATCTGATAGTATGTGTGAGCGCATTTCCGTGCGAAGCTGTTAGCTTTTAGCCTCCGTCGAGCCGAACAACAACAACAGACCGCAGAGAGAATCCCCGCCCCTTTGACAGTGGCGTCACTAACATGGCCCCGCCGTTTTTGTCATTTGTTGGTTTATGTGAACTTCCTGTTTCCTGAAGATGCCAAAGAACTTCATTAATCAAAGAGCCGAACGTCCTTCATATGTTCTGGCATCTATCTATCTATCTATCTATCTATCTATCTATCTATCTATCTATCTATCTATCTATCTATCTATCTATCTATATATATATATATATATATATATATATATATATATATATATATATATATATATATATATATATATATATATAGTGATTCTCACTGTATTACGGGACAAAGTGCGTCCCTTATTAGCTCAATACGGGACGTGTACTTTTGTTTCTAAATACGGGACGATTCCGTATTTTAAGGGACGGTTGGCAACCCTAAATATGACCCAGTTTGCAAGTCTCCATGCTTGCTCCGCTCCTTTTCCACCTCTTAGCTCATCAACCAAGGGACTAGAAGAACTGCCACTCAGGTAACTCAGAAAACAAATAAAGGCTAAATCATACACATAACAGTGTAAAGTAAAATATGTGCATTTATTTTAGAATACAGGATCACGTGATTGTATAAATAAATAAATTCTAAACCAAAACAATTCTTTACTATCCTGTAAATTGAATCCTATGTTTAAAGAAAAGCAAAATATTAGTGTAGTGTTATGTATAAGTCTCTATTGCAGCACTGTGATGTTTGGCAGATATTACCCAATATCTGTGGCTGTAACTAGGGTTGCCAACCGTCCCTTAAAATACGGAATCGTCCCGTATTTAGAAACAAAAGTACACGTCCCGTATTGAGCTAATAAGGGACGCACTTTGTCCCGTAATACAGTGAGAATCAAAAGTAGTCTATAAATGTTTATGGAATTAACGCTTTGTTTGAAAACATAATTCCCAGCCTCTCTCCTGCTTTGTGACCAATGAGCTGACAGCACACTTATGACAATTCGAGTATGACAATTCAGATTACCGCTCATCTCATTGGTCGAGGAAAGGTCACTTACGGAGAAAATACCGGAAGACAACAGATGACCACAACAAGAAGCATGGCCAACAGGGAAACAAACGCCGTCACTGCGGTGCAAGTCTCGGACGACAGTACACCTAAAGCTGGGCAGACACTGTGCGATTTTTTCAGTCGCGTTATTCAGCTCCTGCTCAAACTGCACGATTGATTCCAAAGACAAAGAGGAGTTGAAAAGGGTGCAGAGAGAGTTGAGGGGACTGATAAGGAATGGGAAGGAGAGCTACAGGCAGAAGATGGAGAACCAGCTTCAGCAAAACAACGTTGGTGAAGTCTGGAGAGGCCTCAGAACCATCTCAGGCCACAAACAGCAGAACTCTCTGCCTGGGAGGGATGTGAGGTGGGCAAATGAACTGAATCATTTCTTCAACAGATTTGATTCAACCATGAGACAGTCTACAACATCGGCTGCAGACTCACCCACCCCCACTGCTGCTGTTCCACCTCTGACACCTCAGACACTTCACACCTCCTCTATTCACCCTGCTCACTCCCCCCCACCCCCAACAACAGCATCCAATACACACTCAACACAAGGCTCCAGCCTGTCTCTCTCAACCACCCAGGTTAGGAGGGAACTGAGGAGGATTAATGGCAAGAAGGCAGCGGGCCCAGATGGCATCAGCTCGAGGGTCGTCAGGTCCTGCGCGGACCAACTGTGTGGGGTGATGGAGCACCTCTTCAACCTGAGCCTGAGGTTGGGAAGAGTCCCACAGCTCTGGAAAACCTCCTGTGTTGTACCAGTGCCAAAGACTTCACGCCCCAAGGACCTCAACAGCTACAGGCCGGTGGCTCTGACATCCCACCTGATGAAGACCCTGGAGCGGTTGGTCCTGGCTCAGCTTCGGTGCCTAACAAGCTCATCACTGGACCCACTTCAGTTTGCCTACCAGCCTGGCATTGGCGCGGATGATGCCGTCATTCACCTCCTACATCGTTCCCTCGCTCACCTGGAGACCGCTGGAAGCACTGTGAGAATCATGTTCTTTGATTTCTCCAGTGCCTTCAACACTATTCTTCCCTCGGTTCTAAAGGACAAGCTGGTGAACTCTGGAGTGGACCATCACCTCACTACCTGGATCCTGGACTACCTCACCGACCGACCACAGTATGTGAGGACTCAGGGCTGTGTGTCGGACAGGGTCGTCTGCAGTACGGGGGCCCCACAGGGAACGGTTCTGGCTCCGTTCCTCTTCACCATCTACACTGCAGACTTCTCCCACAATTCCACCCAGTGCTTCCTGCAGAAGTTCTCTGATGACTCTGCAATAGTCGGCCTCATCACTGATGGGGACGACAAGGAGTACAGAGGACTGGCTCAAGACTTTGTGGACTGGTGCCAGCTGAACTACCTCCAGATCAACGCCAGTAAAACCAAGGAGCTGGTGGTAGACTTCCGCAGGCACAAGCATTCTCCACTGCAACCACTGAACATCCAGGGTATGGACATTGAGGCTGTGGACAGCTACAGGTACCTTGGTGTTCATCTGAACAATAGACTGGACTGGACTCATAACTCAGACGCCCTCTACAGGAAAGGGCAGAGCAGGCTGTACCTGCTGCGGAGACTCAGGTCGTTTGGGGTGGAGGGCCCACTCCTGAAGACCTTCTATGACTCTGTGGTGGCTTCTGCTATCTTTTATGGTGTGGTCTGCTGGGGCGGCAGCATCTCTGCTGGGGACAGGAAGAGACTGAACAGGGTGATCCGAAGGGCCAGCTCTGTTCTAGGATGCCCTCTGGACCCAGTGGAGGTGGTGAGTGACAGGAGAATGGCGGCTAAGCTGTCATCCCTGTTGGACAACGTCTCCCACCCCATGCAGCAGACTGTGACAGCACTGAGCAGCTCCTTCAGTGGGAGACTGCGGCACCCACGGTGTGGGACGGAGAGATTTCGCAGGTCTTTCCTCCCCACTGCTGTCAGACTCCACAACAAAGACTTTAACTGATCAAGCACACACATCCACACATGTGCAATAACACTAAGTGCAATAATCTTTTCTGGCATCGTTGTATTTTTACTCAGTTGTATATAGCATTCGTATTCTATTTTTATCTTATTGTATATTTTTATTCTATTTTATTCTACTGTATATAGTATATTATTTTATTCTATTCTGTACAGCTGTGTACTGTATTTATTCTTATTGTATTCTAATTTTTGCGTCATAACTTTTGCACTGTCCACTTCCTGCTGTGACAAAACAAATTTCCCACGTGTGGGACTAATAAAGGTTATCTTATCTTATCTTATCTTATCTTGACTCGCAGGGGTTAGAAGTTGGTAGGTCACGATGCAGGTCTCACACTATACCGCCCGATGCTCTGATGCGACCTGAGTGCTCACACTGTGCGTCCATAAAATTAAGGTTATAACAGAAAATCTGTCGCTCTCCCTCTCTCTCTCTGTCTCTCACTCACACAGACACACCACCACCATCAACTTTGCTAAATTGCTAATGAAAAACATGATCAGGCAGCTGTGATTTAGCAGCGATGTAGATCCAACTATTTTCACGGTTGTTGTGGTCGTGATAATTTTGTGAGGCCACATCGAAAAGGCTCGGATGAGCTTTTCAAAGTTCTACAAGTTGTGCCTCCATCGCTTGTGTCCAGATCACACGCTGCACAGCCGTGCTGCTCAGTCTTTTTCACGGCGTTTACGTGTTTGCGCGCGAGCAGTGTGAGCGCCTGTGGTGACACCTTCACGAGCGATTGATGATCGGGAGCTGGTCGTGAGGTGTTAATCACTTCTCGTTACCCCACGTATACTACACGATGAAGGCCAAAATCGGTCCGATCACTCAAAAATCGGCTCAAAATGGGCCAAAAACTGCACAGTGTAAGCCCAGCGTTAGAGCAGCAATGTTTGTTCCCCTCAGAGAAAGGGAAGAATGGGAAAAGGAAAACACCTGGCTGGAAAAAGTTAATATGGGCATGTGCAGTGAATATCAGCGCTATGTGGCCAGAAGTGTGATAATATAATTTATTTTGTGTAATAAACAACTGCAAGGATGGATGATTACAACAAATAGATGACTAATACATAAAAGTAATACATAGATGAATAATGATGATGAGTTAAGATGCGTAATCATGGGAACAAGCGGGTTTTCAAACGGGAGCAGCTGATTAGCATTAGAAAAGCTGAAATAATACCTCAGCTGAAGCCAATTGTACTAAATGCACTAAATGTGCACTGTTACAAGAATATTTTTCTTTCTATTGTTTTCTATTATTTTAAGTTAAGCAGGACAGAATTCTTTTAAAGAAATATTTACTTATATTCTCAAAAGTTAAGCATGACAGGCTTCTGTTTAAGAAAGAGACCTGTTTTACTGTGTTAATGTTGTCATTTTGAGCTAAAAATAAATGGCTAAATGATCATTTGTTTCACATGTGTTCATATCACAAAGAATACACATCTACTTAAATCAAATTCAAGTCAAATGGTTAAAAAAAATAATTTCACACACAAAAAAAGAGCTAGAAAATTCACCACACTGGGAAGGGTGAAGACAACTGGGTCGCCCGGCCCTGGCCACGAGGTGTCCCTTATTTATTTTTCAGGGAGTTGGCAACCCTAGTCATATTACTCATATTTTCCTCACATCGCCCAGTCCTAATTTCTAGCACACACTACAACAGGCAACAGAGTATAGTATACAGAAACATCTGTGCTGAGGAATGGCCTGGAAGTCCCAAGGTCAAAATGGGAGATGCCAGCTAAGGTGGTCGAGAATGACTGAGCTAAGATCCTGTGGGACTTCCAGATACGGACAAAGTGGTGGTGGCTAACCAGCGGGACGTAGTCATACAAGCTAGCCCTCCCGATTTTTCCGGGAGAATCCCGAATTTCAGTGCCCGTCCCGAAAATCTCCCGGTGTCACCATTCTACCGAATTTCTCCCGATTTTCCACCCGGACAACAAAATTGAAAAACCATATCCCAGATTGGCCCAGCTAATTCCAGCTTCCAACTACTACTACTACTGCAGCAACTTAGTTTTAATATTACCTTTATTACTTTTAATTACTCCTTTTAATATTACCCTTATTACTCTTTCTGGGTCGCAAAATGAACTATTAAGATATTTTCAGGCCAGAATGTAGCTGCGTAAACTTCAAATATCTGAGCCGGGGAGAACAGCAAACTCCCCGGCAGAGGTCGTGTCACTGTAACTATGACTTTCTGCCAGAAGCTCGAGGCGTCACCAGCAGGCCCCGCCCTCGAGCTGTGACACGTGACCTCTAACCTTCGGTTTCACGTGGTTGAATCGAGGAGGATAGAAACGCGTGGAGCGACCGGAGAGGAGCGATGAAGAAAGCAGGGGGGAAAACAGCGTTGAAGAGGAGTAAAGAAGAGGATGAGGAGCAGAACCAGGTGAGCCACACACACAGGAGGAAAGTGATGAAGATCTGGTAACATGCTAGTAACGAGCTAGCATGCTAACACGGGGCAGGCTGCTGTTTAGCCCTCAGAGCAGACACAGAGCCATGAGACCGGACCGGGGCGATGCTGCTTCTATAATAAACACAGAACTATCCTCTGTGCACATGTGTGATGTCAGTCTCGGGTTAGGGCTCCGTTATAATGTCGGAGTTTTAAACGGAAGACCTCCTCAACTCAGATTTTAACTCGCATTGTCGGAGCAACCTCACCGACCCAGAGCTAACGATCCAACATGGAAGCAGTGACGCAAATGGCAGTAAAACTGTGACGGAACGAGTCAAAGGAGCTTGCAAAGAAAAGCGTCTGGACTTCTTTAAGTTGCTTGAAGACGTTTCACCTCTCATCCGAGAAGCTTCTTCAGTTCTAAGGTCAAATAGAACTGAAGAAGCTTCTCGGATGAGAGGTGAAACCTCTTCAAGCAACTTAAAGAAGTCCAGACGCTTTTCTTTGCAAGCTCCTTTGACTACGATCACCTGGATGACTGAGAACCTTCAGACATACTGTGATGGAACGAGCACTGCAGCAGGTAGTGTGTCAGAGTACATGTGTACGGTTAGGGTTGCACAGGGTGACGTCAATCCTGAGTAGAGTACATAAGTTTATCCTGATTTGACATGTTTTGCTTTTAGTTGCTGGTTATTGTTTGATTTAAGTGTGTGTGATCACTCACAGAATCATTCGCACATGCTATTAGCTTGTGCGAATGATTCATAGGTTTTATTTTTCTGCTCTTTAATTACACTCTTCTTGGAAATCTCAGCAAAAAACTGATGGTTTTTTAATTGAGTAATTCTGGGTTTTCCTTCTCAGATCTTCAACTTTAACAGGAAACCTGCTGATGAAGATAAGGATGATGATTTATCAGATAGCGAGGACAGTGTCTACTCAGGACTGGAGGATTCTGGGAGTGACTCTGAGGAGGAAGAGGGATCTGATGACGATGAGGAAGAGGGATCTGATGACAATGACGACAAGGTAAAGTGTAAGCAGATAAGAGGGGTTTTAATTCTGTGTTGGTCTGACTGCTGATTGGTTGCTGTTAAAAGTGTCCTCAGTGTTCTGCTGCAGAACATCACCTGAACTTTGTTCCATCTGTAGATGAAGGAAAAAAAAGAGGGAGAAGTGAGTGAAGAAAAGAAGAAACATGAGTATGAACACGATTCTTCAGATGAAGAGGTGATCTAAACTTATTCATTTGTGTGCTTGTCATTACTTTTCTTATGCTTGTCTGGTGTATTGTATGCAATTTTAGCCACATGTACACTAATAAAAAGCTGGGAGATTTTTGCTCCTGGTGAAGCTCAGAGTTCTCTGTTTCACCCGATGTTGACCTTTATTAGCCTGAAAAAGCTGTGATGAGAATCCCTGCTCCCCCAGGTGTCGTTCTCAAGGGGTCTGGGATTTAGGGCCCACCCATAGCTTGTGCTGGTTGGTTATCCACCCGCTGCCTCTGGCCCCTGTCACACCTACCCTTGACTGTGGGAGCTCTGTCCATAGTTCCTTGGTTGGAGTAGACACACGGTTGTCATCTGAATGTGTGGCCTTGGGTCTTCAGCGGCTTTCTTCTGTCTTTTACCAACCTGGCCTTGACCTAACATAATATCCATAAAAATAATACTATTAATACTAAAAGAAAAAAGATTAACAAGAGAGCCTTCAGAGAATCCATAGTGCTGTTTTTGTGAAAACAAATGTATTTGGTACAACAACGCATTCGGATCATGCCTGCCAGACAGGACCGGTGTTTTACCAAAACAAAAAAATTATGTCCTTCCTGCACATTAAACACTGCTTTATTCAATAGCTCTAACATTAGCAACATCCTGTCTCAGAGTGATGCTGAAAAACTAGTTCATGCATTTATTATTTCTAGGTTGGACTACTGTAATTCATTATTATCAGGATGTCCTAAAAGCTTCGTGAAAAGCCTTCAATCGTTCCAAAATGCTACAGTAAGAAAACTTACAGGGACTAAAAAGAGAGAGTATATTTCTCCCATACTGGCTTCTCTTCTTTGGCTCCTGTTAAATCCATAACCAAATTTAACATAATCAACATTTGCCTTGTGATATATGTGAGCATAACTAAGACAAATCCCTGTCAGTGTTCCTGTTAAAGTGGCTACAATACAACATGTTTTGTACAGGATACATGTTTCTTTACACATGTTCTGATTGGTGCATTTGCTTCTTTTATGTTCTCCTCTCCGTCCTGTGGTGGTTTCTCATGCTCACATTGTTCTTCAGGATATCAGGAACACAGTGGGGAACATTCCTATGGAGTGGTACAAAGATTTCCCTCACATTGGGTACAATCTGGATGGGAAAAAAATCTACAAGCCTATAAGGAACAAGGATGAGCTTGATGACTTCTTGGATAAGATGGAGAACCCGGAGTACTGGTGAGCAGTTAGCATGATGCTAACTTCTTCATAGGTTTGATAGGGAATGCTGATGAAGCTAACAGGTTGCTGTCTGCAGGAGAACGGTGCATGACAAGCAGACAGGAAGTGACGTTGTGCTGTCCGATGATCAGGTGGAGCTGGTGAACCGTCTGCAGAGAGGACAGTTTGGAGATGTCAACTTCAATGAGTGCGAGGTATGCCCTCACAGAGTGACACCGGGGTTCTGTTCACTAGCCTCGCATTTACCTGCTTGATCCACCCTTTAGTAACCACATGTCCCCCACATGTCCCAGACCAGCTAGAAGAAGTGAGTGTGGCTTAAAAATGTAGAACACGCTGGCTACCTGTCTCTTTACCCCTCTTCCGCAGCCAATGGTAGAATTCTTCAGCAGCGACGTGATGATTCATCCCGTCACCAACAGACCCGCAGACAAACGCAGCTTTATCCCCTCGCTCACAGAGAAGGAGAAGGTAATGCACCTGACTCACTTGGCTTACCTGGCTGTTCTCAGCTGTCTGTCACTCACCTGTCTGACTTGCCTGTCTGCAGGTGTCCAAACTGGTCCATGCCATAAAAATGGGTTGGATCAAACCCAGGCGGGTAGAGGATGATGGCAGGGGGCGGTATTACAACTTGTGGGCCAGCGAAGACTCTTCCATTCTGGCCAGACATAAGATGCACCTGCCCGCCCCCAAAATCCCTTTACCTGGTCACCATGAGTCCTACAACCCACCGCCCGAGTATCTGTTTACTGACGAGGAGGTTTGTCAATGCGTTGCCTCACCTGGTTTCTGTTCAGAGGATAGATAGAACTGCATTCAAAGACACATTTTTCTTCCCCCCCGTCTGTCTGTCCTCACTTACCTCACCTGTCTGCAGCGAGCACTGTGGGAGCAACAGGATCCAGCAGACAGAAAGTTGCCGTTTGTTCCAAGGAAGTACTCGAGCCTCCGTCAGGTTCCAGCATTTTCTCAATTCATCCACGAGAGGTTTGAGCGCTGCCTGGACCTTTATCTGTGCCCACGACAGAGGAAGATGAGGGTAACCTTTCTCAGTCTGTCCTACTACCTAAAGCTGGAGCTGCCCTTTTAGGCATGCAGTTTAAATAATTTCCTGTTTGTCTGCATGTAGGTGAATGTGAATCCAGAGGATCTGATTCCCCAACTTCCCAAACCAAAGGACCTTCAGCCATTTCCCACCACACGGTCGCTGGTACAGCACACACACCTGAACACATGCACACAAACAAAGTGGTGAACCCTTTCTCACATCTTTTATCTGTGTGTTCAGGTCTATCGAGGTCACAGCGGTCTGGTTCGCTCTATCAGTGTGTCTCCATCGGGACAGTGGCTTGCCTCAGGTAACCTCAGCTTGTCCCACTCACACATCAATAGAAACTGTTGACATCGTGACGGAGTGGTGTAAAGCTCACAGTGAGAGTCAAGTGTTTGATCCCAGGCAGGGTTGTTGACCGACCAGTCTACACACCTGCACCACAGAGTGTGTAAAAGATGCAGGCAGCTTCATTGATTGAGTCTCAAGATGAGCATTCTGTTGTTACTGTTTTAAAACCAGACATGATGACAGTTCCACACAGAGACCTCAGCCTGATAATCTCAAATTGTGTCTGTGCACAAAGCAGCTTTATTCTGTGTGGTCTTATCCATTTACACTTTCCTTGATGTATTTATTGGAAAGGCGGAGTCCAGTCGTCTTTGAATTAGTATCAGGAAATAAGTATTTGATTCAGGAGTCTGTGTTTTGTAAAGACCGACTGTACTGCCACAGAGTATCCATGATAATGCTTTTCACGACTCTGTCTTTGAAATTCTTCCTAAAAACAACCTGTTTTGGATTTTTTAAATTTTTTTTAAACTCCATATTCATTTTTATCTTCTTTTCTTTGAGTTTTCTGTGTTGTGGTCAGAGCACTTCCTGAAAACCCAGTTTGAAGGTGATGTTTAAATAAAACATGCATCCTTTGGATGGGTTCATTGAGTGTGGGCGGGACTGTAATCTCTCTCCTCCCTGTTCACAGGAAGTGATGATGGCTCTGTCAGATTCTGGGAGGTCTGTTCGTCTCGTTGTATGAAGACGGTCCAGGTGGGCGGAGCTGTGAAGAGCGTTGCCTGGAACCCAAATCCGTCTGTCTGTTTGCTGGCTGTTGCCCTGTGAGCACCTCTCTGTCTCTCTCTCTTTCTCCGTCTGCCTGTGACATTCAGTTTTATTTGTATAGCACAACATCACAACAGCATTTGCTTCATGGTGCTGTGCATTCTAAGGTAAAGATCCTACAGCAGCAGTGGGGGCAACTCCAGGTCCTGCAGGTTTTAGATATTACCCTGGGTCAGCACACCTGAATCACATGATTAGTTCGTTCTCAAGCCTCTGGAGAATTTAGCCATTTGAATCAACTGTGTTGGATCAAGGACACATCTAAAACCTGCAGGACACTGGCCTTCGAGGCCTGGGGTTGCCCACCCCTGTCCTACAGTAATACAAAGAATATCCCATCAATCACATAACCCCTGGAGCGAGATGGGGATAAATATGTCATATGAGGAAGAGAGCATGTATTAATAATTTAATTCAGTGATTTCTAATGATGGTTTAAACTGGGTTTTTTGTTGTTGTGGACATCCAACTTTATGAGCACGATTGCAGCGTAACTAAGGAAGGATTCAGGGTCACCTGATCCAGACCTAACTATATGCTTTATCAAGAAGAAAACTTTTAAGCCTAATGTTAAAAGTAGAGTGTTTCTCTCTCCTGAATCCAAACTGGGAGCTGGTTCCACAGAGGGAGATCTGAAAGCTTAAGGATCTGCCTCCCATTATACTTTTAAATACTCTAGAAACAAGCAGGATTTTAAACTCTTCCCTCCTCTCCCACTGATGTGATCCTGTCCCTCTGTTTCTCTCTGGTTTCAGGGACTCTGTGGTCTTGATCCTGTCTCCCTCTCTGGCAGATAAACAGGTCATCTTGTCGTCAGAACGACTCCTCAGTGCCCAGCAGGAGGGGGAGGAGCCAGCAGAAGGAAATGGGTCTGTTGTCTGGAGCGAGGCTGAGGGGGAAGAGCTAAACCAGGGGCTCCGCCTCAAAATCCAACACCCCAAAGTGAGAAAACCACCTGATTGGTTGATTTATTCATTTGTTTTTAAACCCCCCCACTCTGATCCACATCTGGCCTAATCGCTGTTGATCTCTGCAGGCTGTTCACCAGGTGGTGTGGCATGCTAAAGGAGACTACCTAGCATCAGTGATGCCAGATAACACAAGCCACCTGCAGGTGTATATCCACCAGCTGAGCCGGAGGCGGAGTCAGAACCCCTTCAGCAGGAACAAAGGCCTGGTCCAGTGCATATCCTTCCACCCAATCAGGCCCTATTTCTTTGTGGCCACACAGCGCTCGATCCGCATCTACAACCTCGTCAAACAAGAAATGACTAAAAAACTCCAAACCAACTCCAAGTGGATCTCCAGCATGGCTGTCCATCCAGGAGGTAACCGCACCCCAGTCCCCCACACACAAGTCTTAAAGGCTCCAATAAACCCGCCGCAATGGTCATTTCGCTCGCCGCAGTTGCTTCGTCCTAAAGTCATTTGTATTTATACGAGCAGTATTCTCTTCACAGCTGTCCCACCTGTCTGTTCGTGTGTCTGCAGGTGATCATGTGATCTGTGGGAGTTATGACTGTAAGCTGAGCTGGTTTGACCTCGATCTGTCAACTAAACCCTACAAGATGCTCCGGTACGTACCTGCCAGTCACTCTGATCATCTGAGTTTAACCCTTTTAGACATGAGCTGTCAACATTACCACTTTGTTAATTGTTACAATGGAAGCAATGTCTTGGTCAGCTACAGGTGACCTTGAGTGCTCCTGTCTTCGTTCAGACCTGATCTCCAGAATGGGGGTCAGGGTTTCTTCAAATGGTGGCTGTACTTAGTAACTCTCAAGGTTACAAATATTGCAGGTTTATGTAGTCCCCTACAGAAGGTGGTGTTGTTAGAGTGATTATCTAACACAGCTTGACTAGACTTTGTCAGAAGTTATAAATTAAGTAGATTCACAGACAGCTGCATCAATGCTGAGTAAAGGGAAAGCACAGGTGGGTTAAGAGTTAACAAGTGAATATTTTTAAGATTAATTACAGATTTGGAGGTTTACTGCTCTTTACACACCTAAATTTAACAAGTGTTTTGTGAGTTTGAGTTGTCCTGGGTAATTACCATCACTGTTTATGCTCTCTTTATATTAGACACTATACAGCTGGTATGAAAGTGGAATTCAGGGCATGAATCTAAAATAATTCATATCTGCTACATTTGATGTGCCTAACTCTGACAATGAAACCACAACCACTGCGCAACAGTCACACAAGCTGTGACTGTTATGAAAATCACAATGTCACATGTATAGACCTAAGCACTCAGCTGGTAGATGATACTACAGTTTTCCTCAAAAGGTCAGAACAAATCCCTCTTGTCATCAATAAAATCCACATATTTTCTGAAGTGTCTGGTTTACATTTAAACCCTAAGAAAAGTGTGAATTACTCTATTCAGAACTGCCATGTAGTTTATTTGTATGGTATCCCGGTTTTAAAATGATTATAGCTCTTTATTTTATTTTATAATGCTCCCTCTTGTGTTCAGCTTGTATTTTTCACATTTTATACATTGATGCCAACAGAATTTTGCATAGCCAGAGCTGATTTGTACATAAAGCAGCATTGTTTAAATTGACAAAAAAAAAGAAAGATCTGCAGTGCCTTCACAGTCCAGCAGGTGCAGCAGTTCAGGAAATTAGATTTCAGTCAGACGTGCACCAGGAAGGTGAGGAGTTTAAATCCTGCTGAGCAAACAAAGACCTTACCTGAGTCTCACCTCAAACAAATCAGAGCTGTGATTGGTTCAGAGTGGTCTCAAAGCATGTGTACTCAGTCATGACGCTGACATTGGTGTGTCATCATTGATTTTTGAATACTACATATTGATCAGATGTTGTTTTCTTTTGTTTGTTTGTTTTTAATCATTTATCATGTGGTATGGATCACCTTCTCTCTGCAGACACCATAAGAAAGCAGTGAGGGGTGTGGCCTATCACAGACTGTACCCGCTGTTTGCCTCGGCGTCGGATGATGGCTCAGTGATAGTCTGTCACGGGACTGTTTACAAGTAATACACACACACACACACACACACACACACACACACACACACACACACACACACACACACACACACACACACACACACACACACACATTTTTCCTCCTCTCAGTTACACTCTAACCCCTCCTTCCTACCTCCACAGTGACCTTTTGCAGAATCCACTCATCGTCCCAGTGAAAGTCCTCAGAGGTCATGTGATGACTCATGATCTTGGTGTTCTGGATGTGACCTTTCACCCCACGCAACCCTGGGTCTTCTCCTCTGGCGCTGATGCTACTATCTGCCTCTTCACATAGCAACATGCTTAGCAACCACAGATGCCGTTTTTCTAATGTTTTTACTTTCAGACACAATGTCTTAACATGTGACACCATGAGTCCTTGCCTCACTGGTCTCCTTGCTGTGATGTCAGTTCCTTTTTGAATAAACTGAACTGTTTTTGAGTGTGTGCGTGTGCGCGCTGTCAGTCTGGTGAAAGGAGCTGATATTGATCAGCAGTGTGACATCCCTTTCCTGTCTAGGGCCATTAAAGATGAATAAAAACATGCATAATTGGCTATTTGTGGGTGATCGATCAGGTTTAAGATGTTAAGTTCAGATATCATGACAGCCATATTTACAGAGTTAGCTGAGGAGCCTGGACCCCCTGTGAACTCCGCCCATCTCACCACAGTTATTCTAGTTTTAGATTTGCTCATTAGCTTGTTTCGAATTAGTTTCTGGAGTGATGATCCAGATCTGTCTGGGTTTTATTTATATTTCAGTGAGAAAATTTCACTCATGTAGTTTTTAGTTCACCGTATAATCAATATGATATGAACAGATTTGTTCAGTTCAGTTTGATGAAGTATTTGATCTAAAATCTAATTAAAACTTGAGAAATTTGCAGTGCAGATGTTTACAAAAATTACAATTTCTAAGAGATTTAATGAAAAACAAGTCTTTTCTGATGATTTATGGTGCTGAGCAGAAGGATAACTCCTGAGTGAATGGGGACTGTATCCTGCTAAAGTAGTTATTCTCTGAAAATCTAAGCTAGCTAACAGGTTCAGAGGTCAGTTTGTTTCTCTCATAGTGCTTTGCTGTAAACGGTGTTCTCCTTTCATGAAGGATGCAGTGTCACTAATGTAGGAGGTAAATAAGGGAGCACTGAAGCTAATTTCTTGTGGCGGCAGCGAAGTGAAATTAGCAGTTAGACCCCAGTCTTACTGTTACTTTGTCGATGCTTTTAATTTGAAAGTCCCCTTTCCTTAGCGGATTTGGCGTCAGCCCGTTTCCCTTGGAGCTCTTTCAGTGTAACACCCGATCATGAATCGGAGACTCGTTCCGACGCGAGAGGACTGCGTGTACACGAGCTGCTACTGGTGAGTCTCGACATACCTGCAACAGGTGACGTGCAGGCTCTGTGTCAGAACATTACTTGGCTCCTGAGAATTGTAAACACACGTCTGGTCAAAGCAGCTGCAACTACAATGATTGGCTAGTTCAGATTTCCGTTTAATTTTTAGCGCAGTTTCTTTAAATTTGTCAGTGAGAGAATAAAAATCACAAGAACATTTAAAGGAATAATAATCCTCCTTTAAACAGTGGTAATATCAGGTTATCAACAAACATACAACCGAACTGTATCGAGGCTTCGAAAAAATGTGAAACCCATGTCCACAGTGACATCTGCTGGTCAGTTTGACTATCGCCCCATCTTCTTTAAAGGCCCTTTCATTTATTTTTTATTTTTTTAACAGGTCAGTGATCAAACCTTTATCAATATGATTGTTTTCTGCAGTAAATTGCTATGGTAACATACAAATCCACACATTCATTATCAATTTACATTAAGAATGAATACAACAATCATACTAACAACTTTCTTCTTGTATGTGTATCTGTTGCTGTGTGTTAGTTGCAGAGCTATTGCTGAGGTAAAAGACAATCAGCTGACTCCTAGCTGTTTGGGCTCCTGGTAGGCTGCTTCTTCTGATGGGCTGTGACCTCTTGGGCTTCTTTAAGAGAGCCAGCTGATCTTTGACGTCTTTAGCCTGAGTCCTGGCCAAATGCAGCTCCTTCCGCAGCTTGTTGATTTCAGCTATCAGAGTCATGTTTCCTTCATGATTTTGGTGTAGACCTTTTCGTGCTCCTCTGCAGATTTGACCAGCCTCATTTTGAGGCCATTTACTGTCCTCTCCTGTTGCTCACACTGGTGACGCAGCGCCTTCTGAACAGTATCATCTGCATTGGTTCTCTCCACCCTTTCAGTCTGCTGGACATATCGAGCGTATAGCATCTGTATGTTGTCCTTCAGGGTTTTAGGCTCCTGGATGAAGCCCACACAGTTGTCCAGGTCTGATTTCAATCGCTGGAGACGCGTCTCCAAATCTTTGACCTTCTGACTCTCTTTGTACATCTCTTTGTCTCTGGTCTTCAGTTTGAGCTTCAGCTCAGAGACGGTGAGCTTCAGCTGAGCATTGCTCTTGTCGGTTTGTATCAGCTCTTCCTCCAGCTGACTGATCCGCTCCTTCTTCACACTGATGTCATGTTGCAGAGGCTCAGTTTTCTGCTTTTCAGCTGGAATTCAAGAACAAACTTCTCCAGTTCCTGATTCTTTCTCTCCTTGTCCTGACTGGTCTTTTCATCTCCAGAGATCTGCCTCTTCAGGTCTTCAATGTCACTCTCCAGGGAGCGGATCAGCCCAAGCAGCCTCTGCCGCTCTTGCTTCAGTTTGTTTATATCAGCGCTCCTGATCTGATATGAAAGGCCCTTTCATATCGGACGTGGCGTGTGCTGCGCTCACTGCTAACTAGAGTGAAGGACCCAAAATATGAACATTTGCATCCTCGAAAGAGTGACCTTTGTCCTCTTAGATGCCGAGTCTTGTCCTGTGGAGATGGCTCTTCTGTGTTGTGCCATGCATTTATGAAGTGGCTGTTTGGTCTCTCCAATGTAGAGGTCTGGGCATTCCTCGCTACACTGTACAGCATACACTACATTGTTAAGTTTGTGTTTAGGAGTTTTGTCTTTGGGATGAACTAGTTTTTGTTTGAGTGTGTTGCTGGGTCTGAAGTAAACTGGGATGTCATGCTTGGAGAAGACTCTCTGGAGTTTTTCTGATACACCGGCTACGTAGGGAATGACAATGTTGTTGCATTTTTCTTTCTTATCCTCCCTCGCTGGTGCCTGATCTTCTTTTCTGTGCATCTTTGCAGACTTGATGAAAGCCCAATTAGAATAACCGCTTGTTTTAATAGCTTCATTAACATGTGTGTGTTCCTTCTTTTTCACTTCAGGCTTAGAGGGAACATGTTCTCCCCGGTGATGTAGGGTCCTAATTACTCCAAATTTGTGTTCCAGAGGGTGGTGGGAGTCAAAGAGGAGGTACTGGTCCGTGTGTGTGGGCTTCCAGTAAACTTCAATGTTGAGGTTTCCATTCTCTTCAATGCGCACGGCGCAGTCCAGGAAAGGCAAACATCGTATCTGTATCTGGAAGGTCGCCGGTTCGATCCCCGGGCTCTCTGTCCTGGCCGTTGTGTCCTTGGGCAAGACACTTTACCCTACCGCCTACTGGTGTTAGCCAGAGGGGCCGATGGCGCGATATGGCAGCCTCGCTTCTGTCAGTCTGTCCCAGGGCAGCTGTGGCTACAACTGTAGCTTGCCTCCACCAGTGTGTGAATGTGAGAGTGAATGAATAGTGGCATTGTAAAGCGCTTTGGGTGCCTTGAAAAGCGCTATATAAATCCAATCCATTATTATTATTATTACATCAAAGGACACCATGGTTTCATCTGGATCCAGGGTAAGTTTCTGGACCTTGTCGGTGAAGTCGGTGGAGTTCTTGATGTGATATGTGGTGGTCCCCACCAGAGGTGCTAAAATGGTAGCTAGGTGTTTTGAAATGTTGTAAGTAGCTGAGTTTATGCTGCTAACAATGGGTCTGAGTGGGACACCTTCTTTGTGGATCTTAGGAAGTCCATAAATGCAGGGTATGGCATCCCCTGGGTTTAGGCGATGATATAAAGGGCGCTCAATGATTTTGTCCTTTTCAAGGTCTTGAAGGCAAGCTATAACTTTATTTTTGTAGCTGCTTGTGGGGTCTCGCTTTAAGGCTTCGTAGGTATTTTTGTCACTGAGGAGAGTAGTGATCTTTGTGTGGTAATCTGTTGTGTTTAGGACCACGGTGCACCTTCCTTTGTCAGCTGGTGATGTTGTGGTCTATGCTCAGGGAAGCAACGGCCTTCTTTTCTTGTATTGTGAGTAGAGCTGGGCGATATGAGATTTTTTCATATCACGATATGTTTTTTTCATTTCAGGCGATAACGATATCTATCACGATATAAGCCAAATAACTATATTTGTAAGATTTAAATGTGCCGTTGCTCACAAGTAAAATGTGAAATAATCAGCAGCTTGTTTTTATTTAAATATTTATTTCCCATAATAAGTTCAACAGGGTAGATGTACATAAGGAACATGAGACTTTTTCAGATAAATAAAGGCAAATATTGCAAACTACACAAAAGGCAGCCGCTAAAGCGTTTAAGTTTCAAAATAGAACAAACGAAACAAACTAAATTGTCAATTCCACTTAGAAACAAAATATTAATTCTAAAAATAAATCTTAGTTTGTTTTACAGAAGATCAGACAAAACTGACTAACTTTTGTCAATATCAAATAAACTGAGAACTAAAAGGAAATTCTCAATCTCTCCTTGTTGTATAGCTGAGCTTTTCAAACAGTTTTAACAGTTACTTTAGTCTGACAAAAGCCGAATGACGAATTAGCGCTTCCAGTCAGAGACTGAGCCTACGTCCACACGTACACGGGTATTTTTGAAAACTGAGATTTTCCGTTTTCGTTTTAAAAAATAATCCCGTCCACACATAAAGGCAGAAATGAAGGAAAACGCTGCTATGAACATGCCAAAGCAGCAGGTGGCGCTAGATTCCTAACCGTGCAGAAATGTTGGCCAATCAGAAGTCTAGAAGCCTCGGTGGGAAAAAGTAAACAAAGCTGGGGCATAGAAGCAGAACCGAGTCGTATGTGTGGACGGACAGTAACTGTGTGTATATGTAAGCATTTAAACACTGCAGAGAGTACAATTAACAGTAACAGTATTGTAGAAATTCATTTCACCGAAACAATAACGTGGCGCACAGTGTGACGCATGCACCAGTTTATTGTATTTCCAGACTTGCTTTCGGCACAATTTACAGTGCACGCTACTCTGTTTTTTGTCAGACTTGAAATAGCCGAAATACCTTCACACTACGGAACTTCTTTGGCTCTTCCGTTTGACAATCTCTCCGGCATTGGAACCATCATCTGTTTTCTCTTCGGTCACGCTCATTTCCTCCATTACGTGCTGGCTCCATTACCCGCTGGCTGCTTCCCAAACAAACACACGTGCGGCTTGGCACTTGTGCTGTACGTAACAAGTCACGCGACGTGACGCTGCGGCTGTGATTGGTTCGGCTCTGCGCTACTTAATTTGGATTGGCTGACCTTTTTTTTTTTTTTTTTTTTTTTTTTTAAGAGGACAAGAGCGGCGAGGTCTATCGCGATAGCTTAATTTCTCTATCGAGTAAAAGTTATATCGCGATACATATCGTTATCGTTCTATCGCCCAGCTCTAATTGTGAGGTTAGACGGAGGGACTTTGGCACTGGAGAGGGTGGCTGAAACTTTCATCTTGATTTGCTCTGCTTCTGTTTGTGATAATTTATTAATCCGTATGGCGGTTTCTGTGGCTGTGATGAGGTCCACTATGGGCAACTGTTGAGGAGAAATGGCAAAATGGAGTCCTTTGGCTAGCACTTTCTTTTCAGGTTCAGTGAGATTCCGGTTTGAAAAGTTCTTCATCCCTTTTTTCTGACTGTCCTCAGGTGTGTGTTTTTCTCTGTGTTGTGTAGGTTCTGACTGAGGAGTGAATGTTTTTGATAGCAACGTGTGGAATTGGAATTGGAGTTAAAGACTTGGTGAAACATTTTCTATTAGCCATCAATAAAAACGATCATATGGATCAGCAGGACACACTAATCCTTCAGAACTTTCAGGAAGTCCTACAGGCTGACTGTCTGTTGCCCTTCTGTCTGTTCTTGTTCTGCAGTGAAGAAAATGTCTGGAAACTCTGTGACTATGTCAGAAAACAGAGAACCGCACCGCTGGAACATCTGTTTGTGATCTTCATCTCCAATGAGACGAGAACGGTGAGAACCAAATGCCAGTATAATGTCAGATTTAAAATGAAGATGATGGATTTTGTAATTGTATCATCAGATCTGCTGCTCTATGTCAATTAATCACCGTCTGGTGGTGAGTTGGAGCAGGTGGTGGGGAAACATTTTATTACAGCGATTGGAACATGCTTGTAGGTATTAAACATAATGCACAGCAGTGGTTTGAATCATATCTATGTAATAGATTCCAATTTGTTTATGTACATGGACAGTCCTCTCCACAGACGTCGCCAAGATTAATTATGGAGTTCCACGGGGTTATGTGATAGGAGCATTAAAAGGCATAGCACATATTTTCTCTGCTATGCAGATCACACCTAACTTTATCTACCCATGAAGCCAGATAAAACAGACCAATTAGTTAAACTGCAGGAATGTCTTAAAGACCTGGATGACCTCTAACTTTTCAGCTTCTGAATTTGGTATCTAACAATATGCTTACTCTGGTTGGCATTACCTTGGTCTCCAACACTGTGAGGAATCTTGGAGTCATTTTTGATCAGGATATATCCTTCAGCATGCATATTAAACCAATACGTAGGACTGCTGTCTTGCACTTCAAGAAGTGGCTAAACTAGCTGCTAAATGTCATGATCTAGAGTCCAGATTGACGCAACAGCATACGGATACACGGAATTCCTGAGGGGTCTGGAAGAAATGACAGCATAGGATTTGTGACAAACTTTTTTTGCTCATTGCTGAAGATTGCCAAGAATGTAAACACACACAGTGAAAGGGCCCACTGAGCTATTATTGTTTGCTTCCTGGAGTACCAGGTTAAAAAGCACATAATATGGCAGGCATAGAAACAAAAAGTAACATATGAAGGCTGGACCGTCTTAAGTTAATCACGACTATACCAAAGAAATACAGAAAAAGAGGAAACCGGTCTGAGAGGTTATGAAGAAACTATTATTTTATATACTTTACAATATAAAGTGCCTTCAGGCAAATGTTGTTGGGATTTGTCGCTATATAAATGAAACTGAATGAAATGCGTCTCCTTCAAAGAGTTGCTGGGCTCTCTTAGAGATAGAGTTTGGTTATTCGTGAGGGACTCAGAATACAGCCAACTGCTCCTCCACATTGAAATGAGCCAGTTTGAGGTAGTCCGGGCATCCTGCAAGGATGCCTCCTGGATAACTCCCAGGTGAGTTATTCTGCGCATGAAATGCTAGGAGGAGGCAAATTACATTTCAGAGCTGGGTTAGAAACATCTCAGCGCCCCCCTGGATAAGCTAAAGGAGGTGGCTTGGGTGAGGGCTTCTCTGTTCAGACTGCCGCTCCGTAACCCGAATGCGGATAAGTGGCAAAAAATGGATTAAAGGATGGTTCTGTGAAACACCTGTCATGCTCTTTTAGACATCTGTCATTTAAGTTTTACATATATAGCACCAAATCGCAAAAACAAAAGGTGCCTCCAGGTGCTTTATATTCTTAGGTAAAGACCCTACAATAACACATGAACTTCTGTCACATTCTAAAAACATCCACTTGGTTTTTTAGGTTTTTTGAAACATCTCAGGTGAGGTTCTAAAGCTGATGTTCTGTATTTGTTCTCCTTTGAGGTTCCTCTGTGGAAGCAGAAGTCTGGACACGGAGAGCTGCCGGTTATCTGGGTTTGTGATGTCACTGTTAATACTGTGAGAGCACAGACATAAACACAAATGATGTCAAAATGACATTAAAGATAACATTGTTGTTTCAGGACTACCATGTGATCCTGCTGCAGGCAGATCAATCGGACTCTCTAGTGTATGATCTGGATTCAACGCTCTCGTTTCCCTGTAGCCTGAAGCTTTACGCTGCCCAAGCCTTACGCTCAGAGAGTGACATCAGACCAGAATACCACAGGTAAGACACAGCTGAGCATCATGACATGAAACTACACACACCTGAGTGACATCATAGTTACAATTTCCCCTTCTGTCTGCCAGGAAGTTTCGTGTGGTTCCTGCTGACAGCTTCCTGTTGAACTTCGCATCTGATCGATCTCACATGAGGAACTCTGATGGATCGTGGAAGATGCCTCCCCCTACGTACGCCCCTATATGCACTGCAGGTCACATGACTTCCCAGTTATTAGCGTGTGTAATCGCGTGTACCATTTAGTTATGATGTCATCATACTGGGCTGCATTTTCCCCTCAGAGTGCCAGATGAACCTAGATGGTTTCATCAACATGGACCCTGCCATCGGCTGGGGTGTGGTCTTCAGCCTTAACCACTTCCTGCAGAGATACATTGGAAGCACCTCATCAGCCTCATCCTCTTCTTCATCAGCAGCAAGATCGTGGTAGTTGTGGCTTTGAGGGTTTTTTTTCGATTGTGGGCTCCAGATGTTTGAAGTGGAATGAAGAGTCCTCCTGCCAGCTGCTGTCCCACATGACCATGTGAAACGAAATTGGTTCTTGTAACTGTTCACCATTGTCCCACCCCCTTATAAAATCCAAGATATTTTGATAGTTGTTCAGCCAAAAACCATCGATGTACATATGAACATATTGATCATTTGATGACTTATTGGTGAACTTGTTGATCAGAAGAGTGCTTTCACCCCGATCAATAAAACTCTCCATAATGTCTTTGAGCATCTTCAATTCACTGTTAGAATTTAAAAATAAGGAAACAGTAGTAGGTTTCTGTTTGTTTGGGGTACAGTTGGTATGTTTAACATGATTGTCAGTTTCCAGAAATAACATCAGAGGTTTTTGACATCTGCTGCGCCGTTGTCGGGTAGACTAGTGCAGGATTTAGGGACAGCGTTGATGTAGTTCATCACTTGGGCCGCTACAACGAAAATCAGAAGTCAAGGTTGGTTATCATTCGGTTTTCAACAAGATCAGCTTGCGACCAGATCTGGAGAAAAGCTAAAAACCACCTTCCTGAAGAAAAAACTACCTGAGAGTCACTGAAGATGTCCTCTGCTGACAGAGCACTGCAAGGAAAGAAGGAAAAAGAGCTCACTTTGCCGGGGTCCGTGTGATTATTGAGGGAAAGGAGGTGCACCCACTTTGCCTGAGGATCAAGCAGCACCAGCGCTGATGAGGTATAAAGTTACAGATGTCACATAAGGGATTATCTACAATTTTGAGGTTCAGGCTAAAAGTTGTTAATGTCAGTACTATGTTCACTAAGGGAAGTAAACTGTTCATTATTTTGTGTTAAGGCCACATTGTCTATATCAATTTTTTTCTCTCATTGTCAGGTGTTTAAGAGACACTGTTAAGCGTAAAGCTTTGTTTTTGTTTGCAAATCAACAGAATACTGTCTTTTTTATTCATCTTTTTCAAGAATCACACTCTGTTTAAAAGGATACTGCTTTTTGGAAAACGCAATGGGACAATGACCTATGGTTTTCAAATGGATCAGAAAGATCGGCAGGAGTTATTACTTTTAAGAACAAATTTAATGGAGGGGGTAACTCTAGCCGGACAAAAACATCTTATTGGATTATTTGCTGATGATGTCATTGTTTTTTTACGAGATCCTGACAAGTGTTTGATGCAACTATTCCATACCTTCGAACACTTATTGGGCTACAAAATTAATGTATCCAAAACACAAATTCTATCATTCAACTATACACCTTCTCAAAAGATTAGAGATGAATATAAACTAAAGTGGCACTTGAATACCATGAAATATTTGGGCATAACCTTGACAAAATCATTATCTGCTATGTTTGACACAAACTACAATCAGGTGGAGGGTAACAAAAGAGACTTAGAACGGTGGTCAACAATACCTACAAATTTTTTACTCTAGAATCCAAATAATAAAGATGAACGTTCTCCCAAGATTGCTTTACATGTTTCAATCACTCCCACTTTCTATACCTCAAAGTAAATTTAAAATATGGGATAAGATGATGTCAAGGTTTATATGGGATGGGAAGAAGCCCAGAACAAGGTTAACAACATTTCAACTCCCGAAGTGTAAGGGAGGGATGGCTTTGCCTAACCTAAGGGAATACTTTTACGCAGCCCAATTTAGACCTCTTGTTTGTTGGTGTAGACCAGATTATGAGGCACGGTGGAAGGAAATTGAGAAAGAAAATGAGGGAAACAAAATTCAAATTTTTATCTCTGACAAACAATGACCTCTTACAAAAGTAGAATGAATCAAATTGTGAAATTTACATTAGACACACAGTAATAGAAAAACATCAGTTAAAAGAACAATTATTTTTGCTGAGATGGTTTAGACACGAAAAAAAAATTAAGCCGGGACAATTGGACCAAACATTCAAATGATGGGAGTTAAAAGGGATTACAGCAGTTTTTACTCTAATGAAAAATGGAACACTACTGAGTTTCCAACAACTAAAAAATAAATACAAATTGGAAAATAGAGATTTTTTTTTAGATATCTGCAAGTAAGGGACTATTGTGTAAAGCAAATAAAGACTGAATGGCTTGAAGAACCATTGGGTGTTATTGGACTAGTAAAAAATTGCTATGAACATAAACAATTCAAAGCAATTTCCACCTTCTATAGATCTTTAGAAGAAGATAGACAGGACACAACCTTTTACCTTAAAAAGAAATGGGAAGCTGAACTTGCCATAACTATAACAGAGAAGGAATGGGTTAGTATGTGTGAAATACAACACAGCACAACGAATTCGCCGTTGTGGAGGGAATTTTGCTGGAAAAATTTGATGCGTTTTTTCATTACATCCAAAATAAAAAGTAAACAGATCTCAAGTCCACAGAAATGTTGGAGACTGTGTGGAGAAACAGAAGCAGATCATTCACATGTATCCTGGAAGTGCATAAAAATTAAAAAGTATTGGGAAGACCTTAAAATGACCATAGATAATAATCTGGGTTATGCACTCCTAAACACCTGTCAAGTGATGTACCTTGGAAACATAAAGGAACAGATACAAAAGGAGGACTTATATCTGGTAAAAATAATTCTAGCCGGAACTAAAAAAGCAATCACAAAGAAGTGGTTACACCCAGACCCTCCTACTCAACAAGATTGGATTAGGATTGTAGAGGGTATCTCAGAGATGGAAAAAAATCACATTCAATATTAGACTGATGGGATGTAAAGATAGACAATGGAGGAAGTGGAAAGCATTCCAAAGTGGCACCAAAAACACACCATAAAAAGAAATTTGATAGGTGGAAAAAGAAATGTAAACTCCAGACTGCATATATGTTCGTTTGTTTGTAATTTTCTTTACTGTATCGTTTTCAATGTTAACTAAAACTAATAAAAATTAAAGTTGAAAAAAAAAAGAACAAATTTAATGAGAATGTTATACACTCTGAAGTATACCCCAGTAGGTCATTATGTGTTAGAATTTACCATCAGTGTTGATAATGTCTTTCTTCTTGCCAGTCAG
This sequence comes from Maylandia zebra, assembly GCF_041146795.1. Taxonomy (NCBI): domain Eukaryota; kingdom Metazoa; phylum Chordata; class Actinopteri; order Cichliformes; family Cichlidae; genus Maylandia; species Maylandia zebra. The sequence goes on from NC_135187.1 coordinate 26,505,881, forward strand.
AAAAATACTTTTTGTTGGACGCCCCAGAAACATGCTTTTTGTTCTGATTATCAAATACCCTAATCTTCTGTTACTAGTGTGAGGTGACTTTAATATAATAGATCCTTCCTTAGACAGATGCCCACCTTGCTCAAATAACTCTGCTATAAATACATTTATGCAAAAAATTCTTTTAATAGACATTTGGAGAGTTAAGAACCCTAAAGCCAAACTGTACATGGAATAATAAATCCAGCTCTTCTAAATCCTGTATTGATTTCTGGTTAGTCCCTGATTGCTTAGATAAGAATAACATAATAGTCAATATAATGCCAACTCCACTTACAGAACACAAAGCGGTATCACTTCAGGTTTCTTTAAGTCTTCATGCTGCCCAAGCACGTAGGAGCTGCTACTAGAAACGTAATAATTCCCTTCTAAAACATGAGACAGGGATTGAAGATATTCTGGTATTGATTAAATGTTTCTGGGATAAATCCCTAGCCAGTCATGTTTACTGTCAAAACTGGGAGCTTTTCAAATTTGAAGCCGCTAAATATTTGAGTATGGCTTTTCAACAGCAAAACAAAGGAAAACTGAAGGAATTAATGTAGTTACAAGGATAACTGCTCCAGAACCGATCGGAAGATGATGAGATTGATTTTGTTTTGCAACAGAATAAATTAAATGACATTTATAAATTGAATGCGGGAGGCTTTATGAGATCAAGGAGATAGATGGTGGTTAGAAGAAGGCAAACAACACTCATCTTATTTTGGCCCTTATGTTCAGAATGCTATTTAAACAATGTACAAAAATGCTAATTGTTCCATCAAATTACATGCCGGTACATCCTTTAGGTTTAAGTTGAACCGTAGTATCAGGCGAGGTTGCCCCATCTCCCTATATTTGTTTCTCATCTGTGCTCAGCTCCTCTCTGACTATATTAAACGTAGTCCCCTGAAAGGCATTACAATTGCAGAAAAGAAAAATTCATTAGTCAGCTTACTGATGATGCCACCCTCTTTTTAAAAAAGTGCTTCACAGGTGCAGATAAACATTAACACAACTGATGCTTTTTCTGTAGCTTCAGCACTCCACTTAAACATCGGTAAATGTGAACTGCTTGCCCTCAGAAACTCTACCAGTCCCTCTATTGCTGGCATTCCAGTGAAAGAGTCGATCACTTACCTTGGTAATTAATAAAAGTCAAACCACCAGATACTTCTTCAATTTCAATCCAGTTTGACATAAAACACAACAAAAAACTAAATTCTTGGCTCCAACAGGATTTATCTCTGAAAGGCTTTTCAGTTTTACACACCAAAGCGGAGGGATTATCTCGATTGACTTATGCTGCTTTGTCTCTTGATGTAAATACAGAAACCCTGGTGGATATTGACAGACTCCTTTATAAGAATACAATACATTATATTAAGGGAGCAGTTTATCCAACTCATACCAACATGGTGGAATAAACTTTCTTGACTTTTCTACAGTAAACAATGTGTTTAAAGTAAACTGGATCAAACAATTTCTCAGGAACCCAACATCAATTTGGAACTTTATTCCAAATTAAAAAATAAATAAATAAATTTTAGTCTTTGTTTTATCTTGTAATTACAGTATTGATAAAATCCCCTTAAAACTGTCCAACTTTGCCAACGACCAGATGCTTCTTTCCTGGTCGTTGCTTTATAAACACAACTTTTCTCTGCACAGATACTATATTTGGAACTATATCTATATGTAGATAAAGATATATATCTATATCTATATCTATATATCTATATATCTATATATCTATCTATATATATATATATATATATATATATATATATATATATATATATATATATATATATATATATATATATATATATATATATATATATATATATATATATATATATGGAATAATTTATACTAGGACCTGGAATGGAAGAAAATTTGGACCACACCATTGAAATTCCTGTTAACCAAGAAATTAAAGGAAATATCTTTTAAAATTATTCATAGTTTTTAACCCACCAGAACCTTTCTTGTACGATATAAAAAGACATTGATGCTAACTGTTATTTCTTTTTAACTGTTAGAAGAAAGATATTTCTCTCTTATTTTGATCCTACTTATGCGCTAATCTTTTCTGGCAAGATGTTTGTGCTTTTGTTGTTTCTTTTATCTTATCTTTGTTACGGAAAAATATTGTTTGGCTTCTTTGATTGCCCTGCAAATAGGTCAAACACATTTCATTTGATTAATTTACTAATCTTAATGGCTAAATTTCATATACATGAATCCAAAATTTCTAATGCAAAACCGTCTTTTCAATGCTTTATAAATGAAACCAGACAATATTTTAAAACTATACAACATTCTCATAATATAAAAGCAATAAAACTATAAATTTATGCTCCTTGTTTGGTATCTTGTGATTAGCCTGTGTCTAATTGTTATTACACGAAACCCCCTGACATTGTCTTTTGCTCATTTATATCTGTAATGTTTGAATTGCTAATGAAGTTAAAATAATAATAATAATAATAATCCGCATTACTGCACATCACATCACAGCGCGACAGAACTTTAGGGTTACGTATTGTGCTGACGCCATCAGACCGCGCTGGGCAGCTATCTGCGCAGTTGTGTTTTATCGGATTTGCGGAGTTGTCGCTGCTCTAAGTGAAATAAAGTTCAGGACGTCTGTTTGCAGCCCCGCGGGGGACTCTGAGTTCAGCAGTGGGACCAAACAGGCACGGTCCGAGTCAGATCAAGGACCCGAGTCGTAGTTCGTTGTTTTCTTTCTGACGCAGCTAGCAGTTAGCGTCGTTAGCTCAGGTGTGTGCTCGATTTTCGTCTCTCAGATGGAATATCCCGGAGGAGGGGGGGCGGTGCTGAGCAGCGGGAACGTCCCGGCCTTCCTGACCAAATTGTGGACCCTGGTGGAGGACCCGGACACCGACCCGCTCATCTGTTGGAGTCCGGTACGCACGTTAATAGCTAACAGCTAACGCAGACAAGTTTAACTTTAATTACACTGCAGAAACAGACACAACTTTATTTAAACTGGAATGCAGACAGGTTTGTTGACAAACTTTATTTACTGACTAAGGAAAAGAGGTCAGCTCAGTTAGCTTGGCTTCAGTGAGCTATTAAGGCTAACAGATCTCACGTCAGAGGTCAAATGATTTCAGACATCATCAGCTAGTCAGTAAATGATCAGTTGACGGTTGTTTTTCTGACTAACAGATCCCAGCAGCTGTTTTGGTGATTGGCATAAAGCCTGAATTCAAATAAGCTGATGTCACTGTAGTGTCATAGCCCACACAATGTACAGCTGCAGGTGTTAACTACCAGTTGCACTGAAATCAGTCACTTATCACCAAGAGGTCTCCATCTTTATTTTCCTGATTTTTAGGTGGGTTTTTTTTTTGTTTATTTGTTTTTTTTAAATTGCATAACTATTAGGCTCCGCCCACAGCTGAAGGTCATGTAACACCAGATTAAAGATTCTCAAGTGTAATTTCCTAGTGTAGTTTAAAAAGGAAAATGAACCTTTAATCCATGGTTTTCATTACTGCCACACCCCCACCTAGATGGCAAAAACAATACTGCGGTCCTTTGCTCTCCAGCCTCCCTGTGAACGTCTCCTAGTTTAACTAGAAACCAAAGTGCCAGATAGTTGCTGGGCTATCAGATGCAGTAATCAACATTTATTTACAACTGCCAGAGAGGAGTTTTGATTATGGCACCAACATGTAAGCACACCTCCTAACTCTTACTGGCTACATCTGCTTTTCACAACAACCCTGGCTGTGCAGTGCAGGAATGATTTAACTGGCATTAGAAAAATACTCGGTCAACTTTACTGTTATGACATGATATTATTGTGACAAGTTAATACTACCTGAACTTTTCTGGAACTACACTGTAAATATCCAAGTCAACAAAATGTAAGATTTACATTTGGTAGTTTGTGTTTAACCCTTTCACGCACAGTGCTCACTACAGTGGACACCTATTCAAAGGCTGTTTTCTTGTATTTGTGTCAGAGTTGATGGTATACTTGCACATAAACCACTACACTGGACACTGATGTGTCACCCCATACCCTGCCACCCATTCCAAATGTCCACCTAAGTGGACATGTAAAAAACTATTTGAAAAATACATGTTTAAGAAATGAAGTTGCAAGATATTTTTTTCATGCCTAAAGATCATTAAAAATACTTAAGAAAAAAAAATCCTGATTGAGGTTGTCATAATTAAGCTAGCTATGTAGCGCTTACTTTTGCTTTAACAACAAACATTTTCTTGTTCTTCACCTCCTTTACATAAAGCTTCCGCGGCAGGATATGGATCACAAGTCCCCAAAATTAATGGGTTCTCTTTATATCGTTGTTTTTCTTCCATGGATAGATGATCCAAATAAAGAGTTCACTTTCATCTGCAGTGTGTGTGTGTTCTGTTTAAATAAGAGTTCCAATCAGTAATCTATTCATCAGTGCCTGATGTGCAAAAAAACCAAAATGTTGAAATAATCAATAAACTGTGAGCTGGTCAGACACAGTCTGCAGGAGAGCAGACAGCTGAGATTAAAGTGTTAGCAGTGTGCTCTGACTTTCAGATCTATTCCTGGAGATTCCTGAGAGCGTAAGAGCGTATATAGTCTCTGTTTTTATCGGTTGATTATAAGGTAAATGGAGTGGTTCTTATACATTCCTTAATACTCAAGTACTCAAAGTGCTTTATACACCATGTCTCATTTACACACATTCATGCGACACTTTTTTCAACCTGCGCGCTTTCTGTCGAACAGTCACACACTAATGAACGCATCGAAGAGCACCCGGACCTCAGGGTTCAGTTTGTGGCCCAAGGAATGGAGCAGAGAGGAATTAAACCACTAACCTTCTGATTAACAGATGACCTGCTTTGCATCCTGAATCACAGCCACCACAATAATACAGATTCTTTTTCTTTTTCTCCTGTTGTATAAGAGTGGTACCAGTTTCCATGTGTTCGACCAGGGGCGGTTTTCCAAAGAAGTTCTCCCAAAGTTCTTCAAGCACAACAACATGGCCTCTTTTATCCGCCAACTCAACATGTGTGAGTAACCAGCAAGGAATCATCAGTGTGTTAGCCCCACCTCTGAATGGTAGCTTGTTCAGAGGTGGGGCTATCACCACTGGTTGTTTTTTTTTGTTTTTTTTCATTGATTTATTTTTTGGGAAAGAAGATTCACCCAATCAAGTGTGCTTTGTGAAGAAACATTGAGATATGAGTGAAATGTCTGGTGTTTAGCGGGTTTTCTTTGCTGCTGTAATTATCATAGCAGCAACAACCAGTCATCACAAGGCAAGGTAGCCTGCAGTTAACATAGCAGTTAATGAGAAGATAGCAGTTAATGAGCTAAGCCAGTGCTCCCCAACCTTTGTTGCGGCACAGACTAGTTTATGTCCGACAATATTTTCACGGACTGGTTTTAAAGGTGTTGTGGATAAATACAACAAATAAAACGAGTATCGGTACCCCCCAAAAAAGAACATTTATTCATAACACATGGGAAAAGACCCAGGGAAACAGAGTTAACGATAAAAACGGATAAAAACCACAAATTTCACACCTGAGCCTCAACTCTCGTGGTCCGGTACCAAACGACTCACAGACCGGTACTGGTCTGTGCGCTGGAGGTACCGGTTTGTGTATATCAACTGATCGTTCATCATGATGATCTTTGTGCATGAGCAACTTCTTTTTCTCCATGTCACTGAAGAAGTGCTAGTTGACTGGTATGCTGAAAAGCTTAACTTTTCTCAACACTCAGCAGAACCATCTTTATAAAAAGTAGGATAGAAGAAAAGGACAGGCCCACCTGTGCATGCTCCACCTCTAGCACTGTGCATGCAAAGGCATCTGGACTATGGAAGAGCCAGAAAGAGCAGCTGTGATATTAGCAAGTGTAGCATTGTATTGATGGTGTCCACATCCTTTATTGATGGTGTAATGGTACTTCTCTCAGATGGTTTCCGTAAGGTGGTGCACATTGAGCAGGGTGGTCTGGTGAAACCAGAGAGAGATGACACAGAGTTTCAGCACCCATTCTTCATCAGAGGACAAGAACATCTGCTGGAGAACATCAAACGCAAAGTCACCAACGTATGTAGTGCCTCACACACCAGAGAATACCTAAAAATGCAGACAGGTGATAGACTAAAGGCAGACTCTGCTGGACTTCCTCTGAAAGGTGATGATTCAGAGTGCTGTGTGACATCACAGGATACAGCTAATCAATCATAAATACTTTGTATAGCCCCCTTAATGTGGGGTCAGAGTGGCCTTTAATCTATCGCTGTGCATGTGGTACTACGAACTCAGAACCCAATCTGACCTGTCCTGTCCATCTCCTTGGTAACGGTATGCTGTGATTGGAACAGGTGTCATCAGTGCGTCAGGATGATGCGAAAATCTCAGCAGAGGAAGTGAATAAGATCCTGAACGATGTCCAGTTGATGAAGGGAAAACAAGAAACCATCGACTCCAGGATCGTCACAATGAAACAGTAAGTACCAAACCAGAATCGGGGCTAGAAACCACTCGGCAGTGTTGACTAAAGGCTGATTTTGTATTTCAGTGAGAACGAGGCTCTGTGGAGAGAGGTGGCCAGTCTGAGACAGAAACACACTCAGCAGCAGAAAGTTGTCAACAAGGTACCTGTTCTCACTGTCCACACCTTTCCAATTAGCAGAACTCTGTAAGAATACACCTGATGTGATCCCTCTAAAAATATGAAAACCTCAGGGGAGAGTGATGCCACATAGTTGTCAGACATTATCTTAACATTAATGAACTCTCTGCCTGTCTTTCTCTCTCTCCAGCTCATACAGTTCCTGGTGTCTCTCATTCAGTCCAACAGACTGCTAGGAGTCAAGAGGAAGATGCAAGTGTTTTTTTGATACCATAGATACTACAACAAATGCTACACTGTACACCACAAAATGTTACAATTGTGACTTAGACACTAGATAATTTCAAAGTGCAGATTGGATGCTGTGAGATTTTCTCTGCTAAGAACATTTTCAAGAAAATGTTCCCAGGTGATAAAATGAGGATCCAACTGCCCAAATTTCTGACTTTTGCTTTTATTTTGAAGTACCAGTTCCATTTCCCTCTCATACCTGACCTTAAATTCAGTTTCGTCTGTACATGTTTTGCCATCCATCCATCTTCATCCGCTTTATCCGAGGCCGGGTCGCAGGGGCAGCAGCCTAAGCTGCTACATGTTTTGCATTTTCGTTTATTCATTTTAACTCTCTCTGCAGTCCTCTGATGCTCAACGACTCTGGCAACACCCACTCAATGCCCAAATATAGCCGTCCCTTCTCATTGGAGCAGGTAACTTGTCTCTGATTTACATCTTTCACTCAGAGCTGCACAGTCAGCGGTGATTATCTTTCAGAGTGACATTAGCTGATTGTCTAGCTTTAGCTTTGAAAACTAGACTCTTCATATCTACCTGTGCAGATCTTTGTCCTCACTTGGTCACTTGTGCTTTTGTGTTTTTCATTTCAGGCTGCAGCCAATCTCTTCTCAGCTGACACCTCTGTGACTTCAGGACCCATCATTTCTGACATCACAGACATGGCCACATCTGGTTCAGATGAATTGGCTAGTGATTGGACGGACCAAGGGTGAGTACTGATCAGATTAGTCCTGCTTAGTCAGTAAGTGATTGATCCTTCAGAAGTCAGAGTGCATAACCTCCTTGCAGAGAGAGCCAATCAGTCGATATCAAAGAGGAGCCGTCCAGTCCAGAGGTGGAGGTGTGTCCTGTTCTGGAGGAAGTGGCTGCACCAGTGGACACGCCCTTCTCCCCCACCACCTTCATTAACTCCATCCTAGAGGAGAATGAGCCACCCACCCCAGTCACCTCCACGAGCAGTGCTCCCACTGGTAGACATTAAGTTTGTGGTTAGCAGTTTGATTCCTGTTCAGAGCATTTCTGGTAAATAAAAATCTTTCTCTCAGCAGCCAGTCCCATTGTGGTGATGAGCCCCGTCTCCACTGGCCCCCTGTCTTCTGCCTCATCCACCCAATCACTCACCTCTGTTACCACAGCAAACACAGCCCCCAGCACAACAGCACCTCAGAAGAAATGTCAAGCCATCGCCTGTATTGACAGGTAAGTGTGACTACACCAGTATGCAGTTGTGAAACATTCATAGAGACTTCTAATAGAGTTAGTACCACCTGCAATGAACAACTATGAGTGTTTACCAAGAGTTAGCCCAAGTATTTCCCCAACAGTGGCCCTGCTCTGACTAAAGCTGAAACTGTGTTCGAGGTTGCAAAGAGCTGCCCAACAAACCGTCTCAGTAGACTGTCTATTAAACTGTCCTCAGTCCACCCTTACGCTGGGGAAGGCGTCACCCTTTACTGACAGCTTCCCCAGCATCTCTCCAGAAACTGCCCCAACAAACACCTGCAGCTTCCCTGAACAGCTGCCCCACCCCCTGCATCCGTCACCTTGACATTCTGAGTGTCTTTCTGAAAAGTGTCTTTCAGACAGGATACTGAAAGTGTTCTGCTGAATGCAGATTGCAAGCTTGTGTCAGGAGTGTGCGAGTTAGACCTCAGTCTGAAGTTTGTGCTACAAGTTTAGGAACCTCCTCCTATTCAGCCCACTTGAATAGCAAGTGCAGCGCTGCCTTATCTGAAAGCCTCTTAACTAACCATGGTGTGGTTTCAGTTTGTCTTACATTTAAGGTGATGGTCCTGTTGCAGGACAAGTGTGTCATTAAAACCCCTGTGCTTCCTTCAGACCACGCCCCATTCCCTCTGCAGGTGGACTCCCACCTGATGTTTGGCGGTTCCTCTCAGCACAACCTGACAAGTGAATCACTAACTCTACAAACAATTATTGATTTGTAAATATTTGTAAAGTTTTGAAGTCTTCTGGTGACATTCTGCATTTTCTTCTTGTCAAATGTGTGAGGTCCAGATCAGCTTCTTTAGCTGATCAGATGTCAGAGGTCATGAGATAGTTAATTGATTATATTTGGTCAATATTAAGTGCAGAAGTAAGCAATCCGGTCAACAGGTCAAAAAAGGTTTCTTAGGTGGCTCACAGCAGGAAATGTTTCAGGCATGTTCTGACTACAGGAAATACTGTGTGTGGCCACAGTGAGGGGTGGAGCCTTTGCATAAGATTATTAACAGCAGAGAACTGGCAGGTTCAAACTGAGCTCACCTGTATGGAACAGTTGAGATGCAGATCATGTATTTATTTGGATCTCTGCAGACATAAAGGAAAATGTAGAATAACGGCAGACATGTGACCTAACATCAGACCTGTCTCACCTGTGTGCCTCAGGTCTGAGCTTTTGGATCATGTGGATACTATCGACAGCGGCTTAGAGAACCTGCAGAACATACTCAACACACAGACGTTCTCCTTGGATACAGTTCCATTTATTGAGGTTAGTCTGACTTCTTGTTACCACCTCACATTATTATCACTTGTGTTTGTGTGTCACTAACTGTGTGTGCGTGTGTGTGGGTGCTTAGTTTTTCAGTTCATCTGGCTCGCCTGCAGACTTTGACCTCGACAGTTTGGACAACGTGAGTTGCAAATTTCACATTCTTTGGTCTGCTGTTTCAAAAATAAGAGCGTACTGTTGCCGATGATGTCAGACCTGTCTCACTGATGTTACCGTTTCCCACTAGCTGCTGTCTGATGAAGCTCCTAAGGGAAGTGAAGAAAGCGGAACGGGTGAGTCATGCCTTCAGTAAGTTGCTGCTCCATCCACCTGTCTGTTGTCATGTCATGACACTGTGCTGCTCTCTGATTGGTGCAGGAAAGCAGCTGGTTCAGTATACACCTGTCCAAACGTCTGAATCTGACAGCGGGGCTGACCTGCCAGCGCTGCTGGAGTTGGAAACTGAGCCATTTCTCAGCTCTGACCCCCACACCGAGGACCCAGGCATCACCTTGTTGAACCATGGCAATCTGGACTCCAACCTCTGACCTCTCGAGTAACCATAGCAATGTGACACCTGAGCACTGACTCAGTTGCAGCAATAGATGAGAACAGTCGATAGGTCAAAGGTTGTGTTTTTATTACACAGATGTTATTGATATTAATCTGTCTTCTTCTTCTACTCTTGTTCTTTTCTTCTTTGTTGAAGCTTAAATGGAAGCCTTTGTTGCTGTTGAATGCATGTTGAAGTCAGATTTTATGGTCGTCTTTATTTTCTTGTGTAAAATAGATTGAAAAGAATCAGAATATTTTTGGAGTTTTATCAACAAGTGCTGTGCGACCTGACTGACTGCCTACCCATATGAAAGAGCCATGTGGATCAGTGTTATTTCTCATTAGTTTGTTTCCATCAGTTTATATTACTATTATATTCAGTTAGTTCCCGAAACATGAGTTCACATCACTGCTCACTGCTGTGTCCCCATGTTTCAGAAATAATGCAGAGACATGTCTGAGATGGTATGAGCGCCTTTTTTGACTTGTATATTAGAGATGCTTTGGATCAGATTTGAGATTCTTGTCTGCAGAAGCTTCATGGATGGAACTCTGAAGGTAACCAAATGATGGTCCGTGCTGCCAATTGTGTTTGTGTTTGCAAGGCCAGTTTAAGGAAACTTTGTTTGAATTTGTCGGGGTTGCACGTTGTTATGTCATCAGACACAGGGTTAACATTCCTCACAGCTTCACTTGGTTAAAGTTTAAACAAAGGCCGAGATCTTAACCACATCTCAGGCTCAGTGCTGTGATACAGGGCTCATCTGTGATGTCGTCATTCTTACTGAGCAGCTTTTCTGTATGCTAAGTCACCTGTGGCTCACCTGAACCAGTCGTCTCTTTGATGGCTAAGAAACACCTGAAGTCCTGAGGATATTTTATTGGTCACATGGTCAGAGCTGAACAAACAGAAAGCTCCCTTCAGTATTAACACATCTGTTAATATAGTACAATTATATTTAAGGCAAGTGGTAAATCCACCCGAGTCCTCCAGGCTAACATGATGGCGCTCCACGTGTAGAGAGGACAAAGACGGGGTCAAAGGGCAGATGAAATGTTGATGTATTCTGAGTGTAAAATTTTGATTCAATAAAATGTTTTTAAACAGCAGCATGTGAATGAATGACTGGTTGATTTAAATCAAACTGTGAGGATGTCATAAGGTTGGTAATACTGCGTTGTCTCTACAAAGTGAAATGAATGTGTGAGTAAGCTAAATCACCACGTTAACTGATGCTGAACAGATCACCTGGTCAGGAGCAGGTAAAGTTCAGAGTTTCAGTTTAACATCAACTATGTTTATTTCCAGCATGTTTTCAGCCTGATAGATTATCTGTTAGGAAACCATGTTTTATAGTAAGCGCTACTTTTCTAACAACAGTCAGTGAAGCTCAGCTGTAAAGTTAGCTCAGACCTTTTACCCCCTGCAGCTACTAGAATAGAACACACAAGAAATATCTTTTCAGTCAGTCAAAATTAATTTGATTTCCATGTTTGCTATATCTGGCTGTGGAACAGGAAGCTTAAATGTATCAGTCCAGATCCAGTTTAAAGCATAGCTTTTGTCTTTCACATTTGCACATTCTTTGACATACACAGCAGCACTGTGAGAAAATGATGTAAATAAATTTGGTGAACATTTACTTCATCAAGAGGGAGGAAGGTACTCACAGATGGACTGTATTGTATGCAGAGACTGCAATCTAAAAGGTGGTGTTAGAGGAGAATGTAGTTAGACATATGATGGTAATGTGTAGGATGCCCACTTTGAGCAGTTTGGATACAGAGAGGTGAGGTAAGATTGGGCACGTGCAGAGGAGGAAGAATGGATACACTGGACAAAGGAGGATGAAGATGGAGCTGCTAGGCACAAGGAGAATAGAAAGACCTCAGAGGAGGTTCATGGATGTAGAGAGGGAGGACTGTTGTGACAGAGGAGAATGCTGGGATAGGAGGACATGGAGGCAGATAATCCGCTGTTAAGACCCCTGGAGCAACTGAAATAAGTGCAGACATGGTTTAAAAATAATATTCTGGTAAAAGTTAAAGAAGTGATTCAATGTCTTTACTCAAGTAAAAGTAAAAAAGAAGTTCTGCAACGCTAACTGAACCTTGTGCTATAATAATACAATAAAATCATATTAGTTAGATGGAAATGCAAACATAATTTCAGTCTAAATTCTAATAAAAACAATTCTAATAAATGTACTCAGGTTGAATCAATTATGTAAGTAAGTATGTAAAATTTTATTTATATAGCATGTTTCTAGATAAAAGATCACAAAGTGCTTCACAAGGTATAAAACAAAAACAGTCAAAAGTTAACAGAGGTCAGTAATTTGCACCAGAGGTACACTTCAACTGTGAGAGACAGAATGTGAAAAAAAAATCCATGAATCCACATGGTAGGATTTGTAAAGAATTTATTCGTAAATCAGGGTGGAAAATAAGTATTTGGTCACCTCAAACAAGGAAAATCTCTGGCTCTCACAGACCTGTAACGTCTTCTGTAAGAAGCTTTTCTGTCCCCCACTCGTTACCTGTATGAATGGCACCTGTTTGAACTCATCATCTGTATAAAAGACACCTGTCCACAGCCTCAAACAGTCAGACTCCAAACTCCGCCATGGCCAAGACCAAAGAGCTTTCGAAGGACACCAGGAAAAGTATTGTAGACCTGCACCAGACTGGGAAGAGTGAATCTACAATAGGCAAGCAGCTTGGTGTGAAAAAAATCAACTGTGGGAGCAATCATCAGAAAATGGAAGACATACAAGACCACTGATAATCTCCCTCGATCTGGGGCTCCACGCAAGATCTCATCCCGTGGGGTCAAAATGATCATGAGAACGGTGAGCAAAGATCCCAGAACCACACGGGGGGACCTGGTGAATGACCTGCAGAGAGCTGGGACCAAAGTAACAAAGGTCACCATCAGTAACACACTACAACGGCAGGGAATCAAATCCCGCAGTGCCAGACGTGTTGCGCTGCTGAAGCCAGTGCATGTCCAGGCCCGTCTGAAGTTTGCCAGAGAGCACATGGATGATACAGCAGAGGATTGGGAGAATGTCATGTGGTCAGATGAAACCAAAGTAGAACTTTTTGGTATAAACTCAACTCGTCGTGTTTGGAGGAAGAAGAATACTGAGTTGCATCCCAAGAACACCATACCTACTGTGAAGCATGGGGGTGGAAACATCATGCTATGGGGCTGTTTTTCTGCCAAGGGGACAGGACGACTGATCCGTGTTAAGGACAGAATGAATGGGGCCATGTATCGTGAGATTTTGAGCCAAAACCTCCTTCCATCAGTGAGAACTTTGAAGATGAAACGAGGCTGGGTCTTCCAACATGACAATGATCCAAAACACACCGCCCGGGCAACAAAGGAGTGGCTCCATAAGAAGCATTTGAAAGTCCTGGAGTGGCCTAGCCAGTCTCCAGACCTCAACCCCATAGAAAATCTGTGGCGGGAGTTGAAAGTCCGTGTTGCTCGGCGACAGCCCCAAAACATCACTGCTCTCGAGAAGATCTGCATGGAGGAATGGGCCAAAATACCAGCTACTGTGTGTGCAAACCTGGTAAAGACCTATAGTAAACGTTTGACCTCTGTTATTGCCAACAAAGGTTATGTTACAAAGTATTGAGTTGTATTTTTGTTATTGACCAAATACTTATTTTCCACCCTGATTTACGAATAAATTCTTTACAAATCCTACCATGTGGATTCATGGATTTGTTTTTCACATTCTGTCTCTCACAGTTGAAGTGTACCTCTGGTGCAAATTACTGACCTCTGTCATCATTTTAGGTGGGGGAACTTGCACAATCGGTGGCTGACTAAATGCTTTTTTGCCCCACTCTATATGCTGAATAACAAGCAGGCCCTGATCACAAGACCTCAGGGACCTACTATAGGGACATAGGGCTGTAAAAGGTCAATAATGTCGGCTGGTGCTTGTCCTTGAAGAGCTTTAAATGTCAGAACCAGTGTCTTAAAATGGACTCTGAATTCAGCGGGGAGCCAGTGCAGCTGTATAAGCAATGGTGTTACATGAGAGTACTTAGATGTTTTTGTCAGAATCCTTGCTGCAGCATTTTGGACAATCTGCAGACGCTCCGGGGAGTTTTTGTTTACACATGTAAACAGTGAATCACAGTAGTCCAATTACGATGAAATGAATGCACGAATAACAATCTCCAGTTCAGAATGAGATACCATAGGGCTCAATTTAGAAATGTTTCTTAAATGATAGAAGCAGGATGTAGAACATGAGCAGAGAAAATTAAGGAGAATTTACAATCGCCTACATTGTAGAGGGTGACTTTGCCTCCAAACCTAAACAGGAAGATGAGTAAAGCAAATGGTTACAGTGGGATGAAGAACGTCTGGTGTTGTGGTGTTGTTCACGGGTCTAAAATCCTGTACCATTCATCTACCCTTACCTGGGCCCATAAAGACGGGAAATATTGGCATATTCCATGATGACTGATATGGGATGATCATGCTGGCCTCCAGTAATCTGTTTATAGTGTCATACTGGGGTCACCAGACCAGACCTTCACCAGGGTTCAGGGTGATGTGGACCTGGGCTGTGTCAACTAGATGGTCCAGATAGCAGAAGAAATGGAGTCTAAGAAACCTGGGGTTGTTCTTATTTTCTTCAATCAGTGATGAATAATAAGATTTATTCAGAGCTCACAAAATCCAGGACGACAGTTTAGTCACCAGTTTGGGCAAAAGACAAATTCTCAGTTTTGATGTTCAACAAACACATTTATTACAGAATTTTTAAACCATGTTTTACAATGAACATGTCACTTCCTTTTTGTCATCAGATCAAATCTGAATCAGCACACTGTTGAGACTAATTTTCTTTACTTTCCCTCCATGATTCTCTAAGACAAAATAAATGTCTATAAACCGACATTTTTAAATATTAAAAAAACAAACAAACAAAAAAACACCTGCTGCCATTCACTGGAGGGGCCTACAGCTAGTGGGAGGGGTCAGATTTCATTGGCCGTGCTGATTGGTCGGTACACTGGAAACGGTAACGCAGGAAGCGAACTCGCGGTTTGATGTGGAAGTCAGCAGGTATCCTCCAGTTCCACATTTTCTGTACCTGAACGAGAAACTAAGATTCAGTGAAAAGCTTCACATGAGAACAATAAAAATAAAAACATTCCGAACAAACATATTAATTAACACACGTTTTCAACATGTTCCAGCATGTGTTTGCAAAGCTTCTCTGTTGCATGCTACAATAGACGGTTTAAATAATGGATCATATTTTGGATCATTTTTATACCCTCTGGTATGAGTTAAAACACATAATGAATTTATGTGGGGGTTTTTACTATCTGGATCTGGAGGGACAGATCTAACACATCCAGTACTGATGCTGCAGGGTTTTCATGACCCTGACATAAGGTTCTTTTAAATAAAAATCAGTTTCAGGGTTTGATGAACATTGAATACAAAGAAAGTGTAAACTAAACAGGAAACATCAGACTGCTCAGGACATCTTCAGTGATAGAGAAAATGTATTAAATGAAATATTGTAAAGATTCGAGTCAAGAGTGTGATGATAACAAACCTTCAGGACCCTGACCAGATGGGTTGTACTGTTCAGTAACTGAACCTGCAGAGAACAAGCAGAACCAAGAAAAGAGAAAGAACAAGCCTTCAGCACCTGATCTCATATCAGATACAAACAGCAAAATATCCTTTAACCAAAAAATGGGACCCCAAACCGCATCCAGCACACCTTTGAACCTTCTGGGGCACAGATGCAAAGGAGAAAGTACACTTGGAGGGAAGAATTCTCTTCATCCAATCTGCAATTTATTTATTTATTTATTTTTTACAAAAATACTGATATTAACAACCAAAGAAGAAACTTATCTTAGCATTAACCCAGGCTTGAAAAGCTTAAGCCCCTCCCCCTGAAGAAACTATGCAATCATTAGTCAGTGGTCTGATATACTAGATGTTTTCACCCTGAGGATGACAAAGATTTCTTACTTATTACCTCTGATGCTTTTATACAAAAATCACAAATACAGAATCCCCCCAATGTGTGTGTTTTTAACTACTTGGTAAGATTACAATTCCCCGCTAGTACATAGAAGCCATGGAATACATGGAATTTTCCAATATGGTGGCAATGTGGAAAAGAGCATATGCAGTCTTAGTCCTCTAGAGGGCATAGGTTTCCACGTGACATACAGGCTCTGTCCGTATTTCAGGTATGTGTTCTAAACCTTTTAAAGCTGTGAACATTTTTAAGACTTACCAGCCATCTGTGTGTGATCTGTCACAGCTGGAGGACCTGCAAAAGAAAAAAACGACACACACATTGTGTATTCAGTGGGTGTTGACACACCCACAAAGAGACACAGACCTACAGCAGAATAAGAACAGACACTCTGAAACATGAACTCAATCCCAGTCAGTCACAAACACTAAACCTCACAACTTGATCTTCTCCTGCGTTTGAATGTGAGTTTATTAACGGGAATGAGCCAGAACCTCGTGATAGACCACATGACACTGATCTACACCTTTCTCAGCGATGCTGCTTTGTTTCATGCTCACACTTTAAACTGCCGGATTTGTAAGAGTGTCTGTGCAGGTTCTCAGTCACCCAGGTCATCGTAATGGAAGGAGCTTGGAAAGAAAAGCGTCTGGACAGTGGGATACTCCCACTGGGTTTAAATCTGGGACTCTCCACAATTTGACCCTTAGAACTGAAGAAGCTTCTCGGATGAGAGGTGAAATGTCTTCAAGCAACTTAAAGAAGTCCAGATGCTTTTCTTTCCAAGCTCCTTAGACCTCACCCTTCAGAGGCGACAAAGGACATCTAGGGTTTTTTTTTTAAACAGCATCAATAAGCAAAGATCAAAGAAATGATCAAAACATGATCAATAAACCTTTTTTTTTTTTTAACTTCGATTACTTCGATTACTTGCAGGCTCCCTCTAAGTGTATAAAGAGCATGTTGCATACTTGGCTTTGTGACAACCCTTGTGAGTTAGGGCAAGTTGCTGGAATTGGACTGTTTTTTTTTTAGGTGGGAATAGGTATAGTAGAACTTACTAGAGTCGAGAAGCCTTCCTGTATGATCTGTTGCAACTGAAACACACAGAACATACATCTGACCTTTGACCTCTCACCTGTCTGTTAATTAACTGTTAGTATATTGAAGGGAGATGGACATACCTGTATCTGTCCCAGAGAAGTCTGCTGTCATGGTAACCAGATCTGTGTGAGGGTGAATGCCTGAAACTGAATAAAGCAGAGGAGAATCAGACAGGAAAATGTAAACCTAGATATACAAACAAATGTACAGACAGGTGTACAGAAGCAGACAGATGCAAAGGCTGACCTACAGAAAGACAGGCAGATGTACAGATAGATTTACAGTCAGGCAGACAGAAAGACAGATGTAGAGACAGACGGCCATACACAAAGATATGCACACAAATGCACAAAGAGAACCAGGGACAACTGTAAAGACAAATGTAAAGATATGTGTACCTGGGTTATGTGTCTGTGTGACATCGACAGACGCAGTTTGGATCATAATGGATGGAGACTCTGTAACACATGATCATGTGACAGAAAGTGGATAACCCCCCTCTCCCACACCGGATTATGAACCAATGAGCTTCATAGTCATAGTAAGTAGTAGTACCTGTGACATCATGCCCGAATCCAAGACCTGAAGCTAGAAATAACAGAACACAGAGCTTCATCCATTACTAACACTGTTTATCAGTAAACAGCTTTTTTTGATCTGTTCACCTCACCTGTGAGATTGACGTTAATCCTGGTTACTGACTCTGCACCACCTGATGACATCATCAGCACATTTTTATTTATCACATTATTTCACTGATCATTTAAAATACAATCCTGATTCCAGATTAACGACTGGATAAGGTGACTCGGGTGTGGTTCCCAGTTATTCTGCACTTTGGCTGTTATCCTGTACTTCCTGTACGCCTTGTCTTTGACTGAAAATTGTATAACTTAAAATGTGAGGCTATTTTTGTAAGAAGTGTTCAAACCATTTAAAGAGCTTCATGTTGAGCAGTACCACTCCCTGACCTGGTGACGTAAACATTACATACTCCGGACTTTTAGCTTCTTTTAGCTCATAATGTTAACAGTTTACTAGTCTAACGATGGAACAATGGAGACACTGAATTCCAACATATAATCTGGTATAAATAATTAGCTTGATTAGACTGTACCTGTGAGATCAGTATAAAGATCGCTGAAGGAAACCAGTTTTTCTGTCTCTGCTGCAGAAACACAAACAGCAAAGTTAAACTGCAGAAACAAATGTTGGCGATGAAGGTGGTGTGAGGAGTATCTAAGGGGGTGATCTGAGCCAGGAATCCTTCTGAACCCACTATCTGACTTTTCAACAAATGTCTTATGTTCACCTGTGTTCAAATGAAGAATCACTAAATTGATACAGAGGGCTTTTGCTTTTTGAAGATGAGGTAGTACTGTTGTTTTTTTCAGAACATGACCATTATCTTACACCAGGGCCAAGCTGAGAATCAGCACCTCCTTCTCTGAAGCCATGGTCCTCTGCGAGAAGATGGTGGATTACTCCCTCCGTGTTGCTGCTCCAAGTGAGGAAGTTAAGTATTTCAGGATCTTAATCTTGAGTGATGATTGAGATGGACCAGTGGATGAGTGCAATTGCAGTTCTCTTCCAAGTATCCTTATCACGGTAACGGGGGGGCATTCACACTTTAGCATCACCTATTAACTTAATCCCACTAATTGCATATCTTTGAACTGTGGGAAGAAGCGTGGGAAAAACATACAACCAGCCAAATGGTGGAGTCGAATGCAGGCAACAGTGCTAACCACCATACTACTGTGCTGCCCAGTAAGTAACATTCACAGATCATTTTCTGTGGAACAAGAGTCACGAGACCTTTGTTATTGATCAGATACAGCCAACACTACCACTTTTATGTAAACATACAGGGGAAACCCTGGGCTAATGTGACAGATAGTAAGTTTCATGTGAACGTTTATCCAGATCATAAATCTTATGGTAAGTGAATCCAGATAAGGGAAAGATACGTTCCTTCATAGCAACTGATCACAGTCAAGTAAGGCGGGTCTTTAATGTATTCTTTTGTTTTTCTTTTTTCCCCCCTTCACATATGACCTGTTGGAGTTTTTTCTTTTAAATTTTGCCTTTTGCAAACGCAGAGTGTATGAATAATGCCTGTTTCCGATTAAAGATGGGATTTTCTTCTTCCTTTTTTGGGGTCCTCTGTTCCATGATTCATTTATTTATGAAGAAAATCAAAGAGGTAAGATATCTCATCTGGCCTGTGAGAGACTCTTAATTCTCAGGGAGGAACTGGAAGATACTGTTGAGGAGAATAATGTGTGGAGCTTAGCCTGCTGCTACCGTGAATGGGCAAATCATCGAGGTGGGTGACAGATGGATAGTCTGGTCTACTCAGGTGTGTTCTGTTGCAGATCTGAATGTTTTTATCGAAGTGAACTAAAATGGTGAACGTTTACCTCCATTTGTGTCTGTCAACAGGGTCTGTCGACCGTTTCCTAAACAACACAAAGTAAATTCAGAAAATCAAACAATAATTACATAGTTGAAGGTATTTTTATATGCAGTAAATTTAAGAGCATGAAGCTCTGAGGAATTACCATCAGTATCAGCTGAATCAGCTGCATCTGTGAGGACAAATACAGCACCAATATGAAATATGGTCAACAGATAATGAAGGATTGGGACTATTGATATTTTCCTTAGTTCAGGTGCCAGATAATGTGTCTTTTTTTAAATTTAAGTTTAGAAAAAAAAGAAACAACATTGAAACGTCTACAGTGGAGCTGATGTAAAGTTTAAAACCTTTGGGATTACATTTATGCTAGTGTGAGATCACCTTTCTGGTCTCTGAGAGCTTCAATGTGCGTTGAGGATGAAGACACTGCCCCTGAAAAGGAAAAAGATGCTGTTTTACTTTACTAAATAAGAGATGAAGGAAAACTTCAGAGTAAAAGTTAATCTGGTTTTCAGAGTAAAAGTCTTTCCTCTCACAACCTGCAGAGTGGGAGGAGCCAGAGACAGAGCTGGGTAATGATTGGTCAGGTCCTGAACTCAGGAAAGTTTGATCTGGTCCTGGCTGATCAACGGTGGTATCAGAATGATGAACAAGATCTTCAATACCAGGAAACAGGAGGTAGGAAAGATTAACAAGCAAGGAAAGGAAACAGCAGAGATACAAACACAGATGCTGTGTTTGAACTGCCACTAGCAGCTACATAATGCTTTTGGCTGAATAAAAAATAATTGGACATTTCAAAAACATCATGTGATATATTTGGATGACGTTAGTGGGGGAGGAGTCTGTACTCACCTGCAAGTGAGTTCAGACTGTTCTGATCTGCATGTGGAGTTGCTGTCACACCTGAACCAAAAGAAAAACATCAACCAGCGTGATTTGTCCAATTTCAGACATTATTAAATGAAGAGGAAGTCATACCTGAAGGCTCCAGGTGAGAGGGTGCTGTCATGTTACCTGTGATAATTCAGAAACAAAAAGCAAAACAATAATTAACACCAATATCAAACAATCAAAAAAGAACAAACAAACAACAACAACAACAAACCCTAAATCACATCAGAGCCCTTTCCCCCAGCTTTAGTAGTCATGGTTAAGTTCACTAATCAAAGAATCACTTTAAGTGTTTCAGAAAGAAATCAAACCTGGGATGTTAACGTGACCATCTGGACCGAAAGCATCACCACCTAAAAACACAGAAACATTCCACTACAATAAAATACAGAATTATGTTTATTGTGTTTCTTCTTGGCTCAGACATCTGACAGGTATACTGCAAAACGACATTAATGGCTTTTTATCTGTGTCTTGTCTTTATATCTCATGAAAGAGGCTCTCTTTTCATATGAAAATATCACCTGATCAGCAAAATGTTATATTCAGAGTTTTGGTTTGAATCAACCACATTGTCACTGTTTAGTTTTATTTATTTTTATTATTTCCAGCATGTTTTGAGTGTAATAGAGATTCTCTGCCGTGGGAATATGTTTTATATGTGTGGTAAATCATACCATACTCACCAAATGAAGCACAAGCTGTGCACCACATTGTCACAAGAATGTGTTCATGTGATTATTTAGAAAATGTGTGAATATTGTTCTACTTGATTGTGATTTCCTGCTAAGTCTCATCGACGGCAAGAACACCTGTTCAACCAATCACATTCATTCACTCTGATCTGATTTCCATGTCTCCTTCATCAGGCTGTGGGACAGGAAGCCTTTTTTTTATATATATATAATTGTTTATTTTATTTTCACTTGCTACACACGGGACAGACATGACTGGGGGAAAGAAAAGGGAGAATGAAAGAGAGGTAGGGGAAGAGCGAACAGCGGGGAAGAGGAACAGTGATAAAGGGCAAAAAACAAAACAAACAGACAAAAAATACATATATCAAACAAGCAAAAAAAGGAGAGCAATATAAGCTACCTGCATTTAGCTACCTGCCAGAGAGCAGCAGGTAGCAGGAAGCCTTAATAGATCCAATTTTAGATCTCACAACTAAGGTGCAGCTGTCACCGAGATGTATTTTGTTTTTTTCTTTATAATTGGTCTTATTCTGATTTTAGTGTTTATTTGTGAGTGTGGTTCTGATTATATTTGCATGATTTTATTCTGATATTTGTATTGCATGTTTTTAGTGTTTTTTTTTTTTTTTTTTTTGCATGCTATTGTTTTAATCCACTGTGGACTCTGGACAGTTAGCAAATAGCAGGCGTCTGTTGAGGTGTGGGTGTGGCCTATCAGCTGGGGAAAGGACTTGTTTAAAGAAAGTTGGCTGAGCAAGGGGAAGGGCCAGATATGACATGGCTATTAGCCAGGTCAGACGATGGTTCTGGCCAGTATGTTTATTTACAGGGCGAAGCAGCGAGCGAGAGACTCGAGTGCGGAGTGCAAGCTGGGTTGTGATGTGGGGTGCCCAGTGGAGGGATGAGGTGGTCCCCACTTCAGAAGAGGAATTCCTCTGTTTAACTTTTACATATAAGGAACATTGGTATTGGGTTGTAGGACAATTGAATTGCTGGACTGTGTGGGATTTTACTGTACAAAGAACATTTTATTGTAGTTTTAAGAATTGTTTTTATTTGTTCTTGGGGGATTTTAGGGTACCAAGAACATTTTATTGCATACGTTTTTTAGAATTTTGTTTGCTTTTATTCCTGCTTTCCACCTCCATGAATAAACTTTTTCTTGTTAGACTTGTAGTCTCTGTGCCCTGGGAATCTGATCCCCTTTTATTTAAAGAACTTCCTGTAACACAATTTGGCTCACCAGTTTTAGTGTCTACAGAAATAAACAGCAGCATTGACCATACTCATAGGTAAAATAATTAGCTGTCATTAAAATATTTTACTGCTCTGTGACATACATCCCCATCTTGCTCTATGTGATATTTTTATATTCTTCCTTGACGTTTTAATCATCATCATCATCATCATCTGATAATGTGTCACTCACAAATGACCATGATCTGTGAAATAACCCATTTTGTCTGAGGGCTTTCAGGGAGTGAAGCAGAGAGCCTGGCCTAACAAAGAAGACTAATAATCTGATAATCATTATCTCTGACTGGGGTTTAAGGTTTTATTGAGCCCGCTACTGCAGAGAAAGCCTGTTTGTGTTGAAACTCGCCACATCCCTCTGTGAGTCAGAGCTGGAGCAAAAGACCAAAAGAGTCAGTGTGTATCTGGAATGACCTCAGATTTTATCATCAAATCAAGCTTCAGATTTAAGAAAATTATTGGTTTGTAAAATGAGAGCAGCTGAACTTACCCATCATGCCAAGCAGGAAGTCATGGCTAGATGGCTCTATGGATCCTAAAGGAGAAAAAGTCAATGACAGCTGCTGAGAGATTCCTCCTTAAAGCCATAGAAGTGTTCTTTGCCTTTGTAGCACTTAAAAATCTGACTTAGATCTGATGAAGTAAAAGTGATGTCACAGACACCTCACCTGGACACTCACCTGTAAGACCCAGGTGAGAAACGTCACCCTGAAAGAATCCCACAGCATCTGGAAAAGAGAGTTGAACTTAATGTCTCTGAGCTTCTTAAAAAATAGGTTTCACCTGTCTCCCTTGTAGCCCCTCTCCATACCGCGTTACCTGTCTGACTGCCAACTCCACCCCCTCCTCCTCCATTCAGGAGCTTCTGTCCATTACCTCGAAAAAACAAAACAAAACAAGAATTGATAATTTTTTTGAAGAGATTGTAAGATCTTTCGTCTGGACTTCTTTAAGTTGCTTGAAGATGTTTCACCTCTCATCCGAGAAGCTTATTCTGTTCTAGAGTCAAATGGTGGAGAGTCCCAGGTTTAAGCCCTGTGGGTGTTTCCCCATGAGAGGGACAATGGCATCTAAAGGACAAAGGTCACTCTTTCGAAGATGCCAATGCCATCTATGTCCACTGTGAACGACCATCCTTGAACAGAGGCGGTGGGTTACGACACCAACTGTCTACCATCTATAATCCAGATCGCTTCCCAGACGCCTTAACGCCCACTCACGTCCTTGGCCATTTGACCTCAGGAAATCACATAATAGGATGGAGCTTGGTTTCACAATGAGCTCACCAAAAACCTTGGCTGATTGTGACCTGCACCCGTTTTCACACCTTGGTTCGTGGGATTAGGTAGAGGATCAATAGGGGGTCTGTTGTCCTTCTTGGGGGGACACTCCCACAGGGCTTAAATCTGGGGCTCTCCACCATTTGACCCAAGAACTGAAGAAGCTTCTCGGATGAGAGGTGAAACCTCTTCAAGGAAACTTAAAGAAGTCCAGATGCTTTTCTTTCCAAGCTCCTTAGACTACAATGAACTGAGAATCTTCACAGACATATTGAAAGGTCTTCAACTCAATGATCTATTGATTGGTCTCTGTTTGAGGGATTTGAAAGCTACTTACTGTTGGTCTCTGAGCCAGCTCCTGCAGAACCTGCAGACAAAGACCAGGTTTAAAGATGTGAAGCTTTCTATGCTAAAGGGCTCGTACAGTCAGCTGTTGTGCTGAGCTTAATGAATCAATAATTCTCAAAATGCCAGCAGAGTAATAATTGGACTTACCATTTGTTTCTGTGTGAGATAAAGCAGAGGAATGCTTGTCTCCTTAAAACAAAGAAATCATCGATTAACACACCTTCTCATTTAATGGACTATCTTTATTTTTACTATTTTTGCCTTGTAGATACATACTGAAGACATCAAATATGTGAAGCAAGACATATGGAATTATTAAGCAAAGAAAAAAATGATAAATAACTCTAAATATGTCTTATAGTTTAGATTCCTTTGCTTTGTTGACAGTGCTGCAAACCCTTGGCCTTCTCTCAGTGAGCTTCATGAGTAGTCACCTGATATGGGTTTCACTTCACAGGTGTGCCTCGTCAGGGTTTATTTGTGGCATTTATTGCCTTCTTAATGGGGTTGGGACATTCATGTTATGCAGCACCTCAGATAAATGCCCACAGTTCCAGAAGCAGACACATCTCTACATCAACTGTTCAGAGGAGACTGTACAAATGAGGTCTTTATGGTCAACAAGCTGCTAAGAAACCACTACTAAGGAAAAGCAACAAGCAGAAAAGATTTGTTTCAGGTCATGAAACACAAGGAATGGACATCAGATGTGTAGAAATCTGCTTTCCTTTGATGAGTCCAAATTTTAGATCTTTAGTTCCACCCGCTGTGAAAGGATGCTCTCTACTACTACTACATGGTTACCACCATGAAGGAAGAGGTGTGATGGTGTGGTGGTGAACCGACCAAAATGACTCCAAGACCGCAGCAACGACTCATTCAAGAGGTCATAAGACCCCAGAACAACTTTCAAAGAACTTCAGGCTTCACGTGCCACAGTTAAGGTTCATGACTCTACAAGACGGGGAAAAAAGAGAGTTCCGAGATGATAACCTCTGCTCACAAATACTGTGGATTAATGAGACAAAAGTTGAACCTTTTGGAAAGGTGTATGTCCAGTACATCTGGCATAAAAGTAACAGAATTTCAGAGAATGAACATCACGCCAACAGTAAAATATGATGCCGGTATGGTGATGGTCTGGGACTGCTTACTGCCTCAGGACCTGGAAGACTTGCTGTGGTAAATGGAACAATGAATTCAGCTGTCTACCAAAACGACCTGAAGGAGGATGTCTGGCCATCTGCTTGTGATCTCAAGCCGAAGTGCAGTTGGGTTCTGCAGCAGGATAATGATCCAAAACACACCAGCAAATCCACCTCTGAATGGCTTAAGAAAAATAAAGCGAAGGCTTTAGAGGGGCCTAGTCAAATTTCTGACCTGAATCTGGTTGAGATGAGGGGTGACCTTAAAAAGGTGGTTCAGGCTTGAAAACCCTTCACTGTGGGTGAATTACAACAATTCTGCAAAGATGAGAGGGAAGTCCTCCACAGCATTTATTTCCAGTTATCGCAAACACTAGACTGCAGTTATTACTGCTTAGGTTTTTCCAACCAGTTATTAGGTTTAGGGGGTAATCACTTTTTCACACAGAGCCACATAGGCTTGGATTTGTTTCCCCCTAATGTAAAGCCCTTAATTCTTGTGTTTACGTTTTTGTAATGTCATGATGCCATTTGATGATGATTTCAGTGTTTTGACATGAAGTTTTGTTCCATCCAAATGCATACAGGTCGCATATAGTTATTGACTGCACCCTGTTTGTTCTTCAAAATAAAAGTCCACATATCTGCCATTTTTTAAAAAGCCCAGGCTGTTTACCTGCAGAATGGATCAAAGCTGTGGAAACATCAGAGATCTCAGCTGCTGCAGAACCTGTAACAACAGGAGCAGTTTTAGCTTCTAAATACAAAAAAAGTAAAATGGTCAGATGTTCAAAGCCCTTACAGACCGTGCAATGAACTTATGTCTTGAGCACAGGAAGCATTGTCT
Organism: Maylandia zebra; assembly: GCF_041146795.1. Classification (NCBI taxonomy): domain Eukaryota; kingdom Metazoa; phylum Chordata; class Actinopteri; order Cichliformes; family Cichlidae; genus Maylandia; species Maylandia zebra. Next base: position 26,531,930 of record NC_135187.1, read on the forward strand.
AACACTTCCATGTGAGAATGTTTCCAGTAATGGTGGCCAAGTGTGTATCAGAGCAAGACAAAGAGATCCTGGCCATGAATTCTGAGTAGAAAAAAACAACTGGTGTTGCAATATTAGTATTGAAAAATCCCAACACAGGATTGTAGAGAACCACTGATGGTGAGTACAGCCCAATTACATTCTGGATGATGGTGAAATGGTGTGGCCAGCCATGCGATTGGATTGTGGGAGATCTCTGAAGGGCTGAGTCAAGCTATTCCTTGGGATTCAGATGTTTTATTAGTCCTATCCGGGTAGTAGATGGGTAGTTGTGCTTTAAAGCACTGCTTTGAAGGGACACACACGTCCTTACAGGCACTGCTTTTTGGGTCACAAGGAACGTTAAAAGACAATTCAGACTGGACTTCTGTCATTCTACAACAGGAAGACTTTATTTTGTTTTATTAATTTCATTTAATTTCATTTCTCCTTTTATTTTGTTTGTTTTACACCTATGAAGAGCAGGTGTTATTTTCCAGGTTGTGTGACTGTGTACTGTGTATTGTTTATGAGCTTTCCTAAGGTAACAAGTTCCCAGTTGTTCACTTCAGTGATGACTTTTTTCCTGAGACCCTAAAATCAAAACCTCCTTCCAAACCTACGTAGATATTTGGAGTCTGTGTTGAAATTGATATTGCAGTACAATAAGAGGTGGCTGTAGCTCAGGAGATAGAGCAGGTCACCTACTAATAGGGAGCTTGGTCGTTTGAGCCTTGTCTGATCCAGTCTGCATGCAAATACAGGCCAAAGACATTTGCCAAGATATTAACCCCACTTGAGAGCAACCAAGAGTATAAATATGTGTGAATGTTAGATAGAAACACTTACATAGGAATAGCATAAGTAAAAAGTGCTTATGAGAATGGATGAATGGGACAAGTTGTAGAACCTGCTTTGTGCTCAGAGTAGAAAAACGCTATAGAATCCATCTAATCTTTACTGGTCCTGAGTAGAGGCACTACACTGTATTGATGTAGCAAAATGACTGGATAGTTCAACCGTTGTAAAGAGGTTGGAGTGTAACATGTCTCTTAAAAGTATTAAATTGCCACACAGATTTCTGTGCGATCCTTTAAGTAGGGAGTGTTTCCACTGATGAGACTGTAACCTAACAAAAGTCAGAGAAGTGATCAGAGCAGAGTGACTGAAATCTGATTACCATTCAAATCAAACATTTTACTGTCTAAGATGTTCATATTTGTCATCGCGTTTCTCTCTGGATGAGATTCACCTGGTTTACCTGCTGAGCTTCCGGCTGTTCCTTCATGTGTTCTTCCCCCTGCTGTTTGACCACTGGAAGCTGAAAATAAACATCATTTTTAAACAAGTATATTTGCTCTCAGACCGTAGAGTTAGAATGGAAGTAGAATAGAAGGCAGAGCCTTCTGCTTTCAGGCCCCTCTTCTGTGAAACCAGCAACCAGTTTGGATTCAGGAGACAGACACCCTGTCTATTTTTAAGATTAGGCTTAAAACTTTCCTCTTTGATAATGGAAATAGTCAGTTGAGCCTGACTGCTAGTTATGTTATAATAGCCTCAGATTGCTGGGGGCTTCCCATGATGCAGTTTCTGGGATTTGACGTTGAGTGTTTTTTCTAATGATAACTGTCAGGGTGTACAGCAGGCTCTGAGAAAAACAGTAAACCGTCATGAATTTTCAACTCTTACTTATTTTGTTTCGTGAACCTTAGTTTAACAACTAAATGTCAGAGAAGCTCTGTTTTCTATGACTACACAAGGTCCCAAAGCCAAAAGCCTAACACAGAACACAGAAATATCAGTAATATTTCAATCAAATAAGAGAATGTCTCTCAATAAAGTTGGGATAGACTCTGATAAGCTATCAGCATTCTGTACTTTTCTCTAACATCTTCAAGAAACTATACATTTAGCTGAACTTACCACTTAGATCCTGAATGTCAGAGGAGACACCTGCAGAGAAAATACACCTGAGTCAAACCACGCATGTCACCAAAAACTCATCTTCATGTTTTCTTGCTGAAAAACACATTTATAATCTTTACTTCCATAAAAAAGAAGCACGATTTTATCATAAAACATTTACATTTCTTCCTCAATATTCGCTTGTGTGAAATACAAAAACTAAATATTATTTTTCAGTACTTTCTAACATAATGGTGATTTCATATTTCTTTTAAAAATGAACAGTCTGGGAGCGCTAGTTTGGCTCAATGCATGGAGCGGGCAACCACATGCCATACTACTGAGAGCTGGCCTGGGTTTGAGTCCGACCCACGGCCACATGCCTTCTTCCTTCTCTCTCTGCTCCTGCCTTCCTGTCTTCTCTTCACTGTGTTTATCAAATAAAGCTAAAAAATGAACAGGCAGTAGATTATTACAGTTAGCTGAAATTAGACTGTACACAGCTACATATGAATATAAGAAACACAAACTAAGAGTTTTAGTCTCTCAAAGACTGCAGAGACTTCACTTCTTGTGTTTAGTAACATATTTGCTACTTTTGCTTTTGCAGAGTTTGTCCTGTACGTGATGCTGTGGTTCTGGACATCCTGCAGTAACCTGAGGAGCTCAGGAAGTGGACTAGACCCATTCAGGGTAATCCTGGTCTGAAAAGCAGCCAGTTAATCTGGATTAAACCTGAGACCAGTTGGAACAAACAAAAAAACTATTCAGGAAGGAAAAACCTGATCAGGTCTACTCACCTGAACCCCCAGCAGCCCCCACTGCCACCACCGTTGCCGTGGTGGTCCGCTGCCCACCAAATGCTCCTGCAGGAGGGGGAGGAGCAAACTGTCAGGTGTTCGGCATGAATGAAGCTTGTGTTTCCAGATATTATTATAAACCTAAAGGCATCATTTGAGCTTCATTCTGTGACACATTTAGATAAGACTGAAAAACATATATTACACACAGATTTTTAAAGAGATGTTTATAAGGTTCTCACGTCACGTTCATTTAAACAACAGTCTGATGTTTGAACTTTTCATTTCTTTGTGTTTATGCAGGTTTATAAGATAATACTACAGGGCAAAGGTCACAGTGTGTTTTGCCTCTCACCCCCAATCTTATCTTGACTCTTGGAGTCATCATCATCTGGAAAGAGAAGACATCCAACATTTATGTCTAATTAGAAGTTTTAAACAAATGTCACACTTCTCTGTTTTAGTGTCTTTTTATTTCTGCTCTGACTTTTGACCTCTGACTCCTTCTACCTTTCCCCTATGCGCGTATGTCACCTAGCTTAGCATTAACACATGTGCTGCACTCACTGCTTCACGAAGATTTATGATTTCTAATATTTCATTTACTGGACAGAGGCCACGCATCCTACAGGAGTTACACTGAAATTAATTCAGTCAAACACAAACAAATTAACAATAAACAAAGAAAACCTATATTATCTTGACCCGGATGTAGTGATTTGTGTCAGTAAAAACATTTTAGTACACAAATGAGAGATAGGTGATGTTCTGAGGACTGAGTACTGTGAAAAAGCTGTTGGATTTTGTCATTTTTCCCTCAAAAACAGCAAACACCACCTTCTCCAAACCTTCACTGTCAGCCCTACAGTCTCACACCCACTCTACTTTGAACAGGGACCCGAAGAGGGGTCATTGAGAATGTCTCACACACATTTACTCACCCAAACAAACCCCAAGAACCAACACCAGGTAATATTTGGCAAACACTGATTACCTAAGGTTATGTCATGGTTATATAGTGTTTCATTAATAAAGAAAGAATCTCACTGCCTGAAGAGTTATTTTAAAAAGCTTTGTGACTGAAATGTGTGACATGTTTGTGTCTTTATGATAAGTTTAAACCGGTTTGAAAAGATCACAGACGATGATGCTGTTGTTCACTCTGAGGTTTGTGTGAGGGTCAGGTTCCATTCGTGTGACCTCAGTTTGGTTTCATTTTGTCATCAGTATAAACTCTGAGTTTATGCTTCATGAACAATTTGACACGAATCTGCTTTTCACGATAAAAGCTGGCTTCTCTCACACACACAAGGCCTACCCTCCTCCTCCTCGGACACCTCCCCCTCCTCTGTGGCCTCAACCTCCACCTCCTCCAGCTCCTTCTCTGGAAGACACACAGAAAGTCTTCTCTCCAAACAGAAATAATAAAATGAAATAAGATACAAAACATAGCTTCTCTTTTTTTTACCCTCCAAGGGAGCGGTAGAAACTGCTGTTGTCAAAAAGACGGCCATGGACATGATCAATAGATTTCTGTTGTGACAGAGGAGATTAATCAGTACTGACCAACACTGTCAGAATCAGCCTCACATACACTCATCAATAAGATACAGGGACAATACAATAATCAGCACCAATAAACCTCATCAATGATCATTAGTAATGAGTTCATTTCTGCTGAAATCAATCAATACACAAACCGCTGTCAATATAATCAATACCATCACCACGTGGAATGAGGATGGCTGAACTCTGATTGGATCAAAAAACAAGAAACTTTTTTAGTGATCTGATTGGACAAATGAGCTGACAGTCAAAAACAGTCAGTAATAATCTGCATCCAGTCAGGATGAAGTAATACCAATGATTTCATGAAGCACAGCAGAACTGCAAAAGTACTAAAGTATTACAACACCGACATGCAGCAGTGTTTGTTGTATAGTGCAGTTATAGTAGCACTAGCACAAGTCATATGAGTAACAGCAGTCTTCACAGTATAAAGTGTATTATTATTAGTAGTTGTAATAGTAGACTATTAATACTACTGCAGTAAAAATGCGGTGGTATTATTAGTGTTAGCAGTATAATGGTTGTGGCAATAGAAGCAGTTTAAAATGCAGTAGCATTAGTAGTTTTATCAATGTTAAGTGCATTATTATTATTATTATTAATATTATTAATACTATTGTTAGTAGCAGTAGTATCAAAAGTATATAGTGCAGTAGAAACAGTTTTGGTAGTACAAGCACAGGAGGATAACAGTATAACAAGAATAAAATGAAGGAGTAGTCATCAATAGCTTTGTGTAGAGCAGTATTATTATTTTAAAATGCAGTAATATTAGTAGTATCACTCATGCTGGTATCTTTAGCAGTACATAGAGTAACATTTGTAGTAATAGTAGTATTGCAAATACTCACGCTGGCAGCATGTTGCTGTGTGACAGGTGTGTGCTGAGCTAAAGAGACGCACCTGAAGAGCTGCAGCTCCTCCTTCAACCACTCGTATTTATACTCAGACAGGAAGGGAGGGGCTGCTCATGTTATCTATGAAAATACTGCAAATACGACTGAGACTAAAACTACTAGATCATGTACTGGTTCTTATATGAATGTTACTTTCCTGGTCCTCACTGGCCCTGAAATCCATCCCATTTTGCACTGGAGTAGGGTTCAACAGCAGGTGACCCATCCTAACCAGGTGATGTTCAGGTCTGCCCCTGGAGGTTACCTTAGATTAGACAGGTAGAAATTGTTGCTAACTTCCAGTCAAACATATTGATTACACAATCAAGTGAAAACAAGTGAACTGTAACTACTGTGACTCATGTGACCTGCTGGTCACCTGTTACCTGCAAAACCCACCTTCAAATCACTCCACTACATCTCAGGCTTGTTAGTTACTCTGAAGTCTGTGTTTGTGTTAACTGGCAGCTATAATGAGCCAATCAGAGCTTTGTAGGCAGGGTTAAGAGCAGGAATGACATCATCCAGGGACACACGTCTGATCTGGGAGGATGTGTCATTCAATTTCGGATTCAATTATGAGTAGCTCAAAAAAAATTACGACTAGCTCTGACATCATGTAGGAATCAAAAGCTGATTGGCCAAACCAGCTAACTTCACCGTGACGCATAATGAACCATTCATCCATCCATTTTCCTCCACATATTCAACTCATGGTGAACCAAAAAAAATTGTTATGAAGGGGGCTTCCACCCTGTCAATGTGTCACAAGGACGACAGAGATTCTGTCGTTAGTGTCTGTGCTTATTGCATCGTAATCATTATTACACAGGAAACTCCTCTGTTAAAGTGGAGCAGTAAAAACATGCCATGAACTGGATTTTCAGCCTATTGTGGTCATGAACGCAAAACAATAAATTAAAGACATTAAAAAGTCAGGGACCAATGTGCATGTCAAATCATTTTGAAGCAGCTGTGTTTTCTGTTTGTTTTCTATGTACAAATAAAGAAATGATAAAACTTTCCACAACTATAGACACTTTATAAAACCTTAAAGGCCATATAACCTTCAACCCCCCTTCTCCCAGGGTTTCAGCTTTCAACTCTAATTAATTTCTTGGTTAAAACAGACTTGTATTGTTGGACTGAAAGATGAGAGTGGTCTCTCTGCTGCCAAGCTGAGCTGAGACCCCAGCTGACCTGCAGTCTTACAGTTTTTCACCACCTCTAAGACACTTTTCAGAAACCATCCACTCTGTTCTTAAAACTGAACACAAATACAGATTTTGTATTCTGATTCTGAACACAATAGCTTTATCTGTTTTTAAGATCATACAGCCCCCTTTGATTCAAGGCAGAAATGCAGCAGACAAAAAAAGTTTAAAAAGCGAGGTTCAATCTGGTCTCCTCTGTGAGCCCAGCTGTAGAGGAAGTCCCTTTTAATGCAGATTTCTGGAAAAAAGCGGTATTAGTTTTTCACCGATGATAAGACACATTCTTAGAAACCTTTATACAAATAATATCAGATTTATGAAAGCACATTAAAAACAAAATCTCCTCAAACAAAGAAGCCATCAGCTCAAGCCATACAGAGTCTGTGAGAAACAGACAGACAGTTCTTAAACTGATTTTATATCACTGCATGTTGTTGTCCACAGCATGTCTTTTGTTTTTTCTTCCTCTCCCCCAACTGGTTGTGGGAGATGGCTGCCCCTCCATAGCCTGCTGGAAGTATTTTTTTCTGTTAAAAGGGCATTTTTTTCTTCCCACTGTCGCCAAAGTGCTTCGCATTAGGGGATCTTATGACTGTTGGGTTTTTCTCTGTATGTATTATAGTAGGGTCTACCTTACAATATAAAGCACCTTGAGGCAACTGTTGAAATGTTGACCTGAGCTTCATCTGAATGACTGAGCCCCTGTCGTCACCACCAAGCCTCAGCCCAGACAAACAGAGCCAATGGCTACACCATCACAGACCAGTACCTTGTCCATATCACTGCACTTGCCACATGATCTACTTGTTAGTCTCCCGACCCTAAGTTCCTTAAAGTCCTTCAACTGGGGCAGCAAATAATGCCCGACCTAGATTTGGGCATTATCAGGTTTTTCTACAACCAATTACTATAGGAAAAAATCAGAGACAAGCTCCTGTGGAGACTCTCCACCATGTAGTTATCCCCAGAAATCCTGTTCATAAAAGTTGTGAGCACACATAGTGGTGGCGTTTCAGTTTCTTCATTTTTTTCTCTATAGAAGTTAGCTTTGTATTGATGAACACTGTTGGATGATGAAGGAATGCAAGATCTGAAAGTCACATTGCATTTCCTAAGTCACATATAGGCGTACTAAAAATTCTCTAATACCCTGTGTATTTTTAGACATAACTGTTCCCCATGTTTACATGGATTTTATTATAATATTTGTTCTTCTGATGTGTGCCTATGTCCAGAAGAGTGCATTATAGCCACTGAACAGTTAGTCTTGTGTTGAAGAGTACCGACCCTGAAGTAGGAGCTACTCCACAAACAGGGTCTCTGGAAATTACTAGTTCCTACCATGCAGACAAAAAAAAAAGGGGGGGGGGGGGGAACTTCCTGTAAGTCTTATAAGGTCTTGTTCCTCCCATCCAAACAAGCCTATATGAACTATAAGGCTACAGGGGCTCCCTTCTTGGCGCAGAGCACAGCTTTGACCTAACCTTTGATCCTTCCTCACAGGGACCTCTGCAGACCTGTTCACAGAGCATGTCGGAGGAGACAGTGGATGGTGGAAACTGTGGACTATATGAACACTGAAAACCTATCGCTGCAGGGAGGATGTAGGAGTTACCCATCTTCTTTAATGAATCTCATGCACGACGGCCACAGAAACTCTTTACACAACCTTTGCAATCCTTGGATTATTGGAGACAGATATAATTAAAATGCCTGCTACATGTCCCATTACTGTTCTTGATCTTTTCATCTTCTCTCTCCCCCCTCTTCATTTTCTTTCTCTTGTTTCCATACATGAACAGCTTCAACCGTCTGCCACTCCTGCTACTTTTTGACTGAGAAGAGTCTCAATTTAAAAAGAAGAAGAAGAAGAAGAAGAAGAAGAAGGAAGAAATACATTTAAGGTTTTGAAGATAAATATTTCAGTTGTAGAGCTCATGAACTTCAAACAACATGTTTTCCAAACTGGACTCTGAGTCGCTAACTTACAAGATGATACTGGTCCTGATGGAATCTGATAGTCATAATGTGAATAACCTGCTGAGAGATAAGAACTGGATGGATTTCTGTCTGAAATGCTGGAGATCAACTTTCATTTAGAAAGAGAGCAGTTTGTTTTTTCATCTTCTCAGCTTGAAGTCTCTTTCTGTGTTCAGGCTCAGAGGATGTATAGAAAGGAGGCTTTATTGAAGCGATACAGAGCTGCAGAGAAAAGCTGCCAACATTCCTTCGAACTACATCTGTGACCTTCTCCTCCTCCTCCTGTGAAACTGACTCCATTCATTTATTTTTTGTGTGCATGAACACAGCAAGACAGTACAAACAAGCCTCATTCTGAAAATGTTGCAGGAAACAGACATCACATCGCCTTATCCTGAAGTGACATAAAGCTGTAACAGTGTAAACTGCTCCCACCTTGTGGACAAATGACTTCTCGAGCCTGAAAACTACAATTCTGAATAAAAGCAGCAGGACATCTGCAGCTCTTCTAACACTTTCCCACTGAAACATGGAACAACTGGGTCTGCACAATGAAGATATTTGGTAGAGGTCACCGGCAATCCTCTCACATCATGTTTTGCCTTAGTTTCTCTGATTGGGTTCACACTCTGCCAGCCCAAATTCAGGGAATAAAGATAAATATATTAATAATAAAACAGTGGGAAAAGTTAAATTGATCCACAGAGGATCTACTTGTTTAATAATCTGCAAAATTTTTATTTAAACGTTCGATTTTGGGATATTTTGCTTCAGTGTATCAAAGTTTTTAAAGGTTCATCCATTTTTTGGATTCTAGGGTCATGGTGGGTGGTACCTGTCCCAGCTGTGATAGGGTGAAAGGTGGGGTACACCTGCATAGGCATTGGACTATGACAGGGGTTTCTGTGAAAAAATATTATTATTATTGTGACTACTATTAATATTTATCATGAAAATCAAATGTATCGGTATTTAAATACTTTTAATAAACTTTAATAAGTCTTCACAAGCTTTTTCTCCTGTCTGCAGTGACATTAAGCAGCTTTGAACTAATACAAGCTCAGCACAAGCAATACTCACTAGAACACACTAGAACACACTAGAACACACTAGAACATATTAGGACTAGGGTTCTATTGAATCCATGATTTCATTTTTACACATTTTTGTGCATAATGCATAAAAACAAAGCTGACCTCCTACTTCATGGGAGGTGTGAGCATCACAGCAGATGCCTTTGTGTCAAAGTAACTAAGGATAAAACACAGAAAAACATGAAGGAGATTTTCCTGGTCTGGCTTTTTATAACCATCTTAAAAGTAGAACAAAAAGGGAAGAAAACTGCGAATCAGCATACGAACATTACCTAATGCTGCTGAAATGAAGCAGGGCCAAGTTAAAGAGGTTTTATTAGAGAGATAGTAAGCATTTTGCAATTTGGCAAGATTTGTAAAAGTTGAAATTTCTTCAGGATTGAACAGCAGATCATTTATGAAAAAACAAACAAACAGAGGCTGACAGCACTATACACAACGGTAGACGGTGCGTAACAAGCAAGCTAATAATGCAGAAAACTGAGATTTTTAGTACAAGAGAAGGAAAATGAAGTACAGAAAGAGCTGTGTAGGAAGTGTGATTTTATTGTGGTGGAAGCAAGAATACCAAAGTAAGAGGGAATGATCTGTTTTAACTGTTTGACGGTTGTTGAAATAGTTTTGTGAGCTTTAACCTGAGATTAACCTGTGTTTGTGGCAAAATATATCTATATTTAAAAATGGATTCAGCCTTTAATGAATTAATATCACATTATTCAAACTAAAATCAATTTGAATCTTGGAAATCAATTTTACAAACCCAACTTTAACTAGGGGACATAGAAGAGTTTATTATAACTTATTATATGTTAATAAGGAACACAGAATTATTGTGTGGTCCAGAGAGTTTCTGATAAAAAAACAACAACAAAAACAAGCAGGAAATGCAATTGCTGTGTTACTGTGCGTTTTCTCATTGTCTCTCTCTCTCTCTCTCTCTCACACACACACACACACACACACACACACACACACACACACACACACACACACGAAGTTTATTTCCAAATCACAGTGAAAATGTGTTCCACAGAAATATGCATACAGTTAAAAAAATAAATTAAAGCAAAATAATGAAGAAGGAAATAGGACAACACTGAGAGGACGTTAAAGAAAAGCTGGTGTGTACAGGCAGGCGTTTAAAGGTTGTGGACTGAACTGACTGAACTGATTTAAAGTGAGAGGAACCTCCGATACAGAGTCGGAGATGAAACGAAACTTTCCCTCCACCTTTGTTTTAATTCTGAACTGTGAAGCCTGTCAAAGTGGCTGACTCCTTGGTCTGTTGGATGCAGAAGAAGGGGTTAAAAGTCACATCGGAGCAGGTATCGCATAGGTACAGCAACATGACAGAGCTGAAGCTGTAGTTTATCTCCTGAGTCTGAGTCAATGTGACAGAACCCAATGACCTTCTGTGCTTTTATTTTGAAGTGAGCTTCCTGTTGTCTGTGGGAATCAGGGCAGAACAAGACTTTGAATCCATCTGCTGTAGGACATCCTGAAACTAGAACCAACTTGGAGCTGGGCTGGACTCTGGGATCAGGTCCAGAAGAGGAATTAGGGGCACTTTAAGCTATAGTCTAGGTCCAGCTTGGTTCTGAATGACTGGAGCTCACCTGCACCTTTGATCCTCATGTCTGACTGAAACTAAGAGCTGTGGGACCATCGAGCAACAGGAAGCCGGTGAGACCGCAGAAACTCCACAGCCAAAGTTTCCATCTGTGACCAACAACGATGCACTCCACCATGCGGGTCAAACTGATCTTCATCACACATACTTATCATCAGTGTGAACACTCAAAACCTACACACACACACACACACACACACACACACACACACACACACACACACACACACACACACACACACACACACACACACACACACACACACAGGTGTGGCAGGATCTATTGAATTGCCCCCTGCTGTTGGCCTCTGTCCTGACCCCATTAACCAATCACAGGTTGAAACAAACACCCTTTATCTGGCAGGAAATGCCCCCCTACCCCTCTCTTCTTCTTTGGTATGTGCGACTCCTCTTAGGACCTGCAGGTCACCTTTCACTCATCATCACAAAGAAACTTCATCTCAGGAATCAGTGTTCCACACCAGTAAGCCTGACTTTTCCGTCTCCCACACACCTCGCCAGGCTGTCTTAAAATGTCAGTATCCACAGGCCTCACTGCTGCAAATAGGAAATAAATAAACAGAGACTACCAGGTGAGACAGACAAAATGCAGCTTCAGAAACAGGTGAAACCAAAACATGATACAAGGTGAAACAGATGGAAGTGAGCAAGCTCCCATACTACGAGGTCCCACAGAGCCAAAGTCTCTTTCTGTTTTCTAGATTTAGAACGGTCACATGAAGCTGGTTATTAACCCAGGATTTAACCTTTATGTTTACAAGAAGGGATGGGGCTGGCACCGTCAGAGGCTTGTACTACAAAGAAGGGCTTCATCTTATCCAGCTAACTTCAGGTTTAACCCTGGATTCTCTGCGCTGTGAAGGTGGTCCATTCTTACCTGGGTGTATCGCCATGGTAACTTATGCTGTCAAATTAGAGATCAATACAAATTTGTTCTTTGATTATATTTTTTTCTACTGGCAGCAAACAATTTTACAACAATTTTATATTGTTTTATACTAAAACAGGACATCTACACTGCACCCGCTGACCTCATATGAAATCTGTACTAAGTTTGAATTCTATTTTAAGATTTAATCTTTATTCTCAGACAATAAACAGCAGTGAGTCTGCAGCTGAGAGGAAAAGAACCGAGACTTTCAGGAGCAAGCTATGGGTTGGGCTGAGCACAGGAAGCTTTGTTTCTATGAATAAATTTTCACAAAAAAGTCTCACAGCTCTAATGTGCAGCAATCACCTCAGCAGCATGTTTAGTCTGCTTTATTTATTTGTATCACTTTGTGCCACGAATCACCAGTCATTATACTTTAGGGCTATAACAGCAGCATATAAAGGTATGGTAGAGGGTGTGAATAGTGTTGAGGTGCTGCAGAGAGCAGCCTGAGGAATGTGGCCATGCAGCTAACTCCGGTCTGACTGCTCAATCCCAGCCACAGGAAATTCCTTACAAGTCAGTAAAGGTGATATCAAACTGTTTCCGTGCAGAAGATTTAACAACAGTTAAGCTAAGACCTTACTGATGGTTCCTGTGGCTTACAGCTAGAGGAGACGGGGATCGATCCCCCAACCTTCCCACCGGTGGCGCTGCTGTGCTAACCAGCTAGCAGGTGTGTTCACTTACATCTTCAACGAGTCCCTGGCGAAGTCTGTGGTCCCCACATGCTTCAAAAGATCCACCATCATCCCTGTGCCCAAGAACAGCAAACCCTCATCCCTGAACGATTACCGGCCAGTTGCACTGACCTCGGTAGTAATGAAGGTGTTTGAGAGGCTGCTGAAGAACATCATCTCCTCCTCCATCCCAGACACCACAGATCCGCTGCAGTTCGCCTACAGATCCAACAGATCCACAGAGGATGCCATCGCCCACGTCCTACACACCACTCTCAGCCACGTGGACAAGAAACAGGGTAACTATGTGCGAATGCTGTTTGTTGATTACAGTTCAGCGTTTAACACAATAGTGCCCTGCAGACTGTTCACAAAGCTGAGGGATCTGGGACTTAACAGCCGTCTGTGTGCATGGGTGTTGGACTTCCTCACTGGCAGAACTCAGGTGGTGAGGGTGGGCAGGTGCTTCTCCAACAGCATCACCATCAACACAGGAGCACCTCAGGGATGTGTCCTCTCGCCACTGCTCTACTCCCTCTACACTTCAGACTGTGTGGCCACCCATGGCTCCAACACCATTGTGAAGTTTGCTGACGACACAGTGGTGTTGGGTGCCATCTCCAACAACGATGAGACGGCCTACATGGATGAAGTGAAGAATCTGGCATCATGGTGCCAGGACAACCACCTCCAGCTGAACGTCAGCAAGACCAAGGAGCTGGTGGTGGACTTCAGAAGGGGTCAGCACAGAGACTACAAGCCCATTATCATCAATGGAGCTCCAGTGGAGAGGGTGCAGTCCTTCAAGTATCTTGGTGTCCACATCTCCTCAGACCTGACATGGGCTGCCCACATTCAGGTCCAGACCAAAAAGGCTAGGCAGCGCCTGTATCACCTACGACAACTGAAGAAGTTCAGGGTCTCTCCAAAGATCCTCAGGATTTTCTATACAGGCGCTGTGGAGAGCATCCTCACACAGAACATGACATCGTGGTTCGGGAACAGCTGTGTGAAGGATCAAAAAGCTCTCCAGAGAGTGATCCGTACAGCAGAACGCTGCTGCAGGATTGCTCTCCCCCCGCTTCAGGACACCTACACCAGGAGATGCCGAACTAGAGCAGCGCAGATACTGAAGGACCCGTCCCATCCTGGCAACAAACTGTTCCAACTTCTGCAATCTGGTAGAAGGTTCCGCATCTTCCGGGCAAGGACAGAGAGACTCAAGAGGAGCTTCTATCCCCAAGCCATCCGTGCCCTAAACACACACACCCGCCCTCTCACATCATCTATAATTGACTGAGTCAGGACTCTTCCAGACACTAAACCAAGGCACAATGTACATTTCAAATTCCTTTAATTTTAAATATGTTTATATTGTCTATCCTGTAAAATAGTCAGATGTCTATTCATATTAATGTACAGAATTCACCTGCTTGCTGCTACTACTGCACATTCACCCAGTGTATATACTACATATATATGTATATATAATGTTCTTCCTCTACAGCCCCCCCCCCCCCAATTTTTGCACATGTCGAGGAGCGTGTCAGGCTACATTTCACTGTGTGTTATACTTGTATAACTATGCATGTGACAAATAAAGAACCTTGAACCCTGCTCTACCACATGAGCCACCAGTCATCAGTTATTTTTCTAAATAATGAATAAAGCATACACTTGTTGGTCCTTTCCGATCTCAGTTCTGCTCCAGCTTCTGAACAATAACGTCACATTTTATGATAAAAATGTGTGACTGAAATCACGTCATTACTGGTTCAGGGAAGCATGCTGACTGTTGGAAGAAAGAGTCGATGAGGTTTCGACAATTCAAACTTTATTAGCAGTTCCTCTGTATACACCACTGACTGGTTTTTCACGTCCTTAAAAACATTCTCTGTAAATTAAAGAGGGACTTATGTACATGTTAATGTGTGAAATCAGACACACAAAACAGATCTGAGCTCAGCAGCTGATTTAATATTTCTGCAGACAAGAAGCTGGAAAGAGAGACACATGGCAGAAAAGAAGACAGTCAGCAGGTGAAAGACATTTCCTTTTTTAATCTGAGAAAACCAAAGAAGCCAGAGGTTAAAACAGACACTGCTAGAAAATGGGGAGAGGAAACAACAGTTGGCTGAATGTTGAAATTCATGCAGTTTAGGTTGTTGAAGTCATGGCAGCTGGATTCCACTGTGGAGGCTGTGGGCTTGGCTCTGTCAGGAAACAGCACAGAAAACCTCGGTTCACTTCATACTGCTTCACTGCTCAGTGACTGATTCAAGTCTATCTGGGATGGACTCTTCACAGTAACAATTATTACATATGGCCTGCAGCCACTCCACTCCCTTTTTCCTTCTCTATCAGGTGCTCATTCTCCTCCTATCCCTATATCCTCCTCTGTCACATCAGCCCTCTGCATGCCCCAATTTACTACACCCACAAACCTCCTCTGAGGTCTTCCTCTTTTCTTCCTATAGCTTCAACTTCATCATCCTTTATCCGATATATCCACTCTCTCATTGATTTCTAGTCCATCCTGCTCATCCTAATATCTTTAACTCCAAACCATCCATCACAGCAGGTCTCACTACTATCTTCGAAACCTTCCCTTTCATTGCTGCTGCTATGCTCTGTCACAAATCGCCCCTGATGCTTGTCTCGACCCTATCTGCACTCTCTTCTTCACCTTTCTTTGGACCACTAAGCCCAGGTATTTAAACTCATCTGCCTTCACTGTCTGTATTCCTTACATGTCTCCCTCTCATTCACATGTATTCTTGCCTTGCTTTTACTCACTTTCCTTCTCTCTGCAGAGGCATACCTGGAGAGAAGAGGCTCAAGGGAGCAGGTAGAGGATTGCATTGGGAGGTCCATGTTCTCATCCCTTAGCCTGTCCATCACCACAGTAAACAAGAAGGGCTCAGGGCAGACCTGATGTAATCCCACCCCTACCTTGAACTCACCTGTCACCCTCTGTCCTCATAAATGTCCTGCACCACCATCCTTCCCTACACATACTTCCTCATGCAGTACCATAGCTACTCTCAGCAGCTGGTGATCCACAAAGACACAGCGAACACCAACCTTCTCTATAGTTCTCTCCATCAACACTCTAAAAGCAAACATCACATCTATAGAAGCTGCAAACAGTCACACTTTCGTGAAAACAAAATTAAAAAAATGTCCCTTGAATTGGTGAAAAACGAGTCAGAGGTCTCCAAATGATGTCAGTAGAAAAGTAAAGTTTTTTTCTAATCTGTACACATTATTTTTGGAGTCAAAGAAAGTTTAGTTTAGTACTAGTATAACTAGTATAAGACATACTCTAGCACTTAGATTCTAATGAGCATTTAATAACGTTAGATTGACTACATGAAAGAAATGACACATTATTGTTGAAAATGCACTTATTTTTCTCAAGATATGTCACCATCTGGTTTGTTAATGTATGGTTCCTTTAGCATGAACATTTTCAGGATCTACTCCTATGTTTTATAGGAAAAGGATACTCTGGGCTTCGGAGAACTTAAATAGGTCCCATGAAAACTAAGACTGTGTTTTCCTATAATCTGTGATTATGGAGAGGTTTGTCTCCATCAGTGAAAACAATATGGTGTGGTACCTGCAGTTGCTGAGCTCCCACAGCTCAGAGGCGAAGCATCTAACTGGTAGCTACAAGAAAACACAGATGTTCATTTTTACTTCAACAAGATGTAAAACACTTCATGTTTCCACTTTGTGCTTCTCAGAGAAGAAGTAGATTTGACTCTGTCTGAAATGTGATTGGCTGCAGATGTGATATGAAATTTACCCTGTTTGGTGACGGGGGTGGCATCATCTGATTGGTCCAGTTCACCAGCAGGTGTTGCTGTAACAAGAATAAGAATTAAGAACCTGTGGCTCCCTTCATCTGAACTTTTAGTCTTATTGTCTGCTTCCTCTAATCCCAGTTGAGATGTTCAAATGAAACTCATCTAATATCTGTGTGAATGTTTTCCTTCATTAGCATCTTAAATCTTTGTCTATTAATGACTTCAAATTCTTTAAGTTGGTCTTTGAACTCTTCAAGAGTGTTTTCGTTGTCAGCCTCTGATTTTTCACTCTGGATTTTCTGATTGTTGTTTGGGACCACATGAATTTGTGACATAAATCACACCAGTTCATCATTTTTTACCTTCAGTGGAGTCCAGACCATCATCAATTTCATCAGGTTCTTCAGTATCTGCATTTTCAGATTCATCCTTGAAATCCTCCTCCTCCTCTTCCTCCTCCTTTATCTCTTGCTCCTCCTCATTTCCTTCCTCCAGTTCCTCCCGCTGCTCCTCCTTCTCATCCATATCTTCCTCTTTCTCTTCCTTTTCATTATCTAACTCTTCCTTCTCCTCTTCTGCCTCATCCTCCTCTTTATCCCCATCTTGCTCTTTCTCTTCATTTTCCTTCTCTAGCTCCTCCTCCTCTGGCTCGTCCTCCTCCTTATCCTCCTCTAGCTCATCCTCCTCCTCTTTCTCCTCCCCTAGCTCATCCTGCTTATCCTCCCCTAGCTCATCCTGATTATCGTTCTCTTTTTCCTCCTTCTCCTCCTCCACTTCTTTGAACTCCTCCTCATTCTCCTCTTCTGTTTCTTCCTCCTCAGCCTCTTTCTCCTCTATCTCCACCATGTCTTCAATCTCACTGTTATTCATTTGGCTGTCTTCTTCAGCTGGAGTTTCCTCTTTGCTGTCCTCTTCTATGATAGGCACCACCTCCCCCCCCTCCTCCTCCTCACTGGTATCTTTTTCACTTGTTTCATCTCCCTTCTCCTTCACTTCCTGCTCTTCATCACTCAATGCCTCCCCCCCATCTTCTTTGTCACCATTAGGTGCTGGCTCAGACTCCGTGCTGGTGTCGGCGCTGTTTTCGGGCACAGACTCTGCAGTCTCTGTGGATTGCAGATAATAATTATGTCTGTGATGAACATGAGGAATAAGCTCATTGTCCTACAACTGTGCTTACACAGAAAGTAAAAAAAAACTTTGTTATGAATCATGGATTCTGCTTCAATAAGAGCTGTAACACTCCTCATCATTTAAAACACTTCCTGAGGACGTCACCCAAAGGTTGGAAGGAGGACACATGCTGGACTGGTTTTGCTTCACGCTGCACTCCCTCATTTCTTAATGATTGACAGACCTGATGATCATCCCACCAGGTAATGTGTGCCAGCTCTGAGTTGTTAATTGCTCAGATATACTCATATTAATAATCATCATATTAATAAATTAATAAATGAGCTTTTTATTGCTGACTTCCTAAAATTGATGAGACTGGCATTTGGCTTAGAAGTAAAGTGAACCTTGACATGCACATTTCTGTGGCTGACATATCAATGACATAGTCGGCACAGACCAGGACCCCTTCAGAATTTTACTTGTTAACAACTTTCCAGCAGCTACAGATGCACTACACTACTCAAGTTTGTTAAATGGGAAAAGGTGTGGTTCTTATACAGCACTTTTCTACTCTACTGGAACACTCAAAGTGCTTTAGTCAACGCATATTGTTGGGGAGTAACGGAATCCATGTACCAGCTTTACGTTTTTAAATACAAAATATGAGTAACTGTTTTCCGTTACAGTTACTGCTTAAATAGGTGATAATTAGAACACAGTTACTTTGTTGAAATAAATGGATTACACGGCAGTCATTACCTGTTTCATATGTTTGGCTATCCCCTCTCTAATTTTGGTAATTCCACGCATTGTCCTAAACCCAAACAAAACATGCAATAAGAAGCTCTAATGTACGTGTCCTGTTAATGTTGGTGGTGTCAGTTACACAGTGGACCTGGAGCCAGCACAACCGAACCAGCAGTGCACGGGCAGGAATTCATTTCTTACTTGGAAATTCCGACACCACTTCACGTTTAAAGAAGAAAGGAATGGGTGAAATCTGAGCGTTCAATGCAACCCATATGGAAAAGATATATATAAATCTTATAAAGTTTGTATCTGTCTTGTGTGAAACTTGTATGAAAAGCATACAAGAGTGAAAACAGATATAAGACCCCTTGAAGAATATAAGTTTTTACTATTTCTTTTCCATATGGGGAAACTCTGTTTGCCAACAACCAAACTGCTCTCAGCGTCAAAAGACTTCAACCTAAAGAAACATCTGGAAGTAAGTTCTTTTTTAAAAACTGATGTTAGCATACTGCAACTACCTTGTAGTATATTTGATGTACTATTGCTGTGTGATTTATTACTATTACTGAAGGCTGCATTACAACCTGCTAGCTGCAAATAATCATGTGCAGCTCTGGAAGCAGACAGAAAGAAAACATATTACTGATACAGAATTTTCTTTTTCTATATGAGATCACTGCAAAAAGTGCAGCCTTGCCTAATGTCCACCCTACTGTTACTCATCTTATATTAGGTTTAAAAATCTAGTTGATATTGCTTTCAGAACTGCACATGATTACTTCCAGTTAGCATGCTGTTAATGCTATCCATCAAGTCTAACAGTTTGCAGTCTATGAATTAACCTCAGCTAATGGCAGCTAACAATGTTAGCTGGGTGGCAAGTAGCCTTTAGTAATAGTAATAAATCACACAGCAATAGTACATTCATGTAGTTGTAAAAAGCATGACAACATATCAAGTAATCCATAATGTTGAGAATACTTTACAGATATTGAGTAACTTAATGGAATATGTCACAAACTACATTTTGGGCCATGTATTCTGTAATCTGTAGTGGAATACATTTGAAAAGTAACTTTCCCAACACTCAACACAACTTATTCACCCATTCACATCCATTCTTACAAACTCTCGTTTCTATGTCTAAGCGCTTTCACAGCCAAATTAATGAATACAGGAGTAGTTTGGAGTAGCTTTTCTTATGATGATAAACTACTTTTCTGTTAAAATATCTTACACAAGTTAAAAATAGTAGCATATACAATTACAATACAGTAGTTACTCCGGAACAGTTTGAAATTAAACAACACAAAGAGTCAAAGGAGGTTAAACAGAGACGTGTGAAGCATGTCCTGCTTTTAGGAGGAACAGTCTTTATTGCTGACTGTTATCATCCCTTTAATGCTTTGGTGTCTATCACATTGATTTTCTATTTGTTCCTCGTTCCTCCAGTGTGCTATTTTTAAAAACCAAACCACGCCCTAACCTTGTGTATCAGTCTCCTCTGAAGGATCAGAAACAAAGGTAAAAATGTTTTTCCTTGTATGTTTTTAGAAAAATTTAACTTCCTTCATCTCTCAGCTTGCTTGCTCTCAGTCTCAGTCCATCAAGTTTAAGAAAGTTTAAGAAAACTAAAGACAAGAAAATATTTACCATTTGACTGTTCTGCAGCATCTATGGAGATAAACATGTGTAAAGACGTGTACAAAGTAGATTCTTTGTGCTTTGTGACATTTTAAGCAACATTTCAAAACTAGCTCCTTCCTGCATGCTTAAGCCAAACCCACCAACAAATATGAAGAGATTTCCATGCTTTACTGGGTTGTAGTCAGCTGGACAGAGAGGTGAAAACATTACCTTCAGTTTCTTCAGGAGAATCTTTAACGTCACCTGAGCAAGATATAAATAAAACTTGAGTGATGCTTTGTGTGTGTTTCATCATTTGTGTCTCAGCATGAAACAACAGACTGTCTCCTCTCACCTTCATTGCTGTCAGCTGTAACATCAGCTTCATCGCTGATGTCTGAACCACCTTACATGAAAGAAACAGAGTGAGAACAAAATCTGGGTAATTATTTGATTAATTCAGACTTCAAAGTGGATTTTAAGTTAAAATCAGCTTTATTACACTCACTGACCTGGTGGCTCAGTGGCATCAACTGAAGGAGCTGAAACACACAGAATGTTAAATGGACTGATTCTTGTATAGAGCCTTTCTACTCTCCTGGAACCCCTTAAAACATTCACATGTTCACATAAACATGCTCATCCTTAAGTGCTTTGTATTGAACATTCACACACATTCATAATGCGAATGGAGAGCAACTTGGGATTAGTATCTTGGCCAAGGATATTTGGCATAGAGACTGGAGCAGCCAGGGATCAAGCCACTGACCTTCCCATTAGTAGATGATCTGCTCTACCTCCTGCTACAGCAGTCCCATAGACAGATAGGTGAACACACACACAGTAATTAATGAGTTAAAAAAAAAATCTCAGGTAAAAAAAACAAACCCTTTCATCCCAGCAGGAGGTCTAGCCTTTCAAGCTTGAGTCCTCTACCAGAGGCCTTGGAGCTTGAGGGTCCTGCACAGTATCGTTGCTGTACCTAGGTTTGCACTCTTCTGGACAGAGATCTCAGATGTTGTTCCTGGGATCTGCTGGATCCACTTGCCTAGCTTTGATGTCACTGTACAGAGTGCTCTGATTACCACTGAGACCACAGTTACCTTCACCCTTCACATCTTCTAGAGTTCAGCCCAACTTTTTGTGTTCCTTCTTCCTGATGTTGCTTTTATTTCATATAGCTACATCTGATTATAGCCATCTCCATCTGCTTCCTGCTTCTGCTTCCTCTGCGCTCTATTTATGCACTGCCTGCTGGCATCTTACAGTATTCGGCCCCCTTGAACTTTCCCACATTTTGTCACATTACAGCCACAAACATGGATCAATTTTATTGGAATTCACGTGAAAGACCAATACAAAGTGGTGCACACGTGAGAAGTGGAACGAAAATCATACATGATTCCAAACATTTTTTACAAATAAATAACTGCAAAGTGGGGTGTGCGTAATTATTCAGCCCCCTTTGGTCTGAATGCAGTCAGTTGCCCATAGACATTGCCTGATGAGTGCTAATGACTAAATAGAGTGCGCCTGTGTGTAATCTAATGTCAGTACAAATACAGCTGCTCTGTGACAGCCTCAGAGGTTGTCTAAGAGAATATTGGTAAATGGACTTGTTCTTATATAGCGCTTTTCTACTCTTCTGAGCACTCAAAGCACTTTACACAACTTGTGCATTCACACAAGCATATTGTTCTAAGTGCTTTCTAAGTAACATTCACACTCCAATGGATACATCGGAGAACAATTTGGGGTTAATATCTTGCCCAAGGATATATGGCATGCGGACTAGGTGAAGCCAGGAATCGAACCACCAACCTTCCAATCAGTAGATGACCTGCTCTACCAACTGAGCTACAGCCACCCAATATTGGGAGCAACAACACCATGAAGTCCAAAGAACACACCAGACAGGTCAGGGATAAAGTTATTGAGAAATTTAAAGCAGGCTTAGGCTACAGAAAGATTTCCCAAGCTTTTAACATCCCACGGAGCACTGTTCAAGCAATCATTCAGAAATGGATGCAATATGGCACAACTGTAAACCTACCAAGACAAGGCCATCCACCTAAACTCACAGGCCGAACAAGGAGAGCGCTGATCAGAAATGCAGCCAAGAGGCCCATGGTGACTCTGGACGAGCTGCAGAGATCTACAGCTCAGGTGGGGGAATCTGTCCATAGGACAACTATTAGTCGTGCACTGCACAAAGTTGGCCTTTATGGAAGAGTGGCAAGAAGAAAGCCATTGTTAACAGAAAACCATAAGAAGTCCCGTTTGCAGTTTGCCACAAGCCATGTGGGGGACACAGCAAACATGTGGAAGAAGCTGCTCTGGTCAGATGAGACCAAAATGGAACTTTTTGGCCAAAATGCAAAACGCTATGTGTGGCAGAAAACTAACACTGCACATCACTCTGAACACACCATCCCCACTGTCAGATATGGTGGTGGCAGCATCATGCTCTGGGGGTGCTTCTCTTCAGCAGGGACAGGAAAGCTGGTCAGAGTTGATGGGAAGATGGATGCAGCCAAATACAGGGCAATCTTGGAAGAAAACCTCTTGGAGTCTGCAAAAGACTTGAAACTGGGGCGGAGGTTCACCTTCCAGCAGGACAACGACCCTAAACATAAAGCCAGGGCAACAATGGAATGGTTTAAAACAAAACATATCCATGTGTTAGAACGGCCCAGTCAAAGTCCAGATCTAAATCCAATCGAGAATCTGTGGCAAGATCTGAAAACTGCTGTTCACAAACGCTGCCCATCTAATCTGACTGAGCTGGAGCTGTTTTGCAAAGAAGAATGGGCAATGATTTCAGTCTCTAGATGTGCAAAGCTGGTAGAGACAGACCCTAAAAGACTGGCAGCTGTAATTGCAGCAAAAGGTGTTTCTACAAAGTATTGACTCAGGGGGCTGAATAATTACGCACGCCCCACTTTGCAGTTATTTATTTATAAAAAATGTTTGGAATCATGTATGATTTTCATTCCACTTCTCACGTGTACACCACTTTGTGTTGATCTTTCACGTGGAATTCCAATAACATTGATTCATGTTTGTGGCTGTAATGTGACAAAATGTGGGAAAGTTCAAGGGGCCGAATACTTTTGTATGCCCCGCTGTGATGTGCAGGATTGGGCATATAAAGCCTCTGTCACAGCTCTACGCTGAGCCAGAGGATCAGTCAGCTGCGTTTGTGTCTGACCAGATGTGCAGATTCTCATTCCTCCTTCTTTGTCTGGACATAAAACAGTAGACCTGCTCCTAAAACCTTCATCTCACCTTCATCGCTGTCAGTCATGGCAACACCTTCATCGCTGACATCTGAATCAATATACAGAAAAAACATGGTAGAGTTTGGATTAAGCGATGCAATGATGAACTGAATCACAGCTGTAATCTGGATAAGATTTAATTTAAATTAAGAATGAAAAAAAAAATTACACTCCCTCCTCCACTGACCTGGTGACCCAGTGGCATCAACTGAAGGAGCTGAAGCACAGAGAGAGAGAGAGGAAGCAAAGGACAGGTAAGCACACGGACAGGTAAGCAAACAGCTAAGCAGAAAGATGAATAGAAAAGTTACCTTCAGTTTGCTCTTCACTTTCATGAACATCTGAGGAAACAGAAAAAGAATTATGTATGTGTGTGTGTGTGTGTGTGTGTGTGTGTGTGTGTGTGTGTGTGTGTGTATGTGTGTGTGTGTGTGTCTCTAGTGTGAAGTGTAAACAATGTGAAGTGTGTGTTGTATTGTTACCTGGCTCTGTTGTGACAGGTTCACTTGTCCTGCCACCTAAAAACAAAATCAACAGAATGAACAATAGTGTGTGTGTGTGTGCGTGTGTGTGTGTGCGTGTGTGTGTGTGTGTGTGTGCGTGTGTGTGTGTGCATGTGTGTGTGTGTGTGTGTGTGTGCGCGCACTACCATTCAGGTGCTCCAACAGAGGCAGAATTCTCTCTGGAACAGAAAAAAAAAAACCACTTTCATATATCGACCTCTGAGGTCTGTAGGTGGTACTCCAGCCACCACTCACCACCTCGGACACAGACTGAACACTGATTTAAATTGAATTGTTTTTGAAACGGCAGGATCAAAGGTAAAATCTTTAACTAATGCAAGCGACCTTATATTTACCATCTTCTGAGTTTCTCTCTGGAAGGAAAAGAAATGATGACATCAGACACACTGACCACATGTTTCATATCAAACATGCCACATGTAAAATCATAACTGATGACTACGGGCTTTTAATACTAATGACCCTTAATTAGGTCACTACAGTTAATTCAATCTGTAAAATAAATCTGTAAAAACACTTGAATTGTTAAATAATTATAATTTCATATGAAAATACAGACTGATAAACGTGATTGATTAATGATATGATGATAATGATGTCATGGCTTACTCTGGACTGGAGCTGCAAGTGAAACAGCAACAAGCGCAAAGAGCAGCAACACAGTTGACCTGCAAAACACACACACACACACACACACACACACACACACACACACACACACACACACACACACACACACACACACAATTTTCGTTGCAAAGTGTGATTTGACTGCAGCCTGTTTGCATAATTTGACTATCTTGGTAAAAACATGAAGAACAAAAGCTTTTCGATGAATCGGTTGCTGTGGTTTTGACATGTTTTCGATGTTTTTGCTAATAGTCTAAATGGAAATTTAAAGCTAAACGTAAATCTGAACCCAGAATAGGGACAGATTTATCAGGAAATCTAATCAAAAGCCATAATTTTAGGACTTCTCTCTCAACACAACTGCAGGAAAGAAACTAAAGAACATGAAGTGATGAATGCCAGGTGATCAATCTCAGGTTAAATGACTGGGCTCCTTTGTGTCTCCTCCTCAGAAACACACAAAGCATCTATTCTTTACCAACATATAGCGAGCCAGCGCGGAGAACCTTTAAGGATCAGTGTGTTACTGTTGGTGAGAGGAAACAGGATTTATTCAGCCAGCAAACAACCGAACACGGCCTGAACTCAGACAGCAGCACCACACAGAGCCAGACTTCACGCTGTAGTTGACTTTGAAATTATTTCACCTCTCTTTGTTAGGAGTGCCTCTTGAGCTTTGTGAAACCATTTAAAGCGGTTCAAAGTTTGAAGACAGTCTTGACCCAGCAGGCTCATGTGTAGCTAAAGAATGAACTCACCGCTGCAGCATGTCGGTAATCCGCAGGTTGATGGAAGCTCTGATCAGGTGAAACTTAAGTGTATTTAAACTCGACTGAAAGAGAGCAGCAGCTTTTTATACTCCTCCTCTTCCTCCTCCTCCTCCTCTGCTCCCTCCTCCGATCACCTGGGCATCTGCACAGACTCACTTTGAGCTTCTTTAAAAGTGCCCTGTTTACATTCAGAGCACAGAATTAAATCCAAATTATTCTAGACCCTGTGGTGAATCAGCACGAAAAGCAAAGAGATGCAGGGTTAGAACAGAACAGCATTCACTTATTGTTCATAATGAAACCAAAGTGGTGGTCTCAGAGCTTCTGCTTCCTGTGTGTTTTCCTTTAAATGACCCTTGGACTCTCGCACCAGCATGACTTTGTTCATCATTAAACTGAACTCCAGTTAATGAAGCCTTTAACTCGTTTCTCCTTGCAGAATGTTTTTTCATGTTTTCTCAACTTCAACTCCTCGTGCTTTCGTCTGATCAGCATTAAATTACTCTGAGCTGATTGTTATCGCAGCACCAACGTTTGAAACGTAACGCTGAGACAAAGCATTGTAACCACGTCTAACTGTTCCACCAGGAAATGTACAGAGATGTGTGTGTGAGCATGTGTGTGTCTGGAATGAATATGTCCTCAGACATGAACCGGTTGGACCACAAAAACAAAGAGCGTCTTCTTTTCCTCTTCACGTCTGTATTGTTGATCTTTTGTTTTTAGATCTTTTTATGAATCTGTATATTCATTTCTGCCCTCAGGAATTCGCATGATAAGGTGGGGCCAGGTTTCACAATGAGCACACCCAAAACCCTGATTGGGACCCACACCCAGTTTCACACCTTGGCTCAGGGGATTAGAGGATCATCAGGGGATCCTTTTGTCCCTCTGTGGAGGGATACTCCCACTAGGTTTAAATCTGGGACTCCCCACCATTTGACCTTAGAACTGAAGAAGCTTCTCGGATGAGAGGTGAAACGTCTTCAAGCAACTTAAATAAGTCCAGACGCTTTTCTTTGCAAGCTCCTTTGACTATGAATCTGTATAGAAACTATTTTTTTGGCTGGACTGGTACTTGTATAGTAAGTGTCTAAGCAAGGTATCTTACATTCACGCACACTCAGAGTTCAGTAGTTGCCCTAGCTGGAGATCAAACTACCAACCTTTCAATTGTTAGATGACCTGCTCTCCCTCTATCCAAAAGTTGTTTTATAATTTTAAATGGTTACAATGAGTTCTGAGTTCCAGTGTTCAAAAGAAGTGAAAGAATGAACTTGTTTGACTTTGAGACACTCCTTGTAAGCTTTAACATGACCACTGTTGCAGCATGAAAGAGTGCTAGCTCTGTTAAAACAAAGAGCAGGCGCTCACAGTGTGGGTGAACAAATATAGTTATCCTGCAGTGCTGATTATGCAAACATGATGTCAGAGTAGCTGACTACAGATTTGGCAATAACTGTGTGGTAGGCGTGGTCTCTGTGAAAACATTTTATTTACTGTGAATTATCCTCATGAGTCATGAATTCATCCATGCAGCCAGCTAGTCACACTTCTGGAACCTAGTTGCACCAGATTCCAGACGAGCTTACAGTCAGCACACCAGGACTGAAAAAAAGGTGAGCTTTTTAATTCAGAAACTTTCTAGTGAAGACTGGGTCTAATTAAGCAGAAACATTCCAACTTTGATGGAGCAGCTCCTATTTCTAGAAATCTGGCCAAATATATAATTACACAGGGTACAGGCTTCATTCTTAATACTGACAATGGTTTGCCCAATCAAATCTCTTACCACAACTGGCTCCTTACCTAACTTCCCGTTGTACTTGTGTACTTTGTACAACAGACTGTAGTGTTGAAGTGGTTGAAAAGCTGAAAAGCTGAGAGAAAGAAAGAAACTAGAAACAGATGCAGAAACATGTAACTTTAGCAGCTGCATAGTCAACAGTAGCACCAACAACAACTAATATAAAGCCCTTGCCATCACAAGAGGCAGCTGTTGCTAACATTAGCTATGAAGAAGTGCTGGATGAGGAACAGCAGTCCCAATAAAAGAGTGAGGAAAAGACAGAGGAAGGTAAAATTAATATGGTAAGAAAATAGATGAAGGGACATAATTAGGAAGAAAGAAATTCATGTAAAATAAATGGCCAATAGCACTCTAGCCAGGCTGACAAAAAGTCAGAACACTATTGAGAGAACCATTCTTTTAACATTAACTAGAAATGGCTTCACAAATAAAATTTTAAGCATTAGAGAAAACTCATAACAATCTCACAGACACAACATAATGTACAGCTGCTTTCAATGCCATTGATATTTGTTTAGATTTTTTTTCTCCAGTTGATCTTTTTGTCACACACTGTTTCAGGTTTAATTAATATTCTTTGATTTATTGTTGTTCATGGTTCTGCTTGTGCTTTAATAGTTTCTAATCCCTAGGTTACTGTTCTTCCTCTGTATTCTACGTTTCACATCTAGTCTCCTTTGTCTTAATGTTCATTTGTCTCCTCATTTCTAGTTTCCCAGGTTCTAGTTTCCTACACTCTTAGATCTTAGTTTCTAGTTTCCTGTGTTAGGTTTTTGTTTCCTCTCTTAGTTTACCCCTCTTGTGTTCTGAGTCCAGCAATTGGGTCCTCGTCCTGCCTGCCACAGCACTAACCCTGACACTTCTGATCTAACTTCAGTAATTCCTTCCTCCAAACCATCAACATGTCTGTTAGACCCCTACCTTTATCAGTCCTACCATTAATTAATGCTTCAATCTTAAATATGATCAACCTACCTCTATTAATCGGCTAAGTACCGCAGGCCTTCAAGCTAGCAGTAGTTAGAATAGCTAAAGTTATTGTAACAAGGACCCGGGCGCAGCCCTCATTGTAGCAGGAGACTTTAACAAAGCGAACCTCAGACAAGTCATGCCAAACTTTTACCAGCATGTTTACCACACCCGGCTGTTGGGAAGTCTGACCACAACGCCATCTTCCTCATTCCCCAGTATAAACAAAGCATACGGAGGGAAGACGTGACCACGAAGGAAGTAAAACGGTGGACTGCCCAATCAGAAGCTACGCTACAGGACCCACTCAACGACGTAGACTGGGACATGTTCAGAGCATGCGCAGTCGACATCAACGAGTTTACGGAAGTAGCAGTATGCTTCGTCAATATGCTAGCGGAGGAGATTATCCCCACTGCGAGAGTCACCACATTCCCAAACCAGAAACCGTGGATGGACAGATCGATCCGCACTGCAGTAAACGCCAGGACCGCCTCCTACAACGCGGGTCTCGCCACTGGCGATATGAGCGCCTACAAAGCGGCCTCATACGGCGTGCGTATCACTTTGTATCACTTTGTGCCACAAATCACCAGTCATTATACTTTAGGGCTATAACAGCAGCATATAAAGGTATGGTAGAGGGTGTGAATAGTGTTGAGGTGCTGCAGAGAGCAGCCTGAGGAATGTGGCCATGCAGCTAACTCCGGTCTGACTGCTCAATCCCAGCCACAGGAAATTCCTTACAAGTCAGTAAAGGTGATATCAAACTGTTTCCGTGCAGAAGATTTAACAACAGTTAAGCTAAGACCTTACTGATGGTTCCTGTGGCTTACAGCTAGAGGAGACGGGGATCGATCCCCCAACCTTCCCACCGGTGGCGCTGCTGTGCTAACCAGCTAGCAGGTGTGTTCACTTACATCTTCAACGAGTCCCTGGCGAAGTCTGTGGTCCCCACATGCTTCAAAAGATCCACCATCATCCCTGTGCCCAAGAACAGCAAACCCTCATCCCTGAACGATTACCGGCCAGTTGCACTGACCTCGGTAGTAATGAAGGTGTTTGAGAGGCTGCTGAAGAACATCATCTCCTCCTCCATCCCAGACACCACAGATCCGCTGCAGTTCGCCTACAGATCCAACAGATCCACAGAGGATGCCATCGCCCACGTCCTACACACCACTCTCAGCCACGTGGACAAGAAACAGGGTAACTATGTGCGAATGCTGTTTGTTGATTACAGTTCAGCGTTTAACACAATAGTGCCCTGCAGACTGTTCACAACGCTGAGGGATCTGGGACTTAACAGCCGTCTGTGTGCATGGGTGTTGGACTTCCTCACTGGCAGAACTCAGGTGGTGAGGGTGGGCAGGTGCTTCTCCAACAGCATCACCATCAACACAGGAGCACCTCAGGGATGTGTCCTCTCGCCACTGCTCTACTCCCTCTACACTTCAGACTGTGTGGCCACCCATGGCTCCAATACCATTGTGAAGTTTGCTGACGACACAGTGATGTTGGGTGCCATCTCCAACAACGATGAGGCGGCCTACATGGATGAAGTGAAGAATCTGGCATCGTGGTGCCAGGACAACCACCTCCAGCTGAACGTCAGCAAGACCAAGGAGCTGGTGGTGGACTTCAGAAGGGGTCAGCACAGAGACTACAAGCCCATTATCATCAATGGAGCTCCAGTGGAGAGGGTGCAGTCCTTCAAGTATCTTGGTGTCCACATCTCCTCAGACCTGACATGGGCTGCCCACATTCAGGTCCAGACCAAAAAGGCTAGGCAGCGCCTGTATCACCTACGACAACTGAGGAAGTTCAGGGTCTCTCCAAAGATCCTCAGGATTTTCTATACAGGCGCTGTGGAGAGCATCCTCACACAGAACATGACATCGTGGTTCGGGAACAGCTGTGTGAAGGACCAAAAAGCTCTCCAGAGAGTGATCCGTACAGCAGAACGCTGCTGCAGGATTGCTCTCCCCCCGCTTCAGGACACCTACACCAGGAGATGCCGGACTAGAGCAGCGCAGATACTGAAGGACCCGTCCCATCCTGGCAACAAACTGTTCCAACTTCTGCAATCTGGTAGAAGGTTCCGCATCTTCCGGGCAAGGACAGAGAGACTCAAGAGGAGCTTCTATCCCCAAGCCATCCGTGCCCTAAACACACACACCCGCCCTCTCACATCATCTATAATTGACTGAGACACGACTCTCTTCCAGACACTAAACCAAGGCACAATGTACATTTCAATTCCTTTAATTTTAAATATGTTTATATTGTCTATCCTGTAAAATAGTCAGATGTCTATTCATATTAATGTACAGAATTCACCTGCTTGCTGCTACTACTGCACATTCACCCAGTGTATATACTATATGTGTGTTCTTCCTCTACACCCCCCCCCAATTTTTGCACATGTCAAGGAGCGTGTCAGGCTACATTTCACTGTGTGTTATACTTGTATAACTATGCATGTGACAAATAATAAAGAACCTTGAACCTTGAACCCTTGTAGCACTTTGGCCACCCTTTCCAGCGCAACACCTTGACACACAGCAGATGAATGTGTTTTCTCTTTCACACTTTTTATTCTTATTTTTGTGACTCTACATTTAATCGGCGTGTTCACTCAGCTCAACCCTTGCCCATCCGTCACTTTCTCTGCCTTGGACAGATCCGCCTTCTCCAGGCCCCCAGCAGCTGCTAAAATAAGGAGAGAAAAAACATTCTGTTAGTAAAGACCCTGCAATAATACAGAGAAAACCCCAACGATCATTTGACCCTCTACCAGCAAGCACTTTGGCAACAGTGAGGAGCGAAAAACTCCCTTTTAACAGAGAGGAACCTGACAGTGTTAGTCATGTACAGTAAAATACAGGGGTGAAAGTCTGATTTGAGCATAGTCAGATTTATTTATTGAAGTTAAAAAGAGAAGTTTTTTTTATATTTGTGTTGTTTCTTTGAACTTCAACCTTTGTTTAGTGGCCACGATGAGCTTTGAAAATTAAAACAGAAAACCAAAAATCTGGCTTTTCAGATTCAGTCGAGTTCAACTGAGGACAAAAAACAGCAAAACACAAAGAAAGCCATAAATCTGCTACTGCAGACTGTGTATCTGTGTATGTGTGTGGGCGTGTCTGTGTGTATGTGTGTGTGTGTGTGTGTGTGTGCAAGGGCATGCTAACAGCCTCTAATGAGCTCTGTGTTCACTTCACTTTGATAATCAACTGAACAGCACCAGAAACTGTTTTAAACCAAACAATGAAGTTCAAATAAACTTTATTAACACAACATCTTTGTTCCAAAATGAAACAAGAATGTAATTAACCAGATTAATTGTAAATAAATCCATGTATGTTTTATTGGTATCAGGTCATAGTGTCACTGACATCCTGATTGACACATTAAATATTACATTAAATGATAAATGTGCACGTGAACTGTTTACTCACATTACAGGCAGAGCTGCACATCCTCAATCTTTTCAGGATCTGGAGGTTTGACTGGAAAGTTCCATCAGGCACCTGAGTTCCTTGGTCTCCACCCCTGGGTGGAGCCATCATCCCTCCTGCAGTCCTGCACACCTTAGGCTGATTCTGGGTAATCAGGTTGAAGATTTAAGCTCCACTGAGCCTCTTCTTCAACACCAGTTTGTCAATGACCTCGCATTGTTTTCCAGGACCTTCTTTGCCACTGCCTTCAACCCCCAGAGCTCCTCGGATTAACCTCGCATTCTGGGGCAATACAAAGGACCTCACCTGCCTGCCCTCCGGCCACCACTCACCACCTTGGACACAGCAGAACTCAGGTCAGCCAGCCTTTGCCACTACTCACCTGGATCCTCACCACCTCTCCCTCAAAGCCAAGGTTACCCCAACTATCCATAAGCATTATCAGTCATAACCACCTCTGCTAAATACCCTATGCTTGCCGCCTTCTTAACCCCGTTCTTTTTTTCTTCCCAGACGCACTCCGTCCCCGTCGCTACCTGCCAATTCCCCGTTCACCCCACTGACCCACGGCCACACCATTAGCAACACTTTGCCACAAATTCACCTGTTGATCTAATAAACAAACACTGTAAAACGTGCGAGCCGTCTCTGTTGTGGTTATCTGCATTTGAGTCCAATTTAGCTATCGGCCTGTGGCCATTGTGACAAATCTCACCTAAAAACTAAATG
Organism: Maylandia zebra; assembly: GCF_041146795.1. Taxonomy (NCBI): domain Eukaryota; kingdom Metazoa; phylum Chordata; class Actinopteri; order Cichliformes; family Cichlidae; genus Maylandia; species Maylandia zebra. The sequence goes on from NC_135187.1 coordinate 26,564,149, forward strand.
TTTTGGTAGTGACCTCTGAACTTTTCCAAGTCAAAGACTGATCATGTTTCAGAAATATGTTAAACAATGCCAGCTTTACAAAATGGAAGGTATTACTTTGAAGATGAAGTTTCATACTGTCTCTGTCATGAAGTCTTCCTGCTGGGAAGCACCAAATAAAGTACACTAAATGAACACCAAATAAGACCTGTTTATGGTAATATGTTAATGCAAGGTGTCCAAATCCAATATAAGTAAAGTAAGCACTTGCAGACAGGTAGAACTGAGTTGTTTCTGTGCCAATAAAGGTCAGTTTGTTTCATGTATTTAGATTTCAGCAGGAGCCTGTAGGCATTATCTCTGGCTCTCTTCCACAGCATGTCGTTTGTCATATCTTCCTTCTCTCACCCCAACCGGTCACTCCCTAAGCCTGGTTTTGCCAAAGGTTCTTTCCTGTTAAAAGGGAGGTTTCCTTTCCCACTGTCGCCAAAGTGCTTACTGATAGGGGGTCATATGATTGTTGGGTTTTTCTCTTCATGTAGTATTTTAGGGTCTACCTTAAAATATAGGCTGTGGTGGACCACTAGAGAGCTCCACTCACACCCAGTGTTGAGGAAGTGTGTTGCTGTGTTTTGTGGCGCAATGTGTTCAGTTGATGTGAGGAGAGTAATAAAGCAGGAGTGAGAACTAAGAGCTCCGTGTTGTCTGTGCTTACCTCCACATTGGTGACTCCAGACTCGAACATGCTACAGGTCAAGGATGGCGCCGGCTCCGCTCTGGATGCATCAGCAGCCGTTGGTCCACCACCTCCTGCTGCAGCTGCAGCTGCTTTTGCTGTGGCGCTGAAGCTGCCGGACTTTTGGCTCCACGATCCCCCGTCGTGGTTCGTGCATGTGGAGGCACAGTTTGCCCTTCACGGCATCTCGGCTGACGACATGAAGTATCACCATGTGGTGGCCTTGCTGGACCCGCTAGCCACCCATCGCGCGATGACCCTCCTCTGGGACCCACCCGCTCAAGGGAAATACGCTGTCCTTAAGGGGCTGCTTCTTCGGCATATGCCCTCTCCGACACAGAGCGTGCCGAAAAGCTTCTCTCCTTCTCAGGCCTGGGTGGTGGCACGGCTCTGGAGCTCATGGAGAACATGTTGTCCTTACTCGGACCGGATGATGGAGGATACCTCTTCGCCCACCTCTTCCTCCGACAGCTGCCGTGAGAGTTGTCCTCACACCAGACCGGCCACCTCTCTCCTATAAGCCGCTTCGTCCCCTCCAGTGATGCGACCGATCACTGCAGTGTCGTCCGCGAACTTCAAAATTATGTTGTCTTTGTTGGAGGCGACACAGTCATGGGTGTACAGGGTGTAGAGGATGGGGCTGAGGATGCAACCTTGTGGGATGCCAGTGTTTGTAATAATGCTGGCTGAAGTCCTGTTGCCGATCCTGACAGACTGAGGCCTCTCAGTCAAAACGTCCTGTAGCCAGTCACATAGGGCGGGGTGCAGGCCGAGTGTTGCCAGCTTGTGAGTGAGTTTGTGTGGGATAACAGTATTGAAAGCGGCGCTGTAATCAACAAAAAGTACCCTGATTCTTTGTTTTACAGGTGGGAGAATGAATAGTGAAGGGCAGCAGCGATAGTGTCTGACGTGGACCTATTGGACCGGTAGGCATATGGCAGGAGGTCCAGAGTGTCTGTGATGCTGCTCTGGATGTAGGCCAGCACCACTCTCTCAAAACACTTCACAATGATTGGAGTGAGTGCAACTGGTCTATAGTCGTTCAGGCAGGTGGCTGGGCTTGTCTTGGGGAGAGGGATGATGGTTGTAGTCTTGAAGCATGTGGGGACAGTGTTCTGGCTGAGGAAGAGGTTGAAGATGGAGGTAAGAACCTCCGCCATCTCATTGGCACATGATTTAAGAGCCCATCCCGGGATGTTGTCTGGTCCTGCTGCCTTGCGGGGGTTGATCCTCCTCAGGGCTTTGTGCACCTGGTCTATTGTGACCGCTGGCGGGGGTGGGTAGTCTGGGGGTTCTGGCAGGTCTGGAAGACATGGGGGGTCGGGGAGGTCTGGGGGGTCTGAAGGGTCTGGGAGGTCTCGAAGCGGGTGTAGAATGCATTGAGATCATCCAGAAGACTGCCTGTAGAGCTGATGGTGCTGGTGGTGACCCTATACTCTGTGATGTGCTGCAGGCCTTGCCACATCCGCCTGGGGTCAGCAGAAGAGTAGAAGCCATCCAGCTTCTCTCTGTACTCCGATGCCCATAGAACTCCACTGCGTTCACTGTATGACGGGCCGTACAGGGTTATTAAACCGGGCCAAAAACATTTCCTTTTGGACTTTGGAGGTCGGCAGGAGGTTGTCTCTGTTGAAACACTTAAGCCTGCGCATGTTCTGCAGGATGATCAGGTGGTTCCGGCCCAGGCCCCGCCGCGGCCGCCCACCTACCACCAGGCTGATGGATTCTGTTTTTTCCTTTAGGAGAACCCCACACTCACACCCAGTGTTGAGGAAGTGTGTTGCTGTGTTTTGTGGCGCGATATGTTCAGTTGATGTGAGGAGAGTAATAAAGCAGGAGTGAGAACTAAGAGCTCCATGTCATCTGTGCTTACCTCCACAGGCTGTTGTTGTGATTTGGCACTGTATATATACAATTTAATTCAACTGAAGAGCTAAGAAAAATATCTTACATGTAGCAAGTGAAAAGAAAACATGTTAGAACCAACACAGGAAACAGATGTGTCAGGTAGAGTGGTCAGAGGCTGCCCAATGAGAGAACCAAAAACAGAGCGCATAGGAGAGAAGCATGTATAGCTCAGAGAGGACCTACAGAAACAAAGCCTTCAGTCAAGGAATCCAAAGGCTGAGACACCAACGGGAACCAAAGCGATGAAGAGAGACAGGAAGACAGAAAGGAAACAAAAAACAACTTTTGTCACTTTCCAAAGACTCCTTCTGTCTGTCCTCAGTAGTTCATAGTGAATCTGGAAAATTTGCAGCTCTGTCCTCCTGAGCTGTTCTCAGAAAAATTATTTATTAGATTTATTCTAGTGATCTCGAGGCTGCAGACAGTATAACTGTGAATTATTCTGGTGCATTAAATTTCTTTCACCTTTAAGTTTTGGAATTTTGATTTTAGTTTTGGTGTCAGATATCTGTGTAAACTTATTTTGTGCTGTTTGCTGTGGGTACTTGTGTGTATTATTAGTCTGTATAAACACTGCTGATTGTACTGCTGTGTGTCTTAGCCAAGAACCACTTATCAAGAGATTTTTAATCTCCGGAGATAAAAAAAAAAAAAAACAAACAAACAAAAAAAAAAACTGAGTCTTGTAACTGAGAAGCCTGAGTGTGTTTTGAACACCCTGTAGATCTGAAATGATGTTAGAAACCCGGATCACAGCCAGACTCTCCCTGTCTGTTGCTACCTTCACTGATAACACACTGCAAGCATGTGGAGAGGCTATTGATTCGTTTCTGCAGCAACAACCATCAAGCAAACAAGCATGTTTAAAAACCAGCACACAGACACACAGTGTAAACCCCCATTTGCCACGTGAGACTCCCTGAATCCTTCCATTTTCATTTTTCCTCCCCCGGGAGGTGCTACAGGTTGCCTCAGGGACTGTATGAAAGAGGTAATATCTTGTTAAACAACCCATGAGTACAAACCATGAACCTCTGATATATGTATATACATATAAATGCAGAACATACCACACATTAATTATTTTCTATTTCCTTGTGTCTCATGGGGAATGTCCCTCCTCCAATGAGTTCCCTTTTTAGCTCTGATAAGTGGTTGACTGGTTATAATACAGTGCTTTTCTGTGACTGAGCACACTACACAACTTGCCTCATTCACACAAACACTTTTTGCTATGCTTTTTCAATGTAAGTGTTACTCCTATAGATGCATCGGGGATCAACTTGAGGTAAGTATCTTGCCAAAGGAGATGTGGCATGTACAGCAGCCAAGGATCGAACCACCTTCCAATTAGCAGATGACCTGCTCTACCTCCTGAACATGCCACCAGTAACACTGTGAGGAACACCTCTTCAGGATTTTTTTATGTCTGGTAACACAATACATAACATAAATATATAAAACTAAAATTACTTGTTAAATAATCATCTTTGCTTTCAACTCTAATAGGGTGATACCGTACAATGAGGTCATTAAGATAAAATGATTATTGAAGACCTTGTATGTAATGAGAAGGATTTTAAATTTGATTGTGACTGTGGATTTAACAGGGAGCTAATGAACAAAAGACATTATAGGAGAAATATGCTCTCTCTTTCTAGTCCCTGTCAGTACTCTTGCTGCAGCTGTAGCTGCAGATTTTGGATCAACTGAAGGCTTTTCAGGGAGATTTCTATGACATACTGATAATAACATGCTACAATAGCCCAGTAGCCTAGAAGTAATAAATGCATGAACTTCTAATTTTAGAAATATAAACACAATAAAGCAGACTTACCTATTTATTTAATATGCGCATTGAAGGACATATTCTGGTCACAAATGACTCCAATATTCCTCACCGTGTTACTGGAGGCCACGGTAATGCTATCCAGAGTAAGTATTTGGTTAGGTACTATATTTCTGAGAGGGCTAGGTACAATATCCTCAGTTTTAATTGCATTTAGAAGCAAAAAAATATGAGGTCACCCAGGTCTTTACATCTTTAAAATATTTCTGTAGTTAAACTAATCTGTATGTGTTATCTGGCTTCATGGATAAATAAAGTTGGGTATCATCGGCATAGCAGTGAAAATTTATGCCATGCCTTCTAATGATGCTGCCTAAGGGAAGCATGTATAATGTAAACAGAATTGATCCTAGCACAGAACCCTGTGGAACACCATTATTAACCTTAGTGTGTGAAGAGGACTCTCCATTTACATGAACAAATTGGAGTCTGTTAGATAAACCACTGTAGCACAGTACCTATAACAGCTACAGCATCACAAGGTCCACAGTTCATGTTCAGTTTAACTTTATTTAAATCTGATAAATGAAACAATCAAAAGAAATTCCCATCACAAATGTTTAAATGTTTCAGGAACACACATATAAAAGAAAGAATAAAAACAGCAAAGAGCAGGTTTAATACTCCGAGGTCTGCTTGATCCAGGGGTCAAAGCTAATGAAATACATTAGGGCCAAAGATAAAACTTGGTCTGACACTTCATGGTTGACCTGCTGTGGTTCTTAAATGCTTCCACTTTGCAATAACAGTAGTACATTACAGATGACACAGAACATCTAAAGGGAAGAAATTCTGACTTGTTGCAAATGTGGTATCCTGATGTAGTGGTATACTTAAATTCAGTTCTTTGGAATGAGCCATTCTTTCACAAATGTTTGTAAAGGCAGACTGCATGGCTAGATTACATACACCTGTGATAACGGAATTGAAAACACCTGAATTAAAAAGATGAAGATTTTCACACCTGCTGTGTTCATTCCAGTTAAATTGAGCTCTGTTTCGTTTTCCTCCTTACACAGAGTAAACATACAGTCAATCAAGCACCTAGTCGTAAAATTAATCCAAGTTCCCCATGTTAATCACTGGGCAAGAACCCAAAACCTTCTACCTGTTCTTACATTTCTTGCTCCTGCCCCAAACATCTGGCAGCCAAGCAGTTGTCACGCGGTTTGACAAATTTTGTTTTCTCTGAATTTTTTCTGTGTGAAAAGAAAAGACATCGTGTCTTTCGTGTATTTGTTTTTTGTAAGCCAAATTTTTACAACTTCTGATTCAGAGCACAATAATAATGTTAAATATTTTAAAACACCTTAAGAGTCTAAGTGGACCAATACTTTTTTTCCGTGAAGTTTACCTGTAGTATATAATGAATATGACCCCTGGATTCTGGACAGCAGTTTCACTCAACCCTGGAATAAATCAATGGCTTGGTGATTCTAGCGAATTGAAGGTAAATGTCAACCTGCTGTGAGTGTTCAGGTGAGTTCATGTGTGGTATGAGTCTGCGTTAATCATGTGACAGATCTGTGTGCGTTTGGGTTTTATTTGGTTTAACATTGTGTTCTAACTGTGACTGCTGATGTTCTATATCTGGCGGCGGTTGTTCCTGGATCGTCTCTTAGACGTTTGGCTCCTCACCGGGGTTTTGGGCTGAGGGATGATGGGCTGAGGGATTACCGGCTGAGGGATTACCGGCTGTGGTGGGAGGGCGGGGCTTTCAATGGCATGGTTGGGACTCTGGTGGTTGAGGGCGGAGTTCCGCGGTTTAGCCAAACGAGAGCTGGACTTTTTCTTCCCTGATTCTTCAGAGTCATCTGTAAAAGGAAAACAAAAACAAACAAAAAAAAACAAAGTTTGAAACTGTTTAAAGAAAAAGAAGGCGTACAACTTCACAGAAAAAAAATTCTGCTCATGAACTGATACTAAAAAAACAATCAGAAAGAAGTTTCGAAAGTCACAAAGTTTTCACCTCCAATGGACTCTGGCTGCTGGGTAAACAAGTTAGATATTAATTTATTTGCTAACGTATTGGTGGTTCACAATATGAAAACTGTTTTTTGGTCTAGAGAATCAGAGTATTATTGTCTCACCATCTTCCTCTTCCACACTGTTTGGAGCAGCTACAGCGGGTTCTGCAATCAATCAATCAATTAATTAATCAATCAAGCAATCAATCATCTTTTAATTTCAGCTGATGAATTCAAAATCCAGCAGCTATCCATGCAGTCTGCATATCCAGACATTTGTAAAATAATGGCTGGTTCCAAAGATGTCACTGAATTTAAGTATAGCAGAGAAGGTTGACCAGTACTTTGTCCATATAATATATATATATATATATATATATATATATATATATATATATATATATATATATAGGGACATACCAGGTGCTGTTATACGATTGATTACTGGAACTGAAAATAAAAAGCATACATTTACATGTACAGTACTTATTTTTAAAAGTTTTTACATTGTAGCTACAAACTGAAGACATCAAATATATGAAGCAAGATATATGGAATAATGTAGCAAAGAAAAAATTGATGAATAACTGAAGAATCCTCAAAGTAGCCACCCTTTGCATTGATTACTTCTTTGCACACTCTTGGCCTTCTCTCAATGAGCTTTATGGTGCAGTCACCTGAAATAGTTTTCACCACACAGGTGAGCCTTTTCAGGGTTCATTTGTGGATTTTCTTGCCTTCTTAACACTGTTAGGGACCATCAGTTGTGTTGTGCAGACGTCAGCTTGGTACACAGCTGACAGCCCTATTTGAAAACTGTTAGAATTCATATTATGGTAAGGACCAATCAGCTAAGTAAAGAAATGTGACAGTTACTTTAAGAACACAAGATCAATCAGTCCGGAAAATTGCTAAAACTTTGAATGTATTCTCAAGTGCAATCGCAAAAAACATCAGTCACTACAATGAAACTGGCACACATGAGGACTGCCCCAGGAAGACCAAGAGTCACCCCTGCTGCTGAGGATAAATTTATCCAAGTCATCATCCCCAGAAATCACAAAATACCAGCACCTCTAGTTCCAGTAGCATACACATCTGTACATCAACTCTTCAGAGGAGACTGCATGAATTGGGCCTTTATGGGGACATAGCTGCTGAGAATCCACTATTAATGAAAAGAAACAAGCTAAAGAGATTTGTTTGGGTCAAGAAACACAAGGAATTGACATTAGACCAGTGAAAATCTGTGCTTTGGTCTGATGAGTCTAAATTTAAGATATCTGTGTCCACCTGCAGTGTCTTTGTGCAATGCAGGTAAATGGATGGTCCTTCACTTTGGAACTGAGATGAATGGTTCCCACAGTGAAGCATGGAGGAGGAGGTGTGTTGGTGTGGGGATGCTTTAGTGGTGATGCTATTGGGCATTTATTAAAACTGAAGGCACACTGAACCAGTGTTGCTACCACAGCATCCTGCAGCAACATGCCGCTCCATCATTTATTTTTTACCCCAAACACACCTCCAGGCTGTGTAGGGGCTATTTGACCAAGATGGAGAATGATGGAGTGCTGCACCAGATGGGCTGGCCTCCACAGTCACCTGACCTAAACCCAATCAACAGGGTTTGGAATGAGATATATCGCAGAGCAAAGGCAAAAGGGCCAAGGAGTGCTCAGTATCTCTGGGAACTCCTTCAAGACTTGAAAAACCATTTCAGGTGACTACCTCATGAAGCTCAACAAGAGAATGCTAAGAGTGTGCAAAGAAGTAATCAAAGCAAAGAGCGGCTATTTTGAAGAATCTAAAATATAAAACATGTTTTCAGTTATTTCACACTTTTTTGTTTACAACTTAATTCCATATATGTTCATTCATAGTTTTGATGATCTACATCATAAATAGTCATGAAAATAAAGAAAAACCATTAAATTAGAAGGTTTGCCCAAACCTTTGACCAGTAGTGTATGTGCAATGAGACCAGAGAGCTATGGGTTACTGTCCCTTTTTGTATCACTACATGAGGCAGATTATTATGTTTCTTACATAAATAGCCAGGCACCAAATCACCACATAAACTGCCAAATCTGATTCTGATTCTGCTTGCAGTAAATCCTGTTGTCTCTCCTCCTAATCTCCTCCTGCCACTAGGTGGAGCTGTATTCCCTGGGGTGTGTTACCTATGAATAATTAATGTTATTGTACATCACTTTTCGGCTCTGATTAGTCAGAAGGTATGTTTCTTCGAACACTAACTGATCTAAAGCAAGTTAAGGTAAAAATCGTTCTCACGGTCTGCTGCCTGTGAACTTGAGCTGCTGACGTCTGAAACACATTGACACACAGAAAAAAAACATTAAACAGGTAAATAGGTGAGATACAGCATCAGGTCTGACCAAACACCTTACAGTACTATTGTCATGTAATCATGTCAGAAGCAAAACATCTGTGAGGAGTTCACGTGATGATTGTCGTCTTATATCTTCATCATCACTATCATGATCATTGTGTACCTACCTGAAGGTCCTCCTCCGTAATAATGTGATTCATCTGGAATCAGAACAGAATTTTTGTGTTAGATGTGTTTTGGTCTTGATTTAACTTCAACTTGTTATTTCTAGTCAGAAATCTCCAGTTCCCGTGCTTAACCTTCAGATCAAATATGCTTCAAACAATGAGGTCAGTTTATGTTTTTGAGACAGAAGTTCATATCAGACAGAGGTTCTGCCAGCATGTTGCTCAGCCCTTCTGTTTGTGAGGGAGAGCCAATCAAAAGGAAGTCGTCTCAAAGGGAGAGGGGTTACATAAGCTTATTTTAGACATGTGATAAAGTGATGAAACATGATTTACTGTGACATGTTACTGTTCCAGTAACTTTTAGATACACCTGAGATTGACCTGCTGAAGCAATTTTAAACTATTGCTCACATCAGTTGTTAAATGTCAGAGAAGCACAAGACAATGAGCTCAGGCCTGTGCCTGAGCTCATAGTTCTGTGGAGAACTATGAGCTCAGGTGTACTATGAAGGCAGTTCAGTATACTCAGTATACTTTCTGTTGTCTAGATTCACTCACCCTAACATTGTCGATCAGGATACACAAAGTTGGTGGAGTCTGACCATTTCTGTTCTCACCGAGACTTTAACACTCCGTACACTGATATCATGAGCTTAAAGGTGTTTTCCAGCTGTGTCTGAGTTCAAAATAACAGAGATTCTTACCAGGGTGATCAGGAGAGATGGCGTTTATGCTCTCTGAAACAACAACAACACTTCATTCAGAAAATCTTCAACAGAAATGATGCCGACAATCAGCCCTGCTGGGGGGCACTAATTCTGCCATGTTTGTATCAGGTATGTCTCAGTTTCATGGATGTGCTCCATGTGAGCAGAAAAGTAATTCAAGGTTTCACTTGACAGTTTTTAAGCAGTCACATTCCCACAGTCATCAATAAACCCCACTAATTAACTGCATGTCTTTGGACTGTAGGAGGAAGCTGGAGTATCCAGAGAGACAAACATGGGGAAAACATGCAAACTCCACACAGAAACTCAGGAGTTAAACTCAGGACCCTCTTGCTGTGAGGCAAGAGTGCTAACCACCACCTCCTGGTGTTACAATATTTAAAATAATAAATATTCTTCATATAAAACCAAAGAACTGAGCCATTTTATTCGAGAAATTATTCACACCCGAACCCCACACATACTAACCTGTAGGAGCTTCATCAGATGTAGAATCTTTGTCTGACAGAGAGAGGTAAAATATTATACATGTGAGACAAAAACAGGTGAGATAGTACAGAGATGAAATAGAGACAGGTGAGAAAGCACAGAGGTATTTACCTGTCGATGTGGCATGTATTCCAGCATCTGCAAAGTGAAGAAACACTTTCATGAGGGCAGGCAGGTTCATCAGTGACATTTTACTCAGATTGTCATTCAGAAGAGACAGATGACTTTTAACCCCACCACTGGAGTCGATGTCTCCCTCAACCAGCACGATGAACAGAGAGAACAGAAGAACAACGTTCCTGCAACAAAAATACAACATTCAGTTTGACTTCCTGAGGCAAAAAAGGCATTTAAGCCTCATTTTGGTGCAAAGTCAGAAACCTTTAAATCTGGGATGAATCTGTTTAAGTTTCACATCAGTGTGACCTCTGAAATTTAATGCTTCAAAATAACTGGCCTTAAAACTGCCCTGATTTGTTTTGAAGGTGGCACTGGGGATAAACGAGTCTGATTCTGCTGTTTTCATTGTTTTTACTGGGATCAGATTAACTTCAGGAAAAATATACATGTATTGATTTAACATTTGAAGAACAAAAACACAAATCAGGGATATTTTTTTCTTGCAGGTCAAACTAAGAAATGCATCTGTTTTAAGCTTTCAGCTGATCAGCTGTCAGACCATCATTATCTGTGATGTAACACGAGTGATTTGAATAAATTCTTTAAATGCTTGTTTTAAATTAAGCTAACTGTAATTCAGTTTTCTTTAGAGCAGTAAAAAGTTTATAAGCTCAGCTTTTACAATTAAAATGAAAACAAAAAACAAAAAAAATTTTAAACTCATTTTCAATATAATATTTTTTAATGTAAATTTTATAACACATGCTTTTATTTTATTTTGGATGTACAGGTGCAGAAAAAATGTTTTCTTCTTGCATTCTGAAATTTTAAAAAGCAATAAAAGTTGTTAACCCTGTTATACACTCTATATAATAATTACATGTTAATTTATATTAAAATTGTTTTATGTAATTTGTAGGAATGCAATTTCAAACTCAAAGAAGAACATTAACACAGAGTAATGAAGAGCTGAAACAAGCAGGAAGCTTCAAGAATATATCCTGATATTATTGATTAATGTTTCACTCTGTAGAATAAACAATAAAAACACACTGAGACGAGAGGATGGACGTACCTGTTGAGCATAGTGATGTGATGTCAGACAGGGGATCAGTACAGGTAGGCAGACGGTTGACTGTTTACAGTACTTCAGTGTTTCCCTGCAGGAATCGTCAGGTTCTGAGATTCTGCAGCAGTTTATATATCGACCTAAATGTCAGAGTGTGTGTGCGAGAGTTTCAGGTTACTGCGTTAAAGACAGGAAGAGGAAGACTCCCAACCAGGTGAGTTTTTCTGAATGTATGAGGACCATGAGTCTGACACTGGTGACCTAAAGTCTGGAAATGTTGATTTGACTGAAATTTGACAACCTTTATGAATTCACATTATTTCAAAGAGACAGTGTGTGTGTGTGTGTGTGTGTGTGTGTGTGTGTGTGTGTGTGTGTGTGTGTGTGTGTGTGTGTGTGTGTGTGTGTGTGTGTGTGTGTAGAGATTGAGAGAGAGTGAGAGACAGAGGGACACACACACTGGCCAGATTTCACTCAGACACTGAGATCCTCCAGTAGAACCTGAACAATAGTGAGAGCAGAACAACAATGCTTCACTTGAAACCTGGCCCACTACAGACCAGGACCCCCTCAGTCTTGACCCACTACATATGAGAACCCCCTTAAATGTAACTCATTACAGACCAGGACCTTCTTAAACCAAACCAACTATAGACAAGGAACCCCCTCAGACTTAACCCATTACAGTCCAAGACCTCCTCAATTCAATTCAGTTATCTGAGAAGCTTCTTCAGTTCTAACAGTTGATGTAAAGTCCCATTTCACCTCACTTCACTATTTCACCTCAAGTTGGCCTGTGATCATGATGGTCATGTGAGCCATTAGGGTTACATGGATGCGGCAGTTTAATCATCTGGATAACCCTCTAATGTATCCACCACCCCCTCAAGTGTCCTCACAAGGACAGCTACAGAAACGTGTGTGTGTGTGTGTGTGTGTGTGTGTGTGTGTGTGTGTGTGTGTGTGTGTGTGTGTGTGTGTGTGTGTGTGTGTGTGTGTGTGTGTGTGTGTGTGTGTGTGTGTGGTATTTGGCTATCAAAGGTTCTTCTGTCTGAAAATGTCTTTCTTTGTAAATGGAGACTTGGCTGAAGGGCTGAAGAGGCTTTTTAAAGCAGCACTGCTTCTTTCAGCCTCTGCTGCAGCTTTGAAACACTGTAAGGTCAGATTTACATGTTTATAGAGCCTCCATCCATTAATCAGTCCACCTATCCTTTCTTTTATTCATCTCTCCATCTTCTGTCTTTCTAACAGCATCCCACAGGAGAGAGGACGACCTGAAATAGAAAGGAGCTGTAGGAAGCACATTGTACTCTAAACACAGGCATATATCTGGGAATTAGTTTGAGCCACTTTAACCCAAAGTGTGGGCATCAGAACCACTAGAAACCAGCAGAGACAGAAACTGATTGAAACTGTCACTAAAAGCCCAAATAAACCCTCACAGATGTCAATTCACACTCAGTTATTTATCTATACAAGTTGCACATAGCGACTTATCATGTGTAACCCACATGTGCTTAATCAGAAGTACCTGCCTATTATATTCACGGTATTCATTCGTTTTGTCTTTAAGGATTTGCTAGCTTAACATAGCTATTAGCTTAGCTCCTTATATTCCTTCCACCTGCAGGAATATACAGAAACTGTCACTGCCTATATCTCAAAGTGTACTGATGACGTCACAGCGACCAAGACTATCACTGTCTGGGCCAACCAGAAACCATGGCTCACAGGTGAGGTCTACAGGCTTCTGAGGGTGAGAAATGTGACCTACAGAGTCAGGGATGAGGTGAGCCTAAAAATAGCAAGGGCAAACCTGTCACGTGACATCAGAGAGATGAAAAGGCAGTACTACAGGACCATTTTAATTTCCAGTGATTGCAATTTTCAACTGCCCTTCACTCAGCCCTCACACATCGGGACACAAGAGACTCATATGTTAGAATGCTGTTCATAGACTTCAGTTCAGCGTTCAACACGATCATTCCCCACCAACTCATTCACAAACTGGATCTGGTGGGGATCAGCACCTCACTTTATACACACATCCTAGGGGAGCCCCCATATTCAGTGTTCTTATGCTGGAGGTGTTGCTGCCCACCCGTACTGGCTGCTGGATTTCCTGACAGGAAGACCGCAAATTTGCCAATGAACAACTGTGGTAGGTCACATCAGCAACAACAGTTGTTCATTGCAGTTTTTTTCCAACTCAGGAGCATTGCTAAACTCAAAAATGTCATCTAAAGACCTGGAAACAGTTATCCATGCCTTCATATCATAGTCTTGGCTACTGTAACTCTCTCTATTTAGGCATTTGTAAGTGAGGCCTGTCCCGCTTGCAACTCATTCAAAATGCAGCCGCGAGGATCCTGACGGGGACCAGAAAGAGAGAGAATATTACTCCGATACTCTCTATGGCTCCATGGCTTGGCTCCTGGTTACATTTCAGATCTCCTTAGCCTGCACCTACCCACTATAACTCTGTGTTCCTCCAGCACACAGTTCCACACTCCCAGTTAAAATCTAGAGGTGACAGGGCTTTCTCCAATGCCGCTCCGAGACTCTGGAACAGTCTTCCCTCTTTTATAAAGTCCTCTTCCTATTTGGAAATCTGCAAAACAAATTTGAAGACCTACGTATTTTCAAAGGCTTTTGTATCTCTGTACCACTTTTATTCAGTTTTAGCTATTCCAGTGTTATATATATGCATGTGTATACGTATACATATACTTTAAGTTCACGTATGTGTGCTTGTGTGTGAATGTGTACACTTTTGTATATGTATGTGCGTGTACATATATATTTCTACAAACAAGTTTATATAAGAGTCTGCTTCTGCGTGTGTGTGTATATGGATGTCTCACATACATTTTTACAATGTTTTTTTTTATCTTATCTATTTTAATTCTTTTTTCATCTGATTATATTATCCCTCTGTTCAGCGCTTTGGGCGACACTTAATGTCTTTTAAATGTGGTGGCTGAGTGGTGCAGGGACAACAACCTTTCCCTGGATGTGGAGAAGACTAAGGAGATCATCATAGACTTCAGGAGAGTTTACACTCTGCACACCCCACTAACCATTAATGGTGCTGCTTTGGAGAGGGTAAGCAGCACCAACTTCCTGGGTGTGCACATCTCAGAAGATCTCTCCTGGTCAAAGAACACGGCATCACTGGTCAGTAAAGCACAACAACAACTCTAGTCCCTTCACAGAATAAAGAGCCTCCGGGCTAGAACCAGCAGACAGAGAGACAACTTCAACCATCAGGCTGTCAGGATGCTGAAAATTCTCTCCTGCTCTATCCCTTTTGAATGGCCACTCCCGAGAACCCTCAATGTCTAGATGTATTTAAAATTAAGAGGTGGACACCAGCACCAGAGGTGAGGCTGGATAAGCGGACCATCCTCTGAATGCTAGGCCCTTTATGTATGTGATCATTTTTTGCTTTTTTGCTGTTTTCTTTCCACGCAGAGTGTACAGTGGACGCTAATGTTTTGTCACTTTTTTGGAATCAAACTAAAAGTAATGTCAGTACTTCCAAGCTTTTCATGCTTTTGCAAAGATTTTAAGTTTAATTCTATTTACTACCATAATGCTGTTAAATTGGGGTGCAACATCCTCATAACTTGACAGACTGGCAGCTGCAGTCACGGAGAAACTTGTGTATCTCTGTTCGGGAATGGCAGATTGAGCGGGGATGCTGAGAGGTTCAGGGTTTACGTTACAAAACCACTGAGAGCCTATTCTTCAAAAAGTGTGCACTTTTTCAGTAAGTTAAATGTGTTTGTAAGCTAATCCATAACTAAGGTCCTTAGCTAGGTCATGAGACCTAGCTAGCTATCCAAAATCTTCACTCATTGTAATAACTCCAAAACAAACTGATGAAAACAGTACAAATGTACTGAGTACCACAAAAGTACCACATGATATGCTGTCAGTGAAAGCTGCAGCTGTTTCATTGATAAAGTTAAAGACAAAAAGTCAAAGGGATTAATCATCAATGTAACTATGTTACTATATATCAGCATTAACAGTACCTCAGTTTAGTGTTTCAGAAAGCTCCTGATCTCAGACCTGCAGAGCTTCTGTTTTAAACACTGAATGTAGTCGCATGAAGAGCACATGAGATTTTCTCTGACACAATTAAATAAAACCTGATGAAGGTCAAAGGTTGTCACTTGTATGGTGCGCTCAAAACTTGTGATCTGGAATTATATCACTGTTTTTTACCAAAGCCTGCCCTGGTCCCATGTCTCTGTGTTTCCCCCTTAGTCTGTGTCTGTAAGTCCATTCTGTGCATTTCAATGTTTTACTTTGAAAGTCTGTGTCTCAGGTTAATGTATTCTGTTTTGTTTCCCTCAGTCTCGTCAGGTTTGATTTCCTTGTTACGGCCTTTTGCATTTAAGCCCTGTGTTCTGTGCTTAGTTTCGGGTCGTCGGTGTCTCATCCCTGGAACTGGAAGCTGTTTTTCTTCGTGTCTCAGTTTATCATTCCTCAGTTTAGTGTAATATTTTGTATCGCCGTTAAGTCTGCAATAAAGCAGTTTTTTTGAGTTTAGTTCTGCTTCTGTGAGTCTGCACTTGGGTCTTTTCCTGTCTGCACATAGCAATTATGTGGCATGTAGTGGGTATTGGATTAGGTCTTATTTGGTAAATAAAACTTTCTGTCAGCCTTCTCAGTTCCGAATCATCTTCTGCTTCTCTGTCATGCGCCGTCCCACATGGCTCAATTTTAGGGCCACTGCTGCTTTTACTGTATTTATTGCCTCTGGTTCCATCCATGGGATCTCTTTTCATTGTTATGCTGATGACTGCTAAATTTATTTTTCCACCAAAGCAAAAGTTTAGCATCTCCATAAAACCTCTCTTGACATCTAGATGACATTAAAGCTTGGTTGGGTTTAACTTTTTAATTTAATTTTAATGAGGAGAGCACAAGGACAGACATAAAGAGGACAGATCAGGAGGGTCTGGTTGCTTGGCCAAAAGTAATACGTTTCAAACAAAAGGGGGAGACATAGAAGGGGGAGACACCACAGGAGGATTGGAGGACTGATGACACATGTGGTTTAAAGACTGTGATTTCCTTGAAGTTACCTCTGGCATCCACCACCAGGTTTGGATATTCTAGTGGGGGACATAATTATTTTGTCTCCTGCTGAAATTTTGTTCACTCACAAAGTAATACATAGTCTCTAATTTTTTGGTAATTACATTTTAATGGAGAGAGGCAGGATATCAGCCACAAATTCTTAAAAAAAAAACAAATTACATGCTTCTCTGGTGTCCTGGATTGTGGATTACCTGACAGGAAGACCACAACATGTGTGTCTTCCACATTGTGGATCTGACAAGGTAATCAGTAACACAGGGGCACCACAAGGGACCGTCCTCTCCCCCTTCCTCTTCACTCTCTACACCACAGACTTAAGCCACTGCACAGAGAAATTCCATCTTCAGAGGTTTTCCGATGACTCTGTGGTGGTTGGATGCATCAGCAATGGTGATGAGTAAGAGTACCGGGCTGTGGTCGACTCCTTTGTCACGTGGTGCGAGCAGAATCATCTGTAGCTCAACGTGGCAAAGACCAAGGAACTGATTGTGGACTTTAGGAAGACCAGGAAAACCTTGACCCCTGTTTCAATTCACGGGGTCAATGCGGACATTGTGAAGGACTATAAATATTTTGGAGTATACAGATAATAAACTGGACTGGGTTAAAAACACCACTGCGTTTTACAGGAAGGGCCAGAGTCGTCTCTATTTTCTGAGGCAGCTGAGGTCCTTCAACATCTGTCAGACAATGTTCCGGATTTTCTATGAGTCTGTTGTGGCCAGTGCTGTCCTCTATGCTGTTGCATGCTGGGGCAGGAGGTTCATGGTTGCAGATGCCAACAGACTAAATAAACAGATCCGTAATGTTGTGGGGATGGAGCTGGACTGCCTTAGGTTGATGTCGGAGAGGCAGATGTCATTCAAGATAAAGACAATGTAGGATAATACCTGCCATCCACTCCATGACATGCTGGCTAGCCACAGGAGCACGTTCAGTGAGAGACTAAGATTACCAAAAAGCACCACTGAACGACACAGGAAATCATTCCTGCCCGTGGCCATCTCCCTGTACAACTCCTCCATCTAATACACTGTAAACACTGCAATAGTTACGCCCTTTTTGCACACGCTGTTTCTACTCAGTAATATTCCGGTCAATATTATTGATATTTATTATATGTATTTTTTATCTGTCAATCCTTGATATTTATTATTGAGTGATTTGTTTATATTGTGCTATTTCTTAAATTTGTAAATCTGTAACATATTGTATGTTTAAATAGTTTAGTCTGTTTCTGTTACTGTATTGGAGCAACTGCAACCCACATAATTTCATTAGGATTAATAAAGTATTCTGATTCTGTTTCTGATTCCCTCACAGGAGAAAGCTTAGTGGGTGAGCAGGCAGCCACATGCCACATAGTCAGAATTCAGCAGCCTGGGTTTGAGTCTGACCTAAAGTCCTTTGCTGCATATCTTGTACCAAAAACATAATATTCGGAAGCCTCCTGGAGTCACAGGAGCACACAAACTCTGCCACTATGACAAGGTGTTTTGTTTTGCTTTTAAATTTTGTTATTTTTCTTATATCGTAGGGTCTTTACCTTATAATATGAAACACATTGAAGCGAATGCTGTTATGAATTGAGGCTATTTCAGCTTTGGTAAACTCTACTGCTATCTGTATTTTCAATAGTCCTCATTAGATGTTTCCTGTGTATCAGACCTTTCTCCACATTCTCTCTCAGAAAACTGTCCCTCTTCTGTCTCATTGTGAGGTTACATGTCAACTCCTGGAGCTAGATGTTGGGGCTAACTTGTGTGTCACAGGACAAAAGCAGACTGACCTTATAAGGATGTGTGTTCTTTTCATTAAGGTGAAGAATTCAGACTGTTATTAGTCTCCTGGATTACTGCTAACTGATCTTTAAAGTTCAGGTGGATGACAGAGAGCCAGCACAGCAATAAGTCTCACCTCTCAGATCGCCATCAGCAGGATGAATTACAGGCATACCAGACAGGATCACTACATGAAACTGATCCCAGATCAGCTGATATCAACCCGAAGCACACTGTGTCTGTCTGCGTCAATTCATCCAACCTGAAAGTCATGTTCAAAACACAAGCTGCATCAGTAACACACATTAGCATAGACACAGGTTGATATGAGCTACTCAGTGAAGGTGACCTCTGACCTTTTACATGTGTCATCATCACTGCAGCATTTGTGTGAAAATAAGTTTTGAATAGTGCATCCTCCGAGAGGCCAAGACGCTTTCACCACATCTGAATAAATTCCCTGAGGATGTTCCTGAGGTAGTTTATTCAAGAAAGAAAGCTCTATTGTCATATAATTTGCTGTGTGATTATCCATTAATATTGGATTGTGGGTAATTTTGTGTGGTTTGATCCAAAAAGGCTTGTGTGGACATTTGAACTGACCTCTGTTCTAAAACACATCTGATCTTTCTGATTCAGTCTTTGTGCACACGTTTCTCTGTAAACAAGCAGACAAAAGATTCAAATGTCACAATGACAGTTTTTTAAGGCAGTTTGTGTTTTCACGCTGCAACAAATACAAATGTCCGAAACATCACATCGTTGACGGAGGATGCCATGATAACAACTCTTCATAATAACAGCTAACAGCTCTTCATACAACCTTCACACATTCAATTCAATTCAGTTTTATTTATATGGCGCCAAATCACAGCAACAGTCGCCTCAAGGCGCTTCATATTGTACAGTAGATCCAACAATAATAGATACAGAGAAAAAACCAACAATCATATTACCCCCTGTGAGCAAGCACTTTGGTGACAGTGGAAAGGAAAAACTCCCTTTGAACAGGAAGAAACCTCCAGCAGAACCAGACTCAGGGAGGGGCGGGGCCATCTGCTGCGACTGGTTGGTGTGAGAGAAGGAAGACGGGATAAAAGACATGCTGTGGAAGAGAGAGAGAGATTAAGAGGTATGAGTCAGTGCAGAGAGGTCTATTAACACATAGTGAGTGAGAAAGGTGACTGGAAAGGAAAAACTCAATGCATCATGGGAATCCCCAGCAGCCTACGTCTATTGCAGCATAACTAAGAGAGGATTCAGGGTCACCTGGTCCAGCCCTAACTATATGCTTTAGCAAAAAGGAAAGTTTTAGCCTAATCTTGAAAGTAGAGATAGTGTCTGTCTCCCAAATCCAAACTGGAAGCTGGTTCCACAGAAGAGGGGCCTGAAAACTGAAGGCTCTCCCTCCCATTCTACTTTTAAATACTCTAGGAACAACAAGTAGGCCTGCAGAGCGAGAGCGAAGTGCTCTAATAGGGTGATATGGTACTACAAGGTCATTAAGATAAGATGGGACCTGATTATTTAAGACCTTGTATGTGAGGAGCAGGATTTTGAATTCAATTCTGGATTTAACAGGAAGCCAATGAAGGGAAGCCAAAACAGGAGAAATATGCTCTCTCTTTCTAGTCCCTGTCAGTACTCTTGCTGCAGCATTTTGGATTAGCTGAAGGCTTTTCAGGGAGTTTTTTGGACATCCTGATAATAATGAATTACAGTCGTCCAGCCTGGAAGTAATAAATGCATGAACTAGTTTTTCAGCGTCACTCTGAGACAGGATATTTCTAATTTTAGAGATGTTGCGCAAATGTAAGAACGCAGTCTTACATATTTGTTTAATATGTGCATTGAAGGACATGTCCTGGTCAAAAGTGACTCCAATGTTCCTCACAGTGTTACTGGAGGCAAAGGTAATGCCATCCAGAGTAAGAATCTGGTTAGATACCACATTTCTAAGATTTTCAGGGCCGAGTACAATAACCTCAGTTTTATCTGAATTAAGAAGCAGAAAGTTAGCGGCCATCCAGGTCTTTATGTCTTTAAGACATTCCTGCAGTTTAACTAATTGGTGTGTGTTATCTGGCTTCATGGACAGATAGAGCTGGGTGTCATCTGCATAGCAGTGAAAATGTATGCTATGTCTTCTAATGATGCTGCCTAAGGGAAGCATGTATAATGTAAACAGAATTGGTCCTAGCACCGAACCCTGTAGAACTCCATAATTAACCTCAGTGTGTGAAGAGGACTCTCCATTTACATGCACAAACTGGAGTCTGTTAGATAGATATGATACAAACCACGGCAGCGCAGTACCTGTAATACCTACAGCATGTTCTAATCGCTCTAATAGAATATCATAGTCAACAGTATCGAACGCTGCACTGAGGTCTAGCAGGACAAGCACAGAGATGAGTCCACTGTCAGAGGCCATAAGAAGATCATTTGTAACCTTCACTAAAGCTGTTTCTGTGCTGTGATGAGCTCTGAAACCTGACTGAAACTCTTCAAATAAACCATTCCTCTGCATATGATCTGTTAGCTGTTTGACAACTACTCTTTCAAGGATTTTTGATATGAAAGGAAGGTTGGAGATTGGCCTATAATTACAGTGGGGCAAAAAAGTATTTAGTCAGCCACCGATTGTGCAAGTTCCCCCACTTAAAATGATGACAGAGGTCAGTAATTTGCACCAGAGGTACACTTCAACTGTTAGAGACAGAATGTGAAAAAAAAATCCATGAATTCACATGGTAGGATTTGTAAAGAATTTATTCGTAAATCAGGGTGGAAAATAAGTATTTGGTCACCTCAAACAAGGAAAATCTCTGGCTCTCACAGACCTGTAACGTCTTCTGTAAGAAGCTTTTCTGTCCCCCACTCGTTACCTGTATGAATGGCACCTGTTTGAACTCATCATCTGTATAAAAGACACCTGTCCACAGCCTCAAACAGTCAGACTCCAAACTCCGCCATGGCCAAGACCAAAGAGCTTTCGAAGGACACCAGGAAAAGTATTGTAGACCTGCACCAGACTGGGAAGAGTGAATCTACAATAGGCAAGCAGCTTGGTGTGAAAAAATCAACTGTGGGAGCAATCATCAGAAAATGGAAGACATACAAGACCACTGATAATCTCCCTCGATCTGGGGCTCCACGCAAGATCTCATCCCGTGGGGTCAAAATGATCATGAGAACGGTGAGCAAAGATCCCAGAACCACACGGGGGGACCTGGTGAATGACCTGCAGAGAGCTGGGACCAAAGTAACAAAGGTCACCATCAGTAACACACTACAACGGCAGGGAATCAAATCCCGCAGTGCCAGACGTGTTCCGCTGCTGAAGCCAGTGCATGTCCAGGCCCGTCTGAAGTTTGCCAGAGAGCACATGGATGATACAGCAGAGGATTGGGAGAATGTCATGTGGTCAGATGAAACCAAAGTAGAACTTTTTGGTATAAACTCAACTCGTCGTGTTTGGAGGAAGAAGAATACTGAGTTGCATCCCAAGAACACCATACCTACTGTGAAGCATGGGGGTGGAAACATCATGCTATGGGGCTGTTTTTCTGCCAAGGGGACAGGACGACTGATCCGTGTTAAGGACAGAATGAATGGGGCCATGTATCGTGAGATTTTGAGCCAAAACCTCCTTCCATCAGTGAGAACTTTGAAGATGAAACGAGGCTGGGTCTTCCAACATGACAATGATCCAAAACACACCGCCCGGGCAACAAAGGAGTGGCTCCGTAAGAAGCATTTGAAAGTCCTGGAGTGGCCTAGCCAGTCTCCAGACCTCAACCCCATAGAAAATCTGTGGCGGGAGTTGAAAGTCCGTGTTGCTCGGCGACAGCCCCAAAACATCACTGCTCTCGAGAAGATCTGCATGGAGGAATGGGCCAAAATACCAGCTACTGTGTGTGCAAACCTGGTAAAGACCTATAGTAAACGTTTGACCTCTGTTATTGCCAACAAAGGTTATGTTACAAAGTATTGAGTTGTATTTTTGTTATTGACCAAATACTTATTTTCCACCCTGATTTACGAATAAATTCTTTACAAATCCTACCATGTGGATTCATGGATTTTTTTTTTCACATTCTGTCTCTCACAGTTGAAGTGTACCTCTGGTGCAAATTACTGACCTCTGTCATCATTTTAAGTGGGGGAACTTGCACAATCGGTGGCTGACTAAATACTTTTTTGCCCCACTGTAGCTAAGACTGCTGGGTCTAGAGATGCTTTTTGAGTAAAGGTTTAACTACAGCCAGCTTGAAGGCCTGTGGTACATAGCCAATTATTAGAGATAGGTTGATCATATTTAAGATTGAAGCATTAATTAATGGCAGGACTTCTTTGAGCAGTTTTGTAGGAATGGGGTCTAAAAGACACGTTGATGGTTTGGAGGAAGTAATTACTGAAGTTAACTCAGAAAGATCGATTGGAGAAAAAGACTCTAAGTGAATATCAGTGGTACTAAGAGTAGCTGTAGATAATATTACATCTGTGGAATGATTATTGGTAATTTTTTTCTCTAATGATTAAAATTTTATTTGTGAAGAAGTTCATGAAGTCATTACTAGTTAACGTTAAAGGGATTGTTGGCTCAAAAGAGCTCTGACTTTTTGTCAGCCTGGCTACAGTGCTGAAGAGAAACCTGGGGTTGTTCTTATTTTCTTCAATCAGTGATGAATAGTAAGATGTTCTGGCTTTGCGGAGGGCTTTCTTATAAAGCAGCAAACTATTTCTCCAGGCTAAATGATGATCCTCTAAATTTGTGACACGCCATTTCCTCTCCAGATTACGAGTCATCTGCTCTAGGCTACGTGTTTGAGAATTATACCACGGAGTCAGGTACTTCTTCTTTTTTTTGACATTAAAGTTTTTATTGATTTTGTAGTTTTTTTGGAAACGTATACTTAAACCTGTGTAATAGGGAAAGAAAGAAAAAACAACAAACAAACAAACAAACAAAAAACACAAGAAAACTGCTGGTGTGCACCCGTCCCCCGTCCCCTTAAAAATCTAAGAGAAAGGAAAGAGAAACTAACAGCGGGTTCCAAGAGAAGAAACACAGAAACGGGCAAATTAAAATGATGGTAAAGTAACATTATTAACAACGTATTTGGACCGGTGGTCACAGTTAATAATCATTGAGATTATGATATTAGGGTCATGATTTTCTGTTTGCTTCAGATAGCTCCAAAAGTAGTCCCAATGTTTATCTTTGTCTTCTGTATCATTTTTAAGTTTATTCAGCATGGACTCATAGGAAGCAGTCTCTGCCATTGCTCTGATCCAGTCTTTTAGCTCAGGACGTACTGTAGTCTTCCAGTGCCGAAGGATAATCCTTGATGCGGTTACTAGTCCAACCATAACAACCGTGAAAATATTATTATAAATTCTTGGAATATGAGAACGGTCTCCTAACAAACACAATTCAGGAGTTAAGGGCATTTCTAATCCTGACCAACCTTTTAAAAGTGTGATGACTTCCTTCCAAAAAGGAGCTATAAGGGAACATTCCCAAAAACAATGTAGGAAAGTCCCTGGCCTCAACTTTTGCATTTCCAACAGAGATTGTCAGGCATAAGCTTCATACGGTGTAATCTTGTTGGAGTATGATAATATCTATGCAAAATTTTATATTGTATGCATTTGCTCCTCGCCTCCTTAGCATAAATCCCATTTTCCGCCAAAATCTCCATCCATTTTTTTGTTTGGAATTGGTGCATTTAAATCTTTCTGCCACAAAGTTTTAATATTCGAACATTCCCCATCTATTATCATTTACCAACCTATAAAAACATGATGCTGTGTGGCGCTCCTGAGGCATATTTATAAAATTTAGAACAAGATTTTCATGTCCCCTTCTGAACTTCGACGTCACACAGTGTCTAATTTGCAAATATCTCCAAAAATTTTCCTTCCTACCTCTAGTCATACCTCTTACGCAATGTGCACTACCACTGATCACTTGCTCGTTATATTGCACCTGCTCCCTTATATGGCATATATAATTTGTATATAACTTGTACATACCTGTGTTATTACATAACATTCCCTGTGTAGGCACCTCTTAAACTGTATTTTTTTTTCTCCTTCTAAAGGAACTTTAATGTTTTCATTCTATTCTATTCATCGGTCTTTCATGAGCAGCATTCAGAGCCAACAGATCATTATCAGATATTTAAATTAATACTTTCATTTTCTAAGTAAATTCAAATTAAATTAATCACATAACAAGATGCTTTAACTCTTTAACTCAATGGAGCTCCGAAGGATCAGACAATTGATTCTGAACAGCTGTGAAGGGTTCACTGCACCACCTACTGGAGGTTTGCAGTCACTACACCAGAGTTTGAAAAATACACAAAAAATTGTCACATCAGCTTTAGTGTTTAAATTTTAAGTTTTACAGAGTAAATATGTCCATATGGAACAACTCCAGCAGTAAAATGAGGCCAGCACAAAATGATAAGGCTGCAGACTGCTCTAAACCCTAATTTTATCATTTTTTTCTACTCTTGGACCTGTATGATGTCGTACAGAGGACACAGAAGATCCACCTGTTTTTTAAACCTCTATGTAAGGAGCAACCAACTGTCTTAAAAGCAGAGGTGCTAAAATTGCTTTTAACTGAGTGGACACAGCTATGCCCAATGTGAGATAAACTAGGACTATTTTGATCTGTGAATAATCAAAAGCTGCTCAAGAGAATATGTCGGTGAAAATGAGGAGAATCAGGCCCTTTCAGCATATGAGATGAGATGAGATGAGATGAGATGGCCTTTATTTGTCAGTTGCAGGTCTTTTGCCCACAACCGAGACCTTGCCGACCGTACATACAATACACAAACATCACATTGGGGAGACAGGTCAGGCTAGGTAGCGAGGAAAAAAACATCGAAATGTGTAACACAAAAGGATAATACAGGAATGCACAGATATCAACACACCATAACACAATAAACACAGACAAGCAACATGGGAAAGAGTTCCAGTGTGTACATCTGATCTGGGACCGCTGCAATCTTTCGACTGCGCCTCCAACTGACCCGATGTCCATGATTAAGCACTTTCTATGCTTCACTGTACATTTCAAATTTTTAAAAAGTATATATAGTTTCATTTTCTTTTGCGTAAACACCTCGTGACATCATTGTACAGCTGGTTAAGCTTTGATTAAGAATCCATGTAAGTATAAGACTTTAACTGAACAAACACACACATCCACACATGTGCAATAACACTAAGTGCAATAATCTTTTCTGGCATCGTTGTATTTTTACTCAGTTGTATATAGCATTCGTATTCTATTTTTATCTTATTGTATATTTTTATTCTATTTTATTCTACTGTATATAGTATATTATTTTATTCTATTCTGTACAGCTGTGTACTGTATTTATTCTTATTGTATTCTAATTTTTGCGTCATAACTTTTGCACTGTCCACTTCCTGCTGTGACAAAACAAATTTCCCACGTGTGGGACTAATAAAGGTTATCTTATCTTATCTTATCTTATCTTATCATAAATAACTGCTGGATAACCGTATACAGGATACACATATATGCAGAGAAGTGTTCAAACGTTAACACAGCCTCGGTCCCATGATCACAGGTGCATAAAATCCAACACCTCCAGTCTGCCTTTACAGACATTTGTGAAAGAATAGCTTGTTCCAAAGAGCTAACTGAATTTAAGTGTAGCACTATAACAAGATGCTGCTGTTGCAACAAGTCGGTTCAGTTTCGTCCGTCCTAAATGTTCTGGGAACACCTGTAAGTGCTGTTATTGCAAAGTGGAACCATTTAGGACACAGCAGCTAAGCCATGATGTCTCAGACCACGTAAGTGGGTCACTGCATGCTGAGGCTCAAGTGTGTAAAGTCACAAACATTCCAAATCTCTTTTCTTAACAACAGCACAAAAACTTTGCACCCCCGAAGTATATTTTAAACCTATTATTACTGAAGTTATTTCATTGCATTTGGATTATTATAATTCATTTTATGTGGGAGTCAGTCCGTCATTACTCTCACATCTGCAACTGATTCAGAATGCTGCTGCACAACTCTTAGAAGGAACTTGCAAAAGAGAGCAGAGGTCAGCTGACCAGCTGCTTCTGGAAGTATTGAGATCCAAGAAGAAGCTCAGAGAGAGCAGGGAGTTCTCTGTTGTTGCTCCTAAATTATGGAATAACTTGCCCTTGTACATTAGAGAAACCCCTTCACTGCCAAATTTTATAACATGTCTTACAACCCACTTTTATTCTTCGGCTTTCTACCCCAGCAAGACTCCGTTTTTCTCTTAGTTATCTTACCTTTTTAACTGGCTATTTGTATGTTATGCATTTTTATTATTCAGCTTCAGTGTGCAGTACTGTGTCGCTGTGGCTGTTATAAAGTGCTTTATGAATAAGTGTAGCTGTAAATGGCCCAGTACTTTCGTTCATATGTTATAGGTTCAGGTCCAGGTTTTTAGGTGAGAATAAACTGATCCTTAACAGTTTGTTTCATCCACAATACTCAAATCTGTGCCTGTCATAAACTTAACAGAGGTTCAATGAATACCAGAGGAATCACAAAGGGGAGGGAAAC
This sequence comes from Maylandia zebra, assembly GCF_041146795.1. Classification (NCBI taxonomy): domain Eukaryota; kingdom Metazoa; phylum Chordata; class Actinopteri; order Cichliformes; family Cichlidae; genus Maylandia; species Maylandia zebra. The sequence continues at coordinate 26,591,011 of NC_135187.1, forward strand.
GGGGTTTAATCTGCCAGTTACATTTTGCACTTTGGAAATGCAACAGAACAAATTTCAGAGTTACATTAGACAATGAAAAAAAAATTAAATTTTAAGCCAAACTAAAAGATTAACAAATCAAAAATAACCAATTTACCCATCAACATAAGTAGAGCTACAGTATAATAATCTGTTTGCATTAAATGGCTGTAAATTCTGTTTATTGTAACTATCCTGTAATCCAGAAAAATACACGCTTTTTTCCATAATTCAGAAGAACAATACACAAAAAAGTTTGACAGAAGTTTTGTTTAATTTACAAACAAAACAATCATTTCTTATCAAAAATGACTTAAAGCAACAGAAACACAAATATGAGCTGAAGAACAGTGAGACAAACAGCAGCAGATGAGCGCAGCATCAGGACATCTTCTGGAACACAAACACCAGGTAGATACCTGCAGAGCAAAGACAGATGAGGGTTTTAGTGATCAACAGTTTGTAGATCAATGGGCCCACATATGAATACATATTTTAAAAGTAGATCAAAGACAACAATACTGAAATGTTTTTACAAGCATCAGTTTAAATGTGTCATGTAAACAGCTGATGGAGATGATCAGACTTACTGGTAGCTTCCCACTCAGATCTGCTCAGCGTTCCCTGCACACATGGAAATACAGACAAATGTTGTAAAACTGGGCCGAACACCTGAAACTGTTTTAGGTTTGTTTTTTTTTAAACTGAGCTGTGGGGGTAGACGTGGTCGCTCATCTACTAATGGAGAGGTTGGTTCTTCAATCGCATGCTATATATACACTTGGGCGAGATACTGAAACCGAAGCTGCTCCTGATGCATCCATGTGTTAATGTTAAAAAGTGCTTGAATGCATGTGTGTGAATGTGTGAATGAGACATGTGGCATAAAGCACTTGAGTGCTCAAGTAGAGTAGAAAAGCGCTATAAAAACCGGTCCATTTAACATTTACCATCTGAGCACACTTACCAGGGGAGTTCTGACGTCGGCTCGGTCACAGTGCTCTTTAGCATGACAGTATTCCTCTGCACTGTCTGAGGCTTGAAGACCATCCTCACTGGGAAATGGCTGAAAGCAAAACAAACTCTTAAAAAGATAGTAAGTAGTGACAGGTTAAAAGCAAAACCTGGACCTCTGAGCTACAGTGACAGATTCTGCTGGTTCTGATGTGTTTTCTTTATCCTCTGATCAAACACTACTATGAGATGAATTGTTCTATTTATCCACAAGACACAGGACCACACTAATGTTTGTGTGGATTTATTGGAGCAAAATATCGCCACACATCTAGCAAAACAGTAAAGCAGTGAACTTTTTTTTTAACACAGCAAACAAAAAAGAAAAAAAAAACAGTTCATCCACTGTGTGCAGAGGAGTGAAGCTATTCTTAAGGCTTGAGAAGATGAAATGCCTCACTGAAAGGATAAGTGGGTCCTTTCCTTTAATTTGTCACCATTTGGATCTGTGTCCAAAAATAACATGCTTAAATGTTGTGTTAAGTCCATATCTAGTTTGTCTTCTGGTCACATCATTATTGTAAAAATAAGAAAAATGAACTGAGAAATCATAGTCAGTATGTCAGTTTTAATTAATATTCTACCTCCAGAGCCATCATCTTCATCATGAGGCTGCGATGATTCTCCTTCTTCACCTTCTCCTCAAAGAAATCCGCAAATCTTTGTTTCAGCACCAGCTGCATATTGTACTGCTTCGCCATGCTGGGACATAAGAAGTGGAAACAGAGTATCATGAAATATTTTTATAGGAAATTCAGAGTACACAAGCAGATGTTACTGTGAGTACTCTTACTGTTCAAAGAGAGGAAAGTAGACGAGGAACTCTGGAACGTTGACGACTTCCTCGAGGTTAAAGTGATACTGACATCCGAACAGAGGGTAGGAACCTTTGGACTGAAAGGTCACTTTGAAAACCTCATTACCAAATGACAGCGAATCAGATGCCTCCAAACGTTTACTGTTGGGGGGGGGGGGGGGGGGGGGGGGGGGGGGGCAAGGAAAAGAGTGAAGATGAAGCAGATACTGACTCAGTGATTCAGCCTTTACATCTGAACATTTCAAAATGTCTCTAATAGGGTCGGCTTAGCGCAGCTTGACTCAGTTTTAAGGTTTTTCATTAGGTGGTCGTACCTGGCACCGGGTACTTTTTTAGTACCTATTTGGCTGAGGTTCAGGGCGATCTGAGGCGATCCAGCCTCAGATCCTTGCTGTAATGACCCCACGCACATTACATGGTACTCGTTTATAATGAAAAGTGACAAAGTCCGGTTGAGCCAAGCTACACAGAGACGGTACTAATGGAAAAAGGCTATAAAAACTCCAAGTATTAAGCTTATCTTAATACTTGGAGTTTTCATAGCTCCAACACCAGGTGGACAACCTGCTTCACCTAATAGGATCATGTGGCTTAGGTGAAGAAGGTTGTCCACCTGACATGTGGACAGATGTGACTATAAACAATTTACCATAAAAAAGCGCCTTTCATTACACTTAATTGTTTATCTTACACAAGTTCAAAGGCATCTGGCGTTGTACCGATGAAGTACCCTCCAGGTTTAAGACGCTCACAGGCATTTCTCAGCATCATATTAGCCTTCTGCTCACTCTCAAATGAGTAATGATACACAAACTGACAGCTGCAGATGTCGAACATAAGCTCAGCATCATCCAGTTTCTCTGACAACAACTCCTGTAGGTAGAGATAAAAGGTCAGTAACAAATCAAACAATCCAGACTGAGAAAAACCTCACTTTTATTTTCTTCTTAATTCTGATTTTATATATTCACTTTTATCACAGAATACTCGACTTATTTTTTGTGTGCTGCAGGTCTACCTTTGAACAGTCTGCTGTGATGAATTCAGCAGTGAAGATTTTCTCGTTACGGTGACTCTTTTTTTTCATCTCGTCATAACGAATCTGACATTGTTCCACAGAAACCCCTGCAATATCTGAAAATAAACATCTATGTTTAATCATCAAAAATCTCCAGCAACATGCAACAATTAATCTCAACTGTAATGCCTTTTGAGCTGAGGGGCAGTTATAGAGGCAAGAGATGATATGGGCCACCCTCCAGTCGATCCACCGCCCCCAGGAGGTACGGTTGCAGCTGGGTGCAGGGGTGGGTATTTTTGTATCCCCTCAGTTTGTTTCCAGTATGTTTTCGGTGGTGGATGAGAAGGTTCTGACTGTCGTTTGTGCTTATGAACTGAATAACAGTACATAAGCTTAGAGTATACAGCAGGGGTGTCCATCTCCAGGCCTCAGGGGCTGGTGTCCTTCAGGTTTAAGATCTCAACCTGGGTCAACACATCTGAATCAAATGATTAGTTCATTATCAGGCCTAGCTGTGTTTATCAAGGACACATCTAAAACCTGGTACACAGCTTTCTTGGAATCATTGAGTGGTCCATTTCATGTGACATTTCATGTCAATGGCATCTGTAGAAATATATTTACTTAGAAAAAATTCTAAGTAAATATAAAACGCATTTTTTTTAATCCAATGTAAATAACACTGAACTGAATTGACGTGATGACCAGTTATAGAGGACCGAGTGCCAGTTACTTAAGTCAAAAGTGAAGCACAAGTATTAGCTCATACATAGGTGAGATTTTGTGGCAGGTGCTCTCATTTGATCTCTGTGATGTTTGACATAATTCATTTCAATTCAATGCCACCACTTTACTGCTATGGAGAGGTTTGTGTGCCCCAGTAGTCCCAGCAGCTATCCTTTTCTTTGTCCCCTGGTAGGTCTCTCCCAAGGCAAATTGGTCCTGGATGAAAGCAATTCATTGGACCCCCATGAGAAAAAAAAGAGCAAGACACCTGAGTAACCTGTGCAAGATTGGGTTACTCCAGGGTTATTTCTCCTCACCCTGAAGCCAGGCTTGGTAGGGAGCTTGACAAAGAGCAGCTGGTGGCCACGCCTTGGGCCCACTACCTGTAGCAGATACCGTCGGGGTCCGGGTATATTGTGTGTCAGGTGGCAGTCAAGGGCGAGGGCCCTGATAGCCCGATACCCAGCTATCAAAGCTGGCTACAGAGATGTGGAACCTGTCCTCTCTGCTTTGGAAGGAGCCTGAGCTAGAGTGTGAGGTTTAGGGACACTGACTAGATATAGTTGGGGTCACGTCATTGCACAGTTTGGGAACTGGAACCAGTGTCCTGGAGAGAATCTGGACTCTGTCCCAGTCAGTGAGGGACGGCACCTGCCTCTTTCTCTTACTGAGAAAGAGGCAGGCAGGCGGTGGGTATTTTTGTATGCCCTCAGTTTGCTCCTGTCCCCCGGGGGTTTTTGTGAGCGAGAGTGTTGTTTCCCTACGCCTTCAGATTGGGGAAAGGGTCCTGACTGTCGTCTGTGCTCATGTGAAGAACGACCCAGTCAAACAGAAGAGGGAGGATGGATGGATGGATGGATGGACAGATGGATGGATGGATGGACAGATGGATGGATGGATGGATGGTTGGCAGGCAGGTTTGATTTTACACAAAGTTAACATTGACTGTTTCAGGTTAAACAGCAGGATGAGGTGCGTCTGTAGAGGAAGATTTCACTGCTGGTCCTTTACAGTCCTTAAAGCTGTATAGGCATGAAAAGAGTCTGTAGAAATGTGATGTCAAGTTTCATAAACCATAAAAATCAATGAATCAATACCTGCACAGACCAGGTGATCGATTCCTCCTCTTCTCCACTTCAGTAGGTCTCCTCCTTTTCCACAACCAAGGTCCAACACAGACACCTGCTGAGATCCCGCCCCTCTTACCTGCTCCAAGATCTCACCTGTCAATAGAAAAAGACACTAAACTGTAAGAGGATGTAAATATTTTATTTTTAAAGTTGCTTCCACACAAGGTGCTGCAGAAAGAAAATAGGTAAAATCAGAAAAAAATATAAATAATTATTAAATGGCGAAAGAATAAAAAGTAAAAAGTTTATAAAAATGGTTAAAATACAGTCCAGTAGACTCGGAATAAAAATTATTCTTCCCCCAGTGTTGGACTGTAGCTGGTGATGGTAGTCCTAGTTCAGTTCAAGAGGATCACTCAGAGATCTGGTTCATGAGCAGAACCAGAATGACCAGCTCCAGCACACCATGGAGGAGAGACTCAGAGGAGGTGAAGGTAATAATTATTTATTATCATCACAAAGGATGACTTTTATTATTTACCTTAAAAAAAACAACAACTAGGCTACACCTTTACTGAGAGGGTGGTTTGTGGCTCAGCTGCAATGGAGGGGTGGAGCAGCAGGTTCAAATAGTGTGTGGGGGGGGTGGGGGGTGTCCAAATAGTGCATGCCCTGCTCTGAGTGTCAACCTTTGTATTATTCTGGAGGATTATACAATGCAATTTCCTGACTAACCACCTTGTTCATGACTCACACACTAAAAGAACTGTACTAATTACTGGGTATTAAGTTTTGTTTGGCCAGCATCTATGACCTTCAGACTGACAGGCTGGTGGAACTGCTAAGTAAGACAGAATCCATGATTCGTAAGTTAATTCACGAGGATAAGGAGAAGGTTATCATGAGAATTTGCTCCAGGCACGTCAGCAGTGCCTAAATCTAAGATTTATCACCTCAACCTGCTCAAAGATAGGCTGAAATTGCTTCTCTGGTGAGCCTGGTGAAGGAAAGAGATGAGTTGGGACCAGCGGTATCAAATTCTATCATTTCCACCTCCTTCCGTTGTGATGACCATCTTGCACAGGCCCAGAGAGTGGATGGTGCTGCAGTGCAACATCGTTTTGTCTGGTTGTACCAGTCTCACAGAGCACCGTTTTGTAGCACACTCTAGTGTGATGGTGCATTCACTACCAGATACTTGAACACACAAGACAAATTGCTCAGAAGGAATTGGCTGAAATACTGAAAATGGGAGTAATAGAAGAGTCATACCAAAAGCAAAAAAAGACTACTAAAGATACAACAATCACTCAACTTACAATGCTGTCTGCGTCGGTCCTTTGTGTTACAGGATGGCAAATAGAAAAGCGTCCTTTTATAGTCTTTTTCTACTCGAGCACTCAAAGTGTTTCATATAACATGTCTCATCCATTCACACCAATCATAGACATAGAAAAAAGTGCTTGTAAGTGCATTTAATCTAACATTCATACACAGCGTCACACTCCCATGAAAGTCATGGTTCAGCATCTTGCCCAAGGACATCTTGGCACACAAACTGGAGCAGCCAGTTTTGGAATCAACAGCCTTATGATTAGTAGATGACCTCCTAAACTACAGTCACCTCTATGTTCATACAAGGCACAGGTGAAACATAAAGGCAAACCTTTTTAAATAAAATAATCAGTCCCTTTCTCTGTTCGATAAAACTGTAGAAAATGGACGAGTTCTCTGGTCCATGTGAAAATAAAAACAATAAACTGGCTTCCTGTAAAAAGTTTACACCAGCCCCTTTGCAAGGTTTAACCATTTATTTTAGTTAAATCTATTAAATCTGTTTTTTAAAAGTTTCTGATCATTTATAAAACACTTTTTTTAAAGGATGAAGGTCATTAATCAGCATGACGACAACAGGCTGCCAAATAAAACATAAAAGGCCAATAATCTGTATTAGTGACTGGTATTATACTCGCTGGATAAATATCACTGCATTGTCATTTTGTTCTGATAATCAGCTTTCTAAATGTTGGATCTGATGTTTGGCCCTAGAGACAACTTATAGCAAAAAATAAACAAAAACAAAACTACGCTCTCATGTTATTATGCATGCGATTGCCGGATGGGTGTTAATTGCTTACAGATCACTATGGATATGTTAAAACTGAGGAAGTGTGGTGTGTTGATCAGAAGCCAGTTACCAATTAGAACACTCTTCAGCCAGTTGTTGAAGTTCCTCATGAAGAAGATTCGGCTTCTGCTACGAGCTGCCCGGCCAACTTCCTGCAGCTGGTTGTAGTGACTTGCCACCTTCACACCGTGATCAAGCACCTGAGAGATCAATTATAGGGATCACTAATAAGGAAGACAGCCTCACAGCAGCTTTAATACCTGCTGATAAATATTTAGATTGTTTTTGTCTGCCTGATCTTTCTGAATTAACTTGAATAATAACTTCCTCCAAATCAACAACGTGTCAATCAAACCTCGTTCCTACAAGACTGCTCAAAGAAGTCCAAAAATTATAAATCTTAAATATGATCAACCCATCTCTTCAAGCTGGCAGTAGTTAAACTGTTACTTAAAGCCGCCACTTGACCTTTTATCTCAAACATTCTTGAAAGAGTAGATGTAAAACAGCTAACTGATCATCTGCAGAGGGATGGTTTAACTAAAAGTTTCAGTCAGGTTTCAGAGATCATCACAGTACAGAAACAGCTTTAGTGAAAGTTACAAACTTTGTGTCTTATGGCCTCTGAGGGTGGACTCATTCTGTGCCTTTCCTGCTAGGCCTCAGTCCTTTATTCAATATTGTCAGTGTTGGGAAGGTTACTTTTAAAATGTATTCCGTTACAGAATACAGAATACATGCCCCAAAATGTATTCTGTAACGTATTCCGTTACGTTACTCAATGACAGTAACGTATTCTGAATAATTTGGATTACTTAATATATTATCATGCTTTTTACAACTACATGAATGTACTATTGCTGTGTGATTTATTACTATTACTGAAGGTCCGCGACTCCGAACTGTAGTAAAGGGACCTCTGACTAATACGGCGGGGTCCCTGTCGGCTCGTAGCCGAAAACTAGCTTTACTTTGTTGTGTGGGTCAACTTTTCTTGCGACAGACAGAGAGAGGCGTTGAAAGACTGCTCCAACGGAACTTATTGTTTTCGGAGGAAAACACGAACACGGTGTACAGTCGAGTCTTAATAGCTTACTTACAACTGGGCTCGTCAGGCACTCTTCTTGGCTGCAGTGGTTATTATTATATTTACATGCTTCCAGCTCCCGTTTTTCCTCGATGACAACTCGTACCTTTCCACTCCCCTTTTTCTCTCTCCCTCCTCGCGCTCACAGACCCATAATGTGTATGGCAGTCCATTCTCTCTGCAACACGGACTACACTGGCCATGATGCTACATTCTTTAGAGCTTTGCTTGTAGCATTCTGCCTGTTAGCTTAGCACAACAACGAAAAGGCGCTCTCTCACCCAGGAAACACACAGTCGCAGAGAGAGAGAGAGCGTCGCCCTGTAACCATGGCAACCGTAACGCTGCCGCCTGGAACAACAGAACGTAGCTGTCAAACAAAACCCAAACAGTCCTGACCCGCGACAAAATGAAACAGGAAAGTACCGCAGTGTAATCCATTTATTTCAACAAAGTAACTGTATTCTGAATACCACCCTTTTAAACGGTAACTGTAACGGAATACAGTTACTCATATTTTGTATTTTAAATACGTAACGGCGGTACATGTATTCCGTTACTCCCCAACACTGAATATTGTTAACAATAATATTTTATTACAGCGATTAGAGCATGCTGTAGGTGTTAAAGGTACTGCGCTGTAGTGGTTTGAATCAATTCAATCTAACAGAGTCCTCTTCACACACTAAGGTTAACTGATACTCTTAACATTATGCATGTTTTCCCTCAGGCAGTCTCACAGAATAGCATAGCAAGTTCAGTCCAATTTTATTTTCATGCGCCAAATCAGAGCAAAAGTTGCTTCAAGGTGCTTTATATTGTAAAGTACAGACCGTAAAACACTGAAGACATTTGAGTTTTTAAATATGTTAGGTTGTTTGCTGAGTTTACAAATGTTTTCCAAATTATCCTAAACTTCTAAACTATATATATTTTTAGCAAATAGTTTTAAAAGTGCTGTCTGATCCTCTCACATCAAACCGAGACTTCATCTCACAACATGAAGAGCCTTCAGACAACTGCTTTAAAGAAATATAAAAAAAAATGAACTTGACAACCTGCTTCTTGCTAGGTGACATCTTCTCTTCTTCATCTTCAACATGCTTCCTCTTCATCCCCGAGTTCTCTTCTTGCTGAGCTCCTCTGGTCTGTGTTGCCTCCTCCATCGTTTCTGTCTGACGAGACTGAAGCTCCATCTAAGAAAAAAAAGAGGAGGAAGAGGAGGAGAGAGAAAAACAATATCAGTTTGAGCTGATGAAGCTTTATGTTGAGTTTATTGAGAATTAGTGATGTCAGCTTGACTGAACAATGCCGAACGTGATCCATTTACCTTTTTTAATAACCCGTTATATCCGAAAGGGAGAGTAATACATTATGATGTCAAAAACTACAATGTATTAATCACTGCTTATGCGCTACAGTCTGATGGTCCTGAGTGGTATCGGAGTTTTCTATAATGAAATTTCTCATAAATAACTACACATAATAAATATTAGAGATATGTTAAAGAAAGTTTTAAGTTTTGTTAAAAAAAAAAACATCAATTGACTAAAATATTGCATTTTCAGATCACCAAATAGAGGTATCTGTCTTAACAATCTGATATCATTTGGAACTTGATTTAACCTTTTTAATGATAAAACTGCTCAGTGACCTTTCAGAAGTTGGAAATTTAAAGCCTACATGTTGGGTCAATCAAACTAATTAAAAACAAAAATTTCAAAGGTGGCACGGTGGTTAGCACTGTTGCCGCACAGCAAGAAGGTCCTGAGTTCAATTCCACCATCAGGCCGGGGTCTTTCTGTGTGGAGTTTGCATGTTCTCCCCGTGTTTGCATGGGTTCCCTCCGGGTACTCCGGCTTCCTCCCACCGTCCAAAGACATGCAGCTTGTGGGGATAGGTTAATTGGAAAATCCAAATTGTCACTAGGTGTGAATGTGCGAATGAATGTGAGTGCGAATGGTTGTCTGTCCCTGTGTGTTAGCCCTGCGACAGACTGGCGACCTGTCCAGGGTGTACCCCGCCTCTCGCCCTATGACAGCTGGGATAGGCTCCAGCGCCCCCCGCGACCCTGAAAAGGATAAGCGGAAGCGAATGGATGGATGGAATTTCAAAGGTTACATAGAACTGTAAGTGCAGGTTAAACTGGGTTGTCACCATGTTGTAATGCAGTTTACAGTGATGGATGCAGGACTGTTTCAGGGCAGACTGTTGTATGGCCACTGGGTCACATATTGATGCTACCCTGGGCCTGACCTAAGTTAAATTGATGGGTGATGTTCTTTGGTGGTGTGTGCTTACTTCCACCTTTGTACTAATTTGGTTTGGAAAACTGTAGGATGCAGTAAGCCTGCCGCCTTCTTGTTTTCGCTGCTCCCCAGGGGACTCTACAGCGGCTCATCTGCCTTAATCTCCCTCTGCATGTCCTCCTTCACTACATCTATGAACCTCCTTTGCGGTTTTCCTTCCTTCCACCCCCCGGCCTCTGTGCAAAAAAAGACGAGTATTTGTGCAGTGTGCCGTCACAGGATTTAATATTGCAGAGTCACAAACAGGACTCGAGTGTTTACAGAAGCAATGAGACTAAAGGGGTCGAGGATGCGTTTCCTTCTGAAACTTTAAGGCGCTATTTGACTCTTTTTACTCCGTGGATAAAACGGGTTAAATCTGGATGTGACCAGGTTAAAATCGGATACGACCCAAAGCTGCTCACTCTCACCTTCCATCAGTGACCAGAAGCTGCTACTGACTGTAAACTGACCGTTAGCCGCGGCTGCTAAGAGCTAACAGATGTCGGTGTGTGTTCAGAGATGAACCGGAAACAGCTAGCACAGTGGCTGAATGTGATATTCCAGTCGATACTAATCTAATGGATAACACCGAGACTAACTTGAATTAACGACCAAAGTTTTAGAGAAAAATAACTCACTGTGCTCCGCGAGAAAGACGCGTGCGCTTTCAGCCGCTTCCGGGTTTGTGCACGTCATATTTGCGTCACACCAGAGAGTCGGTGGGTTTTGTTTTTTGTTTTGTTTTTTTAAATTGAAAGTGTTTGTTAAACATTACATGAATGCATATACCTGATGTGTGAATGAGTATTTGGGTCACATTAAGACAAAAATATTATTGATCATTTTGAGAATAAAGTCGAAATTTCGAGATTAAACTCAAAGCGTGGAGATCGCTGTTGTTGTTTCAGGACAAACTGTCACAGCTTCTCCTATGACCTCTACAAAATGTATGGAGTTATAGTTATGCCTTAATAAATGCGCAAAAATCTTTTATCCGAAAATAATTTCATTTTGCGGTGCGATTAATTTCCTCTCACTTAAATCCAACGAGCGCACAAAGAAACCATCGCGCATGGAAAGTGTCTGCTTTGCATGTGCTGGTACAACGCTCTTGTAAATTGCAATTTTTGGTAATACTCAAGAATGTTGCAATCTGCTTAGTAAAAACAAGTCAAACAAAAATGAATAAAATTTGTAACTTCTTAAAATCTATGCAAAGAGCAGTTTAAAGGGCTGGATTGTTTAAGCGCCACACACACTACACTTATGTATATAGAACTTAGCCATAATAATAATCAGGTCAATTATATAGGCCTTATCAGGCTACTTTTGTAGATCTGTACAGTTTTCTGTAAAGCCAAACAGAAAGTTTTTTTCAAAATCAAAGAAAATGTTCAGCAATTTGCCGCCCGGTGGCGTCAGTGTCCGGCAGCCTCGCCTCTGTCAGTGCGCTCCAGGGTGGCTGTGGCTACAATGTAGCTTGCCATCACCTGTGTGTGAATGGATGGATGACTGGATGTGTAAAGCACTTTGGGGTCCTTAAGGACTAGTAAAGCGCTATACAAATACAGGCCATTGCCATTTCCTTTTTTCATCTCCCTAATGATGCCACTTTTTTCCTTTGAATAGTTCCCTGTACTTCCTTATTCCTCCACCAGTTCTCCTTGCCCTCTTTCTTCTGTCCAAAGGATACTACAAACACCTTCATAGCAGTTTCCCCCAGCACTTTATCTGTACTTACCCAGTCATCTGTTAAGCCACCATCATTTGGACACGGAAGTCTCTGACTGTAGTTAAGCTCCGTTAAATTAATAAGAAAAAAATGTATATAGTTTGTGACACGCTTTACTCTTTAAGCTGCAGCCCTGATATCTCCAAAAGTTGATTCTGTTCATCTGGACGTAGCGGTTTGTGGGAGAAACGTTTCGTCACTCATCCAAGTGACTTCTTCAGTCTCAGCTGACTGCAGGTTTCCCCAATCTTATAAACAGTACATTTGCATAATGACTGAAACCAGCCCACTGAAGGTACAATGGGCTGGGAGGTCACCTTCATCATAATTATGCAAATTCTCATGACCATTGATCAACAACCACTGATCAAAGACGACTGATCAACGGCCACGAGTACCATTCACAGAGAGTTGGGGAATGGCTGCAATCACAGCATTGTAAGATGGCGAAAGATGTACCCTTAGACCCCCTCCTCAATTCAGAGATGGACTTTCCCTTTTCACGTAAATGGCCTCCTTTACTCTGCGCTCAAACCAGCGTTCCTCCCTGTCCAGGATGTGTACATCCTCATCCTTGAAAGAGTGTCCACTGGCCTGTAGGTGTAAATAGACTGCAGAGTCCTGGCCTGACGAGGTAGCTCTTCTGTGTTGTGCCATCCGCTTTGCCAGAGGTTGTTTGGTTTCCCCGATGTATAAATCCTGGCACTTATGTTTATAGGATTGGGGAAACCTGCAGTCAGCTGAGGCTGAAGAAGTCACTTGGATGATTGACGAAACGTTTCTCCCACAAAACGCTACGTCCAGATGAACTGAATCAATTTGAGAGATTTACTTACCTGGATGATTGAGTATGCATCAAGATGATGCAGCCCTGATAGTGTTCAAATCACTGCTCCTAAAAACGACATCCATTCCAGGAAGATCCAGGCTATTTGTGAGCTGTAGGAAAGTCTGAAATTTTTCCAAACCATCTGAAGTCAAGTCAAGTTTATTTATAGAGCACATTTAAAAACAACCAAGGCTGACCAAAGTGCTGTACAGTAAATACAGATAAAAATACAATAGAACACAATTTCGTAAAACACCTCGCTGATCAAATAAAAAATAAATAAACAAATAAATTAAACCTTTCTAAAAGCCAATGAAAAGAGGTGAGTTTTAAGAGCAGTTTTAAAAGTTTCTAGGCTTTTGGAGAATCTGACGTGAGGAGGTAAACTGTTCCACAGTCTGGGTGCAGCCACAGCAAACGCCCTCTCTCCCTTTGTCTTTAATTTATACCTGGGAACATCTAAAAGCATCAGATCAGCTGACCTCAAAGATCTCCTGGGGCGATAAGTGCTAAGGAGTTCTGACAGGTAAGAAGGTGCAGTGCCATTTAAAACCTTAAAAGCCAGCAGTAAGATTTTAAAATCAATCCTAAAAGCAACTGGGAGCCAGTGGAGAGAGCAGAGAACCGGAGTGATGTGGTCTCTTTTTTTTGAACCGGTCAACAGGCGAGCGGCAGCGTTCTGCACCAGTTGAAGGCGATGTAGACAGGAACGATGAAGTCTTTGTGTTGATTTGACGACACTTAGACACAGCTCTGTGTTTCTTTGCACTGTAAACCATTTTTATTGTTCCATAAGCATTATTTGACCATTTGTTCTACACTGGATGGCATTAAATTGGCCTCCAGTAACACTGTGAGGAATTTTGGAGTTGTTTTTGACCAGGCTATGTCCTTCAGTGTGCACATTAAATAAAAAATATTTGCACTGAGAAAGAGAGCCATATGTCTCCCATACCAGCTTCTCTTCGTTGGCTCCATGTTAAATCCAGAATCAAATTTAAAATTGTTCCTTACATACAAAGGTCTAAAATAATCAGGCTCCACCTTATCATAATGGTTAATGTACAGGTTCTTATATGGGACTTGTCTACTGTACCTGAGCACACCAAGTGCTTTACCCAACTTGCCTCATTCACCCAAGCACTTTTTAATGCTGTTTTTAAGTGCTTTCAAATGTTCACTCATTCATCCTCAGATGGATGCTTCAGGGAGCAACAAGATCCTCTCATCAAGATCTCCCATCCCAACAATGGACTCTTCTCACTGTTGAGGTCTGGGAAGCGCTTCCGCTCCTTTAAGGCCAAAACAGAGAGAATGAGGAGGAGCTTCTTCCCCCAGGCTATTCGATTCGGGCCCTGAACCAGGTGTAGGACTGGACTCTCCCCACACACATTACATCACTATAAGACTAGACTCTCACACACATCACCACACGCACTCTGGTTTTTCTTCATGCACACTTCCTATAATTTATAATCTCTTTCTGCTATTTGCACATTTTTTTACTGTAAATTTCTAAGTTAAATCTGTAAATTTTGTATAACCTGTGTATTGTAAATACTGTAAAACCACTGTCATTTAATGGTCGGGCATTGCATTGCACAGCTACAAGCATTTCACCTCATGTCATACTGTGTATGGTTGTGTGTGTGTGACAAATAAAATTTGAATTTGAAGATATTTGGCATGCAGATTGTAATCAAACCACCAACCTTCCACCACCTGAGCTACAGCCACCGCAAATGGACATTTAAAAAGTAGAATGGGAAACAAAGCTTTGAATGAATGAATGAATGAATGAAAGCTTTATTTGTCACAAGCAGGTTGCCCTGCAGTGAAATGGGAACCCCCCCTCCTCTGCACAAAAAAGCACATGAATGTCCACAGCACAACATTGTGGAAGACATGACAAGCCACAGGGATGGGTAGGGGATGAGGAGTAACCCCAGGCAACACAGCAGCCATCCTGCAACGGCGCCGTTTCCAGCGCGGGCCCAGACCCGCCTCGTGTTCCCAGGGGGCAACAAGCATCGAAGGCGTTGGAAAGGGAGGGGGGATGAGTGAGTGCTTATCAGTGTAAGTGTATGTGTGTGCGTGTCCATAGTTCAGCTTCTTCTGTGGAAGAATCCAGCAGATGGCCGCTCCTCCCTGAGCCGGTTTCTGCTGAAAATTTCTTCCTGTTAAAAGAGTTTTTCCTTTCCACCGCCACACCAAGTGCTTGCTCAAGGATCATCTGATTGTTTAGGTTTTCTCTATTTTATCAAAGGGTCTTTACCTTACAATATGAAGCACCTTGAGGGGACTGTTATAATTATGTTTCTGAGTAAAATCAGCTGCTCTGTTCTCAGCACACCTGTGCATGTCTCTACAATGTGCTGCCAACACCAGCCCATTCATATGAATGTGCTGTAGCCAGACTAATAAATCCTGGGTTGATTTATTAAGCTGATAACCAATTTCATGTGACCTCCTGTCCTGACTGATGATGTTAGATTAGAGAAACCATCTGAAAAAAAAACTTACTTCTTATTACAACTAGGTGTCAAACAAATCCAGGTGAGACATCCTGTAATATGAAAGTTTTTTTTTTTTAATTATTAAAAAACACCAGTGACATGTCAGCTGACATCTGATGAAGAAAGAAACTGAATCAGGCAATTCTGATATATTTTATTAACAATCAACTTAACTTTGCTTCTTAGTTTCAAAGTAAAAATTTTAATCGTACATCTTTTAATCTGAAAGTCAAAGACTGGCCCCAAGGTGGCAGACTCTTCATCTGTGAGCAGCTGCTTTAAATGAACCCTTTAGAGTAAGAATATGACATCATCAGAAAGGGACACGAACCTGTCAGGGTTCAGTAACAATGACTGAGGGTTCAGAAAAAGGATATATTTTATTTATAAACATTGTATTTTATATGACCTACTGAAAAAGTAAAAGAAAGCTTCAGAATAACCATGAGCATAAGAGCCCACAGGTTTTTCAAGATGGCTGCCAAGTGGTGAGCCTGGAGGTTTGATTCAGGAAGAAATCGATGAGGACAGAGTAAGATCTTATCCAATCACCAATCAAACACATTGACTGTCTTTAAAAACACAAATGGGTACACGGATTCTGCTGTGTGCTGACTGGCTGGAATGTCACTGTGACGTCATCTGTTTCTAAAACATTAAAACTGTCTCTGGCAACGCAGTGAAATGATTAGTTGATTGGCTCGTAGGAGGCTGAGGATGCTCCCTTGCTTTTACGGATGCAGAGCCAGATTCCACCAACCAGCAGGATGATCATGGGAATTCCCAGACCAACTGCCATGATGGCAACAACCAGAGGAGAGAAGGAGTCAACAGGCGGTGACCCAACACCCACCAGCAGTGTCCTGGAGGAGTAAGGAGGAGATGAGAGCTGATCGGCTGAGAGTAAGAGATAAAACAACAAAGAAATAACAACAAGCCTACCAGCTGAGGAAGCGTGTGACGTTGTAGAATGGTCCCCCCGCCAGGCCAAAGCTCACATTCAGTGCCATGCTCTTTGGATCTGAGAAGAAGCCTCGGATCAGACCGGACGAAGCCGTCACCATCGACCCACTCTGAGCCCGCGGCACCGAGTGACGGCATGGCGTGGCATCTTCCAGAGCCGGCCGTGCCTGACGGTACGCCACTGGCTTCCACAGTGCATAACCCAGAACATCAGGACTGCCATTCACTGATGACACCCATTGAGAAACCTGAGGGGTCAGAGGTCAATACAGGACATTCAGTCAAACTTTACTCAAACTACATTGTAGACAGAATGAGCAGGACCAGAAACATATGGAAGAAAAATCAAAGTCATACTCCCGCCCACACCAACAGGGCCACTGTCTACAGTAAAAAAAAATCTATCGAAATATATTTCTGTGACTCAACATCAAAACCTCATTTGATGTGAGAAAATATTCAAAGATCCAATCTGTGTTTGGCCAACAAGAGAAAACCCATTTTCAGCAGCATTTCAGCAGGATAGAGCACTCTTTTCTTCTGCAGGGAAGCTTAAAACAAGGTGGAGCAAACCTCCAAACCAGCCCCCGAGACTAAAGGAGTCCATCTGCGCACACAACCCTGGATGTGTGCGCAGGGTTGTGTGCACACATCCAGGGTTGTGGCAGGTTATTGGTCGAGTAGGTCGTCACACTGGATGTCCCGCTGAGTTTATGTCTAATCACTGACTGGGTCTGTCGTCAAACAGCACACCATACTCAATTCAGACCACATTAATTCATAATAAAAAATAAATGTAGTTAATGATGGGCCAGATTTCTCATTTTGGGTGGTACATTTATTGAATTTAACATGATATTTAAAGGGTCCTTATCATTCATTGGTTTAGGGATAAGTCTTTTGATGAGGATGATTTCCTCCAAGAAGAAAATAAAATGATGTCAGAACAAGAAGAAGAACATAACGCACAGCACAAAGCTACCTTGAATATCGATGGCGTATACTCATCGTCGATTGATTGGTAAACGTCGACTGTGCTTAAAGGATAAGCTTCCCCTACTGCATGCATCTCCAACAGGAACCTGGACTGAGTGGCTCGGGCCGGTATGCCATCCAACCACACCTCCAACTGGGAAGAGTTAACAGAGTGCAGGAGGTGCGGCCATGCCTCTCCCCGCCCCTCAGAGTCAAAAACCGACAGCTGAAATAAAAATAATGACTGTCAGCGTATCGATCATTTTTGAATACTGTTTTCACTGTGCTCGGCAACAGACCTGAAGGCAGAGCGAGCCATTGGTGAAGGAGGCATCGGTGCCACAGAGAAGCGCCAT
Source organism: Maylandia zebra (assembly GCF_041146795.1). NCBI lineage: Eukaryota > Metazoa > Chordata > Actinopteri > Cichliformes > Cichlidae > Maylandia > Maylandia zebra. The sequence continues at coordinate 26,608,554 of NC_135187.1, forward strand.
GGGTTCGGACAGGTTGATGGGGTTCCAGGTGAAGTTCTGCAGGTTGTATGGAGGGAAGAGGTCAGAGGTCGGCTCAGCCGTGTCGTTCACATCGTCATACTCCAACAGCTGAGAGAAAAAAAAAGTTTAAGGTTAGATGTATCCAGACATACCCTAAAGATTTAAGGTGGACTGAGCTTGTTCTGACCCGGCTGAAGACGACAGCACTGCTGTACATCAAGCTGCTCTCTGGCTCCACTTTCAGGCTGCCGCTGGTGTTGCGAGCCACAAACTCAGGCCAGTTCACCTGGGACACAAAGCACACCCAAGGTCAGAATATTATGAACAGTCATGTGACTGTCACACATATATCAACATTAGGGTGTCAAGAATGTTACAAACAACAGAAATTACTTAAACTATTTATTTATTTTAATTTTTAATTTAATTACTTTTATTTTATTTTAAAAGGTTGGGCTCAAGTGTTTAGCCCCTTCTTTCGGCAACATTTATCCTCCAGCTGTGAGCCCATAGCCCCACAGCCCCGCCAATGACAGGCTTATGGACAGACCCTGGGGTTCCCAAGAAGTCTCTGTGCCCTCTCAGCTGAGTTCTCCTGATATACTTTCACATTAAAAAGTAAAAAGTCTCAGTAAAAAGGAAATCCTAGGGTCTGCTAATGAAACGTACAAATGCCTGATAAGTGAGAGGAATAAAAGGCACACTGATGTTATCGGCTTGTTAACTGTGGCTCAGTGTGTGGGCAGCAGGACCAAAAAGGACACTGAGTCTGAAGCACACTGGATAATGCAGGACAGGCTCATGTTCCCAGGTTCAGAACTGATTACCTGTACAGTTTGTATGCTCTGACTATGAGCCCCACCCACGATGTGGATCTCAGTTCGTCTATAATTTGGAATTTGGGCCTAATTATTATTTGGTAAATACCTATTCATACATGCGTAAGTGCTTTCTACCTATTATTCACACTCCAATGAACACATCAGAACCAACTTGGGGTCTTTCCCAAGGATATTTAGCAATTAGACTGGAGCAGCCAGGGATCGAACAACCAACCTTCCAATCAGTAGATCCTCTAGCTCAGGAGGTAGAGCAGATCTTCCATCATCTTTTAATCATTATTATTAAGTGAACAGTGTTTGTCAGGGACAGATTTATTAAAATCAATGCAGCTCTTAAGATTAAAATAAATAAATAAAATAAATAAATAAAAATCACCCTCTCAGTAGGCTGAGGCTTTTCATCCATTTTTTCATTTTATCAGAAGTATATTTTTTATTCTCACAAAGCTGGCCGTTCGCACTCGGTTTCACTTGATTGTTTACGCCCTTTCTGAAACTTTTCTCTGTCCGATGACATCACACTGAGTTTACCGACTTCCTGTCCATACCTGCACTTCAGAAGAAGTTGAGTTGGTGTGGATGAGCAGCAGCGTTGGCGCCCCCTGGCTACAGAACAGGAAATGCAGCGTGTCATTGTCTCCCACGGCTCTCACATGCAGCAGGTCACCAGCTTGAGGGGTTGAATGTGAGCTGGGGTATAACTGCATTGAAATCTGCAAGACAGAAGAAGCAAACCTACTCAGAGCATTTCATCTTTTCTACAGCCATTGGTCTCATCTTGCTGAATATTTTTTTCCCTTTATTGAATAGTACTGAGTACAAAAAAGGGCATTTTTTTTTAGCAAAAATGTTCATTAAATTATGCAAACAGCAAAAGATATTAAAAAAAAAATCACTATGGGATAAAACCATGGAAGGCCCAATTTATTTTGTTTTTGATTATTTCATTTAAGTGTAAAAAAGAAATTGTATATTGTAATTACTGCTATATAGTTTGAAGTCCGAAGTTTCAACACAAGTTGAAATGGATACTCATCATTCTTTGCTGCCATGTCATCTGAAATCGGTCATGTGATTTGGATTTGCATGTCCGTTGACCCCAGAGGGTTAAGACCACTCACCTTAGTTCCATTTCCAGAGTGTAACAGTCAAACCACCTGTGTTAAAATCTAAAAATGCCCATGGTGTTGATTCAAAATGTGATCTAGCACAATTATGGCCATCGGTTGCTACTGAAAACAAGAAATAAAGCCAGTCCGCGCTATGGACTGAACCATTTTTTAATGGTGGAGGGGGGTTACACTATGCAATATATTCAGTTTTAGAATTTATATTCAATGTTAATAGTAGGTAGATCCACGCATTAATGGCTGAAAGCTCCGCCTCCCATTCTACTTGTAAATAATCTAGGAAGCACAAGTAAGCCACAGTCTGTAGGATGACATGGTACTATAAGGTCATTAAGAAGAGTCCTTATTATTCAAGACCGTGTAGCATGTGAGGAGCAGGATTTTCAATTCAATTCTGGATTTAACAGGGAGCCAGTGAAGGGAAGCCAATATAGAAGAAATATGCTCTCTTTCTAGTCTCGGTCAGCACTCTTACTGCAGCATTTTGGATCAACTGAAGGTTTTTCTGGGAGTTTTTAGGACATCTTGAGAATAACGAATTACAGTAGTCTAGCCCAGAAGTAATAAATGCATGAACAAGTTTTTCAGCATCTCTGAGACATGGTATTTCTGATTTTAGAGATATTGCACAAATCAGAAAGTATTTATACATATTTGTTTAATATGTGCATTAAAGAACATGTCCTGGCCAAAAATGACTCCAAGGTTCCTCACAGCGTTACTGGAGGCCAAGGTAATGGCATCCAGAGTAGTCATCTGGTTAGATACCATGTTTTCAGATTTTCAGGGCCAAGTGCAATAACCTCAGTTTTATCTGAATTTACAAGCAGAAAATCAAATCAAATCAAATCACTTTTATTGTCACATCACATGTGCAGGTACATTGGTACAGCACATGTGAGTGAAATTCTTGTGTGCGAGCTTCACAAGCAACAGAGTTGTGCAAAATACAATAATGTAAACAAGCACAATACAAGAATGGCTACATCTGAAACTAATAAATATATGTACAATATATAATAGTACATGCATTTCTGGATGTGTATACTAAATATTTTTCTACGTGTGTGTGTGTGTGTGTGTGTGTGTGTGTGTGTGTGTGTGTGTGTGTGTGTACATATTTTACAAATTAAATAGAGTAAACAATAAATAAAATATATAAAATAAAATATACAGAGTGAGACGTGCAAAACAGTGGCGTTACTGTACAGTAACGTAAATTAGAGATCATCCAGGTCTCTATGTCTTTTAGATATTCCTGCAGTATAATTAATTGGTTATCTGCCTTCATGGATAGATAAAGTTGGGTGTCATCTGCATAATGTTAAAAATGTATATTAACACCTACAGCATGCGCTAATCACTGTAATAAAATATTATTGTCAACAATATTGAATAAAGGACTGAGGCCTAGCAGGAAAGGCACAGAATGAGTCCACTGTCAGAGGCAATAAGACACAAAGATTGTAACCTTTGCCGCTTCTTTACTGTGATAAGCCCTGAAATCTGACTGAAACTACAACTACTGTTTAAAACATTTTGGAGATAAAAGGAAGGTTGGAAAATGGCCTGTAATTAGCTAACACAGCGGGTCGAAAGATGGCTTTTTAAGTAATGGTGCACCTACTGCCAGCTTGAAGGCCTGTGGTTTGCTGATTATATTTAAAATTGAAACATTAATTAATGATAGAAGCAATCATGTAGGAATGGGGTCTAAAAGACATGTTGGTGGTTTGGAAAAAGTAATTACTGAAGTTAACTCAGAAAAAGGAAAAAAAGAATAAATATCAGTGGCAGTGAAAGTAGCTGTACGTGTTACGTCCGTGAGATGATTATGAGTACATTTAAAATTATTTTAACTGTAGGACAAGCAGTTAAGGAAGTTTCATTAAGAAAAGAAAAACCTGATAGGTGTCTCCCCAAAAGTTGATTCTGTTTATCTGGACGTGGCATTTCAGTGGGAGAAACGTTTCGTCACTCATCCAAGTGACTTCTTCAGTCTCAGCTGTCTGCAGGTTTCGCCAATCTTACAAACAGTACATTTGCATAATGACTGAAACTAGCCCACTGAAAGAACAATGGGCTGGGAGGTCAGTTCCCTGATCATTAATATGTAAATTCTCATGACCATTAATCAGCAACCACTGATCAGTGGACACTTATCAAAGGGACCATGAGTACCACTCACAAAGAGTTGGGGAATGGCTGCAATCACTGCATTGTAAGATGGCAAAAGATGTACCCTTAGCCCCCCTCTTGGATTCAGAGATGGCCTTTCCCTTTTCACATAAACTACACAAAGACACAGCCTTAAGAAACAAGTGCGCCTCAACTGTTTAATACTCCTGACACATACAGGATCACTATGGGATTTCACTTAGGCAATGGTTGTCCTTCTCTACTGGATCCGCTGGAGCTTTCTTTAGGTGCCTTCCTAGCTTGATCCCATTTATCAATGGCTTTTGATCAGTGGGCTTTGAGCAGTTGTTGTTGATCAATGGTCATGAGATTAAAAACCAAGGAACTGACCTCACAGCCCATGACTTGCCACTGGTGCTAGTTTCAGTCATTATGCAAATGTACTGTTTAAGGTTGGGGAAACCTGCAGACAGCTGAGACTGAAGAAGTCACTTGGATGAGTGACGAAACGTTTCTCCCACTGAAAACGTCCAGATGAACAAAATCAAACTTTCTGAGATTTATTTACCTTGATGATTGAGCATGCATCAAGACTGATAGATGTCTCAGTTACTGAAAGGATTCCAACTGTTCTCTGATTGGAGGACCACAGGCGGTTCTACCCGCTGCGCCTCTTTACGACTCTATTCAAAACAATCGGGAAACAGCTAATCGATCACACGATACAACCTTAATCCCGGGTCTATAGCCCTCAGCTGAGCTGAGCAGCTACCAAACAAGCCTCCGTCACTTCCGGCTTCCCCTTCTGGCCCTCACGCTCTCAGCCGGTTCGGAGCCGGTTCCGGCTTCACCTGTGAACTCACCTGTCTGCGTCCGGGCTCCGCGGAGCACGTTACAGTGACGATCCACAGCACGAGAACCACGTACAGTCCGCCACTCCACGCGCTCCCCGCTGCCATCGTCTCTGCTCGGTCTTTGATCACATGATCCGCTGGTTCCCTGAAGTCAGCTGACCTGGCTGCTCGTAGTGTCAGAAAGAGATCAGCCAACCAGAGCTGAGCTCAGACTAACCCAGTCATGGGCTGAACTGCGCAGGCAGCAGGTTTATCTCACAGCTTTAAGTTTGTCGATCCTGAGTCGAAACTCCGGCTTTTTTGTTTCAGCTCTGTGAAACTGACCAAAGGCTTATACTGCAGAGTTAACCCCGGGTTTTCTGCACTACGACCGTGGTTCACTTTTTATATATGAATTATACTTCTGCATCAGATCATTGTAACTTACGCCATTTTGCTGTTTCATAATTTAATGAACATGTTTGCTAACCCCCCCTCTTTTCAAACTTTCTTTATTTGAACATAGAGCACAATCATACATAAGAAAGTCCAATCTGGGTGCAGAGTGCTTTCTTTATTCTTTATTTTGTTTAAGAATCAAACTGTGTACAGACAATGGAAACATTAAAGGGAAGAGGCAGAATTTTGCAACACAAAGCCAGAATCTCAAAGCAACTGAGACTAGACCAGCAGCTGCAGAGGCTGCACCTATGACTCCACTTTTATATCCATCTTTGTCGGCAAACTCACCTCCACCATATCAAGGTACAACTTTTGAGCAACTACATTGAGGCAACAAAGAATCCCAGAAAAAGAAAAAAATGTACAACTGGCTAAAGCAACATGAGATTTCAAAACAAACCAGAAAAGATAGAAGAAGCAAGAAGAAGAACCACCTTAGGTCTGTGGGAATGTAAGTGAATGGGAGATTTCCTGGAACCTTGAAAGGAAAACTTCTAAACGAGGACAAAACTGCTGATTGAGAGAGGACTCTGAAAGAGAGTACTGTTATTCTGAATCTCTATCATCAGAAGAGGATGAAGAGGAGGGAGCTGCCTTACCATGAAAATATTATACAAGATCTCAGACACAGATTGAACAACAAGCTTGGAGCTTTCTTCCCAAAATACAGATGCCATTGGGAACTGCACCCACTGGCCAGCTTGTGTATAATCCTTTTAGCCACTGCAACACGAAAGGACTAATTGCCAAACTCCCACCTTTGACAGGAGGAGCTTCAGCTTGGATTTCAGCTCTGAAAGACAACACAGCTGGAGAAATGCATGCCATGCATTGAAGGAGTTGATGTGACCACGAGATTGATGTTGGATGAAGGCATTTCACTCAGAGTGCGGCGACAACTTCAGTCAATTTAGAAATGGACGTGGCAGCACCTTAGTCACCTATCCAAGAACTATAGATTTGAGAACAGAGAGTAGATTCATCCAACTAGGTTTAGATTTATGCCAGGCAAACCATTTAAACCCCATTCTGCACCTTTTAGATATGTTTGTTGTTAATAAAATCTCATCACAAGCTAATTAAAAATCACCTCGTATCATCGCATAGTCAGTGGTGAATTCTGTCTACAGTTCCCTTATTACAATTGATGTCTGATGCAAAAAAATCTGTTTTTGTTCATTGTTGTACCCATAAATAAATGTTAATTAGAATGGATGTTAAAAATATTCAAAACACAGGGAACCAAATGTCCATCTTTATCTGCCTTGTCACACACAAGCTTTTTTTGTTGGTCCTTAACAAACAGAAAAACAGCCTTCCACTTAATGGAGTCCTTACGTCCTCTTGTTTTAAAAGAAATAAATGAAATATAAGTTTTTAACTGAAAGACAGAACGCATTACAAAACAGTCTTTGAAAAAGTTAATGGAGATGGGAGTAAAAAAGTTTGATGCAGAAGTCTTCTGTGTGTTTGTTTCAACTTCAACTATCAGCCCATATCTGAATTAACTTTATTCATTCCTATTCCTTATTGCCTTCCATGTAATTAAGCTTTCCTTCCTAGCCTCGTCAAATCTCAGCCACGGTGCCTTTTTGTGTTTCTCAGTCCCTGGATGTATGGCAGGCTAGCTTATGTTAAAAGTTCTCTTGTATAATAAATACCGATTCGACAGTGTGCAGTCAACTTTTCATTTTTTCGATTCCTCAACACACATGGCACAGAGCATGTTACACACCATAAACAATCCCACTCTAAACAATAGGTAGGAACAAAATGGCATAAAAAACTTAAACGTTACAAAGTTTATAAACTCAGGCAAGTGATAATGAAATTATTAAATATTAAAATTTAAAGCTCACAATCTTTTTTTTTTTTTTTTTAAATGGACACTTCTTAAAAAGCTGATTCAAATAAAAACATTACCTTCAGCTTTTCAGTAGCAAGCTAAAGATGTTGCACCTAGGTTCAACTGTTTATCGAAACATCAGGTGGGGATGGTGTTAAAGTGTGAAAACCCAAGCCCCTGAGTATGAGGAAAATTCTTTTACAGCTAAGCATGTAAAGACAGAGATAATTGTAAGCTTCTTTGTTGGCAGAATGAAAAATAAACCTAAACCAGGTTTACAATCTCATAAAAAACCTAAAAGTACATCACGCAGGTTTCAAAGGTAACTTTATTAACTGTTGTTACAGTTCACTGAGTCAACTAGTCCCCATCCATACACACAAACACACACACGCACACACACAGAGGAAGAGAGACTGACGTGGATCTAGAGTGATGCGGACAGATGTGGGTCTACTCAGCTCCCTGTCCTCCCATCTGCTCCTCTTTGTTCTTCTTCTTGTGACCAGAGACGATGTCATCAATACGCAGCAACAAGATGGCCGTCTACAAACACAGCAGTATCATCAGTATCAATCACACTACTGATCAGTAATCATTGATATCAATCACACATCAGGATGTACTGCTGTGTGGGAAGTTCTGACCTCGACGGCGGTCTTGTAGGTCTGAGCTTTGACAGCGAATGGCTCCCAGATCCCAAGAGCTGACATGTCGGACAGACAGCCACTCTCACCGTCCACACCCCAACACACACTGTTATCCTGAGTGTGTTTGGCCTGAACACACACACACAAATACAAACAACTGACTTCTCAACAACACACACATTAAATAAAGTTTTATTGCTGTTACCTCATTTGCTTACCCTCAGTGATGTCAGAACGCGGATGGTGGAGGCACCACAGTTCTGGATCAATGTTCGGGGGATAACCTCGAGCGCCTGAGCTACAGCACGGTATGGCCACTGTTCGACACCAGTGAGAGCACGGGAACGCTCCGTCAGGTGCTTCGACACCGCCATCTCCACTGCGCCACCGCCTGGCAACAGGAAGGGGTCGAGCAACACATTACGGCACACCTGCATGGCGTCCTGCAGGTTCCTCTCCACTTCCTGTGGACAGAGACAGTGTTAACCAATCCTTGGATTTACCAATCACCTCACTGACTGATTGATTGATCGACCACCGCTCACCGCCAAGATCTCCTTGCTTGCCCCCCTCAGCAAGATGGTGCAGGCTTTGGGGTCTTTGCACTCAGTGATGAAGGTAAAGTACTCATCTCCGATCTTCTTCACCTCAAACAGCCCAGCTCCAACGCCCATGTCCTCCTCACGCAGCTCGTCCGTCCGACTCACAATCCGGGCGCCGCACGCCCTGAGAGAGAAACAGTTATTTACAGCTCGCTAAAACTTCCTGTCTGAGGAGCAGAACGCTGATTGGCTGCTGCGTACCTCGCAATGCGGTTATTGTCAGTCTTCCTGACGCGACGGATGGCGGTGATGTTAGCTTTCACCAGGTAATGTTGAGCGAGATCTGACAGGAAACGGGAAGTAAATGCTACGCTGTTATTTTGTTTCAGGCATTGACCTCAGAGGACTTTCCCTTCACGTTTGTTCACCATCTTGGTGCTCTGCACCAGCTCCACTCTCTCTGCTGAGCTGCAGCTGACATGTACCTGAGATCCCCTTCTCGGTGAAGAGCAAGTCTGGTTTGAGGCGGATGATGTCCTCACAGATTTGCTGGATGTACTCTTCCTCCATCTGCAGGATCCGGGCAAAGTCTTCCTCCTTACTGATCTCGATATCTGTCTGCAGGGGGCCGAGCCACAGACAAACATTAACACAAGTAACACACACACGCAAACAAGTGTAACTACCTCTGTCTGTCTGTGTGTGTGTGTGTGTGTGTGTGTGTATCACCTGACTCTCTCCTTTCTTGTACTCAAGCGAGCAATCGAGCAAGACAATTCGTGGGTTCTTGATCATCCTCTTCATCCTTGGGTGCGTCACATCTTTGTTGATCATGACTCCTCTCAGCACGCATGAGTCCTCGATGATTCCACCAGGAACCTGTATGCAGCACACCATCATTGGAAACGGGACAGATAAAACTTTATTAACAAACAACCTGAAGGCAGGCGAGCCAACCCTAGTTTAAAGCGACTGGCCCACAGTGATTCGTACCTTCTCCACCTTGGCGTACTTCTTGATGTCAATCTCTTTGCGACCGCTCTCCTCCAGTTCCACAGTGCGCACGGCGTCCAGCGCAATGTTACAGGCCAGCTCAGACCAGCGGCTCAGAGCTTTGGTGTTAATGGCTGAGTGGACAATCTTCAGCATCATGGAGCGGTCTGACGTGTCCACAGGGGTGCTAGGAGGGGAGGGGGCAAAGTTACACATAGCATAGGACATGGCAACTTCATCGCAGCTGGAACAGCTGTTACCTGATCTCCTTCAGGGTGTCCAACATGTCCTCCAGCGCCCGGCGGTAAGCACTGATGATCACAGTCGGATGCATCTGCTGCTCCAGAAACTGCTCAGCCACTGCCAGCATCTCACCGGCTGAAGGTCACACAGGTGACAGGGAGAGAGAGAGAGTGAGAGAGGGGGGGAGAGAGAGACAAAGACAGGTTTTAGATCAACTGAGAGATCGTGTGATTGTGTGCCACGTTTCTCGTCCTCTTCCTCACCCAGTATGATGACCGAGGTGGTTCCATCTCCCACCTCCTCATCCTGTGTACGGCTGATTTCAATCATCGACTTCGCTGCTGGGTGCTGTACCTGGATCTGTTGCCAAGGAAATGCAGCAGGTGAGGAATCACACGCCTGATTAGATGTTGAATGAGTGTGAGCGTGTGAGTGACTGACCTCTCTGAGGATGGCATTTCCATCATTGGTCATCACGATTCCTCCAGTGGGATCAAGCAGCATCTACATATACACACACACAGGGGCACATGTTAGCATATTAGCATGCCGACAACACTTCTCTTGCTGTGCATGTGCAGAGGGTCTGACCTTCATCATGGCCCTTGGGCCAAGGCAGGTCCTGATGACATCAGCGATGGTCTGAAACGCACAAAGAGATCAAGGGGTCAATCGATCACTCAATCAATCCCAGCGGGTCAGATCAATAGTTCCTATCACCTGTAAGGTTATGGTGAGTCTGTGCTCACGACCCACTGGGGATCTCAGAGTTAGCATGTCATCTGTAACATGTTTCAAAGAGCCAGGTGTACAACTGCTTATTGATTATTATTTAGTCATGCTGATCACACTGGTCTGTGTTAATATGATCAGATTTTATCTGTCACACACAATTTGAGTTCATTTATCCTCCTGCAGTGAATCTATGTAGAGCACTGAGAGACCAGAATGCCAATATTCTGCCAGGATAACTAAAAGTCAATAAAAGCTGGAGCTTCAGCAGGTTGTGTGCGTGTGACAATGGTCAATAATGGAGCACACAGGAGCTGGCTCTTTGCTGAGATGTTTGTGATGGTACTCCTGGTCCTTGAGCAGCACCTGGACCAGCCTGAACCGGTCTAGTTATGTGCCGACTCAGTCTCTGAGCATCACCTTTTTGCTTTCTGTGCCACAGCCAGTCCGGCATTCAGAGGAAACACACAGCTCCCCGTTAGTGTCTGACGCTGTTAGCAGAATGAAACCCGTGTACACATTGTTTCAGACTGAACTATCAGCCAATCAGTGAACATGATTATGTCACTGTCAGCACTGTAAACTGCTCTCTGCAGGTGTTTCTTAGGTAAGCCATCAGTGTGCACAGGCTGTGTGTAACACACTAAAATCTAAATCTGAGTTTGACCCGTTCTGCACAAACTCTCTGCTGGTAGGGCTGCTCGATTATGGCAAAAATGATAATCACGATTATTTTCACTGAAATTGAGATCTCGATTATTTGACGATATTTATTTAACCCTTTAAGACCTACTATAGAACCAAATCCGCCAGAGCTCATATTATTTTTTTACATGTTGTAGTGTCATTTGTGGGAGCATTTTAATTTGCTATGCAACTGTTATAGCCCATATTTTAATAATATGTATGCATTAAGTCCATAGTAACTACATTAATTGCAAAAAAGTGCAATAAACTACAAAAAAAAATTGAAAATCGTTTTTGTTTTTTTTACATATATTTCTACTTGGAGAAATTTAAGAGGTTTATCCCTCAAAACTTTAAATACAAAAAAGTTGCAAAAAATAGTTTACAACAACAGGAAATTTATTTTGAGTGTCTTCATAGTTTTATTTTGGAGATACAGCAATTTTTATATACACTGCAGGAAAAACGAAAAAACAATCCTATGATGCAAATTTGCAAAGAAAACAGCAGGTGCATCAAAATAAACTATTTCCAGCAGTGCAATTCGAGTTCTAAGCATCACAGAAACGATTCAGAAAAGTCAAACATGACCAGTATAGGCTTTTAAGGCCTACAAGTAAAAAACTACAATTTCCGCGAAAATGACATCACTTCCGGTTTCGAGCAGGAAATAGCGGACATGCGACAGTTCCGCTGACATCTGTTTCACTGTGGGAAGTGTTACGAACAGCTGATCGGATCGGCAAAGCGTGTTTCTGGAATATTATGTTTTTGTTGCTGCAAGTGCTTTTTATGCAATTTTTGCAAAGTTTTATGTGGAAGGAAACCGTGACCGAGGACAAGCTGATGGCATCAGATGTAAGTACAACTCCTCCGGTTTATTGCACTAGCTTACACGGTTCCGGTTCTACAGGGATTTAAAAATAGTTACACAAAACGGAGCGTGCTGCTCTGACCGGCTTTAAAAGGTTACCAATGACTTTAAAAAATAATATAAAATAGTGTGCAACACCACTGAAGTTTTTTTTACCTCTCTTTTCAGCCAACGGCAGTCACTCTCCTCTCCAAATAACTTCTGCTTAGCTTTCCGAGCTTTCGATCAGCGGTCTCCAACCTTTTTTGCGCCACGGACGGTTTATGCCCGACAATATTTTCACGGACCGGCCTTTAAGGTGTCGCGGATAAACGAGGGAGGGGCTAATAATCGGCTCAGTCATTTTTAATGATCGTTGAAAGATATTTCAGACATGGCGGGGATATATTTTATTATTCTAATGCCCTTCTCTCACTTTGCATCTGGTGTCTGGTCCTGGAACAGCCCAAGTCATTTCAGAAGGAGCTTGGCATGGCTGAAAGCTGTAATCGTGATTAAAATTCGATTAATTGAGCAGCCCTATCTGCTGGTCTGTAGGGTTGTTATGTACGCACACACGCACACAACTAACACATTCATATATGGTAAATGGCCTGTATTTATATAGCGCTTTACTAGTCCCTAAGGACCCCAAAGCGCTTTACATATCCAGTCATCCACCCATTCACACACACATTCACACACTGGTGATGGCAAGCTACATTGTAGCCACAGCCACCCTGGGGCGCACTGACAGAGGCGAGGCTGCCGGACACTGGCGCCACCGGGCCCTCTGACCACCACCAGTAGGCAACGGGTGAAGTGTCTTGCCCAAGGACACAACAACCAAGGCTGTCCAAGCCGGGGCTCGAACCGGCAACCTTCCGATTACAAGGCGAACTCCCAACTCTTGAGCCACGATCGCCCCACGATATAGTGTAGGACTGTCAGAAATCTTCATCAGACAGTAACATTTACCTTACTGATAAGTGCATTTTTAACCAATTTGTTTTTGCATTTAGGACAATGTTTTATATAAAAACAATTTAATACCGCATGTGAATGCACTACACATCCTTTGGCAGATGTTTTCTACAGCTTCTAAACAGAAAGCTAACAAAGCACACAAATTTAAACACCTTTTTTATCTTCTTCAAATTTTACTCTTCTTCATTTATGAGCAAATATATGTATAAATTCAATGACTAAATAATCATAAACACTTGGGTAAAGCTATTCATTATTTTAGTAACTGAGTATTCTATTAATTGCTCAGTGACAAATAAACACGTTCATCCTATTAATTACTAATATTAAATATTCAGGAGATTAAATCTTAGAAATGTATACAATCAGTTTAAACAGCTGTCCAAACACAATGCTTTTATTTTAGTTAAAAAAAAACCAACAAAAAACTCTATCCAAGCTATGACAGGGTGAAAGGATGGGGACACACTGCATAGGTACTATGGGTTCTACATAGAACCAAGCTAAAAGCATGAGTAGAGGAGCAGAGGAGGCCCTGGCTAACCCAGGCTACTGTCACTGGTGGATTTCCTCAATTAGCCAGACCTGAGGTTTTTTGCTCAGACACAGAACATAATGTTTGTTTGCCTTCTGTGAGTGCACTTGGACACAGCTGCTTATTAAGTAACTAACCAATAACTTTAAGGACAGTGTGAAGCTCATCAAGAAGCTCATTGTGCTATGAGACCAATCCGGTCATGATTCTATTTTTTTTACCCAGCCCAGCTCCTACAAGAAGAGGAGCAGGCCAAGACTGACTACAACCAACAGCTGGAGCACCTGCCAGATTGGACATGTCAGTTACCACGGTAACAAATTTGATAGGCAAGATATATGTCAGCAGTGGTGCGGGGACCGCTGTGCACAGCACCAACACATCGTCTGGATCACAAAGCAGGTTATTCAGTTTGTGACCTAAAGGGCACAGAAGGAAGTGAGCAGAGCCTTGTAGAACAAACGCACCTTTGCTGCATTGATGTTCCCGGTCTGGACTTTACGTCCAGACTCCCTCTTCACGTTCTGGTCTGCAGAGACACAAACACACACAGAAGTTACTGCCCGCATACACGCAGTGCTGTTACTCTTTATTCTTATTCGTACAGTGATGATCCGTTTTCAATAGGCAGAGGTTCCGCCTGAAAAAGAAAACGATCAGTACTGATGATGACTCTTCTCTCTGGATCAATCACAATGATCAGAAACACAATGACATGTTCCTAATGACATAATCAATAAGTGAGTTCACACTAACACAGGTGGAGGATTCCACCTTCACTCCATCACATGAACGCCTGATTTTAGCCTCAAAGGAACCGTTAGCCTGCTAGCTCCGTGTTCATGCTGAGTAACGGGTTAGCTTAAGTTAGCCTATCATCCATCTGCTAACCGGGCTAACATGCTAACGCCGGCCGCGCCCCGCTTTGTGCGTCTCTGGGTTGTTAGCGGATCGAAGGCAGTTCCGAACGGCCTGCGTACGGTTGTCGGTGGTTTTGTAAAAGCTTTAGAGGAAAATAAGAATACTCACTGAGCACTAAAACCTGCTGGCCGATCATTTTCACAGCGCGTGCCGGACAACAGCCTGGAAGCTTCTGGGTGGCACGAGGAGAGAGGAAGGCTCCACCTACAGGGGCGGGCAAACAGCCCGGGTCCGACTAATTAGAGAGAACATTACGTGACAGATAGGCAGATCCACCAATAAACTGAATGAGGGAAAAGGGTCGCCCTTTCATATGGAGACTAAAATCAGCCTTTAGTTTCATATTATTTCCGTGTATTAAAAACTGTTTCCGCTAAAAATAGAGCAGCTTCTACAATAAGCACCATCAGAATTCAGAGTTTTGGACTGAACTTCTAAAATGACATTTTTTGCTTTTTTTAAAGAAACAATTTATGCTCAGGAGCATGGGCGTCTCAGAGCTTTTTCTTACCCTCATCCTACCTACCTATGGTGCGCCGTTTGTAAACTGAAAATGCTGAAATTAGCGGCAACAGTTTTACACATTTAGCTCCAAACCTTATGAAAACATTTTTCGAGTCACTTTTTACAACATTTACGAAAATATTTGTAACGTTTTATATTTCAAACTTTTTGTATTTCAAAATATATTTAATCTAAATACTATATAAAATACAAATTTTACATCTAAATATTATATTTAAATCATCAGATAGTTTCTCAGATAAAAACGGAACATCCAACTGTTGGAGAAATGATGCTGATGGGACACCTGCATTCCAAAAATATAGTGGTTCAAAGATGGCGTCTAAGAGAGTCACTAGGGGGAGTGGACTCGGCTGGTGTTCTATCCAGAAGAGCTGCAATTGCTTGGCGAGTATATGCCGTGCCTCATCCAAATTTCATATGACATATAGATGCAAATCACAAGCTGATTCGTTGGAAGTTTGTTTTTCATGGAGCGGGGTGTTGATGTTTGATATCAGAGCTGAGACTGTAAAAGCGCTCTTTACTGCAGCTGTTGGACAATTTGGCAGACCCCTGCATATCTGGGGTTACGTGAGAAGTCTCACATTTGGGAGGACATGAGAACAAGCAGGGGTGAAGGCTCTGGCTTAATGGGAAGTTCTGTGCACAACCAGAGGATTGAGCTTTTCAACCGAGACTTAAACAACAACCGCAGCTGGATTTATGCATCTATTTATTAAGTGGAATCGCTTGGTATCCTAGACTTAGAAAATGCAACAGACCTAATGTGATCTGCTGTATAAAGTGCTTTGAGCACTCAGAGTAGCCTTCAGTTAGGTCCATATCTATTTGGACACTGACAACTTTTGTTTTGTTACCTGTTTACTGAAATATATTCTAATTATAGTCATATTATAGAAATGACATTTAATTTAGGGTATCCATATTCAATGTGGATGAAGTGTTTAGGAGTTTCTTCTTCTTAATATGTGGCACCCTCTTTTTGAAGGGACCAAACGTTAATGGACAAGTGACTCAACAGCTATTCATAGGCAGGTATGGATAATTTCTTCGCCATGTCATTATCAATTAATTAGTTGATAATGACATGGCGAAGAAATTATCCATACCTGCCTATGAATAGCTGTTGAGTCACTTGTCCATTTACGTTTGGTCCCTTCAAAAAGAGGGTGGATTTGAGGTGTTGTGCTTGCATTTGGAAAATTTTATTATGAACAGACACCACGCGGTCAAAGAGAACAGAAAAACCCATCCGAGAAATTGCTACAATATTAGAAGTGGCAAAATTTACAGTTTGGTAAATCCTGAGAAAGGAAAAAAAGGACAGGTGAACTCAGCAACCCCGAAAGACCTGGGTGTCCAAGGAAGACAACAGTGGTGGATGATTGCAGAATCATTTCAATGGTGAAGAGAGAACCCATCACAACAGTCAACCAAGTGTAACAACACTCTCCAGGAGTGGTTCCCAAAGTTTTTTTTGCTGGCCCCCCCTTTGTTTTACAAGAAAAATGTTCGTGGGGGGTGGGGGGGGGGCACACACCCATATTTTGCTCCATTGTGGTTTATTTCACATTGTAAATGTGAGAGTGAATGAATAGTGGAATTGTAAAGCGCTTTGGGTGCCTAGAAAAGCGCTATATAAATGCAATCCATTCCAATCCATTTCACACCTCAAACATTTAGTAAGCAATTAAGCAAATACAAGTAATCTGCAATAAATTACAGGTAGTAAGAAAGTAAACTACTAACTCTTTTACGCTACGTCCACACCTAAATGGGTATTTTTGAAAACACAGCTGCTTCATCCACACATAAACGGTGTTTCAAATCACCGAAAACTGAGATTTTTTAAAACTCCTTTTTTGCGTTTACGTGTGGACGAGGAATACAGAGTTCGTCACCAAACGTCAAAGGTATGTGCCTTTTTCACGTCACGCTGTGCGCATGTTATTTTTTACATGAGATGAATTGCAGAATGGCAGATAGAGACAAAATACTGTTAATCTGACTATCTTCAGGTTTTACATGCTTACATATACACACGCAGTTACTGTCCCTCCATTTAGAAAGGCAGAGGCGTGTGACATGCAGGCACTGGAAGCTTTCCTGGTAGACAAACAGTGTGAGTTTGTTTTCAGTGCTCCTTCTGCAAGTCATGCAGGTGGCCATTAGGAGCATTCGTAATGTGCTAAATGCCACTACTGCTCAGTGTGCAGGAAGACTAGACGATGCCTCTCTTAGAACTTTGTTTTATGAAGCCATGGCTATTGTAAATAGCCACCCATTGACTGTGGACAGTATCAGCGACCCAAAAGCACCTGAACCCCTTACTCCAAACCATCTTATACTGATGAAGTCCAAGGTTGCCCTACCACCACCTGGAAAATTTGTGAAAGAAGACATGCTTCTTAATTCAGATAAAACTGAGGTTATTGTACTCGGCCCTGAAAAGCCTAGAAATATGATATCTAACCAGATTCTTACTCTGGATGGCATTACCTTGGCCTCCAGTAACGCTGTGAGGAACCTTGGAGTCATTTTTGGCCAGGACATGTCCTTCAACGCACATATTAAACAAATATGTAAGACTGCGTTCTTCCATTTGCGCAACATCTCTAAAATTAGAAATATCCTGTCTCAGAGTGATGCTGAAAAACTAGTTCACGCATTTATTACTTCCAGGCTGGACTACTGTAATTCATTATTATCAGGATGTCCAAAAAACTCACTGAAAAGCCTTCAGCTAATCCAAAATGCTGCAGCAAGAGTGCTGACAGGGACTAGAAAGAGAGAGCAGATTTCTCCTGTTGTGGCTTCCCTTCATTGGCTTCCTGTTAAATCCAGAATTGAATTCAAAATCCTGCTCCTCACATACAAGGTCTTAAATAATCAGTTGCCATCTTATCTTAATGACCTTGTAGTACCATATCACCCTATTAGAGCACTTCGCTCTCGCTCTGCAGGCCTACTTGTTGTTCCTAGAGTATTTAAAAATAGAATAGGAGGGAGAGCCTTCAGTTTTCAGGCCCCTCTTCTGTGGAACCAGCTTCCAGTTTGGATTCGGGAGACAGACACTATCTCTACTTTCAAGATTAGGCTTAAAACTTTCCTTTTTGCTAAAGCATATAGTTAGGGCTGGACCAGGTGACCCTGAATCCTCCCTTAGTTATGCTGCAATAGACGTAGGCTGCCGGGGGATTCCCATGATGCATTGAGTTTTTCCTTTCCAGTCACCTTTCTCACTCACTATGTATTAACAGACCTCTCTGCATTGAATCATATCTGTTATTAACCTCTGTCTCTCTTCCACAGCATGTCTTTTATCCTGTCTTCCTTCTCTCACCCCAACCGGTCGCAGCAGATGGCCCCGCCCCTCCCTGAGTCTGGTTCTGCCGGAGGTTTCTTCCTGTTAAAAGGGAGTTTTTCCTTCCCACTGTCGCCAAAGTGCTTGCTCATAGGGGGTCATATGATTGTTGGGTTTTTCTCTGTATCTATGAAGCGCCTTGAGGCGACTTTTGTTGTGATTTGGCGCTATATAAATAAAATTGAATTGAATTGAAATGTATGCAGTGAAGAGGTGGCATAGAGTAGAATACTTAACTGAGCAGAAAAGAGAATACCTCATGAATGCCTCCACAAGACAGAAGTGGCACAAAACCCTCCGCAATCTAAAAGTGAATGACATTGTTATCATCAAAGAAGGTATGTTACCAAGGTGTCAGTGGCAACTGGGACGTATAGTTGAAACTATTGAAGGGGATGATGGTTTAGTCCGTCGGGTCAAGGTTCAAGTAGGAGACCAAAGTCGGACCAAAAAACAGGACCGTGCTTTCAAGCCCCCCATTATCGAGCAGCCTATCCAAAAATTGGTGGTTCTTGTTGAAAGAGAATAATAACAAACATGTTATTGTCTGAGATGAACTGACATATTGACATAAACAATGTACCATTCCAAGTGGCAACTGCTCTATCATGGTCTGTACACCTTTATATTGGCTGAAGTGGTTTCATTTTTGTTGTTGTTCAGAATCATGTATGATTTAGCTAGTTTGTAAATCATAGCATGATTGGTGGGAGTGTAATGAACCGCTGGTCTGTACCATTGTCGGAGCTTTATGCACAGTAGCATTAATGATAGATGCGCTCAGAGGCGTGCCCTGTAACCTGTATAGAGCAGTCTGTCGTGCAGAGGAATAAACTGTATAAAGTCCATCTTAGACATGTGTGTCACTCAAGCTAGCAGCGCCCCATGAGAAATGGGCCGAATGTTTACGTGTTCACGTGTTCCCACTGTTGCCAAAGTACTTGCTCATAGGGGTTCATTTAATTGTTGTTTTTCCTGTATGTATTATTGTAGGGTCTACCTTAAAATTGACTGTTGTTGTGATTTGGTGCTGTATAAATAAAACTGAAAAAATTGAACCATTTTAATCTGGCTTCCGTTCATTCCATAGTACAGAAACAGCTCTAGGAAAAATCACAAATGATCTTTTGTTTGCAGCGAATTCTGGACTCATCACTATCCTCATTCTCCTTGACCTTATGGCAACTTTTGATACAATCTCCCACGGCATCCTTCTTCATAGATTAACATCTATTGGCATCAAAAATATAGCACTCGCCTGGTTTACCTCATATCTTTCTGGCCGTGCACAGTTTTTTTCAATTACTTATTCACAGATCACCATCTACTCCAGTTAAGTCCTGTGTACCCCAAGGCTCTGTCCTGGGATCTTTGCTTTTTATTATCTCCTACATCTAGGTAATATTTTCAAGAAATATAACATTCAATTCCACTGCTACGCAGATGACACCCAAATCTACTTCCAAACCTATAGTTACTCTCATACCCACATTTCTTATCGTTAAAGTGAAATCAAGGTTTCAGAACTTTCTTAAACTTAATGGTAATAAAACAGAATTTATTCAAATATGCACCAAATCTATACTGACTAAAGTTGGGACCATAAATCTTTCATTATTCATTGATAACTATTGTCATACCTTCCCCTCAGGTTAACAGTGTTGGTGTCATCATTGACAGCACTCTTTCCTTCACGGCACATAGAAATAATATCACTTGGTCTTCTTATTTTTATCATTTATTTTGTTGTACTAATGTAATTTTGAGGATCTTTATAAATAAAATAAATAAAATTCATTATTATTAAATAGACTTACTCCTGGTAATGCAAACCAATCTTTCTACAGGACCGGAAACAAGCAAAAGCATCAGGCGCTACCACTTTCTCCCTTCCTGTCTGTTAAGGAGCAAAGGTTACACTTTTTTCCAGCTCGTTTTCCCACTGGGCAGTCACATCAGAAGTCTTCCTCACTCCCAGCAGGGTTGTAGCAGCATCACGTCTCCCTTTCATGACCAGGAACCGACCCAGCTGTCTCAGGTTAATGCAGTAACATCTCCAGTGTTCTGGTAATTTCTAGACTGGATCAGGTGATTCATGAACCAATGAAGCCTTTCTTCTTTAAAATGACTGACAGAATGCCCCACCACCTTTGATATTGTGTGATACCTTAGTTTAGGATCCATGGCAAGCATGAGGTGAATAAATAGTTTCATTTATTGAAACTGCATGGGAGGAGGGGGTGTTTTTGACCAGGGCTCCCAAAACATTTTTATTAAGTACTTCTCAAAGCAGAAAATGGACTACAGTGCTTTTCTACTCTATGTAACATTTAGACTCATGAATGCATCAGAGAGTTGGTTCCAAGAACCAACCAGCCATAAATACAATAAAAGTGGGATTACCGTCATGAAAATGTGGCAAATAATGTGAGCAGTCATATGTGAATTTAATTATGCTTATATCTAACAGGCTGATTGTGAATGTCTCCTTCATTGAGGAGACTCAGGGCTGGTGCTCATGTAGCACTTTCTGCATTTCTTGTGACTTATTTGTACACCAAGCTGAGAATCAATTTTGACTGATTTGCATTCTGAAAACACACGTGGATATTCCCATGAGTGTGTTTACCTGTGTCCAGTGACATCACATGTGCCTAAAGCATATTGGGACGACAGGTCGATAAGCAGCTGTGGGCCTGAACGAGCACAAACCTGTCCAAGTCTCTGAAATTCATACAAAACTTTATTGTCCCAAAAAACAGAAGAAAAACACCTGCAACCTGTTTGTGCACGAAAGGAGGTCGACTGAAGTTAACAAACAAACAAACAAACAAACAAACAAACAAACAAACAAACAAATAAATAAATAAATAAATAAATAATGAGGCTGACAATGGCATGATTAATAGCGGTGTGTTTCAGGGATGAGTGAGCGATTTGATTTGATGCAACGAGTGTCCTGATGTAATGTCCGGTATTGGCGCTCCAGATTCAGGCTCTCCTCCTTGCTGTTGGGGGTGTCAGAGTTCATCTTTGAAGCCACTCAACACCAAGTGGTGACTCGCCTCTCGCTTGAGGAACCGGAGGAAGTCTTTGAGCTCGCGGGTGCCCTGAAAGCACATGGGAGATGTCATGTGACCCCAGAAGGAAGTTAACATAAAGACTTTATCTTGAAAACCTGTCAGTGGCTCAAGCTCCACCCTTACTGTGAAGCCTTGCCTTCACAAACTGCACAGTGTCCACAGTGTCTGTGTAAGCTTCAGCAAACTACCAACTATTAAACACTGAACTTTAGCTTCACTTCCTCCACTTGCAGCTCTGGATGAATGAGGGTGTATTAAAAAAAACAGACTGGTCCGAGCAGGAAATGTGGCTGTGTGTGTACGTAAATGACAACAGACTTTCAAAGTAAAATTCTTCATTTATAATCCCTGTAGGCTCTTCTTTGGTGGTGTATGAGCCTATTGTTCAGAAACAGCTGTAGTGCTGTTTCTGAACAATAAATGTTGAGTCAAACAGTATAAACACGTTGGGTTTTCCAGGAAAGACCACAGCCTGAAGTTACAGTGTAATCAAAGCAAATATTTGTCACCAGGAAGGATTTTTAACATCCAGCCCTTTACAGGCTCACATTAGTTATTATTATATATACACACACACTTTTATTTATATAGACCAGCTGAGGAATAAGACGAGGATTTAATTAATTAGTATAAAATCAGGACTTTAGCAGCAGTCGGCAGACCCTGAGGGTACTGCGTCCGTATGCCCTGTGGATGATAAATGAGAGCAGTAAAAAGCACACTGGTGTTATTTAGGGGTGCAACGATACACAAAATTCACGGTTCGGTTCGATACTTTGGTGTCACGGTTCGATATTTTTTCGATACAAAAAAAATGTTCATGCCTTTTTAATTTGTCATTTATTAAAATTATAAATATATATTTTAACTCAAAAGTACAGTTTTTAAATTTAACCCTAACCCTTGTGCGTGTTTTTTATTTTGACAGCGAATGCGCACCTGCGGACCACTTATGTGCAGCCCTGGTTATTTAGCTCGTCATATTGCAGCCACAGAAATTCTTTTGTCCATGAAACCATAAAGCTGCACTTTCTTTTTGCCTTATAGTCTGATTTGTCATAACTTCTCCGTTTTGTGGTAAGCTTTTCTTTGGCTGTCACTTCTTCACCCTGACCTGTCTTATTTGGCTCAGCAGAACTGAAATGCTTTTACACGCTCACTCACATAAGCTCAGCGATTCTCTGCGCGATCAACCTCTCACATGTTTAAGCTGCGGGAGATTTCACTTGTCATGTTTGCATAGTAAGCTAACGATTAATAAGACGATGTCAGAGGAATTGGTGCACAAATTATCGTCACTCACAGATCAGTGCTGTCGCTCTCTATACACAGTTCGCACGATTGCAAAGTGAAAGCAAAAAAACAAGCGCAAATTCAAACGCGACTTCAATATGTCACATATTGACAGTGGCTCACCGATGCCAATGACATAATTACCCAGCTACATTTCCGAAAGAATGCAAAAGCATTGACATATATTTTTCCTTCCTACAATAGCCCGACGGGCAGGGCAGAGATAGATTTTGGTAGCCCGACTGAAAAAATCGCTAGCTCCGGGACGTCGGGCTAGCGATATTGCAAGCCCTGTATCTGATTGAGGAATCACTCATCTTTGGAAAAGAGAGTTTATTACAGAGAAATGTCTCTTTCCAAAATAAAAGCTATACTATCCGCTTCTTCTGGGCTATATTCTCAGCAGCATAAGGAGAATCATGTGCTAACAGCTGTCTAAATGACTCGGCTAAAGTTAGTAGCATGCTTGTTGTTTTTGTCTTTGCACTAGGATGATGTCGGCGTAAATGTGCAGTCATATTCGTTGTGTTCCCGCTAGTGCTTTCAGGTTAATCTCGTTGAAATGACCTTAGCGCCACAACACGGCAAATCTCCGTTAACGAGCTACCGCGGATCGCCCCGTGCATGGGGCTAGACGGCCAACACGTTAACGAGCTAACTGCGCTAACACACTAGTTCCCACCCATGTAATTGAGCATTACGTGGCACATCCAACATACTGTTTTACTTTAGTCCATGACTCGCTTACCTTCAGGGTCATACGTCACATGAAAACCAAAATAATTCCAAACGCCAGATCTGAATGAGGGTGGGGGAGGTCCATGTTGTAAGGAGAGCTTAACTTCTGTCTCGCTAGCTTGCCCTGCGCTCTTCCTTCTGACTATGCTGTCTGTGTTGAGCGCTCAGTGGATCTGCGCTCGACAGTGCAGCCTAGGCGGAGTAGTCGAACGCAGATTCACTGAGCGCTCCACACAGACAGCATCGACAGAAGGAAAATTGATAAAATAAATTACAAATGTTGTATTGTTCGATACATATGCGTACCGAACCGAAAGCACTGTATCGAACGGTTCAATATCGATACGAACATCGTTGCACCCCTAGTGTTATTGGCTGCTCAACTTTTAAGATTAGGCTTAAAACTTTCCTTTTTGCTAAAGCATATCATTAGGCTGGATCAGGTGACCCTGAATCCTCCCTTAGTTATGCTGCAATAAGTGTAGGCTGCTGGGGGATTCCCATGATGCACTGAGTCTTCTTCACCTTTCTCACTCACTATGTGTTAATAGACCTCTCTGCACTGAATCGTTGAATGACTCACTTCTGCACTTTGAGAAAACGCCTCTTCTGATCTGTGCACAGATGTGGTTGTACCTGTACCATATCAGTCAAGAGCCTGTACAAGTGGAAGCAGGTGCAGTTTAATGGACCAAATTATGTCCTGTGTTTCTTCTGAGCTGACCATGAGTGGCTGTGGAGAAAAATGAGTGTCTGTACTTTGCAGTGCTCACACTGACCCGGGGGGTTAGAAAATTATTTAAATGTGAAGTATGAATGGGCAGACTCTGTGTTGACAAACAGGATGTATGTAAATGAGAAAATGGAATTTTTAAATCCCACTGACATATGCTGAGAGAAGCCGCAGACTGCAGGTGTGGACCTGAGCTGGTGCACATAGGTGAGCACAGAGCATAATTAACTACCCATAAAACCCTGAGACAAGGCAGCTCAAACAGCTGTGAGGGAAAACTACAGCACAGGCGAGTGGGCTGCTGCAGATAACATTGACCTTAGATAAACTGAGAGGAAGCAACTTCGTCTAAAACTGTAGCTGAGGTCCATCTAGCCTCAGGTCTTGGGTATGCACTCAGGTGTCTTACCTGGTATCTGACGGGTTCGTCCTTCCTGCCTACTGGAGCAAAGTAGATGGTGGGAAACCTGCAGGCAGACACAGCGACATCAGACTCACACCTGGCAATGACTGAAGCATGTCACGGGAAACCTGAATCTCACCCTTGGACATCGTAACCCAGAGGGACGTCATTGGCCAGGGCATTCATCTTGGCAATGACGATTTTGGGGTCAGAGCGCAGCTGAAGAACACAAAGGTTTGACAATGATTTCACACAGAAATAAACCAGTAATATCTCCTTCAGTACAACAGGTCATTTTAGTGGGTGGAGCTACAGCACACAAGACCTCATAGGCAAACAGGAACCAGCACCAGGTCTGAGACAAGTCCCCATTTGAGGAAGACGGAAGATGTTTCAGAGTTTCTAAGATGTCATGTGACCTTTTGCAGATGTTTTACACACTCAGGAAGGGGCAGAGCCTAAGTGCAGCTGCAGTGTGAGAGTAGTTCATAATAGCACACACGATGCTACAGAAGCATGAGCTGGCAGCTTTGTGTGGTTTGTTGTGCACCTGCTTATTTGCGGTGCTCAGCTGTTGTTGAGAGCAGGAAGGCCATGTCACACAAATATATAAGACCCAGCCTATTCTTATTCTAGCACCATTTCCTTATTGTGTAGAGAAACTGTTCAAACTGCACTTTTCTTATACTGAAAATTAAATGTATAGTTAATAGTAAAACCGCCAAGGGGTTCATTTTAAATGTCAACTGTAACTCTGTTAAATAATTTACATAATTTCCTCAGGGATTATTCAAATATTCTGATTCTGATAAATCTAAAACACCATCATCTCAGATTTCTAAGGAGCTTGAAAAGAAAAATCTGGGACACTCCACCACTTTACCCTAAAACTGAAGAAGCTTCTCGGATGAGAGGCGAAAAGTCTTCAAGCCGCTTTTCACGCTACTTGTAAGGCACTATGTTGCCTGGCGGATGGACATGTGACCAACATACCACTCTTGAACCCCGATCCTTCCGCCAGGCAACGTAGTGCCGTACAACAGCGGAACAAACAAAACAAATCGTCTTACGATATGACAAAAATCATGGACAATCCATAGAAAAGCCGCACCTGACTAAAAGCCGCAGGGTTCAAAGCTTGTGCAAAAAGTAGCGGCTTATAGCCCGACAATTACGGTACACTTCTTTTTCAATTAGTTAGCATTTTAATTATTATTATTTAATTTAATAATTTAGAACATAACAGCCCAGTACATGCACACTAGGGCTGCCACAAACGATTATTTTACTAGTCACCGATTATTTTTGCGATTAGTCGACTAATCAGATTATGTATCCATTGGACATAAAACGTACAGCTTATTGCGCCAGCAGCATCTGCTCTTATATAACTATCATTAGCTTAGAGCTTTAAGTGTTTAAGGTATGTGCTAGCTAAAAATAAAGACAAGATGATAGTTTATTAAACTCCACTGAAACAATCTGCAAATTTCATTTAAATTTAATAAACTCAGCCGTCTGCTCCTTGCTATCTAAAATATAACAGGACACCGGAGTATATTATCGAGCATCTCACACTTCTGATAATCAGTTGTCTGATTGACGTTTATTCTGCTGTGTAAAAACTATTAACGGCAGCTGGCATCCTTGTACATGCAGTGCTGCCATGTTCTGTTTCAGTCTGT
Source organism: Maylandia zebra (assembly GCF_041146795.1). Classification (NCBI taxonomy): domain Eukaryota; kingdom Metazoa; phylum Chordata; class Actinopteri; order Cichliformes; family Cichlidae; genus Maylandia; species Maylandia zebra. The sequence continues at coordinate 26,634,776 of NC_135187.1, forward strand.
TATTACACTCTTAAATCCTACTACTTATTCCCGCGTCTTTTGGGATCTTACAAAACTTCAAACGATGCGTCGACTATTAAATTAGTTGTCGACAATTTTGATAGTCGACGTAATCATGACTATTCGACTAATCGTGGCAGCCCTAATGCACACCACACCACAAACAGAATGCAGTTTCTTACTGAAGCACAATTGGGAATACCATCGGCAAGTCTGCAGGGCAAGTAGGTTCAAGTGTACAAAGGAAAAAAAGAAAAGAAAAAAAAGCAGACGCTCTGAGAAAGAGATGTCATACTTTTTGGAGATGTTTTCTTTTTTCCTTACATCATCTCACTGACCGGATTATTTCATATTAGAAGTGAGGAATGAGCCCAAATGTGAGTGAAGGAGACTGTAACGTGGAGATTAGGTTTTTTTTCCTGCAGAAATGCTGATGGATGATGGGATTTGCAATTATCTTCGATAGGAAACAGTTATGTTTTTGGTGTGATACGCATGCAGTAAGTAACCTGTGTTGTAGTAATCTGTTTGGTTGTGTTTGGCGAAAGAATATTTTATTGTGTAAAATAGCATTGATCACACCTTGCAAACATCTGCTTTGCCAGCTGATTGCACAGGATGGTACACCTGGTGCAGAGAAGTTAGAGTGTGGACTCAAGCTTGTTGGTCTGGTGACTAAAACAGGGTCTTCACCACACAGTGCTTATTTATAAAGTGCTTTACAAATCCGCACATTACGGCTACAGTTGGATTTTCCTGTTTGAGTGAAGCTAGCCAAACAGCGAACACCCAGTTACTGCTAAAGCGACAGAGTGTGAGAGTGGACATTATATTCTCAGTATATGAGTGAGCGTACCGTTTCAGCAAGCTCTCCATAGACCGGCTCCAACTTCTTACAGTGAGGACACAACGGAGAAAAAAACTGGATCAGAACATTTTTATCCGGGTCATTCACCACCTGATCAAAGGACTCTGCTACCACCACCTGATGCACACAGGTCAGAGGTTACAAAGAGGTCTACAACGTCATTGATACTCACACAAGAGGCTTTGGCGTGTTTGTTTTACTCACTTTGACAGCCCCAGAGTTCTTTTCAGGTATCGGTTCTGATTTGATGTAACGTTTGAGTCGACCTGCAAAGTAATCTTCCAGGAACCTCTGCAGAGACGCACCATCCCTCCTAAGACAAACAAACAAACACACACAGTTACTTGTTGGTGCTTTCATTGTGAATGAGGTCAGAAAGCTGAGAAATGCGGGTCAGCTCCCCCAAAAGTTTGAAACAGACTTGGATCAGATAGTTCTGGTTTATTGTGACCCCACCCCCTCACCTGCAGAACAGGTGACATAGTGGTATGACTTGGCTACGCACGTGAACTCCTCCCTCATGGTGTACTTGTGACCCAGTCGGGTCCGGATGGTGATAAAGGGCAGCTCCCCTCCATCTGACGTCCCCATTCCAAAGTCTTCCTCCAGCTCCAACAGGAAGTCCTTCTTATTGGCTATAGAGAAGGTTAGACCCCGCCCGACATACTTAGACGCCACCTTCATTACCCTGAGAAGAAAACACACAGGGGAGAGGATTACACACAAACACTTTAGTCAATCAAGCTGTACATCTGGAACACATCCCCTCTGTGTGCTCGCGTTACCTGTTCCTCCAGTAGTTGGAGCCGGGGATGTTGTGATGGTAGTCAAGATCGTAGTACGCCGTCAGCAGGTCCCGGACTCTCAGACGGTCTCTATTCTCTATTGTCATGTGAGGACACAGACCGTAGCTGCACATAGATGGACACACAGAATGAGGCTGCGGTTCCTCTAATGACGTAGGACAGTTTTCCAATTTCATTGTACTATATATGACTGTGCAATGACAATAAAGAGTTATCTCTTAAAGACTCACATGTGATCTCTGATGAAGCGCCGCAGTGAGCCGATGGTCAGGTAGTCTCTGAAGATGACAATGCTGTCCTCAAAAGCATTGGCGAGTCTGGGAGGTCTGAACAGCAGCACACATCTGGAGAGAGAGACACACACACACACGCACAGAAGTGAGAATAACACCTTTAAACTGTGACATCACTACGGTGATATCACTTAGGTGTGAACTCACTCTGAGTTGGCCCCATGCTCTTCGGCGAGCTGCAGGTTGGTGCTGTGAGCGAAACGGAACTGTTCTCTGAGTAGAGTGGCTGCCTTCAGGAACTCAGCCAGACGGGGGCTGTCCGTACCTGAGAACACACCTGATGCAGACACATGCACTGGTAAGGGAGCTAAAGGGGAGTCAGAGGATCACAGACACCAAGTGTTTGCCTGACCCTGAAGTTAGCATGGCCATGTTTACTTTAAGGTTACTATAAGGTGATCATGCCATGCAAGCAATAAAACCTCAAAGGTGTACAGGTATCCAGACTGCAACAGTGCGAACAAATTCAACAAAAATGGTTTATTTGAAGAGTTTCAGTTAGGTTTCAGAGCTCATCACAATACAGAAATGGCTTTAGTGAAGGTTACAAATACAAAAAAAAAAATACAAAAAATTCATACACTAAGGTTAATTATGGAGTACCACGGGATTTTGTGGAAGGACCAATTCTGTTTGCATTATACCTGCTTCCCTTAAAAGGCATAGCAGATGACACCCAACTTTACCTATCCATCAAGCCAGATAACACACAACAACTATTTGAACTGCGTGAATGTTTTAAAGACAAAGACCTAAAGAGACATAAAGATAAAACTGAGGTAATTGTACTTGGCCCTAAAATTCTTAGAAACACTGCATCTAACCAGATGCTTACTCTGGATAGCATTACCTTGGCCTCCAGTAACACTGAGGAATCGTGGAGTCTTTAACCAGGATATGTCCTGGTATGTGAGGTCGAGCATTTTTATACATTTTGTTTTATGCACATCCTTCAGATTTTGCATGCAGCTTGGTGAGCAGTGATGAAGCCCGGAGTGGGCGTGCAGGCCATTGTTACCATTGCTCTCAGTTTAATTCTGCAGGTACACATAGAGATGTACCTGCAGATGTACCTATGTGTGAAATCTAACTGAGGATCATGCATCTTATGATTCTGTCTAGGTTAGGAGTGTAAAGGCTGCACTATGCCCGAGTACATTTAGAAGTCGTCTGTGCAAACCAGAGCGTAAGCCAGCACAGAGACACGTAACCAGGGTAAAAGTCATTACATAAAAAATAGGAGAGGCAGGTTGCTAACCTAGATGTGACCTCGTCTGTACAGTGGAAAGACGAGTGCTATGGCCTCCGGAGGGGAAGAGGACTGCCAAGAGGTTGTGATCATCCTGTCCACCAACGAGGGAATGCCAAGTCTAAACCACGGCCTCTCCCCCACAGTTTTAACCAAACAGATAGAAGCACAACTCAATATATAATCCTGTGTAATGCTAAGTTAGGCTTATTCTGTTTCAGGAAATTGGCTACAGCTAGCTGCTTGCAGACTATGGTTTTCTGATTGAAGGAGTACATGTTTTGTTTGAACTGTTTAAGGTGAATAAATACTTAAAGATTAGATTAAGACTACATCCCTCTTTTTTCTAGCCACCCCTCCAGGAGCCTGGTTCAGCTGGAGGTTTCTATCTGTTAAAAGGGAGGTTGTCCTTCCTACTGTCGCTAAAGCACTTGCTCATAGGGGTCATCGGATTGTTGGGGTTTTCTGTTTTCTTTGTATTATTGTAGGATCTTTACAATATAAAGCAACTTGAACACCTTGAAGCAACTGTTGTTGTGATTTAGCAATATATAAATAAAACTGAATTAAGCTGAACTGAGGGTTACCTAGGCAACAAGAGCCTGGAACTTTCACCTGTGACCAAGCAACAGCTACATTTCCTCATCGTTTGTTTCGTCTTCTGCTGTTTTGTTTATACTGATTTTATTCTTTAATGTCTGTATAACTTGACTTTGACAAATAAGAAGCACTCAGCCTAAAGCATGATGCAGCATACAGCAACACGCAGTAGAGGTTTTAGATACAGGCGACACGGGCAGTTGCTCGGGGCGGCATCACGGGCATCGGCAAAAAAAAAAAAAGAAGCTCGTACTCGTGCTGCCCCGACATCAGCCAGCGCATATTGGGAATGGCATAAGCACCGATCGGTTTTCTATCGCTCATTTGCTGGGAGTAAGGGCGCCCTTCGTTTGTGAGGTGCGCCTGCTGCTTGCGGCGCAGAGAGGAGAGGGCGGGGCGGAGGCAGGTTTTCTGACCGGCTGGAGCAAAATTTACAGTTTGATGATTTAAAGTCTCACACACAAGCCGTCGAAAGGGGAGGGGGGCCTGCTGCTTCCAAATAGAGCACATTTCATTTAGAATGTTGTAAATCCAAGCCCCTTATGTATTCATGATTTGAATCCTGGGTTGTGTGAAATCTCAGAAATAAACCTTAGACAAAGTGAATCTGTGAACTAAGGTGTAGGTCTGTTAGGTTATGTTGTGGTGATCCTTGAGTCCTCGAGGATTTGTGTTCATACTGGAGTGCAAAATTAAAACCAATGGAAGATGGACAAGAAAAGTTCAAAGCCATCAGCTCCTCAGTTTAGAAAAAAGAGAAAAGAGGAGGAGAAACGAGCAAAAGATACAGGTAAGCAGATGTGTCATTGGATAATGGCAGGTCATCCTGAAACAATCAGAATACTTTATTAATCCCTAAGGAAATTATGTGTGTTACAGTTGCTCCAAGAAGAAATAGTAGCAGTAACAGACTAAACTCCAAACAATACATTATGTTACAGATTTTAATATTAATTAGTCATCGTCAATTGTTGATTTGTCCTGTTCTCATTGTATGACGAATTATGGTGGCTGTTTGGTAGCTGTTTGCATACAATGCATACTCTGTGTGTGTGTGTGTGTGTGTGTACAACAGTTTTATGTTAATGTACAATCCTTAATATGTTTTGTGTGTGTGTGTGTGTGTGTGTGTGTGTGTGTGTGTGGGGGGGGGGTGCAGAGGGAGTGTTCACCCAGGGCGCCAAATAGGCTAGGACCGCCACTGGCAACACGTGACCTCGTACCTACAATGCTGGCGTCATGGTTATTGACAAAGGCCTTCAGATCGTCTTTGGTCTTCAGGTGCATCGAGTCTGGACCAGTCTGCCTCCTCATAGTCTCGTAGATCCCCTCTGAACACAAACACACACACAGACAGAGGTTACATCACAGAGTCAAGTAACAGAGCAGGATTGGGATGCTCATAGTGTTTCCTACCTGCAGTGCGAGGACCATCATAGGGGGCGGAATCTTTGCCGTACCTAAAAATTCTCAAGGTGGGATAACCTGAGACCCCAAAACGACTGCACGTCTCAGAGTTTGTCGTACAGTCCACCTGCCGCACAGGTGAGACAAACAGATAAGACTGTTGTGAAACAGGTGTTCACAACAGTAATGAACACGATGGACACATTACCTTTGCTAATTGAACACTTCCTTTCAGTCGACTAGCAGCTTTCTCAAACTCTGGGGCCAATTTCTTACAATGACCACACCTGAAGGAAGGGAAAAATAAAGGGATGAAGGAAAGGAAGGAGAAATAAACAAAGGAAGGGTGTAAAGAAACAGGGAAGGAAGGAAGGAAGTTGGAACGCAAAGAAGTAATGCGGAAAAGACGGAAGGGGAGGGAAGGCAAGGAATGAAGGAAATAAGAGCCACAGTATAATAAATACAAAATAATTAAATCAAGGGAAATGACGTAGGAAAGAGGTGGAGGAATGGAACGAGAGATGGAAGAGGACAAGCAGGTTGTTAGTGCCTCCCTAACAGCAGAGACACGATTTAAAAACAGCAGAAAACCAATAAAGATGGAATGATTTCATTTAAAAAATAAAAAAAAACTCAGGAAAAATCTCCCGCCGCAGGCCGCGCTAAACTAACGCCGATTCTTTACCAAGGAGCGTAGAATTTCACCAGCATGGTCTCGTGCTCTGTTGCCAGGTAATCGAAGTCCGCGTCCCCGAGCTCGAGCACGTCCCTTCGCGAGGACACAGCGGCGGGAAAACCAGACAGCACCACCAACGTGACAACAGGAAAAAAGCCCAAAGTGGGCGCCATGACGGAAGTAGAAGAAGAGCTGAGAGAACGAAGGATGAAACCGGTGATCGTTACTGGAGACTTCTTACAATGAGGCGGTGTTCCGGTGACCTCCTTCAAATTAAAACGCTTCACCGTAACAAATAGGATTTAAAATGTGTAATAACTAAAATCAAACATCTTTATTGGGAAATTAAATATGTGTAAAACGAGAGCCTTTACAGACACCAATCCACGCCATTTTAATCCAGAGGAAAAACCTAGCAACACATGAAGGTCTGGTTACTGCAGATTGGGTAGTTTCCGGTGTCGTCTTCTTCTTTCGTTTTTAATGGCAGCTTGCATTCAATACAGTTGTACTACTGCCTTCTCTTGGCTTATACTGCTACATCGCTTCTATTTCCTTAATCCTACAATGCCCTTTGTATCCTATTTTTGATGCATGAGTTTCTGAGACCGCTATCTCATCAACATGATAAATACTTGCCATAATTTCAAAAACTCCTTTTTTGTCTAGAATTAACATTATTGTTAACAAAACGTGCCAAAAATGCCCAATGTATCAAGTGCAATACAAAAATAAAAGAAACAAAAACAAAAATATACATACAGCAAAAACATTTTTGTGGATTTTGTTAGAATGGTTAATCAGAATACTTTATTGATCTCTAGGGGAAATTATTTTTGGTTAAAGTGCTCCAGTATAAACAAACAGTAACAAAGAAAGACAATACACTAAGTAAGAATAACACAATATATACATAATAACCATCTCAGTTCCAAAAAAAATAAATTAAAAAAAAAATCGGAATTTTCTGGCCATTTTTTTTGATGGGTTGGGTCTTACAGGGTTAAATCCTCTTGATGAGTCTGGAATTTCACAAAAAACATCGCCGTCGCTTCAACTTCGGTGGTGGCTCCAGTGAGCCGGGCAACTCCAAGTCCGGCAGGCCGGGCAGCACATCCTTCTCCGAGCTGGGTGGGTAAGCTGTAGCGGCAGGGGGATGCAGATGAAGCTCATTAAGGAAAAATTCCTGTATGAGTGGGTGAAGCGAGTCCAAAAGCCAGGGGAGACCAGAAACTAGTCATTGTAGCTGGTTGGGTACAGCACGCTGAAACTCCTCTGGATGATTCAGCCACAGGTCACATAATCTATTCACTGAATAAATTATATCCTCCTTAAGCTCATCAGACAGGGTGAGTTCTGCTGGGTCCATGTACTGGTCGAGTCGTTCTGTCATGGAGGGCTGTGTGGCAGGCAGACAGGAAAGGTGGACCCAAGAGCAGGACTCAAACACAGAGGTAAAACTCAAAGCGCAGCTTTATTGCTGGGAAAAACCTCTTAGTAAATTAAACTCACCAGAAAACAAAACTCTGAACAGAGGACCTAAGAACTGAAACACTAGAAGAGGAACCCCTAAACAGGAGCCTGAAACAAAACACACAGCACGTTGAGGGTACAACACGACAGAGCGCAAAGGCAAACACAGGGCTTATATACACAGGGAGTAATCAGGGAACAGGAAACAGGAGGGAGACAGCTGGGAGAGATTAGGGCTAACGAGACAGGGGGAGGTAAAATTGGATACACTGACATAGGACTGGGACTATCAATATAAAACAGGAAATAAGAAACAAATCACAAAAACGCAAACTTCACACTGAGAGACAGACATAAAGAATATAACACATAAAACGGAGAAGACAGTGATTTAAACTAGAGGCCAGAACACCAAATAATGTACAGGTCCTCCCTGATTAGAGAGCTGGCGGCAGCTGATTGGTCCCCTCATCAGGTGGCTGTTTTTAAAAGATCCCTGCCCAGCAGTCGTCAGTCGTGACTGTAGTGATGAGATTTCTGGCTCTTTTTAGAGAACCGGCTCACTAAAAAGAGCCGGCTCTTTCGGCGCCGAACCAGCTCTTCAGGTTGTTTTGTTACTTTAATTGATTTATTATTAACAATAATATAAAATTATAATTAATTTTTTTTTAAAAATGTTCATTTACCTGTTACTACCACACACCAAATCCGGTCGTTGGTATTTCCTGGCTTGTGTAGACTCTAGGTAACAAAAGCTCAACACTGCATCTAGCATTCTGGAGCACTTCTGTTGTCTTTTGTTTTGGAGTTCGTACGTGTTTTGAAGGAAGACAGGCCAAGTAACCGTATCATTAGGGCCTTCTCTTCTTTTTTTAGTAGTTTGAGGAGGTTCTTTTGCTGCATAAGCAGTGAATCAGAAACAGAATAATTATCTTCACAATTACTTAATGCATGCACAATCATCCAGGTAAGTCAGTCCCGAAATGTGGAGTCTGTTCATCTGGACGTAGCGTTTTCAGTGGGAGAAAACGCCTCCCACTGAAAACGCTATGTCCAGATGAACAGACTCCACCTTTTGGGGTAGCTTCATAATGTTCCATAATTTACAAACCTCCTTTCAAAAAATTTGCTACACTTTCAACTATTTGTCATTTAACACAGGTTGTGGCAGGAGACCTCCCCTCACTGAGCCTGGTTCTGCCGGAGGTTTCTCCCTGTTAAAAGGGAGTTTTTCCTTGCCAAGTGCTTGCTCATAGGGGTGGTCTGATTGTCAGGGGTTTTTTTTCCCCCAAACCGCAGGGTCTTTGCCTTGTACTATTGATTAGACAATCAGACCACAGGACAGGTTTTAAAACCTGACTCTGTCCACCATATAGTGATTTTGAATGACTCTTTTTGTAGGGAGGATTGTAACAGCAGCATGGCAGCTCTGTGGGGCCTCTCAGAGTGCAAAGACGTGCACTTTGATTGGACACTCTAAATATCTTACATAATTTGCTTCTTAATTTGAAAATAAAACTTTCATATCAGAAAATGAAACAAATGTGTGTTTGTCAGAACATTTGAGTTGTTAAAATTAAATAGGTATAATGGTTTGTAGTAAATTTAATCTAAGTGTTGGTTTTGCCGTTGTAGGTTAAATGTAATAATGAGTGCCACAATAGAGTGTAAATCAAACAAGACACGTAGACTTTCAACTTTAATTCATCAGTTTTAACAAAAGTACTAACTGTTTAGGATTAAAAGCCATTTTTATACTTTTATACTCAAAAGTAATGCAAGAAATAGTCATAATTTTAAGTATAACAGTTTTTTAATGAAAGAAAATCTTTCAATTAATTTAGTCTAATTAATTAATTATTAAATTAATTAATAACGTGTTATGTCATGTCAATAATTAATAACATGTTGGAATAGTGCAAGTATAATTTGTCATTTTTAGAACATGTCTACTACCATCTTGTGCCAATACAGAATAGGACGTCACCGGGTTGGTTGCTGCTAATAGACTTAGCTGTTAGTTAAGTTAGACAAGTTTCTGGAAAACATCCATCCATTTATTTCTATTTTTTAACCTTTATACTGCAAACAGTCTCACAATTTTTCTTCTTCCTTCAAATAGTCTAAACCTGATTAATATGGCAGCTCTTTTCCAGTCTTACTAACCAACGAGTTTACACACATTTTTACAGCACTTTTAACACTAAACTATAGAGTGCCTTTTCTCTCACAATGCTGAGTTATCTGTAGCAGTTGTGTTAATTTCATTCTCTATTATGTCTGGAAGCTCTTTATATTTTATTATATATGATAATACATTCTTTGTACAGACAAGCAAAAGATAGTGTGCCACTTGTAAAAAAAAAAAAAAAAAAAAAAAAAAAAAGCTGCACAGCTGCCAGTACACTATTACAGTACACTGTTTGGTTAGATTCTTCCAATGTGAACACACCCAGACTTAGATCAGGAAATGCTGGTGCGGCGGGGCTGCGGTGCCGCTGCAGGGACGATGGACACACCTGCACAACATTGGCAATCACGCCTCGCCTGCATTAAAAGTTGTTCCTGACTGTCGTTGTTGTAAGGGGCGATTGTGGCTCAAGAGTTGGGAGTTCGCCTTGTAATTGGAAGGTTGCTGGTTCGAGCCCCGGCTTGGACAGTCTCGGTCGTTGTGTCCATGGGCAAGACACTTCACCCGTTGCCTGCTGGTGGTGGTCAGAGGGCCCGGTGGCGCCAGTGTCCGGCAGCCTCGCCTCTGTCAGTGCTCCCCAGGGTGGCTGTGGCTACAATGTAGCTTGCCATCACCAGTGTGTGAATGTGTGTGTGAATGGGTGGATGACTGGATATGTAAAGCGCTTTGGGGTCCTTAGGGACTAGTAAAGCGCTATATAAATACAGGCCATTTACCATTTGTTGTTAGTGTGTGTGGCTGGCAGCTGCAGACCTGCAGCCACCTGTGAGTGTACAGCAACCGGAATAAAAGTGTGTTTGAAAGTGGTAAATTAAGAGTATGCTGAAAAGCATTTAAAATGTGGACCGTTCTGCCGTGGAGTTATTACACCTGGTTAACTGCTATTAAGAAAATGCCTAGGGTTACATCCACAGGTATTTTTTAAAACTGAGTTACCATCACCATATCAGTGTGAGTATTTAAATCAGTGCAACAGCATAAAAAGCGCCAAAGTTCATAGAAAATCACACCTCACTCTGTCCACTTAGACCATATTCTGCAGTAGGTATCCCTCTGCAACTGTTCTGAGAAGGACAGTTTTTCCATTGTATAGATCTCTTGTACAGAAGATATCCAGTCTTCAGTTGTTGGTGGCTCAGGCTTGAGCCATCTCCTTGTGAGCACCTTTTTAATGAAATCAAATCACTTTTATTGTCACGTCACATTACTGGTACATTGGTACAGCACATGTGACCGAGATTTTTGTGTGCAAGCTTCACAAGCAACAGTGGTGTGCTAAAATACAAGAAAAATAAGAAACAAGGAAAATAATATGGCATATAACTCTACTCCGCATTCATACTAAAAAAAAATGATGTTCTTCTTGAAGTTTATATATTTTATTCAGGAATGACAACTGCCACACTAGCTGTTTCAGTTTTGGGATCTTTATAAATCTGCAAATAGTCACTGTACTTATTCTCCACACTATTATACAATTCTTGACAAATATCTGTTGTAATTCATGTCTTCTTAATATCTGATAATGATCTATCTACATTAATGTATTTCCATGCAGACCTTAAAGGCCACAATACTGTCTGATTAAATTCTTTGTCATATTATCCCCAATCCACCCAAAACTATTTTTAAAATCTTTTCCTCTTTCCAACAGTTTGTAACACTTTCTTAACACGATGACTTTTATTATGACCTTTCAAATGTATCCAATAATTTACCATTGACTTTTGTCTTCTAAAATATAGTGGCACTCCACCCGATTCTACTTGTAGGACACATACTGGTGTTGCTTAAAGTCTCAGTGGTTGAGCTTGGATAATATCCAAGTTTTAGCCACTGACCAATATACCATACACCTATAATCTATTCTTGAGTGAATTAATGTGGCATCAAAATTTGCACCCCATGTCAACCCTGCTAAACCCCTTATAATATTAAGTACCTTTTTACTTTTACCCATAATGTGCTCTGTGATTTTTCCAAGTTAATTTCTTATCAAAAACTAGACCCAAAAACCAAAACCAATCAAACCTTTCTAGCCCCTTCCCATACTAGTAAAACTGTTTATTTTCTCCTATTTTTTTCTTTTTTATTTGTGAAAAACATGACTTTAGTTTTCTCAACTGAAAATTTAAAAATCCCATTCTACACCTCACTTTTCCACTTTACTTATCCCCTCCTGGAATTTCTTAATGAGATGGTCTACATTTCCCGCCCTTACCTATAATGCTCTATCATGAGCAAAAAGTAATTTACAGACATATCTTTAAAAATACCATTGATCATAACTGAAAATAACGTTGGGCTTACTACACTTCCTTGAGGAGTTCCATTTTCTATTTTTCTTGGCTCTGAAACGTGATCCTATTTTAACTTGAATAGTTCTGTCACATAAAAAAATCCCTTAACCAACTAAACATATTTTCTCCTATTCCTAACTGATGTAATTTAATCAGTAAACCCTTTCTCCAAGGCATATCATATGCTTTTTCTACATCCACAAACATAGCAACTACAATTTCTTTATTATTCTGAGCTTTCTTAATATCATCTTCCAGACATAAAAGAGGATCCATTGCTACGAAAACTACTCTGATAAGGCGCTGTTATATTTCTTGATTAAAAATTGCGCCGACCACTCATTCACCATCCTTTGCATCAATTTACACATATTGAAAGTCAAAGCAATGGTTCTATATTTCCCAGGATTACTATGGCCTTTTCCAGGTTTCTTTATTGGCATAATTATTGCCTTTTTGCATCTATATGGCAAGAGCCCTACTTGTCATATCTTATTAAATAACATTAACAATTTATTTAACGCTACATTACTTAAATGTTTCAATATAATATAACATACCTCATCGTTCCCTGGAGCACTATCCTGGTGCTACCCAGAGCTCTTTTCATTTCTCCAATAGAGGGGGCAATTCATTATATCAGTACTCTCTTTCCTCCCTAAAGCTTAAAGATTTCTTTCTTTAGCCTTCACAAACAAACACTTTGTTTACAAACACTTTTAAGGAGTAAAAAAATTTTAATGAGTTATTTTCATTCAATGTGAATAAACATTTGTACAAAACCTTCACACAATGTCTCCTTCACCAACATGAGAGCATGGAATCATGGGAGTGATGAGGTGTCCTCAACGCAGAGCATAATGGGAAACCAGAAGACAGGCCCCTCACCAAGGTCACATGACCCAGTTTAAGCCAACAGGAGCTGGTTTCTACTTTCCTTCTTTGTATTATGTGACCACAGAGGCCCCTCCCTCTCTAGAGGAGATAAATTAATGATAAATATTTTTTAAATAAAGCTCTGCTCTGATTGGTCAACAAATCGGAGTTGAAGTATAAACAGCAAGTGTCTCTGAACTCTTTCACAGTAAGCTACAGTCCTGTAAATGAACTCTTTGATCAGCCTCAAATCTGCTCCAGAGAAAAAAGGTCTGAAGAATCCATCATCACCCAGATTGTAGAAGGGGGGTGTTATCCTGAGGCTGTAGAACTTTTAACTGGTTCTAGATTTTAAATCCACAGCTAAGTCTCTAAACCTAAAGTCCAGAACCAAAGGCCGGCCAAGGAGGTTCACATGTATCCTGAATCATTCATCATCTCTGATCTAGAATGGAACTCTTTGATCCTCTCGTCTCAACACATTCTAGACACGTTCTCTAAACAGTCTGGCAGAGGTGAGCAGAGCGCCTCCTGCAAGACTCCATTCTTTCATCTAAATAAACTCCTCTGGATTCTCAAAGTCGGACAGCGGTGGATTCGCATCATTTTGGACTCTGTAGTCTATTTGCAGGTCTCTAACTGGTCAAGGACTCAGTCTGGAGCATCTTGCCTGCTCATTGGCTGTGCCTCAAAGGAACAGGAAGTGGACTTTGCAGAGTGGAAAAGCTTCATCAGGTCGAGGAACCGAAGGCGTACCTGTAGAAAACATCGGATTTAATACTTAGAAGAAAAACACAGAGCTCAGAGCTCTACACTTGCATGCTGAGGCGTTGCCTCATCTCACCTGTTGGGCAGTCTTGTTTCCCAGGTGGGTAGACACCTGTCTAAACGTTTTCCAGGTGGCTCCCCTCTCCTGACAGGCAGTCAGGATAGCTCGGTCCACCTCGCTGGAACAGGAACAATCAGAGTTAGTTTTTCCTCTTTTCTTATGCTACTTTTAGAATCATCTTAAAACATCTGGCTCTGAAAGCTTCGATGCTTAAATTCATTTTATTTTCATAATGTTTCAAGATCAGCGTTTATGTTTGTAGAACATTTCAAATGAAACATTTCTACAACATTTACAGTTTTATACAATACAAATGTCTTTGCTACTAGAAGATGTATGCTACAGAAGTTTTATTTTTTGGGTTTACAGATGTTCCGTCTCATTTTTATTCCTTAAGGATTTTTTATGGAGCATTTAATGAATATTAAAGAGACTGAACAGGGTGATCCGAAGGGCCAGCTCTGTTCTAGGATGCCCTCTGGACCCAGTGGAGGTGGTGAGTGACAGGAGAATGGCGGCTAAGCTGTCATCCCTGTTGGACAACGTCTCCCACCCCATGCAGCAGACTGTGACAGCACTGAGCAGCTCCTTCAGTGGGAGACTGCGGCACCCACGGTGTGGGACGGAGAGATTTCGCAGGTCTTTCCTCCCCACTGCTGTCAGACTCCACAACAAAGACTTTAACTGAACAAACACACACATCCACACATGTGCAATAACACTAAGTGCAATAATCTTTTCTGGCATCGTTGTATTTTTACTCAGTTGTATATAGCATTCGTATTCTATTTTTATCTTATTGTATATTTTTATTCTATTTTATTCTACTGTATATAGTATATTATTTTATTCTATTCTGTACAGCTGTGTACTGTATTTATTCTTATTGTATTCTAATTTTTGCGTCATAACTTTTGCACTGTCCACTTCCTGCTGTGACAAAACAAATTTCCCACGTGTGGGACTAATAAAGGTTATCTTATCTTATCTTAGAACACGTTTCCAGAGCACGTGAACATTTGCAGGGTGTGTAATGTTTTATGCAACACAGATTTTGAATGTGTGATTGTGGCTGGTGCAACACTTATTGATGACTTTCTGATATTTTCTACAACATCTGAATAATGCCTGCCAACACTTTTTCAGGACACTGGAGTTTTTTGTCTCTAATAGTTTCAGAACCTTGAAATGATGTTTCATCGTTATAATGTTTCTTTAGTGTTTTCTCTGACCGTGTCCACATGACGACTTTCTCCCCAGTGGCTGTCAAAGTGATGTTTTTGGCACAAACCGCTTGCCGCTGCCCCTCATCCTGTTCCTCTCTGTCGGTGCCTTGGTTCCCGTCAGGGGAACTCTGGGCAGCAGAGTTTGTGGTGTGGAACTCTTGGTAGAACTGGCGGAGTTCCTGCTGCAGGTCAGGATGATGGCAGAGCAAAGAAGAGAGCTGACAAAACAAAGAGAGGATCAGACTTCGGTCTCTCTCTGTTCCATTTTTTATCAATAACTTGATAAACCCATCATTCCGGAGGAAAATAATCAGTGTTTAATTATTTTATCAGTAGAAGACAGATTTAATTGACAGATTTCCTCAGGTCAGATCAGCTGAGGGGTCAAATGTCATCTACCTTACCTTGTTTATGTCCTCAGGTAAAGGGGCAGAGCTTCCTTGCAGTACTGACACCACCTGTTGGTAGAGTGAGGAGCTTTCTCCCAGGCTCCATCTCAGTTTCCATAGAAACACTCGACTGCGTTCAAATAGCTGCTGCTCCAGAAGCTGCGGAGATGAAGAGAGCTGATGAGTTGCACCTAAGTCACAGCACACCTCTGCGAGGTCACAGTGATGTCACCCACCAGGCCACAGCGGCGAGCTTGTCTGCGGTTCAGGAAGGCGGCAAAGTCTCTGAGCAGCTGAGGCCACGGCCGCAGAACGCTGCTTATTCTGTCATACAGGACATCAACTGCAGCAGTTGAGAACTCGTCCAACACACACATCAGTTCCTCCCACAAGCCCGGATACATCTGCACCGCCTCATAAACCTGACCAGGTAACAGGAAATACAAACAACTGCGGTTACACAATCTTGCTAAATACAATTCAATTCCAGAATTAAAGCCTCACCCTGTAGAGATAATCATGAGCGAACAGCACGTCTTCTGACTCTCTCTGATCATCTTCATCACTTTCTTCTGACAGTGGCTGAAACCAAACAGGAAGTCAG
Organism: Maylandia zebra; assembly: GCF_041146795.1. Classification (NCBI taxonomy): domain Eukaryota; kingdom Metazoa; phylum Chordata; class Actinopteri; order Cichliformes; family Cichlidae; genus Maylandia; species Maylandia zebra. Next base: position 26,650,563 of record NC_135187.1, read on the forward strand.
ATATCTGCAGATATTAATTGGTTGATTGACTGAGAGCTGACTTTGGCCACTAAAGGTTTCACCTGCTGAGTTTTTCTGTCTCCATCTTCATCAGGATCACCACTGTCTTCTTCTGCTCCTCTAGGTGGTGTCAAGATTCCGTCCTGTTTACTCTCTGACCCCACCTCCTGCACATCGTCACTGACAGCAACACTTCCTGCAGCACTGGGTGAAGATTCAGACAGAACCAGGATGATGTCGCCCTCTTCCTCCTCCTCTTCATCAGTTCTGATGACATCATCCCCTGTCACCTGATGGGAGGTGGGGTCATCGCAGGAAGGAGGTGTAAAGGATTTGTGTTCCCTCCCCCTCCTCAGGGCTGCAAGTTTCTGACTGTATCGTCTAATTTGATCTCTGGTTGCCATGGACACAGTGGCAGTGCAAATGTCAGTGGGGGAATCGGTCCTGGTCAGGAGCAGGCGGTGAAGGAGGACTCGAGGAGGAGTGGGAGCGGAGGGGGCAGAGTCAGGGGGATGAGGGGGGTTGTGGTTTTGATTCAGCAATACAAAGCCGATCCGTCTGAAGTCCAGGTTCTGAGGGAGGCGGGGTGGGTATCGGGTCCCAGGGGGGACGCTGTAGGAGCTGGAGGGGGTTGGGATGTTTGAGGCGGAGCTATTATAGTGCCTAATGATTGGGTAGATGACGGGGAGAGAGCGCTGAAGACAGAAAAGAGATGGTTTTATATATGCACATACATACTCAGACTTCAAACTACACACATGAAAGCAGTGTTCTCTTCTGATTCACTGTAAAATCAGCCTAAGCACATTCTTAATCGCTGAGGCATCCCAACAAACACAATTGCAGTTTCAACAAAGTGTGTCAAGATTCCACATTAGAAAAGGAAAAGTTGCTGCAATAAGTCACAGAAACGCTCCAATTACAAAACAGATTTTTTGGTAGTTCAAAGAAAATATTCTATTTTTGCAGGAGGATCTAGTGTGAAATAAAGTGTGGAACTTCTCTGTTTGGTTTGCTAAAAGTTCAAAGGTCACAGTTGGTTTTGTTTCCATCACAAACGGTCTGTGTCAGCAGCATCAGCTAATCCTCATCACATCCTTTCTTCAGAATCTAAAATACCGTTCGTTTTTATGACCTCTAAGTGAACCTCATACCTATCAGAACTAGTGCTTCTCAGATTACACAGAGGGAGACACTGCAACAGCGGGAAAACCTGCAGCTGATGGGGAACTGGTTCCTGAGCTGCACGATAACACCGAGGAGACAGTGGGAGGACCACAAGGCTGATTACTGACCAGTTAACTACGTTTGCTATTTCCCTCTTCTCTTATAATCCATTCCATGGAGCAGCAGTCTAAGCAGAGACTCCCAGACCTCCCCTGGGCACCTGCTTCATCTCTCCAGTGTCACCTGGGTCTCCTCGGTCAACTGTTTGACACCATGTCATCAGTGCTTATTCTGGAACTAGTTTTCCATGAAGAGAAGACGGGCAGGAAAAATGCAGAGAGGAACAAAGGAAACACAAACAGCCTTCCTACCAGCAGCCACAGAGGCATGACGCTCTCCTCTCTCTCCACAGGAGGTCGCCAGTCTGCTAAATTCACGGGACGACATGCCACTGGCATTGGGAGAACCCGCCGCTGGTACCTGAAGGTCTGCAGAAGACAGACAGATGGACTGTGTGTTTTTATGTACAGAGATGTGATAAAGCAGATCATTTTTCGAAAAAATAATGGACAGCTCAAGTGGAGCGGTCGAAGAATAAACTTTTTAAATAAGTACTCATTTATGCAGCGACACAAATGTTCTAATACTGAAGAACATGAAAACATTACTTTTAGCTACATGTCGGCAAAGTTATGTGACATTAGTGATGTTAGTACTAGTGAGGTTCCACTTGCTTTTAAAGCCTTTACTCTAAAAGGCATATTGTTCAAAAATTGACTTTAATTTTACAGAAATTGTGATATTCAAACCTGAATATCACAGTACTAGCAGGATTCACAGCACTGTTAATGTTAGTTTGGTTATTTTGCTGGCTCCGTTTGGTGGTGTCTGTGTTTTTTTTAAATGAGCTGCTATGTTAAATTTGTGTTTTAATCCTGTAGCTTTGCACACATTTGATTTCCATGTTTGAGAACTGCAAGTGTTCAGATCATCTGCGATCATCTCTGAGGGACAGCTGATTAAGACCGAGGCTTTCCACCCTTGATGATACAGGACAAATTCAGCAGTGTGTGAGGAAGGGCCAGCACCAGCTGAGAGATGAAGAGAACAGACAGACTGTTCTCTCTATGAGAGGGACTACTTAAAAAAAAAAAGCTTAAAATAACTAATTATCTGTCCTAAATCACTCTTATTAGATAAAGTCATCATTAAATCTATCAAAGTGTTTTCAGTGTGGAAGAAAATACTCAGGGCGCTCAAGTAAAAACTATGAAAGGCAGTAAAAAGTTCTATATTCAGAAACTTAAAGTACGCAAATATCAGCAGCAGAATGCACCTGAAAATAAAAGTCTGTGTTTCTTTCAGTAATATGAAACATGGAGTGTTTTGGATTAGTAGTACTGCTGTTTGTTGAATTATATTGCTGTAGATGTTTATATGCTTTATGTATTTTGGGATAAGTTGATGTATAGTGCTATAATTTATAAGGATGTTATGTTTTTTTTAATCATTTTTGCCAGGTCAGTCTGTTTAAGGCTCTGATATCTATTCAATATGACTTAAAACAGTTATGGGATGATTTTCTCAAAATCAAAATAAATTTTTCACAAAATTGACAAATCGATAAATCAATCTACTCTTCATTTTATCTAACAAACACATAGTTATCACAACTCGTAAATTGTCTTTTTACCCATATAAATAAGCTTTCAGACAAATTTGGTATTGCCAATATATTAAAAGAACAATATTTGTCTCTCTTATTTGAAACAGAGTTAAAGTTCACTGCTGTACATTTTTAATTAAATGCAATACATTTAATATTGGCCATGTTATATTTACATGACCAAACTGAAATGACACTAGTCTCATTAACAACATTAGCTAACTAGTTAATGTTAAAATTACTGTTGGGTACAGAAATTAAGCCCAACAATATTGTATTTACAGTCCTGTGGTCTTAGCCTCAGATACTTCACAAACCAAAAAAATCTAATTAAAAAACATACATAATTTTCGCTTTCAAAAGGCCAGGTGCTTGGAAGGATGCAACCCATGAATTGGGACGCACCATGTATGTGTATGTATGTCTGCGTTACCTTGACAACGTTGTCAGGAAAACCTGGCCGGCAGCACTGCAGGATCCTTCGTCGAACCTGAACCAGAGATTTCCTCAGCAGGAACTGGGACACCAGTTTGGGTGGGTCACATGACCCTTCCATATTCCTGAGGCCGAGCACCAACAGACTGAAACACACACACACACACGCACACACACACACTAAGGGCATGGTGAAGGTTTTTCTCAGGCCTCTTTGTGTTACAGTGAGTGTGTGCTCACCAGTCCTCAGCCGGAGTGAAGGCTGCTGTCCTCCGGGGGCAGTACAGCGCGGGATCTAGGCTAGCACAAGGCAGCAGCTCCGGGTACATGAAGACGGGCCGTGTGGCAAAGAGCCAGGCAAGCTCAGCCGGCATGACGGGGAAGCAGCGCACTGTTAGCATGTAAAAACAAGTTTCAATCAAAGTTTCAAGTCAATCAATCAGGAAGCCCCGCCCCCACCTGTACTCACTCCGTCCCCGGGCATCACGGGGGCGAAGCTGTGGCCGGTAGCTGATGGGAGCCTGACGCAGCTCATCCAGCAGCTGCAGCGCCATCTGCAGGTTGGATGCTCTGAAGACACTACAGAAACCAGGAAGAGCCAACAAACCAATCAGCTCGGCCCGCTGCGCCAGCAGGTCTACCTCACACTGAAAGACAGGAAGTGAGCTTCAATGGGTGCATTAACAACAGGAAGTACATCACAACACATCCAGGTGAGTTACCAGGAACTGCCGGCAGGTCTCCGCTTCGCTGTGCAGTCTGGGCACAAGTGAGGTCAGCAGGTAAACCTGAGTAAGTAGCTGGACATGCTGAAAGAAAAACGACAGGTGAGTTCAGTTGCTGTTATCATGGTAAAAGCATGGTAAGAGCTCTCAGCCGCCATGCTGAAAGAGTAGAGTTTACCTGTTGGAGCTGCTGCTGCAGGCATTTCCTCTGCTCAGCGTTCAACTTGTACACGATCAGCTCTGTGTGCGTGTCATGTGGCACTCCAGTCAGCTGTTTCCTTCTTATCAATGCCAGCTGCTGCTTCACCGTGCGCAGCTCTGCGATTGGTCCATCCTCAGCCTCATCATCAGGACACTCTCTGATGTGAAAACACAGACAGTGATGTATCTGTGTGTGTGAGCATGTATTCATGTCTTTGTGGGGACCAAAAAATTGGAAGTTTACTATACTTGTGGGGACCAACAGCCCTCATGCGGACCAAAATCCCAGTACCCACAAGTTTGAAGGCCTTTTAGGGAATGTCACGGTTACAACTGTGTTATGGTTAGGTTAGGTTTAGGCATTCATTTTTGATGGTCAGGGTTCGTTGCTAGTGAAAGCATGTCAATTAGATGTCCCCACAATATATGAATACCCGACTGTGTGCGTGTGTTAGTTACGCACCTGTCCTGCTGCTCCTCAGGTGTGTGGATCTGAAATGTTTGTGCTTCCTCCTGTGGCTCTTCCTCTTCCTCATGGCCTTCATCATCCACTTCCTGTCCAGCCAGGTCCTCTTTCAGCTGAGACACACAGAAAGGTGAGGAGACAGGTGAGGAGACAGGTGAAGAGACACTGAGGAGACAGGTGAAGAGACAGGTAACCTGAAGGTGTTTTATACCGTCTCAAAGAGCTCCTCCATCAGCTCGTTCACCTCCTTTTCTGAGGACATAAACACAAATTATCATCTTCAGCAGGTATTAATCACATTTATTGCTCGCTTATGATACATTTAATATTGGCCATGTTATGGATGCACCCTTGATGCATCCATCAGAGTGTGTGTGTGTGTGTGTGTGTGTGTGAGGGTAGACCGGAGGAGAGGAGAGGAAAAAAAAATACAATAAAAAAAATTTAAAATCCATGGACCTTTGATTGTTAGCCGCCCACTGATTACTGATTTCTCAGATATTACGGCTGATCACCTGAGGCACCCTCCCGAACGTGTGCACTGAGTTTAAACAGATGACTGAGCAGCTCCTTTGTAACTGCAGGGAAAATCTGAACACATGTGTGTTTGTGTACTTACTGGTGATGCGGACAGCCTTGTCATCACGGTAATCCTCTACATCGGGCTCGTCAATGTCAGCCAGGAAGTTGTACTCTGGATCATCCTCGTCATCACACTCCTCTGTCAGAAAAAGATTCTTGATCAGTTTGAGTCCAGTCAGAACTCTAATCCCTGCTCTGTTATGAACCCTCACCTTCATTGTCCATGTCTGAGCTCATCAGCCCTCTCAGCCAATCGGTCCACTCCCTGTCCTCGTGGGTGGAGCTAGAGTCGTACATATCAGGTGTGATGTCAGGAGCTTGGAGTTCTGCCTCCAGCCGGCCCAGCGGGACATCCCTGAGAGGACGTTTGGACCGAGTCCGAGACGCCATGAGACCGGCCTCATCCTCCGACTCAGACAGAGGCTGACGACACAGATGATCCATAATGATCTGTCGCTTTGATCTATATCGTTATCGTATATTGATGCATCACATGACCAGATTGTCTCCATGGTTACCTGATAGGGCTCCATACAAACAGCCAGCTCCTCCTCCACAGCATGAAGCTTCTCCAGGAAGGTCCTGTCAGTCACAGGTTTAGGAAGTGGAGCTTTGGGGGGAGGGGGCGGCCCCATGGAAACAGACCTTGCCCTCACAAGTCTGGACCGACTCCGCGACTTCTGATAGGATGGAAGACAGGAAGCAGGCTTTAAAGTTTAGGTAGGCCAGGGCTCTCCAGCTCCAGTCCTCGAGAGCTACTGTGCTGCAGCTTTTAGATGCATCCCTACTCCAACACAGTTGAATCAAATGGTTGAGCTACTTCTTCAGCATGCCATCAAGTTTGGCAAAGCCCTTAATTTGATTCAGGTGTGTTGGACCAAGAATGCATCTAACATTTGCAGGACAGAAGCTCTCAAGGACTGGAGTTTGAGACCCCTGAGGTAGACAGTGTCCCATTCACAGGTTCAGAAAAAAGTAAACTCAGAGCTTTTAGGGAAATCAGCAAATAAAAACAATGTTTTATACTCAGGTTTCATAAACCGGTGTGTTTAAAACTGCGGAATATTCCTGTTTTCACTCAAATCTCCATGTTTTACCATTAGATCAACAGAAATAATTTGATCAGTAGTTTTGCCATTTGGTCATCAATAAAGTTTTTGAATTTGTTCATTTCTAACAATCTGACGTTTGAGGGACCAGACAACACTGATTGTTTCACACATTTTCACTTCTAAAGCTCTGACTGATCAGCAGACTGACAGCGATGATCACACTCTGAGGACCTGCCATGGGCTGGAGCTGTCCTCCTCAGCTCGGGGCAGCCGAGTCCCTCGAGGAGACGAAGCTGTGCTCTCCATGTCACTCTCCTGGAACGTCTACACAGACACACAACCAATGAAAAATCAGTAGCCAGTCATCATCAACATCACAGCACGCTGCAGACGCTTGGAGCCTCACGTCTTCAGCCGTCTCGTCCTCGTCCTCCTCCTCGGGATGGTACTCGTCATCAGAGGAGTCTTCCTCAGCCAGAGGGATGTCGACAAACTGCGGAGCCTGAAGACAGACACATGTAGCTGAAACTTCATTGACACTGTAATTCCACACAGAAAACAAAGGAGGTCACACACATCCTACAGCGTTAGTCTCAGCGTTCAGCAGAGAAATAAGAATCACATTTTATGACTACTACAAAAACACTAGAGTTGGAGAAAAAAGGACTTTAAAAATGCCTCTTTTTACTTTTAATTATTTTTAAATTGCTAACCTGCTTTAAAACTGTTCATACTCTGACTAAAAGTCAGGTCAGATATACACTACCAGTTAAAAGTTTGGACACACCTTGTCATTTAATGGTTTTGCTTATTTGAACTACTTTCTACATTATAACTGCAAACTGAAGATATCAAATATATAAAGCAGGATATATAGAAATGTAGCAAAACAAAATAAATAACTCTAAATATGCCTTATAGTTTAGATTCCAGAAAGTTAGACACAAACTTTGTTGACAGCGCTGCAAACCCTTGGCATTCTCTCAATGAGCTTCACGAGTAGTCACCTGAAATAGTTTTCACCACAGGTGAGCCTTTTCAGGGTTCATTTGTGACATTTATTGTTTTCTTACAACCGATGGTCCCCAACTGTGTTATTGTGCACAAGTCAGGTTGGTACTCAGCGGACATAACTATTTGACAACTATTAGAATTCATATAAGGGCAAGAACCGATCAGCTAAGTAAAGAGAAACGACAGTCCATCATTACTTTAAGAGTTGAAGGTCAGTCACTCTGGAAAATTGCTAACATTTTGAATGTGTCCCCAAGTGCAGTGGCAAAAACCACGAAACCCTACGATGAAACTGGCACACACAACGACCGCTGCTGAGGATAAATTCATCCGAGTCACCAGCCTTAGAAATCGCAAGTTAACAGCACCTCAGATTAGAGTCCAGGATAAATGCCACATAGAGTTCCAGTAGCAGACACATCTGTACATCAACTGGTCAGAGGAGACTACGTGAATCAGGCCTTTATGGTCAAATAGCTGCTAAGAAACTACTACTAAGAAAAAGCAACAAGCAGAAGAGATTTGTTTGGGCCAAGAAATACAAGGAATGGACATCAGACCAGTGGAAATCTGTGCTTTGGTCTGATGAGTCTAAATTTGAGATCTTTGGTTCCACCCGCCGTGTCTTTCTCATCCGACACAGAAAAGGTGAACGAATGGTCTCTACATGCATTGTTCCAATCGTAAAACATGGAGGAAGAGGAGTGATGTGTGTGAGGTGGGGGTCCTTTGCTGGTGACACTGTTGGAGATTTATTCAAAATTGAAGGCACACATGGCTACCACGGCATCCTGCAGCGACATGCCACCCGATCCAGTTTATGTTTAGTTGGACTACCATTTATTTTTCAACAGGACAATGACACCAAACACACCTCCAGGCTGTGTTGGGGCTATTTGACCAAGATGGAGAGTGATGGACTGCTGCGCCATGGCCTGACCTCCGCAGTCACCCGACTTAAGCCCAATCGAGATAGTTTGGGACAAGATAGATCACAGAGTGAAGGCAAAACGGCCAATAAGTGCTCAATATCTCTGGGAACTCCTTCAAGACTGTTGGAAAACCATTTCAGATGACTACCTCATGAGGCTCATCAAGAGAAAATGAAGAAAGGTATAAAAGCAGTTTGTATATTTTTACAAATCGTCAAGAACACAGTTAAAAATATATATTTTTAAAAATACTAACATTAAAAATTAAAACAATTACATAATCTACTTAAAAAAAAGAAAAAATTACAAACTCATTTTTTAAATTTTATGTTAGTTTCAAATGTTTTTAATATCTAGAGATGTAACTAAAATAAAATAAGAATTTTAAATCTGAATTGTTTAACATTTAAGAACTGAATTAATGTGTAATTGAATTAATTTGATGGCTATTTCTCCAAATTAAATAAATGAAAAATGCCAATGAAAATTTTAAAATGATTAAAAAACACTTTACGGTGTTAAAAATTGAATTCAAGTCAAATGCTGACAAAATGCCATTAAAAGCTTTTACGTCATTTTAAAACATTTCGAAAAAATGCAGGGATTCAAATGTTTTTCAGATGATTTTAAAAAGTTACACTTAACTGAAGACTTTATAAAGATTGCAGTCAGGATTTCAGGTTTGACCTTTGACCTTTACCTTGACGATGTCACTGGTTTTCTTGATGGGCGAGATGGTCCAGGTTGGAATCACCTGACAGAAAACAAAAAGTTCAGAGTGCTCTGTGTGTGTGTGTGTGTGTGTGTGTGTGTGTGTGTGTGTGTGTGTGTGTGTGTGTGTGTGTGTGGGCTGCTGTAAGTGGACTCACTACGCCTTTCTCCACCACCTCCTTCAGCTTAGATCGAGTCATTTTGGGCTCCTGCAGAAAAGAAAGAAAGTCTGTAAGCAGGGTCAGGACTCACGTGATGGCAGTGAATGATTGATTTTGATTGGATGATAGACTCACAAATGGAGGGACAGCCTCAGTCTCATTAATGGCAGCTTTCATCATGGCCACCACATGCTCATTGGTGATCACTTCCTGTGGGTCAAAGGCCAACGTTTAAACTGTAAGTTTCCCATATTCTTGTTGAAAGCCTTTGAGTTTGTTACACTTCATATCTTTAAAAGAGCTCAGAGTAACCTCAGAGAACTGAATGTACTAAAGACTGTCAAAGACTGACAGTATTCTTTAATAAGCCGTTACCATCTAACAGGCATCCTACTCCAAGTCATTAAAGGGTAAGTCACATGACACTTCATGGACAAATACTTAATTAAACTGCTTCAAAGACAGTAGGCTTAAAAACCTGAATTCAATCAAAAATCGTGATCACACCCTCTCCAGGCATGTGGGTGGAGGCACTCACGTGGATGATGTTTTTCACGTTCACTGTGGTCAGGTTGTGCTGTTTGGACTTTGTCTCCAGTGACTGATCCAGCTGTCTGTCAATCTCCACCTCCACTCCTGCCTCCTCCTCACTCTCTGAGGCCCCATCCCTTGGCTCCTCCTCCTCAGCCAGTTTCCTCTTCCTCCTTCTGGCGGCCTTCTTCTTGGCAGCCTTCATCTCCTCCTGGCTGTCCTCTGATGGAGAGATCGGTCCATCAGAGACACGGGTCCTCACAAAGCCACCAGCGTATGTGCATGTGTGTGCATTACCCATGGTGATGACGAGTCTGGAGTCAGTGGTGTCTTCCTCCGCCAGCTGGTAACGCTGCTCCTCCTCCTTCTCCTGTAGCAAAGCATCATGGGAGGCGAACTGCAGCAGTGTAGTAGCAGTGACGGCAGGAGCTGGGCCGGACAGGCTGAGTTTAAGACACTTTCGGCCCGAGTTCATCGTGCAGAAACATGACCTCTGAAACAGTGACATCAGACTCAAACAACTTATACAGATGAGAATAAAAAGTATTGAAGGGACACCCAAGCTGTAACTCCCGCCCCTCAGCAGGCTTCCAAGAGTTGACCAATCACAGCAAACAAGATCAGAAGATTAATAACAGTTCTTTTTGAACTGAGCCTCAGAAGGAGACCCTGGTGCAGGCAAGCGGGGTGGACCTCCTTTAGCAAATCTAAAAGGTTAGCTGCTTCTGTTCGCAGCTCCTGTCGGTGTGAACATGCTGTTAAAGACCGAGAGACATGAGACCTGAACCAGCAGAGGAATGGGCAGACAAGGAACCAGTAGCCACCGTGGTAAACTACCTGAATTCACCTGCGTTTACCTGTTTTAGCCGCTTCGGCTCTTCGTCCCGCCTCCCGCCGGCTAGCTGCTAACGTTAGCCCCAGAGATCCGTGGGCCGCGAGGGTGATCCAGCTCAAGAGTGCACGGGGCAGCAGGCCTTCTTGTCCGTTCTCGGTACCCACACGATAACGGGCATGGTCTGGTGCAGCACAGACTAACTTACCGCCACAACGTCAGACGAGTCTGCCTCCAAAAACTACATTTCCGGCGCCCTCACTGTGACGTATGGAGCGGCGTAATTTTCCTTCTTCTTCTTCAGTTTCATGGCGGTTGGCAAACAAATTCTAGGTGCATTAGCGCCACGTACTAGATTGTAATTTTTATCAAAACCTACAGTACCACCGTTATTTTCTTATTAAAATTCCTGTCTCTTTCAAAAATGTAAAAATATCAGCAAAAAACTATGCTCCCCGAGTCTCTTTGAAATAATTCCCTTCTCCTTAAATTATTCTTGTTCTTATGAATGTAACAAGTGTCACCTGGCAGTTTGCTGCTCTCTGCCAGGTGATTAGCAGAGGAGCTTTGAAAAGGTAGTGGGTGTGAGGGGTGAGGTTAGCGCTCTTCTGTGGGAAATTCCAGAGGTGATTAACTCACTCGGGTGCGAGTGGGTATATAGTTCGGTAAGAAACTTTTACCATTTTGTTTGGATCAATTATTATTGTAGGTGCCCATTTTTAATGCCTGTTGTTGGACTTTTTTTAGTTTCGAGTTTTAATGGAGGAATTGATCAAGGTCTAGATCGACTGCGCGCAGGGAAACCGATCAATATTGTAGGTATGTTGAGTGTTTGTTTTAAGTTTTGTGATTTTTGAATGGTTTAATAAAACTCATATTTTATTGGGTAACATTTTAATCGATAATGTTGTTTGTGTTTTTCAGCTGTTGTTGTGCTGTCTCTGCTGTCCTTTTTTTTTATTTTTTATTTTTTTTATTCTCTTGATTGATTTGTAATTTTGTTTTGGTTAGTACGTCCAGCCGTAAAGGCGGTTAATGACTGAGAGTGAGTTGTGTAAGGGCGGAATAACCTTTCTTGTTTTAGTTTTTTTTGTTTGTGCCACTTCCCTATATGCAGGTCATGCATAGCGCTGATTCCCAGCTGTGCTGAGACTCGAATTATGTGCAGTGCGTGCCCACGGGTAGATTAACTGCAGTGTCTGTAAACGGGGGTGTGACGGTAGCAGCAGGGGCGGATCTAGAGAAATTTTCTTAGGGTGGCATGAGGGTGGAAAAGAAATCAAATGGGGTGGCAAAATCAAAGCCTTTTTTTTTTTTTTTTCAAACACATGTGCAGGTGGTTACATATGGTTAAAATAATTCAAATGCAGTAAGTATACACATTTTTCATATAAATACAGTCTATAACTTGATTATTGTCTGTAGCCCACATAATTACACACTTTAGTTACATAAAACATGTGAGTTTTGATCTTATGTACTGTATAGCCTGTATAATAAATAAATATGTAGCCCAATAACTATAAAACCCAGAAAGCTACACAACATGGGGCGGTTCATTTACAAACACAAGTCTAACTTACATTTCACACAGTTTTTTGTTAGAAAACAATCACATTGTTACAGCTTAAATTACACAATGTCAGAAATCTGCACTGTCATGAACAAAAATTTAAACCTAATTTTTCACGATTTGTTGGATGAACCCACTGAGGTCTGAAATACAACCGGCCATTTTTGACTCCTTTTGAGTTTACGTTTGTATTTCACCCTCAAATTGTTTCATTTTATTTTTTCCCCTTGCCTCGTTTGGTATCTTTCTTTTCAGCTCAACTGAATTTAACTGTTTTTTTTCACTGACATACTGCATTAGTATTACTGATCTGAAATCACATAAAGAACTTAAAATCCTAGTAGTATTTCTTTACTGTTAAAAAAACAAAAAAAACCACAGCCACCTTGAGTAAATTTTTATAACTTGAAATGCAAATATAAAATGTACATTTTGGAAACATAAACAACAATTTATCTAAAAATGCGGCCAATAGACCTGCCGTTTTTTCTTTTTTTAAATTTTGTACAACCATTTAAAAATGTTACTAAAACTCAAATGAGAGAACAATCAGGTGTTGCAATAAGATGCCCCACAAATGTTGTGTGCCAGTGTAAAAAAAAAAAAAAAAAAAAAAAAAAAAAAGACAGAGGAGAACAGCACAGGGATAAACCTGCAGGCCTGACAACAGGAGGTGTATCATTCCGCTGGTTTTCTACTTAGTGACAGTGTTTACGTTGCAAATGTGTCTTAGTGACATTAATTAGTGCCCTCACTGACACACAAAACAAAACAACGACTACACAACAGAACAACTACACAAGACAACACAACACACTAAGTATACACTCCACACTAAACGTCACAAATCTCCCACATCTAAAAACTCGCTCGCTCGCTCTCTCAGTCTCGCTGCCGTTACCGTCACTCCCAAAACTCTCCCCTCTTCCTAAACAACCAAATCCCACGTGTTGACTTTTTTTTTTAAATTGGTCGACATGGTACATTTTTTTGTTTCCGTATTCCACTCTCCATGTTCCAGATCCTCCATTTGGAGAGTTGTCCATTTCTGTGAGTTCATCATAGGTCTGACAGATTAAAGACCTCACAGGAAAAGGTTGTTAACTCCACTTCATGGAAATGCATAGGTGTGTCGATTTTATCTTATATAACCGTGCTTATTAGAATTTTAGTTTAAAAATAAAGAAATAAAAAATAAACAGGAAACATGCTAGCTGACTAGTCTAAAATTAAGAAACACTCAGATAAATTAAATCTGAGAACTGTTTAATCTCAAAAACGCTAAACCAAAGCATTTATTTATCACATTCTTCAATAATGAATCATGATGCTGTGCATTACCTCACATGATCCATTGTCAACATTACAGGTTATATTCCAAATAGTCAACAACAAAGAAATATACTGAAAATAAACCAATATAATACGAAAACATGTTACTACACAAGATGTGGGCATATTATTAAAATAAGCCAAATTAATAACCGAAAAACGAATAAACTGTGGCTGAAAGGTGTGCTGCTAGGGCGACCGTGGTTCAGGGAGTTGGGATGCTCATTACAGATGAGCAAGACACTTCACCTACCGCCTCCTGGTGTTGGCCAGAGGGGCCGATGGTGCGATATGGCAGCCTCGCTTCTGTCAGTCTGCCCCAGGGCAGCTGTGGCTACAACTGTAGCTGCCTCCACCAGTGTGTGAATGTGAGAGTGAATGAGTGGTGGAATTGTAAAGCGCTTTGGGTGCCTAGAAAAGCGCTGTATAAATGCAATCCATTATTGTGCCATGCATTGTGAATGATGCATGCTGTTTGTAAAATTCATGACAACAAGGTCAATAAAAGTTCAAATTTAAAATAACAAAACAATAAAACATCGGGCTATTTTCTTCTGCTTATCTGAATTCGGGTCACAGGGGCAGCAGCAGGAAGGACGTAACCTCTTTGTCACTGCCTCCTCCAACTTATCTACGGAAATGTTGAGTTGTTCCTACGCCAGCCAATAGGTTTCATTTCTCCAGCGTGTCCCAGGTCTACTCGGGGGGCTCCTCCCGGTACTCTGGGATTTTGTCCAGAATAAGAAAGTGAAACTGACTATACAAAAGGAGTGAGTGTTCAGGTAAACTTGATCCACCTCACTGCTGTAAACTGTCTGCTGTACAGCCATTCTGGCTTCAGCTGTTTTGTATCAGAACATAGTTAATAATTACAGGTAAAATTTCAAACTCCCTATCTTAGCTAAGGTTCTTGACAGGCTGGTAAATAATTAACTTAAAAGTTATCTGGATGAAAATAGTATTTTATCTCCTCCACAGTACTGTAACTGCTTCCCTAAAACTTTTCAATGACGTCTATGAAGCCAGCTCTTTTTATTGATCTATAAAAAGCTTTTGACTTTTGATTCCAATCTTTTCTTTAAGTCACACATTGACCATATATTAAAGAAACTGAGGCCGAAGTTCGTGCTCTTTTTCAGAAACAGATCATGTTTCTCTTTTACCGTTGCTGCCACTGTTTTGTTTTTGTTTTTTTGCCTCTCCTGGATTACGGTGACATAATTAAATGAATGCCTCTGCTCAGTCTCTTCATCTGTTGGAGTCTGTCTATCAAGGGGCATTAAGATTTATAACTGGCTCTAATCACCACTGTACTTTATATTCTCTGGCTGGTCCTCACTGGCCTTACGAATGATGGTTCATTGGTATCACTTTATCTATAAATCCATTTCTGGCTTACTGCCCTATTATTTATCAGAGCACATGTCACCTCGTTCCCAAGTTATCACAGTCACAAGACTGTCAGAAAACTTGACCTTGAGGTCGTGGTCATTGAGATTTGAACTTGTCCAAGAGGACACCAGACCATGCCATTTGATACCATACACCTACGGTATCAATTTGAAGCTCCTACGCCACTTGGTTCTGTGTCAGATTGGCGATCTACCCAGGGTTAACCCTTCCTTGCCCTGTGATAGCTGGTCCAGGAAAAACAGAAGACAACTGATGGATGGATGGGTGGAGGGATGGAAACCACTTCAGTCTCAGGTTATCATATTCACAAACATGGTGACCTTGCCGGCCAGCCGGCTGCCCTGCAGGATGATGAAAATACCCCATCCTGTCTCACTGGTACAACATGAGCATGTAATTCAGTCACTGTCAATGTTGGCCAGGAAAAGCATTATGTTGAGATGGGTGGGGGCTGAGCCTCCCTCCATTTCTCTATGGAGGTCGCTCATCATTGAAGTTATGACTCTGATCAGGCTGGGACACTATATTGATGGGAGCTCCCGAATTTTTGTGGACAAATGGAAGAAACCACTGGAAGCACTGGGAGTAACCTGTAAACTGGATCCTAGTGGACAACAATTATGGACATAATGTTGTAATATTCTAGTGCTGTGTAGTGTTATTATTTTGGATGTGAACCAGTCTTGTATTTGTTGGGGGGGGGAGAGTTAAATAAAAGTTGAAAAAAAAAAAAAAAGAAACGAAGTGCAGTCAGATATAAAAAGACTGAATGTGATAATGATCTGCAGGAAGTTGCGTATAGGATCAGAACTTGTAAACATAACAAGATGATTCTCCACCTGCCAAAGCTGAGACATATCCAAGTCTCAGGGTGTCCACAGCACTGGGTATGAGATGGTTTTCATGACTACATGTGGACTGTTCTCACTCTGATAAGCTTCAACAGCACCACTAAGTTAATTATTTAAAATCTGAGACTTCATTTCATGGAAATTTAGACAACCCATTAACACAGAAGACAGACAAAATATTATCAATACTGGTATAAAACAGTCCAACACACACAAAGTGCTCATTAAACAGATCACCATTTACTGAACTAAATGTAAAACGGTGACAGAATCTGCTTGAAAACAGCTGCTAACTTTAAAAAAGAAACGTGTTTTCCTTCATTCTTTGTCTTTTTGACCTTCTTCCACCTTCCATGGCATTTATTACACGGTTTAGCGGTGGAAATATTCGAATTCTGGTTCTCTTTCGACTTTTGACCGGGAGCTGCAAGCTTATGCTGCCATCTTCCTTACGTCCCCCTAGTGGTCTCCCGTTTTCCTTCATTCTGATGTTCCTTTTTGTTCTTCATCTTTCACATCTTTCTCTTCACATATATCTTTTTCCTGGAAAATAAATGACCAAAAAGCAGTCAGAACAGAGTTAAAGGAACCAAATGAAAAACTCTTCTTCTTCCTCCTAACCTTCATCACCTCGTCCTTCTTCTCCCTCCTCTTCACCTCTGCCTCCACCAGGCTGTAGAAATCACTTTCAGCTCTGACAATCAGTTGCTTGGGGTCCTCCTCTCCCTCCTCACGGCCCGCCTCCTCTTCTCTGCTCTGCTCCGAGCGACTCCTCTCCTTTAGACGCACCTCCCTCTGCCGTGCCTCCAGGATCTTCTCGCGTTTAGACTCCCGCTCAAACATCTGCAGAAGTGTTGAGAAACACAGCTGCTCATCATGCAGTCAGAAGACCTCAGCTCAGTTTGTCATTGTGTCTCCTTACAGCAGCCAGCAGACTCTTTTCATTCTTCTGCAGGTTCGACAGCCCAGAGCAGATCTCCAGCAGCGTAGCCTCACCCAGCTGAGAGCCACAGGCCACCAAGCGCCCATTGTCCTGAACACTGAGGCTGTACAGAGAGTTGTCACACACCTGGAGCCCAAAACACACATTAACATCAGAAACAGCAAGAAACGGCAACATCAGCCAGCTGTAGGACACGTCGGAGCACCTTCAGACTCAGCGTGGGGTCGCTCTGTTTGAACAGGATGTCCCACACATCCAGCACGCCATCCATCTTCACTGTGAAGAAGACAGAGGGTCTGACTGGACTCCAGCAGGCATCTGTCAGGTACGACATCTGATACCTGTGTATCAAAGAGACAAAGAGAAAGATATAGCTGAGTCTGAGCAGGATGACCATCTGGAAGGAAGACCTGGAGGTCATAAGAAAAGATCAAAGAGCAACAATGCATCAATGTTGCATTAATGCTTTGTTGCATATTATTTTGTGAAACTTTATGGCATCATTGTGACAGCCAAGTGACGAAACATTTCTCCCACTGAAAACTCTACGTCCAGATGAACAGAATCAACTTTTGGGGAAGTTTGTTTTGAATTATTATCAGAGGTTTGCAATCACTGATTCCTACTTGGTACACATGATGGATGACTCTTTGATGTCCTCAGACCAAATGCGAGCAGTCCAGTCCCCGACAGTGAGGAAGTTTTTGGGGAAGAAAGGGTTTCTCTGCAGGGCGTAGATGGGTCCGTGGTGGCTGTCGTATGTACAGACAATCTTCTCAGCTGGGGTCTTCGCCTTCCTGTTACAGGAGATGACCAGGCCCTGCTCCGTCCCCACCATGAACTTAGTTGGCTGCAGAGACATCAATGACAGAGACTGAAACACCTAAAGCTGGTGAAGTCATGATCCTGGGAGGCTCACTTTAGGACAAAACATTGTGAGACAACAATGAGCCTCATGCTATACACTGTCTTAAAGAAGCAGCTCTCGCAACTCCACAGACAACTCTTTATTGCTCTGGGCAACTATTTGGGCATTATTGAAATGAACTTTTATTTAAATGGTCACCAGGACATAAATCCTGCATGTTTGAAGTCACCAGGCAAATATGGTTTTAAAAATTCTGAAAAGTTTGCCTACTATTCTTCTTCCAGCTGCACCCTTTAGGGGTCTCCACGGCAGGTCACCTGCCTCCATCTCCTCCTATCCCAGCGTCCTTGTCTGTCACACCAACCCTGTGCATGTTCTCAATCACTACATCCATGAACCTCCTCTGAGGTCTTTCTATTTTCCTCCTGCCTGGCAGCTCCATCTTCTTCATCCTTTGTCCAGATTTTTCACTCTCCCTCCTCTGCACATGTTCAAACCAGCCTATCTGACGCTGAGCTGTCCATCACAGTTCCTCTTTCAGGAGCTTATCATCTACTTTCTCAAAGTAATTATTTAAAGAGGTTTTAGTATCGGGAGTTATACTTCCACCACCATGTTTCCTGCAGCAGAAATGCCACGTAGATTTCCTGGAGTGTCTCTGTGCCATAATGTATCCAACACTATACAGCAGGTTGGTTAAAATCAAATGTTGTGAATTAGCTCCATAGAAATAAAGCTGAATTGAACTGAGCTAATAAAAGTATGACAGCACAGTGCTACAAAACATTTTCCTACAGTAGCAGATTCTACTAAAGATTTCTTAACTGAGCAATTAAAAAGAATGATTTGGAATATCTCTGAGTCTGAGTTGAAGAAAAATTAAACCACGTTGGCCCACAATCTTCAAGGAAAGCGCCTTAAGGCAACAGTTGTTGTGATTCGGCTCTATATAATTGAAACTGAATTGCAAGTTTATCTATATTGGCAGTTCATGACTGAACAAAGAAAATCCTGAAAGAAACCCATCTACTGCAGACCTGTAGATTTGGTCTGTAGTAGATTAGGTACCAATCCTCACATGTATAGTTTCCAAACAAACACAGACATCAGATGAACATAACACACCACACTGAAGCTCCACACAGCATCATGTAGGCTATCAAAGTTGTGGTTTGTTCTACAGAGTGATGCTGCTGAACCCAAGCTGTTTCTACTGCCTGTTCTTCTGTACTCTGGGATTTTGTCCAGAATAAGAAAGTGAAACTGACTATACAAAAGGAGTGAGTGTTCAGGTAAACTTGATCCACCTCACTGCTGTAAACTGTCTGCTGTACAGCCATTCTGGCTTCAGCTGTTTTTACTCATGACTTTAGTCTGCTTCGAAGTTCAACTTTGAATTGGTAACTATCTACAGAGTGAACACATCCCACTGTCCAACCCTGAATGGATGCAACTATCTATGTATCAGAACATTTTCTATAATCAGCGAACAGATCTTCCTCTTTGTTTAAATGATAATAGGATTCCTCACATCATTTTAAATGTTATCATGGTGCAGGAAGTGGAGTGATCTGGACTGGATGTAACTAGGATCACCCTACACATAGCTCCATCACTGAAACCAAACTACCAGAATGAAGATATCCAGTGTGAAAGGCAGCAGGCAGCAGTGGGGATACTCACAAGTCCACTGTTGGAGCTTACCAAACAGAACCAAATGCATTCAGTAAGAATGATGAAGTTTAGCCACATTAGTAGAGAACTGTTAAATACTTAAAACGGAAACAGCTCTCACCATGGTGGGCTCAAACTCCAGAGATGTAGCCCCTAAAGCTTGGTCCAGGTTCCCCTCCCGGCTTGGGTCCAGGACTAGACACTCTGTGGGCTCAGCTAGCTTGCGGACATCCCACCACAAAACCTGACAGACAGACAGATAAAGGGTTATTTTAAAGGGTTTCAAAGGGTTTGCCAAACCATCTATCAGTCTACCTGTCCATCGGTGGAGGCAGAGAAGGCATCGGTTCCAGTCTTGGACTGCAGCCATATGATCTTGTACACTGGGTCTCTGTGGCTGTGCTCCAAAGAAGAAAACTCCACTGGCTGATTCCCTTTCCGGGTATCCCAGAACGCTAAACAAAACACACGTGTAGGTAAATAAACCTGGTAACAGAGAGAAGCTCACCTCTCTGACTATGTGTAGACCTGAACCCACCAATCTGTCCGTTATAGCTTCCCCCCACCAGAGTGTGGGAGTCTTTGGGGTTGTAGTCCAGACAGACAAGTGGAGACGTTGGCTTCAGCATCATCTCTGGTCTGTTCGGGTTTTCTGAAACAGAAAACATTGTGCAGTGAACATATTGATCCTGATGTGGTGTTAAGTCAATCTGTGGCCTCTCTGACCCACCAATGTCCCAGATGTAGGAGTCTAGGCTTATGTCTTTGGATGATTTCTGGAACTCAAGGCATGAGTAGGCGACCGCCAGCTTCCTGCCCCCATCAGGTTGCCAGGACAGGCTGGTGACAGTACGTTTGATCTCATTAGGATCTCTGAGGACACAGAAAGTACAACAATTACCAACCAGACTGCTGATTGGCCAAGGATCAGACAAGATGTGTGTGGGTTATAGGCCTAGCATGACATGCTGTGATTTTGACCCAGTGCATGTTTTTGATCTCTCTCCTGCTTTGTGTGCAGTTGTCTGTCCTCTGCATTTAGGCTGAGACAGCAGAGCTCATCATCATCATCGTTTATTTATATAGCACTTTAAAAACACCCAAGGCTGAACAATAGAAACATAATAGATACCATAAGAATAATAAATACGATAAAATAATAAACATAGCGAAAACAATAAAATATAAGTAAATACAAGTCAGTCAACCACTGAGTCAAAAGCCAGTGAATAAAAATGCATTTTCAATCTGGATTTAAAAACCAGCACTGATGTCGATTGTCTAATGTGAAGAGGAAGATTATTCCAAAGCTTAGCAGCCACGACAGAGAACGCTCGGTCTCCTCACAGTTTCAGCCGTGATTTGGGGACTGAGAGCAACAGCTGCTCAGCTGACCGGAGCGAACGAGTGGGGACATAGGGCTTCAGCAAATCAGACATATATGCAGGTGCCAGACCATTTAAAGATTTAAAAACCAATAAAAGAACTTTAAAATGAATCCTAAATTCAATTGGAAGCCAGTGCAGGGAGGCCAGAACCAGAGTAATGTGCTCAAATTTCCTTTTACCAGATAAAAACTGTGCCGCAGCATTCTGTACTAGTTGCAGATGTGTCAGAGTGCCCAGTCCAGCCCCTATTAAAAGGGAGTTGCAATAATCCAAGTGTGAGGTTATAAAAGCATGGATAACAGTCTCCAAGTCACGCCTTGAAAGAAAAGGTTTAACCTTCGACAGACGCCTGAGTTGATAGAATGACGATTTTACCACCCCATTCACGTGACCATCAAAGGTAAGTGAAGAGTCGATTTTTAACCCAAGATTGGTAATTGAGCTTTTCAGGTGAGGGGTCAGAGCAGCAAGGTCAACATCAGGGATATCAGAGGAACGATTCGGGCCAAACAGAATTGCTTTCGTTTTACGTTCATTAAAATTTAAAAAGTTTTGAGCCATCCATAACTTAACATCACGAAGGCAATCAAGCAGGAGTCTAATTGGGGAGCTATCAGAATGACTGAAAGGAAAATAAAGCTGGCAATCATCAGCATATAGATGAAATGAAACTTTGTGTTTACGAAAGCTCCAGTGTTAGCGTCCCTTTGCAGTGTGGTGGCTGTATATGTTTTGATGATTTACTCATGCTCTGTGGAGAGGAGTGTATTTCCTTTCACATTTTTGACATTTGTTTAGCAATTATCTTCTAGGTTTTGTCTTTTTTCTCTTTTAGTTAAGATTCATTTAGTTTTAAGCTACTTCCCCAGATACCCCGGACACTGCAAGATGGCACATCAGGAGGGATATTATGTACCTTATGTCAACCCAGTGATTTATAACTGAGGACATAATAAGAGAAGTAGCAAAGTTAATGACAGTCATAATTTTTATGAAAATCATAATTATGACATCTGATCACTCAGGAATAATCAATTATGATATGCCCAAAAATCTGATCATGAAAATATGGCGATGGAAAAGGCTGATGAATAGGATGTTTGAGATAGAAATTAAAGTTACGGAATAATATTTCATAATGGTGGGCTGTTGTCATTTTAAACAAAAAGGTTTAGCTTTTGACAAAACAGGGCCACCTATTTAGACAACAGTTTATTGGGGGGCTGTGTGTGTGTGTGTGTGTGTGTGTGTGTGTGTGTGTTATATCACAATAAAAAGGGCATTTTTGGAACAATAGAGAGCTCTGAGGAAGGGGGGAGCTGGAGGCTGCATGCACCGCTGAAAGCATTGTTTTATTTGTGTTTGGAAAATCAGAATCAAAGTCAGACTTACACACGCTCCACCACAACACGAGGTGATTGTATCGGATCAAGGACCCCCCAAGAGAGTCAGGTGTGTCTTCACACATCAGCCAGTGTGGGCAAAGATTAAATTCTCTCTGACTCACGGTGCCAACCCCGAGCTGGGGCTCTTCCCTGCTCCACCAATAAAGCCATTTAAAATAGAGGTGGCCCAACCCTTTACCAATGACTTTGATTATGATTTTCCTTTTTTGAATTAAACAAACACAAATAAATCAGAATCAGTGAGACTTTATTTATCCCCAAGGGGCAATTAACATACAACAGAGCAGCATGACGTTGAAAATAAGGACACACACACACACACACACACACACACACACCTGAACAGGTGGCCCACCATTATGAATTATTATTCCATCATTTTAATTTCTATTTCAAACATCCTATACACCAGCCTATTCCATCACCATATTTTCACGAGTTTTGGGCATGTGATTATTGATTGTTACTGAGTTATGAAATATTATAATTTTATGATTTTCATAAAAAAATATGACTGTCATTCATTTTTATTACTTCTCTTATTGGAATCAGTCACTAGAGTGAAAATGTAACCCTTGTGTCAGCCATACCTGAAGATATTGACGGTCTTGGCTGATGGTGGCTCCTGAATTTCCTCCACCACCTCCTCATCCTCGAAATACTCCTGATAGATGTCCACAGCATTGTTCTGTCTGATGCAGTGCTCCATGACCTGGACAACATCATACCATTAGAATGAGATCATAGAATGAGCCAGAAACACTCACTGATCGGTTTATTGGTTTGTCACTATCATCATACACAGACATTCAACTAATCAAATCCCAAATGTCACAGTCTGTTATGTACTCTTCTGCTGTGCAAGGCAAAATCCAGGGGTGAGGCTGTGGGTTCAAGGGACAGTTCTGGGGAAGACTGGCCAGCATGGCTGGTAGTCATTTTCTAATCATGCCCCACCTACTTCAGTAGCAAGCTGGGGCCAGGAGACGAGAGCTGCGAACCTCCTTGTACTGCAACAATTTGTGAAGGGGCTCCCGGCAGGAACAGCGGAGTGGGTCCACTGATATCGGTACGTGGGCCTCAAACTTTCTATAACACTGGCCAAAGACCAGTGGAAATTAAAAAAAGGGGCAAAATATATACACTAAAGGCTGCGAAAGGCTTCTGCGTAAGGCACACCTTGATTTTGGGAACAGATTGGTGCATGATGTCTGTGCTGCGCTCAGTGGTGACATGAGGTCATCCAACACTGACCATTGGAAGGAGGAAACAACTGGGCCTTTACTGATTTTGCCGGTTCCTGTAATTTGCTCCATAGAAGAATTTTCACCAGAGAAGTCCCATGACGATACTCTACGCTCAGATTTTGACCAAGTGATAAAAATTAATGGTGCGTCCTGACAAAGCACTAACATTTTGTGATTATCAGGGATAGATTATACCAACTGAATTGTAAGGCTTGCACAGAGCAAGCACACTCCCAGTTGATGGTGCCAAAAAGCTGGTGGGAAATTATTTTCCCACTACTGTATAGTTCTGTGTAAATAATCATTCTGTATATACAATAATTTTTAATCCTACAACTGTTTATAACCTGCATAGTTCACATTTCTGTATAGCTGTATATCTCAGATTTCTGTAGAGTTTTTTTTATTTCATATTCTGTATAGTTTTTTTCATATTTATATCCTGTTCATATCCTGTACATAGCTTGTACTCACTACAGCCTGTACATACTTATAGTTATAGAATATTCATAACATACTTCATACCATGTACATTATAACATACCATAATAGATGCTGCTTCGTTTACGGGTGTTAGGCATATTTATGTGTTTTTGCGATGCACTCGCACAGTCCTCCTCACCGCTGTCTACTGTCTCACTCACTTACTGAGAGGACAGACGCACGCTCCACTTGACTGTCGCGTCTCTCACCCTCTCTGCAAAGCACTCTCTAAGCACAGCTCTTAGAGCTGATGCTTTTGCGCATGACACATTATCGAACGTTACGTTGTGTGTCATGGATACTGTTGACTCCAAGTCTCCCGACCACTATGTCGATCTAAGACAGCAAGACGGAGACAAGACCGAGGGATCCGAGACCAAGACAAGACCAAGACCACGTAAAAGTGGTCTCTAGACATCCAACTCTACTCATTACAAACCAATGACTGGTTACATGGGATATGAAAAAAAACTTCCTGCTGTAAAATTATGATATTATTTTATGCCATGTTATACCCCTAATTAAAGATTGTGAATTATTATGTAGTTTTAGTTTGCATTATTCTCCTGAATTAGAAGAAGCTGATAACTATTGCATTAGTTAAACTGATTTGCATTACATTAAATTGCTGACTTGTTGTGAATGAATGATATTGTTTTATGATGCATTATATTGCTGAGTTATAAGAAATACTGTTCGCAGAAGGTTATTGTCTAATTTGTCTGAGTAGAAGAGAACAGAGTGTGCTGGAGTTTTCTGCCCCATTTCAGCAGGAGCAGATAAACAGGGAGCCAAGGTCGTAGCTTAGGCGCTGTGTGAGAGAGAGCATGTGAATGTTTAGGCTTTTTATGATAAGGTGGAGGCACCAGAGGTTATAAAAGTTTGAGCAATGCTCCACCATTTTGAGATTTTGAGGCTGTCTGCATCAGTGTCCATCTCCCACGTGTGTGATCATTAAATCATCGTTTGACTCAACCCGGCCGGACCAGTGTTGTTATTGTGGTTTTTTCTCTTGTCTCCATCCCCAATATTTTGAACCTTAACAGCTTGGGGGCTCGTCCTGTGGTATTGGGGTGGAATTTAAAAGTTTGGACGGTCCGAGGTTGTCGAACGGACAGGCACGAGCCAGTGGTCTGATGTGAGTGGACAAAAGCCGGCTTATCTAAAGGTAAGGCACTACCTGTTGAATGATTTCCAAAATGTGCCAAATTGGATATGACTAAATTAAAGTCTACTCACTGAAATTACTGGTAGAGTGTCTGTTTTGATTTTGATGAGAATCACCGTGTGGTATGCAGTTAAAGTTGCTTAAGAGTATTTAATGAAGTTGAAGAAATATGAAACTGTTCCCAGAAGTAACAGAGAATGTTGGGTTTGAGTCCCTGGATATTGAGCTGAAGGCTCAGGTAGTTTGGTAGGGAAATTAGGACAGAAACTGTTCCCAGAAGTAACAGAGACTGTTTAACTGGTCGTAAAAAAGTTATCTTTCTTCGGTGAGACCCGTTATGGTAAAATTTCTCAAAATCGGTTAGGTGAAAATTATTATAGGATGGCAGCCCAGAAGTCTGCTAAGAAGCACATAGCCCGGGGGTTACGCCCCCTCCTGGCCGTGGACGCGCGGTCTTGACCTGTCGGCGAACAGGGGTAGTTCAGTTTGGCTTTAACTGTGGGGTACAGGGCATCCCGAAATAAGCTAGGAGTTACCGAGACTCCTCATCGTTTAAAACGGTGTCATGTGCTTGTTTGGACAAAGTTAAATTGAGTTAGGGATTTAGAAGTTAGGTCAGAAACTGTTCCCAGAAGTAACAGATACTGTTTAATTGATTACAAAAAAGCGAAGCTTTCTTCGGTTGGACCCGTTATGATAAATTTGTCGAAATTGTTTAGGTTCTTTAGAAATCAGGCCATAGGCTGTTCTGGAGGAAACAGATACTGGTTAATTGATTACAAAAAAGTTGGACTTTCTTCGGTGAGACCCGTTATTTTAAATTTGTCGAAATTTGTTAGGTGCTGAATCTGTCAGGCCTGTCAGTGATTGTAAATATAAGACGTCTTTGTAATATAAAATAAAAGAGTTTTGTCTGAGCTTTGTGTGACCCTGTGTGTGACGACAGCGCACTGCAGCGCTGCGAGCTATTTTTAGACGGTGTGTGAACATGCAAATGAGCGGTGACGCGCACAGAGGACTTTGCTTCCTGTTTAGCGTGTTTTTGAGTTTTATAATTTTGATTTGCAAACAATGATACATGCCTGTAAGTAAAACGCTGATTTTGCTGATTATGATACTACAAATAAGGTGTTGAATGACTGGGGTGTGAATGATGTTGGAGTTTAAAGCTGAAACTCAGAGAGGAGTGTGTTGGGAGACTGGCATGTAGTCTGCAGTGCAAAGGTGGGCGTCTTGCCTGCTAGTCTATTTAACAGTAATGAAAATGATATTAAATAAATCTCTCAGTGTGTTGATACAGGTGGCTATGGGGCTGGACCAACTGCCCCCACAAGCACGGCGGCCGAAGCAAAATTATAGTAATGGAAACCAAACTCAGCAAGAATCAGCAGCTGTGGAAAAGACAGCAGCTAGCAGAGAATTAAAGGAGAAATTAAGAGAAGTTTTACACATAAAATTGCGGCCAACAGACTTGTGGAGGTTGGGAAGGCGCCTGGAGCATCACAACAAGAAGGTGAAACAAAAACACACACAAGCAGAGAAATGTGAGAGAGAGGCACGTGCTAGAGAAATGCCTCGTTTGAGAAAAAACGTTAAATTAGCCCACGTACAAACGCACATACACGCAATGAAGAAACAGCTTACACCCATGAACATGTGAAGATTTTCCAGCAACTTTAAAGCAGTGAAACTTAACATACACCCGCCGTTACACAATAAAGTTTATCCACTACTAACAAATAAACCCTCTGGGTTGCAGGATAACAACTTAACTTCAAAAAAAAAAAAAAAAAAATCACAACCAGTGATAACACGACAAATTTAGTGGTTAATAAAAGTCAAATTGTGACATGTTTTCTGCTGATTGATTAATACAAGTGATTACTGAATGAAAGAAAATTCCATTTTTGTGCTTTAAACATGATCTTAAGAATTTTAACATGTACCTGTGTTGTCCTGTCAGCTTGGTGGGTTATGAGAGGATTATATGGTGAGAAAAAAAAAAAAAAAAAAGGGGGGAGAGAAGGCTGACACAGGGCCTGGTCCCGTTGTTTTTCCCCTCTCTGAGTAACACAGCCAATACAACATGATTTTCCTGTTCGTTTGTTTTTGTTTTGTTTTGTTTTTTCTCTTTATGCTTGATTACAGGCTGCTTTGTCGGCCCGGAAAAGCCGAGGCTGACCCTGGACTCCTGCTCTCCCCTCTACCATCTTTGCTCTCTCCTCTACCATCTTTGATGTGACCCTGACCAAATGCTAAAGCAGCTGAACCCGCAACAACAACTTGAAAATGTCAACAGTGCTGCAGGAAAATGATCTCATGCAGCAGAGACGGAGAGCGGTAATCCAAGGCCCGTTTCACTACACGGGGAGATTTCTGTCAGCGTGTTTTCTTTATGAGAAGATTGAGAAAGGCCCGGCTCCCACCACCGATTCTGACCACCTTATATAAAGGAATTATTGAGAGCATCCTGAGCAGCTATATCACTGTCTGGTTCGGGAACAGCACCATGCCGGACAGACAAGCACTACAGAGGGTTGTGCAATCAGCTGAGCGCACCATCCGCTCCGAGCACCCTGACCTGCACTCAATCTACAGCAGGCGGTGCTGGACCAAGGCCAGGAAGATGGTGAAGGACCTCAGCCATCCCAACAACAGACTGTTCTCTCTGTTGCTGTGTACGTGACAAATAAACATCTGGATTTGGAAAACGAGGCACTCGCAAAGCCACCAGCATTGTGCCTGATTGGACACACCCCTCTCACACACTCTTTACATTCTTGCCATATGGAAAAAGACAGCTTCAGCTGACAGAGCTGTGACGAGACGCCCATCAAGCCCAGATGAAAAGTGAGGCCGAGCAAAACCATGCTGACCTTAACCACTCTGCATTAAAACTGTGCAGGACAGTGACGGACCAACAATGACCATCGGGCAGCAAAAAGGGCGTGCCAGGGACAGGAGGAGTAACTGAGGTCACCTCAGAATGGACAAAATACCAGGAGAAAATAAGCTGAAGGCACAGGTGTCGGGGCTCGGCCAGGAGCTGACCTCTGAGAAGAGCCGAACAGCAGAGCCGCAAAAGGCCGTGGAGCAAAGCAAGGAAAACATCAATGGACTTAAATCTGATTTCTACGGAAAAGACTCTGAGGTTTCTGCCCTCAATAAGACCTCGAGGCATCAGAGCAGAAACTGAGCATGGCCCAGGAGGAGCTAGCTGAAAATCGAACCCATCAGGCTTGGAGTCCAAGACACCGGACTTGAAATCAGGCCGGAGCATCCTGGAGCTAGATGAGCAGTGTGATTTGTCCGGTCTGCTATGGAGCGAACGTTAGGGGGATGGCTTCCTGTCGCCTCTGCCGTCCTCCGATCGCTCAGCGTCCTGGGCTGCCCAGCTCTGGACTGAACGCTCGGGCCGAGACACCCAAACAACCATGGACTCCATTCCCGTGGAATGGGACCACGACTACGACCTCAGCCGTGGGCTTGAGAGTGCAAGAAGGGATCCCAGAGAGCCTTGAGGCCTGTGTAAAACTAACAGAACAAAGATTGAGGTCTTCCACTGGGGAGGTGGAAGCTGCAGACTCTCCTATACACCTTCTGGATGTCAGCCGTTCCACCTGCAAACAAACGGACAGCAGTCGTACTTCTGCAAGCAACAAACGGACATCCAGACAATTGAGCTGCGTATCAAAACCCTGAAGGAAGACCGAAGCAAAAGGGTCAAGTTAAGGAGGAGCGAAATAAGGAGAAGATGCTGGACACTGGAGAAAAGGACTGCCTCAATTGGGGCCAGAACCAGTATGGACAGAACTCTGAGCAGCAGCACCAATGGATGCAAACAGACTGAAAAGGAGGAGGGCAGGACCCAGGGCACGCTTCAGGCCGTGGTTTACCCAGAACACTACAACAGGAAAGTGATGAACACAAACACCCACACAAACACACACATCTACATGCACCGACTCAGAGTGAAAAGAAACATACATATGAACATATGCACTCGTTGATTGAGGGAGAAATGACACACACACACACACACACAAATTAAAATGTTGATTCAATGAACTGAGAAGTGATCCACACACACACACACACGCTGATGCAATGAAGAATGCTTTACTAACAAATGCTGCACACAAACATCCAAATACGGAGTTGGTTACAACAGCAAGAACTGATTGATTATTTACTGCTTAAATGTATTTCATGCCACGCAGAGGGCATTTGTGTAGATTTAGAGGACATGGTCTGAAGCACTTTGATAATGAAAACAATGTCTGTGCGTGATGTCTGTCTATGGCTCAAAGCCTCCACTGAATTGTTTACTGTGCTTCACACAGTCTAACAAGGAGCAGTGGTACAGAGCGAAAATGATGAATGAATGGTGTGAGTTTTATTTCGAAGAGATTATGAAAAGGTTGTGTTGATTCAACTTAGTTGTTTACGTTTTTGCCAAGGTAAAGAGTTGGTGTGTAACTAGTGTCCACTATTGAGTCAAGTAAATCCAACATGTTTTGTTGGTGCAAAAAGGAGTTTTGGTTGATCTTTGGGTTTTGTTTGACACTAGGTTGATTCTATCAGTGAGGTTTGGATTGTTCTCTTTCTCTAAGAGAGAGAAAGATGGTTTGAATTTTGGACATGTTTGCAATGGGCCCCAGTATCTGTTATTATATGAGTGTTTAATTGGTTACGTCTGTGTTTGCTTTTGTTACAGTGCACTGAGATAAGAACACCTGAGAGGTGTGATCCACCGGTGGTGATATTTTGGTATTTTGTGAGTTCCTGATTTAACAAATCAGCTCTTTAATCCAGGCCTGAGAGATTGAACTTTAAAGCGCTATAAAATATTCTTATTGAAAACAGTCGCAAAGTATTTTTTCTCCATGATTATAATGAGCTTGGGAGAAAATTGACTTATATGGGACACTGATCCTGAAGCCTAAAAGGATTGCAGCGAGTCAATCCAGTCCAAAGAAGGAAAAACAAACAAGGAGCTGTTTCCTTTAAAATGATGACGTCATCTTGCTGGTGATGGAGCCTCGAATAGGCTGCGCGTGAGACTCCATTATCAGCAACTTTTGGTATGAATGTGTGTGGATGTATGCATATGACTGACGACTAAAAGTCATGGACTGACGACTAAGAGTTTAACTGACTTGATATTGAGACAAAAACGGTGCTGACTTTAGGATTATTGAATGTCCACAGACAATTCACCCAGCCTGTAAAAGAAGGGTGGATGTTTTGTTTTGCTTTGTTTTGTCTGCAAGAACAGAAGAATGACAGAGACTAAAGAGCTGTAGCTTCACAGCAGTGTGAACTGCAGACTGAACCCTTTGGTTGCTAATTTTGAGCTACTGATGTTTGCATTAAGGAAATTGTGTTTTAGTAGCTGTGTTTTAATTAAGGTATTACATTATATTGTTGGGAATATTAAATGCTAAAGTGAAGAAAAGGTTTGATCCCACTCATGACTGAGCATGTTATTATTAACCATAGTGGGTCACTATAGAGAGTCAATTAATTTTAGAAAAAACAAACAAAAAACCCTCCACCGAGGTCTATGAATAAGAGGGGAATGATAGACAGCCACACTCAAAATGGAGATATGTAATGATAAACACTGGTCCCCGTCTTTTGGGCGCTCTCTTGAAGTAGTCAACAATTTAAAAGTAAGATAAAATAACAGGGGCATGTGCTGAGGGGTGGTGCTGCACAAGAACAAGAGTAAAATAAAGAAAATATTGTTTTTAGAAGTGCAAATTAAAATGTACCATTACATTCAGAGGATCAATATGAAGCTTAATATTTGTTAATTTTGAATGAAGTACATGACTGGTGACTGTTCTGTCCTGAGCTTTTGTTTTTACAGCACCCGCTTGATCACACCAACAGTTTCTCGCCACCGAAGAGGGGTACTTGAAAAAAATAAAGAACGGGGAGGAATATCATCAAAACTGGAAACAGGTAATCCCCAAAGGGGGTGATAACGCCATAACTTTCACTATGGTCAAATTCTCAAAATTTGACCCTCAAAAATTCTTCAAACATTTAGACACAAAGTGGAGATTTAGATAAATATAATGTCGTAAACCACATAAGCATGAAGTATTTGATTCAATAAGATGGTGAAAAAACAAGCAGCAAAAGGTTGATCATGTTAATGGTGTTTATTCAAGGGTGCAGAGGAGATTATTATTATTATTAAAGACAACAAATGAAATAACGAAAAGTAGAAGTGGAAAGAATTTGCGTTAACGGTAATAAAATCAAAACAAAAAGGAATACTAACTAAAACTGTACTGAATGTTCACAAAACTAACTAAAATTAACTGGATTTATAGCAAAATGTGTTTGGTTGCATTGATGTGTGCGTGCCCTGCTATAGTGAAATTAAGGTAGTACGTTAGTCGAGTCGTCTGTGTTGCTGCTCCGTTCACGCGCAGAATCTGGTCAGGAAAAGTCGGGAGACAGCGCCAGAATAGAATTGAGGATGATTTTAATATGACTGTTTTGTAGACATAACAAGAGTCTTGTAGTGGAGAGGGACGTAATGTCCTCCTGAGACCCAGAGAATAAGAAAAAACAGGGAGAAAATATTTTCGTTTTTTCTTTTTTCTTTTTTCTTTTAAATGAATCAAGTGTTATTAAAATAACAATCTTATAAGATGAAGATCAGGGACCAACCCAGAAGTCACTGACACTTCACTAGCTGTAAACTATTGGTTTAGGAATAAGTGATGGCACTGAACTGTCTATTTCACAAAAGTCAATTTATTTAGGATATCTGAGGAAGTACTGATTTTATTTGGAGACACAAAGGAACATTTGGCACTTCCCTCATCTCACATCTGTTTCATTGTTGTACCCAATCATTCTACAACTGAAATGCCTTGGACTGCTAACCATTTCAGGCAAGTGGAGTGAACCATATTTTGCTAGACTCTCATCAGATTGGGGCTTCCTTTTATTGATCTTTGGAGAGAAGTCTTCATTACTGATATTATTCAGGTCTTGTTCACATGTTTGTCCCAGGTTTCTCAGCCAAGAGGAGCTTAAACCCCAGATATTGTGAGTTCTTTTCACACATTGAGATCACTGATAACTCTCAGCAACGACGTGATCTCGTAGAAACAATTAGGTGTTATGGATTCAACTATAATTGCGACTCTTATTTTTTACTTTACTGGAAAACATTTCTGCATTTTACCCATATTTTATTTTTAACTCAAAATCAAAATTCCAGATTCTACTACATGTTGGTTTTGCACCAGATAGGACGACAGATTTCAGGTGGCCCTGTGTCTTTCTCTATTACATCTGCCACTGCATCTCGATAATCTTTGTGTGGCTTTTAGTGGGTCCTGACCCTCTCATATTTTGAAAAATCTATGTTTGAATCTCCCTTAATAATTGTGTTAAGAATTCTCTCCGCCTTTGTCAAAAGTTGGGTATTAGGAAAAAGTGAAATAAATATAAATATAAAGTCCCAATGTGTAGAGCACACATTAATAAATTAGTCATGTTCCCTGTGAAAGTAAATGAGCCTAATTCTTAAAGACCCCTGAAATTATTTACCAGATGTTTATTTTTTGAATAAAATAAAAATCTGAGTTTAACAAAACATTTTAATTGTAAATATCAAGCTTACCTTTCTTTCTTCCATAAAATGTGCTTGTGGGCACGCCAGCCATTTTGAAAAGGTGGGAAAAACAATTGGCAAGGCCACACCCCCACACATGTGATATAATTTTAAAGGTACTGTTGCCCTCTCTAAGAAACATCAGGACTTAGAGGAGTGGCAAGTAGAGTATGAGAGCTACAAGCAAAAAACTAAATGTGTACTACAGTGCGCAAAAATGAATTACTGGGTCATCAGGGGGTCTTGAGGGACATTTATAAAACAAAAAATCCCACAAACTTTAAAAGTGCACTTGAAAAGCTCACACAAGAAGGTTAACCTAGCTTACCTAGAAGACCTCATCAGGGGGAGCACGCTCCCCCTCGT
The DNA here is from genome assembly GCF_041146795.1 of Maylandia zebra. Lineage (NCBI taxonomy): Eukaryota > Metazoa > Chordata > Actinopteri > Cichliformes > Cichlidae > Maylandia > Maylandia zebra. The sequence goes on from NC_135187.1 coordinate 26,683,395, forward strand.
TGAAGAGCTCACCCACTTAACTCGCATCCCAAGAAAATAGCTAACCCCAGATAAGGCAGCGTGATGTATCCCGAGATAACAGGACTGGGACATCTAAAAAAGGTGTGAAACAATCGCCTTCAAAAGGTTATCAATTGACTTCAACCAAAATTAGGACCACTCGGTGCGGCAAGAGTTAATAGTTATTAGTCTCAACACCCAAGGATAATTAGAAGAGCATGACTGATATGATGGAACTGAGATTTTGTTACACTTAACTTTTGCAAAACATCTTCTTCTCGGACCGCTATTAGCTTAAGCTTTACCATTCCTAAATTATTAAAGACACCAATGAAGCTGATAACTATTGCATTAGTTAAACTGATTTGCATTACATTAAATTGCTGACTTGTTGTGAATGAATGATATTGTTTTATGATGCATTATATTGCTGAGTTATAAGAAATACTGTTCGCAGAAGGTTATTGTCTAATTTGTCTGAGTAGAAGAGAACAGAGTGTGCTGGAGTTTTCTGCCCCATTTCAGCAGGAGCAGATAAACAGGGAGCCAAGGTCGTAGCTTAGGCGCTGTGTGAGAGAGAGCATGTGAATGTTTAGGCTTTTTATGATAAGGTGGAGGCACCAGAGGTTATAAAAGTTTGAGCAATGCTCCACCATTTTGAGATTTTGAGGCTGTCTGCATCAGTGTCCATCTCCCACGTGTGTGATCATTAAATCATCGTTTGACTCAACCCGGCCGGACCAGTGTTGTTATTGTGGTTTTTTCTCTTGTCTCCATCCCCAATATTTTGAACCTTAACACTGCCCGGAATATCTGCTGGTAAACCAGCCAGCCATTCTGAGAGCATCTTTGCACCTTACTATTAATGAAGGTTTCATTTGAGCACATTGGCATGGACCCCGTCAAACCATTTCAGTAGAGTTCATGTGGGTATTGCTTTGAACTAGTTCTGGTGGATTATGCAATGCAATATCCCAAAGCACTGACCATTTCTGCCAGAGTGTGGCGCAAGCGCTGTTTCAGACTCATCTCCTGAGACAGCATCCCGAAAGACATACAAGGGCACTTTGTCCATGTCTCGCACAATAAAAAAAAAAAAAAAATTCCTGTACGAATTAGTTTACGAAAAAGACTTATTTGAAAGCTTAATCACAAGGATGAAAGCAATTGGGATCCCAGGTTAGACCATCTGTTGTTCAGATTGTACAGACTGCCCCAGGGCTCCACAAGATTTTCTCCCTTTGAGTTGCTGTTTGACAGGAAGTCTCAGGAAGTGTTGGACCCAATTAAGGAAAACTGGGAAGAAGGTCCATGCCCAGGAAAAAATTAAATTCAATATGTTCTAGACTCAGGGACGGTTCTAGGGGTAGGGCCACAGAGGCACTGGCCCAAGCTGAAATGTGATTGGCCCCCTGAAGTGCCCCTTTCCTGTCACTAATCTGTCCTTTGGACAAAAACGACAATCACATTACAGGTGGATATAAATCCAAGTCCAAACACCAGTGGCGCTCATAAGCCAAATAGGAATTTCCAGCAATGTTTAGAAGGAGAAGAAAATTTGAACAATCCGGTGGGAAAAGTTTTTCAACCGACAACTGATTTGAGTGTATGTTGAGGAGTTTGTTGGTAAGCGCAGATCAGTCCGTGCATGATTTCTTTGCTCTGCCTAACAAAAAGTCTGTGCCTATGCGAATATATCGCCTATCATCAGTTACTGGACTGATGATAGTTGGAAAATTTTTACATATCGCCCAACCTGTGTAACTGAACAGGAAAAAGTTAAAGGCGGGACAACAAGTCTCATTGATTAAAAATTAAATTACATTATTAGGCACTATTACATTATTAGAATATAAAAATTGTTAAACAAAAATGAATAAACAACAATAAAGTGTTTTAAACACAACAATAACTTAATTTTATACAATTATTTAATTTGAGTTTTGCTTTAGAGTTTAAAGGTTTTTCATCGAAATGCATTTACCACTTGAGTAATAATTCCAACAAAAGGTTTCTACTTTTATCTGTTTGTTACAGTGGGCTACACAACATCCATAAACAACATGCATCCATTCAATATCGATCCAGCCAACCAACATGCATTAACCTAAACATCCATAAAGCCAGCAACTGGCCCGCTAACATTCATTTACCCAACCAACATGCATCAACCCAAACATCCATCCAACCAACGTGCATAATAGTAAGACTGCGGTAGACTGCTGTGATTCATTTGAAACTTACGCTGCCCAGCTGCAGAACACTGTTGATGAAGCTCTCGTCCTTTTCCACCTTCTTTCTTACACGGATCGTTTGTTCCATCTCAGCAGGATTGATGTCTTTGGGCCATCCCCCCTCCATGTGGTTTATTCCACAGCTTGTGGTCTCAAAGCGCTCTGTGTTCACCTGAAAACAACAAGTAACACCTGAGCTTCACACAGACAGGTAATTCACATGGTGTACTGTTGCCCAGTAGGTAAAGCAGGTCACTAATCAGAAGATTGGTTGTTCAATCCCAGGCTACTCCAGGCTGCATCTCTTGGGCAAGATACTTAACCCTGAATTGCTTTCTGATGTGTTCATTGCATGTGAACATCTTTAGATGTTAGATTAAAAAAAATAAAATAAAAGGTGCTTTTATGAATCTGTGAATGAGACATATTGCATATATAAGAACCAGTCCATTTACTGTGTATATAATTTCAACCCATCTGGCAATCCAGTTCAAGATGTGTGTATGTGATCAGTTACTGCAGACTCACACTCGTAACACTCATTTTAGTTATTCTCAAGAGTGGTTGGAGCACTCCAACTGTTCCATAATAGCCCAATACTAACAAGATAACTCTAGACTATTCACATTTCTCTGTGTAAAGAAGGATAATCTGACAGTGTCCACAATTAATAAATAATTTCTAAAACTCATCAATAGCCTGAGATGTTTTCAGAAAAATAGAACATCTCCATTTTTACAACCTACAAAGAAACACTGCAGTAGAAAATGAGAGAAAACCATCAGCATTGTGCTCACAGTCTATGATGGGGCAGGAAATTAATTCTCCCAAGGGGCCACATAACAAACTGGGACTGGGAAGTTCTGGCAGATCACGGTAACATATTGTGGTCTTGTACCTCTATTCAAACTTTTTGGAATGAAGTAATAAGTGACTTCTTTAAAGTTTTGTTTCCTGCTGCTGCTCGTGCGCTGGTAAAAAAAAAACCCCCAAAACAACCCAAAGGCCCACCTCAGTGCATGCTTGTTGCTTATAGAAAACAACCCTACAGTTCGTCCTGGCTGTCTTACAAAGACAAACAACAAAAACAAAACAAAAAATTAAGCAACATTTTAACAAATAGCTCCAACCCCCCCTCAAATGCACTTGATAAAAGTGAAGAAAAACATATCTTCACTAATATTATAGTGATTTTTCTATGTCACTCCTCCAGTCCTACTCCTGTCAAAGTACCCTTGGGCAAGATTCTGAACCCTGAGTCGATGCATCGCTCGAGAGTGAGTGTGTAAGTGAATTGATCATGCCCTTTATTTAATGTGCATGAATAGCTATAAAGTAGTGCTTAGGCTTAGATGAACATGCTGCATGAATGCGTGACTGCGAGGCAGACACTTGTAGCAGGAAGCGCTCTGAATGTTCAAACTGAGTAGAAGGAATGCCAGTCCACTTAACATGGATAATAAAGTACTGGAGGAGTTCAAAGCTCTCACCTGCTGTACAGCACCAGTAGTCAAAAGCACAGCTCCCTCTGAAATCAACTTTTTATTATTAAACTATATGTATTAAACTTTAAGTGTTACGGCTTCGCTTGGAAATCAAACGCACACTTGAGACAGTAGGTAAAAATGAGCGAAAGCTGGTTTGCACGCGTGTGGCTGCAGGTCATGTGTCGCTGGGATGAGGCTCACCTGGTGCTCTGACGTCTCCCAACATGCCTGCACCGCCTGGTCCCGGGGGCTCTTCTGGATGAAGCTGAGGGTCAGGCTCGGGTCCGGGGGGAGATCCAGCAGCAGCTCAGCAGGCCGATCAGAAAACAGACACTGACGGCCGAACTCGCTGCGGAGCTTCGAGTAAACATGAACGATCTCCATACTGCCGCTAAAACACCGAGAACTCACCGAAGAGCCAGCTCCAATCGTCCGTTACAGTAACCTCAACTTGGGTCTGTAAACCGGAAACAAACTCGGTTCAGTTTGTTGTTTCCTAGCAACGCTGTGAAAAAGACAGCATCCTAGCAACAAGGACAGGGGTGGGAAATATACAGTATACAGAAGTGCAAATAATTCGTTACTGTACTTAAGTAGAATTTTAAAAATATCTGTAATTTAATTGAGTATTGAGGGTTTTTTTCTGAATACTTTTACTCCATATATTTTTAAGCAAATATCTGTACTTTCTGCTCCTTACGTTTTCAATAAAGCCTCTTTTGTTCTAACGCAGGGGTGTCCAACTCCAGGCCAGTGTCCTGTAGGTCAACACACCTGAATCAAATGATTAGTTCATTACAGGCCTCTGGAGAACTTCAAGACATGTTGAGGAGGCAATGTAGCCAGTAATTCAGCTGTGTTGGATCCAGGACACGTCTAAAACCTGCACGAAACCGGCCCTTGAGGACTGGAGTTGGACGCACGATCTGATATCGTCGTGTTGGTGTTGTTCCCAGATCAAAATAGTAAATGTTGTTCCAAATGTTGATCAACATTGCAAGTGACCAATCAGAATGTTGCAACGTCATACTTTTGCGACTTCGGGAAAAACTACCGTAAAACAAAAAACGCTAAGCAGAATTGATATTGTCCTTGCAACATTGGAATTTCATAAATGCACGAATGGCTTGGCGTGCCAAAGAATAACGTCACAACAATGTGGTTGATCCTGGAACAACAGGATCAACCACATTGTTGTGACGATATCAGATCATCCGAGTTGCACACCCCTGGTCTAATGCATTTCGGAGGAGTTATTAATTCATGTCACTGTGAGCCTCCAAGCATCAAACGGATTTGAGCCTAAAAAGCAACGCATGAAAGCCAGTCCTCTTTGTTTATTCATCACCGGGGGTGCTGCATAAAGAGAGGCGACTTCTGCCAAAGTCAGGGTTAGTCGTGGTTAGATGGCTTTGTAAAGTACAGGCAGACAGAGTAAAGCTAGTCAGTGATGGTATGTATGTATTTGCATATATTATAGAGGCCACTAGTGCTGACCAAGCTGCCATCTTTCTCTCTTCCGTCTTTCAATGGCTGCTTCAATTTCAGCTTGAACCTCCAAACCGCAAGTAAGTAATCATTTTTTGTCATCTTTTCTTGCTGTCCCACTGGGCTGGACATTAGTTTAGTTTTTTTAGCTACATCTGGTGAAGTTGTGGTAAAATGCTGGTATTAGCCTATTCGTCGTAGCAAGCTAGCCTGAAGCTAATATTTGCTAAATTTAGGGACACCCGTGTCTCTTCAGGAGTTGGAGGCCGGTGTTTTAGGAGCGGATCTCAGGATCTCAACAGGCAGTGTTGGGCAGTAACATAATACATGCACCGGCGTTACGTATTTAAAATACAAAATATGAGTAAATGTATCCGTTACAATTACTGTTCAATAGGTGATATTGAGAATACAGTTAGTTTGTTGAAATAAATGGATTACATGGCGGTATTTACCTGTTTCATATGTTAGGCTATGGTCTCTCTACTTTTTGGTAATTCCACGCTGGTGGAAACCCAAACAAAACACGCAATAAGAGCCTCTAAAAATTATTATACAAAAATTATTTAATATGATTTAATATGTAGGCAATAAGAGAGTGTTACAGGCATCGCCCTAAACAATGTAGCCTCATGGGCAGTGTAGTCCGTGCTGCAGGGAGAATGGACTGCCATACCCGTTATGTGTCTGTGAGCGAGGGAGGGAGAGAAAGGAGAAGTACAGCTGTCACGGAGCAGAAACGGGAGCTGGAAGCATGTAAATATAATAATAACCACTAAAGCCAAAAAGAGTGCCTGACGAGCCCAGCTGCAAGTAAGCTGTTAAGACTCGACTGTACACTGTGTTCTTGTTTTCCTCCGAAACAATAAGCAGCCTTTCAACGCCTCTCTCTGTCTCTCGCTAGCAAACTTGACCCAGACAACAAAGTAAAGCTAGTTTTCAGCTATGAGCCCGACACGAACCGGACGTATTAGCCAGAGGTCCCTTTACTACGGTTCGGAGCCGCTGACCTGTTTTATATACGCGCTGAATAGTTTTCTACACGAGATCGCTGCAGCCTTACCTAATGTCCACCTACTGTTACTCATTTATATTAAGATTTTAACATCTAGTTGGTGTTGGTATGGCGAGTAGCCTTCAGTAATAGTAATAAATCACACAGCAATAGTACATTCATGTAGTTGTAAAGTATTCAGAATACATTACTTCTATAATCTTTGGTGGAATACATTTTAAAATTAACCTTCCCAACACTGTCAACAGGTTAGCACCTCATACCACAGTGCATCAAAGCAGTCTCATGAGCGCTGGGAAGGAGGAGCCCAGAGCCCAAAACAGACAGTGCAGGAGATGACAAGGTTAGTAATTGTATGGTGAAAATTATACTTTATCTTGATTGGCAAAAGAAAAGTAAATACAAAATCTGCTTCTCACATATAGGGCATTTCCAAAACTTCAATTTCTTTCATTACAGCTGTCCTGTGCCAGAAGTTCTGTTGACCCACAGTGAGAGGCATCATTTCAGAAACACCAGGAAGACTGAAACTCATCGCCGGGATCAAGCAGGGCTCGTGATCTTCACCAGCAGCTCCCTCACAAGAAGGATAAACCCAGCATTTCATGAACACTGATGGAGACCTTTGCTTTGTGTAATGTTAGAAGTACTCAGATAATCCTCAGAGGGTCTGGACTTTTAATAGAATAGAATTCAACTTTGTTGTCATTGCACATGCACAGGTACAGGGCAACGAAATGCAGTTTGCAGCCATTCAGAAGTGCTTTAGCCATGATATAGATATATTACAATATATATTAGCAATAATATAGATATGTAAGTATATTACAGAAATGGGTCTATTATGGTATGTTATAATGTACACGGTATGAAGTATGTTGTGAATATTCTATAACTATAAGTATGTACAGGCTGTAGTGAGTACAAACTATGTACAGGATATGAACAGGATATAAATATGAAAAACTACAGAAATCTGAGATATACAGTTATACAGAAATGTGAACTATGCAAATTATAAACAGTTGTAGGATTAAAAATCATCATATGTACAGAATGATTATTTACACAGAACTATACAGTAGTGCAGTTAAGTAATAGCTATAAGCTATAGTAATAGCTTTAAGTCCTGTAGAAAGTTAAATATATGTTGTGCTCACTGGTTACTCTGGTATGAATGACTCTGAATTACTTTATGATAAATAACACACTATTGTCAAAAAACAGTGAAAGAATTCCAGATCACAAGTTTTTAGTTCAAATACAAGTAACAACCTTTGACTTTTAATCAGGTTTTATTTAATTGTGTCAGAGAAAACATCACGTGCTCTTCATGTAGCTGAGTACATTCAGTGTTTAAAACAGAAGTTGTGCAGGTCTGAGATCAGCAGTTTTCTGAAACACCAAACTGAGGTACTGTTAATGCTGATGTATAGTGACACAGTTACAGGGGTGATTAATCCTTTTGACTTTTTGTCTTTAAATTTATCAATAAAACAACTGCAGCTTTCACTGACAGCACATGTGGTACTTTAACCTTTGTACTGTTTTCTTCAGTTAATTTTGGAGTTACTACAAAGATTGAAGATATAGGATGATCTGTCTGCTGTCACTGGGTGGTGCTGAGGTCTGAATCTGAGGACGGCTCCTGTAATCACAAACAGAACAGAATCATCACAAACTGAAATATTAAGTTTATCTCTCAAATCTGAAATACAGCTGATCCTTCTCCGGCCTCACACACTCGGGATCTGAAGTTGTTCAGTCCTACAGTTCTGCCGACAGCTGTTTATTTTTTTTATTTGTTTTAAAGGCCTTACTAACACTTTTTCTAATATCATGTTTACCTTTGAGTTGTTGATGCTTTATAAATGGACATCTGCAAAGATGAGATGATGGAGCAGGTTTCAGTCGAGGTTCAGTCTGCTGCTGCATCCTGGTCACAACATACAGAGGTGTTATCAGCTCAGTATTGAACAAGAAATATTAACGTTTCAAATTATTTGTCCTAAAGGATGCAAGCTGTACAGAGTACTGAACATGTGACTTTGTGAACATAATTCATTAAAAATAATTTGGACAGTTTTTTAACCTGAATATTTGTAACAAACTCAGTAAAAAAAAAAAAAAAAAAAGCTAAAAAAAATCATCAGGGGAAAAATGTAACATTTTAAGTTAAGCTGACAAGCGGAAGTAGTTGGTTTCAGTACATAAGTATCGGGCTTTGCTATTTAATCCGTAGCTATTGACTAATGAGGGGAATTTAAAAGTTGGCTTTAATGTCCTTCCACATGTGGAAAGCGACAGAAAACATGCCGCTGTTTGCACATATTTAATAATCAGCTCTGCACAGGAGCAGAAGCAGAGTCCAGCCCGTTGCTCTTACAGTATAATACTCATAATAAAAGTACAGTAACCGTGGTTAGTCACTGAGCAGCCCGGTGCGTTTCTCTTGATTTCTTTAGTCAGGGTAAATCCATTCACCTGCACGGGGTAGCTAAACGAACTTTACAAAACATGTTTCCCCGACAGCCGAGTGCTCATCTTAGCTAGCTAGGTCCTTAGGTAGCTAGCTAAGGACCTAAATTACGGATTAGCTTACAAACACATTTAACTTACCAAAAATAATGCGGTGGGGCCTCAGATCCTCCTGTCCGGTAGTCCAATTTACTGAAGAACACCTCAGGCTGTCACTTTGAAATAGTCGGTAATGTAAACGCTGGACCTCTCGGCATCTGCCATTCCCGAACAGACACGTGCGAGTTTGTCCGTGACCGCAGCCGCGTCGTCAGTGTTTTCTCCAGTCATTGGTCAGCATTATAATATATGCAAATACATGCGGGTCGGAATCCCCGCCCCCCAGCGCGCCCCCGTACACCAAAACAGTGCCAGCAGAGTGAAACTGAAAAATGGTTTGAAACCGAAAAAAAAAAATTGTAAGCGAAAACAAAAAAATTACAGTTTCAATTAATTGTTTTTCACTATCAATTTTTTTTTCGGTTTCAATACAAGATTTTTCAGTACATTTATTTCAGTTACAATATTTTTTTTCGGTTTCGTTTCAAGGTGGCATCGTTCTGATTCCATAGTATCTATCCACAGAGCACCAAACTCCTAAAGCTGGTGGACCCACAGAAGGGCAGCTGATGTACTGGTTTCAGACCTGAGCTGCCTTCAGTCATTATTATTCATTAACTTAAAAACCATGATCCATTAGCTAAAGTTTATAAATGAAGTTTCTCTTTGAAAAACAAACAAAAATATACTAGAAACAAAGAGTTGAGGGTGATGTGACATTCTGTGGAGGGTCTTATGTTCAGCCCAGTGTGTGTGTGTGTTTTTTGTTTGTTTTTTTAACTCTAAAGCTGGTATCATGTTGCATTATTCCATTAATATTTTGCTTGAATTTTCTATTGTGTATAAGAACATTTTAATCCATTGTTCTGGTGGATTTGCTGAGAGTCTCTAACAGCGGAGAAATGTAAGTAAGTAGTTCTACTCAACTGCAGTGCGCCCCAGGGCAGCTGTGGCTACAATGTAGCTTGCTATCGCCAGTGTGTGAATGTGTGTGTGAATGGGTGAATGACTGAATGTAGTGTAAAGCGCTTTGGGGTCCTATGGACTAGAAAAGCGCTATACAAATGCAGGCCATTCAACTGCAGTACATCAGTCCGAAGTTCAAATACTTTGAACCTGTTCTTCACAAGGCTGTAGGAAGAAGGCAGCCCCACAGAGACAGAGCTGGAGTCTGACGAGAGGAGGAAATGGCTGATTGAAAAAAAGATCAAAAGACTTGCAGGAGGACACAGAAAATGGAAAAAAAAGAGCAAAGAAAACTAAAAATAGTTTGTAGTTTATAGACTCTCTCCAAAAGGTCTACTGTCATCTTCACAGGCTTCAGCTCCAGGTTCTGACTGCATCACCTCCTGTCTGCATGTGTACTTGTCATTGTTCTGTATCAGGAGTTTCACAGATGGTTCTCCTGAGGTGCAGTCATCAGAGTAGAGGAAGAAGTGCAGTGGGGAGAGAACACACCCCTGGGGCAGGCTGGTGCTGATGGTCTGTGTGTGGCATTGTGATGCTCCTCAGCCTCAGCAGCTGCTGCCTGTCAGTCAGGAAGCTGGTGATCCACTGACAGGTGAAGGGGCACCTGTCAGTGGATCACCAGAATGACCCTGCTGAGATTTGGAGTAAACCATGCTATCACTGAATGTGAAACCTTTTTCTCAGGGCTTTCTGATCTGTTCCAGCTTCAGCTGCTGACTCACATGCCGTTAACTTCTGGCTAAAAATGTCCCGCACAACCAGAAAGTAGCAAGGAGACTCCGGAACTCTCCTCTGACTCCGACAGCCTCCGCTTCAGCAGGGGCGCTGTTCGCTCTCTCCGCACCGCGCTCCTCGACTCGGAACTCGCAGCGTGTTTACATTCCTGCTGGCTCTCTTTGTCCCGGAGGCTCCCGGCAGGGAGAAGCCGCAGAATGTGCACCGTGCAGCTGCTGCGAGTGTCGGTCCACGAGCGGATCAGCGCCGCCGCCGAAGACTTGTTGCTGCGGCTGGAGAAGGGAGAAGAAGCAGCCGAGCTCCCGACGATGAGAGCGCTGCTGACCGAGCGGCTGACGGTGGCCGCGGAGGAGATCGTCGCTCTGTTGGAGGAGACCGTGGCGGAGTACCAGGACAGAGTAGAGCGCTCGGAGCGGGAGATCTGCCGTCAGAGGAGGCTGCTCGATGCCGTGCTCAAGCCCGAAGTCCGGCTGCAAGCGGCAGGTCAGTGTCGCGCTAAACGCAAGCAGGACCCACGCAGAACACAAACAGGACCCTCGGTATGGGCTAACCAGCTGGTTATTGTCACCGATTAATGAGTTACTGGCTCCACGGAGACATAGCTGATCGTTCTCTTTTAACAGTCAGCAGAAATCTGAAATATTTGATCTTCGAATTAATAAGCTTTTGCAGTCTCATCGGTCATAAAGGTTCAGTGTAAGCGCCACCGCAGAAATACTGTTTCAGTCTTCTTCTTCTTCTTCTTCTTCTTCTTCTTCTTCTGCATAGGGTTTACTGGCGGTTGGCACTATTTCAGTCTGTTGGGGCCGATGCTTTTACTCACACTGCTTTCCAGCACGTGTAACACCAGGGGCGGATCTAGAAGGGTGGCATGGGGTGGCAAGTGCCACCCTAAAATGATCCCTTGCCACCCCAGTTTTGCATATGACAGTGTTGTTTATTAATATAAGATAGCATTAACAGTTTGAGCGTAGTTACAGTCAACAGTGAATATAAATGCTAAAACTGAATATATTGCATAGTGTTCCCCCCTCCACCATTAACAAATGGTTCAGTCCATAGCAGGACCGGCTTTTTTTTGGTAGCAAGTGATGGTTATGATTGTGCCAGAGCACATTTTGAACAACACCTTGGGAATTTCGCTTTTTACACAGATGGTTGGATGTTACACTGTGGAAATGGAAGGAAGGTGAGTGTTATTAACCCTGCGTGGTCCACGGACACGCTGCACCTCCAAATCACATGACTGATGTAAGCTGACATAGCAACAAGCTGCAGCCACGCTGAGTCTCTATTTCAGCCCACATTGAAAGTTCGAACTTCAAAGTTTTTACATTTTAATTACAGGCCAGTAAATCCAGAGTTATGATAATATATATATAAGCCATGCTTTTTTCTAAATACTGTCGTCACGTTTGTGTGTGTGTGTGTTTTAAGCGTTTTCTAAGGACAGCGCAAAAACGGTAAAGAAAGAAATAAAGCCACATGTTTCCTATCGGTGGAAAAATGTACCATGTCGACCAATTAAAAAAGTCAACACGTGGGATTTGGTTGTTTAGGAAGAGGGGAGAGTTTTGTGACGTTTAGTGTGGAGTGTATACTTAGTGTGTTGTGTTGTGTAGTTGTTCTGTTGTGTAGTCGTTGTTTTGTTTTGTGTGTCAGTGAGGGCACTAATGAATGTCATTAAGGCACATTTGCAACGTAAACACTGTCACTAAGTAGAAAACCAGCGGAGTGATACACCTCCTGTTGTCAGGCCTGCAGGTTTATCCCTGTGCTGTTCTCCTGTTTTTACTGGCACACATCATTTGTGGGGCATCTTATTGCAACACCTGATTGTTCTCTCATTTTAGTTTTAGTAATATTTTTAAATGGTTGTACAAAATAAAAAAAGGTCTATTGGCCGCATTTTTAGATAAATTGTTGTTTATGTTTCCAAAATGTACATTTTATATTTGCATTTCAAGTTATAAAAATTTACTCCACATGTCTGTGGTTTTTTTTACAGTAAAGAAATACTACTAGGATTTTAAGTTCTTTGTGTGATTTCAGATCAGTAATACTAATGCAGTATGTCAGTGAAAAAAACAGTTAAATTCAGTTGAGCTGAAAAGAAAGATACCAAACGAGGCAAGGGGAAAAAATAAAATGAAACAATTTGAGGGTGAAATACAAACGTAAACTCAAAAGGAGTCAAAAATGGCCGGTTGTATTTCAGACCTCAGTGGGTTCATCCAACAAATCATGAAAAATTAGATTTAAATTTTTGTTCATAACAGTGCAGATTTCTGACATTTTGTGTAATTTAAGCTGTAACAATGTGATTGTTTTCTAACAAAAAACAGTGTGAAACTTAAGTTAGACTTGTGTTTGTAAATGAACCGCCCCATGTTGTGTAGCTTTCTGGGTTTTATAGTTATTGGGCTACATATTTATTTATTATACAGGCTATACAGAAACTCACATGTTTTATGTAACTAAAGTGTGTAATTATGTGGGCTACAGACAATAATCAAGTTATAGACTGTATTTATATGAAAAATGTGTATACTTACTGCATTTGAATTATTTTAACCATATGTAACCACCTGCACATGTGTTTGAAAAAAAAGGCTTTGAGGGTCATCAGCTGTTCCCTCCACTTTTCAGTCCACTTTAAACGCTTTTTTGGTTCTGAAGAGACGGCGCTGTTTCTGGAGCATGTTCATGCTTCTTCCGCTTTGTGTAACAGAGCTGATAGCACGGTGAGGTGTGTTCACAGGCTGTGGTCCTCATTTACCAACAGTGCACACGCACAAATCTATGTGGAAATCGTGAGCGTGACAATGACGATTCAGCGATATTTGCATACTTGGATTTTTTCAATGCTGCTGCGTCACAAAAGGTCCAACAGCTTTGTTGTGAGCAGAGCAGCTTTGAGCTGCGTGGGGAGTTTGAAATTCTTTAAAAGGGGCCCACCTTAAAGAACAGGAGGTCTCCATCAGGTTAAAACATGTTTTCATGTCTTTGCTTTTCATGGAAAAACATTCTATAGATTATTTTAAGCTTTCCTATGTGGATTTTTATGGTCACTCATGAGTCAGTCATCTTATAGATGGGAATTAAAATGTGTTTGTTTTGCTGGTGGGACAGATTTTAGGATTTGCATGTACATATTGTTATATTATTATCCAGTGTATTGTTGTGTGTTGTTTCTTCTCTGGTTTAACTTCAAGGTTCTTCTACACACAGGAAATACCTCCATTGTGCAAACAGCCAGTCAGAGGACAGCTGAGATTAAGGTGACTGTGCAGTGTGCAGGTATGTGCATTAAAGTATTTCAGAATCATCACCATGACAATATTAATCTTAAAAATATACATTAAATATACATTAAACTGTTCACTGCTCCGCGGGTATGATGTATGTTTGATGCTCCAAGCAGCCCAGAAATCTTAGCAGGTTAAGTCAGAAATTAAAGATGCTTCCGCATCAGGTTAACACAAACCACACAGCCTGATTCTGTGTTCATTTTTTCCAAATAAAGGAATCTGATCACATATGCTCAGACCAAAGCTGGTGATTCTCGGTGCTCTGGGGTGAAAATGGTCCATATGTTAATGTAAATTGCATTGATCTGCACCAAGTAGATGAGGAGGGCAGGAAGAGCACAGAAAATCCCGTTTATTTTTTTCAAAATCAAAGACCCTCTGTAGACCAAACACTTGGCATTTCGGCATTATCATACCTGTTGGATTGGACTGAGTAACACCTGGAAATAAAGGTGCTTCGATCTGCATTACATCTGAAAGCATTCATCCAGCTGATGTCAGGACCTATCATAAATAAAATCAGAGTAAAGGAATTAAAATTCCAGTTTTTAAAAGGAGTTGAAAACTGTGTAAATGTAACTAAAACAGAATATGAAGAAAGAACCATTGGGGTCAGTTACTGTAGTTACTGTAATACCGGTTTCCACCACAGGGTGGAGCATTGAGTCAGTCTAACTTTCATCTAACAAGCTCACTCATTCAGTACATGTTTTGATTTTCGAAAGCGCCCTCTGAGGAAATGGATCAAAACATATCTCAAAATGCTCCATGCTGTAATGAGGGGTGGGTGATATATCAAATATACTCAATGTATCGCAAGTTTTTCCACGTATGATGGTTAAAAATGACTTCATCGCAATCATCGGGTATAAATTGCCATGGAAATATTAGAGTGAAATATTGCCGCAAAAGGTAGCAGTACCACAAATTTATTCTACCAGCTGAAACGTCATCCACTACAAAATTAAGAATGTTTTAAACTCCACATATCAGCGTCTCCCCACACACTAAAGAAAATGTTAAATAAACCAGCTGCAATTACCTATAAAGGTTCTTGGTCGCTCTCTAGACTTTTATTTCTGTAATTTGAGGTCATCACATTTTTTATTTTACAGTTTTTATATGTTATAAGCACAAAAGAGCACCTTTTTCATCTCAATTGTTTTATTGTCTCGTGAATTTATTGCTTGATGTACTTTTTGTTTCTATGATCTTTTGCTTGTTAAAGGTCTATTGTTGACCACAGAAAGAGACATAAGGTATGTCCCAATTCGTAGGCCGCATCCTTCAGAGGCCGCATTTGAAGGCCAATTACCTCACGGCCAGGCGACGAAGGCTGTCATAATTTGAAGGCTGCTCCAAATGCGGCCAACAACTGTGTTCTTCATTTCCCCAGATTTTAAGGATGGGTCGGGTCCTTTTTTCAGTGTTTTATTTGTTTCTGAGTAAATCGGTTTAGCTGAGATTAAAGTTATAGTTTTCACACAGCTGAATAAACGTCAAACAGGAAATGGTTAAACAGAAATGTGAGATGGTCGAGAATTTACTCCAATGTCATGTTATATATTAGCGAGCAAGGAGCAGACGGCTGAGTTTATTAAACTCCACCGCGACAGCTGGTGACGCAAATCTGAAAGCTAGACCGTCCCATTCAACAGCCTCGCACTTCTGGCTTACTTGGCTTTCAAAGGACCTGGCCCACATAGACCGTGAAGGCCAGGTCCTATGCGGCCTATGAATTGGGACATACCTATACTGTAATGTATAGTCACTTGTGAAAAACCTTTGACTGGTTAAAATAAAATATTTCAATTTATTCACATTTTTTTTGTGTTTAAGTAAAAAAAATAAAAAAAATAAAAAAATTTAATTGTCGATTTGAATGAGTATACCAGTGCAATTTTGGGCACTATATGAAAATAGCATTTGTTTTTGGAGGTTATTTAACATATCATGATATATATTGTGTATCGTGATGTAGCCCCCCCCCGAAAAACGTGATATCAGATTTTCCTCATATTGCCCAGCCCTAGCTGCAATAACTCAGCCATCACTAGGTGCATCTCAGGTGTTCTGATCTGATTGATGCTGACAACTGTTGTTTTCCTCCTCAGATCCTCTGCAGTCAGTGACGCTATATGACCCAAACGACCCCACAGACCAGGATCCCTCCGATCCAGAGGAGCACGATGGCAGCAACGTTTCCTGTCCATCATCACCTCCTTCGCCCTCGCCATCCTACCACCCACCCCTCTCTGAGAGCAGCGATGGAGACCCGGACAGTGACTGGATTGAACATAGGCGGACTCTCAGACCTCTCAGGAGGAAGAAGCGTAGCCGTCCGGCGCTCAGTGTCACAAGCAACCGGAGGCGCTCGAGTCTGGCTCAGAGCTTCAGCTGCCACGTGTGTGACCGGGCACTGCAAGGGAAAGGCTTCCTACTCAAACACGTCCTGCACACCTGTGCCAGCAACCCAGACTTTCGCTGCGGTTACTGTGGGGAATGCCTGGACTCTGCCGATGGCCTGAAGGCTCATCTGCAGATGCACCAGGACAAAAGCAAAACATGCTCCTTCTGCGGGAAAACCTTCCATTCCATCCTGGCCCAGGAAATGCATGTGCGGTTGCACACAGGAGAGAAACCGTACAGCTGCAACTTCTGCGGCAAGAAGTTCAGTCAGAAGGGCAACCTGACATCACACCTGCGTGTCCACGCAGAAGAGAAAGCCTTCAAATGTAAAGAGTGCAGCCGTGCCTTCTGTCACATGAGCTCTTTGGAGCGCCACATGGAGGAGCACAGGAGCTCAGCAGTGCACACCTGCAGTGTCTGCGGTGAGGAGTTCAGTAAACGGAACAGTCTGCGGCAACACATGGCAACTCATCAGAAGAACGACAGCCTCAGAATTAAGACGAACCGCACTTCAATACCGTCCTTCCGCTGCAAAGTTTGCAGTGACACCTTTGATAGGAAGACCCTGTTAGTGAAACACGTGGCGACTCACCTGCAAGACACGGACTGCCGCTGTGGACTCTGCGGACACCATTATGAGTCCTCTGACAGCCTTGCTGCACACCTGCGCTCTCACCGCGAGGCTGGCGGCACCTGCAGCATCTGCGGGAAGTGCTTCCCGGGCCAATCGGCGCTGCAGATGCACCTGAGGATCCACACTGGGGAGAAACCCTACAGCTGCAGCTTCTGTGGGAAGGCTTTCAACCAGAGTGGCAACCTGAAGACACACCTGAAAATCCACACGGGTGAGCGGGCGTTCTCCTGCAGCCTGTGTGGGAAAGGCTTCACCCAAAAACAGACCCTGGACACACATGTCCGCTTTCACAACAAGGAGCGCCGCTTCCTGTGCCAGGTATGCGGGAAGGGCTTCATGCAGGATGTGGACCTTAAGAGACATATGCTGATCCATACCGGGGAGAAACCATACGCCTGTAGGGTCTGTGGGAAAAGTTTCCAGGCCAAACGCTCGCTTAATGGGCACCTTAAAGTGCATTTAGCTGGCCAGGAGGACTCGAGGCCAGAGCCGCAGAGGACAGCAGAGGACAGCTTCTACTCAGGATTCACGCAGTTGTAGTACCACAGCACCTCCCCATTATTCATAATAGCACAGAACACTACAGTTGACAGGAAGTTTCTGACAAAATGGAATCTCTATAAAGTTGGTCATGTTTTCATAATGGTAGTGGTACCACCTTCACTGACTGTACTCCTGTCGTGTCCATCTGTCTCCCTCTCATTCACACACATGCATTTTGTTTTCCTCTTACTGGCTCCTCTTTTCTCCAGAGCATACCTCCACCTCTCCATGCTCTCCTCCACCTACTCACTACAGATCACGGCGTCATCTGTAAACATCGCAGTCCACAGACCTTATCTCTCAGTCGGTCCTTCACCACAGTAAACAAGAGGGGCTCAGAGCATACCTGATGTAATCCCACCTCCACCTTTAACCGCCCTGTCACTCCTACCACTCAATTCACCACTGTCTCTGTCCTCATACATGTCCTGCACCACCATCACAGACTTCTCTGCCACTCCTTACTTACCGCAGTTCCTCTCTGAACTGCTAATCATCTGATCCCTCTGACCCACAAAGACACAGTGAAGCTCCTTTTGACCTTCTTTAAACTTCCTCATCAACACTCTCAAGGCAAACATCACATTCACTAACTGTCATCCTTTCTCATTTTCTTCATTCATCATCTCCTCCATGTACTGCTTACATCACATCACACCCTCTTCACTTGTTATTACATTTCAGTCCTTGAAACAGCTTGGTCTCTATGTCTAACCAGTCTCCTTCCTTGGTGTCCAGTCTCACATACAGGTCACAATAAGCTTTTTCTACCATTGCTGTCCACTGAGCCTGTGTACTTCTGTCTACTTTTTTCAATCAACCCACTTTTTCTTTGCTAACCTCTCCTGTAGTTCCTCATTCCTCCACTAAGTCTCCTTGTCCTCTTTCCTCTCACTACTCAGTCCTCTGTTAACTCTACCTGCCACCGAAAGCTTGTTTCACCTCCTCCATGAACTCTGTACAACATTTATTTTTCTACAACTTCCACCATTTAATCTTTGCCTCTACCTTTGCTCAATTCCACTGCTTTTTTTTTTTTCAAACTTTATTTTTTTTCTTTAGAAATACACAGTGCATCTTGCTCCTTTATACATGCGCATATATACACACATACTGTACACATACACCCACACCTACATACATATACACACACCTTCAAATACCTACATACATACAAACTTTGCATATTGTTGTATGTGTCTACACAAGTGCCCATTCAGCACAAAATGGAGAAAAGTCCAGTTGAGCACTAAACAAGGTCCCGGAAATAAAGTTAAATGAAAAGAGATTGAGATGGGAAAATCATTTTGTATGACCATATCTTTGAAATTTTTCTTTACAGAGTCTTAGAGAAAAGGTAAATGTTTTCCATTTCAAAAATATCTTTTACCTTTTTAATCGTTGTTTTCTCTCTCCAATAAGATTTAATAGCAGGACAGGTCCAGAATATGTGATAGTGATCAGCCATGGTGTTGCCACATTGTCTCCAGCAGTTACTAGATTCAGGTTTGCTATTCTGAAGTGGTTTATTTTTAGGGTTAATGAAAAATCTAATGTTATTCTTCCAGGAATATTCCCTCCAAAGAGGGGACCTTGACGTGCTATTGTTTGTCTTCTTTCTCCCATTTGGTCTTAACATATTGGGTGTAGTGCTTCCTGAATGATTGTAAATATGAATAGTTTAGAGATCAGCCTTTTATGTACTTTACCTTTCTAGGTGTTCACAAATATGTCAATGAGGCACCCACTACCTTACAACTTTATTATTTTTATTAAAGTGGTGTCTCAATTGTCTATAAAAAGCAGTTTTATTTAACCTGTAAGTTTCACTGAGTGGTAAGAATCTGCCCATATCTGTTTTGGCTGAGATTTTACAGTATGCTGTAATACCCTTCCAAGTCCTTTGTGGTAGTGTAAAGTCTGTATCATATCCTGCCCATCTTAGTAGTCACACTTTCCTTTCTAAATTATTAGTTTTTACCTTCTTTAATCCCTATGTTTAAAGCTACTTTAGTGTACACGTGTTTTTCCTGTAGGCTTATATCACCCAATAAAGACTGTAAAACCTGTCTAATTGGGTAAGTTCAAAATCTTTTCATTTTGCTTCGTATCTAGTATCACAAAGTCTAACCAAGTACTGAAGCTGTAATCGTAATTGTCCTCCAGGTTAGGTAAAGACAATCTACCTTGGTCTTTTGGTAACTGTAGAGTCTCAAGTTGTACCCTGGTTTTTATCTCGCCAAATAAGTTGTGAGATCATTCTTTTCCACTCATTAAGTTGTTTCGGGGGAATTTCAATTGGCAGGGACTGAAAAAGAAACAACACACAGGGTAAAATTGTGAAGAAAAAAATGGTCACAATTTCTATTCTGCCATACAGACAAACTGTCAAAGGTGCCCATCTTCCTGAGTCCACTTTTATATTTTGTGTGATAGCGTTATAATTTAAGTTATAAATTTCTGTCAAATCCTTTGTTATGGTGACTCCAAGATACGTCAGTTTGTTAGTATTCCATTTGAAATTATGCATTTTACGTATGTTTTCTTTTGGTACATAGATGCAAGTTAGAGTTTGGGTTTTTTGTATATTTAATTTGCAACCTGAGTATTGGCTAAATTGTTTAAGACGAGTCATCAATTTAGGGAGGCTAGAGTCCGGATTGGACAAGGTCAAAAGTACATCATCTGCATATAAGCATATTTTATACTCCACTCCTCGATTTCCTTGTCTTCTCTAATCTATTGAACCAGGGCTCTATAAAGAGTACAGACAAAGTAAAGTTTAGGGGACTCCCCTGAAGACATCCTCTCTCAAGCGTAATAATCCTAGACAGATTTCCATTATTTTTTTATCTGGGCAGTTGGACGACTGTACAGCAATTTCAAACAACCTATGATCTGTTCTTTGAATTCAAATTGTTTTAGTACTAAGAGATTCAGGATTTTGATTTTTTGATAAGTTTGAGGAGTCCAAGGTAGGGTGTAATTGTACATTTCAGTCTCCACCACATATCAGAACACCTGATGTCTCTGTAGCAACTAAATCAAACATGGTCCTTAATAATGATTTGTGTTGTCCAGGAGGTCTGTAGATGTTAAGTAGCATCACTACTTTAGAGTCTAGAATTCCTTTTACCAAAATATATAGTCCTTCCTCAGCTGGAAGGAATTTGTTTTAAAATTAGAATTGCAACTCCCCTATTGGGTCCCTTTGTGTTTGATAAATAAAATATGTATTTCAATCTGGGGTGTTTAGGTTTTTGTGCCCTTTTTTGGTAAAGCGGGTCTCCTGCCAAAGAATTATATGATGGTTTTCCTCTTTCATTCCAGCAATAAGTTTACATCTTTTAACTGGGTTTTGTAACTCATTGACATTAAGTGTTAGTAAACTATACTGCTGAAAGGACATGCCTTGTATAAGAAACAGCATTTACATTGTAAACCTTGGGTGACAAAAAACACAACACACATCTGACAAAACTTGGAACTTTAACTGAAACAGAACAAATGAGAGAATGGTGGTTTCTACTCAAAATCAGAATTTCCCAAAAACCTTTTGGAGAGGAAAGCTCTTGCATTACGAGGGGCCTCTCCTCGGTAAGGTTATGAATAATCAAAGTATTACAAAGTAGTTAGTAGTCAAAATAAACAGGAAAACAAGCTTCCAGAACAGTGGCTTATTCTCCAAGTTCTCTAAGGCAGACATTTGTAACTTCCAGTGTAAAATTAAACTGAAATGGTTACACTAAATTATATTTAGTGTTGTTAAACTAAAGTGTCAAGCCTTACCCAGGGAAAGTCAAATCGACAGAGAAACTGAATTTCTCTGGATTCTGTGGTTTGGGTCTCTCTCTGTGACTTCTTTGCATTCACAGCTCCGTATCACTTAGGGACAACTCCAATTTAATAAACGTTTCTAAAAAAACTCCCATAGTTTGTCTCTTACAGTGTCTTCAGGAATTCCGTATACACAAATGTTGTAGCTATATTTTTCCCAATTTGTGTTTTCACCTTCTTTTCCCCCCGCTTTTTTTCCTCCATGAAATCTGTAACAGTCAGTTTAAAGATTAGTTGATTCAAATAAAATGTCAGATATCTTCCATTTGAATCTTCTCAGCTCTGAGCACTCCTCCTCCTTTAAGTGACATGTATTTTCCCTCAAGGTGCCACAATTGGTTTTTGCTTCAGCAGCTGGTGGAGAGTCCGCTGACATGAGTGTGAAGGTTGTCTGTCTCTCTGCGTTAGCCTTGCGTCAGCCTGGTTACCTGTTCAGGTGTGCCCTTCTTCTCACCCTGTGGCAGCTGGGATAGGCTCCAGCCCCACAGCCCGGAGTGGGATCAATTCTAGTTATGATTTTTGGTTTAACCTTCAATATTTAACCATTGCCCTAAACTCGCGACAATCTGCTTTAACTTTGGAGAGAACTGAGCATTTTAAATTTTGTATGTTTTTATACAACCTTATTTCCAAAAAGTCCTGTAAATGAAATTTAGGGATATGTGAAACTGAAAGCTGAAAAGATCCATTTATGCGTATGATATTGATGGTTTCTATTTTTAAAGGTTGTGATTTAAAAAAGAGAACAGGGAGTATGTAAACAGTGCCGTTTCCTTTCAGTTACCTGTGGAGCTGAGCAGAGCACTGATGTGGTAACATTGATTTGACATTTGACATTGACTCTGTTGCATCAGTAAAATCTTTGCAGCACGTTCATGCCTCCAGCAGGTCAGGAGAGTCTGAAGGGAACCCAGTGCTGTCGCTCTGAAGTCATTTGAAGAAGGAAAAACATGATGTTTGAAGAACACCACAGGTGGCCTGAGTTTGTTCAAACTGATCCACAGTCTTTGTGGCTTCAAGTTTTTTTTTTTAGCTGATTTAAAAAAAAATATATATTTTTTTATGTTGGAGTGATGAGTAATCAGAAGGATTTAATAAGTTTCAAGACTTTTATTGTCAAATAAATGTGTGTGAAGAGTCAGTGTACAGTGCTGACCTTTCTTCTGTGGATTGGTTCTGGTTGAGGTTCGCAAAGAGGAGGCCTGGCCTCGGTCAGCAAACTGTTTACAGGCCACTGAGAGAGAGCATGTGCAGCTTCTCTCTGTGAGCAGGTGACGCTTGACTCTTCAGTCTGATAAAAAGGAGAGAGACTGAAAAACATGCAGCTCAAAGCTGAAACTAAGTGTCACGCTGAGTCTGTGTGCATCTGTTTAAACACAGATGCTGTTTCACATCAAGCTCTGTGTGTATGTGTGTGTGTCTGAGACTGAGAGTGAGCTGATGTGTGGTGTGTTAATGTTTCAACCAAGGTGATGGCCTCAGAGTATTTAAAGATGAAATTATTCCAATTGTGGAGGTAAACACAGACGACACGAGAGCTCTTGATTAACACTCCTCGTTTATAACTCATCACCACACAACTGAATACTTTTCCCTCCAAAACACAGCAACAACACTTCCTGAGAACTGGGTGTGAGTGGAGCCCTCCAGTGGTCCACCACACAATGATGATAGCACGTGACATCCTGATCTCTGTTCTTTAGTGTGGTTTAAATATTGGAGTTTCCAAAATACTAGCTCAGAGTACTTCCTGTCTGTACAGTTGCTTCCTTCACTCAGACGACCTTCATCTTCTGTTCTGAGGAACATATTAATGCGAGAACATAACTGTGAGTGTCTCAGAGTAATCACATTACTGTTACTATTACTCTGACCTCATAACCTGAGTTATCCCCCCGCAGGGATAAAGTTTTCCTCTTTGGTTTGGCTTTAAATCCATCATTGTGACAGGAAAGGAAGACTTGATTATGCTTTCTGTTCACGTTTAACACACAAAACGGACCTTCACGTAAAGAAGTGGTTTTGATGATGAGCTGCAGATTTTATAACCAGAAGAGGAAACAAGTCACCACAGCTGAAAATTCATTTTTCTATACCTCTAAACTGGTGTGTGTGTGTGTGTGTGTGTGTGTGTGTGTGTATAAAATTTTATTTTTAAACAAATCGGAAAGAAAACAGAAAAATAAATACAACAGATATAGTAGAAAAACAAGTATAAGAAACCAAATACAGGCTGATATTTCGGATCTAACTTCTCATTTCCTGTGCGTTTGTTTCTTGCTTTGGTACTTTTACCCAAATTCTGATTGGCAGCAGAGGTCTAGACAGTTAAACACAGGGTTCACACTTAAAGCAGCTCAGCTGGTACATTTATCCGCCTTAATATAAAAACACTAGCACACTTTTTCCACAAAAAATAGTTCCTGCGCTACGGTCTCTCTCGGGAAGCGATGCGTCCTCCACTCCAGCAGGGTCGTGCTCTGGCTCGTCGATACTGAGCATAGCGGGTTTTCGGGCTGTTTACCTTCCTGTGGCCGCAGAGCTCTGAACCGGGATGTCTCTGACAGAATCCCCGCCAAGCTGCTGCAGACACCGGGCT
Organism: Maylandia zebra; assembly: GCF_041146795.1. Classification (NCBI taxonomy): domain Eukaryota; kingdom Metazoa; phylum Chordata; class Actinopteri; order Cichliformes; family Cichlidae; genus Maylandia; species Maylandia zebra. The sequence continues at coordinate 26,707,233 of NC_135187.1, forward strand.
TTGGCGGAGTCTGTGTCAGAGCTGCTGGCACGGGTTGCGGAGGAGGTTCTGGGCGCGTTGGAGACGCAGAGCGGCGGTTCTGGGTCCCCCAGAGGACCCGGCCGTCTGCTGCGGTCGCTGCTCGCCGAGCGGCTCGAAGCGGCAGCGCAGCAGATCGTCGGGCTGCTGGAGCGGGAGGTGGAGGAGTCCCGACGACAGCTGCGGCGGCTGGAGGCGCTGCTGAGCCCGGTGGTCCTGCTGAACCGGACAGGTGAGCTCCGTGTCTGCTGCCGTGGCTCTCCGGGCAAACAGGACCGGAGCTGTTCAATCAGAAATCGATATTGATCGGGAAGAGGTGACATCACAAGAGCATTACTGTAGTTCAGGAACAGCACCGGAGAGTAAAAGGAAAAGGGCGGCTTATCAGCCTCACACATGGCAGAGAGACAAACAAAGACACTGTTTGAAAGAGTCATATCTCGTAGAAAACCTCAAAGTCTGACTGCTCAGGAACCAATCCTTGTAATGCCACTGGGCAGCTACTTTAAAACACCAACTTTATTAAAACAAAACAAAACAAAGTTTGAAAGCTTTTTTTCCTTGCTGGCTATTCTCCTACTGCACATACTCAGAGGAACATCATAGCTTTATACAGGCACACTGCAGAGCAGAGACAGTAGGTACCATGATGGCGGCTGCTGGTTTGGCACAACCTGCTCTCAAGCCTTCAGATCAGGTCTCTGTACTCAAGAAACCATATGTGAAATGGAGAGGCAAGTCTGACTGAAACTATTTTCTCATTGGCTAATAACCAAGTCTTAGAAATGCCATGGCGCAAATGTACAAAAACCACGTTGTTTTACATAGGCTTCTTCTGAGGTCTTATAGACAGGTAGTCAATAACCACGTCAGGTTAACCTGACACGTGGTTAGGATCAGGATAAAAACGTCTCAATCTCACAGATCTACAGACTGGTCTGAGACCGTCTAGCAACCACAGGATGTGAAAGGTTGCTGGTTACTTCCCTGTGATTTCTTTGTTTGCTAAAACATTGCTGCTTCATAGTTTGAATGGAAGTGATGGATTTGCGTGTAAACACTGTCAATTGCACAGCAACTGTTGGTTGCTATGTGTCCTATATGGTGGACAAGTCTTTAGCACATGTGCATAACATGATGTGAAAATCATTCAGGTGGCGGGCAGCATGAACACCCAAGTTTGTAAATGTGATAACCTGAGAACAAGGTCACCTAGAACTTTCAAACTGATACCATAAGTCTATCTGCTAAATAATAATAATAATTTTTCTTTTCTCATAAATTTAAGGCTTTCACTTCACCTCATCCACCTTTTTCGTTACTGTCTTTAACTTCTGTGGTCCTGGCACACTGTAGTACTAGTATGAATTTCGCTTTGTTCAGCAACAGCAACATGAAAATTAGAGAGAGCCAGTGAGAGCTGTGATTGGCCTGTTAACACGTGCTGCAGTTTAAACAGATGTGTTTAATATGAGACAAAAAAACTAATATCTGCTTTCTGTGATGACATTTTGTTGGCGATCGACTGTGGTAAATATGCATTGCTTGTTTAGTTGAATCTGACTGCTGCATTTGACACGATGGATCATGATTGTGCTGATCTCTGGTAAGGTTGGGCGATTGGACAAATATATAGACTACTGACAACAGGGCAGCCTATTGTCGAAAGTTTTTACAAGGGCCATTTATTTATTTATTTGTCCATGAGTAAGTTTGCTAATAGTGTCTGTTAAAGCTAACAGGCAGTCAACAGAAATAAATAATAGCGCTGTTTTAACAGCACCCTCCTTTAACTGCGAACAAATGCACCCTCCTCAGAGTGCACCCAAATGCAGCAGCGATTCATTTATTCAAACTCATAACAGAAAGAAAGAACCGCAGTAGCCTATGTTCAGGAAAGAAAAGCATTTTATTTAATTAAAAAAACACAATGGTCGGGAAGGAAACAAAGAGAAACTGGCCTCTTTTTTTCCATTATAACTGTGTTTACAGGCCGTTCCAGTGTTTATCTGTCTTACACACTCGACCAAACAACAGATAAGTTAAAAATCAAAATGTCTCTTCCAGCGAACATAAAAAAAAATCCCCAATGTAAAGTTTAGTCTTTTGTGCGATTCGGCGCATCTCAAATAAATAAATAAATGAATGAATAATCCAAAAAAGTAGCTATATTAATGCTGAAACAAAGAAGAAAAGAAGGTAAAATATTCCCTCCAAACAAAACTTATAAATTCTTTGACAGGAAAACAAGCATTTTTACTTTATCCGGTTTTAGTAGTGTGCGCAGGTGGTTAACAATATTATGATGCGTTCTGAAGGTGTGCTTGTGGCTGGTATACACAGATATTTCCGTGCCATGTGTGACATCAATAGGAAATGTTTTTCATGAATTTTCCACCAAACCAGTGGATCGTCTTCTCTGTCTACGACCTCCTCGGTGAGGTAACAGTCCATTTCTATCTGCGCCTACTCCTGCAGTGTGCAAGTTGGCAATTAGTTCGTCCATGTTTGGACTTCTTCTGTGTTGTAAACGGGCAAATCAGTCCGTGCATTGTTACATCACTCTGCCCATCGAAAAGTCTGTGCATCCATGAATATATCGTCTATCGTCGGTTATTGGACTGACGATTGTCGGTTGGAAAATTTTTACATATCGCCCAACCTTATTCTCTGGACTACAACACTGTGTGGGAATTTCCGGCTTGGCACTTTTGTGGATAAAATCATATCTTTCTAACAGGAACTTTTGTTTTAAGTTGGGTTCTGCTTCATCATCTGTGGCCCCTTTACAATGGGGGGTACCGCAGGGCAGTACTGTTTTCATTGTTTCTCCTGCCACTGGGTATGATTTTTCAGAAAACACGATATTTAATTTCATCTATATGCTGACGTTTGCCAGCTTTATCTACCTTTCAATCACTCTGATATCTCCTCAATTGGACTCCTGCTTGTTTGTCTTAGCGATTTGAAGTCATGGATGGCTCCAAAAAATGCATCTAAAAATAAAAATCTAAAAATATTTCTGCTGTGCAGCACTTTGATCGGCTATGTGTTGTTTTTAAAGTGCTATATAAATAAATTATGAATGGAGCTACAGATGTGTGCTGCATTCAGGTGCTAGTGGAAACACTGAACATCTGTATTTCATGTTGTTTCACTGTTACTTTCTGTGTCTTTCATGCCGCAATTGCTTTTATGAACTGTTGACGGTTTTTTCTTTTTTTTTTCTTTCAGACACATCTGCTCTTTGTAAGGTTGCTGCTAATGAAAGTCTCTGCCCACAGGCAAACTCCATCCACATGCCTTCACCTCTGCCCAGCCCTGCCTCCTCAGACATCACCTGTGCAGCTAAAAGTGATGACCATTGGAGAGGCAGCCAAAACTCACTCTGCATTAAAGGGACAGATAGGAGAACCACAGACAGGAAGTCCAGTGGGCAGAGACAGCGGACAGCATTGTTGGCGCGCCCGACAAATCAGCCTTGTGTCCTCTGTGGAAAGATTTTCCGCCATCGAGGGAATCTGTTGAAACATGTGAAATTGCACTCAGACTCCCCCGAGCATCTCTGCGGGGTCTGCAAGCAGCGCTTTGAGTCATCAGACAGTTTGTCAGACCATCTGAGATCTCACATGGAAACCATGAGTGGTGGAGGCGGGACCTGCAGGGTCTGTGGGAAAATGTTTCAGAACATGGAGACACACATGAGGAGCCACACTGGAGTTAAACCTTTCAGCTGCGTCCTCTGCCAGAAGAGCTTTCCCCGATCCGGAGCATTGAGGCGCCACAAAAAGATTCACAGCAGAAGAAGCACTGACCCTTGCCCCATCTGTGGACTCAGCTTTGCTCAGAGTGAACTTCTCCAAGAGCACCTGAAGATCCACGAGCACGGTGGAGACCAAAATGAGAAAGACAGCGGGAGTGAGGACAGTCAGCCGGACTCACTGAAGCCAAAGCGCGAGGGACCAATGCCAGATCTGAAGTCAGCAGTGCTCTACTGCAGAGTCTGTGGTGATTCGTTCCACAGTCAAGGCTTCCTTAGGAAACATGCCCAAATGCACTGCAGGGAGTCAAAGAGCATGTGTGGCATCTGCGGACAGCAGCTCGACTCGCCAGATGTTCTTCTAACACATTTGCAGTCACACAGAGAGACTGGTGGGACCTGTGGTGTCTGCGGAAAGACTTTCCAGAACATGGAGACACACATGAGGAGCCACACAGGCCTCAAACCGTACCACTGCTTGGTCTGTGGCAAACACTTCCCCCGGCCAGGTGCGCTTAGGCGCCACAATAAGATCCACAGTGGTGAGCGCCCGCATGTTTGCAACTGCTGTGGCAAGACCTTCATAGAGAGCAGCGCTTTGAAAACTCACAGAAAGAGTCACTCATTAGAGGGTCAAGATGGCGAGTCACCGGCGCACTCTCACACCAGGACATCTGACATAGAGAATGCCAGAATGCCGCCACGCTGTAAAGTTTGCGGTGAGTCTTTTCACAGTAAAGTAAGTTTGAGAAAACATGCCAAAAATCACTCGGCAGAGTCTGTCTGTGGGGTCTGCGGTGAAAGTATGCCGCCATCAAAAACGCTCACAGAGCATCTGCAGAGTCACAGAGACACCGGCAAAATCTGTCACGTATGCGGGAAAACCTACCAGAACATTGAGACTCACATGAGGAGTCACACCGGCATCAAACCGTACCACTGCAGTGTCTGCGGGAAGTCCTTTCCGCGGTCTGGTGCTCTGCGGCGCCACAAGAGAATCCACAGTGGGGAGCGACCATATATCTGCGAGTTCTGTGGCAAGACGTTCATCGATAACGGCGCTCTCACCTTGCACATCAGGAACCACACCAGAGACAAACCATCCAACCGCATCTCTTGCGAGACATGTGGGAAGAGCCTCGCCTCCATCCACGTCCTCGAGGTTCACAGGAGGATCCACACAGGCGAGAAACCCTTCCAGTGCTGCATCTGCGGGAAAGCCTTCAGGCAGGTGGGAGGGCTGAATGCCCACAAGCTGACACACACAGGTGAGAAGCCATTCAGCTGCAGCCTGTGCACTAAGAGCTTCAGCACCAAAGGTTACCTGGAGACACACCTCCGCTTCCACAGGAAGGAATGCGCGTTTAGCTGCCACCTGTGCTGGAAGGCCTTCGTCACCAAGAATGACCTGAAAAAGCACCTGCTGACGCACAGTGGGGAGAAGCCATACAGCTGCCGGCTCTGCGGCAAGAGCTACCAGGAAAAGCGCTCCCGGGACGTGCACATGAAGGTCCACGCAGACGCCAGTGACGACCCAATCACGGAGCAGGACACTTTGCAGCCACAGCTGCTGCAGCTGTAGAGACCAGTCCAGACCAGTTTGTACTGGTTTTACTAACTGATCGGAGACAGAAAATATTTTCACAAGACCAAATAAAATCTTCCTGAATATGTATGTTTTTTGGTGTTTGCAATAAAAAAAAAAAAGCTCCTGCAGGGCTTCAAAAACAGAGGGCCCTGAAAGGATCCAGTTCTTTAACCCAGGATTGTTTATTCTGAGTTCCACTGAATCCTGGGTTCCTGGTAATGTGCTAAAAATAATCCTGGGGTGAATGAGTCAACTACTTTCATTAAGAGTTTTTAGCTAATGAGCTCAAAACATGTTTGAGACCACAGGACACATTTCTGTTTTTTTCCAGCATTTTACTCTTCCCAAAACATTTAAACATTCAGAAATAAATAATTTGGTTTGATAAAATGTTCTCATAAGAAAATTAAAAACTACAGAAATTTAAAGGTGCACAATTTAAATGAAAAATAAAAATTTAGTTCATAAAAAAAATTATATTTTTTAATTTCATTTTCCAGTTTTCCTCCTAATGAAGCTACTGAGTACAAAGTTCTTCAGTTATTACATTAACAGTAGCCAGTGCTGTTCATTATTGTAGCAGTGGGGTGAATTTAAAACTTTTATATCAAACTGCTGCCATGTTTTGTTGTTTTCATGGCTCAGTCTGACTACTTTGATTGATGTAATGTAGTGACCTCAGAGAAGAGCAGCAGAATGAGTGTGTACATGACAAATGGTTTTACTGTCCGTTAAAAACTGCAAACACGAGTAAACCAGAAACGCTTTCTCGTGTCTGTTTTTTTTTTAAATTGGAAATTTGAAGACCAACAAAAGGAAGTAAAACAACATCATTAAAACTTGTCCAGTGCTTTTCTGTTAATACTCACTCAGTTACTGCTGTAAAAGTACCCCTGACCTCGACTTTTACTGCACTGGAGTTACTGTTTTTTGGGGATGACTGCCACCATCACCAAATATCAGGTTCATCCTGGGTCTCCAGAGCTCCTCAGGGACTTGGACCAGAATCTGCTGGTGATTTGAGTTTAGCTCAGAGAAACACAGGTACGGACCAATGACTGTAGAAACACGGACCCATATCAGATACCCTGCCTTCGGTCTGATCATAGTATCTGTAGAACATCAGCAATGAGAAACCTGGTGGTGACCTTCAGAATGAGGATCTTCATTTCAGTCTGAGAGGAGATCTGCAGCTTTGCAGCTCTAACCTGAGCTGATGAGGTGTCTCGTCCCTGCCAGCAGCCAGTGAAAGGAGTCTGCTCTTGTCTCAGTGCTTACTTACATTTCTTTGCTTCTGTTCACCTTTAGAGCTTTCTGCTCTTATATAGCTGTGGACTCCAGTCTGGCTGCTACTGTTCATTGTGTGAAAGTGCGTTTGAGTAGTCCATGTTTCTGATGAAGTTTCCTCACTGAGAGACATGACCCTGTCTGTGTATCTGTGTGGGAGCCATAATCAGAGCAGTTCCAGTTTCCAAACACTAAGGAAAGGAGTTCCTTTATTGTTTCCTTTAGCAAAGGCCACACTGGAGCATCCTTTGTGAAGAGGGAGGAGCTGAGATGGGTGATGCAATTTTACTGCAGTCATAGAAATTCCAAGCAGAGCAGAACACAGCAGGTGAATATAAGAAAATAAGATGGATTAAATTTTATAGGCTAACAGACAGAATAACTGAGACAAATTACTGTGATGTGTTCAGTCACAGCATGATGTACTTATAATGTGCTGTAATTTATTTACAAAGACAGAGCCAATTCACTTCAGTAATAATAACTGCAATCTACCAAGAGCAGAACACTAGTCTCTAAATTAGTTGTTACAGTTTTTCTCGATTGCTTAAACACTATAACCAGGCCTCTAAACTAAAATTTCAAAACCGTAATGCTATTGTTCAAAAAGCTCACCCATTTCCCTGAACTATAAACACTATTCCCTGCTTTGACACATGACTCAAATTTGGTGAACTGTTACTGCAAAACTCTACACACAAATCCCTACATTTTACAGTGCTTACACCATGTAGTCATTTAGAAAGCACTAGCATGCAATAATGTTAACTTAAGTCAGCATAGCTTGAGCTCAATTAGCACACAATTAACCAGGTGGAAACACTAGGAGTCAAAATTTAGCACACACCAATCAGAACCTGCGATGGATAGATAAAAGGGCCAAAGCCAGCTCATTCAGGTTTGAAACAATGGATCCAAAGAGATGCAAAGGAAGAGGACGTGGTGGAGAAAGAGGACGTGGTGAAGGAGGAGGACGTGGTGGAGGAGGAGGACGTGGTGGAGGAAGAGGACATGGTGAAAGAGGAGGACGTGGTGGAAGAGGAGGAGGAGGTGGTCTAGGACAACAGGAAGGTGGTGGAGCAGGAGGGAGAGGTGGAGGAGGAGGAGGACGTGGTGAAGGAGGAGGACGTGGTGGAGGAAGAGGACTTGGTGAAAGAGGAGGACGTGGTGGAAGAGGAGGAGGAGGTGGAGGAGGAGGAGGACGTGGTGAAGGAGGAGGACATGGTGGAGGAAGAGGACATGGTGAAAGAGGAGGATGTGGTGGAAGAGGAGGAGGAGGTGGTCTAGGACAACAGGAAGGTGGTGGAGGAGGAGGGAGAGGTGGAGGAGGAGGAGGACGTGGTGAAGGAGGTGGAGGTGGAGAACGACGGCGACAAGGAAGGGGAAGAGCAAGGGCAAGAAGACAGTCAGTCTCGGATGAAATTCGAGCCACTTTAGTTGACCATGTCCTTGTCCATGGGATGACTATGAGGGAGGCTGGGCAACGAGTACAACCAAATTTGAGTCGCTTCACTGTTGCCTCCATCATCAGAACCTTCAGGGAGGAAAACAGGTAGGTGTACTTGCAGTAAGACTGCTTTGTACAGTAACATTTAAGTTACTGAACTTATGTGTCTTGAGTTTCAGTATGTTTCCATTATTTGCCTGTAAAATGAATGTGTGACAGTTACAGTAATGAGTGCTTCTATTTTTGTAGGACACAGAGACGACCACCTGGTGGAGGCAGGTTAAGGCTTTTGTCGGAGGAGCAAGAGAGGGAACTTGTAAACATGGTAATTGCAAATAATGTAATCCGCCTGCAAGAGATTCAAAGGAGAGTGATTGAGGATGATCATCTTTTTCGAGGCATAAATGCCATCAGCCTCTCCACAATTGACCGCATCCTCCGAAAGAATCAATTCCGGATGAAACAGGCATACCGAGTCCCTTTCGAACGAAACTCTGACAGAGTGAAAAACCAACGTGTGGAATATGTTCAGGTATGAGTTTTCATACTGTATAAAGTATTGTGTACCATCACAGCATGGCAGTTTATGCTGCCATTTCAGCACTCTTGAACTGTGGTTCAGGGTACCGATTGACTCTACTGTGTTATGTGTTTTGCAGAGAATCTTTGAGATTGAAGGACGGCCTGTTCCCCATGAAATAATCTTTGTGGATGAGGCAGGTTTTAACCTGACCAAAAGAAGGAAAAGGGGGAGGAACATAATTGGCCATCGGGCTATTGTAAATGTCCCTGGTCAGCGTGGGGGGAATGTCACTATGTGCGCAGCCATCAGCCAACGAGGGGTACTCCACCGCCATGGCGTACTAGGACCCTATAACACTATGCTTCTCCTTGCTTTTCTTGATGGTTTAAGACAACATATGTTCCAGCTGGACTACAGGGAACCCAGCACAGCCAGAGCAGCCTCACTACGTTGTTGTGTGGGATAATGTCAGCTTCCATCGCGCTGCTCTGGTTCGTGACTGGTTTACCAATAACCCAAGGTTTTCTAATATCTTTCTGCCTGCATACTCTCCCTTTCTAAACCCGATAGAGGAGTTATTTTCGGCAACTGTATGACCGAGAACCTTATGTCCGTGCTCACCTCCTTCAGGCCATGGAAGAGGCCTGCCTAGACATATCAGTAGATGCATGCCAGGGGTGGATCAGGCATGCAACAGGATTTTACCCCCGCTGCCTGGCTGGGGCCAATATAGCCTGTGATGTGGATGAGATTCTCTGGCCTGACCCAGACCAAAGACAAGATGCTGAGGTGGGATAATGTTTCTGGTGTGTGTTGTACTGTATAGTACATGAATGACAATGTGCTACTGTACATACATTGGTTGCGTCTTTTGTGTTTATCATGTGACAAGGGTTTTGAAGGGGAGAACCATAAGCAACCTATTTGTTTTGGAACTATTGTTTTGAATTAATTGTACCAGTGTGCAAAACTCTGTTGTAGTGTGTGTGTTTTTGAGGGCTTGTGTTTGATGTCTGAGGGCAAAGTTTGGTTTTTCAGCAGGAGTGAATAGTTTTGGGTGTAGAGCTTCATTTTGACCTGGAAATAGGATGTTTGGGAAATTGAGTGAGATGTTATGGATTTGTGTTTACTGTTGTGAGGATATGAGGCGTAGTTTCAAGAAATGTGTTTTAGCAATCGAGAAAAACTGTAAAAAAAATTAAATGTTGTAAACTGTTTCACCATAAACCTGAAATCTGTGTGAACAGCTGGCCTCCACAATGTATAAAAAAACATTATTTACGGTCAGCTCACAAGCTGTCACAGTTAATGTTACTTTGCCACACCATGTTTTTAGTTTTGTTTTGTTTTTATAGCACACTGCAACATTCAGACAATAATCTAACACATTGACACAATTCATTAAAAGATGGATTTTCTGCATTTATCTGTTACAGATTCAGTAGAGAAAAGTGCCCCTCAGAGTTCAGTTCATTTCTGCCTGTTTCAGTAAAATACAGTATTACTGGGGAGCAGAAATAAGTGTATTTGCCTCTAACACAGCATGAAAACTGAGTGAAGACGTTTGTGACAGAGTTTTGGTAACGAGCTCACAGCTTTGAGCCAATTATGCACTTGTTCTCAAGACATGTCCCCCTCATAAACTTTTCTAGTAGCAGCTATCACAACCACAACAGGCAGAAGAAGATTTTTTTCTGCGTTAGATTTCATGCAGTTTGCAGTAAATTGTGTACCACAGACTTTAGATCACGCAATTGTGAATTACAAATATTTTCCAAATCCATATGACATAAGGCTGCAAAAATCCTCTTGTCCACACCGTTCAGTCACAAACTGACTCTTCTTCAATAATTCCAGAAGCTTTGTGCCGTTATATAACTCAACTGTGTCCGTCTTCGGCTCCAAGCCACGGTCAGCATCTGACTTCATTTTTTCTGGACTCCACGAACAAAAGATTCCACAAAACCTTTCAGCTGAAAAACTTCATTAACAAACAACATTGGGCTGGTAGCAGCTCTGTGTGAAAAAGATGTGGACTCCTCTGGCTGTCAAAGAAGCTCTTCAGATGCCACTCATATTTTTCTTTGTAGTGTCTCACCTTTTAAAGCAGTTTTTGCTTTAGTGCCTTTTGCATTTTCTGCTATCGTTTGAGTGCTTGATGTGCTTAGGATTGGTTTTGCACAGAAGCAGTGAAATGACTGCACACAGTATGCGAACGTCCAGACGTCACACTGTTCCCGCATTGTGGGCTTTGTTGTTGTGGAGGTGTAATCAGTTTCCTGTGACAAGTGTTCCCTGTGAGATTAATTCTGTGTGATTATATCTCAGCAGACAAAGAATTTCCACAATTTCTATAAATAATAATGGCTTTTATTTCAGGCACTATTTACAGGGTTTAAAAAAAAACACTAATCCCTTAAAAATAAACAAATGATAAAATAGTCTGCAGAGGTACAAAACCATCACCTGCTGAACAAATCAGATAGCCCATAAGCTGGAGAGGAAATGGTGTGTCACTAATTTAGAAGATCTTCATTTAGCCTGGAAAAAGAGTTAGTTGTTCGAATTCATTCATCTGTTTATGCTCAGTTTGGTTTTCAGATCTCCTCGTTCATCCTCACAGCAGAGTCAGACCTGAGCCTTGGCACAACTTTGTGTACCGACTGGATCCTCCCGCAGATGGCTTCACAAGACATGGCTGCTCATATCAAATTTACCCTCAAGTTTTACCAGCCACTCTGACTCGTTTATGACACTAAAGAACCGTTAACGGTGATTGAGTGCTCCTCTCGACTTGCTGTCTGCTGTCTCCTGTTCCAAGTTTGGATGTTCATATTAAACATGTTTCTACTTCATGCTCCTCCAACCACTGCCAGCATCTTACATTCAGCAAGCTCTGTGCAGGGCCACCTCCTGAATTTTTTCAATGTATGGCCATATGGCGACCACTAAAAATATTGGGGTAGCACACCAATTCAAAACAGCACAGGGGTGTAGCAGGAAACCGTGAGGGTCATACAGGGAGTGCAGAATTATTAGGCAAATGAGTATTTTGTCCACATCATCCTCTTCATGCATGTTGTCTTACTCCAAGATGTATAGGCTCGAAAGCCTACTACCAATATAGCATATTAGGTGATGTGCATCTCTGTAATGAGAAGGGGTGTGGTCTAATGACATCAACACCCTATATCAGGTGTGCATAATTATTAGGCAACTTCCTTTCCTTTGGCAAAATGGGTCAAAAGAAGAACTTGACAGGCTCAGAAAAGTCAAAAATAGTGAGATATCTTGCAGAGGGATGCAGCAGTCTCAAAACTGCAAAGCTTCTGAAGCGTGATCATCGAACAATCAAGCGTTTCATTCAAAATAGTCAACAGGGTCGCAAGAAGCGTGTGGAAAAACCAAGGCGCAAAATAACTGCCCATGAACTGAGAAAAGTCAAGCGTGCAGCTGCCAAGATGCCACTTGCCACCAGTTTGGCCATATTTCAGAGCTGCAACATCACTGGAGTGCCCAAAAGCACAAGGTGTGCAATACTCAGAGACATGGCCAAGGTAAGAAAGGCTGAAAGACGACCACCACTGAACAAGACACACAAGCTGAAACGTCAAGACTGGGCCAAGAAATATCTCAAGACTGGTTTTTCTAAGGTTTTATGGACTGATGAAATGAGAGTGAGTCTTGATGGGCCAGATGGATGGGCCCGTGGCTGGATTGGTAAAGGGCAGAGAGCTCCAGTCCGACTCAGACGCCAGCAAGGTGGAGGTGGAGTACTGGTTTGGGCTGGTATCATCAAAGATGAGCTTGTGGGGCCTTTTCGGGTTGAGGATGGAGTCAAGCTCAACTCCCAGTCCTACTGCCAGTTTCTGGAAGACACCTTCTTCAAGCAGTGGTACAGGAAGAAGTCTGCATCCTTCAAGAAAAACATGATTTTCATGCAGGACAATGCTCCATCACACGCGTCCAAGTACTCCACAGCGTGGCTGGCAAGAAAGGGTATAAAAGAAGAAAAACTAATGACATGGCCACCTTGTTCACCTGATCTGAACCCCATTGAGAACCTGTGGTCCATCATCAAATGTGAGATTTACAAGGAGGGAAAACAGTACACCTCTCTGAACAGTGTCTGGGAGGCTGTGGTTGCTGCTGCACGCAATGTTGATGGTGAACAGATCAAAACACTGACAGAATCCATGGATGGCAGGCTTTTGAGTGTCCTTGCAAAGAAAGGTGGCTATATTGGTCACTGATTTGTTTTTGTTTTGTTTTTGAATGTCAGAAATGTATATTTGTGAATGTGGAGATGTTATATTGGTTTCACTGGTAAAAAAAAATAATTGAAATGGGTATATATTTGTTTTTTGTTAAGTTGCCTAATAATTATGCACAGTAATAGTCACCTGCACACACAGATATCCCCCTAAAATAGCTCAAACTAAAAACTACTTCCAAAAACATTCAGCTTTGATATTAATGAGTTTTTTGGGTTCATTGAGAACATGGTTGTTGTTCAATAATAAAATTATTCCTCAGAAATACAACTTGCCTAATAATTCTGCACTCCCTGTACAAAGTGACACAATACGAATGGCAAAATAGTATATGCAGGAATAAATAACGGTTAATGTTTCAACTCACTGTAGGGTGTCTTCCTCTCTCTCTAACCTCATGTTTATTAAAATAATACCAACATATAACAGCCTTGCTAGGGTGGACCAGTGCCCCCCCCCCTCCCCGGCCCCTCCTTGTGGCGACCCTGGCTGTATGATATCACACAGAGAGGATATCCTCACAGTCATCTCATCATAGTTTGTTTACCTGTATGAAGGAAGAAAAAAAAAGATAAAGTTTCTATTTTCAGATCAGCGTTCACTTCATACAGGAATCACAAGATCCCAGTATGAAGCTGAGCCTTCAGCTGTACCAGTTCAGTCCAAACCAACAACCACAAGTCATGTTTTCAGTAGCTTCATGTTGTCTTTTTTTCTCCAGTAGACACAGCACAATATAATACTTACAAGGTTCTGTTGGCAGAGAACAACCAATCAAAAGAGAGGAAGAGGCCGCACTATAACCCAGAATCAGACACAGAAGGATTATTCTGAATACGGAATCATGCAAAGCTTCTCTAACAGAATCAGAAGAATAAAAGGAGGAAACAGCTCACCTTAACTGTATTTACTGACTTCCTTTGGAGTCGACTTGCTGTATTCAAGTGTGACCTTTACAGTCAAATAAGAGAAACATTAATGTGTGTTTTCATTAACAGGAGAGAGTGGGAGGAAGGCAGGACACATGTGAGAAAGAGAGCAAGAGAGTCTGAGTATGAGGGTGGGTGGTGATCATTTCCAGGAAGAGGTACAGAGAGGGAGAGTTTGTGTGTTTCCAAGTGACTTCCTGGTATACCGGGTGTATCCTGTTAAAACACACACACACACACACACACACACACACACACACACACACACACACACACACACACACATTCTTTGGTTCTCTATATATGTGTTGTGCGTGAACTTTATGGACAATAACAGACTTGCAGTGTGACGTCATGTGTGGCTGTTAATGAACTTTAATCTAAAATCTCTCCTTACAAAGAGGTCAAAGGTCAGCAGTGAGTTCAGAGATGCTGGAAGTTTGATGAGAAACTGATCAATCATTTAACTTAACTGATGTTAGATAATTCTATGAAAGTTGAACTTTTACTGAGCGGAAGGAAGAATCACAATCATCTGTCTATAATCCATAATCACCCTCAACCTCAGTCATTTTACTCGGGGTTCAATCTAACTAATCAACTGACTAGTGCCGGTATCCAATCAATAAAACCAACTGACGGACGTTTTGTCATAGCTGCAGACAGCCACCAGGGGGCTCCATATCCACATGCTCACGTCGCAGAGCAGCTTATTTATATAAAGTTTTTGATTAAAAGTAATATTTCAGCCTATCAGGCCTACCTATGCGCAGAGCACGGCGAGGAGGGAGTACTGCGAGCAACACATATATAGCCTGTGTCACTTTGGTAACTGAATACACGTAGGTTCAAGCACGCGCTTCAGTTCGCGTTTTCAGGACTGCCCTCTTACCCTCCACACCCCCTCAGTGTGCGCGCACGGCGGGAGGCTGGATTATCACCGGGATGGTTTGTGAGCGCGGAGAAGCGGAAACGCGCCGGCAGCAGCGGGGCGCGAGCCTCCGGTGAGCCTCCGGTGAGACAGAGTTCCCACCGAGTGTTCACGAGGCTTCCTCCTCCGCACGAGCTGCCGCTGAAAACAGCTGGATGTCGTTCTGCGGACACACGGAGATGCGCTGAGCGCCGAACAGGTAAAACAACGTCAGCCGCTCCTCTATTGATGAACTTACACAGGAGAAAGGCGCCGCGAGTTAATAAGCAGTTAGCAGAAAGTTATTTTTAGTTCTTTTCTTAGTCTCTGTCCTGGTTACGCTTTCAAATGAACGAAGACTCTGATTTTCCTTCTTCATTTTAACCGAAGTCTATCTGCCTTCAGACAAAACAGCCCACATTAAGAATACATTCAGTTCAACTTGATTTATACATCGCCAAATCACAACAGCAACAAAACAGTGAAAGCCAGCAACCATTAAGCACTTGGCGACACTGGAAAGGAAAAACTCCCTTTGAACAGAAAGAAACCTCCGGTAGAACCAGGCTGAGGGAAGGGCGATCATCTGAGAGACTGGATGGGCATGAGGGGACAAAATATTCATAATCGATCGCGAGAATGATGCATTTGACATCCACGATATCATTGACTGTTTTACATAACAATAGTATTATTAATAATAATAAAAATGATATGTGAAGCACACAGACGGACACACAGACACTCAATGGTCAGATGGACAGTCACCTCAGAATGAAAGTGAGAAAGTGTATTTTTTTGTATGAGGTTTGATGTGTGCACAGATCCTGATCCTAAAGAAGCTGAAAGTTTAGAAACAGACCTGAGTGCTGACAGCTTTTTGTTCCGTGAGTGATGTGTTTGAGTCTCACTGATGTTGCAACAACACTTATATACAACAATGGCACACACACACAGACCGGGTGGCTGAGTGTGTTTTACCTCCATCTCTGGACAGTAAAGTTTTAATCAGCATCAAAAATCCTGATGTGTTAAAGACA
The DNA here is from genome assembly GCF_041146795.1 of Maylandia zebra. Classification (NCBI taxonomy): domain Eukaryota; kingdom Metazoa; phylum Chordata; class Actinopteri; order Cichliformes; family Cichlidae; genus Maylandia; species Maylandia zebra. The sequence continues at coordinate 26,723,009 of NC_135187.1, forward strand.
CTTCAGCCTGACTGAAGTTGGCCTATACTTCTTCTTCCTGTCAGATTTCCTGCTGCCTTTTTTCACAGCAGCCTGCTGTCAGAGATTTATTCATGCGCTCATATATGCGGAGAAATGGGATGATTAAAGTCTGATTTTGTTTCCACATACAGAGAAGCTATGCACGCATTTCAAGACCACACATCATATTACTTTGCGCTACCTCCCACCATTTGGACAGACCCAGAAACACACGCTGCATTTCAAAACTGGGATGTGAGGGCGTTTTGATGGATTCTTGAGTTTAAAGTGGGACCTACATTTTGGTCAACAGCTCAACAACAGGTGTGAGTCATGTAGGCTGAAAGCCGAAGAGACCAGATCATCTGTACTCTAAATGTGTGGAATCATAGGCAAATTAACATCACCATAACAACCATAACCCTTTACTTAAAGAAAATGAAATAAAGGAGATTTCAAAGTTATTAGGGAGAGCCCAATTCTGTTGATCTGGGCGTAGCATTTTCAGTGGGAGAAACATTTTGTCACTCTTGTTCAGCTCGTCAAGAAACTGACCTTACAGCCCATTGTTCACCAGTGGAGTTAGTTTGAGTCATTATGCAAATGTACTGTTTAAAAGATTGGGGAAACCTACAGCTGAGACTGAAGAAGTCACTTGGATGAGTGATGAAACGTTTCTCCCACTAATAAAACTATGTCCAGATGATTGAGCATGCATCAAGAGTTATTAGGGAGTGGTTTTACTCAACCAGCACAGCTGATGAATTTGAATGGTAAGTGGCTCCGGAATAAAGCGTTTGACATCCCTGGTGCAGATACTGGTACTGCATCTGAAGCTTGACGCCAATGCAGAAGCACTCTAATGTCCAGCAGGGTGCAACTGCTTTGGTCTGATTATACAGAAGTCTAGGGGAAAATGAGCCCACTCCTCACTTGATCGCCGAGCTCAGTACACACTTTCCTGATGAGTTCATGATCTCAGTCCCTAGTTTTAAATCCATCCGTCCATCCATCCATTTTCTTTCACCCTGGACTGGCAGACCTGGTTTCAATTCTTACTGAATAAAACATCAGGTACATATTTTGGAGCTTGTTTATTCATTCTCCTTGAAATTCAGTCATCCCTGGAGTGCATTTGATGAAAGAGAGCCAATTAAGTCAAATGAAATGATCCGAGCTGTCAAGTTGCTATAATGCGAGTGGACTGATTCCAGTCATGGAGCCACACCACCTGGCTTCAAACTTCACCGTGACCTCAGTTTTGTTTCTCTCTTCTTTGTTCGCTAACTGTTAAAGATGAGAAGACGAGAAAAGGATCCTTCGTTGTTTGGAACAGCTGATGAACTAATGCTGTCACCATTAACATTGTGTTGTCTTTGACCTCTGCTTACCTCATTCCTTGTATTTTATAATAATAATAATAATGGATACTTTATTGATCCCCATGGGGAAATTACTTGTTTTTCTCTGCATTTGACCCATTCACTCAGTGAAGCAGTGGGCAGCCCACTAAGCAGGCGCCCGGGGAGCAGTGTGTAGGGACGGTACCTTGCTCAGGGGTACCTCAGGGTAGCCGTTAAGTGGATTCGAACCGCCGACCTTCCGATCATGGGGCGACCACTTTACCTACTGAGCTATCCCTGGGATGAATTAGACCTGTTTTAGTATTTTTAATTCTCTCCTACCTTGTTAAAGTGACTCAACTCAACATTTTCTGCATTTATTTCAAATTAAAAGCCCTGTTAGCTTTGCAGTACAGAAACTGTATGTCCATATGTCAGTGAGGCTTTTATTATGGAAACTAATGGATAAACCGTGCACATCTGCTTCCTCACGCAGGTGTTACCCTATCACAGGACTGTATAAATGAGGTACAGAGAAAGATGACAAAGGAAACCCAGGTAGAGCAGAAAAATGTGAGGAAGAAGCTGATGAAGATGTTCAGATTAACTCTGTGGTCTGTTGAAAGGAGTCACATAGCTCTGCAGCTCTGATCAAAAGGGACTAGGAAGCCGGGGAGGATTTGGAGTTTGATGAAACCTTAACCCTAACATGCAGTCAGACTTCTCCCATGCGTTCGTTTAGCTTTTAAAGAGAACAACTCATTTTATTCAGAGGACCCTGAACTCTGATGTGTTCTCTCTTCACTCTTTAGTTGGCCTTTCCCTCACACCTTACTCTTATCATTCACCTCTGTTCGGTTTTACGGCTCTATGTTACCAGGAACAGATGGACTGTAAGAGCGTGACTGCTTCACTGACTCTCACAGCAGCAGATTAGATCTAATTGTCACTCACATTACTCATTAATCAAACGGTAAACATGGTCAGGCTGCTGTTTAACAAGCAATTATCTTGGACCGGCCCAGTGGAGGACTTCAGCTTCATGTCTGCAAACACATGGCCACGTGAAGGATGGATAGATCCCACTCAATGATCCCACACGGAAACTCGCACAGACTTTCCAGAATTCCCAGCAGCTTCAAGTTTCAGTAGCTGTTCTGATGAATAAAGGTTTGTTTTGAATTTTCTCTACAGGACACGCTGATTAACACTGTGTTATATTTTCCCCACAGCTCGTCTGACAGGCTATTAACGCCTCTTCATCATGCTGCCCTGGGCCTGTCCCTTGCTCTTCCTGGTCCTTCTTCCTGCCCAATCAGCTGCAACCTCTCTAACTGCTGACAACAGAACGGAGGACCTTCAGGAGGTCACCCTGGCAGCCATCTTGCCTCTGACTAACACTAACTATGCATGGGCATGGCCTCGGGTTGCGCCCGCCATCTACCAGGCATTACAGCAGGTGAACTCTGACCCCTGGTTGCTACCAGGTCTGAAGCTGCGGCTAGTTTATGGCAGCTCAGAGAGCCGCGACGGCTTTTGCTCAGACTCCATAGCGCCGCTTGTAGCCGTCGACCTCAAGCTGTCCCACGACCCCTGGGCCTTCATTGGACCCGGCTGCGACTACTCATCCTCACCTGTTGCCCGCTTTACCACCCACTGGGATGTTCCCATGGTGACAGCTGGTGCCCGAGCAATCGGCTTTAATTTGTACGCTGCGGTCACCAACACGGGCCCCACTCACAAAAAGCTGGGTGAGTTTGGTGTCAGGATCCAGGAGATGTTTGGCTGGCAGCGGCACGCCACGGTCATCTTCAGTGACAACAGGGACGCCAATGATGATCCGCTGTGCTACTTCGCTGTGGAGGGGCTGTATGAGCTGCTGGGCAAACGTAACATCACTGTCCACGACCACGTCATCCAGGGCGACGTCAACTACAAGTCGATGGTCCAGGATATCCGTGACAATGGCCGAGGTCATATTCTTCTTCTGCTGCTTTCATTCCTCATGTTTTAACAGTTGTTGTTGTCCTCATCCCACTGCTTTCTGTTCGTCCTTTTCTCTAAAATTAACTGCGTAAAAGCTACGCTGTTTCTGCTCACTCTTTAAGAGCAGACATCTCAAGGTTACTTATTCTTTTACGTTCTCTCCTTCATGCCATTCCTTTTAGCCGAGGTGATCCATGATCTTGGGGAAGATGGCTTTTCAGCTGCTTTTGTTGCCCAGTTTCAACTCCTCCAGCCTTGCTTCTTTTTCATTTCTTCTTCAGACACTTCAACTGATTTAGCATTATTTTCTTCATTCATTTTGTTCTTTTATTTTCCAGTTTTCCTTTTTGCTTCCTTCCTTAACTGAGTTTTTTTCTTTTCATTCTTTGTTCTTTCATTCTTTCATCAGATGAAAAGCTGTGGTCAGATGCTTCATTTGCTCTCGTGTCACTGATTGTTTTTCCTTCATGACACTCCTCCTTCCTCCTTTCCTTTCCTCCCTGCCTTATTGTTGTTCTCCTTGTTAAATGATGGTTAATTATTCTGAGATTTTTATCCTCACTGGTTAATGACTGACTTCACCTCTGTGTGTTTGGGTGCTCCTACATGTTTGTGAGGAGTAATTTCATTTTAAGACCTTGGAGTGGGGACAGTCCTGTGGGGACCTCCGCATGACAGTTCAAACGTCATTTTAGAGGAAAATTATATTTTCAGTCTCTAACTTATTAATGGAAATTAGCTGCTTTGGACTTTGATTTGCAGTCAGCGGTGGTCAGACTGGAAGTGTCAGTCATTTAGCTTAGTCTTCAATCAATGACAAGCGTGTTCATGGTGTTTGGGCAGCACTGGCTGCTGAAGGTGACTGAAACACAGCTGGAGCTGGAAATGCTTTGCATGATATCAGGTTCAGTTTGTGGGTAATGATGTGAGTGAGGGTCTACAAGTACAGAAAACAAATGTGTGTCTGTGTGTGTGTTTGCTGAACACACATGTAAACAATCAGTCTGTAATTTAGTACAGAAGAAGAAGCAGAAGTGAGCCTGTTTGCTGTGTTTCTGCTCCTCGCCGTCAGCACGTTTTTATTGTAAGCATCACTGAAACGCTGCTCTGATGGCGTGAAAATGTTTGCAGTGACCTGCATCGCCCGCTGATGTCACAGTGTGAATTAGATCACGAGATCAGAGCTGTGTGACATGATGACATCATCACAGACACACTATCGTCCTTTAACCAACGCCAGCTGCTGCACCCAGCAACATGGACGTCCTAGTAATTACCTCTGAACCCACACCCACCATTGGACACTACATGGAGAAACATTATGAGCACGCTTGTGTTCATAATGTTTGTGTGTGTGTGTGTGTGTGTGTGTGTGTGTGTGTGTGTGTGTGTGTGTGTGTCAGCATTAATCAGTCAGTCCTGTTTTCTTTTCTGCTTCCATTAAAAGCACTTTTGGCTGCAGACAAACCAACATGTGACTTTCTGCCTTTCGCATGTGAAATTCTCAGTATTCACATTTTTTTGTCCACCTTGGGGACTGTGTGGACAGAAGGGGGTTGGGTGGTGGTGGTATTTGTCTTTTTTCTCTGACAGTTGATTATTTTCAGGCTCTGTTATAGCAAGGTGGGGGATGGGGGGTGTTTTTGTTTTTCTCATCCCACATTTATTCTTGATTTCTCTGGAGAAAAAAATAAATTCAGACCATGAAGTTCTCATCAGTTTTTTATCAGGAACCCCAACAATACCCCACAACAGTGTGGGAGTGGTGAGAAAGAAGTATATAAACGACGGATAGCCAACCAAGAGTTCACTAAGCACCATCCATGTTGGTTTATTATTTCAGGAAATGACCAGGAGAGAGTGGCATGCTAAGTTATCAGCCAGTGCTAGCTGATAGTCATTTATGAACTGAATCATTGTACATTTGCCAAATTCTGAACACATTTTAATGAACACCATGATTTTAGCTATCCACAATAATTAGTTAACACAGTTTTTTATATGTTGATTTGGGATTTTTTTAGAGACCTGGAATGTAAATATGCCTGTCTTTAAAGGACTTTGGGTCAGCTTCTGTTGTTTAAATGTGGTATGGGCTATAAAGAATTGACATCACAATATTTTTTCATTAAAAAAACTTTCAGTTCAGTGGGATTCAGTGAGGTCAGGTTAATTGGTGATTCTAAATTGCACATAGGCGTGAATGTGAGTGTGAATGATTGGCTGTCTGTGTGTTAGCCCTGTCACTGCGCAATTGCGGAAGAAAATGTATGGATGGATGGTAAGGTTGGGCGATTGGACGAATATCGACCATCAACAATAGGCTGAGTTTTTCACTGATCGTTTTTACTAGAGCTATTTATTTATTTATTTATTTATTTGCCCATGAGTAAGTTAGCTACTAATGTTGGTTGAAGCTAAAAGAAGCAGCCAACGGAAAAAATAATAGGGCTGTTTTAACGGCAGCGTCTTCCAGCTGCGAGCAAATGAACCCTCCTCAGTGTGCGCCCAAATGTAGCGATTCAAACCCAACAATGGTGGGGAGGGAAACAAAAGGAAACTGGCTTCTTTTTTCTACGTGTTGACAGGCTGTTCCAGTGTTTATCCGTCTTACACACTTGACCAAACAGCAAATACAAAATTAAGTAAGTTAGTAAGTAAGTTAAAGTTAAAGTAAGTTGAAAGTTAAAATGTCTCTTAAGCACAAAAATGGTCCAGAGGTCCAGTTCTGGTGAATCCTAACAGACAGCTAGCAGCTCCAGCTGCCTGTGTCACTATCCACCTGTCAGTCAAAGAGGCCACGCACCCAAATAATATTACCCCAAAATAATGGGGTAATGTTTACACATCTCAGTTTTTTGACTTCAGAGAGGTGCTTGCTCTGTCCTTTCTGCTTCTCAAAGGTGCTGCCTGGGTCATGGACTGCTGCTTTGGTATGATGAGATGTGATTTCAGATTTTAGAAGATGAATCCAAGACTGGTTATGAAAGGTGAAAGAGCTACAGAAAGTTGTGTGGGTGTTATTTTTTAATTTAATTTAATTTTTTTAATAACAAATTAGGTTTTTTGAGACGTTTGCAACAAAAAGGTTGCGCAAAGCCTTTCTGAGGAAAATGAACTTTGAAGAGTTTATTGAATCTGTCTTTATTTCTATTCCTGCCCAAATCTGTCCCATGAAAGGACACATGTGGGTCTGCTAAGAAGAGGAGGACGTTACCAGCTCTGGGCTGTCCCTAACATCTGCATGCTTAAATCAGTCACCACAGGTCAGATTTCGCACATGAGCAGCAGGATTTGAGACATGACAGGTGCTGTAGTCTTGGACTTTGGCTCCAAACTTCAATTTAATTTTAGTCTTAATTTAGGCATCTCAGTTTTTTCTTAGATTTAAGGTAATTCTGGTTGACTATATATCATAAGATTATAGCAGACTATATCTAAAGCTGATTCAGTGACTAAAATCTAAAGTTTGAGGAGTTGTTTTTAGCAGTGAGAGTTGCTCCACATGGTTTACAAATTGATATAATATTTGAAATTTGTCCATATGTCTGCTCTTCTCTTCCTCTCAAGAATTGAGATTTTCATCAAATGACTGCACCTAACCTTACTGTACAAGGAGATTCTTTTTCTGATTGGATTGCATTCAAACTCGTCCCGCCTTTCTACGCAACTTAATTAGCTCTGATTGGATCTTCCATCTCTAGAATCACCCCACAGGGTGCGCAGGAGGTGTGGACTAAGTTTGTGAATGCGATACCTTGAGAATTAAATCTCGGATGAGTTCACATCTCAGTGACCTCAACCTAAAGGTCAAGGGTCAGAGGTCAAGTTTTCTGAAAATCTTGTGAATGTGATAACTCGAGAATTGGGATGGGAATTGATAAGAATTTATCGATTCAGATTCCATTATCGATTCTTTTATCAATCATCTTATCTCATCTTATCTCATTGGCTCCATTTTGAGAGTCACCACCAGCAATAAAGAAATTAGGCTCATGCAAATTAATAGCATGCTGTCGATCAAATGTTTGTGCATGTTTGTTGAGGTTTTTCCCCTCTTTGATATGAGCAGTGTTGTTACTTAAAAAGGCCATTATTACTCATATTACACAGAACACCTTTCTTAAAACTAATGCAGTATGTTACTTAATTCAATTCAATTCAATTCAATTCAATTTTATTTATATAGCGCCAAATCACAACATAAGTCGCCTCAAGGCGCTTCATAGATACAGAGAAAAACCCAACAATCATATGACCCCCTATGAGCAAGCACTTTGGCGACAGTGGGAAGGAAAAACTCCCTTTTAACAGGAAGAAACCTCCGGCAGAACCAGACTCAGGGAGGGGCGGGGCCATCTGCTGCGACCGGTTGGGGTGAGAGAAGGAAGACAGGATAAAAGACATGCTGTGGAAGAGAGACAGAGGTTAATAACAGATATTATTCAATGCAGAGAGGTCTGTTAACACATAGTGAGTGAGAAAGGTGATTGGAAAGGAAAAACTCAATGCATCATGGGTAGGGATGGGTATCGTTTAGGTTTTATCCGATACCGGTGCCAAATCGGTACTTTTGAAACGGTGCCGGTGCTCAAACGGTGCTCAAACCGGTGCTTAAAGAATGGAGAACACAAAATTGGTCCAAAAACCTCTCATGTTCAGCTGTTTTTTGTAAAAATATAACAATGTTAGCCTTTTCTGCAGCTATGGGGCATATATGGTATCACTCTTGGCTGGAAGCAGTGCTTAAACAATGGAAAAAACACAAACTTTGTCCTAAACCTCTCATGTTTAACTGTTTTCCACTTTTTCTTTGGTCATTTTAGCCTTTTTAGCCAGGGTGAAGGGAGTATCTGCCATCAAACAAGAGGACAGCCGCATGTAGCTATGATGATGTTTGCTAGTTCACCTTACATGCATTAATGTAATAACGTGGTTAGCCTACTCAACGTAAATTAGCTACTCACGCAGAGAAGAACGGCTGCTGCCACCATCATCCGTCATCATTTCTGCTACACTGGCAGGGCTAGGGGCCAGGACTCTCCTCTTCGTGTTTTTGGGGGATGTTGCATAACAGGCAACCCACCCGCAGTAGATGTGCTCGGTGTGAGGTCTCGCAGCAAGCTATCAAATACGGCGCATTTCTGGGCTTTTAAAAAAAAACGCTATGCGTCGCCAGGTGTTTCATCGGATTTGAGGTGTTACCTCCTTTGACAGTATCACAGTATCAGCTTCAAGCACTTGTTGCAGGCTGCTGAGTTTGCATCTTTTGCTGTGAAGTACAGCCAGACTTCTGACCGCTTCGCCTTGGACATTTTTAATCTGTAGCTCTGCTCTAACAGAACTACGTACCTGGCCCCGCCTACTATCCTCGGAAACGTAAAATGATTGGCTAGAATCTAAAGTGTATCACAGCTCAGGAAAAAAAAGCACCGAAATAAAGCACCGAAATGTGCGCTGCTTTTCGGTCTGGTTACTACCGTTTATGATGGCACCGGACACCGGTACCCATCCCTAATCATGGGAATCCCCGGCAGCCTACATCTATTGCAGCATAACTAAGAGAGGATTCAGGGTCACCTGGTCCAGCCCTAACTATATGCTTTAGCAAAAAGGAAAGTTTTAAGCCTAATCTTGAAAGTAGAGATAGTGTCTGTCTCCTGAATCCAAACTGGAAGCTGGTTCCACAGAAGAGGGGCCTGAAAACTGAAGGCTCTCCCTCCCATTCTACTTTTAAATACTCTAGGAACAACAAGTAGGCCTGCAGAGCGAGAGCGAAGTGCTCTAATAGGGTGATATGGTACTACAAGGTCATTAAGATAAGATGGGGCCTGATTATTTAAGACCTTGTATGTGAGGAGCAGGATTTTGAATTCAATTCTGGATTTAACAGGAAGCCAATGAAGGGAAGCCAAAACAGGAGAAATATGCTCTCTCTTTCTAGTCCCTGTCAGTACTCTTGCTGCAGCATTTTGGATTAGCTGAAGGCTTTTCAGTGAGTTTTTTGGACATCCTGATAATAATGAATTACAGTAGTCCAGCCTGGAAGTAATAAATGCATGAACTAGTTTTTCAGCGTCACTCTGAGACAGGATATTTCTAATTTTACAGATGTTGCGCAAATGTAAGAACGCATTCTTACATATTTGTTTAATATGTGCATTGAAGGACATGTCCTGGTCAAAAATGACTCCAAGGTTCCTCACAGCGTTACTGGTGGCCAAGGTAATGCCATCCAGAGTAAGAATCTGGTTAGATACCACATTTCTAAGATTTTCAGGGCCGAGTACAATAACCTCAGTTTTATCTGAATTAAGAAGCAGAAAGTTAGCGGCCATCCAGGTCTTTATGTCTTTAAGACATTCCTGCAGTTTAACTAATTGGTGTGTGTTATCTGGCTTCATGGACAGATAGAGCTGGGTGTCATCTGCATAGCAGTGAAAATGTATGCTATGTCTTCTAATGATACTGCCTAAGGGAAGCATGTATAATGTAAACAGAATTGGTCCTAGCACCGAACTCTGTGGAACTCCATAATTAACCTCAGTGTGTGAAGAGGACTCTCCATTTACATGAACAAATTGGAGTCTATTAGATAGATATGATACAAACCACTGCAGTGCAGTACCTGTAATACCTACAGCATGTTCTAATCGCTCTAATAGGATATTATGGTCTACAGTATCGAACGCTAATTACTCCCAGGAGAAAGTAATTTGTTATACTGCTCGTTACATTACTTTCATATTACTCTGTAAAATAGCTGAAACACTCATAATCACAATTTAACAATATAAACTTGAGAGGCTACAATCTCACACCGAACCAGCACAAAAACATGAAATGTGAACAGGTAGAAAGGGAGGCTGCAGCTCATCTTTTTTTTTTTTTTTACATGTTGAAGTTAAGGGTCTGGCTGCTGGGGTTGGCATTCACCCTGGGTTGTTGGCGGGCTTAGCAATAGCATGCTGTCTGGGCAGATGCTTACAAAGAACCAATGTTATGTTAGCAGCATAATGCGGTTGTTTCTGTCATGCATGCAGAGATCCACTTTACCATTTATTCCATCCTTTAGTGCAAAAAAAAATAAATGTGACTACGTCATTATTTTCCCTCTCTGACACCTTAACTGAAATCAGCTGATTGTAGTGTGAGTGCAAGAACAGATACGTAGGATCGATAGGCAGGCAAACTAACAGTTCCAAAGAATTGGACTACTGGGAACCAGTTTCCTACAAGAACCAGTTCTTGATTCCCAACCCTCGAGAAGGACTCTTCTGGAGTATCAAACTTAAAGCACAGGTGTGTGTACTATGAGACTGAGGGGTAGCACTGGTGGTTGCCATTACATTTATTTTTTTTCATCAGAAAAATGGTCATTGATGAAAAGTATTGGTCATGGAAATTGAGAAGTCTTGTTGATGAGCTGGAATGGGGCTTTTGTTATCCAGGCTTCCACGCAGGTCACACCATGAAGCACACATGGTGTGTGTAATAAAGATTTACCATCAAGCGTTGGCAGCTGTCTCTGTTCCTTTCCTTTATGGAATAACATTGCTGCTTCTTTGTCTTCAGTTGTGTACATGTGCTGCTCCTGGGACATCTTCAGGACGTTGATGGTCCAATTCTGGAAGGAAGGGGTGGAGCTGGAGGACTATGTCTTCTTCTTCATTGATCTTTTTGCTGAGGGTCTGGACGGGAGCGCTCCCATCAGGCCCTGGTTCAGAGGAGACCAGGAGGACTATGCGGCTCGCAATGCTTTCAGGGTGAGACAAGATGCTCTTTCATTGTTAAATTTTAAAGGATGCTCACTGATGTAAAGTGATCCGGTCAATTGATTAGCTTGTTATTGATTTCGTCAGAGTGTGAAAGTGCTGACGTATCTGCAGCCCCAGAATCCCGAATATCTTCAGTTTGTTAAAACTCTGAAAAAAGACGCAAAGGCGATGTTCAACTTCACCATCAGAGACTCTATGGTACAAATAACAATCCTTATTGATTAACTGAATCTGATATTTCAAATTTTTATTCAAATATGTGAGAGACTGATATTCATCTATAACAATCACATGCTTTGTCCCCTCAGTACAACCTGATTGCCGGAGGGTTCTACGACGGGGTGATACTGTACGCTCATGCTCTGAACGAGACCCTGAATTTGCAAGGACCAGGACTGGGACCAATACTGGGACCAGTCCAGAGGCCCAGAGGAGATGAGGTGACCCGGAGGATGTGGAACAGGACAATCAAAGGTGAGCACAGATATTTGTCAGCGGGTGACTAATCAGAGCACAGCACTGGGCTGAAAATCGCATGTGCACTACAAGTAACTGAGTAAAGTAGCACAGGTGTAGACTTCTCTAACTAACTGGAAAACCACACGTGGCTCTCTGATTGGCTGCCTGTGTGTGATGCTGTTGGACTCAGAGTAGAGGTCATGGACACCCAGTACTGGGTCCCAGTAAAATCTCATTTTGGAGTTTTAATTAGGATTCATTTAGACTGAAGATTGGACATGAATAGGAATCCAATCAATCCTGTATGAAAAAGCCGAAGAAACATAGGAACACATCAGATCAAATGCAAGTGAAAAGAAACACCGACACTAAAGCTTTGGGTTTTAGATTTGCCTTTATTGGATAGTGGCAGTGGAGATAGGCAGGAAAGTGGGGAGACACAGAGAGGATTGGACTCAAACCTGGTCGGCTGCTCTCCTTGCTATATGGTCACCTGCTCACCCACTGGCTAAACGCAACTGCACAACTTTCACACACCTCATCACCCTGTCAATGCCTTATGAGCTGTGGTTGGTGGATGCATGTTGCTAATGTCGACAATGACAACAGAAGTTGATTCAGGTCACTGAAGTCCAGCCTGAGGCTCCAGTGGTAGTTCAAGTTAAAACACTGCTGTCACAATGCGAGAGACAGGTTGCACCTGGACAGATAACCGGTCCGTCACAGGGCTGACACACAGAGACATTCACACCTGCAGTTGATCTAGAATCACCTCTTGTTCTAACAAGCTGTATGGTATTCATTGATCTAAAGTCTAAAGTTTGTAAAAGTTTTTAGTTAAAAAGTGTTCACTGGCAGTTCATAATACACACAGATAACACAGTTATCATGCTCCAGATGTAAGTTGGTGCTCGCAGATTTAGGTATAGAGAAAGCGGGGCCTTTGAGTGCACAGGTCAGGGACAGGGTCTCTTCAGTGTCATCCTGAACCATAATATGACATTAATCATAAGCTGGAAAATGAACAGCTTTCCAGCTTATGATTAATCTAAGAATTTGCAGGGGGTAAAGCATGTTAATGTCCTGTTGTTCTTTTGTGCGCAAAAACAATAAAAAAAAAAAGATTTTCATATTATTCTCTAACATCTGAAAGATCTTAGTTGAGAGCTCATTTTAAGAAATGCAGCATTTTGATGGGGGTATTATTGACATCATGCAGGACAGGCGGCGAGGACACTAAAGATTTTGTGAATGCAATGACTCGAGAACAAAGTGACAAAATAATTTTGAAATTGGTACCATAGGTGCATCTATTAAAAATCTCAGAGGAGGTCAAATTCTGGTCACCTGAAGGCCAAAGATCAACTTTCCTGAAGATTTTAGGATTTTTAAACTGATACCACAGATGCACCTACTGGGAGGAAGCCACCAGTGTTTTTAACAGTCTGCAATGTCTTTCTTATTTTTGTATATTTTGCTCTTGATTGTATATATTTCGCCTATTCGCTGTTCATTCCTGCTGTCTTCGATTTATATTTTATTCCGGCATAGTTGATTTGAAGCACTTACAATTTCGTTGTACCATGTACAGTGACAATAAAGGGCTTTTCTATTCTATTCTATTCTATTCTATTCTATTCTATTCTATTCTATTCTATTCTGTTCAAACAGAAGAACAGACTGGGCAAAAGATAGCAGGGCAGACAGGAAGGAGAGGAGAAGATTACAAACATGATTGGGGGGGGGTCCAGGTGTAGAAAACGAATGTCCACCACAGGATATAACAGCCGGACTCAGCTGGAGATGAGCGCTAATCCGATCTGTGTGTGTATATTTGTGTGTATAAGAGAGAGTGTAGTTGGTCATGTATAATAAAGTTTCATAATGCATAAGAAATGAGGACGAAAGGCTTCACAGACCTGGCCAACCTGTTCATCTGCAGTCAGTGTTGTGAAGGTTACTTTTAAAATGTATCCCACTACAGATTACAGAATACATGCCCCAAAATGTATTTTGTAATGTATTCCGTTACGTTACTCAATGAGAGTAACGTATTCTGAATACTTTGGATTACTTCATATATTATCATGCTTTTTTACAACTACATGAATGTACTATTGCTGTGTGATTTATTACTATTACTGAAGGTTACTCGCCATACGAATACAACTAGATTTTTAAGTCTTAATATAAAATGAGTAATAGTAGGGTGGACATTAGGTGAGGCTGCACTTTTTGCAGTGATCTCGTATAGAAAACTATTCCGTACGTATATAAAACAGGTCCGCGGCTCCGAACCGTAGTAAAGGGACCTCTGACTAATACGTCGGGCTCCGTGTCGGGCTCGTAGCTGAAAACTAGCTTTACTTTGTTGTCTGGGTCGACTGCTAGCGAGAGACAGAGAGAGGCATTGAAAGGCTGCTCCAACGGAACTTGCTGTTTCAGAGAAAACACGAACACAGTGTACAGTCGAGTCTTAATAGCTTACTTACAACTGGGCTCGTCAGGGACTCTTTTTGGCTGCAGTGGTTATTATTATATTTACATGCTTCCAGCTCCCGTTTCTGCTCGGTGACAGCTCGTACTTTTCCTTTTTCTCCCTCCCTCGCGCTCACAGAAACATAACGGGTATGGCAGTCCATTCTCCCTGCAGCCCAGACTACACTGCTCATGAGAGGCTACATTCTTTAGGGCGATGCCTGTAACACTCTCTTATTGCCTACATATTAAATCATTTTTTAAAATATTTCCTCACGTCATTATGAGACGCTAGATTGAGACACAGACATTAGAGCCTCTGTGTTTTGTTTGGGTTTCCACCGGCGTGGAATTACCAAAAATAGAGAGGGGACAGCCTAACATATGAAACAGGAAAGTACCGCAGTGTAATCCATTTATTTCAGCAAAGTAACTATTCTGAATACCACCTTTTTAAATGGTAACTGCAATGGAATACAGTTACTCATATTTTGTATTTTAAATACGTAACGGCGGTACATGTATTCCGTTACTCCCCAACACTGTCTGCAGCTGTGAGTCAGATGTGAAGCACAGTGTGAGCCTGCTGACTGGTGCAGACAACGCTACACGTGAATCTCTCAGGGTGACTTTTTTAAGCAAGCAAACATGGTGGCAGGAAAAATCTCCTCCTGGTTTATCATTCATTTACAGCACACACTGAACATGACATTGATTTTTTTTTTTAAATTACATAAAAACAATAAAACTGCTTAAAGGAACAGAACACAGCAGATTAGCACTTCATCAGCTAACATGGTTAGATCCTATTTTAATATACAGTGTGAACACACTGATCTCCAGTGTTCTCTTTCCATGTCACTGGTGCACTCTGACCCACAACCACACACACACACGTTGGTCCATGTGCAGCGTAAACTCTCCAGAGGGGACTGGGTTACCATCCTGTGCTGCCGATTGGTGTGGATCAGGGAAGGACGTCCATCGATGGTCCAGTCAGTTTAGGATCAAGCTTTCATGTCCCATAATGACTCGGCTGTCAGAGCGTCTGTTGGAGGGAGTGGAATTAAATGTTTTTCTATGCATTTCCTAATTGCCATGAAGAACCAGTTAGGTCAGTCCTGAAAACTAGTCTAAACTGGGATAAATTACAACTGCATTCTCAAACTGGAACAGCTCGAGCCTGGTTTCCTCGCAGTGCTATTTCTGTTGTAGTATTTTTGTAACCCTGTTTCCAAAAGACTTGGCCGACTGCTAAAAACAATGTAATCATTTACACTCTGTCAGGTCTCAAATTTAATTGAAACAAGTCCAAAGACTTATCATGTTGAATTTTAATGAAAGACAGAAAGTTTTAAAATTCCCTTTTAACAGGCATAAACCAGAAGACAGGACAAGACATGCTGTGGAAGACAGCCAGAGACTGATTAATAACTAATGATTAAATGCAGAGAGGTGTATAAAAACACAGTGAGTGAAAAAGGTGACTGACGTAGAAACACAGAGGAAGGCACCAGCTGCATAACTAATGGGTCCCGTGATCCAATCATAATAATATGCTTTATCAAAAAGAAAAGACAATAAAAACCCCTTGCTTTACTCTGCAACAGTCTGTCTCTTCAGAGAGGTAAAGATGAGGTGATACAGCTCAGAGGAAAACGAGCTAAACTTCGGCCATGTGCTGTTTTCTGTTACAAGTCAAAGTCTCTCTATTTTACGGAGCCCCTCTGATGACATGGTCCAAAAAATAAATAAATTGTGGCCACAAAATACTATTTCGAGGGCACGAAATAGGTATAACGTGCGCAAGAAATGCTCATTTGTGGGCACGAAACACTTGACCGATAACCGTGATCCTTCCCAGGCCCTTGCAGTTGGTTGACAATAAAATCTATCCCGGCATCCAGGTCGTACTTACGTCTGTAAAGCAGCTGGGCTCATAATATCCCGTTTAAATGTCTCTCCGTAATAATGGTTCCTTGCATTGCCAGGCTTTTCAAAATGCATTTGTAGCTCATTCCCAGCCTAAAAAAAACCTCAATCATACTGTCTCTGTCCATGGTGTATAGGTTTAGCCTACTCTTATGCTTATGTCTCTACGCAGCTGTCCAGGAATTGTATCAATATGATGTGCCCACGTTATCTATTTTGTTGCCACAAATGCGTAATTCATTGCCACGTTATACCCAATTCGTGCCCACAAATTAGCATTTCGTGCGCACGTTATACCTATTTCGTGCCCTCGAAATAGTATTTCGTGGCCACAATTAAGTATTTCGTGGGCACGTTATACTATTTCGACGGCACGAATTAGTATTTTGTGGCCACAATTTATTTATTTTTTGGACCACGTCATCAGAGGGGCTCCGTACTATTTGTCTCCCTTGGGAGATATTTTTTTCAGTTACACCACACAGACCCCTCCACACAATCACAAAAATGATACATATATACATAGAATAATAAAAACATTAAAAAGATTGTTCAGAGTAAGTAAATAAATAAATCAAAATAAAAACACTTATCCCCCCCCAAAAAACAAACAAACAAACAAAAAAACCCCCAATGGAATCCAACACATGCATCTGTAACCACAATAAAACATTTTTAAGGAACTAAGCAGCCAAATCTGTGCAGTGTTTTATTTTTCTGGGCCTGTTAATCTCGTGCTTTGTGTGGACTATAAATAATGTGTAAGGATCACCATCTACTTTATTAATATTTGGAATGAGCATTTTTTGGAAACAGGGCTGTACCTTAGAAACAGATATGTCCTTATATTTATCACGTATATGTCAACCAGCACTAATATAATCAAAACCAGAGTCAGACTCAGGAGCGGGACGCCCAGGTCCCACTGTGATTTCGGTGTGTGTTTCTTCAGTGTGTATGCGAGTGTGTTGATGGTGCTGATAAACAGGCTGCTCTGTGTGCTCTTTATTAGATTGAACAGCTTTTATCCACAACATACACCGAAACACCGTCAGCGGCCATCAATCAGTGGGCATTTGCGTCAGAGGTGTGTGAGATGGTGGATGGGGGTACAGGAGAAGGGGAGGGGAAATGAGGGGGTGGTAGTAAACAATCCTAATAGATGAAAGGAGGACAACAGTAGAAATGAATATAAACCTTTAACAAAAAGCAAACCTTCACCAAGCCTATGTAGTATTTGCCATTAAAGAATAATATTGTATTCTCTATATATTCTATTAATTTTATTTCTCTTGAAACACACATTAAGAGGTTTGTAGTGCAGTAAAAACAAAGTGCTAAGTGCAGTCTTTTGATACTTGCCTGGCTGAAATTCATTTTAATTTAACTGACATCATTTTGACTACAGATATAATTTTATTATTTTTTATTTATGCGCATACAAGTGGTAAATGGCCTGTATTTGTATAGCGCTTTTGCTAGTCCCACCTAGGGACCCCAAAGCGCTTTACACACCCAGTCATCCACCCATTCACACACTGGTGGAGGCAAGCTACAGTTGTAGCCACAGCTGCCCTGCGGCAGACTGACAGAGGCGAGGCTGCCATATCGCGTCATCGGCCCTTCTGGCCAACACCAGTAGGCAGTAGGTGAAGTGTCTGTGGGGTGGAAGGGTTCTCTCTCGGTATAGAGTGAAGAATTCAGTCATTAAGGAGGGACTACAGGTGCTGATCCTCCACATTGAAAGGAGCCAGCTGAGGCAGGCATCTCCAGGACAAGGTGTTATAGGCAGAAATGTCCTGCCATAAGGATAGCATACCAGCATAGAACTGGGACACGCTGGAGAGATTACACCTAGGCTGGCCTGAGAAAGGCTCAATGTTTCCCAGGAAGAAGGGGTGGTGATGAAGAGGTCTGGGCTTCCCTGCTGCCCTAACGTAAAGGCTAAACTCAAGGTACAATGTACAAAAGGGGCGACCGTGGCTCAGGGGTTTGGGAAGCGCATCTGTAACCGGAAGGTCGCCGGTTCGATCCCTGGGCTCTCTGTTCTGGTCGTTGTGTCCTTGGGCAAGACACTTACCCTACTCCGTCCACCAGTGTGTGTGAGTGAATAATGGCATTGTAAAGCGCTTTGGGTGCCTTGAAAAGCGCTATATAAATCCAATCCATTATTATTAAAAGTATCAGTTTCTGGAAAACAAATTTGAGATCAAAAACCTCTTTTCAACTTGATATTTTTTACTAAACGTTTGGATGAATTTTATTAAATGATAAAATGAATGTTACATGTACTATATAGGGGCGATCATGGCTCAAAGAGTTGGGCGTTCGCCTTGTAATCGGAAGGTTGCCGGTTCGAGCCCCAGCTCGGACAGTCTCAGTCGTTGACTCCTTGGGCAAGAAAGCTAATTTCTGCCGTTTTGATCCGTGATCTCATTCTAATGATAATGTTAAGAAAACATCAGGCCGAGATTAACGGAGTTTTGGTGTTTCTCACCAACAAATTTCCATCTGGTGGCAGATGGCTGCATAACATTAAGATACAACAATTTACTGGCATTAAGCATCAAAGAAAATGTAAACAATTAGATTAAACGACTAGTATGTCTGGTACCGACTAGTAACAGGAACAACTATTAGTTGACTAGTTGCGCACAACCCTAATAGTTATCAGTTATCGTTAACCATCACTTTTCAAAGAGCACTGAAACATCTAGGAATAGTAAGAACTACCCGAGGACTACATGAGGACTTTTCATGGACTACAGCTCACCATGATCCCAGACATCCTTACCAACAAACTGGACCACCTCAATATCCCCCTGTCCTTCTTTTGCGCTGGTGCTCAGAAAATACCTTGAGCTGAATATCCCAAAGAAGTCATAATGGACTCCAGGAGGCTCAGACAGGTCTACTCCCCTCCCATTATAAATGAAGAACGGGTGGAATCTTTCTCCACCTTCAGGTTTCTGGGCACCCACATCTCCGTCAATTTCACCTGGACTCACAACACCAACACCCTGGTAAAGAAGGCCTAACAGCAACTGCACTTCATCTGTGTCCTGAGGAAGAAAAAGCTGGACCAGAAACTGCTGCTAGCCTAGCATGCCTCACTGGAGAGCGTGCTCGCCTGATGCCTGGGTGTTTGGTATGCTTGGGCCACTACTGAGAACAGTAAGGTTGCACAGAAGGTAATGAACACCGCTCAAAAAAATCATTGGCTGCCTTCTGCCACCCCTGGAGGTCATTGCCAGATCCTCCTGTCTCAGAAAAACCAGGGCCATGATGACTTGCCTTGCATCCCACCCACCACATGTTTGACCTGCTGCCCTATGGTTGGTGCTTCAGGTCAATCAGGTCCCACACCTCCAGACTTAAAAACAGCATATTCCCCTGGGCTGTTCGGACTGTCAACAAACACTATCCCCCACATCACACCCCTGCCCACTCACCTCACCAATCGGAGCCTTCATCTGAGTAACCATCACCACTCAGACCACTCGCACGTGGACTCTTTTCAGACCGAGTAATTTGCATCCTTGCACTGCCTTTTGCAATTTCTTCTGTAATGTGTGCCTTTTGTGTATACCCCTCATGATTGTATGTATTTAAGCTGTTTGCTATTTATTCCTGCTGTCTACTATTCATATTTTACTCCAGCATGGTTGATGTGGAGCACCCACAATTTCATTGTACATTTTCAATGACAACAAAGGGCTATTCTATCCTGCCTGCTGTGTCCCTTGCATCTTGTTAAGTCCTCTTTGCTGCATGAGATAGCCCCTTTTAGTTACTTCCTGTTTTATTTTGTTAGTCTCTTGTCTCATGTGTTGTATTTAGTTGGATTTTCTGTTTGGAGTTTCCATTGTGCAGTTTATGTTCTAAGGCTTTTTGTTAATTGTGAACCAAGAAAACATTAAGTTAACCTTCATCATGTTTGCAGACAGAAAGACATAAAAGCACTCAAAGGTGCTCACGATTACATCTCAGTGAGTTTATTCACATTTCTTTAAATTTCAGAGCATTTCACCATAACGCGCCCACTAAAGGACAGTCTCAGGTAACTGAGCTTTGCCAAAATGCAGCGAGTATGAGGGAATTCTGATGGACATTTGTTGTGTCTCAGTTACTCATTAAATGAGGCTGTGCTGGAGTCTAGCTTCACTGTGTTTAACTTTGTTGTGCTTCACTAGAAGCATTGTTGTTTCTAGCTAATCAGAAAATATTCAGTTATTACAAAACTGTTGAGTAAAAGAAAAAAAAAGTTGACAATGACATTTTATTTACAATAATCTCTTCTCTCTGCTTGGTGGTATTACAAACAGGGTGGAGAACCACAGGGCTTTAAATGAGGAACCATTTCAGCTTAAAAACCCTCATTTGTCCCTCCATGTCCATACAGAACAGTGGGGTGGGGCAGGCTGCAGTAACCATGACCATACCACTGTAAAACCAGAAAATCTGACAGCTTTTATTTGATAAAGGTTGGTCGGTCGGCTGATTCTTTGAGGTCCCTCCCCCCTCGAGCTTGTATATTGCTGTTGTTTGCTGTGACACAGTGTCTCCATTCCTGATAATGGTCAGGAAGAAAACAAGCTCCTGTTTCACTGATTCCTTAAATTGAAGGTGAACCCGAGTTTAAATCCTGCAGGCTGTTGAGCTGTATGCAGTTTAATTGGCTCAGAGACTTCACTAGCCACGAGCCCGAGGAGGCCATGCTTCAATGTGCAGATTGATTTCCACACAATTGTGTGCATTTATACATATTACTACAGGCATAATAAAAAGCGACAGATGTTTGACTGACTGAGGAGCCAAAATCAGTGTGGAGAATTATTCCTGTAAACAAGCCGCTCTGTCAGTGATCATTCCACCTTTTTTTTTTTATTGTTGTTGGTGTTTGTCAAGGGATCTGAGAAGACTGCAGAGTGGTCGCAGTATTTTTCCATGTTGGAGCAGAAATGTGAGAATTACATCACCAACCCGTCAGGCTTCAGTTCACATTTGTGTTTGTCTAAGCTAGATCTTTGACCTTTTGGGTATGCGAGATAAAGACTTCCATCATTCAGGGTGCCAATAAAATATGTCAAATAAATAAATTTGATTGTGAAAGTAAACATTTCTCAGAACATGGTAAAAAAAGATTAACGTGACCTCACGTCAGTTCAAACTGTGCCCGAGCTGAGTGAAAATATTTCCCCATCGCTGCAAAGCAAACACTCAGAAATAACAGAGAAAAGAGTTAGTGTTCTCCAAGATCACAAACAGATAACATCTGCTCTGTGGCGTCTCTGCAGGCGTGATGGGCCCTGTGGAGATGGACGAGTTCGGGGACAGAGAGATGGACTTCGCTGTGTGGGACATGACCGATGTTGAGTCTGGAGAATTCCAGGTAAGACTATTGATGTCATCATTGTCATGTAACACCTTAGAGGTACGATAAAGGCTGCAGAGCTACCGTAAAACCGACTGGAGTAAAGTTCAGTGTGTCAGGGGAGACCCCGACGAGCGAACCAAGCTCTTGCAATGGTTGTATAAGGATCGAATGGCCCGTAGTAACGGGCCAGACACCCTATACTCCCCCAACAGCTCCCACAGGACACCCCGAGGAACACGGTCGAATGCCTTCTCCAAGTCCACAAAACACATGTAGACTGGTTGGGCAAACTCCCATGCACCCTCAAGTATCCTTGAGAGGATAAAGAGCTGGTCCAGTGTTCCGCGACCAGGACGAAAACCGCATTGTTCCTCCTGTATCCGAGGTTCGACTAGCGGACTCTCTTTTCCAGCACCCTGGCGTAGACTTTCCCAGGGAGGCTGAGGAGTGTGATCCCCCTGTAGTTGGAACACACCCTCCGGTCCCCCTTCTTAAAGATGGGGACCACCACCCCGGTCTGCCAGTCCAGGGGTACTGCCCCTGATCTCCACGCAACATTGTAGAGGCGTGTCAACCAGGACAGCCCTACAAAAAATAAAATAAAAATAAAAGTGCCAATAATCCCCAAACCAGAGTTCAAATTCTAAACCCTGCGTCCCCAACCCAGGGCCCTGACACACCAATAAACCCTATTCCAGGGGTGGCCAACTCCAGGCCTCGAGAGCCAGTGTCCTGCAGGTTTTAGATATCACTCTGGGTCATCACAACTGAATCAAATGATTAGTTCATTACCAGGCCTCTGGAGAACTTCAAGAAATGTTGAGGAGGTAATTTAGCCATTTAAATCAGCTGTGATGGATCAAGGACACATCTGAAACCTGCAAGACACCAGCCCTCGAGGCCTGGAGTTGGCCACTCCTGCCCTATTCGATACTGTTAGGGAGTAAGTGAGATTGCAGGCTTTGAACAAAGTGAAGAAACCAGTTGTGGTGTGTGTATGTTCCCAGGTGGTGTGCGTGTATAACAGCAGCATAAAGCAGCTCATCCTGCAAAATGGTCTAAACTTCCACTGGCCCAAAGGTTCTCCGCCACCAGACATCCCCAAGTGTGGCTTCAAGAACAACAACCCAGCATGTCTCACAAGTACGAACGCACAACTACAGACTACAGACCAAACTGCACAAAGGATGTCACGAGAACCAATGCATGGACTGGTTCTTATATAGTGCATTTGTATATAGTGCTTATAGTGAAGTTTGATATGTTCAAAAGGGTCTTTGCAATGGCTAACGTTATACATCCTTAAGGTAACTTAATGGAACTAACTTTAAAGTAACACTAACAGTATACTCAGTCATTTCAGCCTCTGTGCTGTCAAAAAATATAGTTAACACTTTAAAGAAACAGCTTGCTGCCAGGATGCCATTGATTTATTAAAGTAGTTTATCTTTAAGTACATGGGATGATAATTTTTTTTCCTATTGATAATCATATAATTTTAATGATTCGTACCTACATTTCTGGTATTGTGACATTGCTAAACTGCAGATCACAGGCTACGTCACAAAAACGTCACATTTTGAAGCCTAAACATCAGCATTTTTTTCTGCATAATCCATCATATACAATTGAATCAAATGAAAAAGTCTCTTTTTGAAACTTGTTTTTATTAGTATTTATCTTTTGCTTGATGCAATGTGCATAAAGTTTAAAATGAAATTATATGGAACAGTCTTTGACTTGAAGAAATTTGTTTAACAGTTAAACCTGTTTTCTGCGTATTCCAGCATATTACACTTGCTCTTTCAAACAGATGCAAGTAAAACACAGCAAAAAATAAATGAAATCTAAGATTCAGCAGCACTAATTCTATTTTCAGCTGATTAGCAGAAGCAGGGCCGGTGGAGGTTTGCCTGGTGCCACAGCGGTCATGTCAGTGGGGGGATCCGGGGGGTTTCTCTGTGAATTTTACGTTCCCATGGCAGCGTGCTAGGTGCTTGCTGAAATTTTGAAATGTAATTTTTCACTGTAGAAGGAAGTTTCATTCCCACGCAGAGTGTACAGCAGACACTAATGTTTTGGTCACTTTTTATGGAATCAAACTCAAAGTAATGTCAGTACTTCCAAGCTTTAAACGCTGCACATACTCTCTCCCACACTCCATATTATCCATTGTTGATCTACACACGTCTGTGGCTGCCACAGACGTCACACACTTGTACGTCATTGTCATGAGACACTCTCACAAACAAAATCACTGTTTAGTAATGCAGCATGCTTATGGGAAAGAAGTAAGAGTAATCTAATTACTTTTTTGCAATAGTAATCCCTTACTTTACTTGTTACTTTAAAAAAGTATGCCTTACTGCCCATCTTTGCTTATAACACATGTTAAGCCCCATGGACTGAAAACCGCTTCACCCAGAGCAAAAGAGCTCAAACTGGTCCTCACTCCTGCAAACAGTAATGGATTTTCTTCCTGTCTCATCTTTTAGGTACAGTTGCTATGCATCAGATGGTTGCAATGGTGATCTGCTTTGTCTTTGTCATCATCGTTACTGTCACCATCTTCATCTACAGGTGAGCCAAACATGTTTGTATCTCTGTACTGAGTATGAAAACTGGACGTATGACCCCATTGCGACCCCGGCAGATCTCAGTTTAAATCATTACACTCATGCTGCACATCAGGCCCAGAAAGAAAGGAAGGCTCGAAGGAGAAATCCTCATCTGACTTCAACAAAGAAAACCCTGATTTGATTTTGAGTCATTGAACGTGAAAATGAACAAAGCATAAAACTGACAAGAAGCTCACTCATGCACTCAAATTCAAAAACTGACTCCATACAGGCAGGTGAGACTCTACTGTTACGGAGGTTTGTTATCATCAGTTCATAAGCTGAAGTCATTCCCTTGCTCTGGTCTGGCTGCTTTTCCACTTATAGAGCATAATCCTAACTGGAACAAACGCTAGTGTAAAGCCAAGCATCTCTGACTGAGATCCTCAAAGCACACTCAAAGCACTTTCTACTACAAATTTCATCCACCCAATCGCAGACATTCATCCAATGCTTTTATCCATACCTAATACTTTCACACACGCTCACACGCCAGTGCTCCAGTGGTTCTAACACCAGAGCCACAGCCGCCCCACCAGATCTCTGTGTAACTCATTCAGCCTGTTTATCCTTTCCATCAGCTTTCTCTCCATTTTCCTTCCCCTCAAATTTCAACACACACACTCGCACATATGCACATATACACACTCTCTTCCTGTCTGCTGAACAGGAAGCTGAAGCTGGAGAGCGAGCTTGCAGCTCAGCTGTGGAGAGTTTCCTGGGATGACGTCCAGATGAGCAACCTGGATAAAGTCCTGAGGAGAGCGTGCAGCAGGCTCACCATGTCTCTGGTAACACAGCTGTTATTATACTATAAATAAATCATCCGTACTCACTGGAAACATATTATACCTAATACAGTGCCTGTCTTTACTTCCTGAAATTTTCCAGTTTCAGTTTATAGTCTGAAATGTGTTTGCATTTGTAAACAATGACTAACAGATGGAACAGGAAGCCTTCAACTGGATTTCTATTTTTCCCTTTCTGGAATTCCCGGCTACACCGGAAGCTCTCTGGGCCTGGATCAGCTGACTGACTGATTTGTTCACATTGAATTAAATCATTTTCCTAAATTCTTCATTGTATAGTAGAGTTGTGCAAAAAAAAGATAATTGAAGTCTCCTTCAAACCATAAACCTGGTTTTCTTTTCTTTATATAATATATATTATGTTATATATTATATAATTATTCACTGTGATGCTGATTACTCTATTAATTAGTAACTACTGGGCTGGACCACCCATGCAAAACATGAGGAAAAAAGTTTCCTCCGTATGGTAGTGCTGCATGTTATCCAGGACCTACACTCTTCATTGAAAAAAAGCCGAGTGTCTCGATTGTTTGTGCTTGTGTCTGCAGAAAGGATCCAACTATGGTTCTCTGATGACCATGGAGGGAAACTTTCAGATCTACACTAAAACCGGATACTACAAGGTCTGACAGACGCTGACAGTCCCATCACATGTTCCTCTAACAAGATGGTGTCAAGTGGTAATCTGGTTCACTGTGTCTCCTGCAGGGAAACTTGGCAGCTATCAAATACATCAACAAGAAACGCATCGAACTGACCCGGAAGGTTCTGTTTGAACTGAAGCATGTAAGAACTATCTGCCCACTAACCTACCAGCTAACACTGTACCTGACTGACCTAGCTTATAGGTCTTCTTGCAGGATGTTGAGCTTTTGTATTTGTAGCAAATGAAATAATAGCCTAGCGACTTGCTATAGACTGAAAACCTTACCTACTTGCATGCATATATATATATATGTGTGTGTGTGTGTGTGTGTGTGTGTGTGTGTGTGTGTGTGTGTGTGTGTGTGTGTGTGTGTGTGTATACACCTATCCGATCTAACCTCCTAAATGATCTCAACCTACCAATCTACCCATTTTGTTTGTAGAGCATGATAGGATTTAAAGTAGCAGCCTCTGTGTTTTTGTAGATGCGAGATGTCCAAAATGAACACCTGACCCGCTTCATTGGCGCCTGTATTGACCCGCCGAACATGTGCATCATCACAGAGTACTGTCCAAGAGGCAGCCTTCAGGTACGTCACACCCAGCTAATGTTTTGCTAGAAATCTGTGCATTATTTTTCATCGACACTTTCAGCTTGCATGTCAAAACCCTGGTCCAGTTTTACTTTATACAGATTAGAAATATTGCAAAAAGTCAGAACAATATTTCCAAATAATATAACTGCACACCTTGTCCACATCCTCAGTTTACTTTGGTTAGATCGCGACAGCTCTTTGGATGCAAACTCTGACATCAAACATGGAGATGGCTGCTGTGTGGAGCTCGTGTTAATACGGGAGCAGTTGAAAGCTGGTTAGGCATTAAGATATCTAAATGATGCAGTGGTTTCTACAGTCAGGAGGTAGCACTGCAGCCATCCTCTGCTCGTTCATTCCTTACATTTTTTCATATGAGATGTTTTTTGTGTTTCAGATGTTCTCTCTCCTCTCAGCTACAGTTATCTGTCAGCACTGTAGCATAGCAACCTCCCAGCACAGTAACCTAGCAACATGCAAAGGTTGATGTGGGCCGTGTGGGGGTTTGGGTTGTTGTCAGATGACCGCTGGATGTCAGGGCTGTCATCCTAACACAGAGCAACTCAGGCGGTTTGAGTTATTTTGAGTTTGTGCTCTGAGATGAGGATGATGCTTTTAGTGTGGGGAGGAAGAATGAATATCAAATATCAGCTGAAGCTGCTGCTTACAGATAGTCACAAGCAAAGACACCATTACTCTGCTGAGTGATTCAGTATTCAGTACACAATTTTAACCATGCACAGAAATGTCCTCGCAGAGCAGAAGTGTCCTCAGTGTCTGTCACTGAGGACCAGTGTTGGTCAAGTTACTTGAAAAGAGTAATCAGTAACTAATTACTGATTACTTCCCCAAAAAAGTAATCCAGTTACTTTACTGATTACTTATTTTCAAAAGTAATTAATTACTTAGTTACTTAGTTACTTTTTAAAAACACGATTTACAACCTGAAGAGGTGATAAAGTGATAGATCTTTCAGCCCAATTCTACTTTTTCTGCATAATCCATCATACAAAATGTAATCAAATGGAAAAGTTTCTTTTTAAAACTTGTTTTATTAGTTTTAATCTTTTAACTTTATGCATCAAGCAAAAATTTAATTATATGCAACATTCTCTGACTGGAAGAAATTTGTTTAATATTTAAACCTATTTTCTGCACATTCCAGCACATAAAATAATTTTTTTGTGTGTGTTTACACTCACTCTTTCAAATAGATGCAAGTAAAGCAGAGCAGAAAATAAATAAAGTCAAAGACTCAGCGGTCCTGTTGCTCTATTTTCACCTGTAAAGCAGGAGTAGGGCAGGCGGAGGTTTACCCTGGTGCAGGTGTGCCGTGGTCAGTTGAAGAATCCGCGAGTTTCTCTGTGAGTTTCCCATTACGTCATAGCGCACTCGGTGCTTGCTCGGAAGTTTAGGGATTTTTTCGCTGTAAAAAGAAGTTTTCTTCCCACGCACAACGGACGCTAATGTGTTTGTCACTTTTTATGGAATCAAACTCAAAGTAAGGTCAGTGCTTCCACACTTTAAACGCTGCACGCTCACATTCTCTCCCGCACTCGATATATTGTCCATTGTTGATCTGCACACAGCTGTTGTCACGAACGTCGCACTCGCTTACGTCGCTGTCATGAGACATTCTCGAAAAAAATCACGGTTTTAGTAACGCAGCGTTACTACGGGAATGTAACGGTAATCTCATTACCGTTTTTGCAATAGTAATCCCTTACTTTACTCGTTACTTGAAAAAAGTAATCGGATTACAGTAACGCGTTACTGCCCATCTCTGCTGAGGACCTCACTTGGACTGAATGGCCAACATGCGTGTGTGTCTGTCCCTCAGGACCTGATGGAGAGTGACAGCATCACACTGGACTGGATGTTCAGATACTCTCTCATTAATGACATTGTCAAGGTAAAAACTTGTCTCTTTGGCTTGGGGGGTGGGGTTACAGAAAACACATGTAAATGAAAAAGTATGAACGAGGTCTCTGACATCAATGTTGGACTCATGTTTCGATTCTAGAGAGCTTCAGACTTTTCACCTGAATGAGCTGTCTGTCTGTTTGCCTCCAGGGAATGGCATTTCTCCACAACAGCGTCATCATCTCCCATGGTAACCTTAAATCGTCCAACTGTGTGGTGGACAGCCGCTTTGTCCTGAAAATCACTGACTATGGCCTGCAGAGTCTTAGGACCAGAAACTGCCCCGAGGACACACATGCTTACTATGCACGTATGTATTGAAGCTGACGCTCATTAAAGACTGTCTATGAGGATGTTGTTTTCACTGATATCAGTTATTGATCACTTGGCAGGGAAGCTGTGGACAGCTCCAGAGCTGGTGAGGATAGATTGTCCTCCGAACTGTGGGACACAAAAGGGGGATGTGTACAGTTTTGGAGTGATCCTGCAGGAAGTGGCTCTGCTCAGAGGAGTTTTCTACCTCGACTCACACTCTCTCTCCCCTAAAGGTGAATGTGTGTTTCTCAGGGTTAAATTAATTCAGTTCAACCTTATTTATACAGCAGTCACCTCAAGGTGCTTTATATTGTAAGATAAAGACCCTACAATAATAGGTCAATAGATTAATGTGTGTCTGACCTGAGTCGCTGCTGTAGGACAAATAAACGAGACTTGACATTCACACCAATTGTCCGCATGCTGAGCTTCTAATATATAAGGGAGAAGGTGATAGACAAAGCTCCATTTTTAGATGCTTGGCAGCTTTCTTTTGTAGCGATGTCACAGCACCAAAAACCGTTTTACAGCATCTTCCACTTTAATTTGAGGCATGAATCGAGCAGCAACCTCATAATAGCATCAGCTTCAGGCACCACAGCCAGTTTCTTTACTCACATGGATATTTCTGCTCGAGTTCAACTACAATCCTAATGGAGTTATCATCTCTAAATTGGTGCCATCGGCAATGACCTCTCTCAAGTCCCAAACCAATTAGCAGTTTTTTCACTGTAAGAACAACTGAAGGACAGAAGAGTTGTGTTATTTCACTTCAACGTGTGGAAACAAAAATTAAAGTTTTTGTCTGGAGTCAGGTGGTCATAATCATTTTAACTGCTATATTCCCTCCTGTTGCTGCTAATGAAATACACTTCTGATCCCCCCCCCGTTTTTCAGCTTCACCTGAGCTCTGTTCTGACAGCTGAACTTCTAAAAACATCAGTTTCTTACTTGTGCTCACTTTTGGAGTGGCTGTAGAGCAGGTCATCTGCTAACTGGAACATTGGTGATTTGATCCCTAACTGCTTGATCTGCGTGACAACTTGCCCTTGAGCAAGATACAACCCCCCGAGTTGCTCTGTGATGTTTTTATCGGAGTGTGAATGTTTGAAAGCAGGTGGGAATAGGGTATATTGTATAAAGTGCTTTGCATACTCAAGTATAAGAACCAGTCTAATTAGCAGACAGACCATTTCTTTGTTTTGATACTTCAGCACTTCCAGGTGAACACTGCTTGTGCACTCAGGCCTACCTATCTCACAATGGTAAATTATCACTCCAAAATGTCCTGGATCCACATTAGGATTGACTCCAAAAGTTCATCCTGTTTCATGGAAATCCATCCAGGACTTTCTGAGCACCCTGAACCAGCCTCGTGAGGATGAAAGAGATCTGAGCCTGTGTTTGGAGCTTCTGTAGATTTGTTTATCAGCTGATTTCTTTCAGACTTACTTCAATGACATGAGGTTTGTGTATGGTGATGGATGGATGTCCCCCTCACATTTGACAGCCACAGCTGTCAAATGTAATAATTTTACATCTTCAAGTTCAAAGATAATCGACCATTGTGGGGGTAGAGTTCACGTAGCTACTCTGCACTCTGTTGGCACATGGTATTGAAGAAGATAACAGTGGAGGAATTATATCCTTAAACTTAGTTACAACCCTTTTAGAAAGACATCTGCTGTAATTAAATGTATTCCCAATAATACATCCAATAATGTATTAATGCTGTGTAATCCATTATTGTAAATGTATATGTTAAGAAATGATCAGACAAAGGAGGATTCACAGGATTGAGTCTTCTAGAATTAGAGCATCAGCGTTTTTAAGTGTTTGTGTTTCTACTTACCTCTTACTGCTGAACGTGTGTGCTTTTGCAACCAATGCCCCCCCCCCCCCCCCCTCCCTCCAACAGAGATTGTGCAGGCAGTGATTCATGGTGGCACCCCACCCCTCCGCCCCTCCCTCTGCTTCCACAGTCACAGTGAGGAGCTCGGTGTCCTGATGCAGCGCTGCTGGAGTGAAGAGCCAAGCGAGCGTCCCGACTTCAACACCATCAAGATCCTGCTCAGGAAGCAGCACAGGTGAGGGAGAGGCGACGGACCCACATTTATTCTGAGACAGGTTTTTATGATGCTCTGATTAATGCTGAAGCAGGAGACATGCAAAACATCTCAGAGTATGCTCTCAGCTGTACAAAGCTTTTATTCAGCTCTCTGTTTGGACACTAAACAGAGCTGGCAGAGAGCGTCCCCGGTAACTCTGTAAAATCAGCCAGTAAAGAAATATTGAAATATAAATATTCATGTTGTTCTTTCACTAAAATAGAGGCTGAGAAATGAGAGAAATATGTAGAAAAACGGTCACTCACAAAACAGAAAGCCAAACACCTGTCACCCTGTCTGTCTCTGTCCAATCATGTGTCTCTTCAGAGGATATGGCTCTAACATCCTGGACAATCTGCTCTCCCGGATGGAGCAGTATGCTAATAACCTGGAGGAGCTGGTGGAGGAGCGAACGCAGGCCTATCATGAGGAAAAGAGGAAGGCGGAGGCCCTGCTGTACCAGATACTCCCACAGTAACTATACTTCAGTACTACTGCCCTGAATACTACACTAAATACTGGATACTGCAGTACTATAACATCCTATTTATGTGTCAGTTCTGTAGCAGAGCAGTTAAAACGAGGAGAGACAGTTCAGGCTGAAGCGTTTGACTCTGTCACCATCTACTTCAGCGACATCGTTGGCTTCACCACTCTGTCTGCAGAGAGCACGCCACTGCAGGTTGTTAACCCGGAGGAAACTACAGGGAAACCATCCACATGAGGGTTCTCCAACTCAGGTCCTGGAGAGAGGTACTGTCCTGCAGCTTTTAGATGCATCCTTGTTCCAACACACCTAAATCAAATGAGTGGCTTGTGACCAGGCCTTTGCCAAAATTGATGGCATGCTGAAGAAGCTGCAGGACAGTAGCTCGTGAGGACTGGAGTTGGAGACGCCTGATCTATACATTCAGATCACAACGTGCAAACATAAGGCTGCCATCTGCTGGTTTGAGCTATTATTGCAGTACATTTCTGATTGTTTTGGTGTGAAATCTCACTCACCTTCTGTGTCTGCGTTTTCCTCCTGCAGGTTGTGACGTTATTAAACGACTTGTACACCTGTTTTGATGCCATTATAGACAACTTTGATGTATACAAGGTACAATTTGCTAAACTGAGCTAATCTAAGCTACATCCCACCTGTGAGTCAGATCAGTTTACCGTGTACATCTTCACCTTTCAGGTAGAAACAATCGGTGATGCCTACATGGTGGTCTCAGGACTACCTGCCAGGAACGGTAAACTTCACGGTCGAGAGGTCGCCCGCATGTCCCTCGCCCTGCTGGAAGCTGTCAAGAGCTTCCAGATCCGACACCGACCCAATCAGCAGCTACGGCTCCGCATTGGCATCCATAGCGGTACTACATACACTGCAGCCAGAAATACTACAATACACGGCATTACTATCACTACTATCATTACACTACAGTAAAAGAACAGTGCAGACTTAGTGTTGGTGTGTGTGTCACCAGGTCCGGTATGTGCTGGCGTGGTTGGGTTGAAGATGCCGAGGTACTGTCTGTTCGGAGACACGGTCAATACAGCGTCACGCATGGAGTCAACTGGGGAGGGTAGGGCCTGCTTCCTGCTAAGTAATCACATGTCTGTGTCCACCAGGACAGGTCTAACTTGATTGGTTCTTTAGTCTAATCAACTCTGATGGCGAAAGACAAAAACATCATTTAGTGTATGTTCTAGGAATAAAGTGAATCTAAAAGATGGATGTAGCCACATACTGGTTTGTTGCACCTGCTGCCTATTTTATTTTTATAAAGCCAGAGGTGACTTTCAGCCTCCCCTCTTACAGTTGTTATGAAGGGAGAAATTATTTACACAGGCCAAACCAGTTTGTGTGTCAGGCTGTAAACATGTTTATTTCTGCTAAAGTTTTAACATGGGTGTCTATGCTGACTGATTTGCTGTTGGAGCCTTTGGTGAACATTAGAGGAACTGCAGGTTTTGGGACCTTACATATTTGTCATGCTGTGGTTGTACTTGAGCACTTTATCCCCTGCTCGGCCAGGTGTGACGTAATGCGTTGTTGTGTCTTTGCAGCTCTGAAGATTCACGTGTCGGAGGCGACTCGTCAGGTTCTGCAGGAGTTCAGCTGTTTCCAGCTGCAGCTCAGAGGAGAGATTGAAGTGAAAGGGAAAGGACGCATGAGGACGTACTGGTTGGTGGGAGAGAACGCCACTAACTAAAAGATCAGGAGGACATCAAGAACCCGCCTCCTCATCTTCCCATCTAATTGGACAGAACATTGTTTAAGATGACAGATAAAAGACTAAGTGAACTTTCACCAAAGACTGTAGAGAAAAACAAAGATAGGCAAATGTTTTACTGTAAGATAAATTAATCACGAGGAAGAAAATGTGTAAATACAACAATAAACTGTGTTTGCTACCTGTGTGCCTTTATTGTCAATAAATCCATTGTCAT
The DNA here is from genome assembly GCF_041146795.1 of Maylandia zebra. Lineage (NCBI taxonomy): Eukaryota > Metazoa > Chordata > Actinopteri > Cichliformes > Cichlidae > Maylandia > Maylandia zebra. The sequence continues at coordinate 26,755,821 of NC_135187.1, forward strand.
ATTTGCCACATCAGGTGATTTTTTTTTTGCATGTTTTAAGTTCATAGAATAGTCTTTTATTGTCATTGCACATGTACAATGAAATTATGGGTTCTCCACACCAACTGTGCCAGATTAAATATAAATAGTAGACAGCAGGAATAAATAACAAACAGGAGAAATATATATTATCGAGAGGGATATATACAAAACAAAACAAAGGCACACATTAGAGGATCGAGTGCTTGGACAGAGTGCAAAGGACTTGGTCTGAGAATAGAGTCCATGTGTGAGTGGCCTGAATGATGAGGGTTACTCAGGTTGCAAAATCCCTAAAAATGTGTGATTTATTTCAGTTTTTCAGGATTTAATTGTACCGTGTCAAAACTTTATGTTCACTGTGATTTCAGCACAAAAATATTTCTCAGTACTACAGCTTCTAGGTTTGCTGCCATTGCCAGTGGTTATGAATGGTCACTCGTGTGAAATATAACAAGCCATAAGGGTGAATTGTAACTTTAAGCTGCTGTTGTGAAAGATGGTGTTTTGCTCGATACTTGGTAGAAGGACTGGTTTTTAATATAGCCCTTTTCTACTCAAATTGAGCACTCAAAGTTCTTTATACTACATCTCACACACATACATGCAAGCACTTTTTTTTCTTTCTGTATTTACAGAATTCATGATTTTATCAATTACAGCATGTAGTCCACATCCTGAAGCAGCAAAGCAGTCCCAGACCATCACACCACCATATGTTAAAGTTACTATGATGCTAGTTTGATGTCAGATGTGACAGATTGTTGAATCATGAACTCTGACCTTAACAAGACAACTGAAGACTGCAGTTCTTTAGGTGTTGTTAGGGGTTCTTCTGTGACCTCTTGGATGAGTTGTCAATCCACTCTTGGAGTAAATTTGGTAAGCCAGGCACTCCTGTGAAGGTTTCCACTGTTCCAAGCTGGATAATGGCTCTCACCGTTTTTCACTCGAGTTATAAAGCCTTAGATATGGCTCTGTAAACCTTTCCAGATTCATAGATGTCAGTGACTTTGTTTCTCAGCTGTTTGTGGCATGTGCCTGATTGTGGCATGATGACTTGTTTTTTGAGATCTTTTAGCCTTTCACTTTGTCAGACAGTGAAATATTTTTTCCCTTTCTAAATGAAATCATCAGTTATTAACTTTATTTTGTATTTACTTAGGTTATCTTTGTCTAATATAATAATGTGTTTAATGATCTAAACATATAAGTGTGATAAATATGCAAGACAATAAATAAATGCAGGAGTTGGCAAACACATACGGATCCACCCACCACTGTGCATCACTAGAGGTAAAATGAGAAACCTACCAATTAAACAGAGATTTCTAAAAGAGAGCCTCAGGTTTCAATGTCTTCATTAGTTTCTCAACATGACTTTTAAAGGAAAGCAGCTACTCAGATTGTCAACGGAAAATTGTATTTAGTAGTCAGTATAATTTACAACTGTTTACAACTTGCATAGTTCCCATTTCTGTATAACTGTATATCTCAGATTTCTGTAAAGTTTTTTATCTCATATTCTGTATAGTTTTTCATATTTATATCCTGTTCATATCCTGTACATAGCTTGTACTCACTACAGCCTGTACATACTTATAGTTATAGAATATTCACAACATACTTCATACCGTGTACATTATAACATATCATAATAGACCCATTTCTGTAATATACTTACATATCTATATTATTGCTAATACATATTGTAATATATCTATATCACTAAAGCACTTCTGGATGGCTGCAAACTGCATTTCGTTGCCCTGTACCTGTGCATGTGCAGTGACAATAAAGTTGAATTCTATTCTATTCTATTCTATTCTATTCTATTCTAATCTTTTAATGATATAAGTTTGCATATGGTAGAATACTGCATGTAATCATTTGTGTTTAGAAGTATATAATTGGTGGCATATTGAAAGAATGTCTCATCCTAGGAGGTCTGTAACATTCCAGGGTGTTCTGGCGTTCACCCCCACATCCTAGGAGTATGGGAGAGGTCGTACCTTGTCTTATTGTTTTACAGTAGGATTAACGTAGCTATATCTGTCTTAGTCTAAGTGCCTTTTGGTTTGATGAACTGCTGGACTTCGAGGCCAGCAGGTTTCGGGAAGTCATTTATGGGGTCACACTCTGACACACACACACACACACACACACACACACACACACACACACACACACACACACACACACACACACACAAGCACCCACTGAAGTATAAATAAAGACCGGGGCAGTTTCTCAGCGCGAGTCTCAGTTCGGGAGGCAAGAAGTTCTGTGTGTTTCTCTTCTCTGATTCCCTACTGAAGAAGTGTTTTAGAGTATACCTCTTAACACAGATAGTTCTATCATTTTTCATGTCAGTAACATGTATTCAAGTCCACATCAATTAACATGAATTTGTCTATGAAAACAATACAGTCCACTTTAGACAATCCAGCAGTTTTTCTAAACCTAAAGTATTTTGAAATCGACCACTGTTGTAACAAATCAGTTTATACACTTTCTTCCTTCCTAGATGTTCTGGGATCAGCTGTAAGTGCTGTTATTACAAAATGGAAGCATTTAGGAACCACAGCAACTCAGCCATGAAGTGTCAGACCATGTAAAGTTACATAGTTGGTCACTGGGTGGTGAGGTTTAAGTGACCAAGTTTAAGTCACCAACACTCTGCCGACTCTGCAGTGCTCCAAATCTCCTCTGTTATTAACATCTGCTCAAAAACGGCACCAGGAGCTTCATGGCTAAGTAGACCCTGGAAGTGGAATGTGCAGGTGGTCCAGTTCTTTCTCCTAGAGTGTGCAGATTGATTTTTGTTTTTACTTTACTTTATATTGTCCTGTTTTGTCCATAATAAAACTAATAGATATGAGGAAATGGACGTCCGCACTGAGCCAGCAGTGCGGACGTCCGTTATGTTAGTTCCAAAATAGCCCACTGCAGAGTAGTCAAATGTGGTTAAAAATCTGGATTATTCTTCTTCCCACTGTTCTCTTTGCTGGTCTCCACAGTGAATCATCATCTCCATTTCCTCCTATACCACTATCCTCCTCAGTTGTACCAACAGACAACAATGCATGATAAATATGAACAAATTTTCTGTCTCTGACTTTTTGGACCAACAACAACTATTTCTATCTTTTCTCTGCCTGGTTCTAAAAGGTTTTGAGACATTTAGGAATTAATGTCATCCATGCAGCTCATTTGTTTGGCTGTCTTTTTGTCAGTGCCAATGTCTCCAAACCTTCCATCACAGGAGGTCTCACTACCATCTTTTAAACATTCCATTTCACATTCCTCTTTTTGAGTTTATGTTGTTACTGGTTTTTACTTGTTAGATGTTGACATTTGGGATGAAGAAAACCAGTTTTTTTAAATTATTATTTTGTACATACTTCAAAAGTATCTCAAAAGGTGGTATAACAGCAGTCTAAGTGCAGTAAGCAGACAAGTACTGCGTACTTTACAGTTCTTCAATATTTGCTCTACAACACTATAAACACGCTGAAGCCCTTTCCATGCTGTTGGCCTTCAGTATAGGCGATCGAGGATTGGCTCCAGGTTCTCGCTCCTGTTATTGGTCCACGCTCACTTCAGTCTGTGGTGTAAGTGAAATGATTGCTCGGCGGCGTGTGCGGTCCCGCCTCTTCCCCCTGCTGGCTCAGTGCGGACGTCCGTTATGTTACAGTGTCGGACAGAGTGGGACTCACGGTCCGAACTGACCCCGAAAAAGTTCTGAAAACACACATTAAAGGTCCGAAGCGGCTCACCGCAAGGCACCGACCCTAAATCCTCCGTTATACTGACACAGACAACCATCACGCCCCCCAGCACAGGTAGTCCCAGTCCGTCTCAACTCCGCGGGGCCCGGCGAGGCGCAGTGGGAGCAGATGGAGCCTGCACCGGCGAAAGCGAAGCCGCAGGGCCGGCTCCTGGTATCCACCCCACTGGACGCCAAAGACGAGCTGGAGGAGGTAGGTTGACGCTGTTTAGCTGATCTCAAGGCAGACTAAACCCGGACTAAACCAGGACAGAGCGGGCTTATGGGCAGACAGCGCAGCCTTGGTATAAAGACTCCGCGGTACCATTTTATTAGACGGTTAGCACGGCTAGCAGCAGGCTCATAGCGTTAGCTCAGCAGAAGGGTACGTTGCGGGACTCGGAACTGCTACCGGAGGTGTGGAATTTGTGTCTCTGCTGTCGTGGTCGTTCACGGTGTGAGGGACTGCGGACCGAACCGCGGGGCTCATTAAAACCAAATCAGTTAGCTTAGCATGCTAACTCTACGTAAACATACGAACATAAGAAAAGTGACATGCGCAGTGTCTCACTTGTCAGACGCTAACTGTGAGTGCTGTTTGATAAAGTTCAGTTTTTCTGTGGGGCGCCGTCAGCTGATCGACTAGTTGATGCTATTTTTTTTAATCTTTACTATTTTCTGTTTGTGTTTCTCGTATTTGCATTGATTCTTGTTGTGCTTGTGTTGTCGGTGTGTTTAGTGTTTGTTGTCTTGTTTACACTGATTGCTGTGTTTGCTTGCAGAGATTGGAGCGCTGTGTTGGAATCGTCCAGGCACTGACCAATGGACTGTCAGAGAGGGAGGCCAATGACGCACTCACGGCCAACGTAAGAAACATCAGTACTACTACTGCTGATACTACTAATGACTTCCACCCATGTGAAGAAACGGAGTAGCATTTGGAGCTAACATAAACACATTTTGTGCATTCAGCCTTCCTGGGGCACAGTCTGAGCTGCAGGAGCTTTACATGCAGGCTGCATTTGGCGGGTTTGTAAGGTACAACTCAGCAGCAACTCATTTATAAACTTACTTTCCAGGAAAGAATCTAAATCACGCTTTAAAGCCAAATAAACGAGAGCTAAATAAAAGAATCAGTGAAAACATGGCACATCCACCTCATTTTTAACTCAGACTCTGAACATAACCTGATCTCCAGCAGGTGATGTGTTGAGCATCAGTTACCATGGTGATTTAGTCCTTCATGACACAGAAAACTCTGACTTTAGCCTCACAGCTCACTAATGCCTTTATCTTCACAATTCGTAGCACACCTCTCAGTACTATTACATTTAATACTCACACATAGTACTGCAATCACCAAATTAAACGACTATGCTTGTATTTAGGCATGATGTGCTTGTAGGCGAAACCTAACAATACTGCAGTATCTGAAAACCCAGAGTTTGTACTAAAGAACGACTGAAGACTCTTATTAGGGTTATGTGCAGGATATGTAATCTGTGGATTAGTTTGTTATGATGTGCCGCTGATGTGGGCTGTGATCCGAAAATATGACGTCTACAGATTGCATGTCAACAACTGGCCAGTCAGTGGTGTCAATCAGTGAGTCAAGAGTAGGGATGGGTACCGGTATCCGGTGCCATAATGGCACCGGTTCTGACATAAACGGTAGTAACCAGACCGAAAAGCAGCGCACATTTCGGTGCTTTTTTTCCCTGAGATGTCATACACTTTGGATTCTAGCCAATCATTTTACCTTTGCAAGGATAGTAGGCGGGCCCAGGTAGGTACGTTCTTTTAGAGCAGAGCTACAGATTAAAAATGCCCAAGGCGAAGCGGTCAAAAGTCTGGCTGTGCTTCACATCAAAAGATGCAAACTCAGCAGCCTGCAACAAGTGCTTTAAGGTGATACTGTGCAAAGGAGGTAACACCTCGAATTTGATGAAACACCTGGCGACGCATAGCGTTTTTTAAAAGCCGAGAAATGCACCGTATTTGATAGCTTGCTGCAAGACCTCACACCGAGCGCATCTACTGCGTGTGTGGTGCCTGTTATCGACCCGGAGTTATCAACATCCCCCAAGAACCCAAAGAGGAGAGTCCTGGCCCCTAGCCCTGCCAATGTAGCATAAATGATGATGAATGATGATGGCAACAGCAGCCGTTCTTCTCTGCACCTTGAGTAGGCTAACCACGTTATTAAATTAATGCATGTAAGGTAAACTAGCAAACACCGTTGTAGTTACCGGCACTGTTTCAAAAGTACCGGGTTGGCACCGGTATCAGATAAAACTTAAACGATACCCATTTAAGTTTTGGGTGGCTGTAGCTCAGGTGGCAGAGCAGGTCAGCCACTAATCAGAAGGTCGGTGGTTCGATCCCAGGCTCCCTCCTGGCTGCCAAATATCCTTGGGCAAGATACTAACCCCATGTTTGCCTACTGGTGGAGGTCAGAGGGCCCGGTGGCGCCAGTGTCCGGCAGCCTTGCCTCTGTCAGTGCGCCCCAGGACAGCTGTGGCTACAATGTAGCTTGCCATTGCCAGTGTGTGAATGTGTGTGTGAATGGGTGGATGACTGAATGTAGTGTGAAGCGCTTTGGGGTCCTTAGGGACTAGAAAAGCGCTATACAAATGCAGGCCTTTTACCATTTTTACCATCCCTCGTCAAGAGAGAGATTTCTCAATAATCGAAAGTGTCATTTTTGAAACCGATTCATGGCTTGTTTTTCGAGTTTTCTTTGGCTCATCATCATATCGTATCAAATTTAAAATATTGTTGCTCACCTTTTAAAATTATAAATAATTTAGCCCCTAGCTATCTTGTCGATCTCCTTAGTCCATATGTCCCTGGGCGAGCCCTCAGGTCTTCAGCCCACTTACTCTTGGTTCAGCCTAGATCTAGACTTAAATCTAGGGGTGACCGTGCTTTTGCCCTTGTTGCACCTAACCTGTGGAACAACCTTCCCATCGCTATCCGTGCGTCAGACTCCATTCTATCTTTTAAATCTCATTTAAAAACTCACTTATTTAACCTAGCTTTTCCATCTAGTTAGTGTCCCTATTTTACATTTGGCTCCATTTTTATCTATGTACTTTATCTTTTAGTTATCTGTTCTTAGTAAGTTTGTTCTTATATTCCCTTTTATTCCTGTATAATTAGTGCCTTCAACCTGCTGACATATGTGGTAATTTGTTAATGGTCTTTTATTTAATCATGTCTTAATTTCCCTATTTCTATTGTAAAGCACTTTGGTGTCCGCAGGTTTTTAAAATTTGCTATATAAATAAAGTTGTATTGTAAGTTGTAGCTCCTCTGTGAAGCTAAGTGTGATCAGTTCTGCAGCATCAGTGAGAATGTGAGGGAGTACAACGCTGCACACTCCACACATTATCCTGCTGCTTCTATCAGCAGTCCACAAAGATTGTGTGGATGCTTCAGATCAACTGTTCCTCTCCTTCTTCAAACTTTTCTCTTCCATTGTTTTGGTACAGGTTCATCTTGGTTTCATTTTTTTTTTTCCAGAACTGTGCTGGCTGTGTTTGATGCTATCTGGCAAAGTCTAATCAGATGACCACCAGTGGTTTACACCTTCTTGGTTTTCAACAAGGTGCAAACCTTGTTTCCTGTTATTAAAGTGTTTCTTGATTGTCTCTTGAATGTGATGCTTGATGATGCTCCTGCCTTCTTAACACTATTCCTGACTTAGTTAGATGGTGGTTTTTCTGAACTGTGGAAATAATTCTGTCACCATGCTCTTTAATGTATCTGTGGTCTTGGTTTGTTGTTGCTGCTTGGTGCATTCAGTCTTTTCAAGAATGAACCAGATTGTTGGATACGTCTAAAGATTTAGCTCTCTCTGATAGGGCTGTTCGATATAACGATATATATCGGATGACTATATAAAAACGTCTATCGTTTCATTTTACGCTATCGTTTGTTTCGTGGTGTCGCAAAATAAACTGTTTACGGCAATATTTACGGCTGTGTAATAAATACTCACAAAGAAAACGGCGGCTGTTACAACTTATGTCTGAAAATGTATCGTTTCATGCATCGGTTAAAACACTCGACTCCAGGTACATGACGCGCAGCTGGAAACACTTCACGCAAGTTGAGCTGCCCGAGATTCACAGAATTTACAGAAAATGTTACATTTTTGTGATTTATATCGTTATTGGACGATAGATGTCTTAATATCAGGATATGAGATTTTGGTCATATCGCACAGCCCTACTCTCTGACTGGTTCATTTGGGTATTTCAGCCTAACAATGACCTCCTTCACTTACACTGACATCTCTTTGACCCTCATATAGAAAATTTCAGTGACTATAAAATACAAATACAATCCTTGGAATCGACTCCAGATCTATATTAACTTAATGAAATAACAAAAGAACAGGTCTCTCCATGAAATTGAAAATAGGGAACTGTGAATAAAAAATTCCTGGAATTCCTTATTGCAATATTTTTATTATACTCCTTTAACTAAAGCAGAGAGTTTGATTTGAAATTCAGTGTGGTAGTGTGCAGAGACTAAACTACAAAAATGTGTCCTTGTCCAAATACTTCTGGATGTCAGAGCTGGAAACATCTAATCTCTAGTCTCTCTAATGTGCTCCAATTCTGAATCACTTCATTCAGTCTACTCTGTGTTTAACAGCTGGAACCAGACACCTTCCTGATTTTCTGAGACCTGAAAATGAAAAGACTATATTTTTGTAATTTGTGTCTAACTTCCTGTTTTACCTGTTCTGTAGGCATGTAAAGGTCAGCAACAGCATGAGGAGGTGTGTTTGGGTCTCTTCACACTGGTCCTCACAGAGCCGGCTCAGGCCCAGAGGGTGAGTTTCTGCAGCATTGTGGGTAATGTCTGATGCGACTCTGACATTACAATAACATCACTATGTGTGGTGATAGTGTTACAGAGACCTGGCACTGGTCAACAGAGATGGGATGAACGTTGTCCTGGTTAAAATCAACCAGATCTTGATGGAGAAGTTCCTGAAACTGCAAGACGTCCCCCGAACACAGGTAAACCAATACAGGTGGAGACACACACACACACACACACACACACACACACACACACAAAGATAACTGCACACAGTTATATACAAGTGTTTTGGGTAGCAGGGACCCGTGTTTACCATTGTGAAGGAACAGAGGCAGACCAGGTTAGGTCCTGAGAGGACAGGACAGCAGCGTCCCTCCTCAGGTCCTGGTCTTAAATGTGGGATCTCACCTGAACCTGACTGTGGTGGTTACTAATGAAGTGCTGGTGTGTGTGCAGCTAGTGTGGCTGGTCAGAGAGCTGGTGAAGAGTGGCGTGATGGGAGCTGATGGCGTCATCATGACACTGCTGAAACAGATTGCAGGTGAGACACTTGGATTTTTACCTGAGCTGAAACCACGAATCCTGTCACCACTCGCTCTGACTGTAATGTCACTGTTCTCTCTGCACAGGCGGAGACATCTCCACCAAAAACCTGTGGCTGGCTGAGAGTGTCCTGGATATCCTGCTCGAGCAGAAGTATGATTCACTGTTTTTTTCAGACTGTAGTATCAGCTGCTTTTTTCTGTCTCTGTTAGAGCCCAGAGTGGGTTTTTATAGTGCAGCAGCTGATTATTTGTGTCTCTCCAGAGAGTGGGTATTGAAGAGTGGGATGCTCATAGCGATGTCAGTCTACACTTACCTTCGCCTGATTGTGGACCACGGAGCTCCGAACTTGCTGCCTCTGCGCCAGAAAGAAGTGGACTTCTGCATCAGCATGCTGAGGGAGAAGGTAATAAGGAGAGGAAGGAAGTATGGTGTGGTCTGTTATGTATTTAACGCCTTCTCTTTACACTGATGACCTCTCTCTGTCTGTAGTTCATGGATTGTCTAATCATCGGCAGAGATCTGGTTCGTCTGCTGCAAAATGTTGCTCGGATCCCAGAGATGGAGCTGCTGTGGAGAGACCTGCTGCACAATCCTCAAGTCCTGAGCCCTCAGTTCACGGGTGTCCTCCAACTACTGACGGCTCGGACCTCCAGGAAGTTTCTGGCCTGTCGACTCACACCAGACATGGAGACCAAACTACTGTTCATGACCTCCAGGGTAAAGCCTCTTTTACCTCATAAATGTAATGATCTTTAAGAAGAGGGTACCACTCTGTATTTAATTATGTTAGAGTGGTTCTCCACATAACTAATTTCCAGAAGTTGATTCTGTTCATCTGCTTCTTCACTCATTCTCAAGTCTCACCTGACTGCAGGATTCCCCAACCTTATAAGTAGTACATAATGACTGAAACTATCACCACCAGATCTTTTAGTACCACAATATGGAATTCAAAATCTGAAAAGCTCAGTCTCGTTTTGGCTTTAAACTGGACAAGCACTGATCAGGTGACCTCAGAGGTGTAATAGTTATGTAATGATGTAGTAGTTCACAGACACAAGAGAGCTTTTAAGGAGACAGACCTTGGCTAAATTCTGGGTTCTGGAACCGCATGTCATCTGGATGTCATCTGCGTAACAATGCTTTAAGATGCCTTCAAAATCATTCAGATGTGTCCCTGTGTAAGCATATACAGGAAAAGCAACATGGGCCCTAAGATCAAACTTTGGGACACATCACAAGGTAAAGTGGGAAAATAAACTCCTGTGAGAGAGACAGAAAGAGAACAAGCCCAGAACTGACTCAGAGTTGTCCACCCACAATTGCAGGCTGTCACTCAGGATACCACAATCTACTGTGTCAAAGGCAGCTGAAAGATCCAACAGTGTTAGCCCCTTGCTGTGAGTGGGACCTGAACACATGCCGAGTTAAGTTAAGAGTCCATTACAGTCCGTTTAGCTGCAGGTTTATCTGTAGCATCTGTTTCTGTCAGAGACAAGAAAACCAAGTTTCTGGTCTGATTAGGATCATTTAAGATGAGATGGACCATGCATTTATCAGTGCTGTCCTGCGAGGAGCTGGAGGATCGTTTCACCTCCAGCACGGTGGCTGTCAGCACCTGACAGAGACAGCAGGTCCTGCAAAAGCATCCAGGGAGGAAAACATGTAGTATCCTGATGAATCAGGGAACACCATGCTGATCAAATAGCACTGGCAATTGCAACAAATCATCATCACCAATATCGCCTGGACTCCAGCCTTTTTCCCCCTTCCTTCTTCTGCGTTCACAGGAGGTCAGCTAAAGGGTATATATAGGGCCCTGAGAGAGTGGCTCACCAGGTTACACAAAAGAAGAGCTGTGATATTTCTTAAAAGCTCAGATGTGTAGTAGAGCCTGACAGTCATACTCACCAGTGCAAAAGCCTCCAACAAAACAAATACAGCAGGTAAACAGGTCAGACAAAGGTGCCATTCGCACTCTCACCTCAACCACGTTATTAAATGCTGTGATTTGGGTGTTTCTCCACCTGTGACTCAGTTGATTTTGACTCTTTCTCCATCTCTGCTCAGGTGCGTTTTGGGCAGCAGAAACGGTACCAGGACTGGTTTCAGAGACAGTACCTGTCCACAGCAGAGAGCCAATCACTACGCTGTGATCTGATTCGCTACATCTGCGGGGTAGTACATCCATCCAATGAGGTCCTGAGCTCTGATATCCTGCCACGCTGGGCTATTATTGGCTGGCTGCTAACCACTTGCACGGTAAGGGGATCTGGTTTCAGGCTGTCAATCTGCAGGAATTGTTATAGGTCAATAACTAATAATCAATTGATTTGTGTGACTGCAGTCAAACGTGGCGGCCTCCAATGCTAAGCTGGCTCTCTTTTATGATTGGCTGTTCTTCAACCCTGAGAAGGACAGCATCATGAACATAGGTAACACAATTTAGGCTACACCAGAGTGGTGTTGGTCAGAGATGATGTCATCATGTTATTAGGTAGACAGGTAAAACAGCACTCACCTGTGATGATGTGTTTCAGAGCCAGCCATTCTGGTGATGCATCACTCCATGAAACCTCATCCTGCCATCACTGCAACGCTGTTGGACTTCATGTGCAGGGTAACACACACACACACACACACACACACACACACACACACACACACACACACACACACACACACACACTTTACCAGGTTTTAATTTCTCTCCTCTTATTGTTGGTCTGCTTTCTCCCCTCTTCAGATCATCCCTCATTTCTTCCCTCCTTTGGAGTCTCAGGTCCGTCAGGGTGTCTTCAACTCGCTAAACTTCATTATGGAAAAGAGGGTCCTGGCGTAAGAAGCATCAATATTTATTGATCATTGACCACTCTATCACAGGGATCATTTTTGATTATTGGTTATTGATCTCTCTTTCAGTCACCTCGCTCCACTGTTTGATAACCCAAAGCTGGACCGAGAGCTCCGGTCAATGCTCAGAGAAAGATTCCCCGAGTTCTGCAGCCCACCATCACCTCCTACTGAAGGTAACACACACACACGCACGCACGCACGCACGCACGCACGCACGCACGCACGCACGCACGCACACACACACACACACACACACACAGGTGAGTAGACACAAACATTAACCTCTTCCCTCTCTTTCACTTTATTTTTTTCAATTATGCAGTGAAGATGGAGGAGTCTGTTTCCATGGAGATGGACAATCATGTGTTGGACAAGGAGGAGAGTTGCTACGACAACACAGAAGCAACTTTCAGTGACGATGAGGAGGAAGTCAACAACAAAGGTAACACCTGGAGAAACAACTTCAGATGACTTGATTGCATGCGCTGTTACAGTTCCACGCTCTCGCTGGTAGCTCCCTGCGTTCAGGGAGAAATCCTTCTCATGCGAGTAAATTTACTTTTGACAGTTTGTAGGCGGAGCTCAAATGAGGACGGGGTCCTAATGGGATTGGTCACTTTGTTGTTCAGGTTATTGCGTTAAACTGAGTTACACTGGCAATGACAGAAATGCTGTTTTAAACTGTGTTTGTTTACAATTTGAAAAATAACATTTGCTGAATTAATTATTAAGTTATTGTTTGTTGTGCAGCAGAAATACTGACAACTGTCACTGGATTACTTTAATGTTGAAGACATATTTTAAACCAGAGGATTCTAAGGCAAGTCCTGAAGGCTCTCCACTGCTGTCCCATTAATCTGTTGTACAGTATTGCATACCTTCTATGATTTAAGTAATTTAAAAAACTCATAACGAGAATCAGGAAAGTAAATGTGGATCCAAATCTGGTAATTATAACTTTGGCCAAAATACAGACATTGAAAACTGCCAACAAGAAGTTGCTCAGTCTACAGCGAATGTGTAACTGCACATACATGTTTGGATGGGAGTGTTTCAAAACGTGCCCTAGAATTCTGATGAAGATGTTTGTCACTATTAAAGTGAAGCAATAAGAGAAATGCAACACAAACAAGAGACTGTCAGCAGTTTCCATCAATGTTTGCACCATGCAAAACCCTCAGTGTCTAAGATGTATGTAAAATTGAGAGGCGGTTTGCAGTGAAGGGGTGATTGGGACTACCATTGCAGCCCCACCTAACTACACTAAGTCATGAAATAGAGATGATGGGGTTTAAATTTAACAGTTATATTTTTCTATGCAAATAAGTCAAAATGACTGAACAAAACTGAATGAATTTATTTTAAAGTGGAGTAAACAAAATAATACAAGTTGGACCAATGAAACAAGTTTAATTGAAATAAATTGTATCCTGGAATAAAACAGTTTAAAATGGTTTAGAAACTACTTTAAACCAGAATAACCTGTTTTATCCTGGATTTAACTGGTGTGGTATTCCAGTTTGGGGAAGAAATATGAGCTGTGAGTTTATAAATATAAATTCAATTTCCAATTCATAATTTGGAAGTTTTACTATAAATTTCTAACAATTCACCCCAAACAGGAAGTAGAGTATTTGACCACCTGTCCTCCCATCACTGTTCAGGAAAAAAGAGGGAGTTCAGATTTCATCCAATCAAAGAGGCTGTGATTGAGGAGCCTGCTGATATCACACCCTGGCTTGACCAATTAGATGACACAATGAAGGAGAAGGTGCAGCAGATTCAGAAGACCAGGTGAAAGTCCAGTCTTTTTTCAGGTCCTCAGGTTAGATGTTACATCAAGGTCATTTCCTGTTAACTGACAGCAACACTTCCTCTGCAGTGACACAGAGACTCAGTGTGAGGTGATGCAGGAGATTGTGGATCTCATCCTGGAGGTGAGCTATCTTGTTGAGTTAAGTGAGTAATTCGTGGCTTATCAGAAAAGAGTGCGGCCAGCTGCAGGGCTTCAGTGTTAAGAGATGTTGGTACAATGTTGTGTTCTGTCCTACAGGAGGACTTTGACACAGAGCAGATGTCAGCTCTGGCTTCCTGTCTGGCCGAACTGTTCAAAGATCATTTCAGAGGAGAAGTCTTGCCGGAGGAGATCACGGAGGAGTAAGATCAGACTGACTCTGTCCCCTTCTCTCTCTCCTTATTGACTCATGTCTGGCTCTCTCTGATGACCCGTCTATATTTCTCTGTAGGTCCCTGGAGGAGTCGGTTTGTAAACCCGTTTGTCTGATCTTCAGGAACCTTGTCACCATGCAAGAGGACAACAGCGGTTTCTCAGTTCTGCTAGACATGCTTGCTGAACTTTACCAGAAGCAGCCAAAGATCGGTTATCACCTGCTGTACTACCTGAAGGCTAGGTGAGCAGGTGTGACAAAAAAGCTGCTGTCACAGATGTTGATAGGAGAAACGTGGTTAAACTCCATGTCTGTGTCTGTCAACAGTAAAGCAGCAAATGGGAAGATGATGTTGTACGAGTCATTTGCTCAGGCGACGGCACTTGGTGACCTCCACACTTGTCTGATGATGGACATGAAGGCTTGTCAGGAGGACGACGTCCGGCTACTCTGCTACCTCACACCCTCAATTTACTCTGAGGTAGGCTTACCCAAGTCTTACATGCACCACAAAAAGTCTCTAAAAAAGAGACCAGCCAGAAAATCTTCACACAGTAGAAGTACTGATTTAAGAGCATCCTTCCAGGAACTTATTTTTTCCCTTCATGTCCTTTAAAATGCTCCTGAAACTTCCATCCTTCTTTTCCAATGAGCTGCTGTCATTGGGGACCAGAGATGGGCAGTAACGTGTTACTGTAATCTGATTACTTTTTTCAAGTAACGAGTAAAGTAAGGGATTACTATTGCAAAAACAGTAATTAGATTACCGTTACTTTCCCGTAGGAACGCTGCGTTACTGCGTTACTAAAACCGTAATTTTTTGCAAGAATGTCTCATGACAGTGACGTAAGCAAGCACGACATTCGTGACAACAGCTGTGTGCAGATCAACAGTGGATCACATATCGATTGTGGGAGAGAGTATGAGCGTGCAGCGTTTAAAGCGTGGAAGTACTGACCTTACTTTGAGTTTGATTCCATAAAAAGTGACAAAAACATTAGCGTCCATCGTGCGTGGGAAGAAAACTTCTTTTTACAGCGAAAAAAACCCCTAAACTTCCAAGCAAGCACCGAGTGCGCAACGACGTAATGGGAAACTCAGAGAAACTCGCGGATCCTTCAACTGACCGCGGCACACCTGCACCAGGGTAAACCTCCGCCTGCTTTACAGGTGAAAATAGAGCAACAGGACCGCTAGTCTTTGACTTTATTTATTTTCTGCTGTGTTTTACTTGCATCTATTTGAAAGACGGAGTGTAAACACAAAAAATATTTTATTTTATGTGCTGGAATGTGCAGAAAATAGGTTTAAATGTTAAACTAATTCAAGTCAGAGAATGTTGCATATAATTATATTTTTGCTTGATGCATAAAGTTAAAAGATTAAAACTAATAAAACAAGTTAAAAAAAGAGACTTTTCCATTTGATTACATTTTGTATGATGGATTATGCAGAAAAAGTAGAATTGGGCTGAAAGATCTATCACTTTATTACCTATTCAGGTTGTAAATCGTGTTTTTAAAAAGTAACTAAGTAATTAATTACTTTTGAAAATAAGTAATCAGTAAAGTAACTGGATTACTTTTTTGGGGAAGTAATTAGTTACTGATTACTTTTTTCAAGTAACTTGACCAACACTGTTGGGGACACACTGTATGATTTAATGTTTGACTGTACTGAAACAGAGGAGTGCGGTAGTAGTGACCCAGCATAAGACAAACACAAGTACAAGAGTAGCCTAACCAGTAAAAGTACAACATAACAGCTTAACAATAATTAAACTAACTGAACTCTTAAACATCATCAAACTGGAACATCATGTCTTGGGTCACTCGTTCTCAGACATGCCCGGGCTTGTCTCGGGACAAGGGAACATAAAAGTATGGCATCGCTATAGAAATGGTATCACAATATGACATTTTTATGTGACGTGAAAATGTAGTACTCTTTTTTTTTGGCCTGTCCCGTTTGGCTCTTTTGCCATCAGAATTATTGTCTAAAGGCGAAGAAAGATGCCCAACGGATTTACTTTACCAAATAAACCATCCCAGCCTTGCCGTAATGGTCTATTTGATTCACCTTTTATTGTTTATTTTATTTTTTTATTTTCACTTGTTAGATACGGGACAGACTTGAATGAGGAAAAGAAAAGGGAGAAAGAAAGAGGGGGGGGGAAAACAGCGGAGAAGAGGGACGGGGATAAAGGGCAAAAAACAAAAACCAACAAAATAAGCAGACAAAAAATACATATATCAATCACCTGGATCACCTGTTGAGAGCAATAGAATAAACAACATCATGATGATCGATGGGAATATAACAGTAAATACTAAATGTTAAACATTATTGTGCAGCACGTAAGATCGACAGCGCACAGTGTGCTTTGAGGTAGGAGCCAAAAAGGGTGTAGTTTGTGTGTGTGAGCACTGAAAATGTAGTACTCTGATGAAGGTCCCTGCTCTTGTTCAGTTTCCAGATGAGACGCTGCGGAGTGGCGAGCTTCTCAACATGATCGTCGCCGTTATCGACTCCACACAGGTAATAAACCTGATCGGTGCGTCCCCGCTGCTCTGGCTGGGAAACCATGTCTCATCTGTGTGTGTTTGTGTGTGTGTGCAGTTACAGGAGCTGATGTGTCACGTGATGATGGGGAACCTGGTGATGTTCCGGAAAGATTCTGTGCTCAACATCCTCAGTGAGAAACTCGGATTAAAAGTTTGACTCTTCAGTTTTTCGGGCCATGGTCCATCTTCATTTGCTTGTTTATCCTCGATCTCCACAGTTCAGTCACTCGAGTGGGAGACCTTCGAGCAATATAGCACCTGGCAGCTGTTTCTGGCCCACAGCATTCCCCTGGAAACCATCATCCCCATCTTGCAGCACCTCAAATACAAAGGTGAATAAATCCTCAATAGACAGGGACACAAAGCAAAGGAAAGATTGTAACCCTCCTTTCTGTTTATGGTTCAGAGCACCCTGAGGCCTTGTCCTGCCTGCTGCTGCAGCTTCGCAGAGAAAAGTATGACACATAGCAGACACCCCATTTCACATGTGTTTCTGTTCCGCATTTGAGCTGTGTTTCTGTGTCCCTGTTAACATCCCTTCATGTTTTTGTGACAGGCCCAGCGAAGAGATGGTGAAAATGGTCCTGAGTCGTCCCTGTCACCCAGAAGACCAGTTCGCCACTAGCATCCTGAGACACTGGGCTACCAAATACGACGACACACTGGCAGAAAACATAAAGGCCCAGCTGATCAAGAACAACAACCAACCCCGCAAGAGACAGAGGTAAGCACAGAGAGTTAACCACAAAAAGTGACTAACGTAGAAGGAGACTGAGTTGAGGGAAAAACTCTAAAAAGACAGGTAAGAAAAGAAAAACAGATGAGGGCACAAATAGATGAAAGAGAAAAAAGACAGAAGAGGTTAGGATAACGTAAAAACAGAAATTACAATAAAAAGGACAATTTGAAGGCGATGACATAAGGACGTAAAAAAAAAACAGGTGAGGACTGTGAGTTCTGCCTGGGGCTCTCCCCTCTTTGCATCTGTACTTCTTGGGGCTCTCCTCAGCTGTGTCCCATATCAGGGGCTTCACACTTGCAGGACTCGGCCCATGCAGAGTGGGTTCTTCAAAGACCACAAGGCCACAAGTAAGTGGCTATATGATACAAAAACACAACATCCTTATAAAATATGATGTAACGCTGTAGATCAGGGGTGTCCAATTCCAGGCCTCGAAGGCCGGTGTCCTGCAGGTTTCAGATGTGTCCTTGATCCAACACAGCTGATTTAAATGGCTGAATTACCTCCTCAACATGTCTTGAAGTTCTCCAGAGGCCTGGTAATGAACTGATCATTTGATTCAGGTGTGTTGACCCAGGGTGATATCTAAAACCTGCAGGACACCGGGCCTTGAGCCCTGTAGTTGGACAAACCAGCTGTTGATGAACTTACCCCAAAATATATAAAACGTTTTCAGACAAAGGAAATCAAATGTGCGGTAAGTCGCAGGATTAAAACACAAATTAAAATAAAAAAATGTACATACTTTATATCTGTAAGCAATTGGAACCTGAGCTGCATTAAGTCAGTGGTTCCCAAACTGTTTTTGCTAGGCCCCCCTTTGAAAAATGTTCTTGTTGGTTTTTCTTCCCTTTTCATACCGCGCACCCCCCCCCAACTTGTTTTCAAATTCAGGTAAAAGGAGAACACATTTGTTGAAACCTTTGAATTGGGGCAGCCTTGTACGCCTTCAGATGCAGCCTTTAAAGGATGTAGCTCCTGAACTGGGACATGCCCCTCCTCTGTTCATCTGTACTTCTCAGGTTCATTTCTTTGTCTGTAGTGTCAGTTCTGTTAACGTTATTCTGTCTTCAGTCTGCGCAGTTCGAGCAGTAAACTGGCTCAGCTGACCCTGGAACAGATCTTGGAGCACATGGACAACCTCAGACTGAGTCTGAGCAACACCAAGAACAACTGTCAGTACCCTCACACACAGTTCTCGATTGTCAACCAATTACTGATGACCTGAATGTGCTAATGTCTGTATGTCTCTGTCAGTCTTCACTCAGACTCCGATACTTCAGGCTCTGCAGCACGTCCAAGCAAGCTGTGATGAGGCCCACAAGATGAGGTACATTTACTCCCACAGACACACACAAACGATTACATCACAACACTGCTGTTTACGTCTCATCTTCCCTGTCAGGTTCAGCGATCTGTTCGCCCTGGCGGAGGAATACGAGGACTCTCAGACGAAGCCGCCAAAGTCGCGCCGTAAAGCTCCAGCCTCGTCACCTCGTTCCAGGAAGGGAGTCGCTCCACCCACCAACAATGAGGAAGAAAGTGCATCCAGCAGCGGCTCTGTATGTACCCCCTCTATACACGTTCAAGTCTTGTTTTGGTTCAGGTCTGTTTCTGATCTTGTTATGTTGTTGCAGGAGGAGGAGGACTCAAAGCCCAAAGCTCCAAAGAGGAAACGGAAAGGATCATCAGCTGTTGGCTCTGACAGTGACTGAAGGAACCTCCAAACAAGATCACATGCCAGCTGCTCCATGTACTGGGAGAGACCATGTCTCTTCCTGATGACATGCACTGACTGCTGCTGGGAGGTGGAGCTCTGAGATGCTGCCAACTTTAACTCCATGTGATGAACTGACTTTTAATGTGCTGTTTCCATGGAGACCAGCAGTCGAAGGTCACTGTGTGTGGCTGATCTCCCACAATGCACTGGGGGAAGGAGGAACTCAGACTGATTTTAACAGCAGACATGATGATGATGATTTTTGTTCCTTTTTTGGGGGGATGGGTTGTACTTTTTTTTTGGAAAATCCTCACTTCTTGCTGTTTTTAGCGCCTCCTTCCTGTTTGGCTCCCTGCAGTAAAAGCTCCGTCATGTCAATGAGTTCTTTGTATAAAAACTGATGGTTGGTTTCAGACTCAGCTGTCTGTTATTGGGAGTTTGATGGGGGTGGAGAGGGTGGAGGGGAATGGGGTGTGCCGCAAAGGTCCTTTTAACACCTTTTCGTGGCGTTCATCAGATGCAGGAGGGTAAAAAACAGAACAGACGAAGCAGCTCAGAAGTGAACTGACTTAAAGCTGGGTAATAAAACGGTGAGAGCACGGAGCAGCCAGTGAGGAGCAGTGATGTCATTGCATTTCTGTTATAGCTGGACTGAGCCAATAGCAGGACAGTTTCAGAATTAACCCATGTGTTGTCCTTGGGACATTTTTGTCCTCTGCAGAAATCTTTTGCTATCAAAAATGTGTTTTTTATTCATCAAATGGTCTGAAAATAACAGTTATTCAGTACTATGCTATGCATGATTGGAATAAGTTTTAAGTAATTTGTTTTATTTATGGGGTTTTTATTGTCCTCGGGGATGAAAATGTGCCCAAAGTACAAAGTGTTGCAAAGAGCCGTATTTTCACACCATACTGCTTTCAAACATCTTTGATCTTGAATCACTGATGTGTGGGGTCAATGGTCTTGCTTAAAGGTCATAACAACCACAACAACAACAACAACAGGCAGCCCAATGAGGAGGCAGGTGCTCTACATTCAATTCAATTGTATTTTTACAGCGCCAAATCACAACAACAGATGCATCAAGGTGCTTCATATTGTAAGGTAGACCCTACAATAATACATACACAAAGTATGCTCACAAGCCTCCATTGCACTGGAGGCTTGTGAGCATACTTTTTTTTTTTTTTTACCATGTTGAGGAAAGGAATGACCAGTAGAGCAAAGCATATATTGTCCTCTAGTATAATGAGAAGGACGAATCAACTTTCAGGAAGATCCAGGGTTAGAAGATAAAGAAAATATTGCCAATATTTAGAGCACATGCTACCCTTTCTCTGAAAAAGCACATCACCCTCCTGCAGAAGTGGAAGAAGGCTATGAAGTGAAGGAAGTGATGAAGAATCTGAACTATGTTCAAGTAGGTTCTCATCAATCCAGGACATGGTAGTCTAAGGAGCTTGGAAAGAAAGTGACTGGGCTTCTTGAAGTTTCTTGAATTTTCAGAATGTGAAACTGAAATAGAAGATGTGTCAGAGGACTACACATCATCCATTTCAATTATGATGAAGATCAAGCAAGAAAGAGGAGTCAGCTGAGACAGGAATATTTGCAGTAATGTGAGGAAACACTGATCTGGTCTTCTATCCTTCCCAGTGACAGACGATGCATGACTCTCTCGTGCGTCAAAGAGAAAGACAATCTACCACAGTCCAAGCACATGTGCCAGGTCCCATACTCCTTCAGTGGCTTTTCTACTCGAGTACTGAAAGCATTATACACAGTGTATTCTGCTTGTATTATGCTTTTTAATTTTCAAATGCCAATGGATGCATCAGAGACCAAGTTGGGGTTCAGTAACTTGCCCAAGGACACCTAGGTAATAACTCCAGACTAGAGCACACAGAGATTGAATAAGATAAAAACATGGGCAGTATGTGATGCCAGGTACAGCTGTACATGGAGTGTATGATGGCAAACCGTCTGGCCGCGAGTTGTCCCTAACATTGCAGAAGGTTTCCAAAAGAAAACAATCACCAGTAACACCTTGTTTACTTCATATGCCCTTGGCCTGCAACTGCAGAAAAAGAGCTGTCCATGATGGGACCAGTACAGAGGAATAAACCTGAGCTTCCTCCTGCACTTGTGTCAAATATGGACACGCCTTTGTTCTCATGAAAGTTTGCCTTCACTCAGACCCATGCCCTGGTGTTCCTACCATGCCAAAACAGAAAAATATCATGTAATGAGTCAGAATAAAGTTGAATAAGACCTTGAAACACAGAGATGAATGATATTTTATACTTACTGCTTTATAAATAGTCAAACCAGTTGAGGTCATTTTTGAGCCCAAAGGACAACAGATGTGATTATTTGCTGCCAGTAAAAAACTTGAAGTAGTTTAAAAACAGCTTCCCAAATTAACTTCGACATATACCCGTCTGTGATCATCTGTTAAAGCAACCAATTTTGGTTGTGAAAGGATAATCACAATAACTGATGATTTTATTTATTTTGTTACCTGAAAACACCTGAAACATTTTGTTTAAATGAGGTTTTATCAGACATATGGAATAAAGAAATAGTGTCAAAGTGTTTGAATTAAGTTTTAATTAAAAGTGGGGGAAAATCCACTTTATATTAATTAAGTATCAATCAAACCAGATGGGGACATTTTTGACCCCTGAGGACCACAGGTGTGATTATGTGCTGCCATTTAAAATTTGTAAATGATTAAAAAAAACATTCTCATTAAAAATCAACATACAACACTCTGTGGTTATTCAGATAGTCATAATAATATAAACATTTAAATACTTTATTGTCTCATTTTGTTTTCGCTCAAAAACAGAGTATACTTCATGTAAACAAGGTCGGGTGGCCCTAAAATGTAAAATGTAGGGTAAATTTTGTGTTAATGTGTTGGTCTTAAGTAAAACTAAAGTGTAACACTGAATTGATTGAAAATTTATACTTTAAAAAACACTCAAATGAAATGGGGACCTTTTTTCCCCTGAGGACCACAGGTACATGGAAATCGAGAGGACATTATGACGATTAAACATCATATCACAAACTGCCCTGAGTAGGTTTAATATGAAGCCTGGTGTGGTCGGCTGATCATTACATTTCATGAATTCTCCAGTGTTCAAAGTTTTTAAGTTATGTGACCTCTGAAATAAAGAAAAAATACAGGGTGTATCAGAAAGAATCATCAGATTTCAAAGTACTTGAATTCTGCAACTGTTCACGGTAACCATTAAAACACATACAGCTTGAAAGAACATATTATGGAGTTTCACATGGTTCCTGGTGTTGCGCTAAAAAGTGATTTCTTATTTACCAAAAAACCTGCAGACCTGCTCACCATATGGGCTGAGTTTGACTGTCATATTGACATACGCTGTGTGTCTGGAGGGGACACATTTAGCACTTATGAACATTGTAAATCTCTGATATACCCTGTATTAAAAAAAAAAGTCAGTGAAAATGTCCAGATGTCTTTAAAAACATGAAATGAAGCAGGAGGAATATGGAGGTGGTCTTCATCTGGAAACCTGAAGAATATGAATGTAGTGTGGTTAAGTCAGCATGGCCCCACCCTCTTTGTGATAACTAAGCAGTTGTTTACCATGTAACATAAATCCTGTGTTATCAGAAAGAAACCTAAATAATGAAACATAAGCATGGGATCAATGTTGGAAAAAGCTCCTTAATCCAACAAAAAGTCACAGGGTTAGAACGGTCTGTGATATATTAACAGATTCATTAATACGAAAAAAGTGAAAAAGATTGTTCCTAAAATCAAATTCTTAGATCAGTGAAGGAGAAAACAGATTATGAACATGTAAAGGTTCCTAAAATGTGAGAAAGAAAAGATACAAAATAAAATGTCTTTTTAAAAGCATCAGACATCCAAAAGAAAACAAAGTAGAAATAAAATAAATTGAGAGCCACGTAAATCAGATGATTCCACTGTAATTAAGGTGGACTACACCTTTAACAGGTGTGTGGTGTCATTGGCTGCTGCTCAAATACACCTGAGAGTGAACCCTGTGTGATAAGTTGAGCGTGTGCAGACAAACTATCAGGTTGTTCTGGAAGCCTGAAGGTGTGGATGTGAGGACGTGCTGCCCCCACCTGAATGTTATATTGTCCATGAGGTGAGCAGCAACAGGCAGAGTAATACAGAGATCTTCTGATGTGACTGTTTCTGCTAAGTGACAACTTTGACTTCAGCTACATTATGTGTATATAGAGTCTTCAAACCTCTTTAGTGTTTACAAGGCTTTCAAATGTTTGACTGCAGGACTTCCACACCCACGTTTTGTGAAGTACAGCCTCTAAATAGTTCCTGTTCCTGATAAGTTGAGCACACGCTCAACTTATCACACAGGTTTAACTTATCACACAAATAAACGGTTTGAGACACTTGGTGCACAAAGCTAACTAAATTCTAGTCCTTCAGTGCCTCTAAAACCTTCTCAGTCACTCTAGGAAATGCACATGATTTGTAATCAAAGTTTAATTGCTTTCATGAACTTTGTGTGCTTAGTCCTTGGTGAGTGAACCCAGTCAGGTCCAGTTCAGTGGTTCCAAAGATTGAGAGATGCTTGCCAAGACATCTGCCCTTTTTCTTTTTCTCAGCGTCCCTGCAGCTTCAGAATTGCTGTAGATCGGGGTGTCCAACTCGAGTCCTCGAGAACTACTGTCCTGCAACTTTTAGACAATCCCTGTTCTGACACACCTGAATCAAATGAATGGCATCAGGCCTTTGCCAAACTTGATGACATGCTGAGGAGGTAATCCAACCATTTGATTCAGCTGTGTTAGAGTAGGGATGCATCTAAAAGCTGCAGAACAGTAGCTCTCAAGGACTCGAGTTGGACACAACTGCTGTAGATGAAATGGTTCTGACCAAGAATTAAGATTTTTCCCAGTAACATGTTCATCAGAAGGTTGTGACTACAAAGTTTAACACAGCCAGCTTTGCTTTGCGCTGGCAGCTTAAACAAACCCAAACCACAGGTGAAAATAACAGTATTGTGAAAGCAGTTATCAACTCTGTTAAGCTGGGCTCTACTTTTCTGCTTTGTATCATAAAATTGATCATATGGCTGATAAACATGTTAAATTATTTTCTGATCTTCATGTGAATCGCATGAAGCGTGAATCCTTTTTTCCACTGCATGCATAAATCAATATTTTGTACACCAAACATGTAAGGTCAGCAAGACGTCCATGTGAATGAACACTTAAAAATTGCTGCAAGAAATTAATGTTTGCAGCTCTGAGTATGCATTTTTCTAAAATTGATAGTGATTTTATTTAATAGGGTTGAAACTTTTAAACCTCTCACAGGATTAGAATTTTCTCAAATGGTGTGAATGGATGATGGGATGAGCTTGAAGGGAGAAAATTATTAAATGGTTATTTTCCCAAACCATGAAGTGTTAAAAGCCAGTCATTTAATATGTGATGTCACCACTGTTATGCAAAATAGAGATTAAATTGTACTTCAAAATAATATAGATAGATAGATAGTGGAAATGCCCCAGAGTGGTAAAATGGAATACCTGAATTGCTGTGAATGATTTTATCTAAGCATGTTCAGGGCTGCCATTTGTTTCTAAGGTGATGGCTGCACATTAGAGCTGAAACTTTAATGCATGCATGCATCCAGTTTAATGTTTCCTGTCCCACAGCCTCAGGAAGGACATGTGATAATCACAATCATGTTCAGGTGTTTGTTATGTTTGCAGAAATATCAAAGAGACCACCTATAAACAACATTTTGGAAGGAAAGCACCATGTCGGCCTTTAAGCCTAGATCTTTGCAGACTCTGGTTCTAACCCCGGAGAAGATCCCGAGTTTCTTTCTCCTACCCTGCACGCCGCGGCCTTATCCGGTGTCCCCGGAGCGGACCAGACTACTTTCTCATCATGGTGGTGATAGTGAGCGCCCCCCTGAGAACCCACCTAGCCCTGCATCCTCTCCCAGATTCCACACACCCCTACCAGTCATTCACCCTCACAATGCCGCTGCAGTATCTGCGGACGTAGACATGGACCTGACCACACGTGCAGCTATGTCGCTGTGTCACGTGCCGAAGGTGACCACGCCCTACG
Source organism: Maylandia zebra (assembly GCF_041146795.1). NCBI lineage: Eukaryota > Metazoa > Chordata > Actinopteri > Cichliformes > Cichlidae > Maylandia > Maylandia zebra. The sequence goes on from NC_135187.1 coordinate 26,781,175, forward strand.
GTTTCCGCAATGTGTTGGCTGTGAGCCCCTGCACACGGCGACGGGAGTCCCTGTTTCATCGGAACAGAGGAGACCCCCACACTGTATCTGACCCAGCAGACCTTGGTCCTGGTCCCAGTCCTAGCAGGCGTGCTAGGACTGCATCCCTGCATCCAATGAGGACTCTGGGTCTGCAGGTCATTAAGGCACTCCAGAGACCTGAAGCTACTCTAAAAGCTCTAAGTCCTGCAATCCAAAGGACTACCCCCAAGTGATGTCACATACAACCACACTCATCTGATAGGTGGAGCAGATCTGAAACTGCTGCTGGTTTTAAGCTGTTTTAATAAAATGTTTGAATTACACTTTAGTTTCCTGTGTGTCTGAACAAGATTACTAAAGACTGTTCTATGCTTTTATTGTGACAATTCTCAGCAGGGAGAAATATTTCCTCTTCCTGTGGAGGAATTTAATAGTCTTGGAGTACACAAGCCTTATTTGGCGAATGTGTACATGAAATGATCCAAGCAGCAAAGGATAATGATAAATTACAAAAACCCACCAAAAAGTGTCTAAATTGAATCTAAATGACATTACTGGGGCTCATTCCAAATGGACTGCTGGTACTTATGAAAAAAAATAAACATTTCCTTTTCCTCTAATTCAACAACCAGAATTGAACAATAATCAAAATGTTTCTACAAACACTCCTGATTTTTTTCAGTATGAAAACCCAAACATCCATATCATATTCTAACAAATTCCTTTAAATCTGGTTAGAACCAGAGTCTGCAAAGATCTAGGCTTAAAGACCGACATGGTGCTTTCCTTCCAAAATGTTGTTATAGGTGGTCTCTTTGATATTTCTGCAAACATAGAACAAACACCAGGGCCCTGTTTCAGGAAGCCGGTTTAGAAAACTCAGAGTGAAAAACGATACTCAGGGTTGAGTAACCCCGAACTGTCCAACTCGGAATATTCGGTTTCAGAAAGGCTGATAACAATTAGTTCAATCAATGCGGAGTTGCTTTAACCCCAAGTTAAACGCGCGCACGAGGATACATAAAGCCCTGATTAGTGGAGCACAGATTACGCGAGTCACCATGGAGACGGAGGGAAAGAAGGTGCGGTCGACGTATTTCACAGCGCTTGAGGCCGAGGCCCTGATGGCAGCATATGCCGACAGCATGCACATCTTGCAGAAAAAAAGTAACACAGCCGCAGCTGCAAAAGAAAGGGAGCATGCATGGCAAAACATAGCTGACAGAGTCAATGCGTGAGTGTTAATTTAAACATTGATCTAGGGATCTCCACCCATTTAACACGTTATCTTAGTATATGTTATTCCATTTTTTATGTCATACATGTTATTTTGTGATGTGATGTGAGCGCAGGTGCAACCCAACAGGCCCCAAACGTTCCTGGCAGCAAGTAAAAATGAAATATAAAAATATAGTCCAAACAGGTAAGGTGTAATTGTATTATGAGCCATAGTGCTTGGTCTGTTTGTCCGATGTAAATCAATTGCAGTTAGAGGCTACATTAACTTACCGCCTGTAAGCACTCATTGAAATTATCTGAGCACATTACAAGTACACATTTGCTTACTCTGTATGCTCAAATGTGTGCCGTCACAGCCAACAGAAAAAAAGCGGAGGCCCGAAAAACAGGTGGGGGTCCTCCACCACCACCACTCACAGAGGCTGAGCAGTTGGCCCTCAGCCAAAACAGTGGGCGCCCTGTGGCTGAAGGCATCTCTGCGGGGACATCCTCTGAGTCAATAACCCCACAGGGCACAAGTGCCTACATAAGAGGTAAATCCAAAACAATACATGATGTGTATACATCCATTCTTCACAGTCACCTTGACCAAAATGAACTATGTCGTAGTGAAGTCATTGTCCTACTGTCAGAGATTTACAGTTATCAAACAGTCAGGTGAATAAACAACACTGAGACACTTGGAGACTGTTAACGTGCTGCACGGGTGAGGGCTCAGGGAGAGACTCACTCACACCGAGCTGCAGTAGTTCGTCTTTATTTATAGCATAGCAGTGTCCTTTAATTTTGCATGTGTGTGTGTGTGTGTTAATCTCTCACAGGGTGAACTTCCTGAGCGAGTAGTACATTTTGTTCTTTTCCTATTAAGAGTAACATATGAACATATACTGTAATGCAACATAAAACTCATAAAAGCGTTTCCACCTTAACACCTACTGATTTTGCCTTCCCTCAGTGTCGGTTGTCTCTGAGAGCATACTGACAATGAGGTGTATGGTGATTGGTATGTCTGGTAATTGCCAGTTGCGCCCACATAAGTCATGAGTGACCTGTATGAACCCCATATTCTTCCAGTTGATGGTGATGGTGTACTGCATCTGGTGCAGCCCCCTGTTGAGCCAGACCAACATGCAGTTGTGAGTACTCGTAATACTCCACAGACTACATGTGTCAACAGTAGAACAGCAATGTTGTTAAATGTCTCCACCACAGGCATATGATGACGAAACAGTGACAGCTGTTACAGAGGAGGACGCAACAGAGACACACCATGAGGTTTACAGCGTACAGTGGAAAATATAACAACTGACTACAATTTGGTACTATGATAACACCATGGACTTACTATGTCCCTGGCAGAGTGATGCTGGAAATGAAGAGGAAGAGGGTCCAGCCACTCCTACAACAAACCTGTCCACAGTAGGATGTTCAGCACTGATTTACAACCAACCTAAGTAGGCATGTACTATGGATGCCAATGCTATGTCCTGTGTTGCAATAGCTCCCTGTGAAGCTGTACAAGACATATCTGGTCAGGAAAATATAGAAGTGCGACATGGAAATGGTACACCTCAAGCTGCAGATCCAGAAGTCCAAGTTGGAGATTGTACTGCTGGAACAACAGTTAAGGGTGGGTGGAGTGATCAGAGATGGACGAATCATGTCAGTGTTTGTACAACATACTAATATACGCATTTATACTTTGTGTACAGGACATACAGGGCGACCAATAAAGCCAGTTGACCACAGAATCTGTGTATTTGTCTTGTAACATGTTGAGGTGACGGGTCACAGGAAATGGTTGTGGCATATGGTGTCTCTGACTGCTCTTCCATCCTGTACGTTCGTGGGTGGGTCAGGATGTTCATCGTGTGGATCACTGCTGATGTCTGGTTCAGCTGGACAGTGTTCACCTCTAATCGTGGCAATGTTGTGAAGAATCACACATGCCACAATAATGTCACATGCCCTTTCTGGGGCGACCCGGAGTCTTTGCAGGCACTGGAACCGGGCCTTGAGCATTCCAATGGTCATTTCAACTCTGGCCCGTGTCCTGCAATGGGCCAGATTATAACGCTGCTGTGGGCCCGGTTCAGGGTCAGGGTAAGGGGTGAGCAAATAGGATAAACATGGGTAACCCCTATCACCAAGCAAGTAGCCAGTGAACTCTCCTAGGACAGAAGAATACATGTCAGTGCAAACGTCCCTGTGGCAATTGGTCTCTGTATATTTCACAGTAACTTCGACCCACCATGTCCAAATTTGGTGCTCAGTGTACATTCCCGGAAGATTCGTGAGTCATGTACAGAGCCTGGCCACTTGGCTTCCACATTTGTGATGATGTTGGCAGCATCACATATGATCTACACAGTGCAAAAGAACACAAATTAGCATCCATTACTATGATGCCATCACTTGTTAGTGTGAAATGCTACAGGGAACTATGTACCTGTACATTGATGCTGTAGAAAGACTTCCTGTTCACATAGTCTCCTTCATTTACTGAGGGTGCAATGATTGGAATGTGAGTGCCATCTATACAGCCAATCACGCCTGGGAACCCTGGAAATTAATGTACCATTTAAGTAGTAGTTCAAGTATCACCACATCATGAATTAAGTTTTGGTCATCCTGATACCTGCAATTTTGTGGCATCCCTCTTTGATAAATCTTGTGGGTCTATGACCGGGGAACACCACAAACGAGTGCAGGAGACGTTTCAGTGCAACTGTAACATTCCTGACTGCCCGACAGACGGTAGCCTTGGAAACGTGCTCAGCGTCACCAATATTGTACAGAAAGCTCCCGTTTGCAAAAAAACGGAGTGCAGTACAAAGAATATGTACAGAACTGAGAGCATGTCCGCGATGTGTCACATGAGCAATATTAGGCCTGAGGATGTTATTCAAATAAATTATAGATTGTGCTGAGAAACGGTAACGTTCGCACAGAAAATCATCAGGGAATGATAAAATGTCCAAACGCGCTCTGATCACTCTCTCCCGGCGGAGAGCTCTGCGGAGAATTTGGGCTTCAAGATCTACTGGCTCTTCGAGGTAGGGGCACGCCATGTCCGACACTTCCTACTGTCAGGTTTCCGACAAAGAGGCGGAGACAGTCAGGGTTAGTTGTAGTAAACCTGCTAGGGGGCAGGTTAGCTTCACGGAGTGTGTCGTCATAGTAACTCACTCAGGCTTCATCAGAACTCGCTTTGTGAAACCGAAAACCCAGAGTTTTCGTTAACTCAGGGTATACTTACTCAGAGTTTGCACTAAACCGGCTTCCTGAAATAGGGCCCTGAACAATGTGGAGAGGGTGTCCTCTAAGTTCCTCGGCACCCACATATCCGAGGACCTATCCTGGTCCACAAACACATCAGCCCTAGTAAAGAAAGCCCAGCAGCGCCTCCATTTCTTGAGGGTTCTGAGATTGAACAGGCTGCAGACTGAACTCCTAGAGTCCTTCTACCGTGCCACTACCGAGAGTGTGCTGGTGCACGCCATCCCTGTGTGGTACGCTGGTTGCACAACAGCTGACAAGAAGAGACTACAGAGGGTCATCAGAACTGCAGAGAAGGTGATCAGCTGTCCACTCCCCTCCCTGGACTTAATTGCCAGCTCAAGATGTCTCTCCAGAGCCAGGGCAATTATAAAGGACCACCTCCATCCTAACCACTACCTCTTCAACATCCTGCCCTCTGGAAAAAGGCTCAGAACCATCAGGTGCAAAACCAACAGACTAAAGAACAGCTTCTTCCTGTGGGCTGTCAGAACTCTTAATGCAAACTAAGAGTGTGTAAAGACTTCCCCAACACATCCACCCTGACACTGCTGCTGATCATCTATGTGCAATATCTCAGTCTTTCTATGTTCTGTGCAATATTTTTGGCTCATGTGCAATTATTTTGGTCCCAGTCTGTTTCAATGTTTCCTACACATACACCATGTATATAGTTCCACTCACATATGTATACATATACACTGTTTTTTATTTTATTCTATTTATTTAATTATTTATTTATTTTCCGCCTTCGTTGTATATTGGTTTCTCTTCTTACTTTAGCACCTTTGTGGTTCAGCTACCCAATTTCGCTGTGCAAGAAACTGCACAATGACAATAAATGACAATAAGGCTCTCTAAGCCTCTAACAAGCCCTGAAGTATGTAAAGAAGCCCTTCGTTAAAAGTGCAGACTTAACTGTTCAGCTTCAATGTCAAAAAATCAGCACACAGATAAATATTGTTGGCTTAAATTTAAACTTCTTTCATTTGGAGGTAATAAAGGAAGGGACAGATCTGGTTTGAACTTTGATAGTTTCCACACCTTCTCTTTTCTCAAAGTACAATTTTTCTTTTAACAGGAAGAGTAATAAAATCCCAGACTACCAGTTACAAAACATTTACTGTCAAAGGTAATCGTAAATTCTGTGACTAGAAAAAACAGTGTTGGAGGAATACTATATCATTATTTTCACCAGATAGATTAAAAATGGCTGTGATGGCTTTAACTCCAATAAGGGGTAGGGATTTTTTTGATGTTTTCCATTTTGTTAAGCTGAACTCTATTTTATTCATGCTGCTTTTGATCATTGTGCATTAGTTTCTCCTGTAGGTGTCAGAAAGTCAGCAAGGGTTTGTTTTCAGTAGTCAAAAAACTGCTGCTGTTCTGGAGCTTTTGGTCACATCACATGACCTTGATGATAGACGTATTAAAGTGGACCAGTTCTGGTTCTCCTTATTTGCCATTACCCACCTCTGGGTGAGGGCAAATAAGGGATGTTGATATCAAACATGAGCACAGTCCCAATAACGAGGTCAGTGTGTGAGCCAAATTTTCAGTCTGCCCTGAACAGTTTAGTTTACCACAGTTTCTCCTACTCTTGGATCAGAGGATGTAAAATGGATAATAAACACAAGCCTTTGAGAGGGGCAGCAAAGAAGAAAATTCTTGTTTCAGATGAGAGCCTCCTTTTAAAGCTCCTCTAGAGAGTCCAAAAATTAAAAGACAAAGCTGAAAGTGATCGGGATGAATCAACTTTGATAAATAAAAACCATGATTATACTTTTGACAAAAAAAAAGGAGAAAAAAAAGCTGTGTGCAGGAATGCGGGAGTGAACTAGAGCAAGGTCAAGAAACAAGCTCTCACAGATAGATGCTGGCTTAGGGTCATGAAACTGTGTAACAGGTTAGGGAAGGCAGGACTGTGTGTGTGTGTGTGTGGGGGGGGGGGTGTCCATCCCTACACTGTAAAAAAATATTCCGTAGAAAAACAGAAATTGTCCTGGTAATTTTCTGCCAGTACATTTTCTGTTTTTTTACGGAGGTTTGACAGACCTTTCTGTAAATGATAAAACGGAAAATTCTGTAGATTTACAGTATACTCTCTGTACTATTTACGGACATTTCCTTCAGCTATAAAACAGAAAATTCCGTTTATTCACAGTATATTTTCTGTATCATTAACTGATATTTTCCGTTAATAGAAAAATTGAAATTTCTGTTTATATTACTATTTCCAAGCACTTCTTTTCACTGTAACTCATTAAATATAGTTCTTTATATCCTTAAACGTACATTTCTATGCAATTACAACCTAGTACACCATGTACTCAAAAATTCATAAATTAAAACTTAAATTAATTTGTGCTTCGTACACAACAACATTGGTACAATTAATGTTAAATATTCTTTTATTCTCCTTAACTCAAACACTATACTTAAATATAATGACAGCATCCATCTTGTCATAAAACTACTAAACAGCTGATACATGAACAAAATGACTCACAAGCTTTCAAATTTGAGCATTTTTATTTCCTTGAAATCAGGTTGCCCTCATGTAAATGTGTTTATTTACATTCATTCAAGTGGCTACCAAGTGTTTTCTTCAAACAGGACACCTGACAAACAAAAAATGTCATATTTAACGACATGTTCACATTTAATAATATCCAGAGTACCTTTTAGTTAGAATCACTGCCTTGTGGTAGTTTTGCCTCAGCCAAATGGTTAAGGTGTGGTTTACATCCATCTCTGTCCACTTATGATACAGTATACACATGTAGTCAGTTATAGCCAAACACCTTTGATTACTGAATTGCATTCACTTCATTAATAAAGTGAATGTAATTCACATTTGTGTGAACATTTGTCTGAGATTAACTCTTTGGGCTCTTTACCTTACAATATAACATACTTGAGTCAAAATTTGTTGACTGTTTAAGTGGTGCCACATGAATACAACTGAACAGATCTAAAGAAGATGTTCCTGAACTTTGGGTTTATTCGAACAGGACTGATGGATAACCACAGGACTTTTCCCCATATGATAACTACAACACATAATAAATTAAGACAGATTACTGTCCCAAACTTAAAGATAAAAGTGTATTTACGGGACTTGTTTTGTCAGTGAGGAGCAAAGTATAATTAGAAGTGCTTGTTCTGATGAAAAGTTAAACTGTAAACAGCAGCATAGTGAATAAGGATCTGTGTCCACGAATCCTCAGCAGTGACAACACTTAAACATCATAGTTCAAAATCCTTAATGCACACCTTTTTCTCCACGGTGTTCAAATTCTCTAAGCTGGTTAAGTAGAGGAAAAAGTCTGACATATTTCATGACCATTAAATGTTAGACAAGGCTCTGAAAACGAGGTTACAGTTACAAACAAAAACCTCTGCTTGTGCGCACAGACCCTAAATCACAACAAATAAGACAATAGTAAGACAAATTACTACAAAGTCTTGTTACCGCTCTTCATATAACAGTGTGACAAAGTCCTGAATGCAGCCTGCATGTTAGTACATCAAGGTCCATCTGAGCTTTAAGTAAAATACACTCAGCTTTTCCTGGGATTTTAAGAGTTGCTCAGTTCATACAGGAACTGCAGCAGTCGGAGTTAACGTGTCGCTGTGTTGCTCCTCCGTGTCAGCCATTGAGACTAGTCGCAATTTATTCTGAGGAAAAAAAGAGAAACAAGACATTTTTAAAAAGTTTGTATTTTTATAAAAATTTTTTACCTAGAGCATAAACAACATAAACAAAAAAAGGATTAGGGCTGTGCGATATGACGATATATATGAGATTACGATATAAAAATGTCTATCGTTTCATATTATACACTATTCTTTGTTTTGTGGTGTTGCAAAATAAACTGTTTACGGCAATATTTTTTTCATGGTTTTGATGGTCACTGTAGTTGCTATATTATTTCTTAAAGTTCTCTCCTTCTCTTATACTTAAAATAACCACACTATGGACGGACAAGTGACTGTTTTTACGCGTACTTTCGTTACCAACAATGAGGATAAAACCATCGTGTGGCTCCGCCGTCTGCTTGTTTATTTTCCACATAAACCTTTCACAATAAAGCTCAAGTTTCTGTTGAGACTTTTCAAACTAAACTGAAATGATATACATTATTCTCAAACATAAAATTTCAGAATATGCATCAAACAAATGACCTCAAATAAAAACATCAAGTAACTATAAATGGCGCTTACAGTCACCACGCAGATGAAGGCACAGAGAATACCAGCATGGCCAGCAAGGATGAGGCAGAACCAGAAGGACCAGTCAAAAGAAATCGAGGACCTTATTGTTAAATGAGGGGCTACCTCTGTAGCATGGACATGGTTTGGTTATGAAAAGTCTGACACGCCCCAGAAAACTGTACTATGCAAATTATGCCACAAACTGGTCCCCACCACCACTCGAACACGACAAACCTCTTTAACCACCTACACAAGAATCACATGAAAGAGTTTCGAGAGAGTTTACGAATGAAAAGCAAAAAAGAGTCGTCAGGTGCTCAAAATAATCCTTAGACTCAAACGTTAGAACAGGCTTTTCCTTGCAGCACGCCGTCTAATAAATACTCAGAAAGAAAATGGCGGCCATTTAAACTCATGTCTAAAAATGTATAGTTTCATGCATCGGTCAAAACACTCGACTCCAGGTACACGACGCCCAACTGAAAACACTTCACATAAGTCGAGTTGCCCGAGAATCACAGAATTGACAGAAAATGCACTATTTTGTGATATATATCGTTATCAGGAGAGATACGTCTTATATTGGGATATGAGACTTTGGTCATATCACGCAGCCCTACAAAGGATTATAATTCACGTAGAGTTGCATACACATAACACCATTCTGTTGCAACAAAAGCAGTTTATAATTAAAGTAACATACATACCTTGAAAAACTAAATCAACCACAACATTAAACTCACCTTGTGTTTGTAGAGAAGGTGATCAGGGTTTTTCTTCATTTCCTGAGACCAGCTGCTCTGGATCATCACCAGCTTGTATCTTCATCTTTTTTTTCACTCGGGGAAGTCTTTCCTTTTCTTGGCCATTGCTCTGCACTGGAAAACCAAAGTGTGTGATCAAAGGTGAAATAAGGGATATTTTTCCACTGCAGGACTTAAAGTGCTTCAAGTAGTGATAGCTGTTGATCCATTTCTCAAATAATCTGTAAGGATCTGGATTTTTAAGAAAGATACAAATATCTCTGCTTATATTTGGCTAAAAGCTTGATATAGACAAGGCATATAGAGCCCCTGCACACCAGCACTGCGCTTACATTATAGTTCAATCAAGAAATAGTTATTATTGATTTATTATTGAATTTTTTTAGTAATAATTTTTAGTATTTAATCACATTAGCACAGTGGGGTGACAAAAATATTCCACATACAAGAAATGCTGCTCAGCATTTCATAAATTACATTTTCAACAAATGTTGGAGTAAAAACACAGTTACAGGGAAAATGTGTCTGTCTGTAAATATTAACTAAACATTTCTATGTGCTACAAAATAGACATACTGTAATTGTAAATGTGCTGAGGTGAAACTATACTTTCAATAATTTTACCACTACAGTCTGTTAACCACCGAAATAATCTATGCTGGTCAGCTAGCTAAAAGTCTTTACTTTAGCAGCCCAAATCAGAGGCTAACATTAGCATTTGCTAGCGTCAGCCAGGAAGGTCTGAGGCTTAAACTAGGGTTAGTGTAACTTTGCCTGAAACCCTTTAAAGTGTACAGTAGAGCCAACTGTAAAACACAGGTATTGATACAGTACTTATTAGAGTCCTAGAATAATTTCTAGAACCATGAAGTTCTCACTTTCCCAGTTAGCCACATCGCTGACTTTCGCTAATTAGCTAGTTAGCAGTCACAGCTGTGTAATACCCTGAGAGACACAGACAGCTAACTATAATATTTATGAAAACTGGTTCAGCCACTGAAGGGCAAAACTGGTGGTATCACAGTAAAAATTATTTTAACATTAATTAAAATAAAGCTTAAGTCATGTTAAACCTAAATAACAATTATTTTAAAAAATGAGTCAGCAAAATATTCCTGACTTGTCTGGAGACAGCCGAAACCAGTTAACAAATAAATTAACAATTCTTTCTAAATAAAAACACGGAGTCTTTTGAAAAACATTATTTTAATAAAACGAAACATGAGTTTTAATACTTACCACAGAAATTTGAAGGCAGTTTCTCCAACTTCAGAATCCAAAATCCAGATGAAGCCTGAAAGAAGCCTAATGGCTGCTCTTGCGCTTACTTTTCCCTCCTTTTCAGGTTCTTTTTCCCACAATGCATTGCAGTAGTTGAGAAATACAGAAAAATACCTGTAAATGACTAATACGGAAAATTCCTTCACGTTTATACAGTAGATTGTACTGTATTTTTACGGATTTTTTTTACAGTGTAGGTGAAGCTGCACTTGATGGAGGAGAAGAAGAGAGCCATTAAGGGGGTCTAAAATCTAAACCACGGCCCTTCTCAATGGTTTTTGACCAATCGGGTAGAAGCACATCTCTTTTATAAATATGTGTACCTCTAAGTTAGGGGCATCTCTCTTCCAAAAGTTGGTTACAGCAAACTACTGCAGACTGTGGCTTTCTAACTCGAGAGCATGAATTATTTTGCTGCTTGAGGCAGGCTGGGAAAAGAGAAAGAATTGGATAAGATTCGCGACTGGAGATTTTCAGCAGGACCTCGGAGGAACGCTGTTCATTCACTCATCATCATAAATAACTGAAAGGTGAGCAGACACCTGTTGGAGCCCACTGCTTTTGAACTCTTTAGGGTCCTCCATGCCTTATTTGCTCCTCTTGGTGGAGCTCTGCAGGTCATTCAGGCAGTTCTGCCTCTTGAAGCAATGACCTCTGCCGGAGGAGTTAAAGAGCTCCAGCTCTGCTGGTGGATCCAGCCCATCCACGTCAATTAGGTACCTACAGACCAGGTACCCAATGTGGTTCACGCCATAGGTGCAGTGGACTTAAATCAGCTTGTCATTGTCCTGGCTCTCATTCAGGAAGTGCATCGCTTCCCATTTGAAGCTCAGGATGGAGGCATCAGAGGGAACATGGTGGTCTTTGATGAAGATCTTGATGTAAAAGTAGGACTGCAGGATGTCGATCAGTTTGTAGTACCTAGTCATGAAGGTCCTGACTCTCCAGGTCACAGACTGTTTAAAAGGCACTTTGAAGGCATTGAATCAAGTCCCAGGGATCCTCTGACCAGCCACTGGTCTGGCACATCCTTCTTCTTTTTCAGATGGGACATCTGCACAGCTATGACGTTTATACTCCCATCTGAAGCTTTTAGACCTGAAATCTGTCTCATTAGCTGCCCTAAATAAAATTAAATACCCCCCCCCCCCAACACTGCTTTGAATGAAGGTGCAGTTTTAACATTCATATAGTGTGAACATCATGCAGCATCATTGGGAACATTATAAGAAATCCAGACCTCTCAGATCACTTGCTTTCTGTCTCATGTCAGAGGTAAACCCGAAAAAGCAGTGCTAAGGACAGTAGCATAATATCCACTCCACCAGCCCATAATGTCCTTCGCAAATAATGGTCAGCTCTCCAAGCATAAAAAACGTGTCCAGAGGTTTCTGTTCCCATATACTTCCTACCAATACGATATTGCAGTTTTTATTATTAGAAATCCAGCTCCAGACTCTTCTGATTTTTGAAATCTGGTCATGATGTGCCTGTGAAACGTCAGAATTATTTTATTAAAGATTCTTTAATAATCTTTTTTAAAGATTTATTTTATTTTATTGTATTAAAGAGTAACGGTCAGTTCGACAGACGTTAACACTATGTGACAAGTTGGATGGTGTCTTCACTAACCTCTATATTTAAACTCAGTATCTGCTTGTTAATGGTTCTGGTACATGCAGAAATTAACAGGAGACGTTGTTAATTGACAATTTACCTAAAGCTTTATTATTGAAGCTGTAGATCTCTGTGAATTAGTGAAGACATTTTAAATTGAGGTGTTTTTGACAAATTTCGTGTCACGTGATGCATTGACATTTGAGGCGTTTACACGACACTGGAAGAAAAGTGAAAGCTGGACACTTTAGACTGAAACCTGAATAATTTTACACCTTATTTCTCTGTCGGACGTTTCTGTCGGATTTTAGCTGGTAGCATAACAGCAGCTGTAGAGTCACATTCCGGTTCACGCAGGAAATGAGCGTCCGCCTCCAGTGACGCTTGCCCGGCGATCCCGGAAGTGTCTCGTCCTGTTTACATTCTGCTCTTTGTTCGCTGCAAAATGTCGAAAAAGCGGTCCGAGAGCCGCAGGCTGAAGGCCACCATCGAGCAGCGGATGGCGGCGGCCGCTCAGGAGATCTTCCGGCTGCTGCATGAACGCAGCCGAGCCGAGCTGCCGGAGCTACGGGAGCTGCTGGTGGAGCGGCTGTCGGCGGCCATCGAGCTCATCCTCAACGCGTTCGAAGCGAGCAGAGCGGCCGAGAGAGGCGCGGAAGATCCCGGTGGGGAGCACAAAGGTCAGTGTCCACATTCAGCACCACACTGCAGCCTCAATTAGTCCCATTTACTGGCGCGCTCACGGTCCTCCCCCAGATCTTTTAGTGCTCATTCTTCTGTTTATATACGACAGATCTGAATGTATATGTATAAACTGATTTTCAATGATAACTTTATCTCCTTTCTGCATTTAAATACTCCGAATACTACATGGATTTAATGAAGTATTTGCACACAGTGCTATCAGGAAACATTACCTGTCAGTGTGGGAGTTTAGCCAGTAAATACATCACGTTTATTAGTTTCACATAAGTAAGTACTAAACTAACACGAGGCTCAAGAATGCTTGAGACTTCGTTTCAAATTTAGGATTAAAATACAGACCGAGCTGAAACAGTGTTGATGTGATGATGCTGGAATAAAGGAGCAGACATAAGAAACTGTGCAATGACAGAAGGAGACCAGATGCATGAAGATGGAAAAAGATGCTGGAGATGGTCCGAGACAAAGAGATGTTATGTGGTCCTTTCTGTACTTCTAGAGCAAAATAGTTCTTATTCGTAAGGGCTTTAAAAAACATTTAATTCAGTTCAATTCAATTCAGTTGTATTTATAAAGAACTGAATCACAACAGCAGTCACCTCAGGGTGCTTTATATTGTTGTAAGGTACAGTCGTGAGTGCATGCTCAAAATCATCCATCCATCCATCCATCCATCCATCCATTTTCATCCGCTTTGTCCGGGGCCGGGTCGCGGGGGCAGCAGCCTAAGCAAAGAGGCCCAGACCTCCCTCTCCCCAGCCACCTCCTCCAGCTTATCCGGGGGAATACCAAGGCGTTCCCAGGCCAGCCGAGAGATATAATCTCTCCAGCGTGTCCTGGGTCTGCCCCGGGGCCTCCTCCCGGTGCTCAAAATCAACAGAAGCAAATTCACGATACACGGAAGAACTACAAATTACACTAGAGCACTGCGGACTGCTTCGGAGGCATTTATCACCGACCCTTGCTACTAGATCTCGCCCACAGTGGAAATGTCTCAGGCGGTGTGAGAGGAAACAGAAGAGGGGTAAGCGCGGAGGCATCCGGAGTAGGTTAGCGGCTAATCCACACAAACCCGCTATTCCCACCATTGAACTGTCCCAATGTGCACTCCCCTGGACAGCAAGCTGGATCAGGCTCGCTTACTTTGGTCCACTTCGAAGTCAATGAGGGAGTGTTGGGTCTTCGTGTTTGTGGAAACATGGCTTAACATGTTTCCACATGTTAACATTCCCAAAAGCGCCATTCATGCACTTTTGGAATGGGGTAGGGGGTAAGGCTCATGGAGGGGAACTCTGTGTTTACATCGATGATGCCTGGTGCTGCGACCCTGTTGTGGCTTGCAAACACTGTTCACCTCTGCTACTATGATCATCAATTGCAGACCATTCTACCTACTGAGAGAATTTTCAGCCATACTGTTTGTTGCTGTTTATATCCCTCCCTGCTCCATTAACAACAATTGGAGTGAGGCACTGAATGAAATGTATCAGCATGTCAGTGAGCAGCAGAAGGCCCACCCAGATGCTTTTCTCATCCTGGTGGGCGATTTGAATCATGCAGACCAAAAGACTGCCCAAACTGGAGAAACACGTGAAAATTCCTATACGGGGAAACATGTAATGTGGCCTTCAGAGCCGGGGATGAGGTGAGCCTAAGAACAGCAAGGGCAAACCTGTCATGTAGCATCGCCACCTTTTCACTGATTCCTCCACCCCACTTGCACACAAACTCTTGCCCACGAACACTTGGATTGTGTTGGACACTGTTGTTTATAAAAGATTGTATTGTATTGTGTTGTATATAAGACTGTTATTTTATTTTTATCTCTATATTGTTTTAGTGCACAATGAGGGCCATGGGAGCATTTCAGTTTTAAATTCCTGTGTATGACTGTACATATGGTGTTTGACAATAAAGCTGACTTTGACTCAATCAGATGACCCCCCCCCCCCCATGAGTAAGCACTTGGCCACAGTGAAAAGGAAAAACACCCTTTTAACAGAAAGAAACCTGTGGCAGGATCAGGCTCATCGAGGGGTAGCCACCTGCTACGACTGGTGGGGGGTGAGGTGAGGAAGACAGGACAAAGACCCACTGGAAGAGAGCCACAGATTAATAATAACTAATAATTAAATGTGAGTGGTGGTAAAAGCTTTGTCTGCAGGATAGAAATTATCAAATTAATGTGTGGCTTTACTTGTGGTTCCTGCACTATTGTTCCTTTGGTAAAAAAGCAACTGAATGTATTAACAGATGGAAGTTTAAGCATTACTGCAGAGTTTTATTTTCAGCATGACAGTGATCTCAAAAAACACCACCAATGCAGTAAAAACATACTTGGATGGAAAAACATGTACTGGAACACTATCAGTAACTGGTCTCTCCAAATCCCGCGCCTCAACATTACTGAAGCAAACTCTGATATAAACGTTAATGTAATATACAAAGTTCAGGTATCAGTAGTTCAGTAAATTTAATCCCACGACAGCAAGAAAATGATTAATTTTAAACTACAGCAATGACAGGAAACAAAAGAAGCAAAAGTGTGTGCAAAACAAATCAGGCTTCTGGCGTGGACCATGCAGAAAGGGCATCAGAGGGAAAGTATGGGCGGGGCTAGTGTTTAGGTAACACATAAACCTTTAAAAAAAAAAGTGATAGAGTCACATGATTTAAATAATCACATGTCATGTATTTTCTCTCCAGAGTTGTGTTTGTCAGTTGGCGTCACGAGTCTCTCTGACAAGAAACGTCTGAAGCCAAGCAACTCGATAGACAACCAACTGAAGGAGACTCTGCCTGGCACATCCTCCAGACCACAGACCATCTCTGAACTGGATCGCCAGCTGGCCTCTCCAGATGATCCAACAGGAGACGAAGAACAATGTGAGAACGACAAGCAGTTGGTGTCTCACCTTTGCAGAGTGTGTGGGAAGTCCTTTGACAGGAAAGGCTTTCTGATGAAGCATGTGGAGAAGCACTTGAAAGAGGCCGACTGTCTGTGTGGTCTGTGTGGTGAGCGTTTTGAGTCCAGTGATGGCCTAATGCTGCATCTCCAGATGCACCGTGACAGCACCAAGACATGTGATGTCTGCGGCAAGAAGTTTCCCTCAATCCGAGCTCAGGAGATGCACATGAGGATGCACACTGGAGAGAAACCTTTTAGCTGCGTTGTCTGTGGGAAAGGCTTCAATCAGAAGGGCAACATGGTAACCCACATGAGAATCCACACGGCAGAGAAGCCATTCACCTGCAACATCTGCCACAAAGAGTTCAGTCAAGGCAGCTCGCTTGAACGACACATGAAAGCTCACGACGGACAGACACCGCTCAGCTGCAGCTTTTGCGGAAAAGAATTTGCAAAGAGTGCTGAGCTGAGGCGACATATCCGGTGCCATGGATCAGATGAGCAAACGACCATCAGTAGCCGGCACAGAAAACCCAGCCTGACCCCTTCTCACTGCTGCAAGGTCTGCAGCAATGCGTTTCACAACAAAGGAAACTTTGTGAGGCATGCAGAGACACATCTAAACCACCCTGATTGTCTCTGTGGCATCTGTGGAGAGCGTGCAGAGTCCTCTGAGAGTTTGCAGCTGCACATCCAGAGTCACAGAGAAACAAGCCGGATCTGCGACATTTGTGGCATAAGCTTCAGAGACATGGAGATCCACATGAGGACACACACGGGCCAGAAACCATTCAGGTGCAAAGACTGTGGGAAGGACTTCCCCAGAAAGGGATCGCTGGAGAGGCACATGAAGCTGCATGCTGGTGAGCGGCCGTTCATCTGCGAGTTCTGTGGGAAGACTTTCATAGAAAACACAGTCCTAAAGAGGCACATCAAGAGCCACATGGGAGGGAAACCACGAATATACTCCTGTGAGGTCTGCGGCAAGAAGTTCACCATGAGCCAACACCTGGATGTTCACAAGAGGATCCACACTGGGGAGAAGCCATACACCTGTAGGGTGTGCGGGAAGAACTTCAGGCAGATCGGAAACCTGGACTCTCACATGAGGATCCACACGGGTGAGAAGCCATTTATCTGTAGCCTCTGTGGGAAGAGGTTTCGCCAGAAAATCTCACTCGAGACACACGAGAGGTTCCACAAGAAGGAGAAACCCTACAGCTGCCAGCTCTGCAATAAGGGCTTCGTACAGAAGATCGACCTGAAGAGACACATGCTAACTCACACAGGGGAAAAACCCTACAGCTGCCAGGAGTGTGGGAAGAGGTACCAGGAGAAACGCTCAGTGGAGTCACACATGAAGGTCCACAGGGGAGAGCAGCCTGTCAAAGACTGTCAAAGACAGGAAGTTCAGCCTGACTTCATCCAGCTGTGAGCTGCAGACACAGCTCCTGTTAAGTCCTCAGTTTGAGAAGCTGTTGCTTCATGAACATGTTGAAGTATATTTATGTTCCCATATCTTCAGAGATGATATAGACAGAGTGTCAGCTGGACAGAATTGAAATTACCATAAAGATCTGAGCTTCCTGCCAGACAGTGTGGCTGCTTTTATGCAGAAATATTTGAGTTTTTTTTAAATTAAAACTACAACAGTCAAGATTCCAGTCTATCACTTTTAAATCAGCTGAATGAAATGTGTAAAACTCAGGACAAGGAAGCTTCACAAGAGACAGCCCGCCTAAAAGAAGTATCCTTCAGGGGGCGGCACTTTCTGATAGTCTAGGAACAGCAAGGGTGGAGGCTCAAAACCTTCGAGCTAAAACTTTGAAACATGCATTAAGAAATTAGTTAACAATCGGTAATTTTTACAAATGACGTATTCTGGGAGCTCCACAGATAGAAATAGTTTCTAGTTTTCAGTGTTTTTAACAACTGAGTTTTTCTCATATTATTTCTTGGTGTTTATGGAGCAACATATTAAACATATAAGGATGCTGGTAAACAGGTTGATCGTCCACAGCTACAAATCTTAAAAATGAAATAAAAAAAAGTCTATTTTGGATTTTAGGTTGTGTTTAAGTTTCAAGTGAATACAGTACATAAATTAGGGCTGCCACGATTAGTTGACTAGTCACGATTACGTCGACTATCAAAATTGTCGACGACTAATTTAATAGTCGACACGTCGTTTGAAGCTTTGTAAGATCCCAAAAGACACAGGAATAAGTAGTAGGATTTAAGCGTGTAATAACGGACTGAAACAGAAGATGGCAGCACTGCATGTACAAGGATGCCAGCTGCCGTTAAACCCCGAAGAAGAAGAAGCAGTGTCCGGTATCGTAGCTGTGTCCAAATTCAGGAACCGCATCCTCCTGTGCCTGCATTTGTAGGCCGATTACGTTACAGCGACATGACGAAGACTGTCCAAGTTTGAAGACTCCGACAAATGCGGCCGACAAATGCGCCCTTCGTTTCCCCAGATTTGAAGGATGGGTCGGGTGTATACTTCGTGGCCCTACCTATCCCAGAATTCTTAGCGTGGCCCTGCTCAGTTTCCAACAATGGCGGCAGCTAGTTAGTTTTAATATTACTCTTATTATTCTTTCTGGGTCACAAAATAAACGTTTAACATATTTTCAGGCGAGAATGTAGCTGTGTAAACCTCAAATATCTGCTCAGTTTATCAAGACACCAGATATTTTCAAAAGAGCTCCGAGGTTTTCGGAGACGTCTGTTACCCACCAGCTCGATAGCTAGCTGGGGTTCAAGGCTCACTAGAGCCGGTGGGGAAATCGTTTTCAAACCCACTGCTGTCTTTCGCTACTCAGGTTAAACATGATACATAGTCATTTAGATAACTTAAAAATGTTATTGTTTGGCTTTTTTCAGTGTTTTATTTGTTCCTGAGTAAATCGGTTTGGCTGAGATTAAAATTATAGTTTTTACACAGCTGAATAAACGTCAAGCAGACAACTGATTATCAGAAGTGTGAGACGCTCGAGAATATACTCCGGTGTGCTGTTATATTTTAGATAGCAAGGAGCACACAGCTGAGTTTATCAAACTCCACCGAAACAATCAGCAAATGTCATTAAAATTTAATAAACTATCATCTTGTCTTTATTTTTAGTTAGCACATACCTTAAACACTTAAAGCTGTAAGCTAATGATAGTTATATAAGAGCAGATGCTGCTGGTGCAATCAGCTGTACGTTTTACGTCCAATGGATGCACGATCTGATTAGTCGACTAATCGCAAAAATAATCGGTGACTAGTCGACTATCAAAATAATCGTTGTGGCAGCCCTAACATGATTATTACAAGTATGTATTCATGTACTGTTGTGACCTTTTTATTCATACAAATATTTCCTACCATTAATTTGAATCTGCTTCTGTAACTATTTATTTTTAGATTTTTACAGGAATTATTCCATTGGTGGAGTGAATATAATCGAAGGTTGTGGGAAATATGTGCATGTTCGTGAACATAATCAGCAGATTGTGTTATTTTGCAGTGAACTGTAGCTAGCTGAGCTGAGCAGCTTCAGAGTGTGTTGTGAAGTCCAGAGGTTTGAACAGGCAGGCAGGCATTGGGCAAACTCGCTGCTATTTATAAAATGTTTGTAGCCCAGTGACTGGATTCAGACCAGGTGTCCCTTTCTACATCCCACACATTCAGCCAGTGTTCCACATTTTGATTTTCCTGCATTTTCATTTTTTTTGTATCTCACAGGTTTGGACATGGCAATGCTTTCCTCATGCTAACTTAGAGGCTAGAATGTCTTGTAAGTCGCTACAAAGAATTGGTATGAATATGATGGAAACTACCCAAAAGAAAGAAGAAACTGAACCAACAACACAAGCTGACAAACTGCTTCTCCCTAGGATGAAGCCAGTGGGAGGCACTGAGTCTTGTGATTTTTTTTTTTTTGTGCTATTTTGCAGTTTCATACAAGGATGCATTAGCATCATAATGAGCTTGAAAGAGTCATATCAGCCCATGGATGTACCCCCTGAAGCCCCACCTTGGAGAGAGTGGAGTGGGAATCTGACAGGTGGATTGGAGAAAGGTCTGCAGGGATGTGGTGTAGACAGAAGTGAGTTTTATCCTCAGATATGACTACGTGGGTTGAGGATACCAGCAGCAGGAATGAAATAAAATGAAATTTCTGTCTGTAATTTAAATAGCTTGGTCACTTTAAGGCCAAATGGAAGCTTATACAGCAAGCAACTGACAAGATCAGCAGTTTTATACAGGATAAAGATACGTTCCCATGCTCAGTCACCATAAACGCACAGTAAGTTATTAGAAACTGCTAGTCCATGACCGGGTCCTCACTTCACCTGCTGCTTGTCGTGTAGAGATGTTCAGGAAATTTGGAGCTACTGTGTGTGTCACCAGTGTCTTTATGAATAATTATCCTTTCATTTGATTAAGATCTTGCTTTTTTTTTTAAATGGGGTACTTGTCTTATTTATAGGGATTGTCATGTCTCACCAGAGAAGAAAACAGGTGATTCATCAAAAGACTTGCTGCAGGACTAGAAAAAGGAGAAAAGAAAACTAAAAATAACAAGAATTTATATTACTGACAAACTTTATTAACAACCTGACTGCATCCAATGAGCTCTAGCTAACAGCGGCACCTGTGTCAGGTAAGTCCAAGGTGAGTGACAAACAGCAGCTCAGTGATGACCTAGTCCTCTGACAGTAAACTAGGAGGACAGAATCTTGCTCCATCTGGCTGCTGCTCATAACGGAGCCAACAAGGCAGCTGCTGGACCACATGAGGACTATGGATTACTGTGGACTCAATCTGAACCAGATTCCTATTTCTTTAAACTTTATTAATAAAGTTGCAATTATTCAACAAACAAAAATGACAATCAGTATAAAGTCAAAGTATATAATCGAAGTATAATTTTTCAAAATTTATTATTAAGCAGTTTAAATTTCAGGTAACTAACTGTGCCATGCCTCTTCCTCTGGTCCATATGCCAAAACAGACAAAGCGCTCCGAACCCAAGCAGAACACACTTTTGTTAGGAGACACAGAAAGAGAATATTCATATCACTGGTTGAGAGTTTGGGTGAAGACTGCAGTTTAAACTTGGTCCCCCTGGTGTGGGTCCATCCCTTAGGTCATCTTGCACTTTATGCAGCGAGCTTCTCCCTGTGATAGGAAGAAAACTCTCCCCACTTCACCATGGCAACTGTCTCTTGTTCTCTGGCCAGGCCTGTAGAGAGCAAGAAAGATGAGGAGAGGGAGAGCTCTGCCAGAATTGATATCTTATAGTTTCTGTGCTTTGCTGTGCCATATAGAACAGCATCCTATCACAACCCGTACACAATCCGTGGGGCGGTGTCTTCTGTTTGTTTGTGTCTGTTAGTATCAGAGTGTACCAGTCTACTTTCAATGCTCTATTCTACAATACCTAAACATGTGATCAAAATTATGAGGTAGTTTAAAAATAAATAAATTCTACCACATGTGATGCTCCTCAGCCTCACCTGCTCATCATTGAATGCGCAACCTTTTTCTCATGGCTTTCTGATCAGTTGATCTGCTGACTCACAGGCGGTTTACTTCTGGCTAAAAATGTCCCGCACAACCAGAAAGTAGCAAGGAGACGCCGGCGCACGCTCACAACTCTCCTCTGACTCCGACAGCCTCCGCTTCAGCAGGGGCGCTGTTCGCTCTCTCCGCACCGCGCTCCTCGACGCGGAACTCGCAGCGTGTTTACCTTTCCACTGGCTCTCTTTGTCCCGGAGGCTCCCGGTGGGGAGAAGCCGCAGAATGTGCGCCGTGCAGCTGCTGCGGGTGTCGGTCCACGAGCGGATCAGCGCCGCCGCCGAAGACTTCCTGCTGCGGCTGGAGAAGGGAGAAGAAGCAGCCGAGCTCCCGGCGCTGAGAGCGCTGCTGACCGAGCGGCTGACGGCGGCCGCGGAGGAGATCGTCGCTCTGTTGGAGGAGACCGTGGCGGAGTACCAGGACAGAGTGGAGCGCTCAGAGCGGGAGATCTGCCGCCAGAGGAGGCTGCTCGATGCCGTGCTCAAGCCCGAAGTCCGGCTGCGCGCGGCAGGTCAGTGTCCGGAAACAGCCGAGAGCAGCCGAACCGAGCTCGCGTTGTCAGCTGATGTCCGCGCGCAAGAGTTGAGATTGCGTGCATCCCAGCAGATACAAAGTAAAATTATTGATGAGAAAAAGAAATGATCACTTTTTCACCAGGTCAGGTAAAATCCTGAACTCAAGCAGAAGGTTTACACTTTTATTCACATCTTCACTAATTTAACATCCACTTTGGTCGTACACAGAGGTGAAACTGTGTCAGAGTGCCACAAATCACAGACCTGACTGTACATCACTCAAACTGCAACAGACAGCGTCTCTTGTCTTTCTGAGCTGTTATTAGCAATAAACTGATCGAGCATGGAAAGTTTTTAGTTCATAATGTTTTCATTTCAGGAGAAAAAAAAGGAGGCAAGATAAAATGAGATAAGATCAGAGAGCCTTTATTATTCCCAGAGTTGGAAAATTAACATACAGAGTAGACAGAACAGGGATAAATAGATGCACCAAATGTTAAACCCAGCAACATTTAATTATCTATAATTCTGGTCCAGTCGTGTGTACAGTCAACACTTATTTTGTTACACTCCAACTGTGACATCTGCAAAGCCCTATGTTTATACTGGCTCTTTGCAATTTTTTCTTCAACTTCCTTCAGAAGGTGGTGCCAGTTTAGCTCAGTTGGATGAGCAGGCGACCTTATGCCGCATGGCTGAGTGTGGCCGGCCCGGGTTTGAGTCCGACCTGCGGCACTTTGCCGCATGTCTTTCCCTTCGCTTTTATGTCAGTTTTCACTGTGCACCTATCTAATAAAGCCAAAAAAATATATTAAAATTTTTTCTTCAGAAGCAGTGCTGACTTTTGGTGCACACCTCTGTTCATGAGCATAAACTAGGCACTTCCACAGAGTGTCTGTGGTCCTGCTATCAGCTAGTTAGATAATCTTCTCTGTGATGGACCACATCTGGTGATAGTTCCATTAGACCAGTCTGCAGCAGGCGAGGACCTGGTTCATAAGCTGCTGCACTGAGCACTGACCAGAACAACACGAAGAAAAGACTCTGAGAAAGGCAGCTGATTATTAATCCAATTTCACATATGCCACAAATTACATATTTAGTTATTTGCCCCAGAAAGGTCGAAGTCCTCACTGGCTGTGCTCACATCTTTTCTCTTTCTTGTTTTATCTTCAACGTCATGCTGCTCTGTTGTATCGTAATTGCCTCCTGGGGATAAATAAAGTCTTTCTGATTCTGATTTCTCCTCACACCCAGCTGTTCATGGCAGATGTCCGCCCCTCCCTGAGCCCCTGATTTCCTCTTTAACAGTGTAGGATCTTTACCTTTTGTAAAATAAAGCACTCTGAGTCAACTTTATGTGATTTGGCACCACATTGTAAAGTTAAATAATCACACAGATCAAATATATTCTCATTCTGTTCCCTCTGCTCTCTTACTTTCTCCAAAACAGAGATAGGTTTAAGTGTACAGGGTTAAGAAAGTGTGCTTCTGGCTCTTGGCATCCCAATTAGTCATGTGCCTATGATGGTGTCACAAATTGACCCCGAGCTGCTTCTTCTGCATAACAATCTGTAATCTGTAGTGGACATTATAACATATATGATGGTACAACATATTTCTGCTAGGATTGAAAGAGAACTGAGATCACATTTTGTGTCTGTTTCAGTGTTTCCTTCAGATGTTCAGCAGCCGTTGGGGAGCAAAGATGAAGTTTCCCGTGAACACCAGGAGAAGAGCTCCAGCCTGGACCCGGGGGAAGACCCAGTGCCCCCACAGATTAAAGAGGAAGAGGAAGAAGCCTGGGCCAGTCAGACAGGAGAACAGCTTCAGGACCTGCAGGTAGCTGAAATCACCACGTTCACATTCAGCCCTGTGCACGTGAAGAGTGAAGATGATGAGGAGAAGCCTGAGTCCTCACAACTTCATCACTGCTGGACTGAGGAGAGCAGAGGCTCGGAGGGAGGACCAGAAGCAGACAGGAACTCAGATCCAGATCCACTGTTACAGCCTGTTAGTGAAGACAACTCTCTGGACTCGACTGAAACTGATGACAGTGACTGTGACTGGACACAAACAAAGGAAGCCCAGTCAGGTAGAGATGTTAAAAATCCTGACATTGATGTTGGCACTGTAGTCAAGGAGAGACCATTTCCCTGCTCATATTGTGGGAAAAGATTTAGCCTTAAGGGAAATTTGAACAGACACATAAGAGACCACACAGGAGAGAGACCATTTCCCTGCACAGACTGTGATAAGTCATTTAAAGACAGTGGCTCCTTAACGGCACACATGCGATGTCACACTGGGGAGCAACCATACAGCTGCTTGTTCTGTGGGAAAAATTTCAGTGGGAGGGGAAACATGACCAGACACATGAGGATCCACACAGGAGAGAAACCGTTCACCTGCTCAGTGTGCAATAAAAGTTTTCATGTTAAAGAACATCTCAACAGACACATGAAGTACCATACAGGGGAGAAACCTTTCAGCTGCTCTGTCTGTGGGAAAGGCTGTGCTCAGAAAACAGACCTAAAGAAGCACATGAGAGTTCACACAGGAGAGAAACCCTTCAGCTGTCCTTTCTGTGGAAAGTGCTGCGCAGAAAAAGGAGACCTAACCAAACACATGAGAGTCCACACAGGAGAGAAACCATTCAGCTGTAATATTTGTGGGAAAAGCTGTGCCCAAAAGGGGAGCCTGAAGATCCACATGAGGATTCACACAGGAGAAAAACCATTCAGCTGCTCTGTTTGTGAGAAACGTTTCACTGTTACGGGACATCTAAAGAGACACATGAAGCTGCACACAGCAGAGAGTCATCCGCCTGGGTCTGCAGAGTCACATTCAGGCAAAAGTAGAAAATGATGAGTCAGCAAACACATTGTGACGCACAATGGCCTTCTCAGACTGATCAGCTGTTGCTGGAGATGGAACTGATAAAACATACAATCATTTACAATGAAGAGGATACAATGAGCAAGAATGTTTCTTTGTTCTACAACCAAATCAAAACAGGCTTATAAAAAGTGGCGAGTTTTGATAGGAGCGTAACAGTTTGTCTTTTTACCAGGAGCTGTGAATGCATCTCCTACAAAGCTTGATGTCCTATTTATTAAAAAGTGCAGGTGGAAATATGTTTCACATGAATCTGACAGGTGTGAACAAAAAAGTACATCCTCATATCCACTTATTTCCAGATGCAGTGCTCCTTTTAATAAACCACCAGGAAGGACATTTATGTGGATCATATAAATGTATTCACCGGCAAACTCTCACATTCAGCTTTAAATGTTCAAGAAAAATGTCTGCATGCACAAGTGTTACTGCAGGACTTGTAGTGTGTGCAACAATCAGATTTATTATTGTCGGGTCAAAGCGCCTTTGGTTGACTGTTGTTGTGAACTTGCGATTATTTAATTAAAATTAAACTCAACAAATCTGCTGCTGTCCAAATGAATGTTGCGATATTGTTTGAAATTGAGGCTTTGATCAATCTGGTTTAATTTTTCTTTTTCTTTTTTAATATAACGTGAACATGGCCCTTTATGGTCAGAACAAGGATGTGCTAAATTGTAGGCATCCAGATGTGGAGAAGAAAAGTCAGTTTTGTAGAAAGGTCACGTCACAATCACATCAAGATTTTAGAAATGGGAGTGGGAAGTGCCATAAATCCTGTTTATAAATGAGAACCTATTTGTTTGGTTTGTGTTGGAGAGGCACGACATCTGACTCAAATGAAAGGGCACTGAAGTCCAAAGAGAAAATTCGTGGTTTTAACGTTTAGTCGCAAAATTATCAGTTGAGTTTGTACTGAAGAACGTCCTGCAAACCACTTAATGAAGAGTTTGGTAGGAATCATCAGTCGAGTCATGACTCAAGTTCTACTTGGTGATATAAATGACATATCATGTACTTTAAAAAAGTCTTCACTCTGCTGTCCTGCTACAGAAACCGCTTTAGTGAAGGTTATACATTATCTTCTCATGTCCTCTGACAGTGGACTCATCTCTGTGCTTGTCCTGGTAGACCTCAGTGCAGCGTTTGATACTGTTGACTATAATATTCTATTATTATTAGAATATTATAGTCAGAGCATGCTGTAGGTAGGTACGGCGCTGCAGCGGTTTGAATCATATCTATCTAATAGACTGTAAATAGGAGTTCCTCATTAATTATGATACTGCCCCTGTGATAGCGCATATTTTCACTGCTATGCAGATGATATCCAACTTTTTTTATCCATTAAAATCGGAAAAATTAAATATATGTGTTTCAACCTCTGTGGACCCACAACACCAAAACACAACAGCAGTCGCCTCAAGGTGCTTTATATTATAAGATGAAGATCTAACGATAATCGTATTTACTGTCTCTGAGACTCAGACTGACTTTCTGTCAGATTTATGGAAACATGAGTCTGGGTTTGAAAAGGATTCTGGAAGAATCAGGTCTCCAGCTCATTTTTATATCCAAAGCTGTATAAATCAATGTTTAGAGCTGATTTCACTGAGAAACAAATGGATTCAGCTTTATTATCCCATCAGTGATCTCTTACAGAATAACTACCTGTTTATTTTCAATGAACCTGTGAGGAGCTGCACACTTTGTAAAAATGATAAAACACCCGTGTGTCTCTAAGAAACACTAACCTGGTTTTCTTAAATTACTTTGCCAGACAAAGATTTGCAGCAGTTTTCATTTGTTTTTTTACAGTTAAATTCATATATATATTAATTTAATATGATGTGCCACCATAAAAAATCGTATGTGAAAACCTTTAACAGAAAATTAAAAATAGTTAAATGATAATTCCTGCTGAGTTTTCCTTTACTGTATCACTGACTGAGCTGTGGACTGAGCTGAGAATCAAATCAGTGGGAGATTTCTGGTCAGAGCTCAGTCAAAGGTCAATGGAGGACCACAAGAGCCACATACATTGAAATAAAGAATTCTGTGCTTAAATAATGTTGTAGAATAAATTCTGCATTTTAAAAAAAATATCATTTTATTTATTCATTTATATTTATTTATTCATTGATTTATTTATAACATTACTAAAGTAATTTATTATTGAATAATTTAATTTTAAATAAAAACACTATTTTACTCTATAGTACTTTATTATTAAGAGCAAATGTATTAGTTACACAAAGTTGTTTATAATCGAATTATATATCGAGCTCAGTCTTGCATCATTTCGATTGGAGTGATTTATTACACCTGATCTGGTTTGTCTAGCCAGTATTGACTGAACACTTGGAGACAAGCAGGAAATACAGTTTCAACATTGCAATGCATCATAATTTGCAATGATGTCATAATGAGAGTTCCTTAGTGTGAAAGTACGCAGTAAATACATTTAGACAGATACACACAGGCTGACTTTTATGAGGGTAGCAGAATAAAATATATGCTCTCTTCATCACTGTATATGCACTGCACCTCTTTATAACTTCATTGTTTTGATCAGTCTTGACTTTATGATTTATCAAGCCTCATGTTCATTTTAGTATCCTAACACCCCCTTATTATCATCGCACACTCTGTATCTTATGCTGTATCAGACACACTTAACTTACAAACAACAGATTTTTCAAGCTTCTCAAATCATGTATTCTCAAAGTGCCATTCCAATTCACAGAAAACGAAAAAAGCATAATATTCCAAACCATTTAAAGATAAAAAAAAGAGGAAGAAAAGGAGGAGTGTCTTAAATGTCCACCATGTCAAGTCTGTTAAAAGATTCTGTGGTCAGATCTGTGTACTGTGTGCTCACAGACATCTGCGGACCTGCTCTCAGTGTGTCGCTCCTGTCCTCAACATCTCTGCACCCTGCACTCAGCTCTTTCTGTACACCGTTATAAATGTGCCACAAAACCAATCAATCACAGACTTTGATGCAAAAATTCTGATTGACTTTTGGTCTCCAATCAGCTCGCTAGCTTCTGCATTCCAGAAACACTGTCCAAAGTGTAGCTAAATCCAGTGGAGTGGTTTGGTTTAAACTAGATTAAAACCAACAATGGTTTTAATATATATTTTAAAATAACTAAAATAAAATAACATACTAACCGAAAATGGGTTTAGCTGCACTTTGGAGAGTGTTTCCAGTATATGCTGGTATTTACATATAAAACTTGAATTCATGGAGGGTTAAACTGCAGCTCCTGGTACCGGGGGAGCTGGGGTCAAGACATATTGTGAAAATATATATTGTGTATTTTGATGTAGCCAAAAAATATTGCAATATTAGATTTTCCTCATATTGCCCAGCCCTACCATAGAGGCTAGAGGCTATTAAACAAGCTTTTCTCCACTTGTTAAAGCAATTTTAATCAAAATTATGACATCACCTTGTGAATTCTGTAAATCCTTGCATTGAAGTTTTCATGAAAGTGTACAAAACCACAAGCACTTTAACAAATATGGAATGCTTAACAAAGCTATGCTTCATTCCTTCATTTTGAAGTTCCAGGTTGTTTGAAAGAGTTTTTTCCCCTTTCAAAATCATGGATGTTAAATGTAATAAAAATAAATAAATCGGCAATTCAAAGTGCGTTATCCTGTATTCAGGCACTGTTTGAGGTAAGTGCAGTCTTTCCATAACTCCAGATAGCAACAAAAATTTCTGGCACAACTTCACCTTCTTTCTTAAATTGATTTAAGACTAATGGAATATGAAAATAAAACAAAGGACCTCAAAAGAGCCAAATTCCTAAGAGATGAGATTATGCAAAAAGGGATTCACACACCCATGGTCCAAAGATACTCAATTCAACTATGAATGCTGCCACGATCACTGAACCACACCAAACGCAACAGAAAGTTTGTTTTAAGAAAACACATCCAAGGCTTCCTTTAACTACCACAAATAAGAAAAGGTCACAGCACAAATTACCCAACCACTCCATATATCCTTTCTTGGACCAAACGGAGTTTCCCCACCTGGAACCACTGTCCAGAAGAGGCCCAAATCCAAATGCACACGGTGGGGAAAAATGAAAAGACTCACAGAACCGTCCATGGACCCGATCCCGATTCCTGGGAAGAAGTTAGCTGTTGTTAACTTGAGTAACACTGCTTTGACCCCTGCTCAGCTGTCAGTGCTTGAACTTGGTCTTTCTTTTGTACCAACTCCTTCTGTAGGTCAATTTGAACTCTTTTGAGATTTACATAATGTTTTTAGAAATGTTAGATGCAATTTTTTTTATGAACAATGAACCTTCCCACAATAATGTACACAAAAGTACCTTTTACATTAAAAGCAGCTTTTGTCCTAAGAACATAAACCACTTGATAGATACACACTGTAGACTCATAGAACTTGAAAAATATATTTAACAGAAAACCTTTACTTCACACAACTAACAGATGACTAACAACAAGCACTGACAGAACTTGAACAGAATAAATCCATTGTCATCATTGTCATCAAACCTGCCGACAAAGGAGGTGCCATAGTCATAATGGACAAAATTCAATATGAAAATTAAAATTTAAGACGTTTAACAAAGGCAGCACGGTGGTACAATGCTACTATTTTTACTCTAATACTTTCAACCTTAATATTTGACTCTATTTAGGATGGTTTCAATTCAACCCAATGTTTGTATAAAAAAACATTATTGCAGATTAATGTGATATTACTGTGGAGTAACAAGTCTTGGGAATGCAGTCAGTCAATTCACCACAACTCTTCATCTTACCTTATATATAATGGCATTTTTCATAGAGGGCAGCATGGTGGCATGGTGGTTAGCGCTGTTGCTGCACAGCGAGAAGGTCCTGCGTTCAATTCCACCATCAGGTGGTGGAATTGGAAACTCTTTCTGTGTGAGTTTGCATGTTCTCCCCGGGCTCTCCGGCTTCCTCCCACAGTCCAAAGACATGCAGTTAGTGGGGATAGGTTAATTGATCAATCCAAATTGCCCATAGGTGTGAATGTGTGTGCGAATGGTTATCTGTCTTTGTGTGTTAGCCCTGCAACAGACTGGCGACCTGTCCAGGGTGTACCCCGCCTCTCGCCCTATGACAGCTAGGCTCCTGCGACCCTGAAAAGGATAAGCGAGTGGATGGATGGACAATTAACAAATCAAACTTTCTATAAAAAAACTTAAATCTCACCCTACAAAAGAATACTTTAAAGAACTATAACTGTTACTTGAAGAGGGGAGATTTCTCTGAAGGAGAAAACATTTTTACTTAATGAACATCTCTTAAGGGCTTTCTTATACATATTACCCCATATTCATAAAAACCTAGAGGAACCACCTGGCAGACCTGTTGTTTCTGGAATTGGTAGTCTAACAGAGAATATCAATATCAAGCTTTGTAGACTTCCACATTAAGAACTTTTTACCATCCTTAAATTATTACATAAAATATGGCTCCCACTTTTTGCTTTTCCTCAAAGATCTCAAACCAGATATAATATTGTGTACCCTGGATATTAAATCCCTGTATACCAATATTACAGTTTTTGCCCGTTGCCTGAACACATTTTGCAAAACTTTGCTCATTGTGCCAAAACCCTAAACACAAGTAAACATGACACAACACTGGGAAATATACCATTCACATCTGCACCAAATTGAAACTCTACTCTCAAAACCTAAACTCTGCTATCAAAACCTAACATTCCTTTGTCAAAATGTAACTCTGTTGACAAAATGACACATACTTGCATCATATGCAAACACTTACAGAGCAGGAGGAACACACTAGTCTACTTTATATAAAGCACTGCAGTCTTTGATTTCCATTGTTCATTCAGAAGGCATATTTTCAGGAGACACATTTGCAAACAACCAAAAAAGCAAATAGACCTACTCAATATTGTACATTGCAGTACCATGAATTCAGATAAAGCAAAAAAAAACAAAAACAAAAAAAAAACATAATACAGTAATAGAAAAAACACTATACTGTAAACAAAAAATCATGACAATTGTGCATACGTGGGCTCATGGATCCCGCCGTCTGTTGGGGTCTGGCCACAGGACCTCATCAACATCGCAAGCAATGTCTTCTCCCGCTAGGCACTGGGGAAAATATCCTCTTCCATGTCAAAACCATCCATGGATTGCTGTCACCTGAATGTCGCCGCATTGCTCAGGTCGAATCCAGCTTCATCAATGAAAATGTATTCATGAGGCTGTGCAGCTCCATCCATGGCCAAGATTCTCTGAAAAAAAGGGGAACATATCACTGTACTACAGTGCTACACATACAGCACCCTCACCCCATCACACAGGTACCTGTGTAGCTCTCAGAATAGATCCATGTGGTACTGATATGGTACATATTCAGCTGCTACTGGACTTCACCAATACTCTATTGTAAATGTAAGGGACAGTTACACGTACCCGTACATATTCAGCTCGAAGTCCTTTGACCCTGTCACTGTTCCTCTCGAATGGGACTCTGTAGAGCTGCTTCATGGTGATGCTGTGTTTACCCAAGATGCGTCTGATGGTGGTGATGCTCACATGGTCTATGTTGCTGAACACTCGCCTGTCTGCAAGTATTTTCCGTCGTAGCTGGTGGAGACGGATGGCATTGTCTGCCCTCACTAGGTTCACAACAGCAAGTTCCTGCCGTTGTGTGAACAGGCGTTGGCGTCCTCCCCCAGAAGGTCTTCGAGTCATTCTAGAGAAATACAACCACATATTGTCATCGGTTTGCTTATTTTTCTTACAGTACTTCACTGTATATACTGTATCATCCACTGTACAACACTGTACTTCAATATAAGTAATCATGGTATGTTTCACAGAAACTACCACTTTGGCTGCAAAAGGAGCATTAGCACCCCGTACACTTGATATGGTAATGTGATATACTGTAGAACAGTGCTATAAAACCATCTGAGTAGAGCAGAAGGTATGGAGGTGCAGACATACCTGTTTTCTAGTCGGAATGTTCGTATTACAGATGCCACTGTGAAGCGGCTTAGATGTGGGTGGACTCTCTGCCCAGCTTCCCTCATAGTCAGGCCGTGGTTGATGACATGGTCCACCAAAGTTGCTCTTATATCATCAGAAATATGGGTCCGTGCATGGCCTCTTTGACCTCCTCCTCCTCTTCCTCTTGCTCTCCCTCCATCCATGCTTGCAAAGTTCTTGAAATGGCTAAACTGAGGGCTTTTTGTGGTTGGCTAATTGGTGTTCAGTTTTGCAAGTAAGTGCCTTCAGGTGTATATTTGAGTGGTTGCAATTACCCGATGTGTTTTGTATTTTGGATACATGTGTTTTCCAAATGGCACCCTGAAATTTCATTTTTGAACGAAGTGTCTTATGTATGAAATAGAGTGTAGTATGCAGGACCATGTGTGTTGCATAAAGGAGTAAGTGTGTTGCATAATTGCAACCAGAGTGCAAAGCAGCACTTTTGTTTAAGGTATGGGTACATGTGTTTGAGGTATGGTAACAAAAGCTTCAAGTTGTGTTACTTTAGTCTAAGCATGAGTTTATAGTGTTCAAGCAACGAGCAAAAACTGTAATCAGGAACAAAGCCTAGAGACCCTGGAACATTTCCTTGATACCAGGTCTACGAAATTACCATCTAGCTCTCTTCTAACTAAACTGGCTGCTTTTGTCCTACAGAGGAATTATTTCTTTTTCAACAACACACCATACCTTCAGATCTCTGGCACTGCAATGGGAACCCAAATGACCCCCATTTTTACTTGCCTTTTTGTTGGTCGCCTGGAAGAACAAATTCTATATAATCACTAAAATAACCCTTATTTACCATTTATTATGTCTTGGAAACGGTATATAGATGATGTGTTTTTACTCTGGAAAGGACAAGTCTCTATATTACTAGTTTGTAGAATTCCTAAATGGACATTTTGTAGGCTTACGTTTCACCCTCAATTACAACACTGAAGAAATGAACTTTCTGGACATAAAAGTAACAGAAAAAGACAAATCTCTGTCCACCTCCTTGTATTCTAAACCCACTGATCGGAATACATTACTTCATGCTGCAAGTTTCCATCCGAGCCACCTCAAAAAAAGCCTACCTGTAAGCCAATTGAATAGAGTCAAACATATCTGTGAAACTTCTGAGAAATACAATGAGAGCAAAGAAGAGATGAACAAATTTAAAGAAAGAGATTACAAAGAGGACTGCTTAAAATCTGCTGAACAGAAGGTGAATTCAGTAACAGGTTTCTATTTAGAAACTAAGAAATCTCCAAAACTTAAACCTAACCTTGTCTTTTGTACAACCTTCACACCAAAAACCAGGAACATTAAAGAAATAATTTTAAAACATTGATATATCCTTCAAAATGACTCAAACTTATTGGGGACCTTTAAAGAGCCACCAATGATAACCTATAGGAGAGGAAAAAATATTAGAGATAGGCTTGTTAGAACTTCCCAGGAGCCTAATACCCCAGACAAAGTCAGATTGGTGGGATTTGGGGCGTTAAAACTCTTGCCATGTTCCAAGTATAGCTTTATTAGTTTGTCCAATAACATTTTAGCCTCTGAAAATGAGGAACTATATATAATAAATGGTGTAATTTCTAGACAGTTATATATTTTTTGTGGTATTTTGTCCCTTGAATTAGAGATGAAATCTGCACGTCAATCACATCTTGATTATTTTATTTAAAATTAATTTAAAATTTACTGTGATGATGTTCATTGGCAAAATAACAAAATTTTTTATATTGTCCATATACTTCTGGATCCAACTGTAATACCCAAATATTGCTCTGCCATCAGACTTTTCTTTTTTTTGCTGTTGTGTATTGATTATTGTCCTTCTGCATAACTCAAGAGCGTCAGGGGACAAACCATCTTCAGTTACTGAGATGGTTTACTGTTGAAGACTGAGAAACCACCAAGCCAGATTTAGGGCACATCGATTATAAAACTATATTCTTGGGCAATGGTACACCACTGAATGCCCCTTTTAAGTACATAACTGCACACAGGAAGCTCAGATTATTTCGTTTGTTCCTCTGAAAACTGGAACACATGAAATCTCATAGCATAGTGTTTGTTGATGCAATGCCACACAATAAACAGCAGGGGGCAACAGAATACTGGCCCTGATTTTAGCCTCCTGCTTCATGGAAGGTGGAGGCAGTGCCCACTCATTGGTGATTAAGGTTCTAGTGATGAGTCACAAGGAGAGGGTGGGAGATAGGATGAGACACAGAGATAAAGAGAAATTGGAGAGCAGAGTTAGGAAGGTGGGCTGGGGAGGCCTGCTTACATTACTTCCAGGTGTCCCCTCACATTGCCAGGAGGCTGACATATTTCTGTCGTCTGACCATGAATCTGCCTACTCTGTGCTCTTCTGCCAGGGTCCCACTTATCCATTTATCTGCAGCACATGTTCATTCAGAACAGGCACAGTCTCAAATCTTAATCTCCATTCAGGTCAAAGGTCAAATCAACAAACATCCTGCAATGAATATTATGTGGCAATTTAATAGTCTTTGCCTCAATCAAAACACAAATTCTCCGGCTTTATTTTTCTATATTTGGGGTAACAGAATTAGACATTTAGGCACCTGCTTGGTACTATTCAAATTCATCCAGGACTTCTTTTGCAATTATTTTAGATGAAGTTTCATTTTTTCAACCTATTTAACATATTTCACAGCATGCTTCCCCTTTGAGTTTCATGTCACATTTCCGGTTCTATTCTTCTTTTAGCCCTACAACAAACATCTGTGGATGTTGTTTTTCTTCTTGTTATCTCACACGTTTTATTTGTGCGGTTGACTTAGCTCAAGCATAACCACACGCAGTACCAACAGCAGCTGTGAGTTAGTGTCTATGAGCCAGCTAAGCTGCATGGGGGTGGCTGACTAAGTCTTCTTACCATGCAGAAACTTTGCCTCCCTCCTCCCAGCCCACCCACATATGAAGTGTCACGTTGTGTTTTGTTCTCGTGGCTCAGGTGTCATCACAGAGGAGCAATCGTAAATGCACGTGTACAGTCTGTGGACACAGTGAATGGAGCTTTTTAAATTGAAACATAGAAGACAAAGGTAAATTACTACTTTCTGTTTTGTCTTTGTAAATGCTGCAGTTGTAAAAGATGTGCCTAGAGCTGTTTATCCTCATTTTATGAGATGAGAAACAGTTTCTTTGTGCCAGCAGTGACAGTTTATGTGTATGTACACAAGTATGAGTTATGCCACGTGCATAAAACAGCAATATATATTCCTCTTGTCTTTAGTTTATACCCTTTCAAATCATATCTGGTTTTGTCATCTTTGGCCAGTCTTTAAAAAGAAAGCATAAACAGCAGCTTTTTCTTGAAACCTGCAAATTTGTCCCCTTGCACCAATGGTGTAAATTTACATGCCTGAATGAACATGTGCATCATGCCCCTGAGGACTATCTGAGCAACCCCCATCTTCCATAAGTCGAAGCTTCTGACTCACAGTGAGAGCCCTCAGCAGAAGCTGTATTTCAATTCCCTGTTAGTTTTTTTTTCTTTTTTCATCCCACTGTATCAACTTACAAATGTTACAGCTTTGAGATAATAGAGTCATCTTCTTATGGCAACGGTGAGTCAGGGAAGTAAACCTGTCATATATTTAAAGGATGATGTGTTCAAAAAGGCAGACTATGACCTCAAGCTAGTGAGCACTGGAAGGTAAACAACTACCAGTGTGCACAAACATCCAGGATATCTCTAGAAGAGCATTTATTAGGCTCCTTAAAAGAAATCTGTCCTCATGTCACACAGCTTCAATGGTTTTCAACTTTAACTTTACTATTTATTATTTTATTATTGTAAGTGGTTATATATAAAATAACACATTTTCAACAATTAGTTTCTGAGGCTGGTAAATACACTTCTCTTTTGCAGTAATGATCTTTCTTTGCAAGGAGGGTCCCAATGAGAGCTCGTTTTGTCTTAATAATTGCTTTTTGTGTGCTTGAATAAGCTTTCAGAGTCCTTGGAAAGACAGAAGGAGCTTTCCAAACCAAGTCACTTCTTTGGATTTCTTAACTTATCCAGCTTAGGGTTGCAGGAGAGCCAGAGTCTACTCCAGCTGTCACAAGCCAATCCAAGGGTAGACTGGGCAGACTGTTACCTTCGGCCACAGGGCTAACACACAGGGAAATAGACAACCACTCTTACATCCTCACCTACAGCAGATTTAGAAAGAGCAGTATGAAGCGTGGAAGGACTCTCGGGAACCAAGAGAAAACCCATGCAAGCACAGGAAAAAGATACAAACTCCACACAGAAATGCCTCAGATGAGGTTTTAATGAAGAACCTTGTTTGTTTGCTGAACACTGCATCAACATGTTGCCCAAGGCCTCTGCAAGTCTATATTATAGTGATATTACTGACATGTTTTAACAATCTGGTGTTCAGCAGCTTGTACTTTCTTTAGAACATAGTACAAATAAATTGTGAAAGACTTTTACACAAGCTTATTATCAGGCACGGACATAGGCAATCCTAAGCCCCCTAAGGCCTCTAAAATATTGCAACTGTCTAGACGCAAATTTTTTCCCATCATGCCAAACAGCACTTTACTCAAACAACATTAAAAAAAATTACAGCTATCTTTGCAAAACTTTCAACGTTCTTTAAATTTTCCAGTTTGACTGATCTGGACTGATCTAATATTCGAAAGTGGTGATAGACCATAATTTGACTTTCGTGCAGAGTGGCTGTCGTCATAATATGGACTAAAAAAGTAGATGAAAACGCCTTATGTCTGGTTGCCAGCATTACTTCAGCACAATAAAACTAACGGATGTAACACAACGCAAGATCAATGGAATAGTGGGGCATCTTGAGACTAAAGCCAGAGTTGTCGAAGTCACAAAACGTTATATCTTTGTGTAACTAAGCATGGACACTAATATATTTCCTAATAATAACATGCACCTATTCAGGCAAAATGTAAACCTTTCTGCATTCTCCAGAACTCTAAACACATTTTCACATTTTCACTCACTAAAACATCCTGTCTACATTCATGGTACATAGCAGTAACCATGGTTGCCAGTAATCAGACACAACTGCAATATGGATATCACAGTACAACTCTAAATTCTTGTTGCTATTGATTCCAACAATCAAGTAATAATCTCAGAGGCACAGGGAAAAAGCCATCATATAAGAGGTTCCGAACAATGAGAGAAGGATAAGAAAGAACAGATTCAAGCTTAGTCTGTTTTTAGCTTTTAGTGCATGAAACTGGTTAACTGAATAACACTGATTATCTCTTCATCATGGCACCTGTTAGTGGTTTCAATATATTAGGGAACAAGTGAACATTTTGTCATCACAGTTGATGTGTTAGAAGCAGGAAAAATGGGCAAACATAAGGATTTGAGGGAATTTGACAAGGGCTAAATTGTGACGGCTAGACGGCTGGGTCAGAGCAGCTCTAAAACTACAGATCTTGTGGGGTAAACTTCAGTGGTCAGTATCTATCAAAAGTGGCACAAGCAAGGCAACATCACTAAACTAGCAGCAGGGTTATGAGCGGCAAAGCTAACTGATGCATGTGGGGAGTGAAGGCTGGCCCATGTGGTCCCATCCGATAGATGAGCTCAAAATTGCCCAAAAATGTTGTGCTGGTGTCAGAATATAAAAAGGTGTCAGAATATACAGTGCATCATAATTTGTTGTCTGTATGGGACTGCATAGACACAGTCAGGGTGCCAAACTGAGCCCTATCCATTGCCAAAAGAACCCACAATGTGCACATGTGGATGGTTGGGTGCATGTTCGTTGTTTACCTGGGGAACACCTAGATACACTATGGGAAGAAAGCAAGTCAGTGGAGGCAGTGTTATTGTTCTTTCTGTAGGGAAACTTTGGGCCCTGCCATCCATGTGGATGTTACTTTGACACATAGCACCTAACGTAAGCATTGTTGCGCACCACGTCCATCCTTTCATGGAAAAAGTATTCCATGATGGCT
This sequence comes from Maylandia zebra, assembly GCF_041146795.1. NCBI lineage: Eukaryota > Metazoa > Chordata > Actinopteri > Cichliformes > Cichlidae > Maylandia > Maylandia zebra. The sequence continues at coordinate 26,819,229 of NC_135187.1, forward strand.
GTGGCCTCTTTCAGCCGGATAATACACCCTACCACAAATCAAAAATGGTTCAGGAATGGTTTAAGGAACACAACCATGAGCTTGACGTGTTTGACTAGGCCTCCCAACTCCTCAGATCTCAGTTCAAGTGAGCCTTACTTTGATCCATGGAGTCTTCACCTCTCAACTTAAAGGATCTGTTGTTACGGCCCCAGCAGGGCCTCTTCCTGAAGTTGCTTGTGTGGGCATGCCCTACCATCTGTCTTGCCTTAGGTGCCACCTTTTTCTTTTGTACAGCTGACTCCAATCAGCAATTAAAAGTATTTAAGGGCAGAGAAAGGTGACCTCTGGTGCCAGAGTGCCATGCAGCTAGTGAGCTGTGTGTTTGTAGCTAGTGAGCTGTGTGAGTGTTTGGTGGTTGCAGCTAGCAGCTAGTAGCTAGTAGCTAGTGAGCTGTATTTTGTGATTGTTTGCTCCTGCTTGGTGGAGAGGAGTGTGCTCGGTTACTAACCCTTTTCTGACTTACTTTTCAGTTTACTGACCGACGCTTGAGTTTTGTTTTGTCTCTTTAAATGGTGATCACGGCTTGTCCGTCTCTTTCAGTTGACCTTTAATAACTCTTTAATTTAACCATTTTGCTTCTCTGTCTCCTTTTCCCGACCCGGACACTTTTTGTTACTTTCCCTCATCGCCTGGACCCTTTTAGGGGAACGTAACACTAACCTCTTGGTACCAGATTTTACAACACACCTTCAGGGGTCTAGTGGAGTCCATGCCTTAATGTGTATATATTCCATTTTTTAATATTTCATGTGTATGATAAGAAAACGCGACCAGAATCAAACTCCTAAAAAGGGAACAAAATCCACCAATGAATATTTGACACCCATGAAGATGCTGTCCCCTAATGAAAAGTCCTTAATGTTTATTTCATCCTATGTTTTATGTTCTGTGTTTTGTTTCAAACTGTAGAAAATCTAAACAGAGAGAAAAAAAAATCTCTGAATGAGTTGACATAATACTAAAATGTGGAATAGAGTCTACAGTGCTCCGCTGATAATCTAAGACCTTGATTGTCTAATTTAACTAGTAAACAAATGATATTTATCATGGTTCTGAAAAGGAAGCAAAATTAATCTAAGAACATAATACATGCTTCAGATATGGGAGATGCTTGAGCAATCACTGGCAGAGAATGTCATGCTTGTTAGTGGAGCTCAAAAGGAGGATAGCTGTGACTGCTGTGGTCCAATCAAATCAAAATGACAGAGTGACCTTGGAAAGGCACAGGGAGGTTGTATTTTTAGCCAGTCATTCTTACAACCCCCCCGCTGCCTCTCAGCTGAGGGAGTAGAGAGGGGACTGCATCACATCACTCGTCTTTTTGACTAGTTGTTTTTCATGCTCTGTCAATAAAAGGCTGTTGTTTACACGCTGGGTGTCAGGAAGAGAGCTCGACTTGTATATTGAAATTAAGTCCCCAAGGTACTGTCTGTTACACACCACCAGGTGAAGAAGAAATAGTTCTGTTGCTTGCTAAGCAGGTAATGCTAGTTGTCTTTAAAACAACAGCAACAGGCAATCGTGAACATAGATGGCACTCTCATTCAAGTGAAACTGTTGAAATTAGTCCAATTTTATTTAGTTAGTTCACCAACCAATCATTCACCCATCAACACTTAACTCTTATCCAGAGCTCATTCACATGCTAAAAGGGTTAGTCCAGACATCTTTGCCCAGTAACTGTCATGGTCCTGGGTCTTTTGACCCAGCGTTTTAAGTTTGAGTTTATTTTGTTCATTAGGTTATCTAAGTTCATTTGGTTATTAGACTCCTTGTGTTTTCTTCCCCTGTATTTAAGCTTCCCCTCACCCTTCGTGTTTCATGCTGCGTGTCTTATGTTATCAAGTTTGTATTATTATGCCTAAGTGTTTCTAGTTATTATTTTCCCCTCGTGTTTCCAACCATGTTAAATCTCCCCTGCTCTTCATGCGTTTCATGTCTGTGTCTTACGTTGTCAAGTTCGGGTTGTCATGTCTATGTCTCATTATGTTTCCTGTTTTATTGTGAAGAGGTCTGGTGTTCTGTGTTCATCATGTTCAGTTTTACTCTCCCACTGTGACGTCATTATGTTCATGTGTACCAGCTGTTTCCTCATGTGTCTCCACTTCCCCTAATCACCTCCTGTGTATTTAAGTCCTCTGTTTTCAGTGTGTGATTGTCAGGTTGTCTGTTGTCCACGCCATGCTTCCTATGCCATGCTTCCAAGTTTCTTGTCTAGGTTTTTCTTATTGTTTGTTTAGATTTCCCAGTTTAGGTTTGTGTTAATTTTGCTTCAGTTTGCCTTGCCCTTTGTTTGTACCTTTTTTACCAGCCATATTAAACGGCTCGCTTTTTGTTAACATTCAAGTTTTGTTCCCTGTTCCTTGGAGTCTGCATTTTGGGTCCTTTTTCAATTCATACAGTCTGCCCTCGCCAGACTGTGACAGTAACTTTTTCCAGCTCCTCCAGAGGAGTCCCGATAAGCTTTTATCTGATTCCCAAACAATCTCAGCTAGCTATTTTCCATGCTGCAGGAATGTATCTACACTCCTGAATCAATACCTAATTGGTTTGATTATTATATATACAAACAAGTTTAATGTACACATTTTTACAGATATCAAGAGGATCATGAAGTAGGCTTGGTCAGTCAAACATCGTGTTTCAAATGTTGTATATATTAATTTTTATTCATATCCTTCCATAATGGTGGCATGGAGTGCATTGAAAATAATAAATAAAATTAATGCTGATAACAAAGACGTGTTCATGTTGTGACCTACTTTATATAAAAGAATTTGCTCAGTTAAATTTCAACTTTGAGTTTCTCTAAAATGTTTTGTTTTTTTTTTTGGGGGGGGGGGGTTGTTTATTTATTTATTAAAATAGACTTTGATATTACACACTCTGAATAGTGTCATATATGGCCTCAAGGAAGTAGGGTAGGGTAATTTCCCCAAAGACGCTGTAACTGATGCTACCCTGGGAGACGCAGCTCAATATGCTAAGAGCTTGTTATGTGGGCACATTTGATATGTAGGCAAGTTTGGTATCATTCTGCAATCTCCCTGCTAACCACAGCTCTAATCAAGAACAGCATATCTTTTTTGGGGTAAACATTTTTAGACAAACAAACTATTTTATGTTTATTTGTCCGTTTTTTTCTAAATAAGTTGCTACCCTCTTTTCTTTTTAAATAGAAACTCCTTCTACCCGATATAGTACTGTCCCCAGATAGATGTGTCACAATGTCACAATTTAGCTCAGCAGAAACTTTGCTTTCTGTGGTCTCACACTTTGGTAATGTTTGATTGATTTCATCACTTCAATTTTATTTACATAATGCCAACTCACAGTTCACAAAGACAATTTCAATGCACTTTTTATAGGAAGGTCAACCCCTGCAACATTCTTCAATATAAGCAGCAGAGACGGACAACTGCAACTGGCTGGTCATGAAGAGGAAGAGAAGATAGAAAAGAGGAGCAGAGAGAGACGAGGACACAACACCAACTAAGAGAATACATTTAATAAATGAGTTTAATGACTTGAAAGAGAGAAGAAAAAATGTGAGCGTAACATGGTCAGTACCCCAGCAGTCTGAGCCTAGAGGAACATAATTAAGGGATATGCAGGGTCACCTTTTCATTTACGACAGCTAGCCAAGGTAAAGCTATATCTTGCAGCTGGTGTCTTTGAACGTGTTATTCATCTGTTCATTACTTGCAGACTGGACAAGTGCAATTCTCTGTACTTTGATTTGGACCAGACCTCTCTTCATCGTCTCCAGTTGGTCCAAAATGCAGCTGCTCGCCTGCTAACTGCACTAAATGGAAGGAGCATATTACCAGTTTTTGGCCTCTCTACACTGGCTCCCTGTTCCGTACAGGATCCAATTTAAAATCTTCCCTTTTTTTTTTAAATCGCTTAACGGCCGAGGCCCTTCTTACCTGTCCAGGTCCAGATCAAAACTAACCTTGACTATTCCACAGACTAAACTTAAATCTCATGGTGACAGAGCCTTCTCTGTGGCAGGTCCCAGACTCTGGAAAATCCTTCCTCTTAATATTTGATCTGCACAAACGCTTAAACATTTTAAATTGTTACTAAAGACACATTTTTATGGTCTGGCTTTTAACACAAATTGATCAAAACATTTTGGTTTTAACAGCCTTAGTTGTTGTTTTTGCTGTTTTTATTGACTTATTTTATTTATTTATTTGTTTGTTTTTTTATATTTTACTTCATCATTGTTGTACATTTTATTTATTTTAGTGGCATTTTACATTGTTAAGCACTTTGTGCAACATGGACTGTTTGGAAATGTGCTATATAAATAAGCCTGACCTGCTGTAAGCCTAAATATGAGCTTGATCAAAAACAAAAGTGTTAAATTTAATCTTAAAGCAACTAACGTTTTTTGTCTTCTGAACCCAAACTGGTTCCACATGAATAAAGCATTACAGCTAAGGACTATACCTCCAATCTTTTTTAGAAACTCTAGGAACCATAAACGAAGTAAAGTTATGCTTCAGCAGGGGAAGTGTAAAGGCAGTCTATGGGCAGTCAAGGAATGCCCTCATGCTAGCCCCCACTGAATCAGTGCCCATTGCTGATAGAGGCAGTGTATCAAATATGTGGTACAACTGGTCTGTGGGGCACTCTCGCTTGTGCTGTTGTTGTTCCACCAACCAGCTTGGGGAGGAGCAAAGTTTATAACATACAAAGAGCTGAAGCGAAACCAAGTGGTGTTAAAAACATCTGTCCACTGCAGCCACTGTCAGTACTTTTCATATAGTATATCTATCTCTAACCAGATTCTTGCTCTGGATGGTATTACCTCGGCCTCCAGTAACACTGTGAGGAACCTTGGAGTCATTTTGACCAGGATTTGTCCTTCAATGCACATATTAAACAAATATGTAGGACTGCTTTCTTCCATTTGCGCAACATCTCTAAAATTAGAAATATCCTGCTCGCTCAAAGTGATGCTGAAAAACTAATTCATGCATTTATTACTTCCATGCTCGGCTACTGCAATTCATCCCTGAAAAGCCTTCAGTTAATCCAAAATGCTGCAGCAAGAGTACTGACGGGGATATTTCTCCTATATTGGCTTCCCTTCATTGGCTCCCTGTTAAATCCAGAAATGAATTCAAAATCCAGCTCCTCACATGTAAGGTCTAAATAATCATGTGTTAATAGACCTCTCTGCATTGAAGCATACTTGCTATAAATCTTTGACTCTCTTCCACAGCATGTCTTTTATCCTGTCTTCCTTCTCTCACCCCAACTGGTCGCTGCAGATGGCCCCGCCCCTCCCTGAGCCTGGTTCTGCCGGAGGTTTCTTCCTGTTAAAAGGGAGTTTTTCCTTCCCACTGTCACCAAAGTGCTTGCTCATATGGGGTCATATGATTGTTGGGTTTTTCTCTGTATGTATTATTGTAGGCTCTACCTTACAATATAAAGTGCCTTGAGGCAAATATTGTTGTTATTTAGCACTATATAAATAAAATTGAATTGAATTTATTATTATGTCATATGTTGTTTTGTTTTTTTAGCGTTTCTCCCTTTCTTAGACTATAAAATTGCCATCAGTAATGTAGGAGATTTGAATGTGTACCATAAACCAATGCATATAGATCAGCATTTAAGGTTTGACTCTTATTATCCACTCCAACACAAATTGGGTGTCAACACAGAACAAACACTAACCCCCCAGACATAGTCGCTAGGGAAACAGATGATTTGGTGATATGGGAATTTCAGAACAGCTGAGACTCATTTTGGCGAAATACTGTGTTTTCAAGGCTTTTGAACCTTAATATAAGTTCTGCCAAAGTGTGGTCCATACCAAGGATCAGGTCTGCCTGCATACACAGGATAATATAGCATATGAGGTTGAGTGCTAAGAAGATTGAATTATGCATCAAGGAAACCAAACAACTTCCGCCTAAGCAGATTGCACAAAACAGAAGAGCTACCTCGTCTGTCAGGACACTGCAGTCTATTTACACCCACAGGCCAGTGATGAGATGTCATATGTCTGTGTAGGTTCTCAGTCATCCAGATCCTGGTAGTCTAAGGAGCTTGGAAGGAATGCGACTGGAGTCTCTAAGACATTTCACCTCTCATCAAAGAAGTGCCTTCAGTTCTAAAACCAAATGGTGGCAAGTCCTAGGTATTTAAACCCTGGTTGGAGTTTGTAGTGTGTGAAAACCTGTCTCTGTCTGTATGGAAATTCATACACAAGCTGGCACATTTGTAATATCTTAAATTACACATAAGTTCAGCATTTATGCATATTCTTGCCCACTACATGTTAATTACCTTGTAGTCAGCTCTTAGTGTTGTGGTTCCAATTGATTTGGAAGCATTTTATTTGTTTTAAAATAAAATGCTGGGAAATAAAATGCTTTGTTTCCCCTGGCTGCACACTGTTTATTTTTTGGTTCAAACACATTTTCCACTTTTTGTACAGTCCCTCACATCCATTCCAATACTTTCAGCAATCTCCCGCCAGGAAGTTGCTTTGGAAAGTGTTAGATTTGTGTTCTCATGAGTAAATATATTGATTTATTTTATGTTGGGAGAGACATTTTTTCTGATTGTCGTTTTCTGATTATCATTTTATTTTGAAAGAGATTTTACTTTGGTGATTGTTTTTTCATTTCCTCTTCCTGTTCCGTGTGTGTGTTCAGTTGGCGCGAACTGCAGCAATGCTGTATCTCATTCCCTTCCTGTGTTGCTAACAATAAAAGAAACGGGCAAAGTAATCAACCAAGTGAGTGTATTATTAAGAGAACATGGCCGAAGAAGAAGAAAACTCTTCAAGCTCAACAGAAAGTATTTCTAATTTCTTATATTTTTTTTACGGATGTTCCTTAAACCGAGATGCAGATTATATACTATATATCTAACAGTATACACACACACACACACACACACACACACACACACACACACACACACACACACACACACACATCTGTTTGTTTCATATTTATCTCTTTGAGGGTGTGTTTGTTTGTTTTTTTTCTTGTGGGTGCAGCAGTTGGCGACCCATTGTGCTTTCTATATATATATATATATATATATATATATATATATATACAACACCCAGCACGCCCCTGCGGGCGGTTTATCCTTCAAGCTCGGGTCCTCTACCAGAGGCCTGGGAGCTTGAGGGTCCTGCGCAGTATCTTAGCTGTTCCCAGGACTGCGCTCTTCTGGACAGAGATCTCCGATGTTATTCCCGGGATCTGCTGGAGCCACTCGCCTAGCTTGGGAGTCACCGCACCTAGTGCTCCGATTACCACGGGGACCACCGTTACCTTCACCCTCCACATCCTCTCGAGCTCTTCTCTGAGCCCTTGGTATTTCTCCAGCTTCTCGTGTTCCTTCTTCCTGATGTTGCTGTCATTCGGAACCGCTACATCGATCACTACGGCCGTCTTCTTCTGTTTGTCTACCACCACTATGTCCGGTTGGTTAGCCACCACCATTTTGTCCGTCTGTATCTGGAAGTCCCACAGGATCTTAGCTCGGTCATTCTCCACCACCCTTGGGGGCATCTCCCATTTTGACCTCGGGACTTCCAGATTATACTCGGCACAGATGTTCCTGTACACTATGCCGGCCACTTGGTTATGGCGTTCCATGTATGCCTTGCCTGCTAGCATCTTGCACCCTGCTGTTATGTGCTGGGTTGTCTCTGGGGCATCTTTACACAGCCTGCACCTGGGGTCTTGCCTGGCGTGATAGACCCCAGCCTCTATGGATCTTGTGCTCAGAGCTTGTTCTTGTGCTGCCATGATTAGTGCCTCTGTGCTGTCTTTCAGTCCAGCTTTGTCCAGCAACTGGTAGGATTTCTGGATATCAGCCACCTCCTCTATCTGCCGGTGGTACATACCGTGCAGGGGCCTGTCCTTCCATGATGGTTCCTCGTCTCCCTCCTCTTTCTTGGGTTTCTGCTGCCTGAGGTATTCACTGAGCACTCGGTCAGTTGGGGCCATCTTCCCAATGTATTCTTGGATGTTCGTTGTCTCATCCTGGACTGTGGTGCTGACACTCACCAGTCCCCGGCCCCCTTCCTTCCGCTTAGCGTACAGCCTCAGGGTGCTGGACTTGGGGTGAAACCCTCCATGCATGGTAAGGAGCTTTCTTGTCTTTATGTCAGTGGCTTCTATCTCCTCCTTTGGCCAGCCTATTACCCCAGCAGGGTACCTGATCACGGGCAGGGCGTACGTGTTGACGGCCCGGATCTTGTTCTTACCATTCAGCTGACTCCTCAGGACTTGCCTGACCCTCTGCAGGTACTTGGTGGTTGCAGCTTTTCTAGCGGCCTCTTCATGGTTCCCATTCGCCTGCGGGATCCCCAGGTACTTGTAACTGTCCTCTATGTCTGCAATGTTGCCTTCTGGTGGTTCAATCCCCTCAGTTCTGACTACCTTCCCTCTCTTTGTTACCATCCGACTACACTTCTCCAGTCCGAATGACATTCCAATGTCATTGCTGTATAGCCTGGTAGTGTGGATCAGTGAATCGATGTCTCGTTCACTCTTGGCATACAGCTTGATGTCATCCATGTACAGGAGGTGGCTGACAACTGCTCCGTTCCGTAGTCGGTATCCATAGCCGGTATCCGTAGCCAGTCTTGTTAATGATCTCACTGAGGGGGTTCAGGCCTATGCAGAACAGCAGTGGGGACAGAGCATCTCCTTGGTAGATCCCGCACTTGATGGTGACTTGTGCTATGGGCTTGGAGTTGGCCTCTAGTGTTGTACGCCACATCCCCATTGAGTTCCTGATGAAGGCTCTTAGGGTCCCATTGATCTTGTACAATTCTAAGCATTCCAGTATCCAGCTGTGGGGCATTGAGTCATAGGCCTTCTTGTAATCAATCCAGGCAGTGCACAGGTTGGTCAGTCTGGTCTTGCAGTCTCGGCTGACTATTCTGTCTACCAGTAGCTGGTGTTTTGCGCCTCTGGTATTCTTGCCAATCCCTTTCTGTGTCCCGCTCATGTATTGACCCATGTGCCTGTTCATCTTAGCCGATATGATGCCTGACAGGAGCTTCCATGTAGTACTGAGGCAGGTTATTGGTCGGTAGTTGGAGGGGACCAGTCCCTTCTTGGGGTCCTTGGGGATCAGGACCGTCCGGCCTTCAGTTAGCCATTCCGGGTGTCTCTCGTTAACTAGCAGCTGGTTCATTTGTGCTGCCAGACGCTCGTGGAGTGCAGTCAGCTTCTTTAGCCAGTAGGCGTGAACCATGTCGGGCCCTGGTGCTGTCCAACTCTTCATACTGGAGACCCTTTCTTGGATATCTGCCACTGTGATGGTTACTGGACCCTGTTCAGGGAGGTCGCTGTGGTCTGCCCTCAGATCCACTAGCCACTAAGCATTGCCGTTATGGGTTGTGTCCTTCTCCCATATGCTCTTCCAGTATTGCTCCGTCTCCAGCCTTGGTGGTGCTGTTCTCTTATTATTATTGTTCCCTTGCCACTGAGAGTACACCTTTGCTGGTTCTGTGGAGAACAGCTGGTTTATTCTCCTGCCTTCTATCTCTCTGGTGTACCTCCTCAAGCGGCTGGCCAAGGCTATGAGTCTTTGCTTGGCAGTTTCCAAGGCCTCAGGTATGGACAGCTTGCTGTATTTCTTAGGCACCTTATTTGTCGCACCTTTCTGCCACTCCGTTAGTTGGCTAACCTCCCTCCGTGCTACTTTGATCTTGCCCTCTAGCCTCCTTCTCCATGGAGGGTACTGCCCCTTGTGGCTGTTCAACTTGTAGCCAAGCATCTCACTGATCACTGCTGCCGTATTGTAGATCAGCTTGTTAGTGTCGGTAATCGTGGTTGTAGGTATTGCCCGTAGTGCTGCATTAACATCATCTAGCAGACCTTCTGAGGGTACTTCACGTAATCTTGGTAACCGGCTACGGGGGATCCAGGTTTCAAGCTTGGCCATGATCCTATTTTTCAGGTCAGTTCCTCTCGCACTCAACGATCCTTCTCCTATCGCACTTGGGGCTATGTACCCAATCTCGGGTGGGGGTGATGATATCTCCCCCCTGACCTGGCGTCCTGACTCCTCCTTGCCGTAGCATTTGTGTTGTACCTCGTCAATCTCTAGCTGTGAGAGCAGTCCCTTCTTTCGAATGTTGGAACACTGAGCTACTAGTTGTTTCGCCGTCATTGTGGATGTTGGGTATCGAAGAATCCATAGGTCCCTCATCCTATTCATGTAGCCCCTTCCGCCGGGGTTACTTGCGTAGTAGCATTCCAACAACGCCCTGTTTTCGTCTCTTGCCCACCGATGCCGTCTTGTTCCAGTAGCCCACTTCTCGCTCATGTCTGCGGTAGGCTTGCTTAGCATAGGGGGTCTAGCCTTAAGACCCTTACTGGATACAGACGCCCCAAGGCAGGAATCGAACTCTGTTCCAAAGGCGTGTAGTCTAACCACTACGCTATCCAGCTGGTATGAGATATATATATATATATATATATATATATATATATATATATATATATATATATATATATATATATATATATGTATATATATATATATATATATATATATATATATATATATATATATGTATATATATATATATATATATATATAGCGAGCCTACCGCAGACATGAGCGAGACAAATAAATATGAAGGCATGCCGGCTCGGACGTCGCCCGGATCAACAAGGTCCGCGTCAGGTCTTGAGGAACCAGGGCACCCTGACGAAAAGTGGGCTACTGGAACAAGACGGCATCGGTGGGCAAGAGACAAAAACAGGGCGTTGTTGGAATGCTACTACGCAAGTAACCCCGGCGGAAGGGGCTACATGAATAGGATGAGGGACCTATGGATTCTTCGATACCCAACATCCACAATGACGGCGAAACAACTAGTAGCTCAGTGTTCCAACATTCGAAAGAAGGGACTGCTCTCACAGCTAGAGATTGACGAGATACAACACAAATGCTACGGCAAGGAGGAGTCAGGACGCCAGGTCAGGGGGGCGACATCATCACCCCCACCCGAGATTGGGTACATAGCCCCAAGTGAGATAGGAGAAGGATCGTTGAGTGCGAGAGGAACTGACCTGAAAAATAGGATCATGGCCAAGCTTGAAACCTGGATCCCCCGTAGCCGGTTACCAAGATTACGTGAAGTACCCTCAGAAGGTCTGCTAGATGATGTTAATGCAGCACTACGGGCAATACCTACAACCACGATTACCGACACTAACAAGCTGATCTACAATACGGCAGCAGTGATCAGTGAGATGCTTGGCTACAAGTTGAACAGCCACAAGGGGCAGTACCCTCCATGGAGAAGGAGGCTAGAGGGCAAGATCAAAGTAGCACGGAGGGAGGTTAGCCAACTAACGGAGTGGCAGAAAGGTGCGACAAATAAGGTGCCTAAGAAATACAGCAAGCTGTCCATACCTGAGGCCTTGGAAACTGCCAAGCAAAGACTCATAGCCTTGGCCAGCCGCTTGAGGAGGTACACCAGAGAGATAGAAGGCAGGAGAATAAACCAGCTGTTCTCCACAGAACCAGCAAAGGTGTACTCTCAGTGGCAAGGGAACAATAAGAGAACAGCACCACCAAGGCTGGAGACGGAGCAATACTGGAAGAGCATATGGGAGAAGGATGCAACCCATAACGGCAATGCTCAGTGGCTAGAGGATCTGAGGGCAGACCACAGCGACCTCCCTGAACAGGGTCCAGTAACCATCACAGTGGCAGATATCCAAGAAAGGGTCTCCAGTATGAAGAGTTGGACAGCACCAGGGCCCGACATGGTTCATGCCTACTGGCTGAAGAAGCTGACTGCACTCCACGAGCGTCTGGCAGCACAAATGAACCAGCTGCTAGTTAACGAGAGACACCCGGAATGGCTAACTGAAGGCCGGACGGTCCTGATCCCCAAGGACCCCAAGAAGGGACTGGTCCCCTCCAACTACCGACCAATAACCTGCCTCAGTACTACATGGAAGCTCCTGTCAGGCATCATATCGGCTAAGATGAACAGGCACATGGGTCAATACATGAGCGGGACACAGAAAGGAATTGGCAAGAATACCAGAGGCGCAAAACACCAGCTACTGGTAGACAGAACAATCAGCCGAGACTGCAAGACCAGACTGACCAACCTGTGCACTGCCTGGATTGATTACAAGAAGGCCTATGACTCAATGCCCCACAGCTGGATACTGGAATGCTTAGAATTGTACAAGATCAATGGGACCCTAAGAGCCTTCATCAGGAACTCAATGGGGATGTGGCGTACAACACTAGAGGCCAACTCCAAGCCCATAGCACAAGTCACCATCAAGTGCGGGATCTACCAAGGAGATGCTCTGTCCCCACTGCTGTTCTGCATAGGCCTGAACCCCCTCAGTGAGATCATTAACAAGACTGGCTACGGATACCGGCTATGGATACCGACTACGGAACGGAGCAGTTGTCAGCCACCTCCTGTACATGGATGACATCAAGCTGTATGCCAAGAGTGAACGAGACATCGATTCACTGATCCACACTACCAGGCTATACAGCAATGACATTGGAATGTCGTTCGGACTGGAGAAGTGTAGTCGGATGGTATCAAAGAGAGGGAAGGTAGTCAGAACTGAGGGGATTGAACTACCAGAAGGCAACATTGCAGACATAGAGGACAGTTACAAGTACCTGGGGATCCCGCAGGCAAATGGGAACCATGAAGAGGCCGCTAGAAAGGCTGCAACCACCAAGTACCTGCAGAGGGTCAGGCAAGTCTTGAGGAGTCAGCTGAATGGTAAGAACAAGATCCGGGCCATCAACACGTACGCCCTGCCCGTGATCAGGTACCCTGCTGGGGTAATAGGCTGGCCAAAGGAGGAGATAGAAGCCACTGACATAAAGACAAGAAAGCTCCTTACCATGCATGGAGGGTTTCACCCCAAGTCCAGCACCCTGAGGCTGTACGCTAAGCGGAAGGAAGGGGGCCGGGGACTGGTGAGTGTCAGCACCACAGTCCAGGATGAGACAACGAACATCCAAGAATACATTGGGAAGATGGCCCCAACTGACCGAGTGCTCAGTGAATACCTCAGGCAGCAGAAACCCAAGAAAGAGGAGGGAAACGAGGAACCATCATGGAAGGACAGGCCCCTGCACGGTATGTACCACTGGCAGATAGAGGAGGTGGCTGATATCCAGAAATCCTACCAGTGGCTGGACAAAGCTCGACTAAAAGACAGCACAGAGGCACTAATCATGGCAGCACAAGAACAAGCTCTGAGTACAAGATCCATAGAGGCTGGGGTCTATCACACCAGGCAAGACCCCAGGTGCAGGCTGTGTAAAGATGCCCCAGAGACAATCCAGCACATAACAGCAGGGTGCAAGATGCTAGCAGGCAAGGCATACATGGAACGCCATAACCAAGTGGCCGGCATAGTGTACAGGAACATCTGTGCCGAGTATAACCTGGAAGTCCCGAGGTCAAAATGGGAGATGCCCCCAAGGGTGGTGGAGAATGACCGAGCTAAGATCCTGTGGGACTTCCAGATACAGACGGACAAAATGGTGGTGGCTAACCAACCGGACATAGTGGTGGTAGACAAACAGAAGAAGACGGCCGTAGTGATCGATGTAGCGGTTCCGAATGACAGCAATATCAGGAAGAAGGAACACGAGAAGCTGGAGAAATACCAAGGGCTCAGAGAAGAGCTCGAGAGGATGTGGAGGGTGAAGGTAATGGTGGTCCCCGTGGTAATCGGAGCACTAGGTGCGGTGACTCCCAAGCTAGGCGAGTGGCTCCAGCAGATCCCGGGAATAACATCGGAGATCTCTGTCCAGAAGAGCGCAGTCCTGGGAACAGCTAAGATACTGCGCAGGACCCTCAAGCTCCCAGGCCTCTGGTAGAGGACCCGAGCTTGGCTTGAAGGATAAACCGCCCGCAGGGGCGTGCTGGGTGTAAAAAAGTATATATATATATATATATATACATATATATATATATATATATATATATATATATATAAAACATTTCTAGGTAGCAACGTGTGAGGTTATGCTGTAGTTGCATTTGGGGTTATAGTGTAGAAACTATAAATGAGATCTTAAGCTCAATGTGAAGGTTCAAACATTTTGCCAATAGCTATGTTGCCTATTGGCAAAATTGCAATAGGTATCAGGCGTGCTGACAGTGCAATGTCTGAACTGCCACAAACACTACACACACTGTATTGTTTAAAAAACTACATGAAACCTTAGAAAACCATTGTTTGTCCACTGATGACATCATTGCCATTGTCATGAAATTAAGTTTAGTCCTTAATGCATTTCCATGTATCTTGTGCTTGCATGAGTGTGATCTAGCAAAAAGCAGTGTAATACATAGGGCGAACATGCTTTATACAGCAGTTTTTCATGTAATTTTAGTCAGTCCCAAGAAAAAAATATTGGCAGTCATGCAGGCATCTATGCAAATCCGTACACTCATCTTCTTAGACAAAAGCAGACCGAAGTGGACTTGCAGATGCAGACACTATAACACCTTTTTCACAATCTCCTGGTGCATTTTAACATCTGTTTTAACACCTCACTTTCAGAATCAATAAAGGTTGGAAGCAATACAAAAAAACATTTTTATGCAACTGCAATGACTAGACAAATTGATTATATATGTTAAAAGTATTTAAAAATCTGTTAAGAACCATTCCTGTAGTTACCTTTCCTGTAATTGTCCAGTTTTCTAGGATAACGGTGATGATCTGGTGTTGCGATAATGGTGGCAAATACAAAAGATAAAACTCATGACTGTACATTACTGTTTACATTATGCATTACTGTGTTATGCAGGTAGATTAACCTAAGCTAGATCTCTGTAAAATTGTAGAAATGACATGAATGACAGAAATTTCATATAGTTGTTGTAGGTTAATTAATTCTCATGTCAGTTGTATTTAAATAACAATAATTAGTATTTATTAGTAGCACAGATGTAAAAACAATGGATAAAATGAAAGAGAGAACATGAGTTGGTGGAGGGGAGCCTATAGTGAATACTCAAGGACACAGTGTGATGTGGGAGCCTGGCTGAGGTGTTGCAGGGAAGCAAGTGCGGATAAGAGGAGGGGTGGGAGGAAGGAGTGCTGACGCATTTAGGAGCTGGTGGAGGGGTGAGGAAAGGGGGGCTGCTGACGTGTGGACAGCCATGCAAATCTTGGAAACCAAGGAGATGGCCCTACTCCAAAGTGTGCCCATGGTGATTCCAGACAAAAGATGAAATGAAGCACCAGGGAGGCTCAAACGGCAAGTTTGGATTTCTTTGTTTGGCTGTTTGGTAGCACTTGCCTCTGTTTTACAGAGTGATCCACTTAAGTGAAGAGCACCTTCTTACCAAGGGAGTTTTGGAGACAGATAGCAGAGCATGTCTCGTGGTATGAAAAATGGGTTGTACAGTTTGCATTCTCTTTTCAAAAAAGATTTATGAAAAACATGATATTGTCTGTCATGATGGATTGCAAATGAGCTTAAACAGTTTTTCTTTGGTTTGTGTCCAGGGGTGGAAATTTTTAGCTACTCAAACATTTAACCAGCCACTATTTTACCGCTGCCACCAGAACAATCAAACTCTGTAAGAAAAAAATTAGTGCAAATAAATTTAACAATTTATCATAGATGTGTACTTATATAGACTGATGTAATACAACACAGACTATTTTCTCCAGAGCTGCAATTCATCGAATGATGCATTTCACCTCCGTAAGGCCTTTAGACAATTTGTGGTCATTGAAGCTATTCGTCTTGCTGCTAGAAGGCATGTGCAACCAACAGTTGGAACAAGGCATTGACTGGCTGCTCTCATCAAAAACGAGCCAGTCGCGTACCTGACCATTGTCAGTTCTTTTTCATTTTTCATTAAAAACTGCAGTTTAATATTAGGTTCTATCTTAAAACCTCTTGAGAAGCGTGAATTTCTGTTCAACGTGAATTAAACACAGTTACAGATATGTAGACGGCTGGAGATTTGTAACAGACACCACCAGATTTGCAGTTTTTACAGATTTATCACAGTTGCAACTTGACTGCATTCAGGTCCAAACTGAGAGCATGCTGATAACACACGCACTCGTCTTGGTAAACAAAGTCACTTTTTCTGACTGCAACCTGGTTCCAGTCTTTGAAACAACCTTTGAAACAACAAAGGCAAAAAGATCTAAAGTATATTGCAAACACTGGCAATAATCTTGTGCTGTAGTCTCCAACTGATCCTTTCTTTAGTGTCACCAATTCTAGGTTACACTAAGATTGTCAACTAGAATGCGTTTCAAATGACAGTTGAGCTATATCAAGGGTTAACTGGTGGAATTTGTTGCCATCTAAACGTGTTTAATGCCATCAGATGTATTATGCTGAGGTAGTGCTCATATATAGGAAATGGCTCTATTCATTTATTGTAGCAATAACTACAAAAACACCAAAGAAATAAATGTAAAAAGTTTTTTTTCCTGTATTTCAAGTAGTAGATTCATCTCAACATAAAAAATGTTCAAGTCATATTGATTCTGTCACAAAGAAACTACTAAAGGAGATCTTTAAAAGAAGGACAACTCTTTGGACCAAAAAAGAAAAAAAAAGAAAGACACCCATTGTTGGGTGTCTTTCTTTTTTTTTTCTTTTCTTTTTTTCTGAAGTGGTAAAATGACTTTTAATTCAGCAGTTTAGTTGCAGCAACCAGGTGTTTTTGAGGAGCAAAAAGGTGTAGAAATCTCCATGTGTCTTGTACTATTGTAGAGTTTCGTCATCTTTTTCATTCCTTAAAGTATAAACTGGCAAGAAAAATAGCAAAATGTGGGAGCTTATGAAAAAGTATTGAGGTCGTTTTACTTTTCAACAAGTAAATACAGGTTTGGAAGGTGTAATTCAGCTTGCAAACATTGTCTTGTCCCTGCACCTGGCTTAAATATAGTGCACACATTGCACAAATGCACATTTGCTCTTTGCATATGTGCACACATGTGCACAAGTCTCTACTTTCATCTTTGTTTAGGGTTAAGAGAGAATCATTTCTTTAGAAGTGGAGAGCATCCTGGAAAATGGTCAAATAGTCAGACAAATTAAGCTTTTCACCCTGACTCATATGCAGCAGATTTGATTGTCATCTTAAAGTGGTAATACTCCAGGTTGTGATGTCCTAATGAAGCAACATCCATAAGACTCGATATAGATAGAATTATCTGCTGAGTAACCGCTACAGCTCCACACAACTCAAATTTTAAGTTTAAATTTCAAAGAAGCTGTGCCATGTCAGATGTTCACTTGTTCAACTATGTGTGTGAAAGTGCTTCACAAGGTCAAGGTTCATAGCACAAATAGAGCTTTTCTGTTGTAACAGATTTTGCCAACACAGCAGCTTACAAATGCAAAACCAAAGTTAGTGCTGATGTAACTCTGCTGTGTATTCATTGGTCAAATACCAGCATGTAGAAAGGTGTGACTGGTGAGCAACACTGGGGCAAATTTACTAAATGAGACAAATAGTAAATTAGAAGTGCATATATATATATATATATATATATATATATATTAGGGGTGCAACGATACACAAAATTCACGGTTCGGTTCGGTTCGATACTTTGGTGTCACGGTTCGATATTTTTTCGATACAAAAAAATGTTCAAGCATTTTTAATTTGTCATTTATTAAAATTATAAATATATATTTTAACTCAAAAGTACAGTTTTTAAATTTAACCCTAACCCTTGTGCGTGTTTTTTATTTTGACAGCGAATGCACACCTGCGGACCACTTATGTGCAGCCCTGGTTATTTAGCTCGTCATATTGCAGCCACAGAAATTATTTTGTCCATGAAACCATGAAGCTGCACTTTCTTTTTGCCTTATAGTCTGATTTGTCATAACTTCTCCGTTTTGTGGTAAGCTTTTCTTTGGCTGTCACTTCTTCACCCTGACCTGTCTTATTTGGCTCAGCAGAACTGAAATGCTTTTACACACGCACTCACATAATTTCAGCGATTCTCTGCGCGATCAACCTCTCACATGTTTAAGCTTGCTGCGGGAGATTTCACTTGTCATGTTTGCATAGTAAGCTAACGATTAATAAGACGATGTCAGAGGAATTGGTGCACAAATTATCATCACTCACAGATCAGTGCTGTCGCTCTCTATACACAGTTCACGTGATTGCAAAGTGAAAGCAAAAAACAAGCGCAAATTCAAACGCGACTTCAATATGTCACATATTGACAGTGGCTCACCGATGCCAATGACATAATTACCCAGCTACATTTCTGAAAGAATGCAAAAGCATTGACATATATTTTTCCTACAATAGCCCGACGGGCAGGGAAGAGATAGAATTTTGGTAGCCCGACTGAAAAAAATCGCTAGCTCCGGGACGTCGGGCTAGCGATATTGCAAGCCCTGTATCTGATTGAGGAATCACTCATCTTTGGAAAAGAGAGTTTATTACAGAGAAATGGCTCTTTCCAAAATAAAAGCTATACTATCCGCTTCTTCTGGGCTATATTCTCAGCAGCATAAGGAGAATCATGTGCTAACAGCTGTCTAAATGACTCGGCTAAAGTTAGTAGCATGCTTGTTGTTTTTTGTCTGCTTCCACTTGTCTTTGCACTAGGATGATGTCGGCGTAAATGTGCAGTCATATTCGTTGTGTTCCCACTAGTGCTTTCAGGTTAATCTCGTTGAAATGACCTTAGCGCCACAACACGGCAAATCTCCGTTAACGAGCTACCGCCGATCGCTCCGTGCATGGGGCTAGACGGCCAACACGTTAACGAGCTAACTGCGCTAACACACTAGTTCACACCAATGTAATTGAGCATTGCATGGCACATCCAACATACTGTTTTACTTTAGTCCATGACTCGCTTACCTTCAGGGTCATACGTCACATGAAAACCAAAATAATTCCAAACGCCAGATCTGAATGAGAGTGGGGAACGTCCATGTTAAAAGGAGAGCTTAACTTCTGTCTAGCTAGCTTGCCCTGCGCTCTTCCTTCTGACTATGCTGTCTGTGTTGAGCGCTCAGTTATGGCGTTATTTTTGTGCCACTATTCTGAGCGGACGTAAAAAAAAATTGAGCGCACGTAAAAAAAAAATTGCAGGTGCAAGTGTTGCATTTTGAGGAGAAATTTATTTTGAGCTTACAAAAGCTGAATTTGAGTGAACAAAATTCATTGCTGCGTGCAAAAAACGTATTTCAGTGTTTGCGCTTATCCATATACACACACAATAGCACCCCCTCTCGCTCAGTTTTTTCATTTGCGCTTGCTCGCAATGTGTTGCTTGCGCTCACAACATTCTCTGCTTCGTACGCTCAACTCTCTGTACACCGTTATAAGTGTGCCACAAAACCAACCAATCACAGACTTGGTTTCAAAAATTCTGATTGGCGGAAAGCAGCTGGCTAGCTACTGCTTTCCGGAAACACTGTCCGAAATGTAGCTAAATCCAGCTAAAATCTCTTAAACCCCAATTTGCGGATAATATCTTTAATCATTTTATTTTAAAATATATTATTTTTTAAGACTATTGTTGGTGTAGTAGAATGTAGTTGCATCATACAACCATGCCAACTGACTAATTTTTCCAAATTATACTTGAGTAGCTCTCTTTTATGTCGTCGAATACTGAATAGCAGCACGAAAAGAGCATATCCACATGTAAGTAATATAAAATCATTTTGTTAATTATTATTCGCTTGATAACTGACGTTAGCTAATTTGCAAACTATGCAAACTTGAAAAATGATGTACCTCATGTAGTTTGTTTTATGGGTTGTTTATTTTTGTCTGAGATACATCATTTCATTGTACTTGTCCATGTTCCTTGCTGCTTTTAACAGGACATACTGAGACAGCAAATGATGCATAGACTCCTCTCTAAACTGAAAGCTGCTTTAAACCAACAACCACTAAATCTGGATTATTTGGAGTTCTTGACTCGTCATGAGCTTGTTCTGTTTGAATCTTTCTCTCAGCAAATAGGCGGTCTGTCAGAGATTACAGAGGCTCTACAAAACGTTCATCATCTGGTTCAGTGTGAAATTAACATCAGCTCTGTGGCCATTATTGAACTGGAAACAGAAGTTGGTCTGGGACCTGGCCACCCCAAAATCGTACTAGAGAGAGAAAGACTCAAGAATTTGTTGGACATTCAGCTGCCAGTCAGCTGCATTGCTAA
The DNA here is from genome assembly GCF_041146795.1 of Maylandia zebra. Classification (NCBI taxonomy): domain Eukaryota; kingdom Metazoa; phylum Chordata; class Actinopteri; order Cichliformes; family Cichlidae; genus Maylandia; species Maylandia zebra. Next base: position 26,839,475 of record NC_135187.1, read on the forward strand.
ATGTCTTGGTGTTTCAAGAAGAACAATCTACAGGAGGATGCAAGAATTTGACTTGTCTGTGAGAGGAACATACAGCACAATGAATGACCAAGAGCTGGACAACATCATATCGGCTATCAAAAATCAGATGCCAAATGCTGGCTATCGAATGGTTCAAGGACATTTGGTTTCTATGGGTCTCCGTGTTCAGTGGTGGAGAATGATGGCCTCCATGCATCGAGTTGATGCTGTAGGGATCTTCAAACGGATCACAGAACTAGGCTGTGTTGTGCGAAGAAGCTACTCGGTGCGAGGCCCTCTCTCCCTGGTCCACATAGACACAAATCACAAGCTAATAAGGTAAAATACCCACTTATATAGCTCTAACACAAGTTGGGCAGAAAGATGCACGTTATACTTTAAATCTGCTTTAATCAACCTTATCTGATAGGTCTTTCAGTGTATTTATAATATTTTAAAAAGCACTTGATAGAGTAATATTAAGTAAAAGGAATACAGGATGTGTAACAAAACCAGCAATATTGTTAATTGTAAATTTTCTTGAGCAATTATTTACACTTTGTATATCGATATTTTCCATGATAACAAGCCTATCAACACATAATATGTTAAGTGCTCCAGAAAACTTAAAAAAAATCATGACAAGAGAACTAAAATATTTAGTCTCATTGAACTTATAAACATATAAAAATGTTGGTATTATTTTCAGCACACCTGACAAGTGTCCAGTTTAAGTCAGTGGCAAGTGTGCATACTGAAAAATTTATTTTCAATGTCTTACATGTTCTGCAAATCAAGCCTTAGTGAGATTGTTTTCCCTCTGAAACAGGTACAATGTTGTGATCTTTGGTGGAGTGGATGGCTACTCAAGGAAGGTAAAAGTGTAACTGTTATGTAGAATATTTGGTAGTTTTGAAATGAGAGCTTTATTAGGTTGTTTTTTTATGAACATCAATTATTCAGCAAGCCAACATAGTGGACGATTTGCAATTATTATTTTTTTAAATTTCTAATCAGTTCTTTACCAAAAAAGGTTAAACTAAAAGGCCATTTTCATTTTTTGATAAGTACTACCAATATTGATGTATAGACTACTCAAGCTTTGAATTATGGTTATGAACATAGAACCGTACAATATTCCTTGAACACTTATTATGAAACTGCATTATTAACTGAAAAACTATACATGATCTGAAACCAGATCTTTAATTTTCCATTTGTTTTTACTGCAGGTCCTGTACTTGGATGCAGCAACTAACAACAGGGCAAAAACTGCATTCTCATTTTTCCTGAGATCAGCCCAGCTTCACGGCTTGCCATCAAGGTTTTATGCCCTGATTTAATTTATATGCTAGCAACAAGTATCATTAAAGAAAACTTTAAAAATTCCTTAAAAATGTATTTTTATCATAGGGTTAGGGCAGATCAAGGAGTAGAAAACCTGGACATTGCACATTTCATGTTTGCCACAAGAGGAACAGGGAGAGCGAGTTTCATATCTGGAAAGAGTGTCCACAATCAGAGGTTAGTCTTTTGATGTTTTTTATATTATTATTGACTGCATGGGTAGATTGTTGTAGCAGTTCTGATATTGATTTGAAGCATGAAATACCTGAAATCCAAATTCAAATGTATTTACAGAGTAGAACGACTTTGGCGTGATGTCTGGATTGCAGTCACTAGCAAGTACCATGATATTCTTCACTCACTCGAGGAGGATGGCCTGCTTGACATTTCAGATGTCATTCATCTTTTTGGTGTCCACTACATCTTTGTCCCTCGACTCCGAGCAGATCTTGTCACCTTTGTTGGAGGATGGAATAATCATCCCCTCAGGACAGAAGGTGGTCTCACTCCTGAACAGCTCTGGTGTATGGGACATCTACAAGAGCTGGACGAGGGCGAGAGACTTGAGGTACCAGCTCATAATCTGATTTTTTTTTTTTTTTTTTTTATTTAAATGTTGAATTTCAAAATTTTAGTTAGCAGTTAACTCTGCTCTTCTGAAATTAACAAATTAAAACACTTGCAGCACATCTGGGAGATGCTTCTGGTGATTTTATACATTCTTGCTTATCAATTACCACTAATCTAAATTACAGTAAGAAGAACATGAAAACAAAGGCATTCTTTTTAAATTGTTGTATTTTAATGGAAAAACCGCTTACACAAAATAACATTCCTCCCAAAAGTACCTATTCTGGAATAATGACCATTACATATGTTTGTGGATTTGAAGGAGCTTCGGGATCCAGGCATTGACTGGGAGAGTGCTGTACTGGAAGAAGAATCTAACAGCACAGTTGTGGTTCCTGAAGTTGAATGCCCACTGGATGAGGAAACCCTGGAGGGGCTTCAGAGAACTATTAATCCCTTGGAACATTCTGAGTCACACGGTCGTGACCTGTACATACAATTCTTGCTACAGGTGTCAAACCAACAGTGACACTTAACATGGACGTGAAAGTCAACGTTCTTTTAAGTTCTCAAATACTGGATTTCTTTGCTAAAACATTCAGATTACAAGTAGACAAGCAAACAAAGCACTTGCTTATTATCTATCAACGTAGGACCCTACACAAAGTTTTGAAGTCTTGTCATTTTCATGAAACGGCTACGAACATCTTAACAGCTAATGTTTACAAACATTTTTACTCATTTAGTTTCCAAATTACAAGACAACAATGTGTTAAACTCTGTGGAATCCACCACCATATTTAACTGCTGCACTCATTATGGTTTTAAACACTGTGTAAGTGTCCAGATGCTGCACTGGAAAAGTCACAGTACAAGTGCATGCACTCACAACTGGGTAACAAATGGAGTGATCTCCCAGCCGCTCCTTACATTCATGGTCAAACTTGCATGTTATTTTGAAATGTCTCTTTTCATCAGGAAGGATGGGAACATGGGACTGGCCGGTCATCCACTGGAGCACATGGTGGACAGCAAGAGACTCTGATTTTTCACCACCTGCACCGCCTGTGTTTCCATCTGTGATGTTTGAAAATGTTTCTGAAGTCTTTTCTAAATAAAAAGCAATCTGGATTACAATGTTTTAAATTAACAACTAAGAATACTTTCTAGTGCCCTGCATGTTAAAGCAAAAATATTTAACAGATGCATACGGTATATATACAATACTATAGGTATATACAGCTAATACTATATAGTACCTGATACTTCAATCTCCTGCAAGAAATCTTGCAAAAAATTTATGATCTTCCTCTCAGTTCTCTCCCTAGATGTCCCTTTTTCACTGAAATGTGGTTGGCAGCTCATCATAATGAAATCAGCGTCTGGCTGTAAATAAGGAAATAAAGTAGATTATATTATAGATATATTGTTCATTCAAAACTAATAAATAAATACAGGATAACTACAGTACAGATAAGTGGACTGTCTTTGGATCAGACTGAAGCTGCTATGTTAATACTTACTTTGAGGATTTTCCCAGGAACAAACAAACTGTGGCAAGCTTCAGGATTTACAGCCATCAGGTTCACAAGACCATACAGTTCCATGCCCTTTCGGAGCTGCTGTAGCATTGGAATCAGTCTTGTTGTAGAGTGTAAGACAATAGCACTTAAAAAAAAAAAAAAAGAAAAAAAAAAGAAAAACTAGTTGGGGAGGGGGGGGTTAATGATCTCTCTGATTTTTTCTCCCTTACCGGATCATGCTTTCCTTACTATCCATCTTTATCTGGTTTGTGTATCCACAGCTGACAATTTCATCAGCCCACATCATCAGAGACTGTATGTCTGCTGCATCTTCAACCTGGAAATGTATAATGTGAAAGAGGAAATACAGAAGGTTAAAAGTGTTTAAAAACACCATACTCATAATATATCATGTGCCAGAGCTAAACCAGGTGCTCACTTTGCGGATGAGCAGGGAAGATTCCACATCTGCAACATCCTCCTTAGACAGACAGCTGAAATCAACCTCTCCTGAGCAGAGGAAATTGTAGCACCATTCTTTGAAAAAGGCAGGAGATGGGCCTCCTTGGGCGAGGCTGACTGCAATTATTTCACCAACAGTTCTGTGTAGACAAATGATTATAATTCATTTTCAGGTAACATTTACAAAAATATCGGATGCGTATTAAATGTAATACACAAAGCTCGTATGTAACCAACCTGAAGTTTTCATTATCAAGATCGGTCAGAGAATACTTGGGGTTTTTGCCCTTGTTCTCAAGTCCTTCAAAGAATCTGCTTTCAATACCTGAAATCATGTCTTTCATACAAAAAATATCCGCATTTTTAAGTTATCCATTATTTATTGACACTAGGACAAAACAGGTAATAGGCAACTCACCACTCAAAAACTCTTTCCTAAGTGCTCCTGTATCCACGCCTGCCTCTCCAATGAAAACCACCCTAAGAACACTGGTGGGAGATGCAGCTTTTTTTCTCTGCCACTGGAGAATGCCTCTGTCTGGAAGGTCTTCTCTGTCCACACACAACTTAAATTCTGTTGTGGTGTCGACTTGTTGTTCAAGGCAACGCAATACATCTTCCACGCTTAACAAAAACAGGGTAGAAAACATCCTAAGCTCTCAAAGAAAAATAATCATCTTTAGATTAAAAGAGGCTACCACATTAAACGTGATTAGAAATTATTGCAGCATGTTCTGTGCAACAACCTTTAACAATAATTTAAAGTAGTGTGATCATAAAATGTTTTATATGAAATTAAACCCCAGGTATTGTGTAAAAGATCTTACACATAATTTTAACAAATGGTTCTGCATAATAGTGTGTATATGAATTATAATAGAGCAAAAAGTACCTGTCTGTTGTGCATACTGAAGTTTGAGCTGGTGTCCCTGTAGTTTGGTCATTTTCTTCAGGCACCATGCATTGAAAGCTGATGACAAAACAAAGTTTAAAAAAAATAAAATAAAAATACATATGTTTGCGTGGACTGTTACTGATTAACATTTTTTCATAAACGGCTGAAAAAAGATTACCTATCCCCACACAGACTCGCATGGACTGTGATCTCATCTTCAGGAAAATCCTTAGTGCATATTGGACAAATAACCTACAATTCCAAAAATGGGTACATGTTAGGCATAGTGGGAAAAAGATCATTACCGATACAAAATTCATTGTAGTTACTATGGTTTTTAGTAATGTGCTAGGTTTACCTTGCATTTGCTTTTCACAATGCATAACTCCGATTCCTGCTGAATCAAAAAACAGTAATTGTGATACTATATTATTTAATCAAAATTGCTCATTTTGATTTCATCAAAATTGTCTCACCTCATCATCAGTCTCATCAGGAGAGAATTTTCCTTTGCACGTATTGATGTGTACTGCAAGCATCTGCAGAGGCATAACTTCATTACACTGGTAACATATCTTCTTTGGCATCTTTGAAAAGTGCTGTGAGTCGGGAGGTAGAGGAGATGTGTCTAATGTTTCCTGAAGAGGTACTATGTAAAAAGTGGATTTGCCACCTCCTGACACAGCTTTCAGTGTTTTGACAGAATATCCTTCTGTTTCAGGTGGAATTACAGTGAGCTTTCGTCGACCACTGCCACCTTTATTGACAGAAAAATAGCATAAACAATCAAGCAGCAAAAGTATCAACTACATAATCATAATGCAGTATGAGCACGCAAGAATGCCAAAAAAATACATAAAAACTGAATTAACAACAAACCTGTTGCCTTATGTAAGAGCCATCCTCCACAAAGATATTCCATTTTTGGAAAGGTTTCTTCCAGAAGTCTAGAAATCTTAGTTAAAAACACCGTTAAGCAGAATGGAACACTAAATGGACTGTGGCATATGATTCAGGCTAAATGCGTCTGCCAATGACTGATTTTAATACTGACTACACAAACTTACCTCTGCATGGTCACCATCTTCTGGAAGAGACACTGTTTGTCTCCCCATGCCAGCTTGTAGGAGTTCAAGCTCCTCAGCTGGCAAAGGTGTGTAGGATGTGTTTTTTGACAGCAAATAAAAACTGAGGCCTGTGGTCTTACTGCCTGCCTTAACAAGCTGCTTAGTAGATGTTAAACATCTCTTTTTACCACGGCTCAAGTGTGATTTGAAATATCCTGGAAATGATCTGTGGGATGAAAATGCATGAGTTTAAAAAATGCAGTGTTGCATAACATAAGGGTTATTGTTTAATAAAGTTATTAAATATGACATCAGTCCTTAATAGCACATTTTAATTTAAAAATCAATGTTGATAAATCCACAAACCAAATAACTTTAACAGAAAAGATTGCAAAAAGTTAAAATAAAAAAAACACACAAAAAAAGCAAAAACCTTGTCATCTCTTGCTGGATAGTCAGATTTCTAGGCTCCGGCTGCCCACTCTCTGTTGGCCTCCCTGAAGGATTTGTGGATATGTTGTTAAGCAGCAAAGACACCAGATTTCTTACTGCTGACTCAACTGCACCATTACCCTAAAAAACATGATTAGGATACACTGCCTCAGTAAGACAACTACGCTGGTAATTACCCATAAGGCTAGCTTAAACTCTACAGCTGCATCTGTAACTACAATTTCACAGCATATTAAACAGAAAGGACAGCAAATTACTAAATTCACACAAAAAAAATTAAACTCACCTGATACTGTGGTGTAGTATTATTGGAGCCATTGTTTGATTCTGCCATCTCTTCTTTAGCTGCAGAGTAAATCAAAAATCCCTCTATCTGCAAGAAGCGAGGCTGAGTGGACAGTGTTTCCGGTGTCCGGAAAGCAGTAGCTAGCGAGCTGATTGGAGACTGTAAGAGCCAATCAGAATTTTTGAAACCAAGTCTGTGATTGGTTGGTTTTGTGGCACACTTATAACGGTGTACAGAGAGTTGAGCGTACGAAGCAGAGAATGTTGTGAGCGCAAGCAACACATTGCGAGCAAGCGCAAATGAAAAAACTGAGCGAGAGGGGGTGCTATTGTGTGTGTATATGGATAAGCGCAAACACTGAAATACGTTTTTTGCATGCAGCAATGAATTTTGTTCACTCAAATTCAGCTTTTGTAAGCTCAAAATAAATTTCTCCTCAAAATGCAACACTTGCACCTGCAATTTTTTTTTACGTGCGCTCAATTTTTTTTTACGTGCGCTCAGAATAGTGGCACAAAAATAACGCCATACTCAGTGGATCTGCGCTGGACAGTGCAGCCTAGGCGGAGTAGTCGAACACAGATTCACTGAGCGCTCAACACAGACAGCATCGTCAGAAGGAAAATTGATAAAATAAATTACAAATGTTGTATTGTTCGATACATATGCGTACCGAACCGAAAGCACTGTATCGAACGGTTCAATATCGATACGAATATCGTTGCACCCCTAATATATATATATATATATATACATATATATATAGCCGACCTAAAGAATATAAAACATTTACTGACCCTGAATCTTGCATGACATGTATTTTCTACATGTCATGCAAGCGAATGCACCACCTTTGCAGAATGCATTCACAACTGGTTCCACTTCCACCTCCAACTCTAGTAATATAGCAGGTACTGGGCCTGAATTTTCCACCACCGCTGCTCATCTCTTCAAAAGTCCAGCACACCCCTGCTACCCTTAACACACACACATACACACTTGAAACAGAAGGAAACAAAGAGTAGGTTAGTCCAGGGAGCAGAAAAGACATTTCAGGGGTTTGACCTGTCCAGGTCACCAGTCTGTCGCAGGGCTAACACACAGAGACAGACAAACATTCCCAGTCACATTCATACCTATGAGCAATTTGGATTAATCAATTAGCCTATCCATTCTAAGCGCATGTCTTTGTGGGAGGAAGCTGGAGCCAGAGTACCCAGAGAGAACCCACGCAAACACGGGGAGAACATGCAAACTCACACAGAAAGACCCCGGCCTGATGGTGGAGTTGAACTCAGGACCTTCTTGCTGTGCGGCAACAGGGCTAACCACCATGCCACCATGCTGCCCTCGATGAAAAATGCCATCAGATATTTGGTAAGATGAAGAGTTGTGGTGAATTGACTGACTGCATTCCCAAGACTTATTACTCCACAGTAATATCACATTAATCTGCAATAATGTTTTTTATACAAACATCGGGTTGAATTGAAACCATCCTAAATACTATAGAGTCAAATATTAAGGTTGAAAGTATTAGAGTAAAAATAGTAATGTGTTTGTACTTACAGTATGTAAATGGACAAGGAAGATTATGATTATATGTGTCTGATTAATTATGGTGTCACCGCTGTATCCACTCAGTCATAAAATAACTTTTGCATATTTCAGACATCAGGAAGAAGAAGCACCAGACAGGTCTGACGTTCACAGAAACCTTCAATTATTTCTGTGTGTGAGTCATGACTGCACCTAAACAGGTACTGATCATTATGTTGTGTGTGTGTCTGTGTGTTTTCACCTCGTTTTTCACAGCTGTCATTCAAGTTGTGATCAATTTTTCTTACAATGATACAGGCTATCCACCACTTTGATCAAGACTGAAATATACACGAAATCTTTGGTGATGGCTATTTCTCTTGAGCTATGATGACATTTATACTTTGTGTTTCTGTGAAATGTCTACGACCAGACATTTGAAGTAAAAAAATCTGGTTATCTTCTCAGCAACAACATATCATGGTGTGAGAGCAAATAATTGAACTGTAAATCACAATTCTGTCTCATTGTGTATAGCATAGTGAACTGAGTGAAAATTTGCTCTAATAGGGTGATATGGTACTACAAGGTCATTAAGATAAGATGGGGCCTGATTATTTAAGACCTTGTATGTGAGGAGCAGGATTTTGAATTCAATTCTGGATTTAACAGGAAGCCAATGAAGGGAAGCCAAAACAGGAGAAATATGCTCTCTCTTTCTAGTCCCTGTCAGTACTCTTGCTGCAGCGTTTTGGATTAGCTGAAAGCTTTTCAGTGAGTTTTTAGGACATCCTGATAATAATGAATTACAGTAGTCCAGCCTGGAAGTAATAAATGCATGAACTAGTTTTTCAGCGTCACTCTGAGACAGGATATTTCTAATTTTAGAGATGTTGCGCAAATGGAAGAAAGCAGTCTTACATATTTGTTTAATATGTGCATCGAAGGACATGTCCTGGTCGAAAATGACTCCAAGGTTCCTCACAGCGTTACTGGAGGCCAAGGTAATGCCATCTAGGGTAAGAATCTGGTTAGATACCATATTTCTAAGATTTTCAGGGCCGAATACAATAACCTCAGTTTTATCTGAATTAAGAAGCAGAAAGTTAGCGGCCATCCAGGTCTTTATGTCTTTAAGACATTCCTGCAGTTTAACTAATTGGTGTGTGTTATCTGGCTTCATGGACAGATAGAGCTGGGTGTCATCTGCATAGCAGTGAAAATGTATACTTTGTCTTCTAATGATACTGCCTAGAGGAAGCATGTATAATGTAAACAGAATTGGTCCTAGCACTGAACCTTGTGGAAGAGGACTCTCCATTTACATGCACAAATTGGAGTCTATTAGATAGATATGATACAAACCACTGCAGCGCAGTACCTGTAATACCTACAGCATGTTCTAATCGCTCTAATAGGATATTATGGTCAACAGTATCGAATGCTGCACTGAGGTCTAGCAGGACAAGCACAGAGATGAGTCCACTGTCAGAGGCCATAAGAAGATCATTTGTAACCTTCTTCCTCTGAGCCTACGATGAGAGGAACTATTGCACTAATCAGGTAACCTACACACCTGTTAAAGTACTGTTAATGTCAATGGAGCAACATACAAACCCTTTACTTTCACCAACAAACTACATTCTACATGCACTTTACCAATGTGGCTCTGTAGTGAAATTGTCTGTGTGCTGAAGTAATGACTAAAAAGAAGACACAAGAAGGCACTTGTTAAAATCAAACCATTCATTGTATTATAAAACTTTGAACCCTTTTAGCAGATATAATTCAAATATACCATTAAGCATTCAAAATTGCAGCAGGGTTTTTACATTCCTAATCGATATGGTGTTGTTAAAAGAAGTAGTAACCAGAAGGTGATACACATGCATCTGTGCTGGCTTTAAAAAAAGAAAAAGAAAATTACTGCATTCTGTTTATGCTCACATTTGCAAAACCGTGTGTGTTTGCATTGTGAATATGTTTACATGCATGCATACAATCTTACATAGTTACTTCTAGAATAGTCTCCAAAGTCTCAAGAGTTTGATTGAACTAATGTGGGCACATCCACATGAAAATGAAAACAAATGTTACTTCCATTTCTTAAGATTATGTGAATTAAAGCAGAAAATCCAAATATCCAAAATGATGTCAATAATCCAACCAGTGGTTGTTTTAGAACTCTTTTTCTTTAGTTGATAAATTAACTAACCGAGTAACTGAGTGAATAATAAAATCTTGATGTGATAAAAGCAGTAATAACGAGTTACGGAAATCAAAATTACTCCACCTCATGTAGTTTAACAATAAATTCTGTTTTTTTGTTGAACATGCCTTGAATACTTGTGCATCATCACTTTTCTTTGCCTTTAACCCTGAAGCAGCTACTTCATTAGAGTACTGGAATGAGTCATGTAGTAAGCAAGAGCACGAGGTAATGATGCCATGACTGGCTTTTTCTCAGACAACGAAACAGCTGTAAAGTAAGAGTGAAAAACAGATGTTAGCAACTGCTGAAATTAGCCATGATATTTATCACTGTTGCTTCAGGGCAATGTGAGTTAACTGAATGTACTTGACTGTCAAAACTGTTCATAGAGTAGCTTGGAGCTAATGACATCAGAGCATGGGAAAGGGTAGGGCTCACTCTTTGGCATTCTTAAATCATATTGTCCCTAGTAACCACTCAACTCATGGATTTTACTTTTAATGTGTACTTTTAACAGTTTACTATTACTGCTCAAAGCACTGGAAGAGGCAACGCAGAACTATCATCAATTCACAGAAAACTGTGAATAAGAGTTAATAAACTTGGTCGGACCTGGATCTCTTCCTTTAAAATGGCACATAAAGGGTAATTCTCTGCCTCTTGTTCTTATATGTCCTGATCCTTCATTTCCCCCAACTCCCTCAAACAGCACATCACTCACACATGTAGAGTCTTGCATTGGATGTGTGCCACATTTGTCACAGTAGGTAGGGCCATTTGTTTGGTTTTGCTGGCTGCTGTGTGCTGATCCGGCCCTCATTTTTAATTATATAGTAGTCATTATGGCTCATAACATATCATATACATCTGGGGTCTTGAGGGGCAGGTGTGTTGTCCCACCGCTGGTTGGTGGGTCTGCTGAAGTGGCCCAGCTTACCTCTTCATTGCTATCTGCCCCTCAGTTTTATCTGAAGCTCAGAAATTGAGGCTCTTGGGGGCCAAGTGTGGATGAGCACTGTTGACCAGGAGTCAGGTACTCATACACGTCTGTACCCTCAGTTTTAACAGAATTCTCCACATGCTTTACACGTCATATAATCACGCACCCCAGCATATTACTTTTAATTAGAGTTGGATGTCTCGAGACCGGTCTCAAGACCACTTTTATGTGGTCTTGGTCTTGTCTTGGTCTCGGATCCCTCGGTCTTGCTGTCTAAGATCGACATAGCGGGAGGGAGATTTGGAGTCAACAGTATCCATGACACACAACGTAATGTTCGATAATGTGTCATGCGCAAAAGCATCAGCTCTATGAGCCGTGCTTAGAGAGTGCTTTGTAGTGAATCAAAGAGTCTACTCCTATTGAGCGAGAGCCGGCTCCTCACTTAATTTCCTTTAGCAGCTCAGCTCTCACACAGTGGCTCAGCTATGCTCCAATCCCTCCATATTGTGGCCAATCAAATGCGAGGATATAGGATAATATCATTATGTGAAAAACAGAGAGGGCGAGAGATGCGACAGTGGAGCGTGCGGCTGTCCTCTCAGTAAATGAGTGAGACAGTAGACAGCGGTGAGGAGGACTGTGCGAGTGCATCGCAAAAACACATAAATATGCCTGACACCTGTAAATGAAGCAGCATCTGGCTGCAGTTTAAAGACTTTTTTGTCTCGGCCTCGATCTTGTCTCGACTTTGTCTTTGTCTTTGTCTTGTCTTGGTCTCGATACCCTCTGGTCTTGGTATTGTCTTGGTCTTGGTTTAGGTGGTCTTGACTACAAGTCTACTTTTAATACTGAATGGGTGGTAAGTGGGGAGGGTCTTCCGAGCCCCCTCTTTCATACACCCTGCCTGGCAGGAGTCTGTTGGAGGTTTGGGGGCTAGGCTGACTGCATCCTAAGTTTGCTGCTCCTTAGAAAGGAGGTGTTTGTGTGTGTGTGTTGGGATGGCACGGATCTCCCAGGTCTCTTGTCTGCCTCTGGCTTGTAGGGGATGTTATTGCAGCTTCTCACCCTTATTATCAAGTATGTTTTGTAAAAAAAGACACACACACACACACACACACACACACACACACACACACACACACACACACACACACACACACACACACACACATCTGTTTGTTTCATATTTATCTCTTTGAGGGTGTGTTTGTTTGTTTTTTTTCTTGTGGGTGCAGCAGTTGGCGACCCATTGTGCTTTCTATTTGTGCCTCATCCTTTTATTATATTTTATTATTAATATCCAAAACATCAATCATACATATTAAATGAATTTTCTCTGTGTTTTGGTACAGCAAGATCATTTTCTTTCTTTTCAGCTACATAATCAATACCAGATTTAAAGCAATTCCACAATATCTTAATTTTTCAAAGCTGGAAGCTTAATGCATTTTTTATTTATAGTCCATGGTAACCATTGGTAAACAGCTAGTCATACTCTTTCCAAACATACAAAACTTGTAACCTTACACACATAAATACCAAAGGAAAAAATGTTATTTTCAATTTTTTTCCCCAAGTGTGTGTTTCTTTCATTTCCATGAGAACATGTGCTAAATGTGTGGCATTTTTATCTTTTGTTTTGTGGTCAAGTTGCCAGTTTCATGGTAAAAGCTTGTATCATCCCCATTTCAGATATCCAAAACTACCAGGTAAATGAAACCTTAAGTGCTTAAGTGCTTTTAAGATATGAATGCTAAGCATTAATACCACTTCAAATCCACATTCAAATAAGTTAAGGTAATGTTGGACACGCCTGAGCATGTATCTTTTCACTGGGGCAAAGGCGAGACTGTCTGCTGTCTTCTTCTGTAGAATGAATCACCAAACATCACAGATAATAAAGTATTCAGAAAATCAGACATTGTACCTGGCCATTATTAACTTTATGTATTATGACTTTTTAAATCCTGATGTCAGGATTGTTTCAGAGTATTACACATGCACATACACAAAGACACAAAAGAAAGGGAATAGGAGAAAGGAGGGATCTGAGAAATGCATTCACAATGAGAACCTTAAAACTGTGATGTTGCCACTTTGTTTGGACTTATATAACAACTTGCAAAAGTCAGTAAAAGCTTGCAGCTTGTTTGAAATGAGGGAAAAAAGTACTGTTAAAGTGACGCTACAATGTTGATAACAAGAGCTGTTTTCTCGGCCAACAGTTCTAAAACAGAATAATTTTAAAACCAGAACTTTTCTGTGGAAAGTGATTGTGCTTTTCTATTCTGCTTGAGCACTCAAAATTGATTGATTGATTAAACCACCAATCTTACGATTAGTGGATGACATGCTCTACATCTAGAGCCACAACCACCAATAATGGAATTCAACATTTATTATATTCATGTGTACATTTAAAACCCCACTCACATAGTGTGCTGGAGATAGGAGAAAGCAAAGGATTTGGGGCTGCCAGGGAGTTGCTGACTGGTCTGTTGGCCAATGTGATTGGAGGTTTACAGAGTTATGTGTGAGACTTCTCTGCTTAGGTCAACCTGGTGGATAGTTTTGTCTTGGTAACCTTATAATTGCTGCATTAAAATTCCATACATCGGAAACTACTGGTTAAACAAAACCCTATTCTTCTTTCCTTATTACACTACCGCTTCACCCTGCTGGCTAGAAAACCGTGTATAATCATTCAAATAGATTGATCTAGTAACTGCTAATGTAAAAATTGATTTAGTCATAGATTTTTATAATAATACATGCACTGCAATTTTGGAGCTACAGAAGACATTATTTTTATTCAAATATACACCTATTTTGTCAAGTCACCCTGTGCAGTCAAGATACAGCATCATTTTCTATGAAACTCTTGTCAGAGCAGACACCTTGTAGTACAGGAAACTTAAAGATAACCCTGGTGCAATTTATTTTCCTATTCCTATTAATGTGACTGCTCCAACAACTGCATGGTTGAGTGGCTGTTATTAAGTTAGCCAGCCACAGGTATACTGTACAGTTATTTTTTTGTTGTAATGCTTAAATATAATTAATGGTGCTCCTCTTATATTTGTTTATTTACTTCAAAATATGTAAATATGCCAGTGTGCTCTAATTAAAACAAAAAACAGAAAGTCTTGTTTTTATGTCTGTATTTTCAGAATACTGTACATTAACAGAGATATGTCTTCTTCATATGTTTTGAATGATGACAGAGAATTGTTTGTACCTAAATTTTTCTATGCATTTTATTAATCACTTACTCAATTAGGGCCATGCAGGGAGCTGTCAAAAGGTGAAGTACACCCTGAACATATCTTCAGTCACACTCTGTGAGAACACAGAGACACAGACAATCATTCATGGTTACAGTCACACCTATGGCCAATTTAGAGTCCCCCTGGCAGAAATTTTTTTTCCAAAATAAAAGATTTTATATTTTTTTCTGATTGCTTTGCATTCTTAACTTGAAAGTTTTATTACAAAAACCCTGCAAACTGCCATAGAATTATCAGAAATCAGGAAAAATATGGGTTCCTCTAACAGATGGTGCCATTGATCTTTTTTGTTTGAAAAGCTTTTTTTTTAATACTTATTAAACACTTCAAAATAACATAATATAATATCATACATCATCATTCTCATATTATGGTATAATGAGGTCTTTATGAATGAGTGAACCTGTGAACCAGAACCAAAACCGAAAGTAGGGAGGTTGTGGTGGCCCACCAGAGGGCTCCACTCACACCCAGAAGGGGTTCTGCTGGTTTTTGGCGCAGTTTTTCCAGTTGCAATTTTGGAGATGAATAAAGTCAGAATGGAAAGTTACAGCTCCTGTGTTGTCTGTACCATACTTCCACAAGGTAAACAAGTCCCAGAGCGAGCAGAGAAGCTTCTCTCCCTCTCGGGCCTGGGTGGGGGCACTGCTCTTGAACTGAGACTTTTCAGCGCCTGATGGACTCTGTTCCTTTGTGAGTGCACATGCGCCATTAGCGTGCTGCCTGCTGTAACCCCTAATTTCCCTCGGGATGAATAAAGTATTCTGATTCTGATTCTGATTGACACTGACTCGGATGCCGCGGTGGGCGCCGTGTTGGAACAGCTTGCCTCCGGCATCTGGCAGCCTCTTGCCTTTTTCAGTCGCACGCTCTGTGACCCCGAACGCAAGTACAGCGTTTTCAATAGAGAGTTGTTGGCTCTAAACCTCGCGCATTTTCATTTTTTTTCTTGAGGATCGCGGTTTCACCACGTATGTCGACCACAAGCCTTTGACCTTCGCTATGTCCAAGATTTCCGACCCTTGGAGCGTGCTCCAGCAGTGCCAGTTAGCGGCTATTTCGGAGTTTACGACGGACATTCAGCACATGGCTGGTAAGTCCAACTGGGTTGCTGACTGTCTGTCCCACGTGTTGGTTGACCTGGACGTCCTCGCACTTTGTTCCGCGCAGACAGGCCTCGTGTCGGAGGACATGCCGGTGTGTGAGGGTGGTCTGCGTTTGCTGTGCGACGTTTCTACGGGTTGCCCGCAACCGGTCATTCCCCTTTCGCGTTTTCGACTCTGTCCACTCCCTCTCTCATCCGAGCGTACGTACTTCAGTCAAGCTGGTCAGCGCCAGGTTCGTTTGGCCGGGCCTCCGGAAATTGATGAAGGACTGTGTGTTCCATGCCAACGTTCAAAGATTCCACAGACACACGCAGGCGCCCCTCGAACCCTTCCGCGTCCTTGGTCGGTGTTTCGACCATGTGCATGTCAATCTGGTTGGCCCTCTTCCGCAGTCGCAGGGTTTCACACACCTTTTGACTGTGGTGGATCGCACAACCAGGTGGCTGGAGGAGGAGGCGATTCTGTTCCGGGCCCCGTGCACCACTGCCTGCCTGACGCTTTTGTTCCAAAATCGTTGGACTCCTCTCAGTTTGTTTTTGTCAGGCACGATGCTCATCAACCCCCCTTGCGTACGCTTTACAATGGCCCATATAGAGTTATTAAGCCGGGCCACAAGCACTTTGTTTTGGACTTCGGTGGTCGGCAGGAGGTAGTTTCAGTTGACTGGCTTAAACCTGCGCATGTTCTGCAGGATGAGAGCGCCGTGCGCCCGCCGGTGATCCAGGAACCTATGGCAGGTTCGGCCAGAGCTAGTGGGCCCACAGCCAGTTCTCCACCTCCTCGGTTCAGCTGTTCTGGCCGTTTGCTTAAACCCCGGGCTTTGGACTAGTGGACGGTTCTACTGGGTGTTCGGGGGAGGCATGTGTGGTGGCCCACCAGAGGGCTACACTCACACCCAGGTCGGGAGGAGGGGTTCTGCTGATTTTTGGCGCAATGTGTCCAGTTGTAGTTTGGAGATGAATAACGTCGGAATGGAAAGATACAGCTCCTGTGTCGTCTGTACCATACCTTCACAAGGTAAACAAGTCCCAGAGCAGTTCTGGGGACTGGCAGTAGCCCATGGCAGGGAAGAAAGAGTTTGGGAGGCTGACCGGGTTGCCCACAGGGACAAAACAGTTCAAGGAGGTAAATAAGTACAATTTTATTTTTATTACACCTCTTGAAAGATCACAAAGTGCTTCACAACAAAATAGCAGAGCATTAACAAGAAAAAAAAAGTTCACTGATCCATGTAGAGCTCTAAACGTCAGAACCACAATCTTGAAATAGACTTTAAATTCAATGTCGAGTCAGTGCAGCTGGAACACCAATGGTGTGACATTCAATTCAATTCAATTTTATTTATATAGCACCAAATCACAACAAAAGTCGCCTCAAGGCACTTCATAGATACAGAGAAAAATCCAACAATCATATGACCTATGAGCAAGCACTTTGGCAACAGTGGGAAGGAAAAACTCCCTTTTAACAGGAAGAAACCTCCGGCAGAACCAGGCTCAGGGAGGGGCGGCGACTGGTTGGGGTGAGAGAAGGAAGACAGGATAAAAGACATGCTGTGGAAGAGAGACAGAGGTTAATAACAGATGTGATTCAATGCAGAGAGGTATATTAATACATAGTGAGTGAGAAAGGTGACTGGAAAGGAAAAACTCAATGCATCATGGGAATCCCCGGCAGCCTACGTCTATTGCAGCATAACTAAGGGAGGATTCAGGGTCACCTGGTCCAGCCCTAACTATATGCTTTTGCAAAAAGGAAAGTTTTAAGCCTAATCTTGAAAGTAGAGATAGTGTCTGTCTCCCGAATCCAAACTGGAAGCTGGTTCCACAGAAGAGGGGCCTGAAAACCAAAGGCTCTCCCTCCTATTCTACTTTTAAATACTCTAGGAACAACAAGTAGGCCTGCAGAGGATATTTCTACAGGATATTTCTAAATGAGAGTACTTAGTATTTAGTACTTAGAGTAATTTAATTAGAATCCTCACAGCTCCATTCTGAACAACCTGCAGACATTCCAGGGGTTTTTTCCTTTAGACAAATTAACAGTGAATTACAGTAACCCAAACATGATAAAATAAATGTATGAAAAACAACCAATCAGTTCAGAGCCTAACACAATGGAACTTAAGTTGGCAATATTTCAATATCTACCAGAGATTTGACATGAGCATCAAAAGTGAGAGTGCAGTTTCCCCAAGGCTCCTGATGGACAATTTAGCAAATGTCGCAAGAGGACCAGAAGCTTTCATTACCCCAGGCACAAATCTATCAGGGGCTCAAACAACAAATTCAGTTTTTTTCTTCATTAAGTTTGAGAAAGTTGTCAGTCATCCAGCCTTTAATAGAGTCTAAGCACCCATTCAAGATCTGCAGCTTAGAATTATCCTAGGGGTTAAAAGACATACCTAATTGAATGTCATCTGCATAGCAGTGTTAGCAAATGTCCTTAAATATCCTCATAGTGGCCTGAGGAGGGAGGAGATATAATAGAAACGATGAAGCCCCAATACAAAACCTTGGCTAAGAGAAGAGGCTGGGGACCTGTACTTAGAAACAACTACAGAAAAACACAGTTCAAACAGACATGATGTGAGCCACTTCAAAGCAGATACATCCAATATTTCAATCTATCAAGCAAAATGTGGTGGTCAACAGTATCAAAAGCACAGATAAGGTCCAACATCTGCAAAACAGAACATTTTCCTACATGTTTTTGTATCAAAATGTCACTAGACACTCTAAGAAGCGCAGCTTTAGTAGTATAAGCTCTATGAAAGCCAGATTGAAATTTGTCAAGTGTACTGTAGTTTGTCCAAGTCAAATACTATAAGCTGTAAGGTGTTTAGCGAATACCTTTTCTAAAATCTTAGCAAGAAGCCAGTAGAGCAGGCAAAACAGTTCAGGGGGAACATGGGAAGCCAGTAAACCCGAACCATTGGCCAGCATTGGTGGAGAAAGAAGCCATCTGGTTGAAAAGGAGGTGGAAGGTGGATGAAGAGACTCTCAAGGGTCAAAATGAAGGGTGACAGGACTGGTTGGGATCTAGGTCCACACATTTGGGAAGCTCAAGTAGCTCGGGATCGATAGGGTTATGGTTCAGGGTCAGGCAGCTCAGGACCTAGGGGCTCTGGCTTGGATTGGACAGGACCCATTCATGCAGTCTGGGATTCAGCTGGCCTTTCAAAAGTTTTTTTTGGTTTTTTGAAGATGCAGAATTCTCTTGTCCCGTTGTCCAATTGTTCTGAACTTCCTAAAGTCACTTCACTGAATATAAAGTCAGAATTACTTCCATTCCAACCTGTTCAACAAAGGACATCAGGGGCAAGAACATTGACTGACAAACTTGCTCAGAAGGTGAAAACTGACAAAATATAAACTCACCGTCAATTGCCCTTCATCTGGAGCTCCATGCCTCATCAAGAACACCATTGGTAATACACTACACCGTAATGTATTGAAATCTTTCAGCTCAAGGTTACCCTATACAGGGAGGCACATGTATAGAACCATCTTAGGTTTACCAATGAACATTTAAATAACTCAGAGGCAACTTGGGATAGTGCTCTTGTCAGATGAAACCAAAATTGATCTCTTTGGCATCAACTTGTCTCATCATGTTTGGAAGAAGAGGAACGCTGAGTATGACCCCAAACACACCATCCCCACAGTCAAGCATAGAGGTGGAAATATTATGCTTTCTGGCTGTTTTGTTGTTGTTGTTGTTGCTAAGGCTGCAGGACAATTACACTGAAGGGCAAATGTACAAAGGGCCATGTACCAAAAAACATTTAACCTCTTAAGAGGTATGCAACCCTCCATGACTTCAAGTTTTTTATACAAATATCGACATGTGTGGTATCCACAGAAACTTTAGAATCCCAGCTAAAATGCTAAACCATTTCGATAACAACTAAACACAGTGAAAACAAGTGATGATTAAAAGAGCAGTTATGTAATTGCGCAAAAGTCCGCTAAACACACACAACCGAGCTACGAACTCTACCGCCTTCATGTAACTGGTTAAACAAAGTAAAATGGTAAAATGGTAAATGGCCTGTATTTATATAGCGCTTTACTAGTCCCTAAGGACCCCAAAGCGCTTTACATAGCCAGTCATCCACCCATTCACACACACATTCACAAACTGGTGATGGCAAGCTACATTGTAGCCACAGCCACCCTGGGGCGCACTGACAGAGGCGAGGCTGCCGGACACTGGCGCCACCGGGCCCTCTGACCACCACCAGTAGGCAATGGGTGAAGTGTCTTGCCCAATAATAATAATAATAATAATGGATTGGATTTATATAGCGCTTTTCAAGGCACCCAAAGCGCTTTACAATGCCACTATTCATTCACTCTCACATTCACACACTGGTGGAGGCAGCTACAGTTGTAGCCACAGCTGCCCTGGGGCAGACTGACAGAAGCGAGGCTGCCATATCGCGCCATCGGCCCCTCTGGCCGGGTGCAGGGATTACGGATATCGGATTCATATCGGTATCGGCAGATATCCAAATTTATGATATCGGTATCGGTATTGGACATAAAAAAGTGGTATCGTGCCATCTCTAGTAGATAGTAGATGTAGCTTCTGATAATTGCCTCACTAACACCATGCATCTGAGCCACAATTGCCATTTTCAGCCCAGTTACGCCACCTGTCGTAAATTTAGGGCCATGTGGGGTTTTCGCTTTGCAACTTGTGATTGGTGGAACTGACGTGAACGCGGCATTATTATCGTGATTCTATTGGCTCAAATGATTAAAAAGCAGTGTCAATCTTGCAAATCGGCCAATAGAAGCCAATTCATTGATTCATTATTTTGGGCATTCAAACGAAATTAAATATTTTCTTCTGTTTACTTCCTAATAATTCAGCTGACACATGGTCTCTAGAGTGTGCCAAAATTGGACAAACTGCACAACGCCTGAATATTTATTTATTATTATTATTATTATCTATGTGCAATAACTCAACTGTATATACACAACACTATTTATTACATATTACTTTTTTTTTTAAACCGGCTTGTATATCTGTACATTTTATATATATATTTCTTTTTCCCTATGTTAATACTGTCCATATGTATATAGCGCTGCAGAACTGTACCCCCTCCCCCCCCAGCATGTTTACACTGAGTAGGAGATGCTCTGTATCTCATTGTACAACTGTATAGTGACAATAAAGGCATTCTATTCTATTCTATTAAATGTACAGTCATTTTTCACTGTTTCACATTAGAAGCATAAATCTTTGCACGGAGGATGTTTATATGTTGATTACTGATTTTCTGAATTAAAATCTGAACTAAAGCATATTTTTAAAGGGGTTATATGCTAAAAAATAAAAACAATTGGAGGAAAAAATTGACTTACTTTTTCTGTGTTCCAGCTTATTCACTTTGACACACATCTGCTGCAATATTTACACCTCTGATGAAATCTCACAAGTGTTAGTTTATTTTAATACCGAGATTGTTTACACAGTGTTTGTTTTTGCAGAGAAATACTCCATTCATTTTGGGCATGTCATGTTCGAGCATGGAGCTCAGAAAGCCCTTTTGGTAGTAACAGATTAAGAAAACCTATTTCCTTTAGCCAGAACACTGACGATGGATCTTAAATCGGCCTTCAATACAACAAAGGAGTGGCTAATGAAAAACTGAGGTCATGGAATGGCCTAGCTAGTCTCAATCTTACTGCTATGTATCCTGATATGTATGCAAACCTGGTAACAAGAAATGTTTCACAGATGTGCTTGCTAACAAGGGTTTCTCCACCAAATACTAAGCCATGTTTTGCTTAATGATCAAATACTAATTTCACTCAATGACTTGTAAATCAATTTATAACTGTTATATAATCTGTTTTTTTTATTTGGTTGATATTCTGTCTGTTATAATTAGAGACTGTTATTTTTTCTTAAATGTGTAATATCTATTCAACTATTTGCTGGCAAGTGTTGGTGTAGAAAAAGGTGAACCTAATTCAGAACAGGAAACAGGTGTAAGGCACCATAGTGGTACTTTAATTCAGCTTGCAAGGCTTACATTTTAATAGATTAGCAAAGAATTATGTGCAGCTGCTTTAGACTTTCATTTAGCTAGAGTCATGAAGATGTAGCTGCAAATACAAGAAGAGAGGGAATGTTCAGCACGAAATGCTTTTGTTACCGGAGAACCTTCCAAGTTGTCCAACATGATTGGAACAACCTTAACAGTCTGAGGTTTGAAGCCTTGATTATATCCTTCTGTTGCAGACATTGAGACAGTTATAGATAGATACACAGACAGATATGATGGCCAAGTAATCATTCCTGGTATACGTCTTTGAAATCTGCTTAGTCTGTAGTCCTTTCCACCTTTACTGACAGCTTGGTCAGCACTGTTCCCTGTGAGCTTTGGACTCAGACTTTGTCCCTGATTTTGTTTAGAAATTTCCTGGAGAGAATTTCAAGATGAAACTGAAAGGCAGTGGATTTGACTCTTAGTGGTCTCAGCAGTCTATTGGGGGAGACTGCATCATAGTGTACCTATGATGACTTTGGTCTCAGGGTTAACAACTATATGCAGATTAGTCAATGAGAAGTGATTTGAGTTCAATTTTATGAAATAGCTGATTGAACCACTGCAATTTTGAAAGCATCCTTACAAGGGCTTTAAAACTTTTGCACATTGCTGCATAGCATTACCTTTTCATTATTTAAATTCTTTTATATAGTCTTTGTTTTTACACCTTATTTATCTTTATTTGGGTTTCTCTCGTTTGTCATGAAGACAAAAATGTTTCCTAAGTCCAGCACATTTCTGAACCTGCTACATAGTGTTTATTTACAATTCATTATATTCCAGTATAAAGCCTATGTGTTTTAATTCGTTTACTCTAGTCATTTTAAAATAACTTTAATTGTGTAGGCAATGTAATGCAGGCTTCTTTCTTAGATTTTACTTAATAAAACATCATGGATTAAATGTCTAGAGGATGGACAACATTTTGGTTTGGGTTACTTAGCACTTGACTGTCTGCAACCCATGGCTAGTGGCACAAATCTTAGATGCTACTAGTGTCTGTCCTTCTACAGATTTGGGTTCCTGCAAGCCTGCACCAGTTCTCACTGTTTTCAGCAACCTATTAAAAACAGCTCAAGGACAAAATCCTGCCTTGACGAACACCATGTAAAACAGCACGTGTATTTGAGGTCTAGTAGTATGACTTTACTGCACAGCTAATTAGAATTTCAATTAGACTTTTTTTTAATCGTAAGTCCCCACAGAGCTGTTCTTTTAGAAAAATGGTAGAGCAAAACTTCTAGCTGGAAATGTGCAGTGAGCTCTTTATTCAGATCTAACAGAGAAATAAAGGCCTTAGGAGAAAACAAGACTTGTCATTTAAATGTGTCAGTGTGGGAGGATGTCTCTGTGAGCCATTTCAGCCATTTAGTATGTATGTATTTATAAATCTTTACTCTGGTATGCTGTTACTTTGCAGGTTGGTAAACTTTTTTTTTAAATTATATAACACAACGAATCAACAAAAACATTCTCTGTGTTGACAGAGTGCTGACTCACTACTATTTAGGATATGTAACTTGTACTTTGCTCTTCTGTTTGCTCATTGCTTATTGTGGGTGTGGAAGTCTTGAGAACCAATAAAAAAAGATCAGGCAAATAAAGAGCATCTCTCAAGGCTCTCGGTATATATCAACAGTGCTGTATCTTTATGACAAGTTACATGTTTGGCTCCTTTTAAGAGTGGTTTAAGAAATCACTGACATACAATTAAAAACAGCACTTTAAATAAATATTTTATTTGAAAATAAATACATTTTCTTCAAATATAATCAATAACATTACAAAAGCTTTGTGGAAGTGGGAAAGGAGGAGGATGAGGAGAATGTGTGGGGGAGGGTAGGCGGGTGGGTTGTCACCCAAATTAATGGTGTGTAATTTGGAATAAGGATTACAATCTCACATGTTTATCTACCATTGTAAGACAAGCTCCCACAAAGTACTGTGCTGTACATTCTCAGCTGCTTTGTAAGAAAGCAGTGGCATTCCTCTTGCATCCTTCAACACATGCAGTCCACTTGGTCTTAAAGCTTCAGGCCCTGCACCCAAAAACATCTACACACTTTTTCGCTAAACAAAACAAATAAACAAAAAAAGTAGGATATAATCTCTTGTCAATACATCAAAATCAACCACTGACTTACATTTATTTCTGACAATGCTTTTTTAAACATTTTTTGAAAGTACCTTAAATGTATCTAGATCAGCTTCAGCTCTAGTCTACAGTACAAAGATACAATACACAAAAAGGCTGCGCTTGTTGATACAGCGGTAATCAGAGGCCACTGTCTTGCTAAGGCCAGAAGAATTTCCACCTTAACTATGAGGTTGTGAGTGTGTCTGCAATTCTGGCAGGGAGAAAGTGAAGCAGAGTGCTGGCACTTATTCTGTCTTTACAACAGCATTTCAATGCCCATTGTTGGACTCAAGAGCTTCAAGATGGCAGATCTCCAGTGAGACGCAGGAATCGCAGCACAGGTGTGTTGGAACAGATTAACACAGTGTCGCCCTGGCTCTTCTGACAGTTCCACAAAGAGCACAGAAAGTTATCACGCATCCAACCTGCTGTGGAAAGGCTTCACCCTTGACCAAAAACCTAATTACTTTTAGAAAAAGTCATCATATATGTCCATTTTATAATTACTGAGTCACTAGAGAATGCACAAGCTGATCTCAGTAAAGACAAGCATGTGAGAACATGTAATTCAAATCCTGTCAGTAGAAACACAGCAGAACAAGCTCATTTATGGCAAAAAACATCAGCTTTGCTACTTGTTTGCTCTTCCAGTCTAATGAAATCAATGCCACAGGTAGTGACAGATTAAAATAATGATTAAACTAAGTGCTGCACAGAGTGCTGTGTCCACGCATTGTGTCCACAGGCCAAAATCTCTCTCTCTATCATTCCCTCTCTCTGCGCAGTCTCCTGATCGGTTTACCAACCGATGACTTTTGGGATGAGGATGCCCTTCGGTGGGATTTAAATACCTTATTCCACAAACGTACACACTAAGCACACAAAGACTGCAATCAAATGCATTTTTTAAAAATCCTGTTTTGGAAAACAAATGTAAGCATTAGCTATGCCACCAGTAACTGATTTTGTTGTGGGCCTAACTTTCCTTAACATTTTAAATAGGCCATAATTATGCAGTTTTTGAGATGCTAAGAGGGCATTCACCGTGCATCTGTTCTTGCAGTTCCATACAGCAGTAACCTGTCTTGTAACACATATATGAATGTCAGACATGGAGTGGTGAGACTTTGATGCACAAATAAAAGCTTTGTTAAAGCCAAGACTCAAGGAAATGTGCTACTTTGCCAATGTTTCAATCATAGTTACTTAGCAGGAAACAGATGCAATGCAGATTTCACCTAGTCAGTCAGTTAAATGACTGAAATAATGAAATAATCAATGTAGCACATTTTACCCACAAAAGAAACTAAAATGTGCCACTCTGGAATGATGCACAACTTCATTTCCCTGCTCTTCAAGGAAATGTCATCTTTTGAAGAAAGTCAGTTTTGAAGAGCCAGCCTTCAATATGCACACAAAAATCCTTACTTCCTCATATAAGCAAATTCAGAGAACTACCTTTTTATAAATTTGTATGATCTATAGTCTGCTACTAGTTAAAATTGTCATCAGAGATAAAACACTTTAAAAGATTAAACCAAATCTGGTGGACCCAGAATGACAGTCTTTTAGGTCAGCTTTTCTCATTGTGTTTGTTAAATTTACAATTGTCCAAAAGCCTTGGCACTGTAGGCACATGTGCTATGGGCCAGATGGGTACAGACGGAGCCCGCTGCATCAGGATGCCCCATTTTGGCCAAAGGCAGCGGATCTTGCTGGCACCGTCTCAAAGCAGAGAAACCTGGTGTTTTTTCTGCGTTTTTGCCCATTACAGTTCTTCAACAACTCACAGGCATGTCATGGTGAAGTTGTACCAGACACTGTCATATACACAGATACAGAAATACCCAAACAGAACAGGGGGATTGTCTCCTCTCGCTGTGCTACTGTGGCCATTCAGTCATTCTTTGGGCTGTTGAATCTAAACAAACCAAACACTTTTCAACTAAATTCCTCAACAGCTCACTGTGCTCGGCTGCTGTTTGCACACAAAGTCTGATATGAAGTCAAACTCATTCTGTCCCAGGAAGAGCTCAGGAAGCTCCTGAATGCGATCTAAACCAAATTCCAGTACCAGTGAAGTCAGAACCTCCTCATCGATCAGATCCATGTCCATACCATTCAGCCCCAAAGGCCCACTAATGTGTTGCATGCTGGAAAGCTGGGCCGGGCCCATCCGGTACTGTGGACCATTCGGCAGATGGTGACCATTAGTTGAGCTCAGCGGGTGTCCGTGATACTGAGTGTTGAGTTTTTGCAGGTGCATGCTGGCCATGAGCTGCTGCGAAGTGAGATTCCCAGGGAGGTACTGCTGTGGGTGTCCTCCCTGCTGCTGCTGCTGCTGCTGCTGCTGCTGAGAGTGCAAGTGGTGGTGCTGTTGCTGTTGCTGTGGACACTGGCCATTGTACATCATGTTACCAGACATCATTTGGTGGTGGTGGTGGTTGGCCATGGGAGCTCCATTCACAGGGACCATCCCTCCAGGTCCCACCATACCCGGTCTCTGTCTCATGGCAGCTTCCATATTGCTCTGAGGGTTCCTGCCATAGTGCATTACCTGGCCATTGGGCAGACTGCGCTGGCAGTTGTGCTGTGGTGGCCCATTCATGCCCATCCTGAAGCCATGGTTCATGGGCATCATCATGTGTTCAGCCATGTCGCCCTACAAAACCAATAACAACCAGCACAATATACCATTAGATTTGAAATAGAACCCATTGCATAAAGTAGACAAGTTTAATATATGTACAGTTTAAACTGGCAAGAACCCACTTTACATATTGCAAAAGTCCTATTTATTCATAACGACAAGTCAGAAACCAGCTTTTTAAGGGCTTTCTAGAATAACAAAATAAGAAATAACTCAAGGAGAACTCAAGCAGGTTTTTTTTGATTGCCAAGATAGCTAATGCTAAAGTTGTTAACTTTCATCAATGCCACTTTTCAATTAAATTTAACAGTTTGAACATCTTCCAATGATCTAATATTTGGCAAAGGAAAAAAAATCAATTGTATTTGGTACAATTCACCAAAAAGTGTTGCCAACAGGTTTATTTTGGGCTGGACATAAAAACTTTAAAAACCTGCATTACAAACAAAAGTTGTGTGGAAGATCTGGAATGCTGTATGTATTATACCAGCTTATCTAAGTAATTGTGCATCTTATCTAAACCTCCATTTTTGCATTTTCCATGTTATTTTATCTCATGTAGTATCACCATTGCATGTAATAATTTAGAGACATGAAATGTTCCTGGAGCTCCAGCTATTCACATATGATTCCCATGTTTATAAAAATATTTTTAGAGCAAAATAACAATTTAAGCCTGCAGCTATATCCAACGTGATCCTAAAAAGTAGGTCCCTACAGTTTTTTTCAAATAACACCTATAAACACATCTATATGTTAGCATGTATAAATTAAGACAGCTGAAATCTCAGTTACCAGTTAGAGGCACAGAAACACACAAAAACTGACTGCAGATGATGGAAAAACTACGATTCAGTGACCAAGTTGGGATATCTTGATCTTAGCTGATCAGGTGAGACCATTTTACTGTCATGCCTCTTTTCATGGGCTTATGATTTAACAAAGGTGTGACACTGCATCACTTAATTCAAGTCCCTTGAAACAACAAAACAAAAAACCAAACATAATTGTTTCAAAACTTATTTTTCCTCAGCTTCTATGATTTCTGCTTCTCTATTTGAACACTTTAATTTCCTGTGTGGAAAAAAAAAAGAAAAGTCAAAGCCTCCAAAATTACACCATCAGTGAATTACCCCTCAGTCTCACACTAACAAGGGAGGGCAGCAATACCCTTGCAGCCCAAAGGACACAGAGAAATGCTTTTCAAGACCACCCCCCTCAACCTCAACACACAACACCTCTGTCCTTACTAAACATCGCACATTAAGATTTCCTACATGGCAAACAGATCCGACTCAGTGAACATAATTAGCTTGTTAAAATGATGACATTATTCCATGAGCTGCCTCTAAATGGGATGGTTGTGAAAACAGGTCTAGAGCAAACCATGAAAAGAATGCTTGAGTGTGGAAAAACAAAGAGGTTTCAGGTTTTTAAAATGCCACCATCCTAGAATGAACTCAGCCTTTGCCCCTGGCTGCTTGTATCAATTCAACCCTTTTAGTGCTGATAAAACAAGAGACTTTCCTCAATAGCCTAAACCATCCTTATAATATTCTGCTCTTGTGATATCTAATTATATCCCCTCTGTGGAGCTTATGTACTGATCGTTATTGTAATTCAAATGGCACTTTGATAGTCTGAGGGAGGGTAATAGTCATTATTACAGAAGCACGAAACCTCTTTTTTATCCACATCGTTACGGATTCTTTTTATCATTTGGTGCGATAAGACCGCAACAGAAAACCTATAATGCCGTTAAAGTAAGTGGCAAGGTGAAATATGATTGATTCCGTCCGAATCCAACCAGTCTCTCTATGTGTAATTATGTAGCGAAATACGAAAATACTCCACAGGACAAAGGCGAAGAGGTGCCTTTCAACCCGTTTTAAATAGCACCCGAAGATGACACCTACCCGATATTTTATTGTGGAATCGGCTGAGAAGTTGGATCAGTGCCGGCGTAGTTCCTTCAGCTGATGCTCCGGCTACATGCAGCCCTGCGGCGAACTCTGCAATGTCTCGGCAGTCAGAGGAGTTTGTTTTCTGGGTCATCTCAGGGATTATGTACATCTATAAAGCACAGAGAAAGCGAGAGAGAGATAGGGAGAGGAGGAGCCACCTTCCTCTCCGTCTCCTTTGTTGCTATTGGTCCGCCCCCTTAATCACTGTGCAAAGAAACGTTCGCTAACTACTTCCACGGATACACCAGAGCAGAAGAGACCCGCTCAGCCCCGCTGTGATCCCGGGGTGATTTCACTGCCGCCTGCTTTCATTACACTTATACTTTTATTAGCAATGATCCATACTCTCTTAACTGGAAGAGTTCTGTGCAAAGCGCATCGGTAAAAACTGTAGGCAAAGCAAAAGCCCCACAGCTGTAGAGGAAATCATTTGAGCAAGGTGTTTTACAGCATTACTCCGGAATAGTTCTGTACTGTAAAGTCCACTATAAAGTTTCATTATAGAGCACTTTTTAAAAAGTGTTTACAGGGGAAAGAAACAGTAAATAAATGCGCTGTTCATAGAATAGGAGAACAGAAAAAAAACTAACCTGCTGAAAATTACAATTACAAAACAGACAAAGAGCAAACTGCTAGAAGGAAATGTTAAAACGGGCTATTACAAAAGGGACGGGGATTTAGAGTAAATTCCAACAAATTACTATTAAATTTCATTGTGTAACTTGTAGCTTGTAGATAAGCTTACAGACCTTTAGTCATTTCATCTCTCTGGTGCTAGGGCTGCTTTCCCATTGTGTGGCTTTCTCTTGCAACCTTTGATGATGCTTCTGGTTTTTTCATTACCATGGCCACTTTACATTCTGTAGTATTTTCCATAAGCAACCAACCCTCTGCTTCCTGGTCACACTGCCAGTCTACAACAATGGCCAATATGATATACGTTAATGGACACAGTAGCATAAACCAAACCCAGGCTCTGAAACCGCTAACATCTTAATCTAGACAGTTTTTAAAAAACAAAACAAAAACAGATCCACCATACTAGCGAGGGTCCTCTATGCTTTCCAGTTTCTTGTGACTACACTAACTATGTATGCCATTTAGGCACACTTCAAAAAAAGGACTAACTACTTATCTGCGGTGTCTATGCAGTTATCTGTTTTCCTGTGCACAACCAAGTATAATACTCCTCTAAGTCAGTCTAAACTTCATGTAGGCTTTTCAGCTAGGACTGTGAAGGTTCTGCTTCCTTTGTTTTTAAGTGTAGGCATATGACAAGTTCACACTGCACTGCACAAGAAGGTCACCCTGGCACGTTCTTTCATGGACCTGGCCAAGCTTAAAGGAAGACTTGACTTTAGTCACCAACCAGTTGTAGCTTGCCTGCCAGTTGTCATTGGCAACCTATGTGATGTCATCTTTAATGACGTGTCATTAAAGACTACCTAAAACAGGAATGTAAACAAACAATGGCTGGGATGATACTGGCTGTCGTGTGTATGTAAATTAAAGAAAGCTAAAGCAACCACATAAGTCTATTTAGCTGGCTGTTGAGAAGCGTTCTAAAATAAGGATGTAGTTACTTTACACCGATACAAATTGCACTGATAATGCAATGATACAGTTGGTGATTTCTTTTTTGATTTTACATTTCATTTTCCTGTTTCCATGTTGTTATTGTGGAGTCTAAACATAGCATTAGGAATAGTCAGAAGAGCTACATTTATGAACTACATGGAACAGGCTACTACGCCTAGGGTTAAAAGTTTTAATGCCTTGGGCCAACCCCCTTGTGGACTTTATAAATAAAACATCAAAAGTGCAGAGATGTTTGAAAAGTTGCAATATGTTTTTGTTTTCAGCACCTTTTACATTCTTTTTAAAGTAAATGACTACTGACGCTATTTAAAGATATCTACAAAAAATGGAATGTATGGATGTATGCCCTGAAACGATCCTTTTTTCTATGAAGCTGTCGGGTAACAGCGAAGGTAAAAATGGCAACACTCATACAACCACAAGAACCTCCACATAGCACCTTTTAATAATAATACCTGCACTTGCCACAGCCAGCAGAAGAAATGTCTTTGTGGTAGCTGTGCAGAGGTTTGTATAGAGCGCTGAAATGGACTGGTAACCAGCACAAGCTGTTAAAAGACCCTAATGTGCCACCTTAACAGGCAATTTTAGAACTGTGTTGAGCTCTAAAACCACACTGAAATCTTTCACGCACACATTTATACTCATGTTCTATATAGAGAGATTTTTCACTACAAAATTAAAGGTTAGCAAGTAGAATTTAGGCATCATTAAAACAGTTGGGACATGGAGCACTTTTTATTATTGTTACTGTTATTGCAAATACAGCACCAGTTCCTGCAACTGCAAATTTTCCCAGTTTTGCTGTTCCTAGACTTATTAGCTTCAGGAAATAATATTACCTAAAGTCATAATCAGTGCATTTTTGTCCTGAGCATATAGGTATGAGAATAATGTAAGGGTACATGTACAATAATAACTATGAAATAAAATCACTGGACCGTATCCATGAGGAAATTGTACACCGTTCAAACCGTATACCCCTCACAGACATTATAATATAATTTGCCTTATACATAATATAAGATAAATACATTTTATTTTTAGGAGACAGTGTTGCACTAAACTACTAACAGACAAAGACAAAAAAATTACGCATTAACTTCACAGTGAAATATCTAGGTACTTATATCAAAACTTCAAAGTAAAATTCAGAAAATCCTTTGTGTTCTGAAATCAATCCACCTCCATCCTGTTCCAAAGCCAGCTCACACCACCTAGTTCTTTTGTTTTTGGGCTGTCTTCCTGTGTGGGGAAAGTTAGGCCCCCTCAGCAGGAGCTTGGTATGTATTCCTGTTGACATACACACACACCCTTTGCAGTAGAGGAATGTGTCCTATTTTTGGGCCCCTAAAGTCATCCAGACTCCCAGCCTCTTTGTAATCCTCTTTTCACTTGACCATTGTGTTTATTGTCTGGGAGAACACTGTATGATTTGGTCTGCAGCCACAGGCTCTTCACTTTATTTAGGAGATGTTGATTTCAGTGAGTACAACTGGTTATTTTGATGAATACAACTACAACTGTGGTTTTCACAGGACTCAATGTAGTCCAGTGAAAAAGTACGTTCTACAATAGCTTGGAGAGCCACCTTTAACTTGAAGTTATCTGACTTTATCAGTCTCACATATCATTGTTTTGGCACAGTTCATTGAGGTTTGCAATTATTTATTTTTGGACAGCTCTATTAAATAATTCCTCATAATTTTAGTCAGTCTGAAGATTTGGACTTTGACTGGGGCCATTGTAACAGCTTGATTCTTTTCTGTTTAGTTATTCTGTTGTAGATTTGCTGGTGTGCGTGGCTTCACTGTCCTTTTAAATAACGCAGGTTCGACCAAGTTTCAGCTGCTGTCATCTCAGTAGTATATTAAACTACAGATTTTGTGTTACCAGTAATAGAGTTAAACACAAACATTTGAACATGCCTGATTACTATGCTATCTGTCCATTCAGTGAACAGTTTTGCCGAAGCATTCTTCTCGGTTGTAGACACACAGTGTTGAGAAGGTTACTTCGTATTCCGTTACGTTACTCAATGAGAGTAACGTATTCTGAATACTGGATTACTTAATATATCATCATGCTTTTTACAACTACATGAATGTACTATTGCTGTGTGATTTATTACTATTACTGAAGGTTACTCGCCATAGCAATACAAACTGGATTTTTAAATCGTAATATAAAATGAGTAACAGTAGGGTGGACATTAGGTCATTAGATCTCGTATAGAAAACCATTCCGCGCATATATATAACAGGTCCGCGGCTCTGAACCGTAGTAAAGGGACCTCTGGCTAATACGCCGGGTTCTGTTTCGGGCTCGTAGCTGAAAACTAGCTTTATTTTGTTGTCTGGGTCAACTTTGCCAGCAAGAGACAGAGAGAGGTGTTGAAAGGCTGCGATAACGGAACTTATTGTTTCGGAGGAAAACACGAACACAGTATAGAGTTGAGTCTTAATAGCTTACTTACAACTGGGCTACACTGCCCATGAGACTACATTCTTTAGGGCTCTGCCTGTTGCCTTCATATTAAATAATTTTTTGAACAATAATTAAAAAAAATATTTCTTCACGTCATTATGCGGGCCGCAAGTGGGGGTGACATGGACCGCGAGATTGAGACATAGGCATTAGAGCCTTTAAAATGCGTGGAATTACCAAAAATAGAGAGGGGACAGCCTAACATATGAAAAAAGAAAAGACTGCCGTGTAATCCATTTATTTCAGCAAAGTAACTGTATTCTGAATACCACCTTTTTAAACGGTAACTGTAACGGAATACAGTTACTCATATTTTGTATTTTAAATACGTAATGCCTGTACATGTATTCCGTTACTCCCCAACACTGTATACACAGTATATTTGGGACTGAATTCAGGCTTCAGTATTTACAGACTTATATAAAAGGTTGACATTATGAGCTGCAGAGTGACACATAGGCTGAAAAAATCCATGCTTCCAGTATGAGGTTCCACACATGGGAGACAAATAACACATGTGCACATGACTTAAGCAAATCGACTGAATACATCTTCATCAGTTTTAAGTTCAGGTAGGTGTGATGATAAAAGACAACTTGCTTGTTTCATGATAAGAATATGAGCCTTTATACTCCAGGACAACGTGTAACTCATTTGTTTATGGAATTCTGTGGAAAACTGCAACATTTTACTGCATGTAATAATGGGAACACTCTTCAGACTATCCTGCTTATTTGACCTTGTCTGAGAATTACTTGCTGATCTTAGTGAGACAGGAAATGTGTTCTGACAGTTAGCCAATGACACAGCTGCACTTTGGTATTGATCTTTACTCGTGTAGACTGCATTCCATCTATACCATACTATGCTTTTGCAGCTTTGTATCTACATGTTATTACTGTTGTGCAACATTATGTAATGACCATAGCTTCTCTGCAACTTCTGGATTGGATGTAAATTGTTTATATGTATCTGAGCAGATAAAAGACAAAACCATCCCTTGACCAATTATTTCTGACTGTTTAGCACTCTTTCTTTCTATCTATTAGTCCCTCAAGCTGTATATGTACAGGTTTCATATTACCGAGTGCTTCTTGTTACCCCTTTCTTTCCAACCACCCACAGCGCTACTCAACCTGGTTCATTCACACTGAATATCACTCTGTTGCATGTTTATTCCAATAAGGTCTTCATGTATTGCCACAACATGATTAATGCATTTTTAAAATGCTTTAATTAATTAATTAATGCATTTTAAAAAATGCAACTTTTGTCAGCATTAGGACAGAGCCGCACACAGGGTAATCACATAGAGTATAAAAGACCACTGCTCCAGCTGCTGTCCCTCTCTGCCAATTGGCCTCATCCAGGGAGAGAGGGAGAGAAGGCACCATCAAACAGATTTGTAAAAAGGTCACTGAAATAAATTGCCTCTTAGGTACAGTAAAATGTGTTTCAGTCGACAGTACAGCAAGGAAAACTACAGTATAATAGGCTACTGCTTCTACTCATTGAATGTTTTTTTTAAACTGAACTTTTTGCAATTTTAAGGATCCTTAGAGAATTTGAATGTAATTATTTATACATTATACTGTTTGATTTACAACAAGGAAATATATATACTGTATGCACAGTATTTACTTCCTTGTTGTGAATAGCAGAGTGCTCTTTTTTGTCTTTCCTTTCTCTTATACTAGACCGACCTGCTACTACACCTGCTGCTCCATGTAGTAGAAACAAGGGCATATGTTGTTTTATAACCCTATGTTTGAGCGTGTGCTACCACATCCTTTCATGCATCTGTGCTCAAGTTGCTGTTTCTCTACTAATGTCTGTGTTAGCATGGGGGGAAGGGGGTCTTGCTCTCAAATTCCTAGGTCTCTTGATGTGAGCTGTGTTGTGCTTCAGCAGTTCCATTTGGCCAGCATCACCCTGTCTCACCACCCCATCCGGCCCCCATTAGGCAATCCTTGCAAGTCTTGATTGCCTGGATCAGATCTGGTCCTGTTAAGTCATTGCTTATTGCCTACTGACACTCTCACCTGCAGATTAACATGACGAGGTTGTTACTAATATGCTCTGTATATGAAAAGCAATAACAAAAGCTGCTACAGGAACTAGTGTAATACTGTTTGTTTATTTATAGTGTTTTGTAAGACCTTCCTTTTCAGAGTGAAACACACTGACAAATCTCAAGCTATGTTTATCAGAAAGAGTTACGTAATTCTAATTTTTATGGGGAATGGACTGTGTATCTCTAGTGCTCTCCCATGTAAAAAAACCCAAAACATTTTGCTACTAAAAATGTGCTTTTCGTTTTGTAGAGGTGTCTAGCTACCACTGCAGCCTTTTCTTGTACTCTCACTTTAACCATATCCTGGTTACCCCTGGATTTCCATTCATCCATCCATCCATTTTCTTACACTTATCCAACGTAGGATCATGGGGTGATGGGCTCTATCCCACATTTCAAAGGTAGGATACACCCTGGACAGGTCACTAGTCTAGACTGGTCCAATCCAGAGACATACAACCAATCACACTCACATTTACACCCACAGCCAATTGAGAAGCAGCAGTAAACTTAACCCATGAATTTCTTGGGTTTGTGGGTGGAAGCCAGAGTATTTAGAGAGAACTTGTGTGAGCATGGGAAGGACACGTGAACTCCGTACAGACTGTTTTTTGTTTGCTTTTTTGTGTCTTTTTCTGATTAGCCTACTTTTGCTATCATGTATGACAGCCATCAAATGGAAATGTGAAATTCCACCAACAAAATCCAGGAATGAATTTTATTAGATGTGACTGCAACACCAGAGAAAGACATCTGGATCTAAGAGAAATTAATCCAACAATACTCAGACGAAGCAAAAGCAGATAAGGTATTTCCCAAAATGTATAATTATTACTTAAAGGTTTCCCCAAACAGAAAGTGTCACATGTAGCCTAAGCTTAATCACATAAACACAGCTTTATAACAGAGTTATTTTTCAAATGGTCTAGCAGGACTTTTTGGAAAATGACCTATTTTGTCATTTTGGTGTTGAAGGACTTATTGAGAATGATCACATTTCTCTTGACAGTATTTTTTACTTGCATTTAGAAAAATAAATTTTTGACAAGACAGACCTTTACTGCTTAGTGATTCTTTTGGATGACTATTCATATCTATTCTAGGACACAGCCCGTATCTGATACCAATGTGAGCTGACAGCAAGGTTAAGCAGACCTTGCTGGTAGCATCAGAGTAAGAATAAAAGATGTCACATCTTTTTTTTCGTACCTATACTAAGCTTCTCCTGTACACATTCAAAACAAAAAACATTTGTTTAAAAGAAACTACAAGTTTTGAATGATTTGAGATCATCCCACATACCAGCCTTAGTTGTTTGACTTTCTTTGGATCTTTGGATTCTTGGCTCGGTGGGTTTGGTTGTGCTCCACGCTGATGCTGCATCAGCCAAGCTGTCAAATGAATAAGGATTTCTTTCTTGTCATGGCAGTGTTGACAAATTCCAAATTCAAATTATACAACCATTTGTATGAGATAGGAATTTAAACTGATTGTAACTAAGCATTGTATTTTCTATCTATGCATTGGTAATAGCAATCATGGGGATTTATTTTCTATTTATGGGCATTTTATTTAGCAGTATTTACCACTTTTGTTTTACTTTGTTAAATAAATATCTTCACAGTTTACAGTATATCTTGGAGATCTTTTGAAAAAAATATTTGTACACCAGTCTTAGAGCTGTCAGCACACAAATGCTCTTACTCTGACAGAGGATGAAAGTTTCTCTATTTCAAAAGTATACATTTTTCTATTGTCTGATGTGGCAATCGTAGATTCATCTTTTATGCTGCACCCTTCTCCTCCATTAAAGTGAAAACAGGTGTGTGACAAGAGCCTTGCTTCCTGGCATCTTAAAAAGAAAAAGAAGCTAAATAACAATGAGCATATTTATTTGTTTATTTATTCAATTATTAATTTATGTTTTTTAGATGTATTTTTCACTACAATTTGAATGGAAGTACAGTGGGGCAAAAAAGTATTTAGTCAGCCACCGATTGTGCAAGTTCCCCCACTTAAAATGATGACAGAGGTCAGTAATTTGCACCAGAGGTACACTTCAACTGTGAGAGACAGAACGTGAAAAAAAAATCCATGAATTCACATGGTAGGATTTGTAAAGAATTTATTCGTAAATTAGGGTGGAAAATAAGTATCTGGTCACCTCAAACAAGGAAAATCTCTGGCTCTCACAGACCTGTAACGTCTTCTGTAAGAAGCTTTTCTGTCCCCCACTTGTTACCTGTATGAATGGCACCTGTTTGAACTCATCATCTGTATAAAAGACACCTGTCCACAGCCGCAAACAGTCAGACTCCAAACTCCGCCATGGCCAAGACCAAAGAGCTTTCGAAGGACACCAGGAAAAGTATTGTAGACCTGCACCAGACTGGGAAGAGTGAATCTACAATAGGCAAGCAGCTTGGTGTGAAAAAATCAACTGTGGGAGCAATCATCAGAAAATGGAAGACATACAAGACCACTGATAATCTCCCTCGATCTGGGGCTCCATGCAAGATCTCATCCCGTGGGGTCAAAATGATCATGAGAACGGTGAGCAAAGATCCCAGAACCACACGGGGGGACCTGGTGAATGACCTGCAGAGAGCTGGGACCAAAGTAACAAAGGTCACCATCAGTAACACACTACAACGGCAGGGAATCAAATCCCGCAGTGCCAGACGTGTTCCGCTGCTGAAGCCAGTGCACGTCCAGGCCCGTCTGAAGTTTGCCAGAGAGCACATGGATGATACAGCAGAGGATTGGGAGAATGTCATGTGGTCAGATGAAACCAAAGTAGAACTTTTTGGTATAAACTCAACTCGTCGTGTTTGGAGGAAGAAGAATACTGAGTTGCATCCCAAGAACACCATACCTACTGTGAAGCATGGGGGTGGAAACATCATGCTATGGGGCTGTTTTTCTGCCAAGGGGACAGGACGACTGATCCGTGTTAAGGACAGAATGAATGGGGCCATGTATCGTGAGATTTTGAGCCAAAACCTCCTTCCATCAGTGAGAACTTTGAAGATGAAACGAGGCTGGGTCTTCCAACATGACAATGATCCAAAACACACCGCCCGGGCAACAAAGGAGTGGCTCCGTAAGAAGCATTTGAAAGTCCTGGAGTGGCCTAGCCAGTCTCCAGACCTCAACCCCATAGAAAATCTGTGGCGGGAGTTGAAAGTCCGTGTTGCTCGGCGACAGCCCCAAAACATCACTGCTCTCGAGAAGATCTGCATGGAGGAATGGGCCAAAATACCAGCTACTGTGTGTGCAAACCTGGTAAAGACCTATAGTAAACCTTTGACCTCTGTTATTGCCAACAAAGGTTATGTTACAAAGTATTGAGTTGTATTTTTGTTATTGACCAAATACTTATTTTCCACCCTGATTTACGAATAAATTCTTTACAAATCCTACCATGTGGATTCATGGATTTTTTTTTCACATTCTGTCTCTCACAGTTGAAGTGTACCTCTGGTGCAAATTACTGACCTCTGTCATCATTTTAAGTGGGGGAACTTGCACAATCGGTGGCTGACTAAATACTTTTTTGCCCCACTGTATATAATTTGTAAACTGTATAATTTTGCATATAAATACAGCTTGAATAGTTTGTTTAGATGGACATTTTTTACAGTGTAATGACTAATAGTGGCATAATGTGGCTGTTCGTACATAGTCATCAAAACTGTCTTTTCATATTGACTTGTGATATTGCCATATGAGTCACTGCTGCATGATCTCTGTTGAAATATGCATTTCCAAAAGACATGTACCAATGTATATACAATGCATGATGATGTCCACCTTATTACCTCACTATTACCACATTATGTAATAAAAAGTACATCCATCAAGTCTGGTGACCTTAAGTAGAAATGTAGAAATGGGGCTGTGGCAAATCATGGTGGACTGAGCTTTTTGCTAAATGTATATCTGTGACTGTCCAGCACGTGATGGAAAAAGTGTGAATGACTCTCCAACAGTGTCTGTAACTTGTGTAACCTGGACGTGTGTCCCTCTATCTATAAAGAGATGATCTATACTGCTCGCCCAAGTGCAATGTCTACAATATCCGAATCTAGGTTTGGGAAGGAGATTGGCGGTAGCAACTCTGTAAGAGCAATGAGACTTCCAACCCACATAACACGCACGACCACAGGCTTGTGAAACAAAGTTTGCTTTATATATTTCCTTTCGGATCAGTTCCCTTTGCTCATCCTCAATGTAGGGATACCTTCAAATGCAGTAACCATCTCAAATGCATCACAAAAATAATTGAAACAATCAAAATAGATGTAAGACAAGAAACACAATATTTCAACACCCCAAAGAAAAGGAAAAAGAAAAGAAAATAGCATGTGAGTGTCCAGTTCCTTATGGTGTCAGTTTATTCAGTTACCCACTGTCCTGGGTTAAGAACTGAAAACGACCTGAATCTCAGGCGGAGAAAAAGTAGCAAAGAAAATGATAAGGTATCTCTCAGGTGGGCTTCCTTTTGTTTTTTTCCCTACCGCCCTCCTGGTACGGCAGGCATCAACGTGTCGGCGTCCTGACACAGAGAAGGCCTCCACAGCAGCAACAGTGTCTTAGACCCACGATACCAGCTCCTCACTTGGCACCCATGGAACTGTACCTCAAAAAAAAAACCAGTCTGCACACAAATATGCAGAATGTTAGATGTCCACATTCCTTAAATGTCCTTGTTCCTAATGTCCTTGGTTCTTTTGAAATATTAAAATAAATTTGCATCTTGTGACACATTAAAAGTAAATACACCGGTATTACTGTGCATCACCCGCAGTTACAGTAACAGCACAGCTATTGCACGTGAACTGCGCATAACCACTTAGCTGGCTGCGGCTGAACTAGCAGACCCAAGAAAGTAAAAACATTAGACACTCATAATAAACAAAACTGTCACAACATTGCAATACTATGAAAACACATCTTAAACATCATTAAACACATTTACTGCTATTCTGACTGGTTAGTTATTTTTTCCAGTGCATTGAACTGCAATAGCGGTGCTAAGTGAGCTAGGCTAACTCACCAGAATAGTTCAAAAAGTTCGAAGAAATACTCCGACTCCTTTCAGGTAGGTACCCGTCTGTGGTTCACCGCTAACGACAGCTCTCTCACAAATGTTAATTAAACCTCTTTCCTCTCTTTCAACTGGAAAAAACCGTGCTCCGCGGCAGCATGGAGTTTTTCCTTGCCGTCCTTTTTCCTCTACACCACACCTTCACGCGCACGGAGCCGCAGACGGTGCCTTCAGGGCAAGCCCGGAAATTAAACTATCAGACAAGGACTACAATGCATTCAAAGAACCCTGTACTTCTGATTGCTGTAAATCTTACCAGGGTTACATTCTCCCCCTCTAGACTGCATGAGTCCCAGCATGCATACCTGCCCCTACCGGTACAGACACATGTGAAATAGCAGCCCCTAAAGCCTGAAAGAATGAACTAATGGCCAAGGTTAAAGGCTCCCCCAGCTCATCGTAGGTGAGTTTCCGAGGCGGACGTCTCTCCCTAGTAGAACGCCGGACACTTGCGTTCTCGGACTCTTGACTCTCAGATACTACATTGTCAGTGTCTGCAACTACAGGGTCTGTGGTGATGAGATCTGTGTTCTCTTCATCAGGTGAGATTTGTGTCACATCAGGTTCAGGAATATCAATGACAATATGGTCCGGAGTCCTACAGTGTGAAGTAGGATGTGTAACTGAACCACTATTCTCAGAGCTAACATAAGGAGTTCCTGGTTGAAGCTCGTGAGTAGGTCTTTCAGGTAAGTGTGCGGAACTTTGGGGCACAAAAGAAGGGGTGTCTGGGTTTAATACCCTGGAAACTGGCTGAGGCTCATTGAAGCCTCCTTCCCTCTGCAGGAAAGGACCCTTCGTGATGATTTCTGGCATCCATGTATTAGGATACAGTTCATCTTCATCACTGTATGACTCATCCTCCTGACAATCAGTGTCCCCTTGCACGCCTTTTGTTGTTTTGCCCCTCAGTCTCATTTTTCTCGATGCGTCAGTGGAAGAACTTTGCTCTCTGATCTCAGTTACAGGTAGGAACCCGCACGGCAAAAGAAGGTCTCTATGCAACGTACGGTGTGGCCCCTCCCCTGTCTCAGGGTTGACTACATAAACAGGACTGTCGCTAATCCGTCTGACAACAACATGGATTTTCTGTTCCCACCGATCTGCCAGTTTGTGTTTCCCCCTGATATTCA
Organism: Maylandia zebra; assembly: GCF_041146795.1. NCBI lineage: Eukaryota > Metazoa > Chordata > Actinopteri > Cichliformes > Cichlidae > Maylandia > Maylandia zebra. Next base: position 26,880,392 of record NC_135187.1, read on the forward strand.
CGTTTCTCACTAAGACCCTATCCCCTTCTAAAAGTTCAGCTGCCCTGACCTCCCTGTCAAACCTAGCCTTGTTCTTCTCTCCCATCTTCTTGGCATTTTTAGCAGCTAATGAGTAGCTCTCCTGTAGGCGTTGGCGAAGGCCCTTGACATACTCTGAGTGGGTCTTGTGACTTGCCATATCAGGTTGGATTCCCAGGACAAGATCAATTGGCAGTCTGGGCTGCCTACCAAACATTAGTTCGTAAGGCGAATAGCCTGTTGTACTGTTTCTCGTGCAATTGTATGCGTGGACCAGAGGTTTGACAAAATCTCTCCAATGATATTTGTCTCTCTCTTCCAGGGTCCCTAGCATACCAAGGAGGGTCCGGTTAAATCGTTCCACTGGGTTTCCCCGGGGATGGTACGGGGTGGTACGAACTTTGTCTGCTCCAATCAGTGTGCAGAGTTCTCTGATCGTCTTAGACTCAAAGTCCCTGCCCTGGTCGCTGAGCAAACGACTGGGGAACCCGTAGTGAACAATAAAGTTCTCCCATAAAGCCTTCGCAACAGTTCTGGCTTTCTGATCCCTAGTCGGCACCGCCACAGCAAATTTTGTAAAGTGGTCGGTGATGACTAAAATGTTTCTCGTGTCTCTATCATCCGGCTCAAGGGATAGATAATCCATACAAAGAAGTTCAAGTGGATAAGTAGCAGAAATGTTTTCCAAAGGCGCGGCCCTCTGAGGCACAGCCTTCCGCCTGAAACAGCGTTCGCACTTTTTGCACTTCTCCTCGATGTCTCTGGCCATTCTCGGCCAGTAGAACCTGGCACGAGCAAGCTGAAGTGCACGCTCAGAACCGAGATGGCCAACATCATCATGCACTCCTTGCAGTGCCCTCTCTCTGAACTGTTCGGGTAAGACCAACTGATACACCAGTTCGCCTCGCTCAGACCACTTCCTGTACAGGACACCATCCCTGAGTTCAAGTTTTTTCCACTCCCTGAGAAGAAGTTTGACATCGGGATGTTCAAGGTTTGTCTCTCTGAAACTGGGTTTTACAGCTCTCCTCACAAAGGTGATGACACGTGAGAGAAACGGATCATTATTTTGAGCATTACACCAGTCAGAGTTAGCCATGGATGGTAAAGTGTCCTCACCGAAAACATCAGGCACTACAGAAGGGTCGACAACAAGAGACTCCGCAATGACAGGCTGCTCTGAATGAGGTTGACGTTCATCTTTAACCATCACAAGATGACGTTGACATAATGCAGAGAACACCTCATGATCCATGTCATCTCCTGCTTCCATGAACCGTTTTTTCATGTCCTCTATTCTCTCTCTTTCTTTAGTGAAAGCTTCATCCTCAAGAGGCGGACCTTGAGGCCGCCGGGATAACCCATCTGCATCGCGGTTGGCCTGCCCTGCTCTGTACTTGATGGTAAACTGGTAAGTGGAAAGAGCGGCTAACCAGCGATGACCAGCAGCATCTAACTTCGCAGATGTCAAGACGTATGTGAGGGGGTTGTTGTCGGTAAGCACAGTGAAACTTGACCCATAAAGGAAATCACTGAACTTTTCACAAACGGCCCATTTTAAGGCCAAGAATTCGAGTTTGTGCGTAGGGTAGTTTCTCTCGCTCTTGGAAAGACCTCGACTGGCATACGCGACAACTCTGAGCTTCCCCTCCTGCTCTTGATAGAGCGCTGCCCCCAATCCATCGCGACAAGCGTCAGTATGTACAACATATGGTAGTTGTGGATTCGCAAAAGCAAGGATGGGCGCAGACCTCAATTTCTTAATCAGAATTCTGAATGCACTCTCACACTCCGAAGTCCACTCCTCACCGAGCGGTGCATTAGGGCTCACAAGAGTCGTGAAGCGTTCCCTCTTGTACACTTTGCCCCTTTTCTTTGGTGGATAGTAGCCTGCTGTCAGGCTATTAAGAGGTTTGGCTATCTGGGAATATCCTTCGACAAACCGCCGATAATACCCAGCGAAGCCTAAGAAACATTTAAGCTCTTTCCTATTTGACGGACGAGGCCAGTCTCTCAAGGCGGATATCTTGTCAGGGTCAGTATGAACTCCTCGTGCATCCACAACATGACCAAGATACTTCACTGACGCCTTAAAGAAGTGACATTTCTCCGGAGAAAGCTTTAGACCAAAATTTTTAAGACGGTTCAGCACCTTCATGAGTCGTGCTTCATGTTCTTCCAATGTGTCTGAAAAGACAATCAAGTCATCCAGAAACACCAATACCTCATTGAGATGCAAGTCACCGACACACCTTTCCATAAGGCGCTGAAAAGTGCTTGGTGCGTTCGTGACACCCTGAGGCATGCGATTGAATTCAAAGAAGCCGAGGGGACACGTGAATACGGTTTTAGGCTTGTCTTCTTCGGCCATCTCAACCTGGTAATAACCAGATTTAAGGTCCATGACGGAGAACCATTTAGCACCGCTAAGGGCAGCAAAGGTCTCCTCAATGTTTGGAAGAGCGTATGCATCTCTGATGGTTCGAGCATTTAGCTTCCTGTAGTCGATGCATAACCTGATAGAACCATTCTTCTTCCGGACCAAGACCACTGGGGATGCAAAAGGGCTCTGTGACTCTTTAATGATTCCTGCATCAAGCAGTTCTTTAAGATGCTCCTTGACTGCCTCCCTGTCACTGGGATGAATAGGCCTTGGCCTCTCCTTAAAAGGAGTCTCGTCATGTAGCCTAATGTGATGTTTCACTGCAGTGGTGTGACCATATGACAGGTCATCCACAGCAAAGACTTCTGGAATAGATCTAAGCTTGGTGGTGATACGATCTTTCCATTGTTCAGATATTGGTGAATCATCAAGATTGAACTCGAGGTTGTCACTGTCAGGCTTATTGTGATGAGAGTCACCTTTCACTGGTCCAAGTGACGTGACCTGCTGAGCTGCACATATTTGAGCAATGATGCATTTTGGCTGCAGCGTAACATCATGGTCACTAAGATTGCGCAGGACGACCGGGACCTTGCAGCTAGACTTAAATGGAATGTCCATCAGAGCAGCTTCAAGGAGCACGCCACCTGGCAACCTGTGATGTTCATTGGGTTCAAGCACAAATGTGGTCTGACTGTTCCTTTTCAACCTGACATCACCTGTGATGCAGCACTTTTGTTTTGCAGGGATGGTGATGGGGTTTCCACCATGTAACCTGACAGGATGAGCATGGTTGTTGAGGTCATGGATCTGGGCAATATGCTGGAAGATCACTGCAAAATCTCTAGAGAAGAGTTTGCAAACAACCTCTGGACCATCCTGTTCAAGTACTTGTTCATAAAGTCGTAATAACACATTGGTACCAATCAACAGGGGGGTCCTGCTGTTGAACTGACACTCTGGCACCACAAGTGCTAACACGACTAGCTCCTCTTTCCTGCCAGGAACGGACAGCGGGAAAGTGACACGCGCTTCTATGTAACCAAGATAGGGGACCTGCTGTCCACCTGCTCCTTCGATTTCAAGAAGGGCATGAATTGGATGTATAGGTAAGTGAGACAGATGGTTCTTATGGAAACACTCGGACACTGTTGTAACTTGTGAGCCGGTGTCCATTATGGACTCACACTGTACACCCTCAAGAAAGACAGAAGCCGCACAACGAGGACCTACAAGCCCTGCAGGTATAGATCGCTCTGTGCAACGGTAGGTTTCAGTCATTGTGTGGGTTATGACTTTCTTTTGTGTTCCAGCACCATCAACTGATCTGTTGGGACAGGGGTTATCATCAACTGCAGCTCCTGGACGTCCCACAACAGGAGCTGCTACTAGTTTAAAGTGAATGGGGAAGCAGCCTGCCTCTCCCGGAGTTCTGCATTTTTCTTGCGAACCAGTGCGGGGTTGGGTTCATTGGAGCAATGAGCAGCAATGTGGTTGTCTTCCCCACACTTAAAACAAAACCACGGCCTCGGCATTCCAGGCACCTTAAGGCCCCTCTTCATGTTACTACTACTGATTGCAAAGCAGTCGGTCTTTTTAGTACTCTCTCTCTGATTTTGTGCTAGTTTTTCAACTTGCTTTGTCAGTTCAGCTATCTTGTTCTCAATATCAGAGGTTTCATCTCGCTTTGCTTTTACCACTAGGGGAGGATTACTATCATGAGTGAGGCTCGGTGGCTTTTTGTTTAGCTTTTCCAACTGTTTAGTTAGCTCATTTACTTTCTTTTCAAGCTTTGATGTCTCATTCGGCTTTGAGTTAGGCAGTGGGACAGGCTCACAGTCATAAGAGGGCATATCAAAAACATGGTGGGCATACATGTTAGCTTTCGAAGCACCTAAATGCTTTTTCATCCTATCTAGCTTTGTGGAACGGCGGTCTTCCTCAGTTCTCAGCATGAGGAGGAATTCAGGAAATGTTGGTGGATTTCCCTTTTTGCACTCTAACTGTAAGCCGATGATGATGCTCTGATCCCAACAGCCCCTACAAAACTGTCTGAGCAAATGATCATTGGAATTTCCAGCTGAGGCTCCCCCTCTAGAAATTGCTCTTGTGAGGAGGCTATGGAGCCTGTTCAAGTATGCTGATGGCTTCTCTCCACTATCTTGGTTAGAGCCGAGAAATGCCGCAAACAACTCCTCTCCATCCTCCACAACACCAAAAGCAGAGTCAAGTTGAGTGATATAGACATTTGGTGGTGACGAGATGCCAAGAGGCTTCACAACATCAGCTGCTGGACTCAGCAAGCTCTCAAGAATCCTTCTCACCTTGTGAGCATCATTCAAGGAAGGATCGTTAAGGAGAAGATCATCTTGGGTGTGCCATGTTTCGTAGTCCACCTCACCGTTTGGCCTTGGCATCCGCCCAGAGAAGGTGCGCAACCTTATTTGTGGGGATGGTGAAGTGGTGGACTCACTTCGGATGACATGCTCCACAATCACTCTCTGGATCTGGGGGGGGGGGGGGGGGGGGGGGGTTTAAAAACATCCTCACTGATGTGGACTGGGCTCGTTGGTAAACTAGCAGATGCACTATAAACATGTGTGGGCTCTGCAGGCTCATTTTGATCATTATTAGGTGTGTTAGCATTTTGAGCTGCATAGGGCTGTGTAGCATTACTGTGTACGTCATGTGATGTGCCCTGGTTCCCATGCAGTTCCTCCTGAAGCACATTCAAGAAACCTTTCCTGCCACTGCCTGCGACAGACTTTGGTTCGTCCAGGTATCTGCAAGCTATCTCCCTCCCCACCACTTCCTGACAAACATTTCTAATGGTCCTCGCAAACCACATCACAGCGGGGTCCTTTGGACTTGGTACGGTACCCAAGGTAATCAGAATCAGAATCAGAATACTTTATTGATCCCTGGGGGAAATTATTTTTTGTTACAGTGCTCCATTTTAAACCAACATTAAGACAAGACAGACAATACGCTAACTAAGAATAGTACAATATATACATATATATACATACATACATACATAAGTCACTTATAAATAAATATTTGGAAAAGAAACATGTGTAGTTGTAGCAGCAAACAGTGTGTTAAGTGGATGCGTTGTACAGGGAGATGGCCACAGGCAGGAATGATTTCCTGTGTCGTTCAGTGGTGCTTTTCGGTAATCTCAGTCTCTCACTGAACGAGCTCCTGTGACTGACCAACATGTCATGGAGTGGGTGGGAGGTGTTATCCAACATTGTCTTTATCTTGGACAGCATCCGCCTCTCCGACACCACCTTGAGGGAGTCCAGCTCCATCCCCACAACATTGCTGGCCTTACGGATCAGTTTATTAAGTCTGTTGGCATCTGCGACCCTCAGCCTGCTCCCCCAGCATGCAACAGCATAGAGGATCGCACTGGCCACCACAGACTCATAGAAAATCCTCAGCATTTTCTGGCAGATGTTGAAGGACCTCAGTCGCCTCAAAAAATAGAGACGACTCTGGCCCTTCCTGTAAAGTGCTGTGGTGTTTTTAGCCCAGTCCAGTTTATTGTCAATGTGTACTCCAAGGTATTTATAGTCCTCCACAATGTCAACACTGACCCCCTGGATTGAAACAGGGGTCAAGTGTTTCCTGGTCTTCCTGAAGTCCACGATCAGTTCCTTGGTCTTTGCCACGTTGAGCTGCAGATGATTCTGCTCACACCACGTGACAAAGGAGTCGACCACAGCCCGGTACTCTGTCTCATCATCCCTGCTGATGCATCCAACCACCGCAGAGTCATCAGAAAACTTCTGAAGATGGCAGGTCTCTGTGCAGTGGCTGAAGTCTGTGGTGTAGAGGGTGAAGAGGAAGGGGGAGAGGACAGTCCCCTGTGGTGCCCCTGTGTTGCTAATCACCTTGTCAGACACACACTGTGGGAGACGTACATATTGTGGTCTTCCTGTCAGGTAATCAACAATCCAGGACACCAGAGAAGCATCCACCTGCATCGCTGCTAACTTATCACCCAGGAGGGTCGGCCTGATGGTGTTGAAAGCACTGGAAAAGTCAAAAAACATGACCCTCACAGTGCTCGCCGGCTGGTCCAGATGGGTGTAGACACGATTGAGCAGGTAGATGATGGCGTCCTCTGTTCCGAGACGAGGCTGATAAGCGAACTGAAGGGGATCCAGATGTGGTCTTACTATGGGTCGCAGCTGGTCCAGGATGAGCCTTTCCAGGGTCTTCATGATGTGGGAGGTCAGTGCCACGGGCCTGTAATCCTGGGGGCCACTGGGACGAGGCGTCTTTGGTACAGGGACGAGGCATGATGTCTTCCACATCACCGGGACCCTCTGCAGACTCAGACTCAGCATAAACAGTTTATGAAAGACTCCACACAGCTGGGGGGCACAGGCCTTGAGGACAAGGGGACTCACTCCGTCTGGTCCAGCAGACTTGCCTGAGTGAAGTCTCCTCATTTGCATCTCAACCTGGTATTGAGTGAAGGTGATGGGTGGGGGAGGGGTGTCAGGAATCTCACAGGAGGCAACATGTGAAGAGAGAGGCTGGCACAGTGGTGTGGCTCTGGATTCCAGGCTGACTGCAGGTGAGGTTGTGGGGGTGGGAGCAGACATTGTGGTGTCGAATCTATTGAAAAACAGATTCAACTCGTCGGCTCTATTCTCACCTCCCTCAGCTCCCCTGCTGTTGGTTGGCCTGAATCCAGTGATGGTCTTCATGCCCCTCCACACCTCTCTCATGCTGTTCTGCTGGAGTTTCCACTCCAGCTTCCTCCTGTAATTGTCCTTAGCCTCTCTGATCTTGTCCTTTAGTAACACCTGGACCTTCCTCACCTCCTCTTTGTTGCCCCCTCTGAAAGCCCTCTTCTTGTTGTTGAGGAGGGCTTTGATGTCCTTAGTCACCCACGGCTTGTTATTTGGGTAACAATGAACAGTCTGAGCTGGAACAATGGAGTCGGTGCAGAAAGTTATGTAGTCTGTGATACACTCAGTAAGCCCATTGATGTCCTCGGCGTGAGGCTCACAGAGTGTTTCCCAGTCGGTCACCTCGAAACAGCCCTGTAGTTCCGCTATTGCCTCCTCTGACCACCTCCTAACAGTCCTGGTGGTCACAGGTTCCCTCCTCACAATTGGCACATAGCGGGGGGTGAGGTGAATCAGGTTATGATCTGACCTACCAAGTGGGGGGAGGGAGGAGGAACTGTATGCATCCTTGACGTTAGCATACAGTAAGTCTAAAGTTTTCTCTCCCCTGGTGGGACAGTCCACATATTGTTTGAATGTTGGTAGTGTATTGTCCAGTGATACATGGTTGAAGTCACCCGAGATCACAATAAAGGCACTCGGGTGCTGAGTCTGTAGCCGAGCTATGGCAGAGTGGATAGTGTCACATGCAGCTGTGGGGTTAGCAGAGGGGGGAACATAAACAGCCACCAAGATGACGTGAGAGAATTCCCTGGGTAAATAATACGGCCTGAGTCCAACAGCACACAGTTCAGTGTCCGGGCAACAAATCCTTTCTTTGATTGTTATGTTGGCAGGGTTACACCACCGGTTGTTAACTAAAACAGCAAGCCCACCTCCTTTACGCTTACCGCTAGCGATGCTGTCCCTGTCCGCCCGAACAGTGTGGAAGCCTTCCACGGAAGCATTCTCATCGGGAATGACCTGGTGCAGCCATGATTCGGTGAAACACATCAGGCTACACTCTCGGTATTCCCTCTGACTCCGTACCAGTGCTGAGAGCTCGTCGATTTTACTTGCCAACGATCGCACATTTCCCATCACGATAGACGGCAGACACGGTTTAAACCTCCTCCTCGCTTCGAGCCTCCGCTGTCTCACCGTCACCTTTTTTCTTCTCTTCTGTCCTTGACCTCTGCATCCCCGATGTGTTTTCCTCCAAATTTCAGCTGGTACTTCTGCGGGCACTTCTGCGGGCCTGGCCAGCGAGCCGGCCGGCATCAGGGCGATCAGCTGATCTCTGGAGTAAACAGTCCGTGCGTGTAGGAGATGTGCCGCGGTCCCGTTCCATGATAAAAGTAACAGTTCCACGGCCACCAGGAGAACAAAAACTCTCTCAATCCACATGATTGAGTAAGAGATAGAAAACGGAGGAAAATACAAGTCAGAAAAAAAAAGAATACGTAAGAAAAAAGAGCTAAACTAAGAGAAAAGCAGGAGCGACTGTAACAGGCTGCACGCTGGTTGGCGCATGCGCACTTGGGGTCGATTCTAGAGATAGACCTGTCAGATGCATACTGGATCAGGGCTCTACCCTCTGGTTGTCCTGATTCGTCAGGGATCCTCACTAATTTAGAAATATCTCCATTAACTTTGAACACAGCAGTTATTTCCTCATCTGTGTATTCTGGTCCTATACCTGTTACATACAGGGAGTTCTGACCATTAACCTCAAAACGGTTGCAAATATCCATACCTGACTCGGTGGAACAAATGTCAAAAATCTCAAACGTGCGTAGTGTGGGGTGGAAGATCAGAAAGCTACTATTAACCAATCTCCTGGCTGGCTCGCCACTTTTTATGTAACCTGGACGTGTGTCCCTCTATCTATAAAGAGATGATCTATACTGCTCGCCCAAGTGCAATGTCTACAATATCCGAATCTAGGTTTGGGAAGGAGATTGGCGGTAGCAACTCTGTAAGAGCAATGAGACTTCCAACCCACATAACACGCACGACCACAGGCTTGTGAAACAAAGTTTGCTTTATATATTTCCTTTCGGATCAGTTCCCTTTGCTCATCCTCAATGTAGGGATACCGTCAAATGCAGTAACCATCTCAAATGCATCACAAAAATAATTGAAACAATAAAAATAGATGTAAGACAAGAAACACAATATTTCAACACCCCAAAGAAAAGGAAAAAGAAAAGAAAATAGCATGTGAGTGTCCAGTTCCTTATGGTGTCAGTTTATTCAGTTACCCACTGTCCTGGGTTAAGAACTGAAAACGACCTGAATCTCAGGCGGAGAAAAAGTAGCAAAGAAAATGATAAGGTATCTCTCAGGTGGGCTTCCTTTTGTTTTTTTCCCTACCGCCCTCCTGGTACGGCAGGCATCAACGTGTCGGCGTCCTGACACAGAGAAGGCCTCCACAGCAGCAACAGTGTCTTAGACCCACGATACCAGCTCCTCACTTGGCACCCATGGAACTGTACCTCAAAAAAAAAAAAAAACAGTCTGCACACAAATATGCAGAATATTAGATGTCCACATTCCTTAAATCAGAATCAGAATCAGAATCAGAATACTTTATTGATCCCTGGTGGTAATTATTTTTTGTTACAGTGCTCCATTTTAAACCAACATTAAGACAAGACAGACAATACGCTAACTAAGAATAGTACAATATATACATATACATACATACATACATACATAAGTCACTTATAAATAAATATTTGGAAAAGAAACATGTGTAGCTGTAGCAGCAAACAGTGTGTTAAGTGGATGCGTTGTACAGGGAGATGGCCACAGGCAGGAATGATTTCCTGTGTCGTTCAGTGGTGCTTTTCGGTAATAAATGTCCTTGTTCCTAATGTCCTTGGTTCTTTTGAAATATTAAAATAAATTTGCATCTTGTGACACATTAAAAGTAAATACACCGGTATTACTGTGCATCACCCGCAGTTACAGTAACAGCACAGCTATTGCACGTGAACTGCGCATAACCACTTAGCTGGCCGCGGCTGAACTAGCAGACCCAAGAAAGTAAAAACATTAGACACTCATAATAAACAAAACTGTCACAACATTGCAATACTATGAAAACACATCTTAAACATCATTAAACACATTTACTACTATTCTGACTGGTTAGTTATTTTTTCCAGTGCATTGAACTGCAATAGCGGTGCTAAGTGAGCTAGGCTAACTCACCAGAATAGTTCAAAAAGTTCGAAGAAATACTCCGACTCCTTTCAGGTAGGTACCCGTCTGTGGTTCACCGCTAACGACAGCTCTCTCACAAATGTTAATTAAACCTCTTTCCTCTCTTTCAACTGGAAAAAACCGTGCTCCGCGGCAGCATGGAGTTTTTCCTTGCCGTCCTTTTTCCTCTACACCACACCTTCACGCGCACGGAGCCGCAGACGGTGCCTTCAGGGCAAGCCCGGAAATTAAACTATCAGACAAGGACTACGATGCATTCAAAGAACCCTGTACTTCTGATTGCTGTAAATCTTACCAGGGTTACACTTGGAAATGGAAATAGAAAGGGTCTGGGGAAATAGTTGGTGGAGAATTAATTTTATTTTACCAATTTATAGCCAACACAAATATCTCAGAAGAAATCTGCTTAAAACGACACCACAAACAGGACTTAATAAATTAAACACTTAGCTAACTGAAGTGTATCAATGTGGAAATACAACTGCAAAGACTCAAAAAAGATAATATGCATTAATGTAAGGCTGTCTAAGTCTAAGCAGAAGTCCTGTTTCAAAATGGGAGAATACTTGTCACGCAGGGTCAAACAATATCGATTAATACATGACTAGATAGTCCTTTAGTTCAGTTAAACCATAGTTATTTTTATACAGAAAAAGTTGCTTAGTCTGTAATAAGTTCATCTTAACTGTGTAACTAGCTAATGCAACGGAGATTGGAAAGAAAATCGTCTGGACTTCTTCAAGTTTCCTTGAAGATGTTTCACCTCTCATCTTCAGCTTCTTCAGTTCTAAGAGCAATTGGTGGAGAGTCCCAGGTTTTAAGCCCTATGGGAGGGCTTCAGTGTTGGGAAGTTACTTTTTAATTGTATTCCACTACAGATTACGGAATACATGCCCCAAAATGTAGTGTGTAACGTATTCCGTTAAGTTACTTAAAGTGGAATAAAATATTAATATATAAATTTTTTATAGCACTTTTTGGGTGTGGTCGATTTGTGGCTCTAGGTCCGATAGTGTATGCATTTTTCTAAGACCCTCCAGGGGTTAATGTGACTGATGTATTCTGAATACTTTGGATTACTTAATATATTGCCATGCTTTTTACAACTATATTGGATGCACTATTGCTGTGTGATTTATTACTATTACTGACGGCTACTCGCTGCCAAGTTAACATTGTTAGCTGGCGTGTAACTGAGGTTAGTCCATAGACTGCTTTCAGAACTGCACATGATTATTTGGAGCTAGCAGGTTGTTAATGCTATCCATCAAGTCTAACGATTTATTCATGTAAATGGAGAGTCCTCTTCACACACTAAGGTCAATTATGGAGTTCCACAGGGTTCAGTGCTAGGACCAATTCTGTTTACATTATACATGCTTCCCTTAGGCAGCATCATTAGAAGACATAGCATACATTTTCACTGCTATGTAGATAACACCTAGCTCTATCTGTCCATGAAGCCAGATAACACACACCAATTAGTTAAACTGCAGGAATGTCTTAAAGACATAAAGACCTGGATGGCCGCTAACTTACTGCTTCTTAATTCAGATAAAACTGAGGCTATTGTATTCGGCCCTGAAAATCTTAGAAATATGGTATCTAACCAGATTCTTACTCTGGATGGCATTACCTTGGCCTCCAGTAACGCTGTGAGGAACCTTGGAGTCATTTTTGACCAAGACATGTCCTTCGATGCACATATTAAACAAATATGTAAGACCACTTTCTTCCATTTGCGCAACATCTCTAAAATTAGAAATATCCTGTCTCAGAGTGACGCTGAAAAACTAGTTCATGCATTTATTACTTCCAGGCTGGACTACTGTAATTCATTATTATCAGGATGTCCAAAAAACTCACTGAAAAGCCTTCAGCTAATCCAAAATGCTGCAGCAAGAGTGCTGACAGGGACTAGAAAGAGAGAGCATATTTCTCCTGTTTTGGCTTCCCTTCATTGGCTTCCTGTTAAATCCAGAATTGAATTAAAAATCCTGCTCCTCACATACAAGGTCTTAAATAATCAGTTGCCATCTTATCTTAATGACCTTGTAGTACCATATCACCCTATTAGAGCACTTCGCTCTCGCACTGCAGGCCTACTTGTTGTTCCTAGAGTATTTAAAAGTAGAATGGGAGGGAGAGCCTTCAGTTTTCAGGCCCCTCTTCTGTGGAACCAGCTTCCAGTTTGGATTCGGGAGACAGACACTATCTCTACTTTCAAGATTAGGCTAAAACTTTCCTTTTTGCTAAAGCATATAGTTAGGGCTGGACCAGGTGACCCTGAATCCTCCCTTAGTTATGCTGCAATAGACGTAGGCTGCCGGGGATTCCCATGATGCACTGAGTTTTTCCTTTCCAGTCACCTTTCTTACTCACTATGTGTGAATCGTACTTGTTATTAACCTCTGTCTCTCTTCCACAGCATGTCTTTTATTCTGTCTCCCTGTATCTCACCCCAACCGGTCGCAGCAGATGGCCCCGCCCCTCCCTGAGCCTGGTTCTGCCGGAGGTTTCTTCCTGTTAAAAGGGAGTTTTTCCTTTCCACTGTTGCCAGAGTGCTTGCTCATAGGGGGCTATATGATTGTTGGGGTTTTCTCTGTATGTATTATTGTAGGATCTACTGTACAATATATGCCTTGAAGCAACTGTTTTTGTGATTTGGCGCTATAAAAAATAAAATTGAATTGAATTGAATTAACAGTCTGCAGTCTATGAACTAACCTCAGCTAATGCCAGCTAACAATCTTAGCTCGGTAGCAAGTAGCCTTCAGTAATAGTAATAAATTACACAGCAACAGTATATCAAAGATACTGAAGTGGCACATAACCCAGGTAGCTACCACAACTAAAACAAGGTAGTTGCAGTAGGCTAATGTCAGTATTTTAAAAAAAGAACTTATTTGAAGAGAGAGTCTCCCTTCTCTATTTACTGTGGAGAGCAGAGCAGCGGCGTTAAGGATGTCCTCGCTGTACCTGGGTCCATCAGGTCCTTCAGACGCATGAGCAGTTTGGTGAGTTTCACCACTTGCTCCAGGAGCTGCGCCTGGATGACGTTCGATTTCAGTGATATCGCCGTCTTTCCCTCGCCCAGTTTGAGGACCTGCTGTTCCGCGTTGGTCCAAGCATCGCCCGCCTAGACACCAACTACAGGCGCTCAATCCCACCTGCAGAGCGCCTGTCCGTCTGCCTGAGGTTAGTAAAAGTGTTTAATATGGTAGTCCTTTATTGATACCTGTGCTAATGTATGCTAAACTATCGTTTATACACTGCTAACACGGATGTGCTATGCTATCAATGAATGCCGTCTGTGTTTACTGAACGCAAACTGTGGTATGGAGACGACTGTTTATAATATTTCTAGTGATACTCGAAAGGTCTCATCAAGTCCCGATTTAATTCGATTTATGCTGTTATTAGTGTTTGCATTGATAGCACGGCTGTGGTGTCATATGTATGCTCTCGGTGTTTGCTGATATCAAACTGGTATTAGGACCACTGTGGGTTAATCTTTGTTGTGATTCTAACTCCTTTTTATTTAGACCTGGTTTAATTCTGGTATAGATTAATATTTGTATATAATCCCTGCAGCTGTCAGACTCTATAACAGGGGTCACCAGCCTTTCTTTAAACTGAGAGTTAGATAAAACTGAACAGTTTGATTCATCTTAGTTATATGGTTCTATCTAGCATATTCTATCTTGATATGCTGTCTTATCACAGGTTAATTTGTCAAAAATATTAACAATGATTTAAGCAAGGAAAGGGCTACATGTCAACATACAACTCTTTATTTCTATTAATTCCTTACTTCATTCCTACCTGATTGACATGTTTAGGAATTATGAGTGATTGGCACACTGTAGTGGTAAAAGTTGTTACCAATCAAATTATGATATGTTAAAGTTAAAACAAAACACAACTGTTTTAGATATTATCCTTATAATTACAAAATGTTTTATGTAAGATTTTGTAATTTAAATCTGACATCACAAAAGTGTTTTGGAATTTGAATAATGTATTTTGTAACTGCAGTACACATACTACTAATATTGAACAATTCTGTCCAGGTTGCTTGCCACCGGGGACTCCTTCAGGACCAAGAGTTCAGTTACAGAGTCGGTGTGTCCATGGTGTGCCAGCAGTGGCGTGTCTAGAAAATTTTTGTTGGGGGGGCCAGGTAGGGGCACAGATTTGGAGAAGGGTGGCAGATGTAATTGGCAGATAATGTTTAAAAAAACATTCTACCAACCGTTAACCATAATTCAATAATCCTATAAACCTAATAACCGAATGCGCTTTTAACTCTTATTAGAATGAGATTTTAACCACTACGGTGCAAAGTTTTTAGATACTGTGTTGATAAAGTACAAGAGATACAATCAGTCAGTGTTTAGCAGTCAAGGACATCAATATTTGCATAGTATTTTTACTGACATATAGTGTACATATGTTTTGGGCAAAAACATTTTTGAATATTAAAATACGAACATTTGTAACAAACAATTGACAAATTAGCCAATGCCAATGTAAAACTTTATCTGCCTGTTAAAAAAAGAAGATAATCTTCTCACAAACTGGTGTTTGATTTTGAAACAGGAAAAAAGTGGGGAAACAACTGAAAAGACTAACATTTGAATAAAACCTGAAAGCAAGTAAATACTTTCTATGCTGCCTTATGGTAAACTTTGGTAATATTGATCAAGAACAACACTGGCTGATGATGAAATACAGTCAGCTGGCATGGTGACACTGCCAGTATTAACCTGCAGGGCTGGACTGGGACAGAAAATCAGGCATTTTGACTAGAGACCGACCCACCAGGTATTAAAGCCATAAAGCCTTTGAATGAAAACAAATGCTGTTGTGACAGTGATGTACAGTCTTGTTGGTATATGTATGATTTCTATACATTTTACGTCAGATAAAAACTTTGGTTGTAAGATTCAGATAATTATTTAATAAAAGCTAAATATTTGAAATGAGAATAAGAAAGAAAAGTATTTCTTTGTGCCCCACCTTTCCCTGTTAATGTCCTACCTGGCCCCCCTGGCAAAACTTTCCTAGATCCACCCCTGCACAGTTACCAGCTGTCAGCTACTTAGAAAAGGATCCTGGTGTTATTTTTCTCTCAGAAACAGTTCATAACTTCCCTTCAACTCACTCATGTCACCTAAAAGGTAAACCTGTTTCTCCATCACCTGTTCAGCTCTGATGATTCAGTAAGGACATCTCCTGGTTTCATCTTCATGTTTCCCTCTCATCCAAACCGACATCATGACCAGCAGGTTTACAGCTGTGGCTCCAGCAAACATCAGCTGATACTAGAAATTAATATTAAATACATTCTAACAACAGCTGATCAAGCTTAAATGTGCTGCTGTTGTTTAGCGCGACATCCGCTGGTTTCCTCTTTCTGGCGCAAAGTGGGCGATAAATAAACAAGAGAGAAAAGCCGATCAGCTGATCATTGATCAGTTTCATGATTGAAGTAGCAACAGGAGAGGGAGGGGGAGAGAATGAGAGAAGAAGAGGCAGCTGTGCAGCGTAAACACAGAATAACTCCAGCTTTGTGTCTTTTTCATTATAGCGAAAGTCCGTGACAAACTGCGTCTCTTCTCAGCTCAATACGAAACGCGTAATATTTTCTCTGAATGAAGGACCATTCCATTTTTTAAGGAGCCGTTGGCAACTCTACTAACCTTATGAATAAAATAAAGTTCACTATCAGTAACATCATAGCACCCACCCAGCTGTATAAAAACTCTGTCAAGCTGGCTGGAACGCAGTACGAGTTATTGCAGCTGAGGGTAAAAAGTCAGCACAACGAAAATAAACTCCACCTAAACTTGGTTTATATCTGACCCAGATAGACTGCAGGTCATAACTTCTTACCTGAAGTTCAGTTCACCTGACACTCGGACTGGTGGCTGCCTCGGGGCTCTCCTCCTGCCTCCCCTTCCCTCATCCATCTGCTGGCCTCTGTGGAAGCCCCGCCATAGCCACCACCAAACAACTGAGTTATTTTTACACATCGACCTGCATCTGGCCAATCCACCACCTCTCATTGTTCATGCCATTACAAAAAAAAAATAAAAAATAAGTCACCGGGGATATGCCCGGTATGCCCGATGGCCAGTCCAGCTATGTTAACCTGCAACCAAATCTGCAGCTCCATACAGCAATGTTACGACTTAGATTATATCTTATAACTCATAACTCTTATGTTAGCTGCCCTCAGTAGCATACTGTCTGAAATATTCGACGGCTGCAATAATTCTTTAAGTGTTATTTTTTCCTTGGTATTCTAATTTCACCGAAGTTTACTAAACTCAACAAACTTAATATTACTTACCGGGACATTTATTCTGTCCTCATTTTCTTTCACCGAAAAATTGTTTCCTGCAGTGCCGTCTTTCGTGCTTGGCTCTCCTACCTTTGCTAACGTGATGCACATAGCGCAGAAGCCGATGCTGCATTCACTTACACTCTGATATCTGAGCTTCACCGTGAAAACATAATCGGACATTTGATATTTGATTGAATTTTATTGTTTTGCCTTTGGGGTGGCACCTGGGGTGGCCAGTCTGGTTGGGGGGGTGGCCTGTGCCCCCCCAGGCCACCCCGCTGGACACGCCACTGTGTGCCAGATCACCCCCCAGGCAGCGACAGCCATCTGGGACTGTCTAGTGGACGACTTCATGGCTGCGCCTTCACCTGGAGACTGGCGGTCCATCACAGAGGGATTCCAGGAGCGCTGGAACTTTCCTCTCTGCTGTGCAGTTCTGGATGGGAAGCACGTCCAGACAAAGGCACCCCATATATCATATAGGAGACACACACATTGATATACACTAAATATTTATTCCATTTCTTTTTTTTGTGGTGCCCAAATTTATGCACCTACTTGATTTTGTTTAAATAATTATTGCACACTTTTTGTAAATCCAGTAAACTTCTTTTCACTTCTCAAGTATCACTGTGTGAGTCTCCTATATGATATATTTAACTGACATTTTTTATTGTAACAACCAACGATTTATACAGGAAAATGATGGCTATACACAGGGTTGTAGCTGGGCTAGCTTAGTGTTTTACACATGAACTGAACCAGCTGATTGTAGTGGAAGTGGAACTGATAAGCAGAATGGATGGTAGTTAACAGTTCCAAGGAACTGATCTACTGGGAACAGGTTCTCTACAAGAACCAATCCTAAATCCCATCACTACAAAAGACAAATGATTTTGTTAAAATTTAATTAAGGTTTGTGCTGCATTTTGATGGAAACACTGCTATACAAAAGGAGTACATAAACCTCTGCAGATTGAACATCGTTCCATCATCATTGAACATCTATCTGGAAGATAAATCCTTGCGGGTAGCTAACAAAAGATACCAATTTTATCTCTGAAGCAAATGTCAGAATGGTGACACAATTACTAGTATAAGAACTGAAAACTGTGTGAATTATCATAACTACTTGTTACATTTACCAAAAGGGTTAATAAATGCCATTTTCTGTCATAAATGACACATTAATGGGAAATTATGGCATCAAATCACTTAGACGTAAATAACAGAAGTTATACGTCACCCTAAATGAACTTAAGGCAAACATTCAGCTGAGCACGCACACATCGACCTGCTACAGTTTTGGCAATGTGCTCAGACTCACTCTGCCTGTTGCCCAAGACTAGTTGTGAACTTAGCACTGCGAGCACAGGGTCCACTTCGCTATTCTTAGCACTCTTGGAATGCTGTATCTCTGCTCTGTTTTTTTCTCTCAGTTCAGTCATGTTAGGAAACTTTTGGCCTGGCTGCTCTTCAACAACAACCAGCCCTTGAGGCCTGTGACGATAAGATGAATAACAAGCTGTTCACTATCATGAAAAAGACAAGAACTAATAAATTCTGTTCAGCTTGAAATATTTGTTCCCAAAAGAAGCTGTTCCTTTAAGAATGAACAAATTCCTTTGAGTTTAGCACAATGCCATCTCTAGAATAAGGAAATACTATATATAATCTTTAAAACGTATTAATCCCATAACTTTTACATTTGATGTTTCCCATCAAATGTAAAAGTTTGTCTGTGATTTACGTGTGTAAACAACTATAAATATGAAGTCAATAACAGCATGCTCTGCAGTTCACAAGGCAATAAGGTGAAATATACAAATGGGTAATTGTGTATTTTAATATTCAGTCTTTTAGAAAAGGTTTGTGTGGAGGAGAGTTACATTCTTTACATGGACTCCCAACTGCGTTCAGAACATTAACAAGTTCCTTAGCTGTGGTTTTGGGTTCAGCACTTAACCTTGCAGTGCATCATCATTTAAGACAGTTCCTACTACTTAGTCTTTCCGAGTATCTAAATGTTATTACAGTGCTGTTTCTCGTAAAACATTAACGACAGAAGAAATAGAAAAAAATGTCTTTCAGATTAGCAAAAGAAGAGTGCATACAAACTTTATGAAAGGGATTTTAATGGTTGAATAAAGCCTCATATCACCATGCGCAATGCAAAGCATTGGTTGCAGTGGTGTCTGTGTTTGCATTGGGCTAAGTGGCTGTTTCTGAGGAGTTGCCCTCAGCCACTTACTTTCAGCAAAAGGAACTCGGACAGTGGTCAGTGGTTAAGGAAAGGATGTTTTTTGTCCAAGATTTTAGAATACATGTCCCCGTCCATTGGCCCCTCAATAAGGTGAAGTCGTCCTGTACCCTCAGCATTTTTCGTCTTCCAAACATGGCAGGTTGAATTGATATCAAAGAACTTGATTTTGGTTTTATTTGACCACAATTTCTCCTAAGCCTTCTCTAAATTATTTGAGATGTTTGTTGGCAAACTTAAGACCTGTACCTGTGCCTTCTTGAACAGGGGACTCCTACAAGATTTCAGTCCATTATGGTATGGTGTGTTACCAGTGGTGTTTTTGGTGACTGTGTTCCCAACAGCTTTGAGAACATTAACAAGTTCCTCAGATGTAGTTTGGGATTAACCACCATGAGCATTCTTACCCCATGAGGCAGGATCTTGAATGGAATTTCAGAGCAATGGTAACTGATGGTAAATTAATATATCTTCCATTTCCTACAGTTGTCACCACCAGCTGAGCCTCATCATTTCCATGGTGTCTCCATTTTTCAGTAGCATGGTGGGGCCTGGAGAGGGAGGAAGGAGAGAGGATGGAGTGCACAGACAGCAGGGGAACGCTGAAAAGCAACCCAGTAATGTTTTTTTCCAAAGCACTTTCTAAAAACCCTGTATTTACAGCGTCCTAATATGAAGGTAAAATGGGTAAATTGGTAAACCAATAAATAAAGTGCCATTTGTTGTCTATCAATGTTAATGGCTATGATAGTTGCAGTTACATACTCAGAAATTCTGATTATAAGCCAAGTCAGTTACAGATCCAGTCGGATGGTCAGGCTTCCCTTTTAGTCTTACTTTTGATGCTTCTCTTGTTCCATGGTATTAAAAACCTAAAACAAATCCAAAACCTAAAATTGTGTTAAAATCATATATGTTGTGTGTTCATCATAAAAGTCAACCCAATTTGTTGGTTGAGTAGGCGTTTAGATATTCAGATATTAAAAAAAATGTTTTGGATTGGTGCAGTGAATTATGTTCAAAAGTGTCACATATAGTACTCAAACATTTCATTTGACATTCATTCCTGTTAGGCATAATGAGTGTCCTCTAGCAGATTCAACATGTTCTCAGATCATACAGAATGTCCTAGTAGTCGGCTGCTTGTGTCAGATTGTTTTCCTTGTTCGTTCTCTTCCTTCTCCTCTGAAAACACTGGCTGCCTGGAGTTCTTGGTATCCAGCAGAGTGATCACATGTCTTCCAGGCTTTAGTAAATCACACAGCACAGCGCAGGATGGGCTGAACAAAGGAAAATAGGTTGATAGCGAGAGAGGAGAGAGGTGGTGGGGGTGGTTGTGGGAGGGGGCAGGGTGGCATAGAGCACGTGTTTGAAGTAGCCCTGCACATACCCATCCAGATGAGAGAGAGAACACGTGGATGGGGGAGGGGGATGGGGGAAGTAGAGTGACGACTTGAATGTGGGAAGAGAGGGAGGCTGTCCGAGATAAAAAGAGGCACCTCTGTAACAGCAACAGTGCTGGATCCATGTGACAGCACCACAGTTGTTTGTAAATAATTTCACTGTCACGGTGAATGATAAGATATGCCATATGTTATGATTGGAGAGCCTGGGGCTGGACTTTATAATGCGGTGTTCAACACAGTAACTTTGGACTTTAGACATATTACTTGTATACAGTAACTATCTCTTGTAATAAAAAGGTGTTTTATCATTCCAATTTTTGGGAACGGTTGATGTGAAATGCATAAGCAGCTAAGACTTTATTGATGTTGTAATTAACATAAATGCAAAAAACACCCAAATGCCCAGTTCTATTAAAAAAATAAATAAAAAAAAAGTTCAAGTGCTTTATCAGTAGTCTATACTTTTCCACACATATACTGGAATTATTTATTAATATGTATTTCACTTATTTAACCAGGCAAAGCAAAGAGAACAACTCCTCTTTTACAGTGCTAAAGTTATAGCCAACAAGTTTGTTGGCTTCATAACCATCGTATTCATCTGAGTTACAAGTTGTAGGCTGTTGGTATAAGTCTGTTGTGGAGCAGGTTGGTCCAAAGATTACACAAAGAGTGCAATCCTTTGGGGAATTCTGACATCCATACCAACTAATGTTACAAATAGCATCTGTGTTAACAGATAATCAACAAGGTGCAGTTGAAAATTACATTAGAGAAATATTTTAGATCAATTTTCCTTCTAAACTAATAGCCATGTGATCGTAGTTTAATAATTTATCACACCTAAGAAAGGAGATCGTTTATATGAATGGGTGCAGACATTTTGGAATCAAATGATATTAGATGCAGGAACTCTGCCAAAGCTCAGAGATGAGCGAATTAACAGCACTGTTCAGCAAGGTGAAAGATAAATCAACATCACTGCAACTTTGTTGAAAATTCAGTGTATACTTCTGTGCTGCAGAGGCTACAGTGGGTTTGGCACTGAGCCACGCTGACACATTACATGCTGCTAGAGCACACCTGCTGGGTTTTGGTCCTTCATCCCTTCATATACTACTCCGAGTCCCGTCTTTACTCCTTCTTTGTGCCCCTCCCTCTCCCCTTCCCCCTCTGCCCCCCTCCCCCATGCTATATAAACCCAACCCAGTTTCCTGGCAGTGTGGTGAGAGAGCCGTTGGGCTGTGTCTTTGTTTGTGTTCCCTTGGCTTCCTCTTTTTTTTTTTTTTTTTCACTGAGTGCTTCAGCCGAGCAGAAATAGTTTGAGTGGTGCCTGCCCTCCCCCACCCTAGTGATCATGCTTCAGCATGGTGCTACGTGCCAAGCGACCTGAGACGCTCCCTGACTCACAGTTCAATCCACTGACTTTTATTGCTGTGACTGTTTATCACAAACACAACAGCTAAGGCACGTAGCATGGCAGTCTATGCGTTCAAATCATAATGAGGTGGTAAGTTGTTTGGTTTTGAAGACAAATAACTCATTAACCTTAGATATTCAGAGCAGATTAATATCATTGCTAATTATTATTGTTGGTAATGAAGATCAGAGACCATGGGTTATACAGTTGTACATTATAATCAATATTTATAATATTGAGAAACACTTCCAAGTTTGAGATCACACGTTGTTTACATAAGATCATAGTGGCAAATACAAGCCTTGCTATTGTGTCCCCCTACTTGTATTATCAAAGCTTTTAAATTCTTTTTACTAGATCAGATAGTTATTCAAATCTAAATGTGAATAAATGCATCTTCTCCTACTTAAGTTAATGGAAAGAGGATTAGGTTTCAAGGAGGTAATCCCAGCATACCTTGGGTGACAGGTAGGAAAGTACCTTGCCTATTCACCTATACCTCTCGCTATACCTGTGGGAAATTTGCAGTATTCAGTTGACTTGACTTTGCTGCAACTGGCACAGAAAAATGGTACAAAAGAAATATACAAATGCATCTAAAAGACAGTTGTTCAATTTGACAAATATATTGTTGCTTTAAATAAAAAGAAACAATTACAATAAACTATATTACTATAGTATTATAGTACTATAATACTACTATTGAATTAAAATTTAATCATTATCTTTTACATTATTTCATTTTGTCTTTTTTGAAAATTATAAACATCCATCCATCCATTCGCTTCCGCTTATCCTTTTCAGGGTTGCGGGGGGCGCTGGAGCCTATCCCAGCTGTCATAGGGCGAGAGGCGGGGTACACCCTGGACAGGTCGCCAGTCTGTCGCAGGGCCAACACACAGGGACAGACAACCATTCACACTCACATTCACTCGCACATTCACACCTAGTGGCAATTTGGATTATCCAATTAACCTATCCCCACAAGTTCCCTTGTGGGGAAAATTATAAACAAAAGTGAAAAAAAATCTGAATCAAAAACAGAAGATTGGAGCTGATCAGCAGATGCAACACATGAATGAGTGGCCTTTGTCCAGAATTTGTTTATTACACATCATGAGGTTTGATAATGTCACGAATTCAGCACAAACTAATGTGAAATGTATCAAGTGTGCATTTGACAAAATTGGTTAAATCAAGCTGTTTTATTAGGAGCAGCAGATTCCAACAAATCACAAGTGGAATGAAAAGATTATTTGTGTTGGGTAACGTGGGATGTATTATTGTGTCTCAGAGTGTGGTAGTTAAAAATTTTGATATAGCAAAATATCAGCATAGCAAAGTATTAAGTTTTGCTGTTGTGACATGTGTCAGTCTGCCCTTGTGTCTTTCTATCATAATAAGAAAACATCCAGCAATTCTCTTTAAAAGCAGTTAATCTACATTAAAAAAATACAGGGACAACAATTTCAGCTGCACTATCGCCTTCAAGACGCAATTATATGAAAGCTTTTCTCCGCTTGTCTCCCCTACTGTAAGTGACAATTTCAATATTGTATCTCAAAATTTCAAGTTACTTTTAGAAGTAACTCAAAATTTCGTAAAACTTTCAATATCAAATTTCAATATCTTTTAATTCAAAATTTTGAGATCATAGCATGATATATGTGATAGTATCTTGAAACCAGTGTCAGAATCAAGCTTCCAGACAATAATCTTTAAGCTATTCAATTTGTTCTTGTAGATCTATATACTGAACTACAATAGTATACTTAAAAGTCATTATTATGACCACATTCTCAAATTCTCTTGATCTGTAGTTATTTTACCTGCTGTTCCATTATCGGCCCATTTATCAGTTTTGGTTTGGAGCTGAAATGCTTCCATATTAACTCTTTTGGAGACTCATATGTTGCCTCTCATATTCTCCTCATGTGAAGTGTAAAAATAACTGTCAAAGAAAATGAAAAAAAATTGAGACTTACCTTCTTCCATTTTTATCTGGGTAAAAATATTTTCACATTTACTTTGGGAGAATTTTCATCATGTCTTGATGAAATTTGCTTAATGTTTTACCTTTGTATTGACTCCTAATTTTCTTAGTCGGGCAAAGGAAAGATGTGCTTAATCCCTGATGTTCATGGTGTGATTGACATCAAATGGAGCCTCTGGGGAGGCAGCCTCTCTTACATTTTCTTGCAGTCACTGGCTAAGAGCCAGCCTCTGGAAAGCTGTTTGTCATTCAAAACTGATTTTTAAGAACTGTAGAACCGATCAAAATGCAGGACATAGTCTCAAAATCTAGGACACAGAAAAACACTGAAAAAATGCAGTGAAGTCTCAGTTAAAGTGGGACATGTGGTCACCCTAGGTATATTCTTTAATACTAAACACAATAATGAGGTAAGAAAAGAGCAGTGTGATGCTTACAAGCTGTGAAGAAAAAGAGATACTGATGTCATTTCTAATCAAATGATTTAAGTCCTATTTAATTTCACCAGGCCAACATAACATAAATAGGCAGCTTGTTAAATATTCATTGTGGAGCACAATCAACCCTGAGGAGTAATAACACAGCATATACATAATGAACTCTGGGAATATACATCATTTGAGGTCAGGAAAGCGATTCCGCTCCCTGAAGACCAACACAGAGAGACTGAGGAGGAGCTTCTTCCCTCAGGCGATACGGTCTCTCAATCACACCACCACACAGTACTGACCCACACATATGGTTCTTACACACACACACTGGACTTTCTGGACATTGTTTTCACTTCATCACTTAATCACTTTAAGCATATTTGCACTGCACAAGACACTTACAAATGTGGATTGCACAACACTGGACATTATATTTCTTTATTTCCAGTTAATACTTGTACAGCTGCTGTTATTGTGTATATATTTATTTATATTTCTTCATACATTCTTATATAGTTCTATATTGTGTATTTTGTTGTACAGTTATTTTATTTTCAACTTTAACTTATATATTTTATCTTATTCTTTCCCAGTTAAATTTACCCTTCATTCTAATTTGTGTTGTACAGTTATTTCATTTTTAACCTTAATTTATATTTTATTCCTTCCTAGTTAAATTTACCCTTTTTAATTTTTCATATTTATTTCCCATCTTATTCATAGCCTTTTCCTTTTTTTGTTTTCTTTAGGTCACGAGCAGTTGTCCAAGCATTTCACTACATATCGTACTGTGTATGACTGTGTACGTGACAAATAAAATTTGAATTTGAATTTACAGAGTGGACTATCCATAGTTTAAGGAAATATCACTACAATGTATAGTATGTATAGTATATATAGTATATAGCCATGCACCCCAGAGGGAATCCTTATGATGATATCTATTAAATGCATTGCTGTAAAATCTTTATACAGACATTGATAGTCCCAGGGAACTTAAGCACCTTAATCACAATCAGATTTCTGTAATTATAAGCACACTTCTGTCATATTTCTGTATAGCTTTTAATTACCACATTTCAGTACACTAACTAATGTAGTAAACAGTCATGGTTACAACTAGGTAAACTGTACTCTGACAATAAAAGTAATAAGAAAACTCAAAGTTGTTAAAATTTGTTTTTTCCCCCTTAAAATCAACATTATCAACAATTTGCTGATTTTCAGAAACCATTTTCGCATATGATTTAGCACAGTCATTACCACTGGCTAACGCCTTTAAGTTATCCCGGTGCTTAACCACTTGCTATTAGTACAGTTGTTTTTTGTAATTTTTAAGCTGTTTTTGTTATGAGAGTGTACAACAATAAAATTGGAAGTAAAAATAAGTCAATTTAATGGACCTGTAGAATTTTTTTACTCAGAATTTCACATTTGACCCCTTGCATTTTACACTTTATAGTCAATTTATTGACTGTTGATTTAAAAAAATATTGCCAAATATTACATCCTGCAGTTTCATTACAATAATGGCCATTATAATAAATGACTGTTGTATAGTGCTGATATACAGTCCTCCTGAATCTTTTCATTTTCATGGTATGACTTGAACAAATCAACAGCCATGAGAAAGCATTTCTTTGTCTCCATGTTTGTTGGACTCATTTTAAATTTAGTGTGTGAATAAATCCTCCTGAAGGGTATATTTTCAGGATGCCATTGCTGCTCTTGTTTTTATCAGGTTGGGGAACAGAAATTATATATGCATTTCCTTTGGGGGCTCAGCCTCACACAGTCAAAACAGAAGTCAGCAATGATCTGGGAGGTTTTCACAAGCTGCCTGCATGTACCTTGGTTGCTGGTTGGTTGCTTGGTTGTTCAGTGACAGCTGGGGGTACATGTGTGGCATCACTGGGAAATCTAAGTCTATTTATTTTAGAAGACTGATCAGCTAAAATCATTTTAGCTAAATAAAAAGATTTATTGTCAGCTGGCTATAGACTCGTGTCCAAAAGTAATGTTGTAAATCCTATAAATGAGAGCAAAGGTAATAATGAACAGTATGTTGCCAGTCAACATTCACTGCTGCACACATTCACCAGAATGAAAGACAATATTTGGGAAATCTGCTGGGTTATGGTGTCAGATTCTCTGCTGTACAGAGACCTCTGAAGAAAACTGTTTTTTTTGTCATTCTCATTACAGTGACTGATGAGTGATGAGGAAATATCCCAAAGTAAATACATGTCCATTTGGCTGAAAGATCCCTGCTGTTGTTCTTTTAAACAACTCAACCGCCCCTCCCTTCCCTTGTTTCCCAGTGCATTGTGGGATGACAAATAAACAAGTCCAGGCGGAGGAGGAGTCCAATATTCTGCCTCCACACCAGGGATCGGTGGCAGTGTTTCTCAAAGCCAGCTGATGCACAAGTGCTGAGTCACTTGGACTGTGAATGAATCCACACTCCAAAGAACTGCATGTTGTTCAAACATTCACTAGGACAGCATGGCAATGTTTTTGTTCCCTTTGATGAACCCTTGTACCTTGTGTTAAAGGACATAAGGGACATGAATGAGCTTAACTGTACAAATCCATGTATTTATCAATATGAGGAGGAAAATCTTCACAGATATGATATAGTTGAATCAAGGAAGACATGTAGTCTTCCTGGATTGTAGGCTTAATTCCTTATGATTATCAAGACTAGTACACTGTAAAAAAAAATCCGTAAAAATACAGTACAATCTACTGTATAAACGTGAAGGAATTTTCCGTATTAGTCATTTACAGGTATTTTTCTGTATTTCTCAACTACTGCAATGCATTGTGGGAAAAAGAACCTGAAAAGGAGGGAAAAGTAAGCGCAAGAGCAGCCATTAGGCTTCTTTCAGGCTTCATCTGGATTTTGGATTCTGAAGTTGGAGAAACTGCCTTCAAATTTCTGTGGTAAGTATTAAAACTCATGTTTCGTTTTATTAAAATAATGTTTTTCAAAAGACTCCGTGTTTTTATTTAGAAAGAATTGTTAATTTATTTGTTAACTGGTTTCGGCTGTCTCCAGACAAGTCAGGAATATTTTGCTGACTCATTTTTTAAAATAATTGTTATTTAGGTTTAACATGACTTAAGCTTTATTTTAGTTAATGTTAAAATAATTTTTACTGTGATACCACCAGTTTTGCCCTTCAGTGGCTGAACCAGTTTTCATAAATATTATAGTTAGCTGTCTGTGTCTCTCTGGGTATTACACAGCTGTGACTGCTAACTAGCTAATTAGCGAAAGTCAGCGATGTGGATAACTGGGAAAGTGAGAACTTCATGGTTCTAGAAATTATTCTAGGACTCTAATAAGTACTGTATCAATACCTGTGTTTTACAGTTGGCTCTACTGTACACTTTAAAGGGTTTCAGGCAAAGTTACACTAACCCTAGTTTAAGCCTCAGACCTTCCTGGCTGACGCTAGCAAATGCTAATGTTAGCCTCTGATTTGGGCTGCTAAAGTAAAGACTTTTAGCTAGCTGACCAGCATAGATTATTTCGGTGGTTAACAGACTGTAGTGGTAAAATTATTGAAAGTATAGTTTCACCTCAGCACATTTACAATTACAGTATGTCTATTTTGTAGCACATAGAAATGTTTAGTTAATATTTACAGACAGACACATTTTCCCTGTAACTGTGTTTTTACTCCAACATTTGTTGAAAATGTAATTTATGAAATGCTGAGCAGTATTTCTTGTATGTGGAATATTTTTGTCACCCCACTGTGCTAATGTGATTAAATACTAAAAATTATTACTAAAAAAATTCAATAATAAATCAATAATAACTATTTCTTGATTGAAATAGTAAGTGCAGTGCTGGTGTGCAGGGGCTCTATATGCCTTGTCTATATCAAGCTTTTAGCCAAATATAAGCAGAGATATTTGTATCTTTCTTAAAAATCCAGATCCTTACAGATTATTTGAGAAATGGATCAACAGCTATCACTACTTGAAGCACTTTAAGTCCTGCAGTGGAAAAATATCCCTTATTTCACCTTTGATCACACACTTTGGTTTTCCAGTGCAGAGCAATGGCCAAGAAAAGGAAAGACTTCCCCGAGTGAAAAAAAAGATGAAGATACAAGCTGGTGATGATCCAGAGCAGCTGGTCTCAGGAAATGAAGAAAAACCCTGATCACCTTCTCTACAAACACAAGGTGAGTTTAATGTTGTGGTTGATTTAGTTTTTCAAGGTATGTATGTTACTTTAATTATAAACTGCTTTTGTTGCAACAGAATGGTGTTATGTGTATGCAACTCTACGTGAATTATAATCCTTTGTAGGGCTGCGTGATATGACCAAAATCTCATATCCCAATATAAGACATATCTCTCCTGATAACGATATATATCACAAAATAGTGCATTTTCTGTAAATTCTGTGATTCTCGGGCAACTCGACTTATGTGAAATGTTTTCAGTTGGGCGTCGTGTACCTGGAGTCGAGTGTTTTGACCGATGCATGAAACTATACATTTTTAGACATGAGTTTAAATGGCCGCCATTTTCTTTCTGAGTATTTATTACACGGCGTGCTGCAAGGAAAAGCCTGTTCTAACGTTTGAGTCTAAGGATTATTTTGAGCACCTGACGACTCTTTTTTGCTTTTCATTCGTAAACTCTCTCGAAACTCTTTCATGTGATTCTTGTGTAGGTGGTTAAAGAGGTTTGTCATGTTTGAGTGGTGGTGGGGACCAGTTTGTGGCATAATTTGCATAGTACAGTTTTCTGGGGCGTGTCAGACTTTTCATAACCAAACCATGTCCATGCTACAGAGGTAGCCCCTCATTTAACAATAAGGTCCTCGATTTCTTTTGACTGGTCCTTCTGGTTCTGCCTCATCCTTGCTGGCCATGCTGGTATTCTCTGTGCCTTCGTCTGCGTGGTGACTGTAAGCGCCATTTATAGTTACTTGATGTTTTTATTTGAGGTCATTTGTTTGATGCATATTCTGAAATTTTATGTTTGAGAATAATGTATATCATTTCAGTTTAGTTTGAAAAGTCTCAACAGAAACTTGAGCTTTATTGTGAAAGGTTTATGTGGAAAATAAACAAGCGGACGGCGGAGCCACACGATGGTTTTATCCTCATTGTTGGTAACGAAAGTACGCGTAAAAACAGTCACTTGTCCGTCCATAGTGTGGTTATTTTAAGTATAAGAGAAGGAGAGAACTTTAAGAAATAATATAGCAACTACAGTGACCATCAAAACCATGAAAAAAATATTGCCGTAAACAGTTTATTTTGCAACACCACAAAACAAAGAATAGTGTATAATATGAAACGATAGACATTTTTATATCGTAATCTGATATATATCGTCATATCGCACAGCCCTAATCCTTTTTTTGTTTATGTTGTTTATGCTCTAGGTAAAAAAAAATTATAAAAATACAAACTTTTTAAAAATGACTTGTTGTTTCTCTTTTTTTTCTCAGAATAAATTGCGACTAGTCTCAATGGCTGACACGGAGGAGCAACACAGCGACACGTTAACTCCGACTGCTGCAGTTCCTGTATGAACTGAGCAACTCTTAAAATCCCAGGAAAAGCTGAGTGTATTTTACTTAAAGCTCAGATGGACCTTGATGTACTAACATGCAAGGCTGCATTCAGGACTTTGTCACACTGTTATATGAAGAGTGGTAACAAGACTTTGTAGTAATTTGTCTTACTATTGTCTTATTTGTTGTGATTTAGGGTCTGTGCGCACAAGCAGAGGTTTTTGTTTGTAACTGTAACCTCGTTTTCAGAGCCTTGTCTAACATTTAATGGTCATGAAATATGTCAGACTTTTTCCTCTACTTAACCAGCTTAGAGAATTTGAACACCGTGGAGAAAAAGGTGTGCATTAAGGATTTTGAACTATGATGTTTAAGTGTTGTCACTGCTGAGGATTCGTGGACACAGATCCTTATTCACTACGCTGCTGTTTACAGTTTAACTTTTTATCAGAACAAGCACTTCTAATTATACTTTGCTCCTCACTGACAAAACAAGTCCCGTAAATACACTTTTATCTTTAAGTTTGGGACAGTAATCTGTCTTAATTTATTATGTGTTGTAGTTATCATATGGGGAAAAGTCCTGTGGTTATCCATCAGTCCTGTTCGAATAAACCCAAAGTTCAGGAACATCTTCTTTAGATCTGTTCAGTTGTATTCATGTGGCACCACTTAAACAGTCAACAAATTTTGACTCAAGTATGTTATATTGTAAGGTAAAGAGCCCAAAGAGTTAATCTCAGACAAATGTTCACACAAATGTGAATTACATTCACTTCATTAATGAAGTGAATGTAATTCAGTAATCAAAGGTGTTTGGCTATAACTGACTACATGTGTATACTGTATCATAAGTGGACAGAGATGGATGTAAACCACACCTTAACCATTTGGCTGAGGCAAAACTACCACAAGGCAGTGATTCTAACTAAAAGGTACTCTGGATATTATTA
This sequence comes from Maylandia zebra, assembly GCF_041146795.1. NCBI lineage: Eukaryota > Metazoa > Chordata > Actinopteri > Cichliformes > Cichlidae > Maylandia > Maylandia zebra. The sequence goes on from NC_135187.1 coordinate 26,911,078, forward strand.
AATGTGAACATGTCGTTAAATATGACATTTTTTGTTTGTCAGGTGTCCTGTTTGAAGAAAACACTTGGTAGCCACTTGAATGAATGTAAATAAACACATTTACATGAGGGCAACCTGATTTCAAGGAAATAAAAATGCTCAAATTTGAAAGCTTGTGAGTTATTTTGTTCATGTATCAGCTGTTTAGTAGTTTTATGACAAGATGGATGCTGTCATTATATTTTAGTATAGTGTTTGAGTTAAGGAGAATAAAAGAATATTTAACATTAATTGTACCAATGTTGTTGTGTATGAAGCACAAATTAAGTTTTAATTTATGAATTTTTGAGTACATGGTGTACTAGGTTGTAATTGCATAGAAATGTACGTTTAAGGATATAAAGAACTATATTTAATGAGTTACAGTGAAAAGAAGTGCTTGGAAATAGTAATATAAACAGAAATTTCAATTTTTCTATTAACGGAAAATATACTGTGAATAAACGGAATCTTCTGTTTTATAGCTGAAGGAAATGTCCGTAAATAGTACAGAGAGTATACTGTAAATCTACAGAATTTTCCGTTTTATCATTTACAGAAAGATCCGTCAAACCTCCGTAAAAAAACAGAAAATGTACTGGCAGAAAATTACCAGGACATTTTCTGTTTTTCTACGGAATATTTTTTTACAGTGTAGTGTGTTAACCCTCTCAGGCTCAAATTAAACTTTTTGTTGCTAATGCACAACCAAGTCCTGCAGTCGTACTTCTGAGTTAAAAAAAAAAACTCATAAAGTATGTATGTGGGGTAATCAGGCTGTTAGTTTTTAACTGTTGCAAATCGGCAACGCCTGCCTCGAGAGGGTTAAAATACATTTAGAAAGATATAAGCAAATCTATTCTGGTGCATTTGTACTGTTGATGTGTTTTCTTGCCAAATATTATACTAAAATTATTTTTAACACCAAGATATGCCGGAAATTGTTCTGGAATGCATATCTGGTTCCATTGAGGGTTTGCTATGCAAATATCGATAAATAATGCACCGTGGTTTTACTTTTCTGCTCATAACTCCTGACTCTGAACAGTGATTTAATCAGTTTCTGATTGTTCAGCTAGCTGTGAAGAGAATAGCTGTACAGATGCCAGTAAAGAAAATACCAACAGAGCTGAAATGGCTTACAAGATTTTAAAAACACACCCCCAAACCAAAGAAATAGAAATAAACTAAAATGTCTTTAGGTAATAAGAAAATATAAATTACAATACCAGTTTAAGCATGGCAGCGTAATAAGAGTAAAAAGGTCACCTGCACTTGTTTGTGTCATATTGACCTTCAGTATTTGTTTGTACATTTCTGATCATGCATATCCTTGGGGGGCAAAAAATCAAAAGTTGTGCAACAACTTGATATTTTTTTCTTATTCTTAAACAGGTATGTTGTATGTTGTACATTCAGACCAAAAAAAAGTCATGAGTATTGTCTTTGCAGGGTTTTGGTTTGACTTGTCACAATAGCTGGTTGTGCTTTTAGTTTCCCCTGCCTCGTGTCTCCCCTTCTTTATCAAACTGCTGTTGGCACACTGTCACCATTGCAATGACTGGACATAAGCAATCAAGCTGGGTTTTTGAAGGCCTGGAGATTGATTGGTGATACTGATGGCACAAAACTTGCTGGTATGTATTGGTCATCCCTCAGGTAATATGTTTGTCAGTGTCTATGTTTTTGTTGGCCATTGGTTGATAGATGGAGTGAAAATAATGGATTGACCCACTGTGAACCATCCAAAGGAAGGAAGGAAAATTCCACAGAACACTTCTATTTTTTTTTTTTAAAGTTTCAACATACTTCATCATAATAAAATATTTTTAAAAAAATCTATCAAAATGAACCATATCACTCCGGACATCTCAAAAAAACCCCTGTATAACTGTCATCCAGCATATGCTTTGAGTCATGTCATGAGTAATTGCTGACACCGACGCAGACAAATATTGAAGTTGGGGAACTTCAGGCAGTTGGGTGTTAAAAAAAAAGACTAAATTATATGTCATGCATATGATGCCCTCTGCCATGACAGCAGAACACAAAAATGTCACATTCACAGATGCTGACAGGAATAAAGCAGTGTAAGAATCAGAATCAGAATCAGAATCAGAATCAGAATGGGGTTTATTGCCAAATGTTGAGCAGGTTTACAACATTAGGAAATTGCTGGGTAGGGTAGGGTAAGCAGGGTAGAGTTGTATTTTCTCTTTCCATGTCTGAGGGCTAAACCTTAAAAGCTAGCTCCATTTTTTATATACATTCTAAGTCTGAAAGGTGAAGCCCAAGGAGACGTGCCTTACACTTGCAAAGTCCAATGACCCCAATCCTAATTTAGTACCTTAGAGAGCATTTTTCAATGAGTTTATGGTCTCAGTTACTAAACCAAGATAGGTAGCATTTGCATCTGAATATATTTATATCTGGTATCAAAAGAACAACATTTCACCATCCAATGTGAGGCTTTAAAGTGGTAGTCTAACAACCAGTGACTGATAGCAGGTATGTACATCTTTATTATACAGCCTGTGATCTCAACCTCTAGATCCATAATATTAAATAATGGGTATACCATAACTGGTGCAAGAATCCATGGCAGTCTGCGCCCTACCCACACTTCTGTACCGTATAAGACAAACAGCATTTGTATAGAATTTATAACCAGTAAAAGGCATAAACTGCTCCATATGAATTTGTAACAATATTCTAATTCTATACGGGCTGCAGCTGGTCACTGAAATAAAAGCATTTTGAGTTGCTCTGACCCAGATTTGTTGGTTTTTTTTGTTTGTTTTTTTAATTTAAAAAAAATTTAAAAAAATATATTAATTTCTGGGGAAAAGATTTATGGGGGGTCTGTTTCCCAAATTCAAACTGGGAGCTGTTTCCACAGAAGAGGCGCCATAAAACTGAAGACTCTGCCTCCCATTATACAGGGTGGGCCATTTATATAGATACACCATAATAAAATGGGAACGGTTGGTATATTAAAGTCCTGTTTGTGGCACATTCGTATATGTGAGGGAGCAAACTCCTCAAGATGGGTGGTGACCATGGTGGCCATTTAGAAGTCGGCCATCTTGGATACAACTTTTGTTTTTTCAATAATAAGAAGAGGGCCATGTGACACATCAAACTTATTGGTAATGTCACAAGAAAAACAATGGTGTGCTTGGTTTCAACGTAACTTTATTCTTTCATGAGTTATTTACAAGTTTCTCTTCGTTCACAGCCACTGACATGTCGAAGAGGTTAACACGTGAGGAGCGGATCGAAATTGTGTTGACATCTGGTGAACGCAGTAACCGGGTCATTGCAGCAGATTTCAATGCAAGACACCCTACGAGACCACCCATCTCCCATGCTACAGTTAGCAAACTGCTTGCTAAGTTTCGTGAAACTGGTTCAGTGTTGGATTTGCCAAAATGTAGACACAAGAAAACTGTCACTAATGAAGAAACATCAGTGGCTGTCCTAGCTTCATTCAGAAAGAGCCCACAGTGTAGCACTTGCTGCATGTCACTGGAGAGTGGCATTAGTCGAACATCCCTTCGGCGGATATTAGCCACTCACAAATGGCACCCTTACAAACTCCAGCTACTGCAGCATCTCAACGAGGATGACCCAGATTGGCGCACAGAATTTGCAGAATGGGCAAAACAAAAATTGGAACAGGACCCTCAGTTCACGCAGACGATTTTGTTCAGTGATGAGGCAAACTTTTATGTGAATGGTGAAGTTAGCAAACAAACCCACCACTATTGGTCTGACACTAACCCACATTGGATGGATCCCTCCAAGACTGTTGGAACAACAAAAGTGATGGTTTGGTGTGGTATATGGGGTACAAGGATAGTGGGTCCATTCTTCATCAATGGAAACCTCAAGGCCACTGGATATTTGAAATTGCTACATGATGATGCGTTTCCCTCTTTATGTACTGAAGCTGGTACGTTCCCAGAGTTTTTCCAGCAAGATGGTGCACCACCACATTATGGGTGCCAGGTCCGAACATTCCTAGATGAACAGTTTCCTGGAAAGTGGATTGGTCATTGTGGGCCAGTTGAATGGCCCCCAAGGTCTTCCGATCTGACCCCCTTAGACTTTTATCTTTGGGGTCATCTGAAGGCAATTGTCTATGGTGTGAAGATACAAGATGTGCAGCACCTGAAACTACACATACTGGATGCCTGTGCTGGCATTTCTCCTGCGGTGTTGCTATCAGTGTGTGAAGAGTGGGAGAAGAGGGTTGCATTGACAATCCAACACAATGGGCAGCACATTGAACACATTTTATAAGTGGCCAGAAACTTGTAAATAACTCATGAAAGAATAAAGTTACACTGAAACCAAGCACACTATTGTTTTTCTTGTGACATTACCAATAAGTTTGATGTGTCACATGGCCCTCTTCCTATTGAAAAAACAAAAGTTGTATCCAAGATGGCCGACTTCTAAATGGCCACCATGGTCACCACCCATCTTGAGGAGTTTGCCCCCTCACATATACTAATGTGCCACAAACAGGACTTTAATATCACCAACCATTCCCATTTTATTACAGTGTATCCATATAAATGGCCCACCCTGTACTTTTGATTACCCTAGGAACCACAAATTAACCACTAACCAGTGCGCAAAGTGGTCTATTGGGGTGATATGATACTATGAGGTCTTTAAGATAAGATGGAGCATGATTATTCAAGATCTTGTACATATGATGAGAAGAATTTTAAATTTGATTGCGGCTTTACCAATGAGCCAATGAAGAGAAGCCAGTTTTTGAAATATGCTCTCTTTCTAGTACCTGTCAGCACTCTTGTTGCATTATTTTGGATCAAATGAAGGCCTTTCAGGGAGTTTTTAAGATATCTTGACAGCAATGAATTATAGTAGTCCAACCCAGAAGTATGCAAATGCATGAGCTAGTTTTTCAGCATCACTCTGAAAGAATATGTTTCTAATTTTAGAAATATGCACATTTGAAAGACATATCCTGGTCAAAATTCTTTACAGTGTTATTGGAGTCCAAGGTAATGCAGTTGCACTCTTACACGCCTCTCTGCAGCTTCCCTCCCAGTGTTATCCCCCAAAACACCATCCCCTTAGACCACCAAAAACCAAACCTAAAATCAACAAAAAATAATTTAAATATATAAAAAAAAATCTCAAAGAAAGAACATTAAGGTATCCACAACTGCACCGAAGAGTAAAATAGTGACATGTGCATTATTAAACATTAAGTCTCTCACCTCTCAAACCCTGTTAGTACATGAATTCATTATTGATCAACACATTGATTTACTCTGCCTTACAGAAATCCGGTTACAGCATGATAATTATATTAGTTTAAGAAGCTTTTTCTGAATTCTCAGACTTTTTATCTGACTTAGTGCTCAACAACAATTATTGTTGGTGATTTTAACATCCATGTAGATACCAGAAAATACAGACGCAATATGGTATTTAATTAATTATTAGAACCGATTGGTTTCTCTTAAAATGTAAAAGAACCCACTCACAACTTTAATCGCACTCATTTCCATTTACAGTCGATGTCTCTCGAAAGGACTGTAACTAAGTTTCAGGATATATCCTCCACCGTTATCTTCTTCAATTCCATGTGTCAAGGCAGTTCAGAGGAGCTACCTGAAATAACTCACCCTGGCTTTGGATACTGGGACTCCTCTGAAAAAGAAAGCCTATATTTAGAAGCACTTGACTCCCTGGCTTAACTGTCAAACGTACATCTTCACGCAGAACACTTGTAAGAGAGGAAATGGCATCCCACTAATAGAGAAGACCTTCATTAAGCCTTGAAGAATAGCTTGTTGCTCTATAAAAAAAAGCTTTTGTAAAGCTTAAACATGTATTGCATTTCATCACTGATTGAAGAAAATGCTTCTCCTCAGTTCTGTAACCAGGCTGACAAAAATCCTTTAATCTTAACTAGTTATGGCTTCATTAATTTCTTACAAATAGAAATTTAACAAATAGGGAAAAAATACTCAGAATCATTTCACATGCATCTTAGTCACTGATTTCAGACACAGACTTTGAAAATGAAACCAGTCCTGAAGTGCCTTCTTGCATTCTTTCTAATCTCCAGCAGCAGGGGATTTATATGGCTGCAAAAAACAGTCACTGTACAGAAGTCATATGCATTCTCCTCAGTAAATATTACATGTTAAATATTACAATATTAAGCATCTTGAGGGGCCTTGAGTTGTGATTTGAGCTATATAAATAGAACTGAAAAACTAAATCCGTATTAAAGCCAAGAATCATAATAAACAACAGCCGGTTTTAGGGTGGTTCTATCATGTGATCAACAATTTTGTTACTAGAACATCCAACATCCTTTGGCTTTTAAGTCAGATCCGACCCTGTTTAGGCCTAGTTAGACTGTGAGAGACAAAAATGTTCAGCTTAATATAAGGACTCCACTAACCATTGGTCGACATGATGGCGGTTGTCATTAGGAGAGCATTAGCTCAAGCATCACTCAAGTGATGCTTGGAGCTTAGTGTTCACATTGTGATTGTTCAGTTTAAGAAAAATAATGCATTACGGCACTGCCTTACAAACAAATGTAATGTGACAACTGTAGTAATGTGTTTCATTACTAAACCATTAACAGACCAACACTGTTCTAGACACATAACAGTGTGCGTTTCACATTTAATTAAACATAAGTTAATGCAAAAAACCCTTTTTCATTCCCTCTTTAAGTTAAAAATACATTGTAAATATCAAACTTGAACATTACTGATGAGAACATTATTATTATGTGTCACTGTGGTGTTAGCAATTGCTATCCACAGCTGTAAACTGTTTTGATTATCCACAGGCAACGTCACTGCTTACTGTTTGTGTTGTGACCCACTTCTCTACCTTCAATTTCAAAACACTTAGGCAATGTGGGGCAGCAGTTACACAGCTCCAAACCACTCAACCAGCGGAACAATGACACACAGTAACACTATGTATTTGGGAAGCATTTTATCAAAGCAGAATGATTTGTTCCAGCAGGTACTGAGCCTGCAGGGACTAAAACAAAGATTCAGAGAGAAGCGACAGTAGCTGCAGAGTTAGCAGAGTAGCAAATGGCAGAGCAAAGTTGAAAATAATGAAATAAAAATAAAGACATAAAGACCTTTAGCTTGTATAATTCAAAAATTAAATATGCTTTCCAGTTTGGTCCAACTAATATTAAATTACACTTTTTAATCATGATCATGCAGACATACATTTTTGTGGTTTCATTACATCACCGGACTGCATGTAACCAGAAGAACATACTTATAGATAAGTAGATGTAGACATTTCTAGCCAGTTAAAATTAATTAACACTAATGGCTAACATCATAGTTACTTTAATTACCAGTTTCCTATTTGTAACAAAGTGAAAGACAAACTGGTGACATATTGAAGCTGCTGCTAAAAATTACAGGTGTGCAAATAAGGTTTGCTTAAGCAATGTTTTGAGGCCATCTTGAAGTGGGCAGAACTTTAAATAATGGGCATGAATGCCACAGCAATTCGAGGCCTTTAATCATTTTTTGAATGGTTTTTTTTCCCCCAGAATGGAACAATTCTAAAGAACAAGAGTACAGAAGAGGCTGGCTGGTTATTTGGCCACTCTTCCTTGGTAGAGCTCATTTAAACTGGTTAGATTTCTGGCGTGGACTCAGATGTCCATGCTACATAGTTCACATGGTCCACTCCAAAACCAGTTTTAATGTGTGTTTTGGATCATTGTCCTCTTGCAACACATATTTGTCTCAGACTTTCAACCATCTTGTTGTTGATTTGAGGTGAAGTTGAAGAGTATGGTGGTAGTACTTCTTCATTATTCCATCCTCTTTGTGCAGTGTGCCAGTGATATTGGCCGCAAAAAGCATGATAGTAGTGTTATTAGGTTTGAAAGCTTCATCTTTACTACTCCAAACATACCTTTTGTCATTGTGGCTAAATAGCTCAATCTTTGACTTATCTGATCATAAAGCTTTCCTCCAGAAGACATTTGGCTTGTCTATATGGGCAGCTGCAAATGTTTGTCAAGTTTTAAGGTTTCAATTTTTGAGCAGGAGTTTCTTTATTTTTCTCTGAGTCCATGGTGAAGTAGAACTCATGTCAGCTATTTGTAATGGTCGCTTGAACGTCTTGAGAAAGAGAGAAACAGACACACAATTTCATGCTGTTGAAGTCAGCAGAGTATAAATTTAAGAGCATTTCAGTCTGAAAACCTCAATAGATTAGAATGCTTACCGGTAATATTAAAGCATTCATTAGTGGGCAAACGTCCTGTTAATCAGCTCTCAAGTACAGGAAAAGAGCCATTCATGCATCTGACAGTGTTTGTTTATTTACTTATTTTCTATGTTTTGATTTTGCCTGTTCCCCTAATGTCTGCTTCAAAGTCACTGAAGCCTTTATGCTGAGCATTGACGAGAACTGAAAAAAGTCTCATGCAGAGTCACACAAGGATTGACATATGCCAGCCAGAGTGAGCAAACCAGCTTGGCTAGGCTTGTTCACAGCCTTAATCAATGGGAGGCTTATCTGGTGACACAAATGATCATGGCAGCAGCAGAAGCCACAGACTGTAGCAAATCCCAACTCATCTCATTATCACAGATGCATGAGAGGAGCCGTATCACCACTTCTGCCAGATCTGTCACTCGGAGCTTTTAGAGTGGTGAGTTAAAAAATATGAAACAGCGAGCTGTATATGTAAACAACTTGCACTGTATGAATATCCAGAAGCTAATCAACTGTGCTGATTCGTTTTGGCATATGTTGTCATTCTTGATGCTGTTCATATTGCTGCAAGCAGAACTGGAAAAATAACAGTGGTTGTCTATAAAATGAGGATATGGACAGGTTTTATTTAATAGGGCCACTGAGATCCTTCAGTGGAAGTAATAAAATATTGAAGATTTTCTATCAGTCAGTTGTGGTGAGTGCTGTGTACTTTCTACACCAAATCTTTCCAACACATTGAAAAAGACCTCACTTGACCAGAAAAATCCTTATCAGTCTATTGTCCAATTGTCCAGTTAGTTTAGCCTCTGAAAATGGTGGACTGTGTAAAAAAATGTGTGTAATTGCAAATCAGTTAATGCAATACTTTTTGTAAACCACTTTTAACAAAAGTCAACTGTGGTGGTGTAGAGAGGACAAATTACAAATACAAATAAATACACCCCCCGCCCCCCAAACAAACCAAAAAAAGGGCAGCACTGTTGCATCACAGCAAGAAGGTCCTGAGTTCAACTCCACCATCTGGCCAGGGCCTTTCTGTGTGAAAATTGCATGTTCTCCCCATGTCTGTGTGGCTTCTCTCCGGGTACTCCAGGTCCCTCCCACAGTCCAAAGACATGCAGTTAGTGGGGTTAGGTTCATTGGTGATTCTAAATTGCCCATAGGTGCGATTGTGAGTGTGAATGGTTGTGTGTGTTTCTGTGTTAGCCCTGTAACAGATAGGAGACCTGTCCAGGGTGTACCCTGCCGCTCGCCCTATGGTAGCTGGGATAGCCCCCCCCCCCCCCCCCCCTCCCCCCCGCGACCCTGATGAGGATAAGCAGAAGAGAATTGATGGATAACAACAACACTTATGGACCTAATTGTGTAGTCATCTTTTATATACACAGATGTGTGAACATTTAAACGATGCAAAACGTAATGAGTCTTTGTCTATTCAGTAGATTTGAAGTTCTAGATACATAAGGATATTGAAAGGAAACAAAATTTAGCTGACTATAATTTGGAGCCATAGCAAAGGGTGTGACCTTTTGAAAATAAGAGATTTCAGTTTATGATCTTTGCTCTCATTATCAAAAATTATTCATTGCGGAAAAATGCAGTCTTCGGATATCAAAAATGTAATCTTCAAGACAAAATGTACAAAAAGCGTTTTCTCCTGTTTTTGCTCTGTTGTCCATCATTTTCCTGCCATGGAAACATCATGCACAAAGCTTGAGAGTTTAGGTGTTTAGGGACTATCTGTTCTACACTTATCAGCTCTAATCGCAGCTGCACATCAAGAACATATAAAAGAATCACCAACTTCTTCAATTTTCAAGCTGGCACATAGTGTTAACATCATCCTATGCCTAGCTAATGGAGCTGTCCCACTGTAGTTGTAATATATTTACATATTTCAAAGTTAGCCCTTCTGTAGTGTGGTATTTATACTCTTCCTGTTCTCCCACTGCATGTGTGCTGGAATACACTCAGTAGTCAGTCATGATAAAGGCACAAGGCCTACCACGCTGAAGCCAGAGTTACTTTGTAGCCTGGAATCAAACAGATATATTTAGACATGCTGCTCTGTGCTGTACAAACCAAGTGGTATTCCCCTCTCAATCTGTATGGCTCTGTTCCCCCACTGCAGCACAGCCAGGGGTCTTCCACACTGTCAAAGGCTTTGTTGAAAGAACATCCACAGTGAATAAATCCCTTATGCTGTGGACACAGGAGCTGATTCACAGTGATAGGTTCCTCATAACCGATCCATGTTTTTTTGTACAAAGCCTGCTGTGTGTAGAAAGAAGACAAGCTGTCTTCCCATGACCAGCCCAACTGACCATGTCTAAAGCAGTGTCAGGATGCCGTGACAGACTTGTGTCACAGATAACAGGACATGAGTGACCACTGGTTCTCACTCAGCAGTGGAAAATAGTGACCAGCTTTTGTCCAGTGAAAAAAACTGCAAGGACTAAGAGCAGGATGGGGGAGAGCACATGAATCAGTAGATGTTTAGATAATTTAAAAGTAGAATAGGAGGAGAGCCTTCAGTTTTCAGGCCCCTCTTCTGTGGAACCAGCTTCCAGTTTGGATTCAGGAGACAGACACTATCTCTACTTTCAAGATTAGGCTTAAAACTTTCCTTTTTGCTAAAGCATATAGTTAGGGCTGGACCAGGTGACCCTGAATCCTCCCTTAGTTATGCTGCAAAAGGTGTAGGCTGCTGGGGGATTCCCATGATGCATTGAGGACTTCTTCCTCAGTCACCTTTCTCACTATATTATAATAGACCTCTCTCCATTGAATCATACTTGTTATTAATCTCTGTCTCTCTTTCACAGCATGTGTTTTATCCTGTCTTCCTGTATCTCTCCCCAACCAGTTGCTGTAGATGGCCGCCCCTCCCTGAGCCTGGTTCTGCTGGAGATTTCTTCCTGTTAAAGTGATAATCTATGGCAAACGCCCATTTGTGTGCCCAGAAAAAGACAAGTACAATTTTGCCCTTTGGGGACACTATATATGTTTTCAATGGGCAAACCCACTACCATCTTTGGGTAATATTATATGCTACCAATTAAAACCTATGTGGGTCCCATGTAGGCTAGTCTATGTGGGGCATATAGCAATTTTGCCTATCCAAAATCAAGCACCCAGTCATGCAGAACTATTCTACATGCATCTGTGAAAACCTGGTTCACTGATTCACAGGAGCCCAGTGAATTCCAGCTTAGTACCATTATAAAATGCCACCTGTGCAACAAGTGCAGTCGAGAAATTTACCTCAATACTACCTATTCCACACAATTATTAATAGTATTGTAACAAAGTGTAAAGATCACGTAAATCACAGCAGAAACTGAAGTATATAGAATGCAGAGGTCACCTTCAGATTAGCTCAAGCACAGTGGATAGAGAGCTTCATGAAATGTGTTTCCATGGCTGAGCAGCTGCATCCATATCGTACATCACCAAGCACAATGCTAAGTGTTGGATGCACAAATATTAAGCATGGCACTACTGGAGTCTAGAGCAGTGGAAATGTGTTCTCTGGAGTGACAAATCACAGTTTTCACAGTTCTCAATCCGATGGATTGGTTTGGTGGTTGCCAGAAAAACAGTATTTGTCTGACTGCAAGTTTGGTGGAAGGGGGAAACATTTCTGGAAATGTTTTTCAGGATTTTGGGCTTTGCCCCTTGGCTCCAGTGAAAATAACTCTTAATGTTTCTGCATAACAAGACAGGGAGCAGTTGGGGATGGCCCCTTCCTGTTCAACTTGAATGGGCACCAGTGCACAAAGCAACGTCCAGAAAAACATGGATGAGTGAGTTTAGAGTAGAAGAACCTGACTGGCTTGGACAGATCCCTGACCTTAACTTGACAGAACACTTTTGAGGTGAATTAGAGCAGAGCCATGCCTTCTCATCCATCCTCAACCTCACAAATGCGCTTCTGAAAAAATGCCCAAACTTCCCATAAGCAGACCCTTGAAGCTTGTGGAAAACCATGCCAGAAGAGTTGAAGACGTTATTATGTTTGCTTGCTATTATGTTTGGGGAACCGACAATCACTTTATTTTTAAGATTATAATTTAAAACTTTCTGTTTTAATAAAGCTCCATACAGGGAGTGCAGAATTATTAGGCAAGTTGTATTTTTGAGGAATAATTTTATTATTGAACAACAACCATGTTCTCAATGAACCCAAAAAACTCATTAATATCAAAGCTGAATGTTTTGGAAGTAGTTTTTAGTTTGTTTTTAGTTTCAGCTATTTTAGGGGGATATCTGTGTGTGCAGGTGACTATTACTGTGCATGATTATTAGGCAACTTAACAAAAAACAAATATATACCCATTTCAATTATTTATTTTTACCAGTGAAACCAATATAACATCTCCACATTCACAAATATACATTTCTGACATTCAAAAACAAAACAAAAACAAATCAGCGACCAATATAGCCACCTTTCTTTGCAAGGACACTCAAAAGCCCGCCATCCATGGATTCTGTCAGTGTTTTGATCTGTTCACCATCAACATTGCGTGCAGCAGCAACCACAGCCTCCCAGACACTGTTCAGAGAGGTGTACTGTTTTCCCTCCTTGTAAATCTCACATTTGATGATGGACCACAGGTTCTCAATGGGGTTCAGATCAGGTGAACAAGGTGGCCATGTCATTAGTTTTTCTTCTTTTATACCCTTTCTTGCCAGCCACGCTGTGGAGTACTTGGACGCGTGTGATGGAGCATTGTCCTGCATGAAAATCATGTTTTTCTTGAAGGATGCAGACTTCTTCCTGTACCACTGCTTGAAGAAGGTGTCTTCCAGAAACTGACAGTAGGACTGGGAGTTGAGCTTGACTCCATCCTCAACCCGAAAAGGCCCCACAAGCTCATCTTTGATGATACCAGCCCAAACCAGTACTCCACCTCCACCTTGCTGGCGTCTGAGTCGGACTGGAGCTCTCTGCCCTTTACCAATCCAGCCACGGGCCCATCCATCTGGCCCATCAAGACTCACTCTCATTTCATCAGTCCATAAAACCTTAGAAAAACCAGTCTTGAGATATTTCTTGGCCCAGTCTTGACGTTTCAGCTTGTGTGTCTTGTTCAGTGGTGGTCGTCTTTCAGCCTTTCTTACCTTGGCCATGTCTCTGAGTATTGCACACCTTGTGCTTTTGGGCAAAGGAGCTTGCAAAGAAAAGCGTCTGGACTTCTTTAAGTTGCTTGAAGACGTTTCACCTCTCATCCGAGAAGCTTCTTCAGTTCTAAGGTCAAATGGTGGAGAGTCTCAGGAATTCGCATGATAAGGTGGGGCCAGGTTTCACAATGAACACACCCGAAACTCTGGCTGATTGTGACCCACACCCAGTTTCACACCTTGGCTCAGGCGATTAGAGGATCATCAGGGGGTCCTTTTGTCCCTCTGTGGGGGGTTACTCCCACTAGGTTTATATCTTTATATCTCATTACAGAGATGCACATCACCTAATATGCTTAATTGGTAGTAGCCTATACAGCTTGGAGTAAGACAACATGCATGAAGAGGATGATGTGGACAAAATACTCATTTGCCTAATAATTCTGCACTCCCTGTTAGGCCTGGATCAACCCTTCCTTAGAAACACTGCAATACTTGGAGGCTGCTATTGCAGTGGGATTGAGTTTTCTTTTCTTTTTCATTCACCTCTTCACTCTCTATGTACTTTGCATTTAACCTTTAGTTATTATTAAACTCTGGTTCTCTTCCACTGTGTCTTTGTCTTCTTTCCTTCCCCTCGCTTAGCAGCAGATGACTGCCTCTCCCTCAGCCTGGTTCAGCCAGAGGTTCCAAATGGCATCAAGTGCTTACTCAAAGTGGGCTGTCTTATTGTTAGGGTATTCTCTCTATTTTGGCAGGGTTTTTACATTACAATATAAAAGCAGCTGTTGTGATTTGGCACAATATAAATAAAACTGAACTGAATTGAACTGTGTGGCTCAGGCGGTAGAGCAGGTCAAAAGGTTGGCTGATCGTGTGTGAATGTTAAGATAGAGAGCACAAACATAGAAAAAAATGTCTGTAATTATTGGACTTAGGAACTAATGAGTTTCTCCATAACAAACACTGTGGCCATGTATTTGGGTGATCATAAACATACTTGGAACCAGAAAACAATGAGTTGAAGGCTGTATGCAGCCGGCACTCAGGTGAAATAACAGCCAATCAACACCTGATGGTGAGGGTCAGATGGTGGGAAATCAGGACAGGTGTGGCATGTGAAAATGAGTGTTGAGCGTATCCTGGGAACATTTGGCAGAGGGTCTGAACTGGCTGATCTTCGGCCAGTTTCCAGAGCATTCCAAAGAAGGTTTGGGTGAGAGGTAGCCTGTTGGCCTGCCAGCAGGCAGCCTGTCTGTCTGCAGATAGTTCTGTTGCCAAATGGAGGAAGTATACAAACTATATGGTACTATATGGTGTCTGGGTCCGTCTTGCTTGTGTTGTCGTTGGAGCTGCAAAGTTTTAACTTTCAAAGAGCTCAAGTGAAACCAAGTGTTTTAAACAATGAAGTGTCCACTGTAGCCACCAGCTGTGCTTTTCCTGCTGCATTTTTTGATCTTTTAATTTTTTTTCATGGTTCAATTCCGCTGTTGCTCATTTTTCTATTCTGGCCCACTGGTCAACCAATTAGCGTCATCTGCTTGTTTTCTCTTTGCATCAAAAGAACCCAGTTGCAATGATTAAAAAAAATAATTAGTCTTGTGGATAACTCCTGTGTAAAGTGTTTAGGGCATGTTGTACCAGAAGAAAATCCTGGAGCACACACAGGGTATGCTGTAGAGAATGCTTCTGTTGGCTGTCTCAGAAACAGCCTGGTGAACTTTGGCATTTCCCCTTAGACATTGTCCTATGTGATTTTTTTTTTTTTTTTAAGTGGCTCTGGTCCAAATCTACCTTAGACAATGCATGGCAAAACATAAATGAAAAATAAATAAACAAACAAAGAAGTAACATATTATCATATTTTACAAGACTCACAAAAAAATGCTACAAATATTACAAATTAGTGTCAAGGCCAAACATTTACCTGAATATCTACATCAGAATTCCATATATTTCATTCTGTGACATCAGAAAACGTAGCACTGATTTTCTGGCATTTGCAACTGAGAATGCAGCTGTTATGATGTGCCAATTTAAAGGAGCCACTAAACCTCTATGTTAAAAGATGAAATCCAAATACAAGTTGGAATTACCGACACTGTGTCAGAACTTTTCCAAAAGCCTTCTGTTCATCTCAGTAAATGTAAGGATGGTTGCCATTTTCCTGCTTGAGGATCTGCAGCTCTTCAAGCAGGATCTCAGATGACTCCTGTGCAGTAAAAGAAATCTGTCCTCAGAGCAGATTGTTTTCTTTATGAGAGCAGTAGGAAAACACTGGAGCTGCCAATTTATTTATTCATTTATTTATTAATGTGGTTGACAGAACATAACATATGACTTGCCCACAAACATATAGTGATAAAACTTATTTTTATCTAAAGGATTCTGTTGTCTCTCAACCAATACTTCATCCATTGTCTTCTTCTTACACGGGGTCACGGAGGGGAGTTGGAGCCTATTCTAGCTGCTACAGGGCAAGAAGCATGCACAGCATAGACAGGTTGCAGGTCTGTCACAGGGCTAACACAGACAACCATTTACACTTATGCTGCCACCAGTTAACCATATCCCACTAACTGCATGTGTTTGGGAGAAGCCGGAGCACCTGAAGAGAACACACACAGACAAGGGGAGAATATTTAAACTCCACACAGAAAGCTAGATGGTTGATTCAAAACCAGGACCTTGTTGTGAGGCAACAGTGTGCTGCTCATCAACAACCCACTACAGCTGTGATGTGATATAATATGTTTTTTCTATTTATTTTTTAATAGAGTCTCATAAAATTAGATTTTGGTAGTTTTCTTTTATCACTACAAGTATTTCAGGTTCGTGTAATATTTTGCCTGGGTATCAGGGTGGACATTACATGCTATTCTTTGCTTACATTACAATTTAACTCCAACCATTGTTTTGCTCAAATATAGTTTCACAGAGCTGCTAGTTTTGCTGAAGATTGTTGCAGGGTGTTAGTGGCCCATTTCTGATCATGATTGCCCATCATCTTTTAAGTCAGTCATTATCATGTTGATAGGGTCACACTACATACCTTCTTTCAGACAGCATATCTTGTTTTAGTAAAGCTCCAACAAGATATAATAAGTCACAAGAGTAAAACCAGCTTGCAGTTATTACATTTTGGAAGGACTTTGCACACTTAGCCACATTAATGTTAAGAACCAGGTAGTCTGGTGAATCTTCTCGAAATACTCACTCTCTAACCATCTCACTTGGATGACACAGACTGTCTTTGCCTTGTGCCCTCTACTCTACTCTTCCCAGACAGCCTGATTATGTAAGTTGTTATCCAATCGAAAACTGTCTGGATCGCACAGTCCTCTGTGTGCCTGTTTGTTTGCATACTATATAGCTGAGAGCAGCACAAAGAAACCTGGATTTGAAAGACCTTTATGTAACAGATTTGCCATCACAATACCTGCGTACACTATAAATATACTTTACATTGATGCAAGGGGGAGAGGCAGTTCTGTCTGTATCACAGATGTGACAGTTTGGGTGTACAAATGATCAATGTGGGTGTTATTGACCAAGCTTTATTCAGAAAACCTCCCATTACTCTGTTTGCCAAGAGAGCCTGTGTCTTGTACATGCAGAGATGATCAAAGCAGAATGAAAGCTAGTCAGTGGGCAGAGAGTGAAGGACAGGTTCCCACTTAGAGGGCAGAGCGAGTGGGAATGTTCAGTTCAGGATGTTTCTTGCAGGCAGGTAAAATAATGGTTACCGCAAATGCAAAAGATGAAACCTCCACAATGCCCAATGAACTAAAAACCCTCAATAAATATAATTATAAAGTTAAAGGCTGAACACTTTTCTGGTTTTACCATAACTCACCCAAAGTACAGAGTAGATCTTTGAGACTGATCTTTATGACTGATCTTTATGTTATAATTACTAAAATGACAAAGTGTTAGTTGAACGTACCCTAAAAAATATTATAATTTATAAGTGACACACCCCGATACTCGAGCAAGGTAAAATAGTAACAGTCCAGAATGACTGTTACTATTAACGTGTTTATTTATGTTCAACATCTCCAGGAATTTTCCTGACTAAATGATACACCATTTCTCTGTGTATGCTTGGTATACCCATTATACCCCCTACACCCAAAACTCTTACGTTCCTTGGTTTGTAATCTACAAAGCAATGGCATTGTACCTAAAATTAATTGGAAAAAATCAATTTATGTAAAATTCATATAAAAATAATAAGAGAGAAATTCCAAATAAGAAATGTTGGTACACTTCCCTCAACAGATTATTGAAAAAATAACACTGGGTTCAATTACGTGCTAATTTCAGACGCATCCTGACCTCTCATTAAGACTTTTGGCTCTCTAGTCAGAAAGAAGTATAGTTAGCACTAGGTTTCTTGAAAAAAAAAAACAGCAGTAGGAAATAAATATAATATGTGACACTACCGGTCAAAAGTTTTAGAACACCCCAGTTTTTCCCAGTTATTTATTGCAATTCAAGTCATTCAAGTCCATTGAATAGCTTGAAATGGTACGAAGGTAAGTGGTGAATTGCCAGAGATTAAAAAAGGTAAGGCTACCCCAAACCGAAAAATAATGTTCATTTCAGAATTACACTAAATGGCATTTTTCAGGGAACACAAAATGGGTTAACAATTTAAAGCTGTTCTGCAGCAATGGAGGTTGATCAAGCCTTGAAAGCTTGTGCTACTAATTCCTACAGGTGTTCCAGCTTTTCGGGATTACTTACAGGGATAAAAGCAGTGTTGGAACACACTGTGGTACTAACTCTTGTGAACATCAGTTGAACAGTATTGTACCTCAGAGAGTAGTATGTTGCTACAAAAATGGTGAGAGGAGGAAGTGTGATGGTCTGGAGCTGTTTTGTTGGATACAGGGTTGATGACCTGTACAGAGTGAGCGCCATGCAGTACCCTCTGGTATGGTAGTTGGTCAGGGGTTCATCCTACAGCAAGATAATGACCCAAAACATAAATCCAAGCTATGCCAGAACTACCTCTGGAAAAAGAACAAGATGGTAAGCTTGAAAACATGGAGTGGTCAGCACAGTCTCCTGACTTAAACCCCAGCGAGCTGGTTTGGGATGAACTGGACAGAAGAGTGAAAGCAAAGCAACCTACAAGTGCCACACTTTTGGGAACTTCTGCAACAGATATGGGAACTTTCTGAAGAATATTTGATTTCTATTGACAAAAGAATGCCACAGGTGTGTTCAGCTGTTATATCTGCCAAAGGGGGCTACTTTGATGAGCCAAAAGTTTAGAAAACATTTTGGTCTATAAATTGATTCCATGATTTCTTTTTTTAATTTTATTTTCCAATTGCTTATTTTTCAATAAAAAAAAACTAGAAAAATTGTGGTGTCCTAGAACTTTTAACCGGTTGTCTATGTTGAGGAAGTGTTGTGGGAAATCAAGCTTTTATACTCCCTTTTATGTACACAGAATTAAAATGGAACTCATTTCACTCACTCTCTCGCTATTGTACTTCTAATCAGGTAATAATCCACTAGCAACACAGGAGTGAGAACACATTGCTATCCCTTCCAGGTACAATTAGCAAAAACAAAATCAGTCTTTCACACTGCAGAATTGATTTAGTTAGTAATCTTCATGAGTGTAGGTTCTGAGTGCATGATGAGTGTTGCATGTCAGTATTCATTAAGCCATGAGGTGTGAAAAGGAAGCACTGATTCTGTAATCAGAGTCATGCAGCAGTGGATCAATGCAATTCAAGACACAAGGCTACAGAATATGACTCTGCGGCCGTGCATTATAATCAAGTGCTCAAATCACAGGAGATGTTTTTGTTCTTCTGTAAAATGGGCTTCAATAACCAGATGATGATCTTTTAGTTTTATTGCATATGTGAAATGTCCATAAAATAAGGATCAAAAGCTGCTGCAATAAAAACGTATCAGTCAAATGGAGCAGAGATGTTAAAAGAAAGGGACTGCTGAATTAGGACAGTAGATTTTTGCTGCCTTTCTCTCTGCTCACTGTCAGTTCAGTCAGCTGTGATTTCCATATCAATATTTGAGTGACACTGAATTATTTAGAAGCATGCAGTGACACAACGGGATGCAAGCCTGAGTGGCGCCCTGCCACTGCTCTTATTGTTTGTGTGTGTACATGAGGACCAGTTGCTGGTTGGACTGAAAACATATATTGAAAAAGCAATCGTGTGTGAGAAATTCAGCAAAGGTAGAATAAGATCTCAAACAACCTGACAAAAAGCCACCTGCTTTCACATAAGTACTTTAGACTAAAACAAGGTAATCTATAACAAACATTCATAGTTTGAATGATGCCATCTGAACACAATAAGGAATAGAAAAGCAAAACAACACAGAAGTACCTTTAAAAAAATAGAGTACAATGAAAAAAGGGATTTTTGATTTTTGAAAACGAAAGTACTAACAGGTGTCCTGCTGTGTTCTGTATTTGCTGGTACTAAAGAACATTTCCATCGTCTTGCCTTTTTTGGAAGAGTGGATTTAAAATTTTTGGTTTTTCCAGTTGATGTTGAAGTCTATCGATTTAAACCATTTGGCTGTAGATCTGAATGGAATCATGGAGAAAAAAATACTTTGGGTTAAAACTTCAGTCTTAGTTATTCACTCTAATAAGAAGATCAGAAGATTATTCCAGCATTTGATGTTCCTATTGATCTTATCTAAAAGTGGATTGACGTTTAAGTGAAGTCTGACAATTTGAAGGAAATATTTACATTGTGGGATCATCCCATAATGCCCTTTGATGAGGTTATACAGAGTTGTTATCCAATAAATAAAGGATTTTCCAAAGGCACATTTGTGAAGAAACATGAATAGGAAGGACCAGTTAACTTTAGTCAACTTTAGTTCATCTTAGCAACAGCAGAGGTGAGTGGAGCAAGCTATTAAATGGTTTAATACAGTATTCAAATCTCCTCAAATAATGATTTTTGAATTGGCAGTAACGTCATATATTTGAGCAAAAACTCTATGAAAGAAGCTGGGTCATTACTATTAAGAGAATATTGACCGACAATTGAATGTTTTTGCAAAAGCATAGATAGAAACTCCTTTTTTCTTTGAGACCAGGGTAACATTAGAAACTATAAGATGATTTACTTTAGATTTTTGAAGATGAGTTTCTTTTAGCAGGAGAATATCTGCCTTTAATTTTGTTATGTACTCTGGAATTTTTATTCTTTTTGCCTGTGAATGAATGCCATATGCATTCTATGAAACCAACCTTAAAGACAACATAAGAAATTTTTTTGTGTGAATATACAGCATGAGATCTGGATGTGTGTCTGTTTAACCTATAGTTTATGAATTTGAAAGTGTTTCTTGCATGTGGGGAGCTGCTATGCATCTATAGTGGCTGTCATGCGGGTGTACTGTGGTGAGACGTTGGGTTATAAATATAGGGTGCTGATGAGGCATATGAGCAACAAAACAATTAACCATAACAAAGAGATACAAGAAGAGAAAGCAGATGGAGACGGTATAGTGTTTGTTTTCTGAGGAAGTGATGTGTGAGTGTGAAGGAGTGAAAAGGAGAGATAAGAAATAAAGAAAAGAATAAGTTTGAGTTTCATGAACCTATTTTCTTTTACCCAGTGAGATCTTTTATTTATTTATTTTGTCTATTTATCCTTTCAGAGGAGCCATGCGGTAGTGGTGGGATCCCCTATGTAGAGTCATGTAAGCTTGACATAGCTGTCCATCAGTGCAGAGCTTATCCACGACGAGGAAGGAATGTTTATCCTTATGTCTGAGGGGATTGCATGAGGTTTTTAATCAGTGTTTCCAGATGATCTGTCATATTTTTGTGGATTTCTGAGAAAATTGAGTTATCTTGCATACTTCTTGTTTGTATGTCTAGGAAAGTTTGTTTTTATTCTCAGTTTTTGAATTTCTATCTGCATCAATTTTGTTGACACTGAAGATCTATTTTCTGGTGTATGAATTCTAAACTTGATTTTAAGTGTTTTTATCTTCTGATAGATCATGCGCAGAAGATCCAGCTTGTTGAGGATGTAAGTCCTTGGTGTCAATTGGCGAATATTCTTCCTCTTTTTGTTGTTCTGCTTGGTTGTCTGGTTGTTCCTTCCATGATGCACTGATAAAAATATTGGTTTTCAAGTTCTCCAGAATACACTGTCACCCTTAAACACCTGTTTATTTTTTTATTTTTTTTGCTATCAGCTGTATGTTTAAATTTAAATAAACACTGAACCAAAAAAAGTAACTTGTTTAGTTTAGAATCTAATCTACCAACAATGGCTGCAATTTTCAATCTCAAATATACACAGGATGAATGGGGATGACAGATTTCCTTTTTTCAAATAGTTTAATTTAGTTTTTTCATATAGTTTGTCATCTAACATCACAGCTTATCTAGTACAAGCTGGAGAGATTAAGTCTCTCACCTGGACTGATCTTTAGGTGTTCTCACAGATCAGCTAGTGGAGGTTGCTGTACTTAGTAAGAATCCACACAGGCAAGGTGGGTTCTAACTAAAAACCCTCTTTGCTGTAAGGTGACAGTAACCACTGCATCACCATGCAGCCCAGCTTACTGTATACAATGAAATATTATTCTACGTTATACAGTAACCGAGTACAGCAGCGGTCCTCAACCTTTTTTGCGCCACGGACCGGTTTAAGCCCGACAATATTTTCACGGACCGGCCTTTAAGGTGTCGCGGATAAATACAACAAAATAAAACTAGTACCGGTACCGAAAAAAAGAAGATTTATTCATAACACACGTGAAAAGACCCAGGAAAACCAAGTTAACGATAAAAACGATAACAAAATAACGCTGAAAACCGATAAAAACCCTGAAAACCATACATTTCACACCTGAGCCTCAACTCTCGCGGCCCGGTACCAAACGACTCACGGACCGGTACCGGTCCGAGGCCCGGGGGTTGGGGACCGCTGGAGTACAGCATAAAAACCTAATGTTGTGTAGTGTACAAAAGTGAAAAATACAGTACATTTGTTCTTTTTTGTTAATTTTTGTGTTCTTCTTTTTGCCACCCAACATCATTGCCATAGTGTAGCATCTAGTTATTATGGCACATTATATATTTACACAATGATTAAGCATAGTTATACATTACAGTATTTGAAACTATCAATGTATACAAATAATTATACACATTATATTAAGATACATATTATACAGCAAATAGGGATGTTCGCAACTAGTTGATTAGACAAGTGATTGCCACTATTGTCACTAATTGTTATCAGATGTACTAGTTGCTTAATTGCTTTACATTTCAATTGATGCTCACTGCCATTAGATTGTTCTGTCCTAAATGTTATGCAGCCATCTGCCACTAGATGAAACTTCATTGTTGAGAAATGCCTTAAATCTGTTAATCAAGGCCTGATCTTTTTGTTAAGTCTATTATTGTTAGTTCTTTTAAAGAATGAGTTTACTGATACAAGCTGAAGGGTTGATGGGCTCTCCCTTAGTGATATGGTGAGGCCTGGGCTTCCCTGCCCCTGCGACCCAACACTCAGATAAGCAGAAGATGGATAGATGCTTTGTTTTGTTTTTTTAGATCTAAAATTTATGATGTTGTTTGTCATGAATTTTCAAACATTGTGCATGCGCCACACTTTTCAGTTACACACCATTCATTTTTCCGATGGTAATTTGTCTGATTTTAGTAATAGATTTTAATAACATCTTTTGAAATATTATGTTTTTATATCACATTTAACATTGGTTTTCTTCTTTGTTGTGTGTTTGAAGTGATATTACACAAGTGGCATGATTCATGTGTTCATGCGGTTTTGTGTTCATGTGGATTCAATGTGTTTATATGGTTTTAAATGCCTTTGTTTGTTCATTAAGTGGTTTTTAAATTAAACTTAATTATTCTGAGTGTTTCTTAGTGTTAGACTAGTTGGTTAGTCTAATTTGTTTTCCTCGTTTAGTTCACTAAAAATTTGTCACCAGGAACATCCCAAATAGTAGAGAAATACAAGAGATAACTACATTTTATTATGTGCACTGTATGTATACTATACATATATATTTATATATATACTATATAGTACAGCTTAGTAATATGTTACAGTTTTTCAATACAGTGCTAGAATGCCCGCAGAATTGGTCAGTGTGTGGTTTAAAGTGAGTAAGTGGTTGCTCTTTGCATTCCACTCAGCCACTGTTGACCTGCACTCTTTGCCCCGTCTCTGTGACTGATCAGCCATTTATCAGCTCTAGATCTTGTGACTGGAGGCTGCTGTCACTGCCTTCTTCACTCTGAGTTGCTTGGAGACTGTTGCTCCCCAATCCACTTCAGGTACAAGGACAAAGGGGATGATGCACTAATCCACTGTGGAATACTGGCACAGAACATTGTTGTTGTTTTTTTACCTTTTCCTTTTTTGTGGAATGCCTGGATAATGTAACAGAGGAAAGGGGTAGTGTGGCGAGCAACAAAAAGGACTGTTTATATCAATATAGCAACATATGATATGGAAATAATTAAGAGTCACAGTTGTGTAGACTGTTAGTCAGTCTGTATGGTGTCAGTGTTTTGTTTTGTTTTTCTAATGCAAGGGGATTAAGGAAAGCTTGATAGTCTTTATTTAATACATTTTTATGAGTTTTAGTCAATCATGATCATGATCATTACATTAAATGTTGTAGAATTTTCAGGCCAACTTATTAAAAGATTAGTGTATGTAAGTGTATATTTTTTAACCGTTGTATGTCATGTTCTGTGGGCTTTGTTGTTATTTCGGAGAGTTATTATTTTAGTATATTTATAATTTACAGTCCTGTATCAAACTATTCTTGTATTTTAGTTTTTTTAATTACTTGGGTAATTTAAGAGTCTAAGCGTAAACACTAAGAGTTTAATTCTCTTAGTGTTTACTGACTTCTGTTATAGATATTTGATTCCTTGTGCTTTAGTTATTGTAGCCTCCCCTTCCTGTTTAGTCTTTGTTTTTGTAATGTGATTTCCCTTATAGTTACCTTCTGTTGTATTTTGTTATTCCTTGTTAATCCTTGTTAGTTCTCTGTCTGTTGTGCCTTGTCATTAATTTTATATCCTTTGGTATTATCCTAATTAAGTTTAGCTGTGCCCCGGTAAACTTGTGTTTCCACTCTCTCTGATTATCCCCCGTATTTTGGACTTAGTTATTATTGTCTAATTGGACTTTGCTTTATAGAGTTTGTTTTTTGTTTCTCAAGTTAAACTCAGTAGTCTGTCTTTGAGTCGCTTTCATGCAAAAATTTTAATGGCATGTATACTTTTGATCATGTATGGATTAGAGAAAATCCAAAATAAAACAAAACTTGTGCACCCAGTTGTTGAATTTGCAGTGCAATCATTCCACCCTGGAAAAGGAACAGTCCAAAGAAGTTATTAAAAATTCATGCCTGTGCTGAGTGTATGAATGTACTTCTGATCACAACTATAGCACACGCCTGTCAGTTTAGAACTATTCTGATTCACTAGCCTGAACATAGTGATGAGAACAAAACTGGCCAGTCCACACATTTCATGAATCTGATGCTTATTTTGAATGAGCCTTTATTGTGTGCATAAGTTAAAGTAATTTCTGCACACATATGGCACATCTTCTACATCAGCTTCCATTTTTAGTTTACTGAGAATATAATTTTACCGCCAAATGCTGCTGTTTTGATTTATTAGAGGGTTTACCCATCTTTTATCAGGTGAACAGTTAAATTCAACCAATCAGTATCTACCTAAATATCAACCACTGCCTCTGGGAACAAGCCACTAAACAGCCCTCTAAGTTTTTTCTGGCTCTACAAACCTGACAGAGACAGATATGCTTGTTTCTATCTCCCTTTGATTTCTCTGTTCATTTCTCTTCCCATTTGTCTGCCTTGTCAATTTCAGCCTCCCCAGGCAGTATGTGCGCATGTAGGCAGGCTCATTGTTTCACTGAAACAACTATTTCCTCCTCATTTTTAGCCTCTGAATACATGAACCAAGCTCCATTTGACACACACACACACACACACACACACACACACACACACACACACACACACACACACACACACACACACACACACAGGCATAGAGATAGATAGAGATGATAGACTGATAGAGATGGGAAGGGGAGAGGTAAGACAGATATGACTTGAGGCCATGTCTCTGTTTGTCTTACAGGATCTCTGCTCTTAAAGGGCTTGACATCAAATTCAATAACAAGATCTCAGCCTGGCATACCATGCAGCTCAGTGGCTGTCAGTCACTGTTCTTTTAGTCTCTTTGCTTCATCCCACCTGTCTGCGCAAGCTGCTACAGCTCAATACTCCATGGATTTTTAAGGTTACAGTCATGAAGGTCCAGCTGTGATCTGAGTATATTCCAACAAAAAGTTAACCATTAAAACTGTCTTGTTATAAAAGCATGTGCTACAGAACTTTTGACACTTTGCTTCAACAGAAATTTGATACTTGACTTTTTTTTTCTCAAGAGAACGTCTATTAATTATTGATGATTTCGTCTACACTTATGAAGAAACTTCTTTTTCTACATTTGCTGATATGAACAACCCTCATATTCAATGTCCTTCTGTGCTCACCTTTCCCATGGTTTCATTTCAAAATATTAAAGAGCTGGGGTTGTGGGAATGCAGGAAAGGTATAGGACAAAAGGAAACTGGCAAAGCTGAGTAAACCCTCACTAGGTTCTAGATAAAGTGTACACTCACAAACCTGTCAAACCTGCATTTGAAACATTGCTTACCTTTTTTTTTTTTTTTTTTTTTTTTTTTTTTGCCTGTCCCGTTTGGCTCTTTTGCCATCAGAATTGTTGTCTAAAGGCAAAGAAAGATGCCCAACGGATTTACTTTACCAAATTGACCATCCCAGCCTTGCCATAATGGTCCATTTGATTCACCTTTTATTGTTTATTTTATTTTCACTTGCTGAATACGGGACAGACTTGACTGGGGGAAAGAAGGGGAGAAAGAAAGAGGGAAAGAGAAACAGCTGAGAAGAGGGACGGGGGAGAAGGGCAAAAAACAAAAACCAACAGAATGGGCAGAAAAAAAAAAGAAAAAAAAGCATATATCGATCAGCTGGATCACCTGCTGAGAAAGAAAAAAGAAAACAAGCAGAAGAGAACAAGAGTAATAGAATAAACAACATCACAATGATATATGGGAATATGACAGTAAATACTAAATATTAAACATTATTGTGCAGCACATAAGATCAACAGAACACAGTGTGCTTTGAGGTAGGAGCCAAAAAGGGTGTAGTTTGTGGGTGTGATCACCCGTGTGTACACCTGTGAGCATGGACGCGCTTGTTTTTTTTTAAAAGGTTCCTTCATGTAATGATCTGCTAGAGGGTGTGGGGGGGGCCACAGCCCCGTCCTCCAGGGCATGAAGCAGGTATGGAGGAGATCAAAACTCCAGACATCCAGAGGCCCCCAGAACACAAGAGACCAAGGAAGACCAACAGAGGGGCAGCCGCGCCACTGTCCCAGAAAGAGCTGAGGAGAGTCCCAGATGAGGGCCCACTCAGCAGCCGCGGAGTAGAAGACAGGGGGAGTTGCAGTGACGCGCCCGTGAGCTCCGCCGGCAGCCAGCTGTGCCTGAGTGACCGAGCCCCAGGCCGAGAGGCCGGGGGCACCCCACCTCCGAAGTGGCCCGAGCGAGCCCCAGGCTCCAGGCCCCGATAAGCGGCCTCCAAGGAGTGAGCCGGTGTGTACCCGGACGCCCACCCCCGGACACAAAAAACCACCAACGCACCGATGTCTGAGGGAGTCCGCCACTGGCAAGGGAAGTGGTGGTAGGGGGAGATAGGCCTCCAAACCTTGGAGGGCCTGAGGTGTCCCCAGAGAGGTGGCGCCTGATACCCAACCTGACATATAGACACAGACATACAGGCACACACAGACACAAACATCCATTCCCACCCTCATGCTCTCATATGCAATTACTCAACACTCAACCAACGTGGAGACAGACATAAAGAGACGCTGTACACACGATCACACTCCCCAAGCGTACTCTACGAACCGGGTCTAGGTACCCTTGCCCCTGGAGGGGGGAACTGCACCCAGACCCAGGTGGTGTTACCCTTTTCCCTGCGGTGGGGAGAGGCAGACCGCCCCGACTCCGTAGCAGCAGGGAGGCCCCACACTCCAGACCGCAGTCGGACTCCTCGTAGTCCCCCCGCTCCAGCAGGCCGCAGAGAATGGGGGTGAGAGAAGACTCCAAACCTCCCTCCACCCGGTCATTGTAGTGTTGATGCATGTGTGTTCTAAGGTGCATTTAAAACCCAGGAGGGCATGGAGCTACCTGCCAGAGAGCAGCAGGTAAGCGCATAGTCCCTCCTGCTAGCCCTCAGTGTCTACGTGTATTTAAAATTGAGAGGTGGGCAACGACGCCAGGGGTGAGGTGTACACCCTGATGGTAATTTGGATTCCGTGTATCGTGCCCACCCCCAAGATCCTATATGTATGTGTAATGAGAGTGTGAGTAATGTGAATGTCTAAGTTGTGGGATAAAATTGAGGCAGAGGCAGCCAGAAGGGGACAGAGAGGGGGGGGGGGGGGGTAGCCTCCTCTGCACCCTGGTGACATACCCCTACTCCAAGGCCCTGCATGTGTGGGTGGTTGTGGTGGAGCGGGAAGAGGGAGGCAGCTGGAGATGGGGAGGGAAGGAAGGGAGGGGCAAGTGACCCCTCCCTGGGGCCAGCTCCCCCGCTGACCCCAGTAGGCACCCCCATACTCCGCGACCCGCCAGGGAAAGGGGGCCCAGGCCCATCCAGACCGGGGCCCAGTGCAGCAGCGCCTCCCGGCCCCACAGAGCCCGGGACAGTCCACCCAACCCCACCACAGAGAAAACTGCACCCACCCCACCATCCACTCATCTTCCAGACTACATAAGACAATAGACGCCCAGGCTGAGATCTTCCTCCACCTCTCCTGTATCTCCCCCTCCTGCAGAGAGAGTTCCTGAGGAGAGGAAAGCTCCTGCAAGATGTAACAACCTCCCCCACCAGTTGAAGAGCCCCCCAGGTGGCTCGATGCACCGGCGGCACCCTGCTCCAGGGCTGGGCCCCCATGCACCCACCCGCCCACAACCCCGGCAACACACCAACCAGGACCCAAGCCCCCGAGGCCTGGCCCGGGTCCCAGCCCAGAGACGGAGTGCCCCCAGAACCTCACGCCCATCCCGGACCCACCCAGGCAGCCAGGCTACCAGGTCAGTAACCCACGTCCATCAGCACAGACCCTCCCCTAGCCCCGCTGCACACAGCCGCGAGGAAACAGTCACCGGAGAGCCAACAGAGCCCCTAACCGGACATGACCGCTACCCCGGGTTGAGCCCCCCAAGGAAGATGCCTCCGGGGAACCCCCCGACGCCCTAAGCCTGTCCCTACCCCCACACCAATCACAACAGTGAAGGCGGGACCAAACTATGACCCCCCACCCCCACTAGGTGATGGAGCTGATCAAAGGAACCCAGAGCAATTGATCTGATGTGGTGGCAGAGGCTGTATCAAGACTAATGTAATCTAATAGATAATTTCTATATTGGTTAGAATTAAGATTATTTTTATTTTTCCAGTTCATGAGGACTGTTTTCTTGGCTATGCATAGGGCAGTGAAAACCATATGGGCTATATTCTTTTCTGAAGTGACATTATCTAAGCTGCCCAACAAACACACTAAGGGGGAAGTTGGAATGTTACATTTCAGACACTTCGATAAGTCTTCACATATCTCGCACCAAAACTTCTGAAGAACCAAAGAGCGTGGATATAATTGTCCGGTGAATTGGTTTGGCAGTGTGAGCAGTTGTTGGTAGACGTAAAGCCCATCTTGAACATCCGATGACCTGTATAGTGCACTCTATGTAATATTTTGTATTGAATTAATTGAAGACTGGGATTTCTAATTAGATGAAAGGTTTTTAAGCAAATCTGAGACCAGAAGTTTAGGTCTAAGTTAACTGATAAATCCGCTTCCCATTTTGCAATAGGAAGTGATATTGATTCATCTGTTTTAGAAAGCATTCTGTATATTTTGGATAGTAATTTGGGGGTTTTAAGAGTGAGAAATTGAACCACACTTGGTGGTGTTTGTAGTTCAACTTGACCCGGTTTAAATTTCTTTTTTACTATGGATTTAATTTGTTGATATTCTAAAAATCTTTTCTTGTTGATCCCATATTGTGTAACTAGTCCGTCAAATGAAATAAATTCTGTTCCTTCTAATATATGTTCTAAATATTTGATTCCTTTACCACTCCAATCTGAAAAGTTTATCATATTATTGTTTTGTAATATGTCAGGGTTGTTCCAGATAGGTGTACGTTTGCATGGGATTAATGAAGACGCCGTCAATTTTAGAAACTCCCACCATGCTGTCATGGTTTTAAAGCATTCATGTCGTTGGATGTTTGAGCTGATAAATGGTAGGTCTGAGATCTCTAGATTATTGCAAAGTGCTTGTTCTACATCTAGCCAAGGTTCATCTAAGAGGGTATGTTTTAGCCATCCTGAGATAAACTGAAGCCTGTTGGCTACGAAGTAGTGCTGAAAGTTAGGCAGTTCTAGTCCTCCTTTATCCTTGGTCTTTTGTAGTGTTTTTAAGCTTATATGTGGGAGTTTATTTTTCCAAAGGAATTTGGACATACATGAATCTAGAGACCTGAACCAATCTTGTGGTGGTTTAGTTGGGATCATTGAGAATAAATAGTTTCTTTTTGGTAAGACCATCATTTTTATAGCGGCAACCCTTCCTATGAGTGATATGGGTAGACATTTCCATCTAGCCAGATCATCTTCTACCTTCTTTAAAAGTGGGATATGGTTTAATTTAGTTAGATCTGCAAGCTTGGGAGAAACATTAATACCTAAATATTTTATATTTCCCGATTGCAGTGGTGTAGAAGAGGAATTATGGAGGGAGCAATTAATCAGAAGGACTGTAGATTTTGACCAGTTAATTGAGTAATCTGATATTCTTGCAAAAGAGTTTATCAATTCAATCACCCCAGAGATATTGGTTTGTGAATTTTGGAGAAAGAGTAACACATCATCCGCATAAAGGCTGATTTTATGTTCCACGTTCTTGCATTTTATGCCCTTAATTACTGAATTCTGTCTAATTGCTGCTGCTAGTGGCTCAATAAAAATTGCAAACAGTGAAGGGGAGAGTGGGCATCCCTGCCTGGTGCCCCTCAAGAGACAGAAGCTGGAGGATGTCTGGTCATTTTTTCTGACACAAGCTGTTGGGGAATTATATACTATTTTAACCAGTTTATGAAAGAGGATCCAAAACCAAATTTGTGTAAAGTTGCAAATAGAAATTTCCAGTTAACTCTGTCAAATGCTTTTTCTGCGTCTAAAGAGAATATTGTAGTTTCTAGGTTTTTACTGTATGAGTAGTCTATCAAATTAATTAATCTATGTGTATTTGTTGATGAGTGCCTACCTTTTATGAAACCAGTTTGGTCAGGATGAATAAAGAGGGGGGTTATTTTCTCCAGTCTCTTTGAGAGAGCAGATTATTTTAAGGTCTACATTTATAAGGGATATTGGACGATAGCTTGAGGGATATACAGGGTCTTTGCCTGATTTTAGCAGGAGATTAATGTTTGCAGATTTCATATTTGATGGAAGTCTGCTCTTTTCTTTAATTTCCAACAACGTTCTGTAGAAAACTGGTGCTAGAATCGACCAGAATTCTTTGTAGAATTCTGCAGGAAAGCCATCTGGACCTGGAGCCTTATTATTGTGCATACTTATCAGGGCTTCCTGGAGTTCACCTGGTGTCAGTGGTGAATCCAGTGCCATTGCTTGAGTGTCTAATAATTTTGGAAGAGTTATGTTGTCCAAAAACTAATCAATTTCTTCTTTAGATGGGTTTATTTGTGGTGAATACAATCTTTTATAGAAATCCCTGAAAATGTTGTTTATTTGTATCGGTTCATATATTGTGTTCCCAGATGAATCTTGAACAGCACATATAGTTGTTTTTTCTTTATTTATTTTTAGCTGGTTTGCTAGAAATTGACCGGATTTATTACCATGTTCATAATTTTGTAGGCGTAGTCTTTGTACTAAGAATTTTGTTTTTGTTTTTTATCAATTATCTCATTTAATTCTAGTTTTGTTTTGCGTATTTTGTTCAATGTTTCCTGATCTTGGTCGCACGCGTAGGCTTCTTCTAGTGATTTGATGTTTTTTTCTAATTCCTGAATATTTTTCTTTACTTTTTTCTTTTTATGTGATGAGAAAGAAATTATTTTACCTCTCACCACAGCTTTCCCTGCTTCCCATAGAACAGAAGCTGATGTTTCGGGAGTGTCATTATAGTCCAAATATGAAGTCCAAATTGAGCCTATCCATGTCTTCATTTAGTCCAAGGTTGAGGTTGCCTCCAAGAACAAGTGTGCCATCTAAGTGTTCAGAGAGTGCACTGAAAAAACCGTGAAAGAATGAGGGATCATCAACATTTGGACCATATACACTTGCAATACATAGCTTTTTATCAAGTATAGATAGTTTAATGATTAAGATTAACATTGCTTACCTTAGCAGTATAGTATTGCAACATGGGATTTGGGTTTTCTAACTAAAAAAGGAAAATAGGAACCTTTTAGCTGCCTCTTTTGTGCCATTTTTTAAAATTAATCAATTCATTTTTTATGATACCTACCTCTGGGGGAGTATAGCTACATTATACACCCCAGATTTCTCGTAACCCTCAGAAAGCAATTCTTAGCTTCTGATAGTTCTTCACTTATCCAGTGAGCTCCTGTTGACATCTCACTGAACACTGAACTTTTCTTCCAAAAATTACAAGTTATAATGGTTTGAATTGTTTTTTGTTTTGCTTCCTATAAACTAACCTCTTAAAACCTAGCCTGCCTGCTTCTTAATATCCCCTAAGCTTCTGCAGTAACATGACACACCATTTATTCTAGAAAAGTGAAGTTATCATGTCATACCCTACAAAGTCACAGTACTCAAATTAAGTCATTGCCATTTGAACAAGTTTATTGACTAAACCATAATGGAAGGGTTTGTTTTCTTGCCAGCCAATTGAATCTGGCTGGAAACAGACAGAAGGGATAGAGCAGATGCTGCTGAATAAAAGCCCTGTCAAAAACAGAAGTTTCAGACAGTCTCTCCTTTCTTATGGAGTCTCTGTGTTTCTTTGAGAGCCCTTCAGCCACACACAGTCTCTTCCACATCATCTGTTGGTAGCAGGCGCCAGGTCAGGCAGCAGGTGGTCTTTAGTGATCAACCTCAACTCCTCTGACTGCAAGAGTTGGCTTGACCCAAATTTTAAAAATCGGTTTATTGCAGTTAGCCTTTTTTCCTGTACTGCCACTGTAACAATAGTTAATCTAATTTGACAGCAGAAAGTCAATTGTCTTCAGTTAAACCAGCAAGAATGTTGTTAGTCATTAGAAACTAAAGCTGAGATTTTGCACTGAGATCTGAGTTTCATCACTCACAAAATATTCTGGGGTTTGTTTGTTTTTTGGTCCTATTGTGTGATTGGGCATTCAACTCAATTTCAACTGCAGATCGATTTCCTTTAAATGATCTTTTTGGAACAAAGAACCTATGGGAGAAGCTCGAAATTTTAAATGACAAGATCTGCTGCATCGATGAAACAGCATTTATGGTCATAATCAGAGATGGGCAGTAATGCGTTACTTGTAACACGTTACTGTAATATGATTACTTTTTTAAGTAACGAGTAAAGTAAGGGATTACTTTTGGCAAAAACGGTAATTAGATTGCCGTTACTTTCCCATAGGAACGCTGCGTTACTGCGTTACTAAAACCGTGATTTTTTTTTTTTGCGAGAATGTCTCATGACAGTGACGTAAGCGAGTGCGACGTTCGTGACAACAGCTGTGTGCAGATCAACAATGGATAATATATCGAGTGCGGGAGAGAGTATAAGCGTGCAGCGTTTAAAGCGTGGAAGTACTGACCTTATTTTGAATTTGATTCCATAAAGAGATACAAAAACATTAGTGTCCATTGTGCGTGGGAAGAAAACTTCTTTTTACACTGAAAAAAAAACCCCTAAACAATGTAATGGGAAACTCACAGAGAAACTCGCGGATTCTTCCACTGACCGCTGCGGCACACCTGCACCAGGCAAACCTCCGCCTACCCCACTCCTGCTTTACAGGTGAAACTAGAGCAAAAGGACCGCTAGTCTTTGACTTAATTTATTTTCTGCTGTGTTTCACTTGCATCTATTTGAAAGAGTGAGTGTAAACACAAAAAATATTTTATTTTATGTGCTGGAATGTGCAGAAAATAGCTTTAAATGTTAAACTAATTTCTTCAAGTCAGAGAATGGTGCATATAGTTTAATTTTTACTTGATGCATAAAGTTAAAAGATTAAAACTGATAAAACAAGTTTAAAAAAGAGACTTTTCCATTTGATTACATTTTGTATGATGGATTATGCAGAAAAAGTAGAATTGGGCTGAAAGATCTATCGCTTTATCACCTATTCAGGTTGTAAAACGTGCTTTTAAAAAGTAACTAAGTAACTAAGTAATTAATTACTTTTGAAAATAAGTAATCAGTAAACTAACGGGATTACTTTTTTGGGGAAGTAATCAGTAATTAGTTACTGATTACTTTTTTCAAGTAACTTGACCAACACTGGTCATAATATACATCTATAGTCATAACCTTAAATCTATTGCCTAAAGGTCCAATCTCAGAGAATGAAACACTGATTCAGCAGGAAGAACTGTAATCTATTATTCTATGTAGACCCCATTGTTTATTCATGTTGGCACACTGTTGTTGATGAAGCCTTTGTCAGACACTACATTTATCGATACATCCATCTTCTTCCACTTATCCGAGGCCAGGTCGCTGGGGCAGCAGCCTAAGCAGAGAGCCCAGACCTCCCTCTCCCCAGCCACCTACTTCAGCTTATCTGGTTGAACACTAAGTCCTTCCCAGGCCAGCCGAGAGATATAATCTCTCCAGCAGGTCCTGGGTCTGCCCCATCCTTGTCAGATGCCTGAACCACCTCAACTTGTCAGGGATCTGGGTCTGAGTGACCTAGAGTCCCTGAACAGTTGTGGACTTATTATATTATATGTATGTGTTCTGTGCTGCTGCTGTCCTGTGTTCCATGGTTGTGTATTGGCAGGTGTGTGTGTGTGTGTGTGTGTGTGTGTGTGGGTGCGGTCATGACAGGCACCTTCAGGCCTGGTGGGTGTGGCCCTGCCACCTGACCGGTCACACCCAAGGATCTTCACACACACCTGGCGCTGATCAAGCCTCGTCGGAGGAGCTACAAAGCAGTGTGGGTGAGAGCTCCTTGACGCTGGATCGTTGAGTAACTAACTACCCGTCAGTATTTCCAGCAAAGTCAGTGCATGCTAAAGTCTATCGCTGTTGAGTTGTGGGTTAACGGCTGCCTTTGTGGTTTTCCAGCAGGAGTGCGGGAACGGGAGAGCAGCGAGCACAAGTTTCACGGGAGCAGAGACGTGGAGCACGGGCACTGAGAGGGAGACACAGCACGGGAGTTGGAGACACACGGGGAATTTATTGTGTACTATTTACTACACCGTAAATAAACGCACTGTTTGCATCATTTGAGTCCTGCATCTTGGGTCGTCCTTCCCCCCACACCCATGGTCTGCCACACAGACCATGACACAACGGGCTCCTTTCGATGTGGAGGAGCAGCAGCTCTACTCTGAGACCCTCTCGCATGACTAAACTTCTCACCTTATCTGTAAGGGCGAGGCCAGCCACCCAGCCAGGAAGCTCATTTTGTTCTTGTGGTCACTACAAACAGCTTGTGACCATAGGTGAGGGTAGGGATGTAGATCGACCGGTAAATTGAGATCTTTGCTTTTACACTTAGCTCCCTCTTCACCATGAGAGAGAGTGCACTGCAGCCACAGCACCAATCTGTCTGTCAATCTCGTGCTCCCTTCTCTATTCAGTCGGAGTGACAACACATTTATTACCTTTATTTAATTGAACTTGTTCTTATTGGGATTTAAAAAGTCGTGTTTAATGTGTCTACAACCAAATAGCAAAGTTTGAGGTTTGCTCAATACTAAAGTAAGAATAACTTGAGTGTGCCAATATCCACAAACTCCAATCTCCCTAACTCTCTGCAAGCTGAAATAAATCTTCCTATTTTTCTTTTGGCTGGTCACTTTAGGTACTGCCACAGCAGATCAAGTCCTTCTATCTCACCCTATCCCTAGCATCTTCTTTCAAACCAACCATCTACTCTCCTACTTCCATCTACTACTTCTGACTTCCTCCTGTCTTTATCAGTGCCACTGTCTCCAAACCATAGATCATCGCAGCTCTCAGGACCAACTCGTAAACCTTCCTTTTACTCTTGCTGCTATCCTTCTGTCACAAATAACCCCTGATATTTGTCTCTATCCACTCCATCCTGCCTGAACTCTCTTCTTCCCTGCTCGTGTGCACTGTCCATTGCTTTGGATGACTGACCTCATCTACCTTCTCTGTTTCTATTTCTTGCATGTTTACCTTCCTACCTGCCTCCATCTCATTCACACACATATATTCTGTCTTGCTTCTGACCTTCATCCCTCTTTTCTCCAGTGTGTACCTCCAGGTCTCCTGACTCTCTTCCACCTGCTCGCTAATCTCACCACAGATCGCAATATTATCTGTAGGCATCATAGTCCACTGAGACTTCCTCCTGTCTTCCTCTGTTATCCTGTCCATTACCATAGCAAACAAGACTTTTAAATGCCTTTTAAAATTCTGTCTAGGCTCACAGTTGTCATTATTAGACAACTTCATTCAGTGAGTAGGTTTAACGACATCAGGATGGTTAACTGGATTGCTTGTCCATGTCTGTGGTGCTGGAGTCTTTTGGAGCATCATTAATGTAACTTCCTAACAAAGAATATGATGTGGCTTACTCTGTGATTAATTATCCTGGCAGGATTATCTCACATGGAATGGCAGATATTTGTGTCTGTGGAATTCACCCATACGCACACTATATACTGCATTATTGAGCGACACCTCTGTTGATTTAGCAACTTACAGTTACAGACCCCTGTCTGTGACAGACTGGCAACCCGTTCAGGGTGTACCCTGCTTCTCACCATCTTCGGCAGATGGAATTGGCTCCAGCACTCCTTTCACAGTCAACAAGTAGATAATATGTGGGGGATGAATATCCAACTGACTCCCAAAAACAGAAAAAGGTGTGTCTTTTTTTTTGCCCTTATTACCATCAGGAGACAGGACAGGACAATCAGTATCACTGCAAACGCTGTCAGACATGAGATCCAAGGACAGATTCAACGTGAACACTAAATCACGTGAAATTAGTTTATTTACAGCAAACATGAGGGTTATATACAGTGACGGTGAAGAAGTGTGGGCTATATACAGAGGGGAGAACAGAAGGGTTTTTAACTATGCAGAGCACAAGCTGATTGGTGTAAAAGAATGATTAGACTAGTATGATTGTGTCAGTATTTAGTTTAACAGTTTGGGAAAGTGGTAGTGATGTAAAGAACAGACTATTAGGCCAATGAGTGATTACAGAGCTTCCTTTTTGAACTTACACATAAGCTGAATTTATACAGTGAGAATCTTGGTTTACTCAAATTCAAAATGAAACATTCAAAGAATCTGAGATATTGAAATGTCATGAATACACAACAGATCCACTGGTTGAGCTATGTATGTTCTAAATGCAATTTCTAAGGCTGAATTGGTGCCACAATTAAGTTCATGGCAAATTCTTTTAATTTTATTCCCAGCAAGTGTTCTTCTCACAAATACAAGGAGTGGGAACAATGTCAGCAGCCTATGGATAAGATATTGTGTATTGTAGTAGGTAGTCCACTGCCTGAGAGAAAAGAAAGTATTTGAGAGACTGTTGGATATGAGCTTCTTATCGTTATTCCCAGTTGATGGAAAGATTTGCTGGAGAAAGATTCCATTTCCTTTTGTTCCCTTGTAGGTGTCTGTTAAGCAGAGATACTTTAAGAAGGCTTATAGACAGCTTTCTTTTCTTCTTTGGTTATATTAGCAAATGAAGGCACGGCAGCTGGGAAGTTTGTAACCTAAGAAGAGGTGGATCCCTTGGGTGTTAAGTTTAGAAAGAGAACAAGATTAAAAGAGTAAAATGCAAGCATAGAGGGAGAGAGAGCATCTGAGGAAGAGCCAGAGAAAATTATCTGACTGGGTTTAAATGACAATGAGAAACTAGAACAAAAAGAGATGCTTAGCAAAACTCTGGCTAGACTTGAGGATTGGCTCTAAATCAATGATTACATTTCACACATATAATTACATGCAAATCTTAACCATGCAAGTCTTGCACAAATTGATGAGTATATCATGTCTGTACTAATACAGGGAGTGCAGAATTATTAGGCAAATGAGTATTTTGTCCACATCATCCTCTTCATGCATGTTGTCTTACTCCAAGCTGTATAGGCTCGAAAGCCTACTACCAATTAAGCATATTAGGTGATGTGCATCTCTGTAATGAGAAGGGGTGTGGTCTAATGACATCAACACCCTATATCAGGTGTGCATAATTATTAGGCAACGTCCTTTCCTTTGGCAAAATGGGTCAAAAGAAGGACTTGACAGGCTCAGAAAAGTCAAAAATAGTGAGATATCTTGCAGAGGGATGCAGCAGTCTCAAAACTGCAAAGCTTCTGAAGCGTGATCATCGAACAATCAAGCGTTTCATTCAAAATAGTCAACAGGGTCGCAAGAAGCGTGTGGAAAAACCAAGGCGCAAAATAACTGCCCATGAACTGAGAAAAGTCAAGCGTGCAGCTGCCAAGATGCCACTTGCCACCAGTTTGGCCATATTTCAGAGCTGCAACATCACTGGAGTGCCCAAAAGCACAAGGTGTGCAATACTCAGAGACATGGCCAAGGTAAGAAAGGCTGAAAGACGACCACCACTGAACAAGACACACAAACTGAAACGTCAAGACTGGGCCAAGAAATATCTCAAGACTGGTTTTTCTAAGGTTTTATGGACTGATGAAATGAGAGTGAGTCTTGATGGGCCAGATGGATGGGCCTGTGGCTGGATTGGTAAAGGGCAGAGAGCTCCAGTACGACTCAGACGCCAGCAAGGTGGAGGTGGAGTACTGGTTTGGGCTGGTATCATCAAAGATGAGCTTGTGGGGCCTTTTCGGGTTGAGGATGGAGTCAAGCTCAACTCCCAGTCCTACTGCCAGTTTCTGGAAGACACCTTCTTCAAGCAGTGGTACAGGAAGAAGTCTGCATCCTTCAAGAAAAACATGATTTTCATGCAGGACAATGCTCCATCACACGTGTCCAAGTACTCCACAGCGTGGCTGGCAAGAAAGGGTATAAAAGAAGAAAAACTAATGACATGGCCACCTTGTTCACCTGATCTGAACCCCATTGAGAACCTGTGGTCCATCATCAAATGTGAGATTTACAAGGAGGGAAAACAGTACACCTCTCTGAACAGTGTCTGGGAGGCTGTGGTTGCTGCTGCACGCAATGTTGATGGTGAACAGATCAAAACACTGACAGAATCCATGGATGGCAGGCTTTTGAGTGTCCTTGCAAAGAAAGGTGGCTATATTGGTCGCTGGTTTGTTTTTGTTTTGTTTTTGAATGTCAGAAATGTATATTTGTGAATGTGGAGATGTTATATTGGTGTCACTGGTAAAAATAAATAATTGA
Organism: Maylandia zebra; assembly: GCF_041146795.1. NCBI lineage: Eukaryota > Metazoa > Chordata > Actinopteri > Cichliformes > Cichlidae > Maylandia > Maylandia zebra. Next base: position 26,950,244 of record NC_135187.1, read on the forward strand.
AATGGGTATATATTTGTTTTTTGTTAAGTTGCCTAATAATCATGCACAGTAATAGTCACCTGCACACACAGATATCCCCCTAAAATAGCTAAAACTAAAAACAAACTAAAAACTACTTCCAAAAACATTCAGCTTTGATATTAATGAATTTTTTGGGTTCATTGAGAACATGGTTGTTGTTCAATAATAAAATTATTCCTCAGAAATACAACTTGCCTAATAATTCTGCACTCCCTGTACTGATCTCTCCAGAAATTAATCCCACTCAGGGCATTATACCATATTACAAAAGTAGGATTTAGTTAGCTTTCAGATTGTTCTAATAATTAATTTAATAAGAATTTACATTTTCTTTAGGGGGAATCGTGTATTGATCACATAGTATTAGTTAATGCCAACCAATGGGTTGACAAACCCTTAGCAGTCGAGCCCTTAATGAAAGTGGTATGTTGTTCTCTGTACATCCACATAATAATGCTACAGTCAAAATAGCAAGTGCATTCAGCCTATGAATCATTAACCATATTCTTGAGAAGGAGGAGGGATGGCAGTGAGAAAGATGGAACACAGAACAAAGTCTGCTTTATTTTATTGCATCTTGAAGACACTAATCAAATAATCTGTTTAGTTGCAGCACCACAAGAATATCGAAAGGCATGAGTGTATATATATCATTTTTAACACCCTTTTACACCCTCCAGAAAAAGGAAAATCAGAGATGTCTTTAGTGACTAGCTGGATATAATTTAATATGCCAGGAGGAGAAGGGTTGGTGTGTAAACATGTAGTTTGGAAATGTTTAATTTAACACAAATCCTTAGAAAGAGAAAAAAAAACACCTAAAATGTGGCGTGCAAGTATTGGTGCATGGGATGCAGCCATCACATGGACCAATAACTGAAGTGACTTTACAACTACCATATGATGGAAATGTAAACCTTAAATTCATGAACCCTTAATAAACATGTCAAGCTCTAACAAAGTAAGTAAAGAGTCTGTTATTAAGGTCAGGATATTCTGTAGAAATGGCTTGTAGGATGCACCCAGACAGCAGTAGTGATTGCAGTGGTAACACGATGCTAGACATGCAGCAGACGACATTCTGGAGGAAGAAGGATAAAGCTATCATCATAGCAGACTTAGAAATCTTTTTTAGTGGATTGATGTGTTGATTTGGCTTCTAAATTTCAGAAATCTCAATCCAGTCAAACATCTGTGGAATAATAATGTTGTGCCTAAGATCATTGAGAAGTTCCTCTGCTGGAGCGGGAGGGCTAGTAGGAGGAGTTGGCCGTCCGACTGCGGTCTGGGGTGTGGGGCCTCCCTGCTGCTGCGGAGTCGGGGTGGTCTGCCTCTCCCCACCGCAGGGAAAAGGGTAACACCACCTGGGTCTGGGTGCAATTCCCCCCTCCAGGGGCAAGGGTACCTAGACCCGGTTTGTAGAGTACGCTTGGGGAGTGTGATTGTGTGTACAGCGTCTCTTTATGTCTGTCTCCACGTTGGTTGAGTGTGGAGTGAGTGCATATGAGAGCATGAGGGTGGGAATGGATGTTTGTGTCTGTGTGTGCCCGTATGTCTGTGTCTATATGTCAGGTTGGGTATCAGACGCCACCTCTCTGGGGACACCTCAGGCCCTCCAAGGTTTGGAGGCCTATCTCCACCCACCACCACTTCCCCTGCCGGTGGCGGACTCCCTCAGGTGTCGGTGTGTTGGTGGTTCTTTGTATCTGGGGGTGGGCGTCCGGGTACACACCGGCTCACTCCTTGGCGGCCGCTTGTCGGGGCCTGGGGCCTGGGGCTCGCTCGGGCCCCTTTGGAGGTGGGGTGCCCCCGGCCTCTCGGCCTGGGGCTCGGTCACTCAGGCACAGCTGGGGGCCGGCGGAGCTCACGGGCGCGTCACTGCAACTCCCCCTGACTTCCGCTCCGCGGCTGCTGGGCGAGCCCTCATCTGGGACTCTCCTCAGCTCTTACTGGAACAGTGGCGCGGCTGCCCCTCTGTTGGTCTTCCATGGTCTCTTGTATTCTGGGGGCCTCTGGATGTCTGGAGTTTTGATCTCCTCCATACCCGCTTCACACCCTGGAGGACGGGGCTGTGGCCCCCCCACACTCCCTAGCAGATCATTACATGGAGAAACCTTTGGAATGCAAGCATGCTGATCCACACAGGTATGCACACATGGGTATTCACAGACGCGGACTAAAGCTTTCTTGGCTGCTGCCTCAAAGCACACTGTGCGCTGTCTATCTTGCGTGCTGCACAATATCGTTTATTATTTAGTAAATATTGATATCTATGACTAGCTAGTTTATTGTGATGGTGCTTTGTTTTCTCTATTATTATGTTGCTCTTTGTTGTTTGCTGTCTCCTCTGTTTGTTTTTTTTGTTTGTTTTTTTTTTTCTCCATACAGGTGACCCAGGAGTTTTTTCTCTCTCTTCCCCCCCCCCCCCCCCCCCCCCCCTTCTCACCGTCTCTCCTCCCCTTTGGTTTTCTTTCCTTCTCTCCCCCTCTTTCTCTCATTCATTCCCCCTGTCCTATTTATTAAAAAAAAAAAAAAAAAAAGGACAAAGGATGAACTGAAGCTCTGCCATCACGTAATGTCGCATACTGCTGTTTCTGATGTCATTAAAAAAAAAAAAAAAAAAAAAAAGAGAAGTTCCTCCCAAGTAGTTCTGGTTTCACACTATTCTCATTATGATTGAAACTCCACGAGGTGGGATCTTGCTTGGAGCTCCAGACCACTGGAGATCGCCAGATATTTTATGGTTCTTCCATTTGCAAATAATTGCACCAACTGTTGTCACCTTCAAATCCAGCTGCTTGCAGATAGTCTTGTAGCCCATTCCAGCCTTGTGTAGGTCCACAATGTCATCCCGGCCATCCTTGGAAAGCTCATTGGTCTTGGCCATGGTGCAGAGTGTGAAATCTGAATAGTTTGATTGCTTTTGTAGACAGCTCTCTTTAATGCAGGTAACAAGTTGAGAAGGCTCCCAATATCTGCTGGTTACCTATATAAAAGACACATGGGAGCCAGAAATCTTGCTGACTGATAGGGGATCAAATACCTATTTTCTTCATGAAAATGCAAATTAATTTCTTACTTTTTTGAAATGTATTTTTCTGGATTTTTGGTTATTTTTCTGTCTCTCACTGTTCAAATAAACCTACCACTGAAATTATAGATGGAACATTTTTCTGTCAGTGGACAAACTTACAAAATCTACAGGGGTTGAAATACATATTTTCCCTGACTGTACAACTGTGTAGAATTTTTTTAAGTGTTGAGCTTTCAGTCGCAGCTGAGAGAAGCTTCAGTGAAAAAAACCTATTGATTCAGTTAGTGATAGTGATGATTCAGAATACTCCAAATTAAGACTCATTCATGTACTGAATCCCTCCAACTGCTATTCATTGAACTGAAGGTGTCATGATCCTGGGTCCTTTTGACCCAGCGTTTTGTGTTTTCTCTTCGCGATTTTGGTTCTGTTCTCTAATTGGTATTTACCCTGTTACCCCCCGTGTGTTCCTGTTTTATTGTGAAGGTCTGCGTCTTATGTGAGTGTTTTCAGTTTGCCTCCCTGGTCTCGTCATGTTAATCACTCCCAGCTGTGTCTCCCACCTGTGTGTAATCTCCCTGTGTTCTGAGTGTATTTAAGTTGTATTTTCTGTCTTAGTAATCGCTGGTTCGTCTGTGTTGTTTCCCCTCGGTCTCCCTGCGTCTTCCCATATGTAGTTCCCCGGACCTCCCTGCATCCTCGTTTCTGGTTTGTGTTATTAGTTCTACCCAGTTTAGGTTTTCCTGTTTCATGGTACCCACACCATTGCTGTTTGTATTTTCGGTTGTCAAATAAACACTCATCTGCACCAGAGCTGCCGCATTTTGGGTCCTATTTCATATTCCACACGGCTTGCCCCGGCAAACCGTGACAGTACGAACCAGCCACCATGGACCCAGCGGCAGTGAATCCGTCCGAGGAGCTCCAGGACAACATTGCGTACAATGTGGAGATTCTCCTCGGGCTATGGCTGGAGAACCCTCCAGAGGAGCTTCGTCGTGCCGTGGAAAGTCGGCTACAACGGCTCTTTTCTGGCCTGCCATGGCTTCTGCAGTCGCTTCCTCCGACCATGCAGGCTTTTCTCCGGTTCACACCGCACCTTCTCTCAGCCACTCCTGCCTCGCTGCCCGACTCGCCGGATGTGATCTTGCCCGGCCCGTCGGAGCCGTCTGCGGGGAGGAAACGCCGATCGCGCCGCAAGCGCGCCACCCCACAGCTGGACGTTCGGGCTTCTAAATCGCCGGCTGTGGTGAGTGAGGACTCTTTTTCATTTTTGGACTGCATGACTGTTCATGCAGGGGCTGCGTTTTGTGTGGCGGATGTCAACGCGAGCTGCTTATCGCCTGTGCAGCTACCGGCAGCTCAGTTAGCTCCCCCGCAGCCACTCTCAGCTCAGTTAGCTCCCCCGCAGCCATTCTCAGCTCAGTTAGCTCCCCCGCAGCCAGTGCTCCTCTCAGTTCAGTCTCCTGTGCCTCCTTCAGTTCAGTCTCCAGTGCCTCCTTCAGTTCAGTCTCCAGTGCCTCCTTCAGTTCAGTCTCCAGTGTCCCCTTCAGTTCAGTCTCCAGTGTCCCCTTCAGTTCAGTCTCCAGTGTCCCCTTCAGTTCAGTCTCCCGTGTCCCCTTCAGTTCAGTCTCCAGTGTCCCCTTCAGTTCAGGCTCCAGTGCCGCCTGTAGCGCAGGCCCCAGTAGCTCCAGTGCCGCCTGTAGCGCAGGCCCCAGTAGCTCCAGTGCCGCCTGTAGCGCAGGCCCCAGTAGCTCCAGTGCCCCCGCTACCCGTAGCTCTGGCTCCAGTATCACCGGTTTCACTCATTCACTCCATGCAGGGAGAAAGTCTAATTTCACCTCAAGGTGCTTTTCATGGTTCAGCCGCCATTGGCACAGTTTGCTGCTCCAGGGCTTCCCCAGAGGCTAGGTCTCAGTCCCCGGCTGATTCTGGACCCCTGAAGTCTATGCAGCCACCTGAGAACTGCACCATGTCAGCGTTGCCTGGGCAGAGCCAGTGCTCAGTGCATCGCCAGTTGCCTTCGTGTTTGCCAGAGGACTCCATGACTGCTGGCTTAGTGGTGACTTCTGCTGGAGGGTCTGTAGGACCGCTCCGGCCTTCGTCTCTAGTCTCCGCTGGAGGGTCCGAGGGACCGCTCCGGCCTTCGTCTCCTGTCTCCGCTGGAGGGTCCGAGGGGCCCGTTCAGCCTCCTGCCTCCGCTGGAGGGTCCGAGTGGCCCGTTCAGCCTCCTGCCTCCGCTGGAGGGTCCGAGGGGCCCGTTCAGCCCGTCCAGCCGCCTGCTGCAGCTCCATCATCATCCTCGCCTGCTGCAGCCTCCGTGTCTTCAGCCTCGCCTGGCCCAGCCTCCGTGTCTTCAGCCTCGCCTGGCCCGGCCTCCGTGTCTTCAGCCTCGCCTGGCCCGGCCTCCGTGTCTTCAGCCTCGCCTGGCCCGGCCTCCGTGCCTTCAGCCTCGCCTGGTCCGGCCTCTGCCTCCGTGCTTCGCCTGGTCCGGCCTCTGCCTCCGTGCTTCGCCTGGTCCGGCCTCTGCCTCCGTGCTTCGCCTGGTCCGGCCTGTGCTTCGCCTGGTCCGGCCTGTGCTTCGCCTGGTCCGGCCTGTGCTTCGCCTAGTCCAGCCTCTGCAGCCTCGCCTGGTCCGGATCGCCATCGCCTGAGTCGCCGCTGTTGCCTTCCGCACGGCCGGCCCCCGGACCCTCTTCGCCTGAGTGGCCGCCGTTGCCTTCCGCACGGCCGGCCCCCGGACCGCCATCGCCTGAGTGGCCGCCGTTGCCGTCCGCACGGCCGGCCCCCGGACCGCCATCGCCTGAGTGGCCGCCGTTGCCGTCCGCACGGTCGGCCCCCCGAACTGTGTCCACGTCGCCGCCGTCGCCGCCGTTGACGTCCGCACGGGCGGCCCCCCGAACTGTTTGGACTCCTGTGCTGTCGGCCCCCTGGCCGGCCCCCTGCACTGTTTGGACTCCTGTGCTGTCGGGCCCTGGCCGGCCCCCTGGACTCTTCTATTTTGGACTCTGTTTTTCCTTTGTTCTGGTGTGCTTCGTTTCTTTTGGGTTTGGGCTCGTTTTTTGTTTTTGTCTTTTGGCCTTCTGGTGCTCCGGTTTTGTTTTGCTTCATTGTTTTGCAAGTCTCAAGTAAGTCTCAAGTCTTTATCCTCAAGTCTCAAGTCAAGTCTCAAGTAATGTCAGGCAAGTCAGAGTCGAGTCTCAAGTCACTGGTGTAAAAGTCCGAGTAAAGTCACAAGTCTGAAACTTTGAATCTCAAGTCCTTTCGAGTCTTAAAAAAAAAAAGAACAATGTTGCAGTTATATGCTAAATGTAAATATTAGACCATGTGATTTTTAAATCTGTGTTTTTCTCAACACATGACGAAATATACACAAATTATGAAATTGCACCTCTATAAAACCCAGCTCAATTAAACTTAGCTCCAAGAATAATTTTCACTGACAGTTCTGAGATAAGCTGCATGTTATTCTTGGATGCGCTTGTAGGACCGGCTTTAAAATCGCAGGACAAAAATATCATACACGTTAAAAAAAAAAACTGTATCGCCAACGGAACCTGGACAAGATTTGCTAGTTAGATGAAGTCAGCTATCTCATTGTAGCAAAAGAGAAGCACCACCTACTGTTCTTTATGCAACTTCAACTGTCGGAGAAAGTTGGAAGTTGTTCCATCTCTGTCTGTGATTCTCTTCTTGCATGTTTTGCATATTGCATTTTGGTTTTTTATTGACTACTTCATAGTTTATGTATCTGAAAAAAATAACTCCTTGCAGCATTTTTGAGCGTTTTTCTTTTTTTTTTTTTTTTTTTTTTTTTTTTTAAATCTGGTTAATTTGATTGGCTGTGCTACAGCTCACGCACACATACGTACAGAGTGTGGTTTGAATAAATGAATGAATGAATTGAATTAATGGTGCACACTTTCTATATAATATGCGTGTTAAATTTTATATTTGGGGTGAAATATCAAGTCTTTTCAAGTAAACCGGTTCAAGTCCAATTCAAGTCCCAGGTCATTGGTGTAAAAGTCCAAGTCAAGTCACAAGTCTTAGAACATTTTTTCAAGTCAAGTCTAAAGTCATAAAATTAATGACTCGAGTCTGACTCGAGTCCAAGTCATGTGACTCGAGTCCACACCTCTGGATCACAGACTACATTTATTTGATTTAGCCTGTATTGGGCAGGCTAAACGACTGTTAAGCTCTATGGTTAAATGTAAAAAACTATCATTTTTTCCAGACAGTCATGCAGTTACCACATACTGAAAACTGTGCAAAGTGCAGAAAAAAAAACATTTTAAAAAGCCACTAAAAATATGTTAATAACAAATGTAAAACACTCTTGGTGGTTTTGTTTGTCTGTGTGTCATTGTGCATGAGACACGGCATTCAAACTGTGTGCGTGTGTGTTACAACAAACAGCACTGTGTGGACATAATGGCAGGGGGCAAGGATCGAGCATAGCTGCAAGCTGTCACACTCTTGACTTAAAGAGACAGTGTGCTAATTCCACATAAACACATAGACAGCCAGTCGAAGACCAGCTACTATATCTGGGCAGCAAGTCTGAAGGAAATGAAGCACCACTGTTATATGAAAGCATACACACACATTACAGTTTTAAGTCTTTTCTTTTGTGGAATAGGACGACAAAAGAGTGGGGAACAATGAGAGGAGGTGATGGCTACCTTGGAGAAAAGAAATGAATGAAAGGAGAAGAGAAGGAGAAAGAGAACAGAGGCAGTGATAATGTGATGGACAGGTGAAGGCAGGCAGGGAAATGGATGAGCAAACGCTGTAAACATTTTCCACTGGCCTCTGTGTTAGTGTCGTTGTGTAGGGAATATTAAAGGAATACAAAATTTGGATATGCATAAGGTTACTTGCATGAAAGTAGCAGATGGCCATACAATAACCTTGTCTTTTTTTTTTTTAATTGCTGATTTTTTTTTAAGTTAACATCATTCAAATAAAGCCAGAGAGAGAATCTGTAACACAACAGCCATATTTCTTGGCTTTATCACAGCACAAGGTCATTAATATGTCCTTCACTTTTAAGTCCCAGCATCCCCACTGAGATAGACTAAACATTCACGTCACACCAACATCTTTTAACCACCTGACGCACACAGCTGTGCATGTCCAGATACTGCTCCCTACCCACACACCATAGAAGAGCAGAGAGTATCTGTGGATGCCTGATAGCTCACTGTCAGTCAGAGCCCCGTGGCAGGAAAGTGGCTGATTGCATGTGCAAGGATGGGGGGTGGGACTACAGCTATTTAAAACTGTACGTGTCCATCTCTCTAGTCTTCAGCAGTGCCTGAACCGGCACCACTACCACTTTCTTTGATTTTCCTTTTTTCCACAGAAAGCATCCCACTCCCTACTGTGGCTCGGTAAAGCAGATGAACAGGCCTCTGTTCTTGGGTTCAGACAAATTATGTAACATCACCATTGGTTGAGAAGGAGCACTATCTGGGTCTGAGGCTACTGTACTCACTGTCCTTGATCTGTATGCATGACTTGGTGAGTTTGCTAATGTGTTGCTTCTAATAATCTGGTTTTGCAGTCAAATAATAAACAATGAAATATATCAATGTAATGCTACTTGTTTGTGTCAATGGCATGACAGGAGACAGTCAAGATGAATAGTGTTTCAATAGAAGAACAACTTAACAACAACTTTAGCAACTTTAACAACCACAACATTGCACATACCTGCACAGAATGTGAAGTTGTTGGTGATCAATATTTATTTTTGTGATGGACCAGCCTGGACTTGGGAACTGGAATAGCCTTCAGCCCTGAAAATGTATTATAGTGCTAAATAGTATATGACATAAAATAATGTAAAAATATAAAAATAATATATAAATAATATTATAATATTCATTCTAGTATTTCAGGGCTATGTATGTCACTTGACAGCATTAAAAAAGTGAAATTAAATGTTTAATAATTTTTTTAAAAAGTGGTCAACCAAACGGTTGATTTGTCACTTTATGGTGCTTCTGTTAACATAACCTAAATGTTATTAAAATTGATTATTTGCCATAGAATCAGACCACTAGACCCATTTTGTTTATCCATTGCTGTTGATAAATCACATTAAATGTTAGCACAGCAAGAATATGCTGAAATCAGTTCCTCAGTACGTCATTTTTGTAACTTTCTGAGTTAATATTAGTAAATATTGTAAAAATCAAGAATAACATGTGGAAATCACAAATATTACAACTGATTACCTTTTAATCAAATTACAGTAGCTGGTAAATTAATATTACTAAGTTGACAAAATTATATTATAATTTCATGTTTAACAAGTACGATATGGATGCTAAACAATTATATGGCTAAAAATCACATGGTCCTGTGTCATGATACTCATGATACCATCCACCTTCAACCACATTGTGTTTGAGGTCATGGTTTCATATGAAGCCACAAGGGCTGGCACTCTCCATCAGTATATTGCCAACAAACCAGATGAGTGGGGCTTTAAATTGTTCAGCCAAGCAAGTTCATCTGGCATCATCCACGACTTGCTGCTGTATCAAGGGGGATTGACATTCTTCAATGCTCCCCACAGTGAAAAGGAACAGAAGCTACCTCTAGGGGCCAAAGTTGTAAAAAACAAAACAAAAAAACACACTATGCAACCCCACAAAAGAACCTCAGCTCTTCACAAGTTTCAGCTTGGGCCAGAACTTGCACACCTCCTTGGGTGTCAGGTGCATTGGTACTGTATGACCAAACTGCACCGGTGGAGCTCCCCTGATAGCAGACAAAGACCTGATGAAGAAGGGCCATGGAGCCTGTAATCACAGGCTCCATGGCCCTTGACATCCTTGACTTGAATACCTGGTCTACGAGAGGGACTGTGCCCTACTGGACCAGAAACCGATGGCTCTCAAAAGGTTTCCACCTGGCTGTGTCTGAACCAAGTTAACAAGCCAGCATCTAGAGTTGGACAACCATGATTCAGCTCTCCAAGACCACAGAATAAATGCTACACCCTAAGACAAAATCTACCCCCCTCTACCGGAATGTTCCTTCCAGCACATCTTCATTGAAGATGAAACCAGAATAACAACTTAATAAACACCATGGAAAACCACAACAAAATGAAGCTGTATGTCCTCCATCCATCCATTCGCTTCCGCTTATCCTTTTCAGGGTCGCGGGGGGCGCTGGAGCCTATCCCAGCTGTCATAGGGCGAAAGGCGGGGTACACCATGGACAGGTCGCCAGTCTGTCGCAGGGCTAACACATAGGGACAGACAACCATTCACACTCACATTCACTCGCACATTCACACCTAGTGACAATTTGGATTAATCAATTAACCTATCCCCACAAGCTGCATGTCTTTGGACGGTGGGGGGAAGCCGGAGTACCCGGAGAGAACCCACGCAAACACGGGGAGAACATGCAAACTCCACACAGAAAGACCCCGGCCTGATGGTGGAATTGAACTCAGGACCTTCTTGCTGTGCGGCAACAGTGCTAACCACCGTGCTGTCCTATTTCAGAATAACATAAAAAGTCTTTTATAATTTAATATCACTTACACATTTTATTATTAGATTATTGTGGTCTGATCTATCATTGATGTCACCTTGATGTGCCATTGATCAGTCAAGGCACCTGGTCTATAGTTGTCAATATATGAAGTCTGAGAGAGGTCCTGAAATTTTATGTGTCAGAAGTAAGAAAAATGAGTAAGGATTTGAGTGAATTTGATAAGGGCCAAATATGCAGCTTATGTGGGATGTATCTGATTTGCAGTGCTCAGTATCGGATAAAAGTGATCCAAGGAAGGAACAGTGGCAAATGAGTGGGCCACCAAGGCTCACTGATGCATAGGGAGCAAAGCAAAGGCTGGCCTGTGTGGTCTGAGCCAACAGACGAGCTACTGTAGCTCAAATTGCTATTGGTCCTGATAGAAAGATGCCAGAACACATAGTGCATAGTTTGCTTCATATGGGGATCCATAGCAGTAGACCAGTCAGGGTGCCTCTGTGGGATATGCTAGACAAACAGGTCCTATACATGGAGGCCCCACCTCACAACTTGCAGGACCTAGAGGATTTGTTGCTAATGTGTTGGTGCTGTTATGACAGCAGTACAGCTTCCAACACTATATTACTGAGGTGGACAAAATGTTATGTCTGATCAGTGTACAGTACTGTGTAAAAGTCTTGAGAAACCACTCTATTTTTGCTTGGAAAATGGGAAATAGCTGGTGATTCATTGGAAAACATGCAAAGTTCCTATAAGTTGATATTTGGTATGACCACCTTTATTCTTTAACAGAGTGTAAAGTCTCTTAGTCTCTCTCCTCTGCAGCTCGCCTGGGATTACAGACCTCAAACCAGGCAGTAGAACTATCAGTGCTGATGAAGATTCTCCAATATCAAGAGAACGATAACCACTGCTGATGAAAAACTACTAGCTGATTTGTAAAACATGTCCTTATAAGACTTACACAAAAACAAAAAGTAATCATTTCTGTCTTCACATTAATCAGAGCGAGCAAGAAAAGTCAGAGTAATGAGATGGACATTAAAATTAAAACAAATCAAAAACAACTGCATATAGCTGCCACACAACATAGTGCCAAGCAACATAAGGATTGACCTGATGAACTTAGGAGAGATAATGTTTCATTTAGTGATCTGAAATGTTTGTTTGACCTTCTGAGTGTGAGACAAACTACATCACCACATTAAATGTTCTGAAAGCACCACTCATTGCCATTTATCCTGTAGTTGAAAGTTTTCCTTATGGAGAGGGAAAATGTGGCTTGTCATTAAATATTACCATCTTTTAAACTATATAATGTTTGATGCTGGGAAAACTTAGAGGCAGTGGAGCATGTCCTGCTAGGCTGCCACTAGACTGCAGCTGTGGCTCTAGTGACAAGAAAAATTAAATATATTTTATTAAACCCACAGTCACTTAAACATAAGTTTGAGAGAAAAATTCTCAACTGCAGACAAATAGTCCCTCTGGTTGTTTTTCTTAAATGTTGTTTTTTTTATTTGCTCTGTTGAAGTTAATAATTTTTGCTCTGACTGCTGGACTATCAGTGTTAAATTCAAAAACATTAAAATATACTGGTGAGAACACACTTACATATATGGATGAGCTACAGTATAATTAGAGAAACTTTTAAACTTACAACAACTAAAATGCAATTATTGAGTATTTTTAGTATTTACATTTACAAGTATTCCAACTATCAATCAATCTAAACCTTGCCAGACTGAGAATTGAAATATCAGCTAGCAAAGATTGGTCATTGTATCCCTGTCCTTTTTATTTGTTGCATTTCTAGTTCTTATTCTGTTCTCTTTCCTTTTGACTGCGACCTACTCCCTTTAGCTCTCTGGATTAATAGACTCAATACTTGAAATGTGCAATTCACTTGTATTTTTATTTTTTATTCCTATTTATTCTATTTATCCCCTTTGTATATTTTATTTATATTTGTCTCTGTATTTATATATGTGTGTGTGTGTGTGTGTGTGTGTGTATATATATATATATATATATATATATATATATATATATATAACAATTCTGTAACTGTAACTTCGGTCGTTGCTGTGCTTTTTGGAAGTCGAATTTCCCAGAGGAACCCACCCGAGGGATTAATAAAGTTCTATCTTATCTTATCTTATCTGGATTTGTTTGTGTATTTGACCTACTTTTACACTGTTTCTTTTTGTTTGTTTGTTTGTTTGTTTTTTTCAGGGTCTTTTTTGATGAGAAGATCACTAATTCAGTGTCACATCTGCAGCTTTTAGCATGACTGTCATCATTCTTTGCTTATATGTATGATCAATTTAGATGGATGCAACAGCAGGAACTACTTCTGCGGGCGATCGTGGCTCAAGAGTTGGGAGTTCGCCTTGTAATCGGAAGGTTGCCGGTTCGAGCCCTGGCTTGGACAGTCTCGGTCGTTGTGTCCTTGGGCAAGACACTTCCCCCGTTGCCTACTGGTGGTGGTCAGAGGGCCCGGTGGCGCCAGTGTCCGGCAGCCTCGCCTCTGTCAGTGCACCCCAGGGTGGCTGTGGCTACTATGTAGCCTGCCATCACTAGTGTGTGGATGACTGGATATGTAAAGCGCTTTGGGGTCCTTAGGGACTAGTAAAAGCACTATATAAATACAGGCCATTTACTTCAAAGTTGTTGGTTCTTTGTTTTGTTTTTGCTTTGTTTTTACCTGAGACAGGAGGCCAGAGTACCCAAAGAGAATCCACACAGACATATGGAGAACATGCAAACTCCACACTGTTGACAAGAAAGTGGAAATCCAAAAAAAGGAAAAGAAAACAGAAAGTAAATATTAATGAAATCTCTAGGTCTGTAACAGTTTGATAGTTAGATTTCCTGGTGTGCTTCGGATCATTGATCAACAGGATGATCATTAATCAAGCTAAGGTTTGACCCAATTTCAGTCAAGCTTTAGCTGTCAGGAAGATGGCCTCAGAATTTACAATATTTAAGTATACAGAGGAATTCACGGCTGACTCAGTGACTGCAAGGTACCAAGGTCTTGTGGTCACAAAACAAGCCCAAATCGTCACTTCTCCACCTTAACAGCTCGTATGAGGTATTTGTAAGTTGTGTTTGTTTTTTGGTTTGGTCAATTGTACTCTGCAACTGTGCAAATCTAAGCCATACCATGTTCTTGTTAGAGAAAGAAAACTTTCTCTTGGCAACCCTTCTGAACAAACCATCTTTTGTGTCTTTTTAAAACTGTACAGTGTGCACAAGGTGCGATAATAATAAAGCCCCACTTGTAACTGTAATTTGGCCTCCAAAACCCCAAAGCTCACATTGAAAATCTAAACATTATCCTGTGGACTCTTCACTGATAAATATAGTAGAAATAGCAAGATACTTAGTTTATTGTAGTAAAGCATACACACACAGTGGTCCCGCATAGGATCTGCATTAGCGTATTTCATTTGCAATCTTTCAGAGGCATTTAGAGCACAGGTCAAGCTGGTCATCTTCTCTCCAGTTTGCAAATATTTCCCCCCTGAGTTTTCTGTCTATGTTATTTTATGCCTCAGCAACTAAATGGCCTCACAGTTGATCTGCTGCAGGTTAAAAAAAAAACTCTCAATAAGTGGTTTTAACAGAGGAAAGGGGCTACCAGAGAAGAAGTACTGTGTGAAACCCCTGTAGCCTCTATGCCCCTGCCCACCACTCACTCTATGATTCCTCCTCTTGTGCAGCCCAGCAGTAATGACCTCCCTCTGCTCTGCAGAGCACCTTCAGCCTGCCCATGGGCTGAGGCAATCTGTCGCTTGTTTGTGCTGGTGACATCTGCTCCCACAGGGACCCAGGAATATGCTTCTGTTCTCTTGCGAAGCTTGCGAATGTGAACTGTGTGTTTTTTTATCATATGCGGGGGTGTGATGGGTGAGACTGAGAAGAGCACTTACAGATATATTGCTGTTGTTGAGTGGAAATTATAGTTGGACCAGGATGGCTTTACTGATTTACTGCTTTACTGAATACTGATACTTTCACACTCATTTGAAAAAATAAATATCTGTTTACAAATTAGGATTCCATGCATAATTTAATAATTTCATTTCTTGACATGTGGAAAATTACAATTGCAGTTGCACTGCCCAAAAGTAGCAAGTTAATTTTTGTTGCTACTGTATAATGATAGTAAAGACATCCTTAAACTGTAAGAGATTGTTTGTATGTGCATCTTGTTGAATGCATTAGTTTAAAGATTAGTGTGTTGATACACAACACACTACAAACTACTTTAAACTACAAACCAAGTTTTACACACCATTTCAGTAGGAGCGTTTGCATACATTCTTATGAGTTGAATAGGCTACAATAGCAGAAGTCAAGTCAGGCAAGACCAGATATGAGTAGGGATGGGTATCGTTTAGGTTTTACCCGATACCGGTGCCAAACCGGTACTTTTGAAACGGTGCCGGTGCTTAAACGGTGCTCAAACCGGTGCTTAAAGAATGGAGAACACAAACTTTGTCCAAAAACCTCTCATGTTTAACTGTTTTCCACTTTTTCTTTGGTCATTTTAGCCTTTTTGGCCAAGGTGAAGGGAGTATCTGCCATCAAACAAGAAGACAGCAGCATGTAGCTATGATGATGTTTGCTAGTTCACCTTACATGCATTAATGTAATAACGTGGTTAGCCTACTCAACGTAAATTACACACGAACAACATTAAGCTACTCACGCAGAGAAGAACGGCTGCTGGAATATTTCTAACATTTTGAGTTATTTTCCAGTGTTAGAAAATCAGCACTGCTCAGTGTTAGTCTTTGTTAATCTTCAAAACTGACTGGGTTACTTTTAAACATATAACACTGTCAAAAGTGTTAATTTAACACTCAACAGTGTTGTATTTAACACTCAGAGGTGTGGACCCATATAGACACTCTCTAGTGTTAATTTAACACTGGAGATTTTGTTGTGTATCTTCCCCAAGAATATTTGGCATGCTGACTGGAGCAGCCAGGGAACAAACTACCAAACTCCATCTTTATTTCACATCTTTAGCCTCTACTCTTAAAATTGTGAAAATAGTGACTGAGCTCATAAATTCATTAGGAGATTCTACTGAGGTCATAGAGAATCAAGACTACTTTTCCATATGTCTTTTTGTATCCCCAGAAAACACAATCAAGTAGGGGTGTCTATCCCTGCAGTAGCCCTAAACTGGTTCTGACTGATATTTTTATAACAATAAAAACCTCCTAATGTATCACTAAAAACAATATCATCTAAAGCAAACACAGTGAGGAGGAGGAAGACACTGAGCTACAATGTTACAACATTTGTCAGGGTGGGAAGGATAAATGTGTGAGTATGTATTAAAGTGTTTCGTATTCTTTGCAGAAATAAACACCAGCGTTCTGGACCTGAGAGCAACTCATTCTTAGTCAGCATTCTAACAACTCAACTGCTCCCTGCACAGCACATTCAAGCCGTCGGCTTATTGTGAATCAGAACCAATTATGTCTGATCACTGACGCAAATGGGAACCAAAGAGAGAGAGGGGAAATTGGGAGGAAAAGAGCATTTTAAAGGATCATTTAAGATTGTGACATTAAGCAACGATGCACTGTTAAGTCAAAGGTGGGTAAACCATTATCTCCAGTCAGTATTTATCTTGAATCCTAGACATTTATCAACCCAGGCTTTTCTCAGCAGGTGCGTCATTACTCCCAAAACTGGGTCACAAATTGGAAAGCAATCAAAAACAAAGTCCCACAGTTCTGCAGAGTGCAGCCAGGTGCAGATGCAAATTATTGCTTCGACATGTTGGTACAGTCATTTTCCAGAAAAAGATAATACTATTTTTTTTGTAAAACTTTTTATTTTTGAATGGCCTTGTTTATAACATACTACATTTTAAAAAATAACTCTTGCCCTGTAATGGTAATCTCGTCCAAATGTAGCAGTCACGCTACATTTGGTATCTCTGCATTATTTGCAAAACCTAAGGTCACCATCTCAACAATTGTCAACACGATAATAGTTGAGCAATTTTTCTTTGTCAGTTACTGTCTTCTAGCATGTTAACTTGCTAACATTTGTTAATTAGCACAGAACTCAAATACAGCTGAGGGTGACTGGAACATCACTGGATCTGCAGGTATTTAGTCAGGAAAGTTAGATAAAGAAGTCAAGACATTACTAGTATTCACTTGTTTTCAAGGTGTCCCCAGGAGGCATTTAACCAGATACCTAAAAGAGCTGGCTCACAGAAGAAAGAGTATCTACTTCAAGATCATTCCAGATGTCTAAGCTTCACACCATGTGTCTCCTGGGCTGAGCCCATCAACCCTACACAGGAAACTCATTTTGGCTGCTTGCATTCAAAGGTTACTCTTTCATATGTTACTCTTCACCATAGATGAGCGTTGGGATGTTGAATGACTAGTGGTCCATGGTGGGAGTTACCTCAAGTATTCAGGCTCTGTCGTCTTCACATAGGATGCTTTGGTCAGGCTTAGGGGTTCCAAAGTGCTCTTTCCCCAAAAGTATCCCGACTCTAAATCAGTATTTCTCCTCCCAAACCGAGCACAATCAGAGCAATACCCTGCTTTTCCTTTTTGAGTTGCTAGATGCCTTGCCATAACTTCTTTGATGCCTTCCCAAACGTCTCTCACACCCAGCTTTTTGCTTCTCTAACTGGTAAAACCCCAGCCCTTTTGCCCCTTTTGTCCAAGCCCACCAAGCCTGGAAAGTATCCTTCTTCAGTTTGACAGGCTCCTTCACCACTGGTATTCACTAGTGTCCCTGTCATCATGACAGGGACTGGAGGGTCAATTACCAGGGTTTTTGAGCCTTTTGCATTGTATTCTGTGTTTGGTGTTCGTTGTTTTGTTTATTGATGTTTGTTTTAGTCAGCATTTTAGTGACTTCAGTTATTGATATAACCCAATCCTAGTTTTAGTGCTTGTTTTGTTCCCTCAGTGTTTCCTGTCAATTTCCCTAGCTTAAGTTCATTTATGTGTCTACATGGTCTCACTCATGATAGTTTCTCTACAGTTTTATTTTTCTTCTTGTCTCATTGTATCATACAGTAGGCAGGACTGGGTCCAGATACAGTTCTTGGGGGACAGAATGTGAACTCAAAACTCAGCTTTTATTTCTGGTAACTCACAGTAGAAAACAAAATATAATGCAGAGGAGGGCAGAAGCCAATTGGAAACACAGGAAACAGAACAGAGGAGGACACAGCATTCAAATTAAACCATGTAATTCTTTTCCCCCCTTTTTTGTTCATAATATATTTACATATCTTTTATTTACTAGTTTTATGCATTCTGTATTGTTCTATTGTAATAAAATAAAAAGAAAAGACTAGGCTTTTTATTAAACAAAAAAAAGCTTAGATATTACATTTCACAACTCACTGGAACTCTCCTCAGGCGGAGGAGTGTGTTTTTCTCTGCTGCTCTCATGCTGTGTATTTGTTTTCCCCTATTTTGATGACACAAGATTTACAGGAATTTGTATCGGAAGTAGAAAAGGAATACAACAGCATAATGAGTGTTTTTACATGCAAACCCAAAGCTTTATCAGCAGGCTCTGTGTGTTCCAAGTTAATGAAACATTTTGTTCTACAGAGTCATGTTGGGAGAAACAACTTGTCATCGTTTGGTACACAAAGTAGATTTGGAACCAATAGATCTGTCTGCCCATATCAAGCTAATGGTGACCTTTTAATAATTCACATGTGGCATGCCAGAAGCAGTCTTGACCAGTTTTTGTTTGTGCTTTAGTTACTGAGCCTTTGATGAGGATTGTCCTCACTTGAACTTAAAATGATTTTGTCAAACAAGCAGTCAGACATGCTCCAAGGAAAACCAGTGATGAGTCAGTTCAGCTCCCCACTTAGTTTACTGTAAACTATTATCTCATTCATATTCAGTTACAGAGATGTCAGGCCTTTCACTTGTAACTACTGGCCAATCAGAAGCTAGTTTCATTGATAAGATGTACTATAAGGCATCAGACAACTCTGTTTATCTTCTATCAGCAGTACATGTCATTGTCTTGATACAAAATGCATCCAGCACATGAACAAATGTTCTCAGAAGAATTTGTTATGTGCAATAACCACAGTGATTCTGATATGAAAGAGATCCTTATAAGTAAGGATGGGAATTGATAAGAATTTAGCGATTCCGATCCCGTTATCAATTCCCCTATTCATTCTCATTGGCTCTTCTTTGAGAGTCACCACCCTAAGCAGCATATCCAAGACATCACATTCATGCAAAATAATTAGATGCATCAAATGTTTGTGCATGTTGGAGGAATTTCCCCTCTTTCTTGTGATCAGTGTTGGGGTCATTACTCAAATAAAGTAATTATTACACATATTACACAGAACACTTTTCTTAAAAGTAATGCAATATGTTACTTAATTACAACCAGGAGAAAGACATTTGTTATACTACTTGTTATGTTACTTTCATGTTACTCTGTAAAATGATCTGAAACACACTGTCTCATAATTACCTTTTAACAATATAAACCTGAAGCTACAGCCCCACACACCAACACAAATCCCTATCCTAATGAGGACACACATGATCTTTCTCTTAGTCTTTAGGTATGAGCACAAAGTTGATAACACAAAGCAAAGGTGAAAACCAGTGCAAAGAGACTTTAACGTGGTGATTCTGCTTGAAATGGTAGAAATGGAGGCTTCGGTCTGACTGCTCATCGGTTTGTTACCTGTTGAAGTTCAGCGGCAGCTGACTTCACCACAAATGAGGGCTCTTTATTACGATGCTGGGCTGGTGTCAGCATTTATTCAGGTT
Source organism: Maylandia zebra (assembly GCF_041146795.1). Lineage (NCBI taxonomy): Eukaryota > Metazoa > Chordata > Actinopteri > Cichliformes > Cichlidae > Maylandia > Maylandia zebra. The sequence goes on from NC_135187.1 coordinate 26,969,651, forward strand.
TAGCATCACTCTGGGTTCTTGGCTTGCTTAGTGTTAGCTTGCTGTCTGTGCTTGCGAAGAGCTGAGTTGTGTTAACAGTATGATGCAGTTGTTTCTGTCCCTGAGCAGTCTTGACTTTATCATCATGCTCATGATCTTTTGTGCAACAGCGTCCATATCCACACTGCAGACTGTGCCAGTATTTTCCTCCTCCGGCAACAAACTGAAATCAGCTGACTGTAGTGAGAGTGTAAGAACAATAAGCAGATAGGCAGGTAGACTAACGATTCCAAGGAACTGGACTGCTGTGAGCGCATCCCTAATTATAAGTGGACAACTAGATCACATCATGTTTAAAATCACAGAGCTATGGGTTATCTCTAGTACATAATGGTCAAAAGAAGCCATAAATCTGATGTTGGTCTGATCTAGAGCAGTTTAAACTGTAAATGCCAATGTAGTAATAAGGCAGGAACATCCTAATTTTTGTGCTAATAGAACAAAGCTCAGTTGTTGTTTTTTTAATCAGCATTTAAAATGCTCAAATTCTTTGTCAAATTTTAATAAAATGACGGCAATGAGTGGATTTGGTTTTGGGAGGAAAAAAGAAAACTTAAACAGCACCATAGCTGAGTTAGGCTGCTGGTTAAATTTGTTATATGAATCAAGGTTAAGAAGTTGAATTCAAAAAAAAATTAAGCTTGATATGCAGTTGTTTGCTACCAAGATGGCAACAGTAGAAAACGGGTGAGAGATATTACATGTCCATCTTTTATGCTGTCTATGTTCTCAGCTGGCTGGAGTGGCCCACTATGTGGTCTCTGGTTGCTTCAGTCTGTCTTGCTCAAGGTTTGATTTAGAGATGCTCCTCTGATGCCCTAACTCTTAATTAAACTTAAAATTTGTTTTATGCCAAATATTTGGTTCTCTCCATCTGGACGTAGTGTTTTCAATGGGAGAAACGTTTCATCACTTATCAAGTGATGAAACGATATCAAGTGACTCCTTCAGGTTTCCCCAAACTTATGTCGCCCAGTCATAGGGAATGAGACAGGACACAGGAAATACTCTTCTGTGGGCTTTTTTATTCTCCAACTGTACTTGGAGGAGCACAGTTTTAATTGAAACGGCAAAATTTAACTATTCCACTGGCTCAGCCTAAAACTGTATTTCAGGGTCTGAGACAACTGTAACTATCATATGTACACGTTAAATTCAAACAGTATAGACAACAGTAGTGACCTGTCAAGAAACAAATACAAAAAAAAGAGAAAACAAAACAAATAAACACATTGTTTACATCCCACAACTTCACAGTTCAACTGGCAATAAAGTGCACTGTAAACTCTCCTTTAAACATACATTTCTATGGGAGAACATCATGAACTCACTTTGGTTTCTCCACACAACTACTTTGCTAGGACAAGTACACACGCAGGAATCACACAGCAAGTGATCTCCACTCTGAATCAAACAGAAACATACAGAGTTATGCAAAGTGAATAACAGTATAAACTTAACAACTTTGAAATCTGTTAGGACACTGTCACTACTCACACCAACCCGCTCTTCAGTCCCTTTCACAGCACGTGACCATTAAACATACACCCTAAGAACCTTAAGAACTCTACAGAAATGGTGACAAACATGGAGTCATCGCTAAAGAAACTTAGCTAATTACAGTCTACTACAACACTGGTGACAATATTTTGCAGTATGCTACACTTTTTAGCACATTTACCTCGTGTGTAGCTAGCCACAGAATCTTTTGCAGTGCTCCCGCTCACAGCGCTCAGTGTGTGACGCAAACTTGAGTGCATGCGTACTCTGGCTTACGGCGGCTCTTAAAGGGACAGTATACCCCCAAAACACAAGGTCTAGTTATCACCATGGCAACTCTACAAAAGACCTGTGGTAGACAGGCGACCAGTAAAAAAAAAAAAATCCCCTCTTTTTAAACCCTTTCCATGCGTAGTATTAATTCACTTGGCTACACTTATAAACAGTACAAACAAATCAGGGATAACAAGACAAAGGAAGTTACACTAAATACAAAGCACAAGAGACAAATGACCACCAAAGTAACACAGGAAGTAGCTAAACAGGAAACAGGACAACAAATAATAAAATTCCTGGGATCCAAACATGATGCGGAAAGACAACCAAGGAGAAAAGGCTAGGGAAACAGTGTTGGATCATAAAAGGGAACTAACAAACCTAATCTCATCAATAAGCTAGCAAAAAAAAACTACAGGCCACATGAAATACCATTAACATTAATGTGTAAAATCTATGCAAATATTTTGTGCATTAAAAATGTTTTTCAGACTCAATAGCTGTGTCACAATTCAGGGACTGCATCCTTTGGAGGACCCGGCCTTCGTGGTCTCCACATGGGCTGGGTTCTCCGAAGACCACGAAGGCCAGAAGTGCGAGACTGTGAAATTAGACGGTCTAGCCTTCAGATTTGCGTCACCAGCTGTCTCAGTGGAGTTTAATAAACTCAGCCGTCTGCTCTGTGCTATCTAAAATATAACAGGACACTGGAGTAAATTCTCTACCATCTCACACGTCTGTTTAATCAGTTTTCTGTTTGACGTTTATTCAGCTGTAATCTCAGCCCAACCGATTTACTCAGGAACAAATAAAACACTGAGAAAAGCCAAACAATATTTTTAAGTTATCTAAGTGACTTATTTATCATGTTTAACCTGAGTAGCGAAAGACTGTGGGGGGGGGGGGTTGAAAACAATGTGCTAGGAGTTCGCTGTTCTAACCGGCTCTAGTGAGCCTTGATCTCCCAGCCAGCTATCGAGCTGGTGGGTAACAGACGTCTCCAAAAACATGGAAGCACTTTTGCAAATATGTGGTGATGTCTTGATAAATCGAGCAGATATTTGAAGTTTACACAGCTACAATCTTGCTTGAAAACTTGAAAAAGTTTCTTTTGTAACCCAGAAAGAGTAATATTAAAACTAGGTAGCTGCCGCCATAGTTGGAAACTGGAATTGGCTGGGCCGTGCTATGAATTCTGGAATAGGTTGGGCCACAAAGGATACACCCGACCCATCCATCAAATCTGGAGAAAAGGAGGACGCAGTTATCGGCTGCATTTGGAGGAGACTTTGAATTTGGACAGCCTTCGTCACGTCGCTGTGACATAATCAGCCTACAATTTGGACACAGCTAATGACTAAAAAATGGGCTGTGAGGTCAGTTTAACCAGTTTAACCAGAACAAAAGATATTTGTGACATCAGCAAATAATGTAAATAATATAAATAATATGAAATTGCTGCCTGTTTCTTAATTAGCTCATCAGCCAATTCAGTTCACCCCTCTGATACTATACCTTTCCAAATTGTTGAATAGTGATTTATGATCAACAATGTCAAAAGTTTCTTAGATCTATAAATAGTTTTGCTTGCATACCTTTTTTTTTTTTTTTTTTGCCTCAACAGTGTTAGATTTCAGCAATTAATTCCAGTAAAAGCTGAAGGTTTTCTAAATCCTTCCTGGCTGACAGTGAGCAGTTGTTTTTTTTTTAATTAAGTCATCTTATATGACTCTTTTCCAGTATCTTGGCTCTCTCTCAAGACAGAGTGAAATAAAAAAAAGAGGCCTGTAATTGTAAAATGATGTCTGTAACCTGCTTTATATAAAAGTATTACTTTTACTATTTCGATTTTTGTTTGGAAATGTTCTTGGATATAACGATTGGGCATTTGAGCTACTGGCCTTTTCTGTCAGTTCAAACCAGTGTGGTCAGTCTTCTCTAACTTCTGGGATTAATAAAGCATTTTCACCTAGTGAACTGCCACTCACTAGATATTTTCACTTTACTTTTCTGAACCATTCTCTCCCTAGACATGGTTGTGTGGGAAAGTCCCAGTAGATCAGCAATTACCCATATACTCATCAGCAGTTTCTGAAATACTCAAGTCTGTCTGGCATTGATCTTCCCCATTTTGATGCATGGTTTGATATTTCCATTAATGAACTGCTGAGCAAATTAACCTAATAAAGTCGCTGGTGCGTGCGTGTTTGTGTGTGTGTGTGTGTGCGCGCGCGCATGTGTGTGTGTGTGCATGTGTGTGTGTGTGTGTTTCACGGGCTAAAAAACTGGTGGATGCAACTGTTTTTGTGAATCTGCACTATATAAATGAAACTGAATTAAATAAATTGCTTTAAAACGTGAAAATAATTTGAAAACATAGATTTCAGGGAGTTTTTTCTGGATCGTATTAGTAGTATTTTCAATTATTTTCACTCCTTAAATACAAAAGTGATGAACAATAGCTTGAATTGTATCAGCAGACATAAGAAATCATTTTTCTATGAGAATTATACAATCAATTAGTTTTCTATGAGGGAAATCTTCTCTTCCTTTGGTTTAAGTATGCATTCAGTTCTGCTGGGGAAATTAAACATTCTGGGCTCATTTACAACAACTATTAGCTACAGCATCATCATCATTATTATTCCCCCAACAAGACAGCCAGAAGTAGAACAGATGAGTCAACAGAACACTCACACATCTGGTGATAGGGTTACATCACCACACTGCATCATTTGCTCTTTAGTAATATGGGCTTGCTGATTTCAGAAATAATACCCGTTTTGCTCTACCAGCTGTAAACATGATGTGTCCAGATGTTTTTTGCTATACCTGTGAATGCTTTTCTACATCCAAGCAGCAGCAAAACAAAACACATTTGCTCATTTTGTTATGAAATTGGGCAACCAAGATAACCCATAATACGGGGCGATCGTGGCTCAAGAGTTGGGTGTTTGTCTTGTAATTGGAAGGTTGCCGGTTCGAGCCCCGACTCGGACAGTCTCGGTTGTTGTGTCCTTGGGCAAGACACTTCACCTACTGCCTACTGGTGATGGCCAGAGGGGCCGATGGCACAATATGGCAGCCTCGCTTCTGTCAGTCTGCCCCAAGGCAGCTGTGGCTACAACTGTAGCTGCCTTCACCAGTGTATGAATGTGAGAGTGAATGAATAGTGGAATTGTAAAGCGCTTTGAGGGGTCCCGAAAAGCGCTATATAAATGCAATCCATTATTATTATAAGTTTCCTGAATTCATCTAAAGCATGGACTAAGGGAAAGAGAAAGAGCTTGGGCTCTTGGGTATTTCAGTGGTATTGAGGGAGCCACAGAATAACATTGATGACACTTCATGTCACTATTTAGTCAGTATTTCTGGATACAGTTCCAGAAGTGAAATAGTGAAATGCTACCTTTTCCTGGCTTAGCTGATGATAGCGAACAGTCTGATGATGTTTTATCTCCAGATGCACAATGTTCTAGTGATCAGGACTTTGAAGAGCCATCTTCAATTGGTTCTGGGGCCCCCAATAATTTACTCAGCCAGAGTTAAAAGACTTAGTATTAGATTTAGGTCTGCCAAAGGAAGCACCTGAGTTGCGCCAGTCTAGGCTCAGTAAGAAAACCCTCCTGCCTTCAGGAACCAGATTTTCTTTTTATAGGCATCACAAGAAGGATCTTTTTCCATTCATTGCAGTGGGTCATGCCTTTGTCTTTTGTGTTGGTATTAAAGGTGTTTTTGATGCAATGGTTTGTGTGTACCAGTCAGCTCCAAAGCCAGCCATTGACCTCTGGGTGCACTATTTACTACAATGGAGTTTTTTCTTTTCTCATCTCGTTTTTTCGGAGGCCTACTGTGTACCCAGTGTAATTCTGTGGTTATTTTTGTTTGTTTTTTTGGTGATCTGTGTTGGGATATTCTGTTTTAGATGGGCAGTTTGGTAGGGACTCTCTGTCATTTTCTTTAAACTAGTTTTCTCCTAGTTAGGGCATTGTACTTTTGCTTTGTGGGATAAGAATTGTTTTTATTTTTTTAATCAGACAATGCTGAGCTGGATTTTGTTCAGTAGATTGAAGTTGTGGGTTGCTAGATTTACTTTATAGATTTTCTGTCACACCTTGTACCTCTTAGACTTCCACACTAAGGGTTTTAACGTAAGCGGGGGCTTATCCAAGATTGTTCTATTGAACATGGCAGAGTTTAATTTGGGGAATTTTGTTGTGAATCCTGCCAAAGAACAGGTTAATGTTTGTGGGAAGGATGATTTCTGTGCAATTGCTGCTCATTATAAAATTCTTATGTTGAAATAATTGCCCAAAAGAGAACTTAAATCTGTTGTGTTAAAGGGGTTGACTGAAAAAGGAGTGCTCTCTCTGGAAAGGGAAAATGAAGAAGCTGCTACCACCTCTGCTGCAGAAGCTCCTGCTCATCCTGATGTTACATCTGGGGATAGGATGAGTACACCCATTGTTGCCAAACCTGATGAGATAAAGCCACCTTCTGCTCTTCCTCGGTTTGAGCCATTTTATTCTGAAACTAGCAATCCATCTGCTGGAGCACCCCTAAAGGTACGCCTGTGTAACCCATGGTTATTTTATTGCCAATGGTATTTTATTTTAACATTTATTTTAGTGTTACTGTTTTGTTAAGTGTTGAGTTTTCCCATGTACCGTAAATACACCATAGCACTGCTCAAGGTGTGCAAAGCTGTTGTGGAACTTTCAGTCCTGTAACATGCTGAGCCACGGAGTTAATATATTCTGTGAAGAATATCCTGGCTGTTGGGTTTTTTTTATGCGGTAGAAATCTGCTGTTAAGGACAGAGTAGTGCCATCTAAGGACTGGATGCCATTGGAGATGCCTAGAAGGATGCTCTCAGTCTTAAGTCTCCAAGTATGCCGTAAGGTGGACAGCTACTGCCTTCTCAAGGAGTTTTGACATAAATGGGAGTTTGGAGATAGGTCTTAAATTTTGAAGTAGTGTTGGGTCCAGGTTGGGTTTTTTGAGCCTTGGTTCCACAATGGCATGTTTTTAAAAGCTGTTATTCGTCTCCTTTTTCTTATGTTGCGGCTTTTGAGCCGGGTCGTAACATAAGTGGGGGCTCGTCCGGGATCTTTGGACATTTTAGTGGAGACTGAATGTCAGTTTGTTTTGCTTTTAAGTGGGTGAGTGATGGTGGTCACTGTAATTGTGCAAACTCCCTTTAGTAAGTGTGTTTCAGCTGGGTGGCTGTGCTGCCCTTCCATCGAAGCACTTGTTTGTTGTTTTGCTTTATTGTTTTAGTTTATTGTGTTTGGTGGCTATCCTGGGTGGGGGTACGCTTCAGAGTTTGGTAGGAGACTGTATCTCTGGTCTGCTGCCTGCTCTCGAGTTCGCGTTTAAAGTTGCCTCGAGCCTGGTACACCACTGAAGACTAGGGTAGGAAAAGTAAGGGTTTTGTTGTTTTTAGTGTTTTAGGCTGGGAGTTGCACATAGTAAATCAGTGGCACCAAACTTGGTAGGAGGTTTGAGACTATTCATGATTATGGTCTGTAGCTGAGGTAGGTAGGCTGTTTTTAAGTTGGCATTGTGTGCACACCCTGTGTGTGCATATGTCAGTGTGGATGGATGCTAATGAGATCCTTGTGAGGTGAGTGTTTTGTGCTGTGACCTTTAGTGTTGTGGGGAATATGGCTATTTTGTTGGATCACTTGTGAGTGTGGTTGGCCAGGTGATGGCAATAACACTGTGGGGTGCTGAGCCACCCTTGATGTGATCATTGTGTGGCCATAGCTCTCCATTTTGTGGTTGGTCACTAGTATGCTTGATTTACTGAACTTTTTGGATTAAAGTAACTTGTTGTGGTATAGGGCCACTTGTATGTGACTGTTTGTGTGGTGGAGACAACAGATCACTTGTGATTATTTGTTGCTACATTTGGTTTTGTGTTGTAGCAGATCAGGTAATCATTTTGGGTTTGTGACTGTTGTGCTCCTTTGTGTTGGTCACATGTTACTTTTTGTCTGTTCAGTGTGGCAACTTCAAATCCTCATGCCCATCCATGCTTAGAGATGCCAACTATAACGTGAATACTGTGCTTCTGTTAGCTTTAACTTTTATTCCAGGTTTGTGGGTCAAGGAACTGAAGGCTTCAGAGGGGCTTTTAATAAATTTAAGGGTCCTAGAGGAACCCTTTTAAGGGAGGAGGTGTTACGTCCCTCTGCAGCTTCTAATCGTCTCAGTGTTTTCAGCTGGTGCTAATTGGCCACACCTAGTCAGGTGTGGATAAAAGCATACCTGAGGCAAGCTTTCCAGAGTGCACTAGTCTTTGCCTTGGTGGCACCAGCCATTTTAGCCAACCTGGTTTTCCATTTTAGGATGAAACCTCTTCTCACCCACACTCTGTTATTCGTCTCCTTTTTCTTATGTTGCGGCTTTTGAGCCGGGTCGTAACACACCCCAGTCTGAAGAGAAACATTAAAAAGGTTCACAACCCAAGGACCAATGGTGTCAAAGGCATTAATAAAAAGCTTAGTGGGGATAATGTCTGAGGGGCTTGAGGACGGCTTCATTTTGTCAACCAGGGCTGCTATTTCATCATATGTTACAGTTGCAAAAGTCGACCAGGAGTACAAAGGGAGTGCCTGACTCGGAGAACAAGAAAGCTTTGGGGAGATTTTAGCATTGATGTCATTAATCTTATCAACAAAAAATCGGAGGAGTTTATTACTATCTACTTTAGAGTGTACATCTAAAGGTACCACATCTGGGGAGACAATAGCACTAACTTTGTCAAAAAGAAACTTGGGATTTCTCTTGTTTTTTGTTATGAGTCTAGAAAAATTTTCAGATCTAACAGTTTTCACCGTGCCGTTTAAGGAGAACATGAGATCTCGAAGATGGAGCCTGTGTACTTCAAGTTTGGTTTTCTTCCATAGTCGTTCTATTTTGCAGCATATTCTCCTTAAGTTTAAGATAGACTCATTTATTCAAGGGCATGTCTTCTTTTGTAAAGCCGAGCTTGTTTTAATAGGTGCCACTTGATCCAAAATGGATGTGCATTCCCTATTAAAAGACTGAATAAGAACATTTACATCGTTTCCAGTAAAAAGTGGAGACCTGTCAAACATAATGGAGAACCTCTCAGCAGTAGTCTCAGTTATTATGCGTCTATGAGTTTTTAACTTCACAGGCATCTGTTTAGAGCTAAAATTAAGTTCAACAAAGATACAGTTATGATCACTCAAATGTACATCCTCAGCAAACACATTGCCAATGTTGAGGCCCAAGGAAAAAACAAGGTCCAAGGTATGGCCAAGAATTAAAACTTTCTCCAACTTGATAATAGAAGATAAGAAGTCCATAAAATCCTTTAAGAACTCAGTAGCAGGGCCAGGAGGGCGATAGACTAAAACATAATAAAAGATGTTCGTAGAACCCACCTTAATTGTTTGCAACTCAAAGGAAGAATAGTTTTCAGTTTGCATACCTCTGCAGGTGAAACTGTCCTTAAAGACAACAGCAAGACCTCCACCACGGCGACCTAAACGGGGGGCGCCCAAGTAAGAGCAGTCTGCAGGACGCAATTCGTTTAGGTGAATAAATTCGCCATCCCTCTGCCATGTTTCGGTGAGAAACAGAAAGTCCAGGCTTTTCCTTGCGAAGAGCTCATTCAGAGAGAAGGATTTGTTTGCGATGGAGCGGGCATTCAAGAGTGCAATCCAATTAAAAGCTGGCAGCGCAGGTTTCCCATCAGCTTGTCTGAGTGGAATTGACAGCAAACACCGTGTCCGCACGCGAGATCTCCAGCAGCGCCACGGAACCAGCGGGGCCAACCACCGGTTGTGCGATGCGGGCTGTGAGGGCGCAGCGGTGGGGAGATAATCTGCAAAATCCAGAGCATCAGATGGGCAGGATCCACGCTGTAGTGGCTGCAGCGTGGATCCAATCAAATCCGGAAGGATAACTGGCAGCAGAAACCGGGAACACCTCCAGACGAGTCGGGAGATCTCCGATCTGTAGGCTCGTCTGATGTGTACCTGGATGTCGGCCCTACAGCCTCTTTTCCTCGATTTCTTCTTGGAATTGCTTAGGGCACGTTTCGCCGGTAGCAAGAAGTAATCCGGTGAGGTGGAAGAGTGCACAAATGGTGGGGGGAAAGTTTTTCTATAACTGTCCCAGTCATCATAAAGATGTTCCATAGACTCTTTGATGTGGAGCAAGGCAGAACGGTCTAATCTGATCATCGAACCCCTATTTCAGTAGCGGCCAGGCCGGAGAGGAGGACAGAGTGGCTGCAGCAGAGAACGGGAGCAGTAAGCACTGCAAAGTGTCAATGAGAAAAGTGAAATGAAAAACTGACAACACAGTCATTGTGAATAAAATAAAGAGCCAAAAGTGAGCATTCTGGGCTGTGTCAGGTCCTTCGAGGTTACAAGCAGAAATTGTGTGTTTGAAGTGCAATCTTCCAGCAGCCTGAAAGAGTTCCTTTACTCATTAGATGTACTCCTCTATTAAGGTAAGTTGTATGACAAAACCCATGCTTAGTCCTGATTAGACCATGAAGAGCACTTACTGATCTTCCTCTAGTACTTTGCAATCAGTATACAATCAGGATGAAGCATCCCAACTCTTCACTGACAGGTCTCACATTAGTAAGTGGCAGCTAAAATTCTCACATTACTTTACAACTTAATTTATGTATACTTTATTGATCCCCGTGGGGAAATTCCTCTCTGCATTTAACCCATTCACTCAGTGAAGCAGTGGGCAGCCTTTGGGCGCCCGGGGAGCAGTGTGTAGGGACAGTACCTTGCTCAGGGTACCTCAGGGTAGCTGTTCAGGGGAATCGAACCCCCGACCTTCTGATCATGGGGGGCCATCACGCTACCTACTGAGCTATCCCTGCCCTTCTGTATCTTGGGGTCTTGTTCATGAGAGAAGAGAGAGTGGACCGGGAGATCGACAGATGGAGTGGTGCTTCAGCTGCGGTAATGCAGACACTGTACCGATATGGCGTTTTTGTGCCACTATTCTGAGCACACGTCAAAATATTTTGAGCGCACGTAAAAAAAAAAATTGCAGGTGCAAGTGCGCATTCAACTCTTTCTGTACACTGTTATATTTGTGCCACAAAACCAGCCAATCACAGACTTGGATGCAAAAAAATCTGATTGGCTGTTTTGGTCTCCAATTAGCACGAAATGACACATTGCGAGCGAGCGCAAATGCAAAAACTGAGCGAGAGGGGCTCCTATTGTGTGTGTGTATCGATAATAGCAAACACTGAAATATATTTTTTGCACGCAGCAATGAATTTTGTTCACTCAAATTTAGCTTTTCTTCGCTGAAAATAAATTTCTCCTCAAAATGCAACACTTGCACCTGCAAATTTTTTTTTTACGTGTGCTCAAAATTAGACCAAAAAGCAAAGCGTATAAGCAAAGCTCTTAATTTACTGGTCAATCTACATCCCTACCCTCAACTATAGTGACAGTCTTTGGTTTGTGACCAAAAGAACGAGATTGTGGATACAACTGTTGGAAGTGAGCTTTCTCCAAATGGTAGCTGCTGGTTGAGTAGTTGGGTCATCCGGGAGCGGCTCAGAGTAGAGTCGCTACTCCACATCAAAAGGAGCCAGCTGAGGTGGTTTGGGCATCTGACAAGGATACGTCTTGGCTGTGTTCCATGCATGTCCTACCAGGACAAGGCCCCGAGGCAGGACATGCTGGAGGAGGTGGCCAGGAAGAGAGAGGTCTGGGCTTCTCTGCTTAGGCTGCTTCTCCGACGACCTAGCCCCAGATAAGCGGAGGAAAATGGATGGATGTTAGAAAAACAGATTTAATTATATTTCCCTCTAACAGAAACTAGAAAAATGATGCACATGTAAGTATCCACATAACTGTTTAGGTTATTAAGTGAGTAAAATTTGCAAAAAAGAAATTCTGGGGGGGAGTTCACATGAATGAATTTCTGAATTTTGAGAGGCATATTGAAACTAAAGCAGCAATTATCTAAATATATTGGTTTATTTTTTTTAAATACAGACATTTTCTTCAGTGAGAAGCACTACCAACCTTATACTGGTCGCTCTTTGAACTTTATTTAAATTATTGTAATGTTAAATTGTGTAATACTTTTCCTGCTTACTGTTAGAGATTACAGACTTTACAAATGGAAGATTTATGAGCCATATCATCCCACACTCCATATTATCCATTATTGATCTACACACGTCTGCTGCTGCCACAGACGTCACACCCTTGTACATCATTGTCATGAGACACTCTCACAAACAAAATAACGCAGCGTTCTTATGGGAAAGTAACAGTAATCTAATTACTTTTTTTGCAATAGTAATACCTTACTTTACTTGTTACTTGAAAAAAATAATCGGATTAAGAAGTTTGCTTAGCAAGCAGTTGAAGAGGTTTGATGATGATGATCAATCTCTGTCTCTCTTCCACAGCATGTCTTTTGTCCTGTCTTCCTTCTCTCACTCTAACCAGTCACAGCAGATGGCCGCCCCTCCCTGAGCCTGGTTCTGCTGGTTTCTTCCTGTTACTACGGAGTTTTTCCTTCCCACTGTTGCCAAAGGGCTTGCTCATATGGGGTTTGTAAGATTGTTGGGTTTTTCTCTGTATGTATTATTTTAGGCTCTGCCTTACAGTATAAAGCGCCTTGAGGTGACTGTTGTTCTGATTTGGCACTTTATAAATAAAATTGAATTGATTTGAACGAGGAATAGCAAATTTGAGGAACAGCACATTTAACATACAGTCTTTTTGAGCCACTGTGCCTCATGAACATACACTAAATTACAGCATGAGTAATAAAAACTCCAGTATGCAGTACACAATCCTACAGCTACTTTGACTGACAAGTGATCTTTAAGGATTAAAAAAAATCTAGGATTACCACTTTAAACAGTTTAACAGTAAAAGGTTCAGATACGCAGTCGGTTTGAGGGAGAGGGGCCTCTTCAGATTCAGGCCACACGTCCATCAGCTAAGTTGTGATGACTCATGCTGTTACACCATGCCTACGCATCTATGCCTCTGCTGCACTCCGCTTTATCTGTTTCTGCCTTTCCCTCCCCATCCTTCTCTGCTATTGTCTCTCTCACACACACGCACATTGACAGTGTATGTGTGTATGTGTTCAAACACAAACACACACATTTATGGACTAACCTTCCACCCCCTTTATACTGTGAGGCAAAAAGCTAGAACACAGTATTCTTCACTGCCACCAATCCATGCCCTCATTTTAAACATATCTCCTGCCTAATTCACCCAGTTACATAACAGACAATTACACAACCAATTCAGCACTTCTCAAAGACTAGCCTCACAAGGGCACTCCAAGCATAGCAGTAAGCAAAGCGCTGGCGATATGGGGAAGAGGAGAAAATGTGTAAGTAATTTTAATAAAGAGACGGAATACAGTTAAGACCCATCAAGCACTAATGATAGTAAATGAAAAATGGGGGAGGGAATGAACCAGTGTGAAATTGTCAATTAGGATTTTCTTCCTGTTGTGACTAGAGGGAATTTGATAAGCCAGAGGCAATAGCAAACTTCTTGTATATATGACGATCACGGAGGGCCTTTTCTCATTCTGTATATGAGCTGAAACTCTACAAGCTGAAGATTAGACAATCTTTTTCAGTGAATACAAAGTTATCACTGTAGAGGAAATGTCAATGTATAGGTAATTATCGCCCAAGTGATATCATCCACCTGTGCAGATTAAATGATAATATACTTATTTTTTTTATTAACCCTTTAAGACCTACTATAGAACCAAGTCCGCCAGAGCTTATATTGTATTTTTACATGTTGCGGTGCCATTTTTGGGAGCATTTCAAGTTGCTATACATCAATACAACCATTACAGCCTAAATTTCAATAATATATATGCATTAAGTGCATAGTAATTACATAAATTGCAAAAAAGTGCAATAAACTACAAAAAAATTGAAAATCGTTTTTGTTTTTTTAACATATATTTCTAGTTAGAGAAATTTAAGAGGCTTACCCTCAAAACTGTGAATACAAAAAAGTTGCACAAAATAGTTTCCCACCACAGGAAATTTATTTTAAGTGTCTTCATAGTTTTATTTTTGAAATACACCAATTTTTATCTATAGGCTCATGAGGCCCTGTTGGTAAAAAACTACATTTCCGCGAAAATGACGTCACTTACGGTTCCAGGCAGGTAATGGCGGACATGCGATAGTTCGCGCTGACTTCTATTCCAACGTAGGAAGTGTTATGAACAGCTGATTGGATTGGCAAAGCGTGTTTCTGGAATATTATGTTTTTGTTGCTGCAAGTGCTTTTTATGCAGTTTTTGCAAAGCTATATGTGGAAGGAAACCGTGACCTAGGACAAGCTGATGGCATAAGGTGTAAGTACAACTTCTCCGGTTTCATATGCAAAAAAAATTATTGCGCTAGCTTACATGGTTGCAGCGCTACCGGGATTTAAAAGTAGTTGCGCAAAACGGAGCGTGCCCGCTCTGACCGGTTTTAAAGGGTTAACCTTTTGCGTCTTTATACATATAAATTGACTCTAAAAAGAGTTTACATGTGATTATATTTTATAAAATGTAGCAGTCTTAGGTTACTCCATGTACATAGGAACCTAACCCTGAGGGTGAAAAGCTCTTTTGTGCTTTTTGAAATAAAGTATAGGTCAAAACATAAAAGCTTATTGCAGGGGAATTTGCCTTGCCACCCTTGACCACTGTTTCTGCGCTTGTGTTTGCTGCTCTTTTGTGATGAAGAGAAAACCAACTGAAGGTGAAGCTGACTACTTTACATTCCTAGCCTTACATATGATCAAGAGATGTGGGTAGTGACCAGAATAATAAGATTACAAATTGCTTCTTGTATCTTGTAAAGGGGTCCTGGCTCACCTTAGTGATAGAGTGAGGAACTCAGTCATTCAGGAGGGACGATAACAGCTACAAAAAAAACCAGTTAAGGTGGTTCAGGCATCTGATCAAGATGCCTCTTGAATGCCTTGAATGTCTTAAGGTAAGGAGTTGGTACGGACCCTTGACAAAGGAGCGTTTATGTGTCTTAGCTGACTTGGGAATGCCTCAGTATTCCCCGAGAGGAGAGTTGGCTCTCAATGCTTAGAGGTGTAGGAAGCAGGCAATGATGAAGGAGGCTGGCCAGTAACAAAGGACATTGACCCCCTTCTGGGGGCCAGAAAGGTGGCAGTTAATAGAAGATTGGATCCTTCCAGAGGCTTACCTTAAAGCCAGTAGTGGATGCTTACAAGGTGAGCAGAGGCAAAGGAGGCAGAGTTTCTCCGAAGACTTGGTTGGCAGCCAGCATTGACAGAGGGGATGGGATCCCCTCAAGAGGCTTGGCTAGAGGCCAGCAACAACAAAACTTTTCAAAGGGGCAGAAGTGTGGCACTGGAGAGGAATCTTAGGATTAGCATCTTGCCCAAAGGATATTTTGGCATGCAGGCTGAAATAGCCAGGGATCGAACCACCAAACCTTCCAATTAGTGGATGACCTGCTCTACCCATGAGGTACAGCCGGAAATGGTCTCTGTGATGTTCAAGCAGGACAGACTAGCGAAGTTGGAAGTGGAGGCCATCTGACTCAGAAGACAAGGGACTGTCAGAGGGTCTGTATATATTTTTTAACCTGTGGAATGATCAATTTGCTTGATAAGAAAAGATTATTTCTCCCACTCGTTAGAACCTTCAAGTTCGTTCAACCGATTGCCCTTGACAGTGGTACAACTTACATTTTCAAATAATATTAAATCATAATTTTGATATTTTGATTTACCATTTAGGCAGTGGTTATCCAACTTGTTAATGTTTGCTGGAATTCTTCAGAGACATGCTCCACCCTGTGTGCTGCATATTTTGTACAGAATGATTCATACGGAGTAACAATAATAAGTCTATTAGACCTCAGAACCAAGCAAGAACTACTATTATTGTATCTTTATTTCAGACATATACAGATGTCATAGACTTTCTACCACAGTTGCCTGACCTTACTGATTAAAGACTGAGAAAGTCAAGTATAGTAGACATCAACCCATATTGTTTTAAGCAGTGTGTGGGATGCTGTCATTACTGCAAAAGATGGTTAAAAGAAATTCCATATTAGATATTGTGAATGCCAGCTCTCTCCATTGTTTAGAACATTTTTGTGAGTGTGGCAACACAAATGGGGGAAATGATGAGGAAAACAGAAAGGGGAACCAAGGATGATGTCACACATGCAAAGATTGTAGTGTGTTGATTGGGAGCTTTTCAATTACAAGGAAAACCCAACAATGTCACCCTGGGAATTTCACCCAGATAATATCTAGTTTAAAACTATGCTAATTACCAAGAAGGCACTCAAGTCTGGTATACTTGAGACAGAGACGTGATATATAAAACATACATCAAATAGAAGACTCTGTAATTTAATTGCACATATACTGTTAAAATATATGCCAAAAAGGAAGACAAGTCCAGAGAATCACCAATTCTCATCTGCAGCTCACCTTTAAATACACTCATATTAAGGTGCCGCTCAAACCGGGGGTGTAAACCATTGACACACGGAAGATCCCACCACCAAGGCACCCAGCCACCTCCACTTTTGGCATTTAGCTGCTGAATAAAGTAAACGTATGTAATTAATAGATCCAAACCATGTAAACAATCAAATGCAGCCTCTGTAGTTACACCATAAAAACACACTGGTGATCTGAAGCTACTGCTGTAGCCTATCCAAGCTGCCATAAGTTGAAAGGTCACCAGTCTGGTCGGCAATCTGACACAGGATTAACAAGAGAAACACAGACAAGCATTCACACTTATGGTCCATTTAGAGTCACTAATTTACCTGACTCCACTAACTGCACTACTTTGGATTGTGGGAGGAAGCCGAAGTACCTGGAGAGAACACACTCAAACACAGGAAGAACATGTAAAACTGTTCCTTTTGAAAACTGTTCCTGTTCCTCCATCCCAGATGGTGGAGTTGCACTCAGGACCTTCTTGCTGTGATGTAACAGTGCTAACCACTATATCACTGTGCTGCCCTATATTGGACTTGTATGTCTAATCATGAAAAATCATGTTCAGAGTACCCAGCCTTCTTGAAGTCATTCAGTGTGGTGCTCAAGGGTGCTCCATTTAGTGACTTCTTCTGGAACACTTCAGTGCTCATGTGGGCAATAACAGGAATAGAATAGCCTTTATTGTCATTGTACAGAGTACAACGAAATTGGAGTGCCACTCCCTTGGTGCAAGTTTCAATAATAAATATAAATGTAAAATATAAAAAGTACAAAAAAAACAATCGTAAGTACTCAAACAATAGTATGTACAATATATACAGGATAGCAGCATTAATATGATGACAGTATGAATAGCAGCATAATATAATGACAGTGACGGTATGGAATAGGTTCAGTTGTTTTTGTGCTTATTTACTACGGTGATAGCTCTGGGAAAGAAGCTATCCCTGAATCTGTTTGTCCTGGTTTTATGTGACCTGTACCGTCGGCCTGACGGTAATAGTTCAAACAGTTGGTTGCTGGGGTGAGAGTGGTCCTTGATGATATTGCCAGCTCTGCTGAGGTACCGAGAGTTTGCAGTGACCTCCAGGCTGGGCAGAGAGCAGCCAGTGATCTTCTGGGCTTCTGTGATTTGACGCTATATAAATAAAATTGAATTGAATTGAATTATTTTGCAATATGTATGAATCTCACAAACAACAACACTAATAACATATGATTTTAGAGAATATAATTGTAGATTAAACATAATATATAGTTTTGGGGGGTTTTTTTGTTTGGTTTTTTTGCCTGTCCCATTTGGTTCTTTAGCCGTCAGAATTGTTGTCTGAAGGCCAACAAGGATACCCAGTGGATTAGTGATGGGATTTCCGGCTCTTTTTAGAAAACCGGCTCTTTCGGCTCGGCTCACTAAAAAGAGCCGGCTCTTCAGGTTGTTTTGTTGCTTTAATTAATTTATTATTAACAATAATATAAAATTATGCACAAAAGGAATCAGTAATGTAAAAAAAAGACGTGGTTTTATTTATATATGCTTATATATAAACATATGCGGTGGCCCCTAGAGACAAAGCACGTACAAACTAGAGATGGCACAATACCACTTTTTTATGTCCGATACCGATACCGATATCATAAATTTGGATATCTGCCGATACCGATATGAATCCGATAGTGTTTTTTTAATCAACAAAAGTGTTTTTTAAAATATCTTGCTGCATTTTGCAAGTCTGCAAGTTCATACTCAAGTTTAAAACAACAACTACACTAAAGCTATTCTGTTATACCTGTATGCAAAAAAAAATATTTCATAGTTCAGCAATACTGATCAATCTAATAAACTTAAACCTACACCATCCTCCCTATTCTGGTATTTTAAAGAGTACTTAGCATAAATATTAAGCAACCTAACTAATAGGGTTCCAACTCCCAGCAACAACAAAAATAAATAAATAAAAAATAGGGAACCACCCCTCACGCTCCACCTCATGATGCTTAATCAACGTAATCAACCTTAATTTGATGCAGTGTGAAAAAAAATGCACAGAAATCAATTATTTTTCAAGAAATATTAAATAGATTCAACATCTTTCTTCAACAGAATTGCAGACTGCACAGATGGTACCTTCCCAAAGGAAAAAGTACTATAGCTTACTAGGGTATATATATTAGACTTAATAGTTACTATATACAGTAATTGACTTCTATTCCTTTTACATCAAATTAAAACTTTGGGTGTCAGATAATTATTTATTAAAAGCTCGACATTTTAAATGAGAATAAGAAAGAAAAGTATGTCTTTGTGCCCCCTTTTCCCTGTTAATGCCCTATCGGCCCCCCTGGCTAAACTTTGCTAGATCCGCCCCTGCACAGTTACCAGCCGTCAGCTACGTAGAAAAAGATCCTGGAGTAGAAAGTAATATTAAATACATTCTAACAACAGCTGATCAAGCTTAAACGTGCTGCTGTTGTTCAGCCGCTGGTTTCCTCTTTCTGGTGCAAAGTGGGCCAAAAGCAAACTAGAGACACGGACTCGCGACAGAAAAGCCGATCAGCTGATCATTAAGCAGTTTCACGATTGAAGTAGCAGCAGGAGAGGCAGTCGCTCCATATATCGCTTGTTAAGCTTAACGCAGGAATGCTTTACAAACATTCAGAGATGGACTTACACACTTGCTTTACTTCTCTCGGGGATAACTTTGTCGGAGATGAAATGCCGGGTTGCTAGCGAAGCTCCAAATGCTATCCAGACCACCGACAGGTCCCGCATGCCACAGCCGCTCTATCACGTGATGCCTACTGCTCCGACGTGCTAACGTTCTGAGGTGAGTTACGGCGTGTTGCAAGTTTTGTGAGGTGCTTTCGTGATATTTAATGGATCGGATTACATTTTTTATTTTTCTCCGATATCCGATCCAGTAATTTAGGTCAGTATCGGACCGATACCGATACGTAATATCGGATCGGTCCATCTCTAGTACAAACTCCAAAACACATTCCTAGAGTTAACTGAACTTCCAAAACAGAGCTACCTAGATCACTTAAATTACACAATTGAAAGCATATGTGTATTGTTTGTGTATTTATACACAAGCACTCATATATATTCAAATAATTAAAAAAAAATGTTCATTTACCTGTTACTACCACACACCAAATCTGGTCGTTGGTACTTGCTGGCTTGTGTAGCCACTAGGTAACAAAAGCTCAACACTGCGCCCTAGCATCCTGGAGCACTTCTGTTGTGTTTTGGAGTTTGTACGTGCTTTGTCTCTAGGGGCCACCGTAAATATACTTTTATTTATTCACTCCACATAAAATGTAATAAATAAATCATATAATACAAAAACCAACTATTCACATTTCAACTTTTAACTATTTAAATTTTCAGCTTTTTCCTTTTAAACAAATTTAAAGTGAAACAACACAAAACACTGCAAACCACAACACAATTAAATATAAATTCCATGCATCCATCCATCTTCATCCGCTTTATCCGAGGCCGGGTCGCGGGGGCAGCAGCCTAAGCAAAGAGGCCCAGACCTCCCTCTCCCCAGCCACCACCTCCAGCTTATCCGGGGGAATACCAAGGCGTTCCCAGGCCAGCCGAGAGATATAATCTCTCCAGCGTGTCCTGGGTCTGCCCCGGGGCCTCCTCCCGGTGGGACATGCCTGGAACACCTCACCCAGGAGGCGCCCAGGAGGCATCCTTGTCAGATGCCCGAACCACCTCAGCTGGCTCCTTTCGATGTGGAGCAGCAGCTGCTCTACTCTGAGCCCCTCCCGGATGGCCGAACTTCTCACCCTATCTCTAAGGGAGAGGCCAGCCACCCTTCGGAGGAAGCTCATTTCTGCCGCTTGTATCCGCAATCTTGTTCTTTCGGTCACTACCCACAGCTCGTGGCCATAGGTGAGGGTAGGGACGTAGATTGACCGGTAAATTGAGAGCTTCGCTTTTACACTCAGCTCCCTCTTCACCACGACGGACCGGTGCAGCGTCTGCATTACTGCAGCTGCAGCCCCAATCCGTCTGTCGATCTCCGGCTCCCTTCTCCCATCACTCGCGAACAAGACCCCGAGATACTTGAACTCCTCCACTTGGGGCAGGAACTCATCCCCGACCCGGAGTGGGCACTCCACCCTTTTCCGACTGAGAACCATGGCCTCAGATTTGGAGGTGCTGATCCTCAGTCCTGCTGCTTCACACTCGGCTGCGAACCGTTCCAGTGCAAGCTGGAGGCCCTCACCCGATGAAGCCAACAGAACCACATCATCCGCAAAAATCAGAGATGAGATTCTGAGGCCACCAAAGCGAAAGCCCTCTGCCACTTGGCTGCACCTAGAAATCCTGTCCATAAAAATTATGAACAGAACCGGAGACAAAGGGCAGCCCTGGAGGAGCCCATCACCCACCGGGAACGAGTCCGACTTATTGCCGGCAATGCGAACCAAGCTCTTACAATGGTTGTATAGGGATCGAATGGCCCGTAGTAATGGGCCAGATACCCCATACTCCCGCAACACTTCCCACAGGACACCCCGAGGGACACGGTCGAATGCCTTCTCCAAGTCCACAAAACACATGTAGACAGGCACACACAGACACAAACATGGTTGGGCAAACTCCCATGCACCCTCAAGTATCCTCGAGAGGATAAAGAGCTGGTCCAGTGTTCCGCAACCAGGACGAAAACCGCATTGTTCCTCCTGTATCCGAGGTTCGACTAGCGGACGAACTCTCCTTTCCAGCACCCTGGCATAGACTTTCCCAGGGAGGCTGAGGAGTGTGATCCCCCTGTAGTTGGAACACACCCTCCGGTCCCCCTTCTTAAAGATGGGGACCACCACCCCGGTCTGCCAGTCCACAGGTACTGCCCCTGATCTCCACGCAACATTGCAGAGGCGTGTCAACCAGGACAGCCCTACAACGTCCAGAGCCTTCAGGAACTCGGGGCGGACCTCATCAACACCAGGGGCTCTGCCACCAAGGAGTTGTTTAACTGCCTCAGTGACCTCGCCCCCGGAAATTGGCGGGTCATTCCCCTCATCCCCAGACTCTGCTTCCTCCTCGGAAGACGTGTCAGTGGGATTAAGGAGGTCCTTGAAGTATTCCTTCCACCGCCTGACAATTTTCTCAGTCGACGTCAGCAGCGCTCCGCCAGCACTATACACAGTGCAGGTAGAGCACCGCTTTCCCCTCCTGAGACGCCTGACGGTTTGCCAGAATCTTTTCGAGGCAGTCCGAAAGTCTTTTTCCATGGCCTCTCCGAACTCCTCCCACACCCGAGTTTTTGCTTCAGCCACTGCCCGAGCCGCATTCTGCTTGGCCTGTCGATACCTGTCGGCTGCCTCCGGAGTCCCACAGGCTAACCAAGCCCGATAGGACTCCTTCTTCAGCTTGGTGGCTCCCTTCACCTCTGGTGTCCACCATTTGGTTCGGGGATTACCACCACGGCAGGCACCAACCACCTTGCGGCCGCATAAATATAAATATAAATTAAAATATGAAAACAAAAAGAAGATGCATATTCTCTGTCATATGGGCATAATGATTTCCCCGTCCCCCAGGGCATGAAGCAGGCATGGAGGAGATCCAGGCCCCAGACATCCAGATGCCCCAGAGTGCGAGAGCCCAAGGAGGACCCCCGGAGGGGCATCCGTGCCACCCTCCTGGGAAGCCTGACTGAGCAACAGGCGCCAGGCCCTGCCAAGTAGCCACCGGGAGTGAGCTGGTACATACATGAGCGCCCAGCCCTGGACACCAAGAACCACAAACGCACCGACCCCTGAGGGCATCAGCCACCGGCAGGGAGTGTGGTGAGGGGAGATAGGCCTCCATACTTTGGAGGGCCTGGGAGTTCCCAGAGAGGTGGAGTCTAAGACCCGACCTGACATATAGACACATACAAACAGGCACACACAGACACAAACATGCATTCCCACC
Source organism: Maylandia zebra (assembly GCF_041146795.1). Classification (NCBI taxonomy): domain Eukaryota; kingdom Metazoa; phylum Chordata; class Actinopteri; order Cichliformes; family Cichlidae; genus Maylandia; species Maylandia zebra. The sequence goes on from NC_135187.1 coordinate 26,991,938, forward strand.
CTCATGCACACATATACAAATACTCAGCAGTCACCCAACGTAAAGATAGACACAAATGGACATTGTACACACAATCACGCTCCCCAAACATACTCTATACCCCGGGTCCAGTTATCCTCTCCTCCAGAGGGGGAAACGGCACCTAGACCCAGGAGATGTTACCCTTTCCCCCGGGGTGGAGGCAAGCAGACCGCCCTGGCTCCACAGCAGAAGGGAGGCCCCGCATCCCAGATCCCAATCGGACGGCCAACACCTCCTCCCAGCCCCCCCGCCCCGATGGCCAGCAGAGAACTGGGGTGTGTGAAGACCCCATACCTCTTATTGGTATGGGAGCTTAGTTAAAATATATAGTATTTTAAATAAGCTCAACCTTAAACACCTACAGCAGTAATATTAATCGACTTAACACTGGCGGAGAACATTTTTTTCATAATAATTACTTTTTGTTTTATTGATTTATGTAAAATTAGTGGGGTCTTTTCAAAATGATTTACTGGCACTTTTGCTAAAGCATTATTTTATTATTCCTCTACTACTCGTCATAGTCAGGAAGGAGTTTAAAAAGGTGTAGAAGATAAAGGACTAACACACAAGCAGCACAAAATGGTACGTTTTAATCTGCTCCGATCTGTCTTGAACACATTTAAGATTATTTTTAGGATGGCTTCAGATCGGAACAGGCAGTTTTGCATTTGTCAGCCCTGATTCCTGTTATTACACTGGAACCACCACTTGTGTTTCCAGGTAATCATCACATTACTTGAAGTTTGCTGTAATAGGTTATTTGCATCGAGCATGACTTTGATGTAGTTTTCACTTAGCTAGCCCTTGTATATTTCAAAATGATATGGTCTCAAATTATATATATATTTAAATCAATTTCTTAAGAGTAATAGTATGAGTGTAAAATTTGCATGACTTCATTAACTATGCTAAAGTCTGTTCATTCTTAGCAGACTGTAAACCTATCATCAGTGAGTCAAAGACAATACAGTATATTATCAAGACACAAATGTTGCTGCATTGGCGGCTTATTTTTAAGCATAGTGAAAAGTTCAGCAACATTATCCCTTTTTTTCAGCCTCAGCTTAACTGAGCTCCTCTCCTTTATTCTAATGGCTATGTGCTTCCTGCTGCTCATCCACAACAGAGCCGAACATTCCAGGGACCATGTGATTTTCCCCTCTGCTTCCCTCCCCCAATCTCTCAAAACCACCAAGCTATGTGACCACAGGGCTATGTCTCCCAGGGAAAATATAACAAACAGGCACTTAGGTGGTCTGCAGCAGCAGGAAGAACAACTCAGTGTGTTAAACAAGGGCCCGATTATACCTGCCGCATCACTTGTGATATCAGCAGGCACCTGCTGCACTTTTCTCCTGAATGATAGGTGTTGACACCCAGACAAAACCTCCACATCAGCAAGGGTACAGGAGGAAAAGAAGAAGTCCAGAAGCAAAGAATTCGTTTTTTCAACAAAGTCTCATCTTTACAAACTGTTTTTTTTTCTCCAAGTAGATGTGTTAGAAGCAGGAAAAATGGGTGCGTGTGACTCACTTACCTGGGGAACACCTGACACCTGGTCACTTTATACACTCTGGGCTTACTGATGTGCAAGTTTATGCTCTGAAGTGTAAATATTTTCTCAACATCCAGAGTCCTAACTGAAGTGTGAATTTGCCAAGAAGAAAGTATCTAATATCCTTTAAAACAATACAGTTTATTCTGAACCAGTAAAAATCTCTACACCTTTGCCAACTTGTCTTTTTATTACATGGAAGACCTGTGTGTGCTGCTACATACAAGAAAGTCCTGTTTTTCCGTAAATGACTTGGATTGAGCTAATAAACAGTGGTTTATGGAATATGGCTTGATGATTTCTGGCTTTTGCTTTTTAATGGTCAATAATGCTGGCACTGAACACTACACTGAGTATCTTCCCATTGCTTTCTCAGCACGCTATGATGCTAACAAGTGGGAACATAGCTCAACAGCTCAAATGGTACTGATCTTATTCTGATTGGCATACCATGGTCATCGTCATTCCTGTCCTCACAACTATAATACTTGATGACAAAATTCTTGAATTTTACTTTTTTCGGTTATGCCTAAGCCAGGTGTACATATGTGTATGTGCTCAATTCATGCACTGGCTACTAAGAAAGTCATAAGGGCAGTTCATAGAATAAAGACTGCTGGTTTTCTGACCAAGCATTGTGTAAAAAGATATAAAAGGCACAATTTATGCCACAAGACTTTATTGTAATTGATGAACAAGACTGATCCAATTTTGTGAGACAAATTAAAAAGTTCACATTCATAAGTAAATAACAGTTCTTGTCAGGTGTTGTCAGGGCTGGACTAGGACAAACAATCCACCAAACAGACAAGCAAACAGGTTTTAATCAGGTTGGTAGTCGCTGATGGGTTAATCTTTAGTGTAGCATTTGACGAATATTAAAAGCTAAACTTTTGCTATCATCACTGGATCATGGTCAAAGCAGCTATTCATTTTACCTGAATCCTTGAATTTGTGACTTCCTAATTACTTCTTGTACTTGTATTTTCTTACCAAGTGAATTTCCCCTTCTTAGTTTCTTCCTCTCTTCTCCGCAGCTGGTGCCAGCAGCAACAGCCTCCTGTGACTGGGAGGCCCGGTTACTAATTGCTGCTGGTACTACTGTTCACAGTGCAGGAGCACTGACAGCTAACCTGTCGGTTAATTTTGTACATTTTGCTACATCTATTATTAGTTTCTTTTTATTGCTTTCTCTCAGCTTTCCAGCTCCACCTTTTCACCACTTCTTCCACACTAAACTTTTTCCCCAATCTACATGACGCACAACAAAGATAGGGTAGGGGCCAATCTCATTAAGAGATCTGATTGGGAAATCCAGCATCAGTCATGAAAATGAATGAAGGGGCTGCTGTCAGTGCTTGCACACCCCGTTTGCAGTGGCCCTTCAGGCTGGCCCGTCAGTCCAAAAGTGTGTCAACCCACCAGAAAATTGCCCGGTATGCCAGATTATCAGTCCAGCCCTGAGTGCTGTGCTGGATCTGGTACCTTTGTTGTCTAAACAATGATATGACCAAATGTAGTATAAAATGGTCACAGTCAGGAGAGTCAAAATGAGATGTGATTAATAGACACTAACCCTTCTCTAAGCCAAGTAAAAAAAAAAAAAAAAAAAGTAATAAGACAATCAAGGACAGCATGTATGACCTGGACAAGATGGCGCCAGCAGTATGCACGGCGACACGTCCGCTAACCCTGCTAACTTTGCTTTGGCTTTGGCTAGCCTTACCCTTCTCCTTTCTATCCCAAAATGCTCTCGCTCTGCGTGTGTATAATCGCCAGTTACTCCTTGAAATCAAAGCTTCATATGACCTCGCTCTTAAACAATCGGTGGTAGGAAATGCTTATGGGCCTCCTCCACCACTCCTAGAGCCCTGTATCCCGGCCTACTTGTGTCAACACACCTTCACAACGTCCTGGAAAAAGCGTCCGAGGAAACGAGGAAAGCGGGCTGGTACACTCATCAAACTCCGAGCTGTTCTCCGCGCTTCTCGCGGAACTACTGGACCAGCAGAGTGCATCTCGAGATGGATCCTGCCTGTTGTCCCTGGAACTTCCACGCCACTTGATCCCCCGTCCTCAGCTTTTTATTTTCCTAAGCGGCCTCGGACCCGTGGATGCGGTGTGGACCACAGAAATCTTCGCACACTTAACCGAGCTGGAGCGTCCGATGCTAGGATCTACACATTCCAAATGGCCTTGCTAAATGTAAGATCATTAGCAAACAAGACGTTTGTATTAAACGACTTCATAAAGTCACAACAGTTGGACTTTCTATTTCTGACGGAAACATGGCTCCAACCCGGTGAGTCTGTAGCGTTTTCGGAACTGGTCCCTCCCAATTTCTCATTCTTCAGCCTCCCTCGGTCCTCTGGCAGGGGGGGAGGCCTAGCCACTGTGTTCAATCCTCGATTTCATTGCCATCAAATATTACAGCATGACTCATTTTCTAGTTTTGAACTCCAGCTGTTTGAGTTACACCTTAATCCTGCTGCGCCTCTGCTGTGTGCCCTTATATATCGCCCTCCCAAGTTTAATAAGGATTTTATCAAAGAGTTTTCTGATTTTATGGCTGGAACCGCTCTTAAATACGACAGCTTTTTGATCCTTGGCGATTTTAATATTCATGTCTGTTGTGATTCGAAATTTTTGGTCAAGGACTTTTTAAATATTATTGATTCCTTTAACTTGACCCAGTGGGTTTCTGGTCCCACGCACGAAAAAGGTCACACACTGGACTTGGTGCTTTCCCACGGGTTGGAAGTGTGCATCACGGATATATCCGAATTACGCATTTCCGATCATCTTCCTGTGTTGTTCACTCTAACACTGCGCTGCTCGATGGACAAGTCGAACGCCCCACTGCGCAATAAGCGAGCGCTTAATGTACTAACAGCACCTGCCTTTTCTGCTGCCTTTATGGACTCTGGAATATTGAACTCCAATTGTAAAAATGTTGAGGACCTTTCGGCTATTCTTCATTCTACTTGCACTTATATCTTGGACTCTATTGCACCATTCAGAACTGTGCGCGCTAAGAATTCATCAGAACCGTGGTTGAACGATTACACCCGCTCCCTCAGACGCGACTACAGACGCGCTGAAAGGAGATGGAAAAAGGACAGATTGTATGTTTCCTTACAGATTTTAAGGACTTGTCTCTCTGCTTATCAAGAAGCTGTAAAAACTGCAAAAACACAATTTGTCTCAAACTTAGTATCAGCAAACGGTCATAGGCCTCAGGTACTTTTTAACATTCTTAATCGCTTTTTTAGTTTATGTGATAATCCTGGAGTTACTTCTTCACCAAGTATGTGCGATGATTTTTTAGCATTTTTCAATAACAAGATCTTATCGATTAGGGCCTTTGTTTCGTTGTCTGTTGTCTCAGTTCAAAGCCCTCCACCTGTGTGTTCAGCTGTCTTAGAGCAGTTTGATCCCGTCTCCCTTAAGGACCTGACCGCGATAGTTAGTGGCCTAAGATCATCACACTGCCCCTCTGATTCTCTTCCCCCGAGTCTGCTCAAAAACACTTTTAATACTGTTGGCCCTTTTATTCTGAAATTGATTAATACGTCCCTTACTACAGGCTGCGTCCCACTATGCTTCAAACAAGCTGTAGTTCAGCCTCTTCTTAAAAAACAAAACCTGGACCCAACTGTTCTGTCTAATTACAGGCCCATCTCAAAGCTTCCTTTTCTATCTAAAGTTTTGGAGAAAGTGGTCTATCTACAGTTGCAGGCACACCTCGATTTTAATATGATCTCAGAAAAATTTCAATCTGGTTTTAAATCATTACATAGCACTGAGACAGCACTTTTAAGGATTTTTAACGATATTCTCTTAACTATGGATTCTGGCAGCCCTGCTGCCCTTTTACTGTTGGACTTGTCAGCAGCTTTTGACACGGTTGACCACGACATCCTGTTATCACGGCTAGAATCGCATGCTGGCCTAAAAGGATCTGCCCTTCAGTGGTTTCGCTCCTACTTGACAGAAAGGTTCTTTTATGTCAATATGGGCCCCCACAACTCCAAATTAGCTCCTCTTAAATACGGCGTTCCTCAAGGCTCTATTTTGGGTCCCGCCCTCTTCGCACTCTATTTGCTGCCATTGGGCTCCATCTTCTCGCGGTACAGCATTTCATTTCATTGCTTTGCGGATGATCTACAGATTTATCTACCTTTAAAATCAGGATCAGATCAACCGCAGCTCTTATTACGCTGCCTTGACGACGTTAAACAGTGGTTATCATTAAATTTTTTACAGCTAAATGAAAACAAAACTGAGGTTGTCATTTTTGGCAATTTCAATCATATCGACAGCACGTTGGGTACCCTCTCCTCGTATTGTAAAACACATGTAAAAAACCTCGGAGTTTACATTGATGGTTCTTTTAAATTGAATAAGCAGGTGAGTGCAGTAGTTCAGTCCTGTTTTTTTCAGCTAAGACAGCTAGCCAGGATAAAGCCATACCTTCCGGCTGACGTCTTCGAGCGTATCATCCACCTTTTTCTTACTTGCAGATTGGACTACTGCAATTCATTGTATTATGGCCTAGATCATGCCACCATCCATCGCCTTCAGATGGTTCAAAATGCTGCTGCTCGCCTGCTAACCGGTACCAAACGGAGAGAGCATATAACCCCAATTTTAGCCTCTTTACACTGGCTCCCTGTCCCCTACAGGATCCAATTTAAACTCTTACTTTTTGTTTTTAAGTCACTCAACGCCCGAGCCCCCCCCCTACTTGTCAGAGCTCCTCTCTGCCTATGCTCCAGGAAAACCCACGAGATCTAGTTCAAAACTATTGTTGTCCATTCCACGGACTAACCTCAAATCTCGTGGTGATAGATCCTTTTCTGTGGCAGGTCCCAGACTTTGGAATAGTCTCCCCTTTAATATTAGATCTGCTCAAACTCTTGAGCAATTTAAATCTTTACTAAAGACACACTTTTATGCTCTGGCTTTTAACACATTATGACCCAAGCATTTTGGATTTATCTGAATTAGTTAGTATTGTTTCAATTCTTCTATTTTATTGTTTCTATTGTTATTATTGTATTACACTGTAGTTTTTAATTTTATTGTTATTGTTAAGCACTTTGTGCAGCATCGGCTGTTGGAAATGTGCTATATAAATAAATCTGACCTTGACCTTGACCTTGACCTTAACTATTCTCTCAATTTCTTTGAGGTCCTAAAATATAAGAAAAGATAACAAGAGGAGTGCTCACTTTTCCCTTCCCTGGGTCTTAGTTGATGGCAGCAGGAGAGGTTTTGATTTATGATTCCTAGGATTGGTGCTCTAGGAACAACCCCAGCTGTTTCATTGACACAGCTGAGGCCAGGAGAGAGATGAGTAATGTAATTAACAAGTGAATGAACGGAGGAAGATGGAGAAAGATCAGTCTGCATGAGAGGGGGGTATCGTTGCCCACTGATGTTCCCACACGACAGAGCTATATCTCAGTGTGTACTAATGTCCCACTCTGATGTCATCCTCTCAGCATAATTAAATGAGATAAATGTGAAAGAGAAGCAATAAGCCTTAAAGGGCAACAACCGCATCAGTGTGGTGCTGCTCTGTGGCTGGGCTTGTGTTTTCGTGGTACAAATATATTCTGTTACATCTCTGCTAGAGCAGCTCCACAGATTATGCGCATATTAAAGACAGGGATGGAGGAAGAAGAACATCTATATCTCCTTTTACCATGACTCTGGTCACCGTTTCATTTACAGTACTTAAATAAATTAAAGCTGACACAAACATGAAGGTGCAAGCTATGAGACGGACACTGCAAGCCCACGTGTAGCTACACCACAAAATAGCATAAATAAATCTAGTGGAATGACTGAATTTTATTCTCATAGACAGTATAGAATTATTGTGACTTTTAAGCTCAACGTTTCTAGGTTTAACTTTCACACTAGTTTAGATATAACAGTGGATTGTCTTCCAATTTGAAATAACCAGAATGAATAAACTCTGAGAACTTTAACAGCTGATAAATGTAATCACAACTGTTTCTTTACATAGCAATGAAACCGTGATTTTATATAGATAGATAGTAGGGGTGCAACGATACACAAAATTCACGGTTCGGTTCGGTTCGATACTCTGGTGTCACGGTTCGATATTTTTTCGATACAAAAAAAAATGTTCATGCCTTTTTAATTTGTCATTTATTAAATTTTCACGGCACATTCCGCACCACATCTCTGTGCGTTCATCATTTGTTTGAAGCCAGCTCACCTCCTGCAACTACTTTTCCGAGAATACGCGCTTCTTTTGTGGTTCGGACTCCTTCTAACATTTCTTTGGAGGTGGAGGAACACCAAAGTAATTGCTTAAAGGAGCTTCTTCGACATCTTTAAGAGTTCTAAACAAATGTCTGTCCTCCTCCTGAAAATCTTATGTACGCAAACACGCGTTGCAACTTCTTATCTTGTGCGCATTTTTTATTTTGACAGCGAATGCGCACCTGCGGACCACTTATGTGCAGCCCCGGTTATATAGCTCGTCATATTGCAGCCACAGAAATTCTTTTGTCCATGAAACCATAAAGATGCACTTTCTTTTTGCCTTATAGTCTGATTTGTCATAACTTTTCTGTTTTGTGGTAAGCTTTTCTTTGGCTGTCACTTCTTCACCCTGACCTGTCTTATTTGGCTCAGCAGAACTAAAATATATATCCTGCTGCTTTTACACACTCACTCACATAATGCTCAGCGATTCTCTGCGTGATCAACCTCTCACATGTTTAAGCTTGCTGTGGGAGATTTCACTTGTCATGTTTGCATAGTAAGCTAACGATTGATAAGACGATGTCAGAGGAATTGGTGCGCAAATGATCGTCACTCACCAATCAGTGCTGTCACTCTCTATACACAGTTCGCGCGATTGCAAAGTGAAAGCAAAAAAACAAGCGCAAATTCAAACGCGATTTCAATATGTCACATATTGACAGTGGCTCACCGATGCCAATGACATAATTACCCAGCTACATTTCTGAAAGAATGCAAAAGCATTGACATATATTTTTCCTTCCTACGATAGGCCGACGGGCAGGGAAGAGATAGATTTTGGTAGCCCGACTGGAAAAAATTTGCGAGCCCTGTATCTGATTGAGGAATCACTCATCTTTGGAAAAGAGAGTTTATTACAGAGAAATGTCCCTTTCCAAAATAAAAGCTATACTATCCGCTTATTCTGGGCTATATTCTCAGCAGCATATTAAACATATCAGGTCCCCATAAGGAGGATCATGTGCTAACAGCTGTCTAAATGACTCGGGTAAAGTTTGTAGCATGCGTGCTTGTTGTTTTTGTCGGCTTCCACTTGTCTTTGCACTAGGATGATGTCGGAGTAAATGTGCAGTCATATTCGTTGTGTTCCCACTAGTGCTGTCAGCGTAAATCTCGTTGAAATGACGTTAACGCCAAGAAAACAGTCCATAGCCAAGAAAACAGTCCTCATGAACTGGAAAAATAAAAACAATCTTAATTCTAACCAATATAGAAATTATCTATTAGATTACATTAGTCTTGATACAGCCTCTGCCACCACATCAGATCAATTGCTCTGGGCTCCTTTGATCAGCTCCATCACCTAGTGGGGGTGGGGGGTCATAGTTTGGTCCCGCCTTCACTGTTGTGATTGGTGTGGGGGTAGGGACAGGCTTAGGGCGTCGGGGGGTTCCCCGGAGGCATCTTCCTTGGGGGGCTCAACCCGGGGTAGCGGTCATGTCCGGTTAGGGGCTCTGTTGGCTCTCCGGTGACTGTTTCCTCGCGGCTGCGTGCAGCGGGGCTAGGGGAGGGTCTGTGCTGACGGACGTGGGTTACTGACCTGGTAGCCTGGCTGCCCCTGGGTGGGTCCGGGATGGGCGTGAGGTTCTGGGGGCGCTCCGTCTCTGGGCTGGGACCCGGACCGGGCCTCGGGGGCTTGGGTCCTGGTTGGTGTGTTGCCGGGGTTGTGGGCGGGTGGGTGCATGGGGGCCCAGCCCTGGAGCAGGGTGCCGCCGGTGCGTCGAGCCACCTGGGGGGCTCTTCAACTGGTGGGGGAGATTGTCACATCTTGCAGGAGCTTTCCTCTCCTCAGGAGCTGCCTCTGCAGGAGGGGGAGATACAGGAGAGGTGGAGGAAGATCTCAGCCTGGGTGTTTATTGTCTTATGTAGTCTGGAAGATGAGTGGATGGTGGGGTGGGTGCAGTTTTCTCTGTGGTGGGGTTGGGTGGACTGTCCCGGGCTCTGTGGGGCCGGGCGGCGCTGCTGCACTGGGCCCGGTCTGGATGGGCCTGGGCCCCCTTTCCCTGGCGGGTCGCGGAGTATGGGGGTGCCTACTGGGGTCAGCGGGGGAGCTGGCCCCAGGGAGGGGTCACTTGCCCCTCCCTTCCTTCCCTCCCCATCTCCAGCTGCCTCCCTCTTCCCGCTCCACCACAACCACCCACACATGCAGGGCCTTGGAGTAGGGGTATGTCACCAGGGTGCAGAGGAGGCTACCCCCCCCCCCCCCCCCCCCCCCCCCCCTCTGTCCCTTCTGGCTGCCTCTGCCTCAATTTTATCCCACAACTTAGACATTCACATTACTCACACTCTCATTACACATACATATAGGATCTTGGGGGTGGGCACGATACACGGAGTCCAAAGTACCATCAGGGTGTACACCTCACCCCTGGCATCGTTGCCCACCTCTCAATTTTAAATACACGTAGACATTGAGGGCTAGCAGGAGGGACCATGCACTTACCTGCTGCTCTCTGGCAGGTAGCTCCAAGCCCTCCTGGGTTTTAAATGCACCTTAGAACACACATGCATCAACATTACAATGAGCGGGTGGAGGGAGGTTCGGAGTCTTCTCTCACCCCCGTTCTCTGCGACCTGCTGGAGCAGGGGGGCCAGGACTAGGAGGAGGAGTTGGCCGTCCGACTGCGGTCTGGAGTGTGGAGCCTTCCTGCTGCTGCGGAGTCGGGGCGGTCTGCCTCCCCCCACCGCAGGGAAAAGGGAAACACCACCTGGGTCTGGGTGCAGTTCCCCCCTCCAGGGGCAAGGGTACCTAGACCCGGTTTGTAGAGTACGCTTGGGGAGTGTGATCGTGTGTACAACGTCTCTTTATGTCTGTCTCCACTTTGGTTGAGTGTGGAGTAAGTGCATATGAGAGCATGAGGGTGGGAATGGATGTTTGTATCTGTGTGTGCCTGTATGTCTGTGTCTATATGTCAGGTTGGGTGTCAGGCGCCACCTCTCTGGGGACATCTCAGGCCCTCCAAGGTTTGGAGGCCTATCTCCCCCTACCACCACTTCCCCTGCCAGTGGCGGACCCCCTCAGACATCGGTGCGTTGGTGGTTCTTTGTGTCCGGGGATGGGCGTCCAGGTACACACCGGCTCACTCCTTGGCGGCCGCTTATCGGGGCCTGGAGCCTGGGGCTCGCTCGGGCCACTTCGGAGGTGGGGTGCCCCCGGCCTCTCGGCCTGGGGCTCGGTCACTCAGGCGCAGCTGGCTGCCGGCGGAGCTCACGGGCGCGTCACTGCAACTCCCCCTGGCTTCTGCTCCGCGGCTGCTGAGTGAGCCCTCATCTGGGACTCTCCTCAGCTCTTTCCGGGACAGTGGCGCAGCTGCCCCTCTGTTGGTCTTCCTTGGTCTCTTGTGTTCTGGGGGCCTCTGGATGTCTGGAGTTTTGATCTCCTCCACACCTGCTTCACGCCCTGGAGGACGGGGCTGTGGCCCCCCCACACCCTCTAGCAGATTATTACATGAAGGAACCTTTTAAAAAAACAAAAAACAAGCGCGTCCATGCTCACAGGTGTACACACGGGTGATCACACCCACAAACTACACCCTTTTTGGCTCCTACCTCAAAGCACACTGTGTTCTGTTGATCTTATGTGCTGCACAATAATGTTTAACATTTAGTATTTACTGTCATATTCCCATATATCATTGTGATGTTGTTTATTCTATTACTCTTGTTCTCTTCTGCTTGCTTTCTTTTTTCTTTCTCAGCAGGTGATCCAGGTGATTGATATATGCATTTTTTTTTCTCTGCCCGTTCTGTTGGTTTTTGTCTTTTGCCCTTCTCCCCCGTCCCTCTTCTCAGCTGTTTCTCTTTCCCTCTTTCTTTCTCCCCTTCTTTCCCCCAGTCAAGTCTGTCCCGTATTCAGTAAGTGAAAATAAAATAAACAATAAAAGGTGAATCAAATGGACCATTACGGCAAGGCTGGGATGGTCAGTTTGGTAAAGTAAATCCGTTGGGCATCTTTCTTTGCCTTTAGACAACAATTCTGATGGCAAAAGAGCCAAACGGGACAGGCCAAAAAAAAAAGAAAAAAAAAAAAGAAAAAAAAAGAAATGACGTTAACGCCACAACACGGCAAATCTCCGTTAACGAGCTACCGCGGATCGCCCTGAGCGTGGGGCTGGACGGCCAACACGTTAACGAGCTAACTGCGCTAACACACTAGCTCCCACCCATGTAATTGAGCATTGCATGGCACATCCAACATACTGTTTTACTTTAGTCCATGACGCGCTTACCTTCAGGGTCATACGTCACATGAAAACCAAAATAATTCCAAACGCCAGATCTGAATGAGGATGGGGGAGGTTCAATTTGCCATGTTGCAAGGAGAGCTTAACTTCTGTCTCGCTATATATATATAGCGAGATATATATATATATATATATATATATATATATATATATATATATATATATATATCTTTGTTATCATCCGACTACATTTCTCCAGTCGGAATGACATCCCGACGTGCCTCAGGTATGGACAGCTTGCTGTATTTGTTATGCACCTTCTTTGTCGCACCTTTCTGCAACTCTGATAGATGGCTAACCTCCCTCCATGCTACTTTGATCTTGCCCTTATAACGAAATGTGCACAAAAATGTGAGGGCTGTACTAATTTTTGTGATATACTGTATCAGATTGATTGTACATATTTAAATTAGAAATCAGTTATGTGCAAACCCTAATAATAAGAGAGAAAAGTGTAGGACCAACAAGGAAAGTATCGATAGTATGTTAAAATATACACAATAAGTATTAAAAAATTTGCAGACAAAATGTTTTACATTAAACTCTTTGTTAAATTGACTCAAAGTAACTGGGTAATTGCTAAATATCAATTAACTGGTATGAAATTATAAGCTGTAAATGCAACCAAGACAGAACAACCACAGAAAACTGCTTAACCACTGCAAATAGCAGAATAGAAAAGGTTGGTCTTCATAGATAATTCAGAGACACTCCACAATATAACACAGTACAACACACAAAACATGTGATCAGTATTTTAAATTGGCGGTAAATATCTGATTAAATGTTATTGATTTTGTTATGAAAAAATGTTATGTTCTTTGTGCCTCAGTGGACAATGCCTGGGAAACAAGTCAGCAATCAATATACAGTTTAAAATTCAGTGTATTCTAATTGGCAACATGTCTTTGCAAACAATTCAAAACAGTACAATGGAACACTGATCTCTGCAGTGTACACAAACTGGCTTGGAAACAGCCTCCACAGCAAGTCTCCACTGCACCTAAAGCAGTAAATTATTTTGATAATTAATGTTTACTCAATGTGATGGTGACAAATTGCATTAAATAAATAAATACTGCAAATTTACTATTAGTCTTGTTAACCTTAATAAATCACTTTTTAAGTATACACTCACTTCATGGGCACAAGTTGCTAGTGCTGTGTTGGCCCCTATTTTGCCTTGAGAACTCCCTTAATTCCTCATGGCATAGATTCGGCAAGGTGCTGGAAAGCTTCCTCAGAGACACAGGTCCATATTGATATCATAGCATCGCGCAGTTGCTGTAGTTATGTTGGCTGCATATGAGGTGACTCTACTGTTCCACCACAAACTCAAAGTTGTTCTGATGGATTGAGAACTGATGATTGCAGAGGCCATTTGAATGCAATGAAGTTACTTTTGTTATGTTCCAGAAGCCAGTTTAAGATGACTGGAACTTGTGACAAGATACATTATCACCCTGGAAGCACACATCAGAAGATGTGTACACTGTAATAACAAAGGGATGGACACGGTCAGCAACAATACTCAGGTAGGTTGTGGTATTTAAAAGATGCGCAAAGCCTCGATTATACTAAAGCCTTGATTATGCTCCACTGCAGACATAGAAAGCTGGACTTACCTGATGACCAAATAATCATTCCTGTTAGACTGCCATCTGGAGTGCATGCTCAGTTGGTACACTGCAATGTAAATTCTTGGTGGACAAGTCTGGTCTGTGCAGTCAAAAAAAAAAAATGGCCAGATACATGGATGTCCGCACAGATCGTCACACTCACAGCCTGATGGCAAAATTTAAGCCACTCAGACATGGGCACATCCAAGCAGAGTTATCGATGCTGAAAGTATAGTTGAGGCTTAAACAGTTCAAAATGTCCCAAGAAAATATTTCCCACGCCATTACACCATCACTACCAGCTTGAACCATTGATACAAGGCAGGATCAGTCCATGTTTTCATGTTACCAAATTCTACCCCAACCATCCGAATGTTGCAGCAGAAATTTAAAGGACTGGCAACATTTTATAATTTTCTGTTATCTAATTTGATGAGGATGTGTGAATTATGGCCAATGTTTCCTGTTTTAGCTGACTGTTGTGTAGCCCATATGGTTTAATGTTCAATGTGTTTTGCATTATGAAATACATTTCTACATACTTTGTAACAAGTAGTTATTGGAGTTATTGTTGTCATTCTATCAGCTTGAAGTAGTTTGACCATACTCCTCTGACTCCTGACATCAACAATGCATTTTTCCCCCCAATTAACTGCTGTTTACTGAATATTTTCACTTTTTTGAACCACTCTCTGTAAGCCCTAAAGATGGTTGCGCAGGAAAAACCCAATACATCAGCAGTTTCTCAAATATTCAGTCCAGTCCAGCTGACATCAAAAAACAAGTCACTTAAATAAGAATTTTCCATTATTCTAAGGCTCGGATTGAATTTCAGCAGCTCATCTTGACCATGTCTATATTTCTAAAGGCTTGGAGTTGCTGCAATGTGACTGGCTGATCAGATATTTCCATTAACACGCAAATGATCTGGTGTACCCAATAAAGTGACCTGTAATTGGATATATTTGAGGTAATAATCTATTACACGCAAGTGTTTTTTATTTGTTACATCAGATTTTTTCCCCCCATTGTTGAACTAGTCATAGAATGGTTTTTAATTAGCATTTTAACTAATGATTCTTCTTTTCTGAAGTAAAACTGGTTGGAAGGCTCTTAAGATGCTCATGAGTTTCTTAAGCAAAGCAGGAAGCAGAGCAGCAGGAAGATATGAAGTAGGAGAAATATTCTTGTGTGCCGAAAAGCAGTAAGTTAATAAAACATGACAGATTTTGAAAGGATAATGATTACGGCTGACCTTATTTGAGATACCCGGTAATATTGCTATATGGAAGAAATGAAAGTGGACATGGAAAAATTCAGCAGTGGAGCAAAAATAAAGGTGTGTCAACCTTCTATGAAACAAAGTAGTATAGATTTTTATATTTTTTTTCACCACAGACCCTAGTTTTACAGCAGATTCAGTATGACTTAATACTTTTAGTGAAGAAATTTTGTCTAATATTCCCACACTCAAATTTGTCAGCAGAAGAAATATCCCTCTCAGGTATAAGTACACAGTTGTAGGAATCACAACTTTAAAATTAAAGGTCATACATAGCCACGTAGTTTTGACTAGACATCTGTTTAGGTCACACATGAAGGTTAAGCAAAGAAAACACACAGTAATTAGTGATCTTCAATGTGATATACATTTTCACTTTGCACAAAGCAAGGTTGCTTGCCCCTTCTTCTACTCTTTATGTTATGTAATTACTGCTTGTATAACATAAAAATATATATTTCCTTCTTGGTGCAAAATTGCTCCAAGAACGGATGGAAGTCACAAAAAATAGCAAGCTAAACCTTAATATCCACCATCATAGAATAAGTGTGACTATATACATGGAGCACTAAAGAGAGTACAGAGTTGGAGTTTGTGTTGAGGCTAGCCTAGAGAAATGTGAACAGCTAGTCTGACTATGTTGGACTACAAAATACAACTGAAAGCACATTTTAAATGCAATGCTTTGGGCTTTGGGCAAATCAGAGTAGCTGTTAGACATTAAGAATGTGAAACAAGAAGACACAGGTCAGCTCTCTTTCAGTAGAAACATGACCTCCTGGTCTTGGAGAAAAAAATCTAAATGGTTTTAAAATCTATGTATCTGTTCTGCCCTAATTATGTTACTGGTTGTATTTATTTAATTTCAACCACATTTAATTGTACCTGAGAGCAATAGCATGACGCTATTGAAGCTAATTCTGGTTAAGCTAACCTGGGCTAACCTGGGCAATATTTTGACAGAGGTTCAGTGATACATGTGGGGCGAACTAAATATTACAGCACTGTGCAAAAATCTTTAGCTATCTCTCATTTTGAGGTCTGGAGTCTCGAGGAGGCCAGTCCATGACTGATAGTCTCCCATTGTATGTTATGCTAGCTAGGTGTGGTTTTACTATATTTCCAGTGAGTTTTGGATCATTTTCATGCTGACAACTTAAGTTGTTGCCCATCACATTCTTTCCAGATGGTATTGCGTGGTGAATCAAACTCTGATGGTACTTCTCTATGCTCATAATTCCATCAGTTTTGGAAACATGTTTGGAAAGACAGAACTGACTGAAATACAACTCCAAACCATGCTAAGACATGCCAAGTTATAGGCTAACAGCTCTTTGACAGTAACTTTGTTGGTACAAAAATATTATTTTCTGCCTGTAAAAGAGTATAATCTTCAGTATTTTTGTGATTTGAAATGCAAATTATAAGGCATATTGAGAAAATATTAAAAGCTCAAAAAAGAGGGACAAAATTAAAATATTTAATCTTTTAAAAAATTACAAGATTAAAGATTAAAAGACCTTTAGAAAGCCCAGAGAACTATTGCTATTGTCAAACATGAAGATATGAGAGGTGGTTTTAGACTTTTGGACAGTATTGTATATTTAATATAATATTTGTGATGAAAACATTGGTCATTTCTTTTCCCGCATAATGAAAAGGTTCCTTAAAAATGTACAACAGAACACCATGCAGCTGCATCAACACATTAGCAGACCACAAGGTGAAGCTAGCAGCAGACACGTAAGCCCTGTTATATGTTTCCATAAAACACTACCCCCCAAAAAATACAGTCATATCAGACTGACCTGCCTCCCTGCCTGCTGCTTCTGTTACATCTCTAATAGGAGGAAATGGCTTGTGGTGAGGAGAGGATCCAGCCCTTCTGTGGGAGTTTAATTCAATCACAGCGCTGGTCAAAAATGAATTAAAACTCTCATTAAGCCCCCCTCCTGTGTTCCAGAGACTAAGCTGGCTGCTAAGGCTCACAAGTATGATTTGGGTGTTACACAGAAGCATCAGTCAGCTCTGGAGCTATCTGTCTGTGAGTCAGCCATCAGTCACTAAGTCCCTCATTTTTGTTATTTTAATTTGCAGCACTCACCCACACAGTGCACCCAATGAACCTAGTTGTGGATGATCCAAACAAGCTGTGGACATCTTGTTGTTCAACCTGAGTGAGTCACAGTGTGGCAAAATTGAGACTTCATATCTCATTGAGCACAATGAAGATTATACACCACGATTTACACCACAAGATCGTTGACCTTTCTGCAGCACACTGTAACTAACCACTTTGCACTCTGGTCATTTATTGTATAAAGTCTCATTCTGTGTCAGTGGGAGAAGGGGGAGCTGGTGTGCTGTAACCTCAACTCTGCCTCGAGCCATTTATGTGTTTCTGCTCCAGGACCAATTGAGCTTTGCTTTGTTGCTTCTGTGAAACATCCATTATCACTGGATTCACACTGATACACTGTTACGTCTATTGTCAGGACACCATAGCTTATTCTATTATTGAACAATGATTGTGCTGTACTTATTCTGGTGTAGTGTGCACTTAAAAGAATGAATGCGGTGTGAACAAATTTGTTTTCACATAAATTGTGCAAGACATTGAGATTCTCAGCTACTTAAAATATGCACAATGCAAGGGGACTCCAAGCAAGATGATATAAGGCAGATAGATGCCTGGTGTGTGTGAGGGGGGTGGGGGTGCCATCTTTTCCCTCTCCGCCCATTAACCATGAAACATGAGCTCCCCCTGCTGATCTAAAAATACAAACGGTGTTGCCTTCAAGGGCCAATGATATAAAACAACAACAAAGAACAAAAAGGTCATTGTAAATCTGAGGAATTGGACTTAATAAACATAAATACATTTTTTTAATCGCACAAAAAAAAACGACAAAAAAGTGGTTCTATAGACAATGTGATTAACAATTATTCTGTCTGGCCTCTCAGAAATAAAGTCCCCATTTTATTAATTAATTTGCATCAGGTAGGTTTTCTGTTTATTTTTCTTTTTTATTTAAGTATCAGCATTTTTCTATGATAATAGGTGTTTGTCTTTTGTCAGCTAGTCAGATTCCTCTGTGCTGAACTGCATACAGGGATGCATACAGGCTTTTATTTGGTCAACCTCGTGGAAACCAAAAACTCCCCCGAAGGCCGCAGTAGTTTCCGAGGCGTACCTGAAGGTAACATATCGTTGTCGTAAGTGTGTTGAATGACGTAGAACAGCCCTCAGTCGTGCTTCATACACGTGTGGGGCTAGTTTGTGGATAGATAGGATTTTAGGGAATCACAGTACCAAAATTCGAAATTTCGAAAGGTCCTGCTAACTGTTTGCGTCGCTGACGATCCTTTTACAGAGGAGTCTTTGGTTGCGGAATATTTCGGTGAGTTGAAATCTGATAGAGATACAGAGGTTGTGGTTGGCTAGGTAGAAAATTATGTCAAGGTAAACGAATACGTCTCGCTTCCGGTAAGAATAAAACAAAATAAAATTCTACTCGGAATTTCTTCTTAATATTATTGTAGAAATGATTGGTTATATTACGACTCACATTCTCGTAACAAGAAACATAGGGCTTAGTTTAGACTTGGATGGCAACGTTTAGAAATTTGAGAATATAAATTGTTATGTGCGCGTTTTTAAATACCCAACTTCGCTTTTATTTTGAAAGCCTTGTTGGGTATCGTAACAATTTGGCAGGCTTGATAGAAATGGAACATTAGCCACCCTTTGTAGTTAAAGAAACTAACGAAAATTGGTACCTTGTTTAGCAAATCTTAAGCATCTCCTTTGTCTATTTTAGATACTAACGACCGCCTTGGTCTGCTGTAGCTGAAAATAACTCCCGTAACGATGTTGACCATTAGCTAAAAGCTAGTTGTACCGGCTGGTTTTCTTCAATTTGCAACTGTGCCGCGCGGTCTGCTCGTGCTCCCTAAGAGCCATGCTTCATGTATTAAAAAAACCCAAGTTTTTCAGGGTTGTAATACGACACAGTATGTTTTTAGACATACTTTGAAACACATTTAGTTGTCGACCTTCGAGCCTATGTAACGTTACTTTTATTTTTACTTAAGTTCTATTTACCTGAAAACAACAAAAGTGTGTTAGTGTGGGGTCCATTTTTTTGTACAAGGAGGAGGACATACGTGGTCTGGTCTGTTAACTTTACTGAGTTTTTCTTTGCTGAATACTGATTTGTTCATATTTAGCTTTCCTGTTAAACATTTGCACATCATACGTATATTGCAATGTAACGCAGCTCAATAGGCAGTATGACAATGTATGATAATGGCCGCAAAACTTTCTAACTCGAGGTTCACCAAATTCCAAAGCTTTTAACTACTTCATTCTTTAGCAAGTTGGCCTTTCCTTCACAATAAAGTAGAGTTTGGTATGAAAATGAAGAAAATGTTTTAAAATAGTTCTTATTTTTAGCAATGTATCTTGTTTTGACCAGCCACATGTCCCACATGGTTAAAGTTTACCTAAAAAGACAAAACCTTTTTTTTCCACTAAATTATTAGAACACAGACACACAACTGGTCTTATATATCAAAAACATTAAAATGGTACCATTAGATTATTCACTGTCATATATCCCACTGTATTAAGACTCAAGTTGAGGAAGAAAACAAAAAGGATTTTGCCATTAACTTGCAATATGGAAGTGACATCAGTTATTTTCATCCATTTTGCTCTGCATGTGGTATGTAATGTAACAAGTGCTTCAGCGACTCCCAGTGGAGTCATTTGTTTACAATGGGGTTACAATTATAATACACCAGCTACTAGCATCCCAGACTTTGCTGCCTGGTTGCACTTTATGTGTGATTGATGATTTTGCTATACCAATAATTTTTCAATACAACATTGTTATATAGCATAAAAATTTGTACAATATGATACAACACAGCCCTAGGAGGAAGGTAGCAATTTGCTTCACTTTATTTGATATGCTAAAGTTATTCTACAAAGAAGCCACACAGACGCACGCACACAAGTGAAGACACTCAGTGATTTTTTTGTTTTTGGTCATAGACTGAACAAAGGAGAATTTGGCTTGGTCACATGATAACTGTTTAAGGGAAACAAGATTGTAGTCACTCATGCTCAAAAGTAATGGCTAACCGCAACTAGAGGTTGAAGCCAATATATGCTAATACGCTACATCAGAATCAGAATACTTTATTGATCCCTGGGGGAAATTATTTTTTGTTACAGTGCTCCATTTTAAACCAACATTAAGACAAGACAGACAATACGCTAACTAAGAATAGTACAATATATACATATATATACATACATACATACATAAGTCACTTATAAATAAATATTTGGAAAAGAAACATGTGTAGTTGTAGCAGCAAACAGTGTGTTAAGTGGATGCGTTGTACAGGGAGATGGCCACAGGCAGGAATGATTTCCTGTGTCGTTCAGTGGTGCTTTTCGGTAATCTCAGTCTCTCACTGAACGAGCTCCTGTGACTGACCAACATGTCATGGAGTGGGTGGGAGGTGTTATCCAACATTGTCTTTATCTTGGACAGCATCCGCCTCTCCGACACCACCTTGAGGGAGTCCAGCTCCATCCCATACATTGTTATAATCGTATCTTATCTTTGTTTTTGTCTGGCAATTCTGGTATTTCATCTTATCGCATGATATGATAATAGCCTATCTAGGAACCTTTACTTTGATAAGGTCTTAAGAGGAACAATGGTCAGTGAATGCATCAATAAGAACAAAGTGCCTGGAGAAAAGTGAACAGCAACTACAACTGAACAAATATGTTATCACAAACAAAGAATTATTAATTCACATTTAATGTGGGCCAATAAGTTACTGCAGGTAAGCTTCTGAAAATGACTATTTTAAATGTCTGACTAGTTATTAGTGGTTTCTGTTGCTTTCTAATCACTCATTTACCTCCAGGTATCAGAGCAACAATGATGAAGTACATCCTAGTAACTGGAGGAGTCATCTCAGGTATCGGCAAAGGCATCATTGCAAGCAGTGTGGGCACGATCCTCAAGTCATGTGGCCTGCATGTGACTGCAATTAAGATTGACCCTTACATCAACATAGATGCAGGCACTTTTTCGCCCTATGAGCACGGTATGTCAGCAGAGATATTCAGTATAAATGAACACGTGCAGGCTTGTCATCTAATTGTTTACCCCTCACTCTGTCCAGGTGAAGTATTTGTGCTGGATGATGGGGGCGAGGTTGATTTGGATCTGGGGAATTATGAACGCTTCCTCGACATCCGGCTGACAAGAGACAACAACCTAACCACGGGCAAGATCTACCAGTCAGTCATCAACAAGGAGAGGAGGGGAGACTACTTGGGCAAGACTGTGCAGGGTATGCAACGGTCAGGTCATTTAGAGAAGGATGGTAATGTCAAAGATGAGTCATTAACCGAACACGCATTTTATGCTTTGCTCTTTTCCAGTGGTGCCACACATCACAGATGCAATCCAGGAATGGGTTATGAAACAGGCACAAGTGCCAGTTGATGATGACGATATAGAACCTCAAGTGTGTGTAATTGAGGTAGGCTGGCTGCTCGAATGAAGTATGATTATATGAAAAAAGCATTTTTTTTCTATGCTGATTTGATTTCTTAATCCTAAAAACAGGTTTCTTTTCAATAACATGTATTATTACATTTGCATAATTACACGTTAGAATGGCGTGGTGGGTAATGCTAGCTAGCCAGGTAGGATAACCCGTGAAATACAGTGGCTTGCAAAAGTATTCGGCCCCCTTGAACTTTCCCACATTTTGTCACATTACAGCCATAAACATGAATCAATTTTATTGGAATTCCACGTGAAAGACCAATACAAAGTGGTGTTGGTCTTTCACGTTTGCACGTGAAAGCTAAACCAGTTCCACACCACTGAAGCTGCAGCATTTTTACAAACCAATTCTGGTTCATCCGTTTCATTCAACGATCCGCTTTCACTCTTCTCATTCTGCGTGCGTATGTAAACAAAGGCACTGCGCATGCGCATTTTACCCATATTCTATCGCGATATTTCATTTTCCTATCATTGCCCAAAATTACACCGGTATTACCGTGAACGGTATGATATAGCTCAGCCCTACTTCTGAGTATAAAACCACCACAACAACATCCAGTGTATTTTAGGGTTAACAGCTGGGAAGACCTCGTCTGCTACAGAACGTCCAAGAAGAGAAAATAGTAGCCGTGACGCATCAATCAGACTTTATGTTGCTTGGTGTTTGTTTACATAACTGTTTGGCTATACAGAGGGATGGATTGTGGGAATACAACTTGCTCAGGTGGTTGGGGGGGGTTTCAAATAGTTACGCAATCTCCCTCTGTATATCTCTGAGCTTCTGTTCTGGAATGTAAATTAAAATGGCAGTAAAAACTGGCATGATAATACATTCGTGTCTTCAGCCCAGCTACGACAGCTCCAGCCAAATGTGCCAGGTTTCAAAAATCGAGAGGTGCACGACATATGCGTCAGGGATCACACTGTGAGCATAAAAAAAACCACCCTTACTATTCAGTATTGAAAGCCAATTATAGTCCACACCATCAGTCTGCAGGAGGGAAAACTCATGAGTGTGGTAGGATAACCTGCTCTGTTATAGTGTCTCACTTGGTACATTTTCAGGAGTGTGGTATGCCATAAAGCGTAATATCAATAGGCTGTTAAGGGCTGAATAACTGTCATTGATCACCAGAGATTCCCTGTATTTTGATTAAATGTCATTAGGGTCTAGCTCTATTATTTTGTGTAACCCCCCCCCGCCTTGATGGTCACTGCCAGTGTTTGTGTGTTTGTAGCTGGGAGGGACTGTCGGAGACATAGAGAGCATGCCATTCATCGAGGCCTTCAGGCAGTTCCAGTTTAAAGTGAAGAGGGAGAATTTCTGTAACATTCATGTCAGTTTGATACCACAGGTAAGACAGCCATACTTTTATATCTCACCTTACATTTAACGAACATGTGAAACTGCTGCATACCTGAATGTGGCTTTAATGCAAATATGCACTCTTATTCAGCCCTGTTCAAAAAAGGTGAGTATTTAGTAAGAAAAATACTGAAAGTTGTGCCCAGATTTTTGTTCTGCTTTAATGAGGTGTTGCTTAGATACTTCTAAGAAATGAAACTAGCTTTTAGAGGGTGATTGTTGTAGACTGTCTCATTATGTACCGGTTTGTTGTTTGCATGGTTGTGTCCAGCCCAGTGCAACAGGAGAGCAAAAGACCAAACCGACACAGAACAGTGTGAGAGAGCTGAGAGGCCTAGGCTTGTCTCCTGATCTGGTGAGTGAGTTGCTATTACATAAACATGTTTGATGCCTCATTTGCATTTAAATTACATTTCTGAATTAAAATGGATTTTTGAGTGGCATATTTTACATGTTGAAACCCAGATGTTTTATGTGCAAAAGATTCTTTGACTCCTAATTCATAATTTCACTATAGGCAACCAGGGATTGGAGTGCCATGAAAGTATTTGCCCTCTTTCCTGATTATCTGGGGTTTTTTGTTTTGTTTTTTGCATATTTGACACACTTCAGGTGCCTGAACTTTAAATGCTGCTCCAATCTGCTTCTTCAAATGAAAAATGGATTAACCATTTATTACCGCTGTATGGAAAAATTGTGCAAACTCTTTGTACAGTCACCATCAACCAACCACGGACCCTTAACTGTGATTAGTAATTGGAGTGCTAGCATTCTGATAATATTGCAAGCAGTTTTGTGTTTGTACATGATGTATTTGCACTAAAACATGACCCCGTTAAAGGATAAAGCAAGACTATTAGATCACTGGTATAGTGGGGTGATGCGTTCATGCTGGTACTCTGTATTGATGATATGATGGTTTTAACTTCCTGGGAAGCTTTTCTGAAACAGAATGGACATGATCCTGCTGAAACATTAAATCAAGGAAAAATTAAAGCCTCTTTGCCTACAAGTCACAGTACAAAAAAGAGAAATTTAGTCAGAATGGAGATGGAGGCCATTGCCAGCTTGCACATAATCAGGACTGTAAGATTAAGAAAGGTGCTCACACAGATTTCTATAAATTTAAAAAGAGAAGTCATGCAAGAGGACACATATTTTCTTACTTGAACCCAGCCTCATGTGTGCTACATGTGGCGAAGTTCAAATTTGGACAAACTCGGAATTGGATCTTTAAAGGTTTTTCTGATTGTTTGTTTTTCACTGGCAGATCATGTGCCGCTGTACAACTGCGCTGGAGAACTCTGTCAAGGAAAAGATCTCAATGTTCTGCCACGTGGAGCCTCAGCAGGTAGGTGAAGCACCTGTCAGGCTCGATTAAGCCATAAAGCTCTCTCCATAAACATCTAAAATGGATTACCTGTCTTCTTCCAGGTCATCTGTGTGCACGATGTGTCATCTATCTACAGAGTGCCATTACTGCTGGAAGATCAGGGTGTGGTGAGCTACTTGAGCAGGAGACTGAATATGCCAATAGAGACCAGACCAAGGAAGATGCTGACTAAATGGAAGGAGATGTCTGACAGGTGAGTGAGCACCTTTGTGGGTTGAACCTTTCCCATGAGAAGTCATTGTCCTCCAGAGAAGACCGAGAAATAAATGGATGCCCATATTTTTCCTCACAGGTCAGACAGACTGCTAGAGCACTGCTCTATCGCACTGGTGGGGAAGTACACAAAGTTCTCAGACTCCTATGCTTCTGTTATAAAGGCTCTCGAACACTCTGCACTCGCCATCAGCCACAAGTTGGAGGTTAAGGTATGTACACAGAATCATAGTCTTTAGTCTCAAATGATCTAGACATGGTTCAAAGTGAAGCCAGCTCCTCCTAGATTTAGTCCTTCCTCATTGTATTCCATGGCTATGACAGTCTTTGCAGTACCCTGAAGTTTAAAGGTATTACGGCTCTAGAGTAGGGGAAAGTGTTGATAGTTATGATTAGTGATTAAATAGTTGATTTTAGTTTGGGGGTTTTGTTTGGTTGTTTGTTTGTTTTTGGGAGGGGGGGGGTTGTTTTAAACAACTTGACTTGTGCCTTTAGACCAATCATGTAAGCTGTGAACATCTCTTCTTCTCAGTATATAGACTCTGCTAATTTGGAGCCAAGCACTCTGCAGGAGGACCCAGTGAAATACCACGAGGCGTGGCAAAAACTCTGCAGCTCTGAGTGAGTGCCCTGTAGGAGCACAATGTCCTGTCTCACTAGATAATCTAGCCTGAATATTAAAATGGAACTTTTATCAACATGACAATGTTTCCACTGTCCTCAGTGGCATCCTGGTTCCTGGAGGTTTTGGTGTGAGGGGAACTGAAGGAAAGATTCATGCCATCAACTGGGCCAGGAAACAGAAAAAACCCTTCCTCGGTACAAGAGTTTCTGTGGATCACATTACATGTTTTATTATCTTACTCCATATTTAATGTCAGTAAGTAGCAGCATCAGAAACACTACTTGACTGGTGTTCATATTTCTGCAGGTGTGTGTCTTGGAATGCAGCTGGCTGTATGCGAGTTTGCCAGGAACGTGCTCGGCTGGACAGGTAATGTTTTTGATATTATCTTCACAGTAAAGAAGAAGAAACAAAGCAGCATTACCTTTTAATGTGAATGCTGAGTGATGTAGGTAATTAATAAATGATTGAAATTTCATAGATGAAAAGTGTATATTGTTCCATGTATACAATAATTTTGGATGGATAGGTAATGAACATAGGATCTATATCTATGCTAAGTTTCATCATTGAGATTGTTTGTGGGTACGTATAGGTAGATCCAAAGAGGACCATTATAATCTGATTGTGTGTCCTTGTGTGTGGAGGAATAAAAAAGAACCACATTGCCTACTTCGTTTTTCAGTCAAAAGTCCCGATTTTCCTGCAATACCCTCGATCTCAATTGTTAAGGTTCGCCTGGAATTGGGCAAATTTTTTGTGCCAGTTGTGCCTGGAAATGTATTTGGGGGGGGGAAACAAGTACTTGTTTCTTTAGCAGCTTAACCAGCAAAGGTTCAGATGTCTGTTCCCGCTGTGCATCAGTCCAGTTCTTGTACATTTAGTTCTGTAAAGGCGGTTCCTATAATACTTAAACCTAGCCTTCTGATCTTCAAAAACGTTACTGCTAACTTCAATAAATTAATAAACTCACGCCATAAACACTGGTTCCAGCCAGTGTCCGCCTTCTTGTCAACTTTGCAGCAGCCGTAATGCTAACATTGAACCTTGAAAATACAGAAGATAGTCTGTCAAAACGTGTTTGTTACAGCATAGTTATTTGAGAGAGGTGTGGGAATGGGAGCTTTCTTCAAAGCATAGTCAGTTTTCAGCTTGAAATGCATCTCCTACTCATAAAAGGTGGGCACTGGTGGCTGACTGTTGATTAAAATAACTAATGGCATATTGTTCCGTTTCATACTTAGATGCCAACTCGACTGAATTTGACCCGGAAACAAAGCATCCTGTGGTAAGTTTTATGCATTGCACAAACAACCTGACTCCTGCATGCACTGTAACTGTATATTAAAATCCATCCTTTCATTTTAATCTTTGCAGGTGATTGATATGCCAGAACACAACCCCGGACAGATGGGTGGCACCATGAGGCTTGGGAAAAGACGGACCATTTTCCAAACCACCAACAGCACACTGCGTAAGAAAAGCTTTTAGTTCAACCTGGACCAGCCGGTGATGAACTGTTGCTCTGTGCTTACAGCTCTTCTGTATTCCAGGAAAGCTCTATGGAGATGCAGAGTATGTGGATGAAAGGCACAGACATCGATTTGAGGTAATGCTGAACTAATATTTCATCATCATTAAGTGTTCAGTGCAGAAACAGGAAATTGGATAGAGAGTTAGTGGGGGACAGACGTATAAGCAAAGGGCCAATCCGGGGTTGAACCCAAAGCGCCGCATTTAATCTTGGTCACCTGCTCAACCTGTGATCCAAATGTATACCTTGTTTTTGTGAACAGGTCAACCCTGAGCTTAAGAGCCACTTTGATGAGAAGGGCTTCCGGTTCGTAGGTCAGGATGTGGAAGGAGAGAGGATGGAGGTCATTGAGCTTGATGGTACAGAAAAGCAAACAGAATTATTTTCAGTTTTAATATATCAACCTTTTCTGTGAAACCTTCAACAGACTGTTTAAAATTGTTTTCTCCACTTCCAGATCACCCATATTTTATTGGTGTGCAGTACCATCCCGAGTTCACTTCACGTCCCATCAAGCCATCACCCCCCTACCTTGGTTTGTTGCTTGCTGCTGCGGGGAAGCTGCAGAGCTACTTACAGAAAGGCTGCCGTCTATCTCCACGGTAAATAGAGTGTATGTCTCAGTTTACTCATTTTCTAAAGGTATGCATACTAATTGAGACTGCTTCTGTGCCACACAGGGACACATACAGCGATCGGAGCGGCAGCAGCACACCAGACTCCGAGATATCAGAACTGAAACTTCCTTCACTCTCCAATGAATGACCCATCTGTGGAAGATATCTTAAGTGTCCTACCATCAGTTGTCTCAAGTGTTGGAAAACTGTACTGTTCAGATAGGGCTGGCATTTCCTAGAGTACAGAAGTGACTACAGGCAGCTGCAGATTAAGTTATGGGACTTTCAGCTCTAAACTACGCTCATGAAACAAACACCACTGAAAACCATAGTGTTTAAATAAAATTTAAACTGTTACTATTCATTTTTGCTCTTCCTATAAATGTTACAGAACTATGAATTGGAGTGGTTAACTTCAGTTGTCACTCATTTCTACAACAGCACTTTAGAAACTGGTTTAACATGGGAGTTATGGGTTTCCAGATTATCTTGTAAGTTTAATTTACTTTAATGGATCATAGCTGAAGTTTAGCTTAACGTCGTCACATTTATTGCAACAAGTAAGCAATAATTGTGACTTTAGTCTACCTATTTTGCTTTTTGTACAACTCAAAGTCGAGAGGTCTCCAATTAGGTCACCTACTGCAGGCATACAACATGGTGTGTGATTAGCTTTCTACTCCTGCTTCATTGACTTTCACAGGGTTTGTCACCTGTGGCATACTGTTGTAAAGAAACTGCTACTTTTGTTTCTGATGCCACTCTACCACCACAGTACTGTTGTGGCCTTAATGTAAATAAATGTGCTACAAACGGTTTGTAGCATAGTTCAATGTCTCCATTCTTTTGATCATGTTACAGACAAGTTTCCAGAGGTAGTCAAGTCAGTTTTATTACAATCTGCAATTGTCACACACAGGGTTCATTTTCTTAGGTTCAGCCCTTAACCTCTTAGGACCTGGCGTCCACATGTGGATTTCACATTTTTGGCTTATTTAGACCATTTTAAAAAAAAAAAAAAAAAAAAAAAAAAAAAAGCATGCCATGGAAGAGTTCAGGTCTTAGGAGGTTAAAGAGCCAGGTCAACTCATTCATGCATTTCACAGCTGCAAGAAAGCTCCGATCCAAGTTGGTTTTCTTCAGTAGTGTTTGTGCCTAGCCGGAAAGTTGGCAGCAATTCTCTCATGGAAATGTCACGTCACTCCCAACGTAGCACCATACCTGAAAAATAAACACCTCAGGTTAGCCAAATTCAGAAACTTTTTGTAAACATTCTCATTATGCACTGATCTCAGTCCCATATCCGCAAGCTTCATCCAGAAGTCAACAATGTATTAAGGTCATCATAGATCAAAATAACCACTGACCAATTTCAGCATCAACATACCTGTAAATTACAGATGTGAATGTACTTTGTTACAGCTCTGCAACACCAAGAGGTCAAGCGGATAGACGCCTAAAATTTAATTTAAAAAAAAAAAGTGAGATCACAAGTTGCATGTTAGCTTAGTCTATTTTTCTAGCAGATGTCTGTTGGACAGCTGAGTGGCTGCTGATGGCACAGAGTGGCCACAGCAGTCAAAGACCACCCTGTTTTCTTGCATGCACTTGGAGAGCATGGAGCTACAAACAAGCACCGACCCTTAGGATAGCATGCTGGAACAGGGACATAAGTGGCCTTTTAATATTTTTTTAAAAAAAAGTGAACTCTTACCTGAATGAGCAGTTTTCATTTACAAATGACAGATCTCCATTCACCTAACAAGAAAATTTGGTTAGTCGTTTTGCCCCAACAAACATTGATTAAAGTCAGTCAATCTCATCAAGTTTTAATAAATGTGGCTCAGGAAGAATAAGTCTCAATCAAGACTAGATCAGTGAGGGCAAGTTTGTCATCACAGCCAGGATTGTCTGAATTATTTTGAAGAGTTACCTGCATGTTGTGTTCTCATTTGATGGTTTTGGTCTTGCACCTTTGGTGTCACCCAGTACCTATTGGAAGACAAGGCAAATCACTTACATTTCTTTGAAAGTTTGCATTTAATCCTGGGATAACTCACTGATCAATGTCCTTCCCCTAAATGTTGCTGTAGCAGTCATTTTCAAAACCGAACAGCGACCGTCGGTGAAAGTCTTCATGTCGGCTTCCTTTTGACCGTTCACTGCTACATGGGAGCATGAACGGCTTCGATAGGAGCCTTTTCACGATGGGACAGCTAGTTTTAATTTAAAGACTCACCTGCATTCTGCATATTGGGAAGCAAGGTTGAACTGCCATTTCAAATAGACCCTAGAGACAAAATAAAGAAGATTAAAGATTAGTTATGTTGAAAACAGTTGCCTGTGCCATCACCTTTTATAACAAACTGCATTTAGTCTAATTTTGATTCTAAAGGTAGTTTAAGTTTGTTACAATGACATCAATGCTATTAACGTCAGAGGCCTTAAAGGCTAATGTTTATTAAAATGAGCTAGCATAAATGGCTTTGATTTTACCACCTAGTCTGATTTCCATGCCACCCTAAGAAAATTTCTCAAGATCCACCCCTGGCCACGTGGTACAAACCCATTAGCGTCCAAGCTAAGCTATCAGCAAGCTAAGCTATAGCTAACCCTTAGCATGGTCACTAAAGCCTAGGTATATCTACTGTCGAGTTCCCAGTTATATGACAAGTCAGCAAGAAGTGTTGATTATAAAAACAAGACTATACTACATATCCCAAAGTATTAACTAGTCAAGCATTATGGCTGTAGATACAAGCTAACGTAAGGTCGTTCACTCACTTACGCTAAAAGCGCTATATTAATGTTATAACAAAAATAATGAGTTCTGTGTCAAGGTGGACTGGATTTAAAAGCTGCGCATAATTAATGTAAATACCTGGACACATGACCTTAGTAATCGACAACACCAGCATAAAGCTTACCATAGCTCTTTCTTGGGGACTTCTGCTCACATGGAAGACTGCAGGAAGAAGAGAGAAAGCGGCAAGGCCCGCTGTTCTTATATACTCACTCTGATGTCCGGCAGCGGTGCGCTGATTGGCTCGCGTTACTCACGCGGACCGGTTGAATAGTGGGATATGTAGTATCACACTCCTCCTCCTTCTTCTGTTTTTTTAAGCAATGCCTGCTGTATTTATTGAAGTTTACTGAGACTCAGGCAATAGGGTTTTACACTTAACTAGCCACGCATTTTTCACAGAGTACAACGGCACAGAATAAACGGTGTGCAATTAGAGAAATATGCTGTAAATCCAGACCATCGTCGGAAGTGAATATAGGCTACTTCAGAACCACGGACAGCAACACACTGCGTGTTTTAGGTTTTGTGATATCAATAAATAAATGGGGGTGGTTAAGGAAACTCTGTGCAAAACATGCCCAAGACGGACCTCATATAGATATATTGTTCTGTTTTTGCTGCTTTTAAACCCCCTATATGATTCTTTTACAACATACACAGGCCAGATGAGGTTGTAGCGGGTTTATTGGAGTGATATTCGACTAGTAGAGCATAGGTAAATCTATCACATGACTGCTGCGGCCGCTCTGTGCTCCGCGTCTCTTCCTGAACAGAAGGCAGTAGCAGCAGCTGGGGCTCCATGTAAACACGCCGCGCGCAGGGCTTTGTTTCACACACACTCACTCCGCAGGTATCTTCCCTCTAGTCATGCCATGGATATTTTGTGGCAATATCAGTTTCGAATCATTCTACTCGGGGATTCCACAGTGGGCAAGTCCTCGCTGTTGAAGCGTTTCACGGATGGAATTTACAGCGATGTGGCGGACCCGACGGTCGGGGTAGATTTTTATGCCCGCTCGCTTGACATCGAACCCGGGGTGAAAATAAAGCTCCAGCTCTGGGATACGGCTGGCCAGGAACGATTCAGGTATAGTGAGGTGAAATGTATCTTATATAGAATCTATCTGAGCTAAATATGTATACAACCATAGTCCTTCAAAGAGATTTTTAAATAAATAATTGCGAGCCCTCGGTTTAATGTCGTGTTTGGCTACTATTCTCAGTCCCTTTAAATTGAATATGGGCCATTTCCCCGTCTCGTTAGCATGTAATGAAATGAGTTTAGACAGCGGAGAAAGGAGGCCAATAGAAGATATTACGATGTCCTGACCTGTATAACAACAGGACACGGCGACTTACATCATGCTTTCATGGATGATGGGCAGCCTCCTCATATTTAGGCCCCAGTTTGATTCCCTCATATACAATTTCCAGGCCTTCGCGGGGATGACAAGTCCCGATCCAAATCTATTTGTTGTTGTTTTCATTCATCTATCCTGTTGCTTGCTCTGCTTTTCATGCCCACTGTCACGGATCATTTCCTTTAAAGAACTCCTGTGTCTGGAGAAGCTCTTAGATCTGCTTTCCCGTTTGAAGCCTCTGAGGGTGTTTTCCTCCAGGCTTCACTTCACTTGTCTTTCACTTCTGCCTATCTGCCTGTAGAATCTGTGGTTTTTAAAGCATCAAATGCAGAGATCAGAGTCTGTATGTGCATATATTTTTATAAATAGAATAGTATCATGCACCAGATGTTTTGACCCAAAGGATCCTTTGTGTTTTTGTATTTTATTTCACTTGATGGCATTGTTTAGTTTCCATTTAATTAAGCACATTAATGTATGAAACGTTAAAAAAAAAAAAAGCATTCGCATTGCAAGTTTTGACTTCATAAAATTACAGAAATTGTTTTAAGAAGCCAAGAGAGACAGACCTTCCATAGCAATATGACTTGAATATATTTATTAGACCTGTACATTTCACAGACTTTGATCACAAAAAAGTCCCAAATGTTGGGTGAGGTCCAACTTTATTATCAAATTATGTATTATGCCATTCAGTGATATATTACCATCATAAATGAGGTCCTGACACAATTCACTTAAGTACACAATTTACACAATTTATTAAGTATGCTTCAGTTTTAACATATTTAACTCCCCTCATATTGAGCACACTGTCTCAATAAGTAGTTTCATCTGAATGGCAAGGCCAGCTAAAGCACAGATGTAACTCCATGAGTCTTACTAATGTAAAACACCAGTAACACAGCTTTGAAAGGAAATTCTTGTGTCATTTAAGTGGTTAGCTTGCAAATAGACAGTTGAAAGACTTAAAAGAGAGCATGCAACCACATTCCTTGACTGACTTGGAAAACAGTGTGAAAATTGATTTGGGATTGTGTCAAATGGGACTTGATCTTATCTTAGTTTCCGCTGTCTTGACATTTGAGCTTCACTTTGGCTATAATATTTAAGTTTGTTTTCTATAAACTGATTAATGGGAACTATGACTACTCTTCTATTGTAACTGAGCACTCAAAGCGCTTTTTTATACATGTCCCATTCACCTACACACACTCACACACCGAAAAACGCATCAGGCAAGTTGGGTACAGTATCTTGCTCAACAATACTTTGACATGGAGACTGGAAGACCTGCTCTACCTCCTGAGCTACAGCCACCCCTTTTCTTCAAAGACTTGATTTGACTCAGGGTTTGACTTGACTTGCTTTGGCAGAGAGGACTTGGACTTACCTCAAGTGATATGAATTTTCCACCACAAAAATTAAACTCATATTGTGATGTTACAAACAGCAGTATAAGGGTAGTGAACTGGTAGGAACCATCCAAGTTCATAGAGCTGTCCAAGACATTTAGAAGTTATAAGTCTAGAGATGTTTGTCTTTGGTTTCTAACACCAGTAATGTGTCTTTCCACCAGGTCTATCACAACATCATATTACCGCAACTCTGTAGGTGGCCTGCTTGTCTTTGATCTCACCAATCGTAAAACCTTCGACCATGTGAGGGAATGGCACAAGGAGGTGAGTGAGCACATCCTGCCTCACCACATGGTCTACATCCTCATCGGCCATAAAAGTGATCTCAACAAGGACCGGAAGGTGAGCAGGGATGAGGCAGAGCAGCTGGCCGCTGAGCTGGGCATTCGCTATGTGGAGACATCAGCCAAGTGCAACAGCAATGTGGACCGGGCCTTTGAGCTGCTGACCAGGGACATCTACGAGCTGATGAAGATGGGGGAGATCGTCACCCGTGATGGGTGGGATGGCGTGAAGAGCGGCCTGACTGCCAAGGTTCTCTACTCTGCAGAGGATGAAGAGTTGGCCCCTCCATCAGCTGAAAAAAGCTGCCACTGCTGACTGAGAAGTCTTTGTGTTCCAACACTATCCTATCACACCAAGAGCTCACTTTGTCTCACAGCCGATCATCAAAACCAAATCACTGAGGCTTAGCACCCTGTGATATCACCATCCATCACTTCCTCACCTTGTGTTTTGTGACCTTTCTGTGTTGATTTTTCAGACCACTGGGATTATTTTCAATCAGGATGCGAGAGTAAATACCAATGTGTACCTGTTGGGAAAGTATTGTATTGTTAATTTGATATGATGTAGCATGAGTCGAGCTGTTTTGAGCCTCATCTTGCTCAAGAAAAAAAAAAGAAAGCATGCCAATGTGATCAGGTGTTGTTGCTTAAAGTGTAGCCAGTACTCCTTTTCATAGCAATGGAGCTAAAGGACTACTGAGCATACGAAAGTACAAATGGACTATTATGGTCTGGCATCATCCACATTTCATATGGTACTATTATGGGTTTCTACTTGTCAAAAGTTTGTGCAATGCTTTGCCTGCAGTCTTAAGTGGCTGTAACATTGTAAATAATAGTTAAATCTATAAAGATGAGAGCTAAAGGTGACTGAAAGCTATTTAATTCATAGTGTGAACAGTGCACTCTGCAATAAGTGTCACCATATTAAATCAATGTGCTCCTCCTGCTACTGTAAGCTGTGTGTGCACTTATGCCAAATTGACCTTTGACCATTCTGTGAATAGATTAATAATGTGTTTTTTTTTTGTAAAAAAGTAGAGATTATTTGTAGTAAAAGTGTATACATAAACATAGATTATTGTAATTAGACTAAGTGTAACATACAACATTCACAATAGCAGTAAGTGGCAATGTGAGAAAAGGAAGTTTAAGGTCTAAATATGCCCCATTGATATAGACATAGATGATATGCACAGCAAAACCTAATGAGCTTTGATATGTTTATTGCAGGCCTCTAAACTGGCTTTAATTCAGCTTATCCGGGCCATCAGCCCAACAAATGTCATGTCATGAAACCATGACAAAGGATTTAGCTGCATTTTCTGCCTTTTTTGCTTTCATTTTCTTTTTGCTGTACAAATGAACCTGATAAAATTCTTTGTAGGGCCTTAAAAGTGCTTAGAGAATTAGAGAAAAGCTCCAGCTTAGCTTAGCATAAAGAATTGAGAGTAGTAACATGTTTAAGCAAATTAATTTTATGTTTACATTCATGGTTGCCAAAGTGCGGCCTGTGGGACAGTGGTGGCCCTTGGTAATGTTCTGTAGCTGGATCAAAACAGAATCAAACAAAGGGAGCATTTGTTGTCTGTTTTTGTTCTGGACAGCTTTATAAAACACAGTTACAGTTGTCAAAAAATGTAACAGACAAAATTGCAATTAACAACTTATAACCCCTCCCTCTGAACACCAACTAAAAGGGTTTGTGTGTATTTTTCCTGTACCTGTATCACTTGCCTACTGGTTCCCTAAACTGGCACTTTCTTGTTTAAACCATGTCTGAAAAGCCACTAAAACCTGTAGTTACCAAGTTTATCTATTACTCTTCAACAGCTGGAGGCACTCAACCAGTTAAGTTGTTAATACGCAACTGTTTTCCAAAGTCACTAATGTAAGTGTTCTGTTGTTATTGTGTTTTTTATGATGTTTTTAGACCTGTTATATAAATGTGACAAAGGAATTTCCCATTATTAATTTTCTCACGCTGATTTTACGCACATAAATATAATTCTAAA
The DNA here is from genome assembly GCF_041146795.1 of Maylandia zebra. Classification (NCBI taxonomy): domain Eukaryota; kingdom Metazoa; phylum Chordata; class Actinopteri; order Cichliformes; family Cichlidae; genus Maylandia; species Maylandia zebra. Next base: position 27,027,211 of record NC_135187.1, read on the forward strand.
ACAACAGTTTGGAGCTGCAATATACCTACACCCAAAGTCACTAAAATCCCTTGTTAGCTAACAAATGTGATAAAATCTTTGTTGTGACTTTAGTTTTTCTTTGCTGGCTGGAGACACTCAAAAACTCTCTCCAGAATCCCTGCTGAATTATTAATAAGAAAAATGATTTAGACTTTTTTAAACCACAGATTCAACAAGGAAGATAAGCTGTGCATTTTAGAGGCGCTAGTATCGCTAGCTATTGTGATAGCTGTCACTCCTGCTTCCAGTCTTCATGCTGAGTTAGCCTAGTTTGCCTCTTTGGCCCCCACATATCAGTATCTTTTCAGCAAAATCCTAAAGAATATTAAATGTTTTTTGTTTTTTTTAAGGGCTACAGTAGTAGGCTATTGTATTTTAGACCTGTTAAGGTATAACAGAAGAAATCCCTTTTATCAGTGTTCAAAAGCAGAATTTTTACCAACCTATATATAGTTAAGAAGTGCAAGTTAATCTTGCTCACATTGTTTGTTAACTAACTAATGTACTGTAGATTTTATTCAGCTGTAATGGAGAATGATTGGGTGTCTGCACACATGACTTCCAAAACCTGCAGTGAATACCTTTAACAAAGAGGATCATGAATTCCTTTAAGGCTCTAGAGGCTAATAATTTGCTGCTTGCAAGCCTGGATCTTGTTGCGTACAGTTTGCTTTCCCTGGGGCTTCTACAACACACACTACACTGTAAACAGTAAGAAAATATGCATTCTAATGTTTTTACTTAGCATTCATGTGACCAGTCTGACACTTTTTTTTCATTTGTCTGAACCAGTTAATAAAATGTACATCATGTGGTTGCAGCTTAGTATTTGACAAGGAATGTATTCTAACTCATTTCTGCAATCCCTTTTCGTTTTTCATTTATTGTTTTGCACTAATTCAAACTGCATTTTTTCCCCTGGTGAAAGTCTGTGTTTGTTTGACAATCAAATGTTATCATTTTGAGTTCTTGGTATAGGTGAGGAATACAGTGTTGGGGTGGCAAGCCTTGAAAACGTGCTGAATGAAAACCAACAAGTCTGTACAACTACCTTTCTCACTTTTGCCTCTAAGGGTTACATTGTATTGTATGATACTGTGTGTTAGCACTGTGCTGTGAGCGTTACTGACGACTACAGACTCATGTAGTCGGGAGGAAAACACTGGAAAGACAGGAAGAAGTATTATTTTGAAAGATTGACTCTATGGGATAAAAAGACCAATTGAAAACTTATATATACATCAATCAACAACAGCACAAAAAATATGATTCATTTCCATCTTATTTGTAATCTTACAAGCTATACCAATACATCTGCAGTGACTGTAAGTAGTAATATTACTACAATGAAGGTGAATGACTAACTTTCAGTCCAACTCTAGCTTCTCTCTGTGTTCTTTGAAAACAATTTGTGGAAATATTCTTATTTGCTTTCTTTCCAATCTCTCTTTCCCAGTGAGATGACAAGACTGATGCGACATTATCTTCTAGTGTTCTGGAGTCAGGAGGCAGTTAGCATAGCTTAGGATAAGGACTGCCTCCATCTGACTTATTTCAACAAATGAACTGCAAAAACACCAAGCAGCGAACACTTCTGAGCAAACAGACTTCATAGTTTGAAGACATTAAGCTGAATCGTGTAGCAGACATGCACTTAGTTTACAAAATCTTAATTTTTGTCTTTGACTTTTTCCAAACCCCAAAAAATGATTTAAATATTGGACTTTTGGTGCCAACCTAACGTGTTCCAGGGGATACACATGTAGACAAATAATCTTTAATTATTCTATCTTCAAATAGATATATTTCATTCTGCCAGTTTTGTTGAACGTATGATTTAAATGTAGCTTTGCTGTAAAAAATATACTTCCTATCGTTCCTTAAGCATCACTAGTTTATTGGTTTAGTATCACTTTTTACTATATTACACTTGGATTCAGCTTCAGCATTATTTGTATGATATAATAAACCGAAATCCAAAGCTATTCTAGCATCTTTTTTAATGCAAAAAGGAAAACGGTAGCTCTATTCAGTTTATCAAAACCTGTGTTACTAGTTTGTCTTGCTTTACAAACTGTGCATACCCTTGGCTGTGCTGTTTAACTCCTGTTTACTTTCCACAAATTATTTTTATGTTTTAAACATATCACCAAAATTCTGTTTAATTTTTCTATATAGGAACATAAATAGTAGAAGATCATTATTCAATTCTGGCCCAATAATTTAGCTTCATAAAGTTCACCAATATGTAAATGTTTCAGTTTGTATATGTAAGTGGAGTTATCGTTCTGGAACTATTTTTTGGTCAATCAAGCCAAAACCTAACATTTTTATATTTTAGTTTGTGAGCAGCTTTTTGGAATACAATATAAAGAGTACCTTTTTGAGCTAACAGCATGGCAGTTCAATCTCTTTACTGACCACAGAGAATGTGTATATCTGTGCTTTAGATTTTAACACCTGTAGAAAGAAAAGGTAAAAAGAAAATAACCTTTTTTTCTCCAGTATACACTTTTTCTTCTAACTGACTTAACCACTGCTGCTTTCTCTCTCTCTCGTCCCTCAAACTGGGCTTTAGAATCTGTAACCAACTATTTCCGTGGAACATAATAAACAAACATCTATTGCCAAGAGGAGCCAGAGGTGATTAACAGCATGATATGCTCCAAATATTCTATTTAACCAATCAGAAATGTCCTGCTCTAAAAGCCCGACCCCCTTGTAGCCCACTGAAACTTTGAAAAGTACTACCAAAGCTTTTTACATGCCTCTGTGTATGGACTTTTTGGTCGGTCAAATAATTCTTCCCTTTTCCTTACTTTGACAGCATAGCGAGTCCATCCAAAGGTCATAGTCACTGTTGTTCCTGTTGTGGAAAAGCAGCTATTGATACCAATTATCTCTCATCAGTCTTAGAAAGAAAACAAATAAGAACATTTAAAAAAAGAAAGAAAAAAGAAACAAATCACCCATGTAATTAATAGTGTCATATCCAGTGAACTGATCAAAATAATCACAGGTAGGGTTTCTCTACCATGTAACATCAACAGTACAGCTTCTGATCCCCCGATGGTCATGTTCCACAGTATTACTGAATAAATGTTATTTATTTTTATGTTATGTATAAGGGATATTGGTTATTAAATGAATAAATAGATGTACGTTGAATATTGTTTGGACTGGATGGTCTTCTTAACAAAGATTTGGCGCCCTCTTCTGACAGATTTAAGAAACATAATCGTTGCCTGGATTTGATTGATTTATGGTAGTTAGGTAAAAATTTGGACAAATGTTGTTGGTGAGGCCGATCCAAACCAAGAATTAGGACCTGTATTACACTAGGTTAGCTTTAGAATATTACTGATTTTCTTCAGCTATGAGAACATCATAAAAGATCATTGCAATACTTAAATGTATATGATCGTATATGCTACTATTCAGATAACTTAGTAAATGTCCTCAAGTTGCGCCTGGGAATCTGAGCAACAGAGAACACGAACACCACACACACACACCACAGTATTATGATCTTTCTATTGATGTGTAATTCACTTTTAATTCAGCGTAAACAGTATATAATAAAATTAAATATAACAAAGTTTTATTTTTCAATTAAATTCGGTAATCTATGTAAGGCTCAGGGAGAGGTCGAAAAACTATCAAGATTCTGTAATCGCTCTTAAAGAATCTCACAGAATCTCACGATTACGATTGTAACCATGTAATCGACTTTCCCACATTGCCTGAATGCAACATTAATTCGAGTGCATGTAGCATCCAATGGCAGCATTCAATGTCAATTGCCCCGCCCTCTTTACCCATCATGCTTTTCGGTGTCCAAAACTAAATAGCCAAATACGGTCAAGTTTTTATTCCCGTTGACTATATAAATATATAAATGAAAGATAAAGGGTTGATTTGCCGTATTTAGTTATACAAAATATTGTGAAACTTTTCTGTGCCGACTTGAGGTTTATACATCATGAACCCTGAGTGAAGAACAGGTTACCTCTGGTCAGGTTGCAGGATGTCCGGCGTACATGGTAAAAAGGGCTTCTGCCATGCTTGGCACAGGAGAGGTGGGGTCTCTACTTCTCTTGCGGAATCGCCATCAAGAGATTTCGGAAGCATAATTTTTACTTCTTGGGCTGCCGATGATCACATATCTTGGCGCCCTAATTTCTATTGTCAACAAAAAGACCAGCCATGTCGGAATACACGTAACTCCTGCGTTGCAGAAATAAGCATTTGTCTTCTTAAGTTTAATGAAAGTATAATAGTACCAAAATGATCTATGTAGAGTACACACTGTCATAAATTAACATACAATTCTTTGAGATATGACCAGATAAAACATATATCAAGGTAATACCCACTTATTCTCGCCTGCATATATAGGTTCGCTAATAAGGAGTCACAGTGGTGGTTAAAAACCTGCGGTTTACACGAGAGTGAAAACAGGGCGAGCGCTGTTCAGCAGGAAGTCGAACTATAGCTACTGAGTGCGCATGCTCCGCAGCTCTCCTCTATCTAGGGATGCGTTTGGCTTCTTAAAACGGTAAGAACGAGCTATTTTTTTTACTGTGTGTTTTTAAATATACACAACTGTAAAATAGCGACCGCTCTCGCCACACAAGCTGTAGTTTTAGCGGGGTGGTTTGGGTACATTGCGGAGGGGGTTCAGTCAGCCAGGCTCGAACTGAATGGAGGGGCAACGCCGTCGCCGTGCCGTTGTTTGCTGTACGTGCCGCCGCACAGGGAGACGTCATTTTGAGGGGGAGCGGAGAGTTAAAATGCAGAGTTACGAAGGGACGTACGGTTCATAGACAAGCGGCACGTAGCCGTCACACTGTAAATGCAAAGCTTTACCCGTCTCGGGCAGTGGAGTTCACGCTATTGTTTGGATTCCCACACATCAAGTTACGCCCTTGTGTTAGCAGTAATGGCTACCGTCGAGCCTGGTCTGAGGAGCTCCGACAGCGAAAAGTAGTCAGCTGGCTACAGCGGTAGCGATAACCAAGCCAACTTAGTAAAAGTAATTTATCTGCAGCAAAACGTAAAGGTGTAGTTTTAATTGAGCTGCGAATGGTTTTGTAGCCACTTGTTGGTTAGTAGCCCCCAAAACACGTAAAACTGCGGTTTCTAATGCCTAATGCGCGTGGGAAAAACCCACTCTTGCTGTATTCTACTAAGAAAATGTATCCGTTAAAAAAAATAAAAGCTTGCTTTTCTGGCTATCGTGGTTTCACATTTCGGCAAAACACAGCTTCTGAAAATTTACTAGCCTATATAATCTCGCGTGTAACCCTTACGTGCACACTAGCAAACCGTTACGTAAAAATGACTTATATTAATCCAGTTAATATTAGTCTCAAACAAGTGGACCAGTCAGGCCATTTACAAAACGCGGCATTCTTTGGTTTGAATTAGCTAAGCTCACCTTACTTGGAAACAGCACCTCAACATTGAAATAAGATTTATATTTTAATCTTGGCAGATATTTTTCCAATCCAATTTAAAGTAACATGAGTTCAACTAATGTCAATAGCAGAGTTTCGCAAAGAGTGGGCCATGAAGCTAGGAGCTCTCCTTCAAGCAGTGGTCTCTAAGAAGTCACTAACAATGAAGTAAAAGGACACGAGTAGTTTTGTGTAATTTAGTTTTTAAATTGCATCAAATATTTACATTTAAACAAAGAGTTATTAATAATAATAATAACAGGATTTGAAAATTTCACATTACTCATCTTATGAGTATTCCTTGGGGCACAATTGTCAGATTTTGAAGCAGGCTACAATTGTCTGGATAATATATACAGGGTGAAACAAATAGTGTTAGGTTGTTTTTGTTGTTTATTTTTTAATCAGCTTGTATATAGCTGCAGAAATATTAGAGATGGCACGATACCACTTTTTTTTTATGTCCGATACTATACCCTAAATTTGGATATCTGCGATCCCGATATAAATCCGATATAGCATATTTTATAATCAATAAAATGTTTTTTTTAAATATCTTGTTGCATTTTGTATAAGTTCATACTCAAGTTTAAAAAAACAAAACAAAACTAAAGCTATTCTGTTATACCTGTATGCAAAAAATACACTGTACCCCAAATATGTCATAGATCAGCAATACTGATCAATCTAATAAACTTAAACCCACACCATCCTCCCTATTCTGGTATTTTAAAGAGTACTTAGTGGAAATATTAAGCAACCTAACTAATAAGGTTGCCAACTCCGAACAAAAAAGGAAAAAAAAAATAGGGAACCACCCCCCACCCTCTGCCCTATAATGCTTAATTGATATAATCAACTCTAATTTAATGCACATGTAAAAGAAAACGCACAGAAATCAATAATTTTTCTATAATAATTAAATAGATTCAACATCCTCCTTCAGCAGAATTGCAGACTGCACAGATGGTACCTTCCCAAAGGAAAAAGTACTATAGCTTAGTAGGTTATAAATTTGACTTTATAGTTAATAATGGATTTCTATACATTTTACATCAGATGAAAACTTTGGTTGTAAGATTCAGATAATTATTTATTAAAAGCTAGACATGACAATAAGAAAGAAAAGTATGTCTTTGTGCCCTCCTTTTCCCTGTTAATGCCCTACCTGGCCCCCCTGGCAAAACTTTGCTAGACCCGCCCCTGCACAGTTACCAGCCGTCAGCTACGTAGAAAAGGATCCTGGTGTAGAAAGTAATATTAAATAAATTCTAACAACAGCTTGTCTTTGTGGCGCAAAGTGGGCGATACACTAACAAGAGAGACGGACTCGCGACAGAAAAGCCGATCAGCTGATCATTGATCAGTTTCATGATTGAAGTAGCAGCAGGAGAGGGAGAGAATGAGAGGCAGTCGCTCCCAGCATTCGCTGGGAATGCTTCACAAACATTCAGAGATGAACTTACACACATGCTTTACTCATCTGGGATAACTTTCTCGGAGATTAAATTCTGGTTTGGTAGCGAGGCTCCAAATCCTCAGCCAGACCACCGACAGGTCTCGCATGCCAATGCCGCTCTATCACAACGCATACTCCTCCGACGTGCTAAGGTTATGAGCTGGGTTACGCTATGTCGCAGGTTTTGTGAGGTGCTTTTGAGTGGATCGGATTACATTTTTTATTTCTCTCCGATATCCGATCCAGTAATTTAGGTCAGTATCGGACCGATACGTAATATCGGATCAGTCCATCTCTAATAAATATTTGAAACTTACCAGGATTTCTTTTATCTAAGCCACTACAATACAAAAACACAGCTGAAAGTGATGACTGACAAAAGCTTATTAGGATCTGGCCTTACACAGTAGTCAGCCACAGTAAAGAAGTCGATTGTAGTAACTAAGAAAATCTTTTTAGTTGGGTCAAACTTCATCAGGCGTTTCCTGTTCTCCAAGCACAGTGGTAAAGTTTTATGGAAAGAACAATGAAGGCCCCACAGTTCCTGTCAAAATAAATAAAGGTAGTCCAAATCTTCAGGTACAACTTCTGCTGTTTTAGCCAATACAGCTGACTAAATCTGAGTAAATCCAGCTGATGCCAATAAATGTCACATAACTAGTCTTTATTTGTAGGCACGTGTGCACTTACATTCTTATCTCAGCTGGAACGCCTCAATGAATTGAATGTAATCAGTGCAGAGGCTCACTAAATATTCAGGCTTTTTCTTTGTCCTTTGAGGACAAAGTTCGCTAACTCATCAGTCATCTTGGGATGCCTAGAGATACTTCAAGATGGGTTATCAAAGTTTTCTGACTTTAGCTCAAAAAAAGCTTTAAAATATTTTTATCCCCTTGAGGTTATTTTGCTCCCACCCTCTTTGAGCTTTTTTTGGAATTCTGCTATAAATTGCATCTTAGTATTTTTGGAGTGTCATGTCTCTTTCTTATAATGTTATACAAGTCAGTTAGCTCACCCAATGTTAGCTAGCAGAAGTTAACTAATAATACCTATGGTGGGCTTTTAAAGATGAGTTAAGGGCTCAGATATTCAGCTATTTGTAGGTGAAGCATTTTTTTCTTAATTTCAGTTTGAACTGAAATGCAAACAATCAGAAAAATGTACAGCCTTTTATAACCATCATCTGCCTTTCTTTTTAATATATTTATGGCTTTTCAGATGAACAAACCCCTAGGTAGCTGTTGCACAGAAGTGGCCCCCTCCCTCTAGTCTACTTCAATGAGTGTGATGGCGACCACTGATGAGGTCACTGTACCTATGGGGGAAGTGGTGATGGTAAAGGACGACAGTGGTGAAGGTGACCCCGATGACCCTAATAAGACTCAGGTCATCCTCCAGCTCCAGCCAATCACCACTGGGTATGTACTGAGAAACTACAATTCACTTCAAAGTTGTATAACACCACAATCAGAGCTACAGAGATTCCAGATGGTCAGTCATTTCCCATGCTTACTCTGCTGTACCAGGAGAAAATGTCCCAACTATCTATCCTTTCAGAGACGAGTCTGCTGAAACAGATGCGGCTGTCATGGCTGTTGAATCTCATTCAGGTAAGTGGTTGTCACTAGAGCAGGGAGATGTGACCAAAAATATTTATCACAATATACATTTGAAAATTTGCGATAACGATATAACTGACGATATAATTGACACTAGACAAAATACTTTACAACTCCACAACTTTATTAGTGCAAAAAAAAACATCACTGTATTTTCACATAAACAAGCAGCTGTTTTTATGTGCATTAAAGTTATATAAAGACGTAACAGTGCAAATTCCTTGCTGACAGTTTAACCAAAAGACATTTCCAGTGGAAATTGGCCGACATATCCTCAGCATAACCATGTATAATATCCACAACACTTAAAAAGAGGTTATACACACACAATACGGTAATATTATGTTGAAGCACAGTACGTATCACTCCGCGAGGCGCCTGCCTACAATAGGTGTAATGCTCCGACAATCCATCAAGCGGTGCGGGTTCGTAGCTTAGCAAAGTCGTACTAAAACATTTGACAGATTTTCGAGCGCCGTGTACGACATAAAATCGTTTCGAGGTCGGTAAACAACCAGAATTCATACATAAGGCACACGGGATTATAAGGGGAACTGTCGATTTTCAGAAAAATCAAAGGATTGATTTCAAGTGTACCGTATTTTCCAACAAACACGGTAATAATGATGGCCCGCTAGCATGCTGTACCAAAAATAGTGCTTTGTTGTGTATCTGACGGACGAAAGCTAAACCTGTTCCACACCACTGAAGTTGCAGCATTTTTACAAACAAATTCTGGTTCATTTCCTTCAACGATCCGCTTTCGCCCTCCTCATTCTGCTTTTTCCTCCATGTGCGTATGAAAACAAAATCACTGCACATGCGCGTTTTACCCATATTCTATTGCGATATTTCATTTTCTTATCGTTGCCCAACATTATACCGGTGTTACCGTGAACGGTATGATATGTCCCAGCCCTAGTTGTCACAATGATTCAGACAACTTGAGGGATGTAACGATCCATGAGTTTTGCAGATTGCATTACATAAAGCTTGTTGGTAAATGTTGCATACATTTATTCCCTGTAGAGCAAACTGAGGGAGACGATGTTGAAATTGGCTGCCCTATAACGTGTGGTGACTGTAAAGCTGTGTTGCTAGTGAAAAAGTTTGTGTGCCCAGGAATCAATGTGAAATGTGTGAAGGTTAGTATCCCTTTTTTTCTTTTGGCTCACATGGAGTAAAATGACAAGTCATTAAAACATTGCCAAATATAGCAACGTGACAACTAGGTCATTCAATAGACTCTGAGCAGGAAATAAACATGTAGCACTGACAAGTGTCCCACTATATCTACAGAGTCATCCAGTTCATTTCTTCTCACTGCAAGTAGCAGGTTTCAAATAACCATGCTCCAAGCAGACATGGATGAAACGACCGAGCAGTTATGAGATAAATGTTCTCGTTCATGCTTTCACAACAATGCTCATTTTTTGATCGCAGTGTTATGAGTTGAATTACATAGGTCAGACTGTATTTGTAATGAACTACTAAGTCCATTCAATCTTCTGATCCACATGAAATTCTTTGTTGTCTTGTGAGCATCGAGCATACACTTCCATTAAATAGGAAGTGTAGCACTGAAAAAACAGAATTCAGTACATCACATGAAAATTATTATTTAAAGTTGAGAAAACTTATGCATATTTTATATTTTTTTCTCCTGATATAACACAGTAAAAAAATATTTCGCTATTCCACCTGCTACAATTGCTCATGGTTAGAAGTCTACCATGATTCTAGAACCACAGCATATCTATTACATTTTCATATTAAAGGCCAAAGACAAGACATATGATACTGTAATGTGTTGCTTTTAGTTATTTCTGTTGTTTCATCATTGCACTTATTGAACATATTTACTAAACTGGCAATCTCTCCACTAGTATGAAGACCAGTTGATCAGTCCCAAGCAGTTTGTGCACATTTCTGGAAAAGCTACTCTGAAAGACTGGAAGAGAGCCATCAGGATGGGGGGAGTCATGCTGAGGTGAGGGGATTTATTTTTGAGACAGAACACTGACATTCTATGGCCCTTAGATGAGCAAGTGCTGGTTGGTTGCGCTGCACCACATGGTAATGAGCTGAGATGTGACTCATCCATCTAGAATAAATATTCAAATGTTCTTCTGTGGCTCTGTGACAGGAAACTAACAAGCCACTGTTGCCTCACTTCTGAGTGTGAGTGAGATGATAACGATAAACCACGGGCCTTCCTGTCTCTTTGACTGGTCGAAATAGATTTTTCTATATCACGTTTAAGCTGCGCTAATCAGTATTACAATGAAATGTATGTTGCCTGTAGTGGAAAACCTGACTGTGATCATTGTGTCTTGCAGATAAATTCATGGATAATTATTTAGTTTCAGGGATACACTACCGTTTGGATGAGTAAAGTAGACTTATTTTATTAATGTAAAAAACCCTCTGTGTGTGCTGTGACTTAGCCGTATATTGCTTCAGTGATCACATGGCTTTTGGAAGACTGCACTGCAAATAATACAGTTTGCGTTATTATACACACTTTTCAGTTTCTTGGATTTATTTGACATCATTTGACAACAATATTTCATCTATGCTTTACATCTTGTGTAGTGATCAACTCAATTTGACAGATATTGAATCATTTTCATGCCTTTGACATTTGTGTCTGGACTTGGATAAAATTAGTTGTTGGTTTCTAGCAGTGAAAGAATGAGCAAAGTGGGGTTTTTTCACATTGAGTTTTCTATTTCAAATTGATGAATTGTGTCACAGCTATTTTCAATCTCTCTTGCAGTCTAAAGGTTACTAGTCTGTCACCAACAATGTGCAGGGTTAAGATTCTCTTTACTGGGTAGAACATCTGTATATGCGCCTCTAATTAAAAGCACAGGAGAAGCAGAGGATTTTGACTATCCAAAAAAAAAAAAACTGCATCTTTACATAGATGCAACAGTGTCTCCTTCTGACCAGTGACTCTTATATGGTTACTGGCAATGGCACAGCATCTCCTGTCATGTGGACGCACTGCAGGCAGTCAGAGCCAGAAGGTAGTAGCACTGGGTGATCCTAAGTCTCAAAAGCAAGAAAGCTGTGAGCCAACACATTCTTTTTTTTTTTTTTCTAGGTTTGAAGTGTTTGAGAAGTAATATAGCTTCTATAATATAGTTAATAATAAATTGTTTACTAAAAATAATCCCAAAATAGACATCCATAAAGAAATTACCCTTACTTTAAGCCCTGTACACATTTCAGGGGACCTGTTGTTTTCTGATCCAAACGAACTATTTGTCTCAACCTTGGTTCCAGAAATGGCAGATGTCCAAAGCTAAAGCTGTACATTATTTGCTGCATGTGAGAAGGCTAACTCTGAAGAACGTCTTAAACATTTAGGAGTGAAGATATTTTTCCTCATGTACCGGAGGAGAGCAGAAACAATCCAGATAAATGTTTCTACCTTCATCACAACAACAGCTTAGGCTAAAGTAACACGTGCCAGACGCTGAAGTGTATATGACAGTAAATATGTCATTTATAAGGATTTAAAATATGATTTTACATTTGACCTTTCGCCTCTGGTTCAAGAGCAAAATGTTAATCTGAAGGTCAAAGTGATAGTTACACTACATAGAGCTATTTAAACTCATTCTTACTGCCACTGTGTGTACTGACAAGATGTATGTATATAGGAAATATAAATATATGATATAAAACACATTATTTTATTATAACATTACAGTAACAGGTTAGATAACCACTGAAATATAAAAGATGTGTATAATATTCCTTGTTGAGTATTGTTTTGTTTTGTTTGTTTTTTTTGGGGGGGGGAGGATAAACTTGTGATCAAAACCTTTTTTTTTTATTTGGGTTTTTTTATTGAACATTTAAATAAATTTACTAAACAATGAAATGAAAGCTACACATTCGAAATAATACCAAAATAAGATTTCATTATATTAAGTAAATACAGAGAGTGAGCTGCCTTGGTAGAGGGTTGTGCTCTCGCAGTGCTTGTTGTTTTACAACTGTTTTGGCTGTAGATCAGTGAAATAATGCAGTCCAGCAAAACTGGCAACAATCAGCACTAAAACACAGCATTAAATTAACATGTGGAATAGCCCTGCAGCAATGTTAAAATAAGAAAGTGGAAATAAATGCAGGAATATGCACACACTTAAACCAAGACCAACATTTTTCATGTTCTTGTCTCATGTTCTTGTCTCATGTTCTTGGCATGAGACAAAATAGTTGGGACACATTTTATGAAGTGTCTTAAAGCAGTGGGCATAAAACTCCCTTTTTTTTTTTTTTTTTTTTGAACTGTTGTCGTTCAACCAGGAAATACTTTTGAGAGATACACAAAGACAGAGAGACTGTCACACTAAAAAGCAGCAGCTTTAAAACATGCACCTTCTAAAGCTTCTATCAGCTGCACAGTAACTCTAGAATACAGGTTTGCACAGAACACCAACTGTGGATTTTGCCCTGCCAGTATGGAAAGGACTGCTGTAAGCAAAACTTGATTTAAATGCATACAGATATTGCATGTATTGCAGACGCACTGCTTAAGTCTGTTGCACATTTTATGTAAACCTCTTCTAATATTCTCTCCAGGATATCTGTGTGGGCAACTCTCAGACACGACTTAGTTGTTGCACTTTACACAGTTGCTCCTGTGGTTATTAGTTCCAAACAGAATAAGTGTACTGAAAGAAAGGCACTGCACTGGATCTTCACTTCTAAAAGATGCAAATGTTTTTGACAACGATGATAGCATCTCTGGTCAAACAAACATGTTTTCCCCTTTTTTATATATTTCCTCATTTCTGTTCTCCAGAAAAATGATGGATTCCGGTCAGCTGGACTTCTACCAGCACAGCACTCTGTGCACTAACACATGTCGCAGCACCAAGTTTGACCTTTTAATAAACAACACACGCTTCCCTCCTGATGGCACCGGACTTACCACACCTACATCCTCTCAAGGTAAAAATCTGAATATAGTGTATTATTGTGCCTTACAATATAAAGCGCCTTGAGGCAACTGTTGTTGTGATTTCATGCTGTATAAATACATTTGAATTGAACTGACTAGAAGGTGCAGTGAGTCCAGATTTGCTCATTTAAACAGCAGTGATGTTATAGTCCATAACTGAGTATTTTGTTATATTTGTTGTGTTTTTCAGTCAAAAGATAGGTTTAACATAAGGGCCACTGACTGTTTCTACTAGGCACAGTTACAAGTTTACTTCTAAACCCTTATTTAAAAGTCTTTTATGCGGTCTGCGTTTTTACAGAAAAGAAACATATGAGCTTGCTGAAAGAATGTGGAGGTTTTTTAGTGTCATGGAAAACAAAGCAGGAGGATGATGCTGGTGGTGGAGCTCTCCACAATACAAGCGTTTCTCTAGACTGAAAATAAATGTGTGCAAACTGCACAATGTGTTTAGGTGCACCTGTGCTCATGTAAACTATTATAAGAGTCAACAAAAGCTGCTTCTGCTTTTCTAAACAAAAATCTGATAACACAACAACAGTGAAGATGACATTGTCATTAGTGGTGTAATTTACAGCGCAGCCTCTCCTCTCTGTCTGACACAAACAGCACAAAATCGAGACATTGAACCCAGCTGGAGAAAACGATAGCGTCCTTCTAGAGTTGATAGCAACGGGGCTCATTGCTGTTACCTTCATGGCTACAGAGCCAACAGCAGTATTATCAAACCACCTGTTCAACAAGCTTAGTGGTGAAGAAAAGCAATATTTTCACCTGCTTTCATCCAACACTGACATGTTTTACAGTGACAGCGCAGCTGAATGAAAGAATAATTAAAAAAAGAAAATCTGTCTGTCTGCAGACAAATTGCTTATTTAGTTTGGCTTGATCTTCTAAGTTTTTATAATTTCCTGCAAACTACTGCTGGGTGTTTAATACACTGCATATCATTTAATGCTTTAGGTGATAATTATTCAGCCCACACAGAGAAATGATATGATACAGAAAACTGCTAATTAACTGTGAGACATGATGAAAGCTGCCCAGCAGGATATAAGGTAAAATTAACAACAACAAAAAAAAGATCACTAAAGATAAAGAAGTGTGGTGGGGGAATGTGACACTGAAGTTTGGCTCCCTCTTAAATCCAGAATTGCATTTAAAATTCTTCTCCTCAGTCATGTCTGTTGTCTTGTACAAGTTACAGGTCAGGTGATCCTGGGTAATGGTGGGGCAGCTGCAGAAGACCGAGCAAAGGTCCTGAGCGGGAAGTTGGACTGGAGCTCAAGTTCATCGGAGTCTGCAGACAAAAAGGGATCAGCTGAGATCTCTGGTAACACTGAGCACACATCCAAACACAGATTAAGAGTATAATAACAGCACGGAGATGGAAATCATCTCCAACAGCATGGATATATGTAACACTGTGTGTGAGTAAGATTGCTCTGTGTTGTCTGTTTGTCCGCAGAGGACACACTGAACTTTTGGAAGGGCATTGCAGATGTGGGTTTGTTGGGTGAAGTGGTGACCAACATCAACACGGAGCTTGTGGAGCTGTTAAACAGCGTGCAGCAGCGCATGGATCCGGCCAGCCTACAGGACACAGGTGCAGAACGACGCCAACATGCACTGGGAAACTGCATCGCCAAAACAGAGGCGTTGTGTGGGACACACTCTGACCTATGTGAATAAGAAATGCATGGAAAGAAAGAGCAAATTCAGCTGCTGTTGGAAACTGAAAATGACTGTCCAACAGCAGAAAGCTTTTTAGAAAAGCTTCTTTTAGAGTAATACCACACTGATTTACTGTGCAAACAGCTGAATCTGTTCCTCCTTTCTGACTGACCAAGTAATTTTTTTTGATTGCTTGCTGCACTGATCCCAGATTCCTGTCTGGTAGAGGTGGCCGTGCTCAGTAACCTCGCCCAGGTCTTCGATCTGCTCGATGTGGTCAAGAAGATTGTGGAGAGGAGAAAGCAGCAGACGGATCCCAGTCAGGAGCAGGTGCTCAGCATGCTCACCAGTGAGTACAGAACACAAACAAGGCTCTACTTCAGGAGCTGCCACATAGAGCCGCTAAATTCATACGAATTTTATTTAAATCATTTTTATAGAGCCAATTGTTAAAAACAATCATGGCTTTACGTAATAAAGTAAAGGGAAATTGAATTAAACTGCAGTAATCATGTGAGTCTCAGTTAGCAAGCACTTTTGCAAGAGTGGGAAGGAAGATTTCTCTTTTAACAGGAAAGGAGGGGCAGCCTTCTGCTGATGGGGATTGAGGAGAGGAAGAAGGCAAAAAAAAAGAAAGAGCACAGAGAGTGACCCTGAATAGCTTATAGAAGACATGCTTAGCGGATCCTAGGAAATCCCCTAGCAGCCTGAGCCCAAAGTAGCATAACTAAGTGATGGTTAAGTGACAGTTGAGGTTTGAGGCTAAATTCAAAACCATCGAAAGATTGAATTTGTCTCCTGAATCCAAACTGGCAGCTGGTTCCACAGGGAGGGGCTTAACAGCTGAAGGCTCTGCCTTTCATTCTACTTTTGGAAATTAGGAAGTGTAAGTGTTGTACTGGGATAAATTGGTACTGTGAGGTCTTCGGGATATTTAAGGACAATCTTTTAGGACTTTGCACATGCCAATGAGAATGATCTTGAAGTAATTTCTGGTTGGAAGACATGTGGTCATATGGTACACTTGTGCTGGTGTCCTGGATGAATTGTAGCCTTTTCAGGGACCTTTTAGAGGACCCTGATAATCAGTAGTTACACTAGTCCAACCTCTATGTAACAAATGCATGAACTAGCATCCCTCTGAGTCAGGATGTTGTCATAGTGCAGAGATAAGTGAAGGTAATCCTAGATGTCTGTTTAATGTGTCAGTTAAAGAAAAACCCAATCAAAGATGACTCCAAGGCTCCTGACAGTGCTATTGAAGGTCAAGATAATGCCACTCATAGTAAATAGTTGTTTAGGCATGTTTCATGCATCAAATCTAGCAGCTTGGGTTTGAGTCCAACCTGCAGCCCCTTGCTGCATGTCTCCCCATGCGCACGCTCCCCATTTTTCCTGTCTACTCCTCAAAAAGGCAAAAAGCCAAAAGTCAATGGCTTTATTGTTACATATATGTGGGAAAACAAGTTACTTTTGTTTGTTATTGGTGAGAGACATGAGGTTTAAAAGAAAAAGACAAAAATAGAGAATCAAAATTTGGTTTCAGTCCATCTTGAGTTCCACTCTTTGATTAAGCAAAATTCTTCAGACAGTTGTTCTAATTTGCAATCTTTCAGTTCCTGATTGTGAGGCTTTTGCTCCCAAATGCACTACACCAGCGGTCCCCAACCCCCGGGCCCGTGAGTCGTTTGGTGCCGGGCCGCGAGAGTTGATGCTCAGGTGTGAAATGTATGGTTTTCAGGGTTTTTATCGGTTTTCAGCGTTATTTTATTATCCTTTTTATCGTTAACTCGGTTTTCCTGGGTCTTTTCACGTGTGTTATGAACAACTCTTCTATTTTTCAGTACCGGTACTAGTTTTATTTTGTTGTATTTTTCCGCGACACCTTAAAGGCCGGTCCGTGAAAATATTGTCGGGCATAAACCGGTCCGTGGCCCAAAAAAGGTTGGAGACCGCTGCACTACACCATTACCCAGCAATAATTAAAAGGTTGTGTGCTGCAGATCATCATTATTATCACTATATCATTTTAAAAAATAAAATGCAGCCACAGTCACACTATAACTGTTCTCTTTACACATTTTTCTGATAAAATGAGCAGTGACACAGGTCAGTGACAGCAGCTGTGCTTTGAGTCTGACTATATTGATAATGAAAAAGAGTGATGACTCCCACTGCTCCCATCCGAGGTAATAACAGTCAAGATCATTTTCCCAGATGGTGTACAGTCTTGCTTCCTCCATGACTGGATATCATTTTTGGGTTCTTATTTTTTTATTTATTTACCTCTGTGTCCAACCTCCCTCCAAGTCATTTTTTATTTGTCAATTATGGACCAAGTTTACGGAGAATTTAGGGGTATTTGTTTTAGTATTTTTTTTTTTTTTTTTTTTTTTTTTACAAACAAGGTAGGATCATCGCTGTATAGAAATTAAATTAGATTTATCATTTGCCTGAACCAAGACAGTGATGGTCTCGGTTGGCGCTCCTTGAACCCAGAGGGAAGCAAATGGAAGCTTTGCTTTTATGCTGAACACTGATGGAGAGTTAACTGGCTACATAGAAAATAAGGAAAAAATAATAATTACGTGAATGCAGAAAGACGCAGACACAGTTTTTATAAAGGATCCAGAGAACACATAAGAGGTTTGGATATCTGGTTAATATTAGTCACTTTAGAATCACCAGGTAACCCAACTCCATATGTTCTCTTTGGACTGTGTGAGGAAGCCAAAGTCCCAGCAGACATGGAGGGAACATCCACACAGAAAGTCCACGACTAGCTGGTGGATTAGAACCCAGTACCTTCATGCTGTGAGGCAACAGTGTTAACCACTACACCACTGTGTCACCCAATGTGACAAAGTTCACACTAAATACTTTCTGTTGCCAGTCAAAGTTAACAAATAACAGCTCTGGTGCGTAACGTCGTAAATCAATTCAGAATCCTAACAGATAGTTCATGACTTTTGACTCATAACAGTCAAAATTTCCGTGTGAATATATTTTTATTTCACTCACATCTATCATGTTACTCAAAACTGTTTTTGAATACTTAAAATGAAGAATGACGTTTTTATTGAGTTAGGGTTTTTGTTGTGAAATTAGATTTGACATTTGCTGGATTATACATGCCTAGCCTGTCTGACGAATATTGATATTAGAGATCAATATAAGAACGTGCACGTTGTAATCTTGTAAAAATCTGCCCGGCTGAAAATGAATGCATTCTTGTGGTTGACTCAGCCCTCACTGTCAGTCCTGTCATGTCTCTGCAGACCTGGAGGTGCAGCTGGAAGAACAGAAGAAGCAGCAGCAAGTACGAGCTCTTCTCACCTGCCCCCAGCCTGCCAAAAACAAAACTCCCACTAAACGCCCGACCAAGCGGCCTCGACTCCAGAGACCTGCCTCCACCACCACCCTCCTGACCACCCCTATAAACCAGCAAGCCACTCTGCAGCCTCAGCAGTTCACCGTTCTTTCACCCATCTCTCTGTCCTCAGTGGGGCAGCCATTCACCGTGGCAGGCCTACCTATTGCCTCGCTGTCCCAGTCCTCCAACACAGTCACATTACTCCCTGCCGGCTCGCAGGTCTTCACCCGCTACATGGTGGCTGGAGATGGTAAGACAGAAACCATCACCCTGCATCCGTCCTCAGGTTTGACACTGGTTGGCACCACCGCTTTGCAGGACTCCAGCCAACTGGGCACAGTAATGAGCCCCATGGAGCTGGTGCAGCTAAGCCAGCAGGCCAGCGGTGCAGAGGTGGTGCCCATAGAAGGCCAAGTGGTAGACGGCACCATGCTAGTGCAACAGGAGGTGATGCAGGGGGAAGTGGAGGGCAGCCAGGAACACACGGTCATTGAGATCAATCCAACTCCTGTGGAGCAGGCAGTGGGAGTGATGGAGCTCCAGCTGACCGGGGAGTCAGGCAGAGAAGGGGCCACCATGGTGGTCCAGAGTGGGGTGGAGATGACCATGTCGGCAGAGACGGAGGAGGAGACTCAGCACCAGCTGCAGGAGGCACACACTGAAAGGGTTCAGGAGGTGCAACTGGATGCTAGCGGACACCTGTCGCACGTACAGATAGTGGTGATAGGAGAAAACACTCAGGAAGAAAACAAGGTCAAATAAGACACAACCATCTTTATCCAGCACAGCAGGTATGAACTCATGGACTGAGCCATCACGGACTCGACAAACTGTAAATACACAGGATTTCCAAATCCACAAATTGCCTTGGACTAAAACCAAGCTTTAGGGTAGCCATTTTTCCTTTTTTGTGTCTTTGTACATGCTCCGCTAAGCTTGTTCATTTTTATTGAAGCAAAGAGGGATCTGCAATATATGAAATGCTTATGTTTGTTTTCCAGTTGAAGGTTCGAGCATATAATGACTTGGCTCTAAAATTTATAGTTTTGGCCATTATTTCTGTTCTTTTTTTTATTTTAACCCTGTACTCACCAAAGTAACTGCTACTGAAATCTGGGAACACTGGGACTGTGACTTCAAAGAAACTTGTACGCTTTAAAATCCACAAATTTTTGATGTGATAATTGTGAAGTTAAAGATAAATGTATTTAGAAGCTTAACACACACAGCAAAACATGACGCCTGCATGTGTTAGATGATGTTGAAGTGAAGCAAATGCTGTGCGAAATCCCCGCTTTTACTTTGATTACAATGTCTACATAGAGTTTGGGACAGCACATACTTTGATCTTAAATCGGTGCACATGTTTTGTTTATGAGCTGTTCCACACCATCAGTCCAGTTCACATCAAACTGTTTCACACAATGTCTTCATGTCTCTTTTTTCCCGATTAACCAGACAGGCACAGTAAAATATCCATCAAACATTGTTTTTCCTCAGTAAAAAGAAAAGTTAAATATTTCAAATCCTGACAGATAAGATAAGAGAATACTTGGATGTTTTACTTGAAAATGACCTGAATTATAAATATATTTATTCAATTTTCTGCTGATGGACTGATGGTCCCTGGGGGTCTAATAATAAGGAAAATAATGGCCAAAAGTATACAAATGGGATCATGTCTTTATGAACTATAATTTTACTTCAAGCCTCTGCGAACAACCTGAGGTCAGGAGAAAGCACTGTAACAGTAAAGTCAACATGGACGGCTTTAGAAAAGGTGCTGATGATCAGTCAGATTGGGCAGCGGCAGTCTGCAAGTCCCTTCTGTTCATCAGACTCGTTACCAGTAACAGTGTTGGTGTTACCTGAGGCTAGGAGGAATTGCACTCTGTTTTGCGTGGTAGTTTTGCAAACTGTTTTTGTTTTTGCACTGTGACATCCTCGTGGGACTATAGGAGGATGTTGGCAGTGATGCCTGCTCTCGCTCTCAACACTTCAGAGGAAACAGACTGAACTCCTTACTGGAGCGGTATCATTTATCCACATACTGTATTCTCATCAGTTTCATGCTGCCTGATAAATCTTCTCCACTCTTCATTTATTGTGAACACCTGTTGCTTTTTTTCCGTATCTTGGATAGTGTGAGCTACTGGACTGATTGTTCAACTGAGGATATAAAAGAACATAATATACTCAATGTCAGACTTGCCTGTATTTTACACTTGTCAAGTAGTATTTTATTTATTAGCTTTCAAAACTGAAGTTTAAGGAGCAGATATGGGTTCATTTGAGCTCTTGGTTAAAGCTCACATCAACAAAAACCTGTTCATGACTTGTGCTTTTTCCAATAATTTAATTTAAAAAGATAAGAGTATTTGCATACTGACTTTGTAATGTGTTTTAATATCAGATTAAAACAAACCAAAAAAAGATAAGTAGTATTTTTTTTTTTTTTATTTCACCACCAGAGTGCGCTGTTTGATCACTCCACTACGGGCTTTAGACGATCTGCATTAGTAGATGGTGGAAATGGTCTGCTGCTATAATCTCCAACTCCATGTGTCAGACTTATTGTGGAGCATGACTTAATCTGGGCTGCTATGGACTGATGTGCAGGCCTTCTGGAGGATGAGTCGTGCTGACAGGGCACAGGGCTTCACTGGTTATTACGTTTCGCTGCTCTTGTAGCCCTTAACGCTCTCCGACAGGCTACATAAGGGGAAGGCGTGAGGATTTTGGTTGAGCACAAAGACAGACAAATACACAACCACGAGGCTGAGAAAGACCTAGACGAACTTATTATATGTGGAGTACAAAAAGAGAAAAGGCATCAGTGGTTTGATTGTCGAGCAGCTGGGGGGCCCGGTTAATGCTAAAAGGCTGAGACACTGAAACAGTATAAACACTGTGTGGTGTGGAAAAGGAATAATCATGAAGTGTTCAACAGACTGCGTTGCATGTTTTGCACAAGACAAAGAAATCAGGCTGAGCGCAGGCATCAGTTGCATGTCTGAAATGTCTTAACGTCTCTGGAGGCGATAAAAGGTTGTTAAAAGAGAGGTTACCACGGCTGACATGTTGTCGGTATCACCTCGGCCTTAACAGCTTTAGCTGAGAATAAATCCTTGAACTTGACATCTGGTAGTCAGTGTGCCCTACAGGCAAGGTGGCTTCAAGCTATATCTATAACACCAGGGGAGGAAAAATCTGCCAGAACATATCGGACTTGGAATTTTGTAAAAATTTATTTATGTGTTCTTAGTCATGAACAGGAATTTGTAACAAATATGTAACTGATGTAATTCAATATATTTCACACCATCAGCACATATTTTGACCAGAAAAGGGGAAAGATACATTGAGATCTTGAAAAAAATACATTAATTCGTAAAGTATTGAAAAAGTGACTGAACTGAAGTGTGACATGTGTTATCCAAACCTGGGTCTCTGGGTTAAGTGGCAAATTGAATAACCCCACCACTAAACCGTCCTTCAGACCTCCAAATGTCAGCTTTCTCGCCCTGTAAAAGAAAATCTGAATTACATGGACACAAATCAGTACGCATGAGACCAGAGAGATGAAAAATCATGTTCCAGGATAAGAATCAATAGATCAGAGGTCATTACTGCCTTGAGCCTACGTTGCGCAGTCTGTGTTTACATGTTAAAAAGAAGCTGACACTCGAGAATGAGAATCAGTTATACTGGAAAAGTACACTTAAGCCATAATAGCCCCCCAAAAATCTGTAAGATTCTCACCAGGAAGCCTGTTTAAAAAAATGTTTTAAATAATTTTTTAGGAGAGTCCACAGAGTCAACAAAGTGGTAGTACTGTTTTGTAAGAAGCTAAAGCCTGGCCATTTAGTATGTTAATACAAGAATTCTAAAACTAAAATATATCGGGGGAAAATTATAACAAGTAGAAGTAGAAAATAGAAGTGATTTGAGCTCACTTGCTAGAATGTTTTAATTGTCTGGCTGCAGCATTTTCTATAGCTTAGAGGCGTAAAAGAGACGATTTGTCCAACACAGTAAATACAGCACTGCAATAATCTAGACGCAATGACACAAATGTATGAGTAATTTTTTCCAGTTCAGTTGAGGAGACCATATATCACAATATAGAAATGTTCCTTTAATAAAAGACACACAAGTGAGACCCAGAGAAATATCAAATATTACACCAAGTAACAATAGGTATTGCTAGAGAGCCAGTTACTAACTTGGGTGAAAATAGTGGGCTAGGGCAGATAACCTATCCGCCTGAGGCTTAAAAGACATATACAGCTGAATGTCTTCACCATAGAAATGATAAAAAATGGCATTCAAAGAAGGAATGATGCCAGATAAAGGAAGCATATAGAAAGAAAATAATAATGAACCCAAGACAGAACCTTGTGGAACCCCACAGGTTAAAGGGTTGGAGGCGAACTTGCTTGTTCTAACAGATAAAATCCTACCAGATAAGTAAGAAAACCAATCTAACGTAGAGCCAGCGATACCAGCTAAAACCGTAAGACTGTTAAGCACAATGTTATGTTCAATGGTATCAAAGGCTCCACTGAGATCAAGTATTTACCTATTTATTTAGGTAAATACAAGGTGAAACAAGTTTAATAGGCTGTAATTGTATCTAAACGTCTCTACCAGATTCTTTTCCAACAAGAGTTATTTTTTTTCCACAAGCAAAACTTGACCAACTAGAAATTTTAAGGTTACAAGGAAGTGTTTCCATTTCTCTTTCCACTGGATCTTTTCACAGTGTTGTAGTTATCTGGTCATCTTTGAAAAGCAAATTTCTGTTATTCCAAGGTTATGTGGGATTACTGGACAGCAAGTGCAGGCTAAATTGTGTTGCTAGCAGTACTGTAGTAAAGTTCACAGCAATGGAGTCTGCTGTACTGGTGTAGGACAAGCTGCAGTGATAATGGTCTCTAGTCTCACTTGCTATATTTATCATTGTACTAGCTTGCTAGCTACAGCAGGTTAACATACAGTAGAATGTAAACCCACAAAGAGAAGTCAACCTCAGAGCCAGCAACAGCAAATCTCAACAAAATATCTAACGGACAATCATTTTTCATTATTTTGTAAAAATATATTGTGACTTATTTCTAAACTAGTAATTTTCCAACACCGCATTGCTAGACAGGATCTTAGAACCCCCAAATTAGTAATTACCACTTTAACTATTGCTTACAAGTGACAAACATTTGAAGTCAATCCAGATCTGAACCAGAAATATTTATTCATTACCTTATTTAGATATGTTATATCTTGATTAAAACAAAACACATCACATTGGAAAAAGAACAAATGGGAGGCACTCTCTTGATGTTTTCAAAAATAAATATGACTAAATAATCCAGATGCAAATATTGTTTTGCATTCAGGCACCAATTTCATGTATGAAACCAATTTTCAGCATTTACAGAGGTATTCTGAGCCTTGTACCATCCCTCAGTGTCAAGATCCTCTGTTGGGTTGTTGTGATTGATATTTTATTGAATGCTATTTTATTTATCATACTTTATTGTTTATTTAGACAAAAAAGAAATAAGAAGACATCACCTAGGGCTGTGTGAACTTTCTGTGGGTATTTTTGCAGTTTGCTAATGTTTTAAAGAAAAACATTTACATGATTAATTGAAAACTAATCTTCAGAATTTAACAAAAATAATTAGTTGCAGCTCTCATTTAAAGCCTACAAATTGAGCATTGTGGCTCGCAGCCTCGGCCTTCTTAAGCAGCACTTTAAAGCTTAACTAAGCAGGATTTAAACCTCCCTTATCAGCCTCAAGTGGCAATTATGCAGACGAAGTGATGGCTGTTGCTGCTGCCAAAAGACTTGACAGAGCATCTTCACCCCTACTTTTGCTGCTTGTAGTATACAATTTGTTAATGTCACATTAGCTCTATGTTTTCTGAGTGACATATTTTAAAAAAATCCTCATGAGGATCGGCCTTTCAGGACAGCCAGGTACAGCTCTGGGGGTAAGGTGAGGCGAGTGTCACAAGAATCTCAAGAGTTAAAAATTCATATCTGAACCAAGCTTTAGATGATGAAGTGCTCTGTATTCTAAAACGAATCCTGATCAAGCATGCTGTACCCAAAATCTCCTTGCTATTGTCTTGGTTGATGCAGATTGCTGCAGTGTCTTGTAAATGCATTGCTTACACCAGGGGTGTCCAAACTTACATAAAAATATAGGAGGGGCTGGGCCACTTACTAGAAATTAGGTATATAACCTTAACTTTACTGTATTAAAGTTAGAAAAATCACTTAAAAGTGGTCAAATGTGTTATATTGTTGAATATAATTAAAGACAAAACTGCCTTCATCACAGCTTTCCATAAATGGATCTTTATTGATTTATTCAGAAAAAGCTTTGGTTGCTCATTCTCAGAACAGCAGCCTCAGATTTCTTCTTAGAAGATTTACAGAGAAAAAACAATAAAGGGGAAAATGGGACGAGTACATTTCAAGCTTGTTATTTAAGTTATTAGGCTTAGCAAAACATCTATTAACGTCCGTTTGAAACAATTATCAACATTAGACTCCACCACACCTCTCACCCCCTTTTCCTCCTCCCTGAAACTCAGAATACACACTGAGGATGTGAGCCGACTATTCCAGAAACAGAAGCCCAGGAAAAGCCCCCGGACCAGACGGCGTCTCACCCTCCTGCCTCAAAACCTGTGCTGAACAGCTGGCTCCCATCTTTACTCGCATCTTCAACAGATCCCTGGAGCTGTGTGAAGTTCCCTCCTGCTTCAAACGCTCCACCATCATCCCTGTTCCCAAGAAATCCACCATCAAAGGACTGAATGACTACAGACCTGTCGCCTTGACGTCTGTGGTCATGAAATCCTTCGAACGACTGGTGTTAGCCCATCTGAAAGACATTACAGGCCACCAGCTGGACCCTCTGCAGTTTGCCTACCGGGCAAACAGGTCAGTGGATGATGCAGTGAACATGGGGCTGCATTACATCCTGCAACACCTTGACCGCCCGGGAACGTATGCCAGGGTCCTGTTTGTGGACTTTAGTTCGGCTTTTAACACCATTGTGCCTGAACTTCTCTCCTCCAAACTCTCCCAGCTCAGCATGTCACCAGCTACCTGACAGATAGAAAGCAACAAGTGAGACTGGGGGAGAGCACCTCTGAAACTCGGTCCCTCAGTATTGGTGCCCCTCATGGATGTGTCCTCTCGCCACTACTGTTCTCCCCCTACACTAACGATTGCACCTCCAAGAACTCGGCTGTTAAACTCCTGAAGTTTGCAGATGACACCACTGTCATTGGCCTCATTCAAGATGGTGATGAGTCTGCAGGAAGTTGAGCGGCTGGTGCAGTCAGCACAATCTGGAGCTGAACACTCTTAAAACTGTAGAGATGACAGTGGACTTCAGGAGACATCCCTCAACTCTGCTCCCCCTCACAATATCAGATAGCCCTGTGTCGACTGTGAAGATCTTCAAGTTCCTTGGTACCACCATCTCCCAGAACCTGAAGTGGGAGACCAACATCAACTCCATCCTCAAAAAGACCCAGCAGAGGATGTACTTCCTGAGACAACTGGGGAAGTACAGTCTTCCACAGGAGCTGCTGATCCAGTTCTACACTGCGGTCATTGAGTCTGTCCTGTGCTCCTCCATCACAGTCTGGTATGGAGCAGCCACTAAACAGGACAGGAGCAGACTGCAGCGGACTGTACGGGCAGCAGAAAGGATCATCAGCGCCCCCCTGCCCTCCATCCAGGATCTGTACCTCTCAAGAACCAGGAAACGGGCAGGGAAAATCATCACAGACCCCTCACACCCTGGACACAGACTTTTTGATCTGCTGCCCTCTGGCAGACGGTACAGAAGCCTGCAGACCAGGACCACCCGACACAGGAATAGTTTCTTTCCCCTCGCCATCTCCCTCCTAAACAGTTGACCTGTCACACTGCTCCCACTGCCAGACTGCAGCTGCACCTTATGTACATTTTGTAGTATTCATTCCACCTCATTCATTTCTGTATTTTATGTATATAAGTTTAGATTCGTTATTTATAGTTGGTTTACACAACTTTGTGTATGTATGTGTAATGTGTGTATATAGACACGTGTGTGTGTGTGTGTGTGTGTGTGTGTGTGTGTGTGTGTGTGTGTGTGTGTGTGTGTGTGTGTGTGTGTGTGTGTGTGTGTGATTTACATTGCTGTGCTTGAGAGCCACCATCTACCGGAACCAAATTCCCTGTATGTGTCTGCACATATACTTGGCCAATAAACACGATTCTGATTCTGATTCTGATTAACAGCCTGAACTGGACTTAATAACAGGAGTCCATATAATTTTAGTAAATTATTCTGGTGAGTATCAGCTGCGCTGGGTATGTAAATCGGGCCATCCAGCTGCGGTGCTGATCGCCACTCGTGGCAAAAATCCAGACAAATGTCACTTGATCAAGGAGCAGATCTGCATCAGATGAGATCAGCTGACTACGTGTGCGTGCGCTGTGCATATAAAGAAAGTGGTGCGAAAAAGCAGGTTAGTGACATAATTGATGCGCATTATTGATATTTGAAGCATGTGTACCTGCACATGCATGCTTATTAACACATCGCATGCGATGGAGTAAAAATCGAAAGCACAGCTTTATCAGACAGTTGCAGTTTAATGTTGGCTGACAAGTCTTCAGTGCGTCGCACAACTGTATCTCTGGACATGCTGACCTTGTTGAAGTCCTGCACCGGGCACATTATTTCGGTGACTTTAACGAGGTCTCCATCTGAAAAAGGCTTGCCATGTCTTGCGATGAGTTGGGCGACCTCATAGCTGGCTATTGGAGCCTTTTCCTGGACAATTTGAGCACGAAAAAAATACTGTTGAAGAATGTAACCCGCCTTAGGAGAAAACAAAAGCTTAAAGGTACAGTCAGTCAGTTTTTATTGTACTCACAAATATACATTGATTAGTGTGTAATTATGTCGTCCCAGAAACTGATGCATTCTCATAAACTTCGATTTAATCTATTAGAAATACATAGGAGTGGGTGCGGGTCTGTGAAACCTGCCATCATAAATGTATTGTGGCCAAGATGGACATCACCGTTCTGCCTAATTACGTTTTATGTATTTGAACCAGTAACAAGTCTAGGTAGTGTTTACGTGCCATAGAGGCAAATTTAAATTATTCAAGAGTTCTAAAAATCTGATAAACAGTTTGATTATAGTCTCACATCTTATGACAGTTTATTTACTAAGCATCCAAGTCCTCCACTTCAAAGAAAATTTCACTAACAGTGATTATCAGCAGCAAAAATAGCAGCACTTACTGAAAGTTTAAGACATCCTCAACCACCATAACCCCCCCAAAGAAATATCTAAGTCCTGATGTAGGTCTTAAGCAGGTCCACTTTTTTTTACAGCTGGGATTTAAGTTTCAGCCATAGCCGCTCTGAATTCTCTTTATGTGTTACTGGAACATAAGAAACCTCGTCTGAATCTTTTTTTGGAGTCGGGGGAACTAATAAAACTGTGGCAGCCTGTTCTGCCACATCGTTTCACTCTGGTTGGCACACGCCTTCAGCACAGGGTGCGACTTCTCTTCTCTCGACGAGTAGACGGGTGAGACGGGAGGGCCCCGGTGAGCGATGATGGGTGCCCGGCTGATGGACAGAGGTGTTAACCCCGTGGTCAGGCAGGGAGAGATAGTGGCGTTCTTGTTTACACAAACTGAGGCCGGATTGTCACCTTGTCTGTCAGTGAAAGAGCCTATCTGCCTCCTCTTATCTCGCTGTGAGACAGCCAGCAACTCAGCTGCAGAGACCTGATGTAGCTTCATCACCATAAATTATTTCCCTTAGCCATACCATTGCTGTTTTTCCTGTTATTTTTCTGTCCAGTCCGCTCAGCTCCTTTCAGCTCGTGGATTGTTTTCACATTTGGTTCATTACCACATGTTTTAGCCGACCATGACCCTTTGTTCCCGTGTGCCCATTGTGCATTGTGAGATTACAAAAATAATCAACAGCAACGACATGAACGACAAAACTTGTGGGATCACAGATATTTGTCTGATTCAAAAATTCTATGGAGCATTTATTTCAATGTTGAACATCAGCAAAAGTGAAAGGACATTGACAGTATGCTTTTCTTGTCCAATTAACATATACAGCTATTTGTCAGATTCAACATGGCCACTCAGGAAGAGTGATATCATCTGCAAGAAGTACGCTGGGCAGGTTAAAATGAATGACAAATAAAGCTCTACAGGAAGGAAGCACAAGAGAGTAATGAAGCGCACACTGCATGAGAAGAGTTCAAAAAGCCTGAGGACATGAAGAGGCTGTGCGGATGTGCCATTTTAGTGATGGACAGCTACTCTAGATATAAATTTCAAGGACTGAGGGGGCGAGAGCAGCAGAGAGAGGAGAGAAGAGTAGTCCCAGGAGGTGAACATTTTCATAAATTGATGACTGCTATTGTAGGAAGCAAAAAGTAGAGGAGGAAAGTGTTGAGTAGAGAAAGATGAGGATTTTGCAAAGTTGCTGAGGATTTTCCCTCTTATTTGTCCATTAAAAGAAACACAAGAAAAAATGTTGTCAACCACAGAGTGGGACTTCCCATTTGAAATTGAAAAGCTGTGTGCGTGTTTGTGTGCACATAGTGTCAAAAGATAAGACAGCAACACCATGCAGAAAGCAGAGAACAAGAAGAGTGTGCAGTCGAGCTTTTTGTTCGTCTGTTCAGTTTTGTTTGCGTTTCACAGGTGCTGGTTCGTCACTATGAAACTACTCAAACAAATATCGCAGCTTGCCTGTATATCACTAACAGCATACACCTATTATTTTGCTGTCACTTAAAAAGAATTTAAAAACAGAAGCAAAGACTGAGTTAGATACATACCTTCGTATGTCTTACTGACTAAAACTCGGTAAAAATAAAAATAAAAAATCAATTTTATGTCTTTTTCAAACATGAAGAGAAGCTGTATTGATTCTCGTTAGGAAAGCAGGACACAAACAGCAAATCGTTCAGCATGTTGCATTCTGACAGATTCAGCAAAGCAGACAAATGTAATGTGCCAAACTCCAGGTGTTCAAACTCTAGAGACAGCAACGCTTGCACCTCTGAGATTGTACATGTGGCTTGGAGCGAATGCAAACAACAGCATGGTAAAACAAATTTGCTAAAAATGCTAACGTGGGATTTCTGGAGCCACATAATGCAAATTCTCATGACCATTGATCAACAACCACTGACCACTGGTTGTTGATCAATAGTCATGAGAATTTGCATAATTACGATTAAGGAACTGACCTCCCAGCCCATTGTTCCTTCAGTGGGCTGGTTTCAGTCATTATGCAAATGTACTGTTTATAAGATTGGGGAAACCTGCAGTCAGCTGAGACTGAAGAAGTCACTTGGATGAGTGACGAAACGTTTCTCCCACAAAACGCTACGTCCAGATGAACAGAATCAAGATTTACTTTCCTGGATGATTGAGAATGCATCAAGACGTGATGTTAGAGACAAACTTTTAAAGACAAATCTCTATTTCAAACCTACACAATGCATAAGCTCTCCATCCCCAACTCTGTGAACTACAGTGCTACAGTGCTATGATGAACACAAAAGTAGCAACCATGAGAGGCACCTACATAATTTATTTCTACTGGACATGGATTTAGAGTCTGAGTCAACAAAAAAGATGTATGCCTTTTACTACTTGTACTTATTTACGGATATAGTTTTCATTATGGCCTCCTACTAATATTTGGTGTTTCCCCATCGATGCTGTAACGCGGAATGGAACAAAAGGAAAGTTGATTTTGAGAAGGGAAACTGAGATTGAGAAGAACAATGGTCACACGGGTTGGATGCTTCTCTACCACTCTTCCATGTTTTCAAAAACTTCCACAGTGACTTTGAGCATGTCAGGTCTAAACCAGGTGCATCCATCAAAACCAACGTCAATGTCAGTCATTTGTCAGATACGTGAAATATAAAATGATGTGCTGTTTTAAGTGGAAAAGATATGATTTACTGCCTGACACCCTGATGTGCTGCCTGATGTTTGAGCACAATGAATGTTGTTGGGCCTGAAATAGAGAATCCCGTCCACTTTCATTTAGTGAAACATTGGTATGTGGTGATCAGTACGAAACGCTCTCCTCACACAGAACATGACAGTGACTTGAATGGAATTCCACCCGCTGTGGCTGACAATACACACCACGAACCAGCTTCCTACTGCTCCAGTCAAAGAACTCTACCTTCCAAAATAATTAAAATCAAATAAAACAGTGCCACTAGCTTAGAGGTAGGTATAATGTTAAAAGTCTGCCCCACCCCCCACTGATATAAACCTGTGCTGGTGGTAGTTTAAAATCTTCAAAGTGCAAGTGAATGTACCATAATTTTAGTATGGCATTTCAAAGCATGAATTAATCTAGCCTCAACTCAAGATTGAACTTTGACATGTAAAATATAAAAAACTGTTAATGTCTGGCTGACTTTAAAACAAGGATGTGACCTGTTGTTCAAGAACTATTGATTGTAAGGAAGGTACAGGGAGTTAACAATATCCTTGTATAAGAAACAAAAACGCTATAGTGGAGCTTACCAGGTACAGTATTGTCTTTATCAGCTTCTTTTCACAACTAGCAGAAGTAAAATTACCATTGCCAATTTCTCCGTAAAGTTGCTTTCAGTTACTATTACATTTGCCACCTGGTCAGTCAGTGTTCTCAATTTAAAATGGGTCTATAAAAATCCAGTCATGTGATCATGTTTTAAATGTGACATTTAGAACGTTTTTGCTCAGAATGATAGAAAATGCTATGACTGCAGACTACGGAAAATGTGATGGTGGTAAAAAGCTTGATTGGCCTGTAGTAGTCACTAATGATGCTGTAATTTGGCTCTTTTACAAACGAATTTACAAATATGTATAAAATTACTTTTCATGTTCCCAAGACCCTCAGAACATACCAACTCTGCTTTTTAAACTCTGCAACCTGAGTCTCGCTACTGAATACAGTAGGCCTAATATAGGAATTAGGTAATGGTTTAGCTAATTTAAATATGTAATTATATGGGCCAGATCATAAAGATCAGAATTTGTAAAGATGTGAAAAGTTTTGATCTGAAATATTGCGTGAGCAGAAAGTAACCTATCAAATAAGTAGGCTTTACAGTTTGAGATGAATAAATTATAGAAGTGCAAGCTTAAACCTTACATTAGTTTGATTAAAAAGAAAAAACAAGATAGGGATAATCAATTAAAGTTATGAGGAACTAAATGGAAGGCATTCTAAATAGAAAATAGAATGTGTTTGAATAGTGGGTCATATTAGAAAGGAGTAAAGCATCATAGGTCTGAAACCAAACATAGGATTCAAATGCAAAACTCACTCAGTTGAGTGCTTTTATTTACAGTGGAAAAACACTTCAAACAGAAGATCAACACTAGTGAAGGTCCTGGGATTTCTGCATGATAGAGTCATCCACAAATCCACACAGATCCAATGGTTCACTCCCAAGAACACAAAACAACTCAGTGTTCTTTGGTCAGGGTCTCTTCAGCAGAAGGAAACAACAGGTAAGACAAGAAGCACATACACAGAGATAAAAGAGCCACACTCACTGTTTTTAACCACAATGATCCAGGGAAGACTGAAGATCTGCCCGTAGTTACCACAAATGAGAATATCGGGAACAGGTGTGTGATTGCACAAAGTGCGTGGAAGCAGAAGATGGGAACCAGTGGAAGGCCCTGCTTCTGAACCAAAACCAACACACACACACATGGTAGAGGAGAGAGAGACTGCTGAGAGGAGTGAAACACACAGAAAACGGTGAGCCAGCATGCTGAGGACAGAGGGATGATGACAGGCTGCCTGAATGACTGGACAACCAATTAGTTAGAAGAGAGGTTTTTGACGGGAAACTAAAACGAGTGTCTTTGCACACTGTCTTCCAGAAAGTTTTTTTTTTCTTTTGGTCCATGGCTATGTCAAAATAAACCTCTCTCCTCTTGACCACTGCCCCGTCTCTCTACAGCCTAGCTGTGAGCAGTGCAACACTGCAAAACACACACAGATACTGTTTTTACCTGTGGGCCAATGTGCATCATGTTTTAGCTGAGATGGCATTTACCCAGGTCCACAGGGTACTTGTGTTCTTGTTGCATGCTTCATGCCATCTCCATCACAAAACACAAATGGGAGTTTTTCCCTGCTGCTCACCTGGGCACAACACTGGCCAATGAATACTTTCTGTCTTTGTCGACACTGCCCACTAAAGCCACAGGTGGGCAGTTAGACTCACCTTTTCCCAGCTGAGTGTCGAGGTGGCTGTTAATACATATGCCTCAAATGCCAACAAGTAGTATTTGGTGTATTATAGCTCTTAGTTTTAATCTTCAAAGTCTCCATCCAGTCCTTTTTTTTTGTTGTTGTTTATTGCCCACAAACTTCCTGGCAGTTTAATAGCAGAATTTTTATTTTTCTCCCATCTTATTTTATCTCAAAAGCATAACCTTACATTACTGGGTAGTGTGAAACAGTTTCACCTTGTTACCTTGTTTACTTAGAAACTGTTTCACACAAGACAGTTTCCTTTAGCTTCTTGATGTACTACCTATAGATTTTTAGTTATGAATTGGGCTCAGTCAGCTGAGGATATGTCGGCCAATTTCCACTGGAAACTTCTGGTTAAACTGTCAGCAAGGAATTTGCATTTGCACTGTAAAATTTTTACATAACTTTAATGCACATAAAAAATAGCTGCTTGTTTGTAAAGTTGTAAAGTAATTTGTCTAGTGTCAATTACATCATCAGTTATATCGTTATCGCAAATTTTCAAATGTATATCGTGCTAAATATTTTTGGTCATATCGCCCTGCTCTAATCTTGTGTACATTAGAAATAACTGCCAGTACCATTAACTCTGGGATTACACCAGACACAGAGCAGGAGATCTTTTGTACTGAAAATCGACCTGATTCTCTATAGTGTCCCTTTTCATTTGCTCTATAAAATCTGGTGTGGCTTCCAAAAAAATGTTATCCTGAGACATTTTAACAACACGAAATGCACAGACAATTCTGTGATGTATCTGTAAAAACCATGTGATGCATGCAGTTTTATGCCAGCTCCAGTTCTGCACTGGCATCTGAGGACAGCACAGCCATGTTTGGTGTATTCCTAAGAGAAGCATATTTAAGTCACACCAAGTCCATGACTGACAGATGGGCCACAAGCTGCAGCTTTAACAGTACTGCAGATTTAAAGGAGCTGCAGTATTTGTGATCTTGTTTTATATTTACCAGGAAAGTGTCAAACACTTCATCTTAAAATGAAAAATTGACAGAGATTTAAGGTGGAGGTGAAATTAAACAAATCACTTCAACCCCACAATATAATCCACATCTGTGTATTATGAGTGATTATTCGTGTACTATGTGAGAAAGACATACACCTGGTGTTCCCTCCACACACATACATACACATACACTGCCACAAGCAATTGATATTTTTAGTCGTGCTATTCGATCAGCTTGGCTGGCCACTATAATGAGGCGAGGGAGATGGAGACTGATTCCTTTCATAGGTCAGCAGACTGACAAAACCCAGTGTCCCGGTCTGGAACTGGGGAACTGTCTGCTTGCTGTGGCTTGTGTGGGCTGCCTCTGCCTGTCTGGAAGTGATCTGTATTCACCTCGACGTTGCTGTGGCCGCTTCTGTTTAATATGGGCCTGCTGTAGTCTCCCCGCCATCACCTGGCATTGTAGAGTTGATTCTCAGCGTGTGTTTTTATCAACACCCCGAGGGGGACACGTAATTGCTCAGTGCTGATGAGAACAGCCCTGGCTCAGAGAACCATCTCATACCACAATTATGCCCATGGAAGTGCAGCTAAAAAAACAAAAACAAAAAAACAGTGAATATAAAGAAACTAACAGTGCGACATGGTGGGAGAAAGTCTATGGCCTTACCTCCTCCTGCTGAGCTGAGCCACGGCTGAAAGACGACAAAGGCAAACTCTTAAAAACTCTTGGGGATAAAGAGTTTTTAAGCTGCTAATCCTCTGTCTGTGGATGATTGAGGTGAATATCTGACATTTGAAGCCTTTTATGTTAAAGTTACCAAAGCTTACAGTTGTATGTGCATGTGTTCTGTGGCAGTGTAGCATTAACAAGACAATAAAGGTAGCAAACTTTCAAAGTGGAACTTCCTGTGTCCCGTGTGTTTGTGTGAGAGCTTTACACACATAAGGAGAAATGCGAGGGGCGCTCTCGCCAGGACGGTGACAGCTTGGCGCTCCTCTGCTTATGAAAATAAATGCTGACGAGTGTTGAACTGGCTGAGACACTGGGATGTCGGGCAGGGAAGAGAGATAGCTCTCTGGGCTGACAGGCCGACGCGCCTGGTTTGCATTGAGATGCATGACGCAGCCCTACGTCTCAGCCTTCCTATTCAGCTTCAGTGTCCCCCCCCAAAAGTTGCTCCCTCCTGGGGGGAGGTGACTGGTTCTTGGATCAGAGCTGAGGCCAGGGCAGACGAGGCTCAGAGCCAAGGCAACATGTCCCTAGTATTCCACTTTGACAACTGCTGATTTTCGGCCTCATGGTGGCTTTGCCTCCCTGTGAAGCTTCAGTCCATCTTTGTTTTGGTCAGTAATAGCATTTTCATCTGACATCTGTCGCTTTTGCTTTAAGGCTGTCTTTGCATGAGAGTGATGTTTTTTTCTATGTGACCTCAGCATTTGAATATTATGGAATATTTTAAGCGGCACACTGCCTGCTAGCTTCCTTAACATTCCCTTGAAATTTTGTTGACCCCTGGTAGTATTTATGTAAAACATAAAGTTATGCTACTAGTTCACAATCCAATTCTGCTGTTAACCAGTGATACAGTAAATATCACATTTAAAAACAAGAACACTGTTTAGCCTTTGTATCAGCAGAAACTGAACTATTTTAACAAAATGCATTATCTTATGAAGTCAGATACAGAGAAGCACTGTACTTTACTTTTGATTTGTACTTTTGCTTATATTTATTTATGGTTTATCAAGATTGTTTCATTGAAAGTATGCTGACTTAGTTATTTGCGGTTCGTGTTAGTACATACACATGGGTGAATGAATACGTAGGTCAGTGGATTGCTTTAACATTATCATTATGATTATTATGATTATTATGATTATTTTTATTACTACTTGCAAGTTTATTTCCAATCAAAAGACACCATTTCATAGTTTGCTTTTTTTTTTAGACTTCTTTAAAGTAGCTGTTTTATGACGATTGTGTTTATGTGGTTAATCATTCAAAGTGAGATCAAATTCACTTATGTAGAGAAAATAGTGGGTTTAAAGTTACTGGTCACTACAAGGTCCTTTTCTTTGACAGCACTGCACTTCTTTCAGGACTCATGCTATCTTTGGATTGCTACCTGGTGCATTCCAGTATCTGTAATGAGTGCTGAATGTCAAAAAACTCCCAAACAAAATTTCCAGTATCTAAAATTGTGACGTAGGCATAACAAAAATGTATGTTTTATCATGTCTCATTATGAATCCTGGTTGGAAAATTTGCATTCTTCTTGGGAGTCTCTCCTGCTCGTTGCTAATGCAGTTAAATTGGACTGCTGAAGGGTATTATCCTGATTTTACTGCATATTGTGCTTAAATGTATCCTGACAATTGTTGCCAATTCCTCATTGCAATATGGTAAAACTTTTATCATACTTTAGTGCATGTATGATTGTATCTTTTTCCAATACCCCTGGTTTAACCTTTGCTTTTCTGTTACTGGTTGGTTGGTTTAGCATCTAGAAATATTTGTTTGGGTTTTAAATGTCATAATTACTTGACGAAAAGAACTAAAAATCAGGAAAAGAGTGCCTGGGATTTAGGTAAGTATAAGCTGTGAGGCTTTTCAGCACAGACACTGAACAGTGGGGCACCAGAGGACTGGTTGGTGCAGTTTCACTTGAGTACTTGGCCACATATAAGGAACCTAATTACCACCACAAGGGTGACAACAACCTGCCAAAGAATGGGGATTTTAAATCCTGAGAGGTGTTGAGCTAATGGATAACAGGTGAGCTGGCTGGACCAGGAGGCTGGACCAGGAGGCAGGAGCGACGCCACCTGTGGGTGGGCCAGAGAGCCAGAGTCCTCCCTACTGTGGGAGTGTACAAATGCAGCCAACAGAAAATGTGGGAACAGGGAAAAGCTTCTTAGTGTGAGGCAACAGTGTACCACATTTTTCACCATTGATTTAGCAACAATTAGACACCAGGATAGCGCACCCATGAGCTAACTGCAGAGATTAGGATAACAACTGTGCATGCAGTAAATATTTTATTGACTGGTTTTGTTCATTCTTTCAAAATGTGTCACTCAGATCACCCCTATACACCCTGACATGTGCAACGCCTGCTTTACTCAAGCACCAATAAGCATCAGTACTCTTCTCACAGTGACTGCCTTTAACGCGTCATTCCCACCGCGTTTGTTTCCTGGCACAGCAGTTCCTTTTTTTTTTTCTTGACACAGAATAAATTCCCCCTCAAATCTCTGTCAGGTTAATTGGAAAATTGATGCGTGGGAATAAAAAACGTTGTCCACCAAATGCTCCATAATTACAGTGTTGAATCAATACAACAGAGTAATGAGAGGCTTTTACTTTTACTTCTCACTAACTGAACTACACGACAAAAGGTTGGAATTGTGCCACACTCAAAAAAACCTCTACTACTTACTTTTAAATGTCCTCTTGACTTGGCCGTGATCTGAACTGAAGGCTGAGCGAAAGGTCAGCTCAGAGATGTCAGTTGTATTTGGAACTTTAAGAGCTTTGCTGGAGAAAAATCAAACATTTTTGGTGTAAAAGATCAAACTACAAGCATGTATTCTGAGGGCTACAGTAGACTGTGTTGAGTATGATAACACAGCTTTAGTGCAACAGCTATTGAACGTACACACTCTGCTACTATAAAAACATAAAAAACCAAAAATTATCTGTATAACATATTTCAGAATCTAACCAATGGATGTGACTTTTGACTTGTTTATGTAGGCCCGTTTACATCTGGACTCATGTGGTCATTTGCTATGACTTATATACACATTAAGGCTTAACAATTCACCAGACTGTTTATCCATTGAGACTTTGTACTGTTTAAAGAGTTTTGAGTCACCACATCCGTTTGGAATATGTAACTTGTGTATTTGTACTACCTGTATTCAAACACATACTGAGTGCAATCACTCTCAGACAGATTGACTAATGTTTGCAGGTAATTAGCGTCTAATTTAAAAATGCAGAGAGATTGCCAGTACGTTGTAATCAATGCCACTATGTGCAGATGCTCCCAAGTCATCTGCCGGGCCTCTGTTTACCGTCACTATTTGTGGAGATATTTCACAATTTCATTCAAATTTCTGAATTTATATTTAAAGTGTATTTTTGTGTGTGTTGACAGCAACGTATTTGCAAAAAACTGCACCAAATTAGCAATTTTTGCTAATACTGTATATCAACATTTTATCATAAACAGATTGTATACATTTGTCAACTTGATCCCATTCAATTCCAAACTCATAGCAGACTGATCACAGGCAGACTTCATCTTATTGGACTAAAGTCGCTTTGAAGACTTCAACTGACTGTAAGTAGTTGCAGACTTGTCCTGCAAAGAAACCATTTCAGAGGCAATGAGACCGAGACTGCAACTTTTTTGCACATAGCTGCAATAATTTTGGTTTTGCCAAAATCTGCAACCATTGTTTTTCCGTAGCGTGACTGTTGCAAAGCCAGCAAGGCAAAAGATTATAATAGCAAAACGCAATTTTTTTTCGTAAATCAATACTAACTTGGGTTTATTCATCTGAATTATTTTAACAGCAAACATGTTCCATCTTTTTGCGTCTTTGACAACAAAAGAAAAGCAAAGAACAAGCTGACTACCTTTAAAGCATGTTATGTTTAACTTGTTTTACTGTATCATTAGGATGATAATAGCATATAGTATAGATGCTGGATCCTCAGAGAAGTGTTGATCTTTAAACATGGCTGTTGTTTTAGTGTGTGTGTGTGTGTGTGTGTGTGTGTGTGTGTGTGTGTGTGTGTGTGTGTGTGTGTACATGTTTAGACATTTTTGTGAGGACAGAAAATTGGCATGTCACTATACTTGTGGGCACCAACAGTCACTCGTGGAGACAGACGTTTTGTCCCCACGAGTTTGTTTGTAGTCTAACTATAAAGATTTGTATGTTAAACAGAGGTTCTTTTAATGTATGCCAAGTTTGCCTTTGCCAGAATGCCGACTCTTCTATGTTGTTGTTGTTACAATTAAAAACGAGCAACAAGAGAAGTTACCAAATCACAGACTGAGAACATGAATGAGACATTTTGTAATTGGGTTCTATGGAAAATTCAACACATAAGAAACACTTTCACTGTTGTTGTTTTCAGGCACTGAAGGCTGATGCTAATGTAGCTGAAGGCCATGCTGCACAACACGACAAAGAAATAAGCTGTTTATATACGGGAAATCATGTGGGTCTCTTGACTGGTCATTGTTGCTCAGCTGGAGAAATGGAGGAGCCGGGTGACGCAGTGGCCATGAAAATGGAAAACAGATTATACTGTTTAATATCAAGCGCTAAACTCTATCAGCCCTTATTATTTGTGCTGGGTAAGTGCTACATTCAAAATAAATAAGTGGACGACTGTATTTTAAGGGTGTTTTGTTTTTGTTTTTTTTTACTGCAGGGAATATTAGGATTTTAAAGGCCTGTAAATTGGGCCTTGGAAACTGCTGCTTTTATTACAAAAGATAAATTGTGTCTGTCTGACACTAACTTGATGAAATTGTCAGAATGCTTGTAGTGATGAAAATGAATTCACTAGGACCAGTTTGTGGTTATTGACCTGCCTGATATGGGAAATTGAGAAACTGCTTTTGAAACTGTTTTTGGCATTTTTATGTTTTGTTTTGTTTTTAATTCTTATTTTTATATTTTACTTCTTTACTGTTGCCTTTTGATAGGCTCAACAAAATTTGTCATTGTGTTTATAGGTTTGTTTGCTGCCTTCATGTAGCCAAAGCTAATACTGCTCAACTAAGACTACACCTTTGAGGTTTCCTATTCTTTTCCTTAAGAATAAAAGATTTTGGAAACTGTTTTCAAAGCTTTTTCAACCACCTCAGTTTTTACAGCATGGATCAATTTTCTGTTGACTCTCTTTCTAACCTCTCTTGCTTTCTCTTTCCTGTCAGTTCTGACTGTAATAACTGAAAATAAAGAAAAATAAAAAATAAAGTTGGGGAAAGTAATAATTGGGGAAACTAAATTGCCCATAAGTGTGAATGTGAATGGTTGTCTGTGTCTGTGTTAGCCCTGCGATAGACTGGTGACCTGTCCAGCTATACTCTGCCTCCCCCCCCACTCCACTCTCCTCTGCAGCCTCTCGCGCACAGGGTAGGGTTTGCAGGTTTGCAGGGACAGATCCAGGAAAGATGCAGATTGCTCAATGATCCAGCGATGAGTAGCGTAGGACCGCTGTTTTAAGTAATGACAGCAAATTGTATCTATGAAGCACCTTGAGGCGACTTTTGTTGTGATTTGGTGCTATATAAATAAAATTGAATTAAATTGAATTGAAATTATTTCTCAAATCTCATCATGAGTCATAAGCATAACTCAAAACTCTTATTCAACACAGTGTCACAACTTACAGAGAGTAAGTCAACTCTCTGCTGCTCTAATTTGACAGCTCACGACTTTCTTATGTTTTTCAGAAACAGGGCTGAAACAGTTAGGACTCAGATTACTCCCTCCTCAAGCTGTTCGTCAGACTACTCAGCTGCTTTGCCTGTTGGTAC
The DNA here is from genome assembly GCF_041146795.1 of Maylandia zebra. Classification (NCBI taxonomy): domain Eukaryota; kingdom Metazoa; phylum Chordata; class Actinopteri; order Cichliformes; family Cichlidae; genus Maylandia; species Maylandia zebra. The sequence goes on from NC_135187.1 coordinate 27,067,695, forward strand.
TGATGAACTGTTCTCTGACTTCAAGGTTGTTTCCCTGTCCGTATTAACTAAGGTTGTAAAAGCAGCTCGATGTACAACCTGTTCTTTGGATCCTCTACCAGCCTGGGCTATAAAGAAGTTGTGGTCAGTATTGGGCACATCACCTGTTCTGAGATCTCTTCACTCAGGTTCGAGCAGATTTTAAGGTCCTGCTGCTCATCTACAAGGCTTTAAATGGATTGGCACCTTCATACCTCTCCGACCTTTTACACCTTTATGTTCCATCCCGTGCTCTACGATCTGAGGACTCTGGCCTTCTAGAGGTTCCTAGAGCCAGAAAAAAGACAGTTGGAGAGCGTGCTTTTTCTTTTCGTGCCCCATTCTTGTGGAACAACCTCCCTCAAAATATTAGGCAGGCATGTTCTGTGGAGGCTTTTAAAACTAAGTTGAAGACACATCTGTTCACCCTGTCTTACATGTCTTAATTCTACGTCTTTTAGTTTTCAAATTCTTTTTGTTTTTAACTTGTATTGTGTTTTTACTTGTACTGCTATTTATCCCTTTTATTTATTCCTCTTTTTAGTTTCAAATAGCTGTACAGCACTTTGTTTAAAAGCGCTTTATAAATAAAGTTATTATTATTATTAAGTAGGACTTAGGAGTACTGGGGATCATCAGCAGGTGTGGTGACTGAACAAAGGGGCTTGGGCCATGGGCGGGAGCCAGTAATGAGCACTGCCCCAGCAGAGGAGAGAGAGACAGGGAGCAGAAAACAAAACATGTCACCTAGCGTGGGGTCAGCCGGCGAGACACGGGGACCATGACACTCTTTCTCTCTCTCTTTTTTTTTTTATTGAGCACATTAACCAATGCGTAGAGAGTATTGCATACACATTTTGTAAATGTTGCAGGTGTTGCTTACATTCCATTAGCAGAACAGCGGTTAAAATGTCAACCCACTGTAGACACTGTGATGTGACTGCAGTTAACGCTCCAAACTTTACTTCCCTGCATACCACCCCAGGCATTTGCATTGGTATTTCCCGCCCACCCGCATTACTTGCTAAAAACAGGTGCATGCAGAACTGTGCTGAATACCCAGTGCTTACATAACTGAGCCTATAATTTGTCACCATGCACTATAATAACTGTGAAAAATGAGTGGTCAAACTTTTTAAATGCATGAAAGTAAGTACTGTTTTTGTGGTGTGTTCTGTACCAATTCAGATTTGTCAAGCAGGCCGCTCTAAATAAAAATCTGTTGGCTGTGGAGGAAAGCACAATCTGGTGTGAATATTTGACCACATGGCTGATTAAAAATAGGCCACCCTAACATTAAAAACAGGCTGTTTATACTAAAACGTTAGATGTAATTTATGCAGCGCAGTAACAAGTGGAAACACAGGCTATCTGCTCTGCTGCTCAGATAAATTATGAAACAGCCGAGACCTCATGTTGACCAGTGACTTATATCTACTGAGCTACTTGTATACAGAACATATTGTGAATAATAAGACCACAGCTAAAGGTCTGACTCAGGAAGCGTGTGATAAAAAGTGCTACCGCAGCAGCTTAGCATCCGCTTGCTCAAAAGCTTCCTCTGCAACCCTTCGTTTACCTTTCCATTCATATTAAATCACTTCAAATGTAACACAAACACCACAACAGCAGCAGCAGTGCACTCCTGGTAGGGTGTCCGTAGCTTTGTGCACCCAAACTAGAACACCATACACCAGGAGTGCACTGGTCTCGATGTACGATAGGATTTAATCTGTGTAATATAGTCCGGTGTTTAAGTAAAATTATAGGAAAACTGGCCAAGAATTCAGTATATACAGACGATCCTTGGTGTTTGTTTTGATTACTTATTATTTAGAACTAATTGACAAAAAACAGGATTTTAAAAGAATATTTTGCTCTGGCATAATAGTATGTAAGTGTTCTCCTGGGAGAATTTTCTATATCAACTTAAAATAATATTGCCACGATAACCAAAGTAGTAAATTGCATGCATATATGTTGCTGTGTGGTATTAAAGTCACCTTCCTTTTATTTCATAAATTCTTAGAGTAGTCACAAAACAACTACATGATCATCTGCAGAGAAATGGCTTATCTGAAGAGTTTCTGACAGGTTTCAGAGCTTGTCACAGAACAAAAACAGTGAAGGTTACAAAGGATCTTCTAGCACTTTATATAGCCTCTGTAGGAATTATATCTCACTTATCTTAACTGCACTACTGTATAGCTCTGTGTAAATAATCATTCTGTACATTCGATAATTTTTAATCCTACAACTGTTTACAACTTGCATAGTTCCCATTTCTGTATAGCTGTATATCTCAGATTCTGTAAAGTTATTTATTTCATATTCTGTATAGTTTTTCATATTTATATCCTGTTCATAGCCTGTACATAGCTTGTACTCACTACAGTCTGTACATACCTAGAGTTATAGAATATTCACAACATACCTCATACCGTGTACATTATAACATAATAGACCCATTTCTGTAATATACTCACATATCTATATTATTGCTAATATATATTGTAATATATCTATATCACTAAAGCACTTCTGGATGGATGCAAACTGCATTTCGTTGCCCTGTACCTGTGCATGTGCAATGACAATAAAGTTGAATTCTATTCTATTCTATTCTATTCTATTATGGCCCCTGACAGTAGACTTATCTCTGTGCTTGTCATTCTTAACCTCAGTGCAGCCTTCAGTACTGTTGACCACCTGTGATCAGTGCATGTTGTAGGTATTAAAGGTACTACGCTGCAGTGGTTTGAATCATATCTGTGTAGACTCCAATTTGTTCATGTAAATGGAGAGTTCCACATATGGAGCTCCACAGGGTTCAGTGCCAGGACCACTTCTCTTTACATTATACATGCTTGCCTTAGTATCATTAGAAGGCATGGCATACATTTTCACTTCTTTACAGATGATACCCAACTTTATCTATCCATGAAGGCAGTTATCTTCTTTATGCTGCAATAGGCCTAGGTTTCTGGGGGCTTCTCATGACGGACTGAGTGTTTCTTCCTTATTCACAGTTTTTCACTCACTACTTGTTTATACACGACTCTGCATTTAATCATTGGTTATTATTAATTTATGGCTCTCTTCCGCAGCAGGTCTTTGTCCAAGCCTGGTCCTGCCAGAGGTTTCCGTCCTGTTTAAAGAGAGTATTTCTTTCCCACTGTTGCCACAGCACTTGCTCATATTGAATCATCTGATTGTTAAGGTTTTCTCTGTATTATTGGTGGGTCTTTACCTAACTATATAAAGCACCTTGAGGTAAGTGATGCTGTGATTTGGTGCAAGAGAAATAAAATTGCATTATTAAATACTTTATTTATTAAAAAATGAAATTGTAAAATTGAATTGAATTGAAATTAAAGTTTCTCTTCACCAGCTAACATATTAAAGCTTGCACCTGTAAGAGTATATATAGCTAAAAAGAAACTTCTGAAATGTGTAGCCTGAGCATGTCAGGTAGAAACGGTGTTAACTCATTCACTGCCATTGACGTCTATAGACGTCAATAGCAGTCAACGTAAGTTGAACTGAAGCCCACCAGCAGTAAAAGTAGACCTGCAAGGAGGTGCAGGGTTTGCGCACGTAAGGGATTGCGCAGTGAGACAAAAATGTGGTGCAAGTCTTGTTTTGTTTCACTGCCAGCCATTTGAAAATGGCTGGCAGTGAATGAGTTAATAGCTGTCCCTAATGGCTCTCCATAAAAAATGAAAAAGAACATCTTACATGAACCAACCCATAGTTACATTTTATTAAGTGACCTCTACTGGTCTTAGCAGACATCATCAGTTATTTCACAAATTGCCTCAAAAATATGTTTGCCTTCAAGAAGGTCAGGGTCAATGGATAGGTCAATAAAATGTTGATGTAGAGGAAGAAAGATGTTCCTGTTGATCATTAGTTTTGTGTCTTAATTATGACTTATGATTAGTAGGTCACCACCACTGTAAATGATCCTCTGTATTGAAAGCACCCCTCTGAGGATTCTGGTGTTCAGTCAGGTCTGCTTTTGGCACCGATGATCATCACAGTAAAATATTTAAATGTTATGTAACAGATGCTTTCCATCTCTACTGAAGACATTCTCACTGTTTTGGTTCTGGAGCCAAACCTTTATTCCTTTTATATTTGCCATGACAGCCAGCTATATTTTTCCTAATGAGGCCTATAGGCTACGCTTGACTGCCTTAGTGCTATTAGAAGAATTTCTTACATCGCATTGCGGGCAAAACAGTGGTTTTGATTGCTGCTCCAGAAAATGTCACCCCTTTGATCAGGAATATCTTTTGGCAACGTCTTCTTCTGCTCATATCAGCACGGTTCATTTTTTATCCATCCTGATCTGCTGTTACTCAGCTGTGTTCCTCGTATGTGCCTGATAACCATTTAACGTCCTCACTCAGGACACAGAACTTAAACTTTGTGTCTGTCCCACGCTCCTGCCTGAAGACCTTTGGAGAATGAGGACTTGAAGCCACTTTTACTTTTGAAATGCCCCACCCACACCTGTGAGATGAGTGGTCAACCAAACAGAGTAAAATAAAGTTAAACCGATTTCGCAAGCCTTCAGATTCCAATTGAAATTTCTACAGCATAGTGTAGACAGTGAACGGAACACTCCTGGTAGCTCAGCAATATTTAAGCCACAGTGTAGCAGGTTGTTGTAAGCAACAAGTGACACAAGTATCCTATGGTGCAACAATATTTCCTTATAAACCATAAACTGTAAAACTGACAATAAAAACCGTCAGTTTGACCCTGCCCAGACTCACTATGGCAAAGCTTTGCACTAACTGACCTGCTGACCTCCTGTTTTGGACTGATGCCAACACACATTAGTTCTCAAACATCAAGAAAGTAGCCGTTAGCTTTTTTTTGTTTTACGCTTTAGTTGACTTGAAAACTGCAACAATAATATAGAAAGCACAAAATTTTCCCCTTTAAAACTCTATTCAGAGGTTTAGTAAAAAACTAAACCAAACCAAAATGTAGGTAAGGACTGGAAACATATTATGTACTGATATGTAAAATCTTAAAATTAAGAGAATGTGTAGTCAAGCACCAACTCAAGGTGTTCATGCATATTCAAAGATGGTTTTATCCACTCTTTGAAAATCAAATATTATGCACAAAAATGCTGCAGAGTCACAGAAACTGTTTTCAAAAATCATCCCTTAGACTCCATCTACTTTACTGAGTTGAATAATTTGTCTAAACACGATACCCAAGTCCAGCGAGTGCCGTAGGAAGACAAACAATTAGCCAGTCAACACAATATTTGGGACCAACAGTGTCATCAAGTTGTTTACAAGCTTTAGTCAGTGGTTAGGGGAAATCACATACTCTTCCCCACAGAAATTAAAGTGGAGACAATGTCTGGGAATGACTCTGTAACAAGTAGACAATTCTCTCTGATAGAAGAAAAGTTCAAATTAAAATCAATTCATGTTTAAGCCCGACATGAGACTGCAACAGGCCGGAAGAAAGAAAGTGATGCAAACCCTAAAAATAGGTACTTTGGGCCATGTAAGAAGAATAACTCTGTGCTTCTCTGCAGATGTAACAAATTGCTATTTCTGCTGGTGGGTGTTTGCCTAATCATGATCACCAGCTGGGGCTCTGAGCTTACCGCCTTTATAGTTTCCAAGCTACAATACAGGTGACACAGCTGACATGAAATATAGCAGAATTACTGTGAACAAATTAACTGGTTATATAACATGTAATATAAGTACTTTATTGGCGAGCTGTTAACATGAACATGGAGGAAGTTATTAGACTTGAAGGGCATGTGGACCACTATATCACTCACACCAATATATCAATCTCTCCCAATAGTATAAAAAATTATATTGAATTATTACAGCCTAGCAAATGAAGCAGCTCCCCCGTCCTCCCTTCTCCTACTCTCGTCTTAAAATAAATATCTCCTAGACACAAGTTAAAAGCCTTGAGGCCACAAAATCAATTTTTCATAGGCAGGGGTAATAAAGAGTCTTGATCCTGCTTTTCCTGTCTTTGGAGCAGCAACATGGCTCACTACCATCTGAAGCTACAGCCAAGTGGATATGGGCCAGTGCACAAATCTAACAGGTATAGGGAAGAGTTGGCTGCACTTCGGCCTGCAGTTGGTTGGTAATTTTTCAAAATAAAAGGCTGAGTGACCATCACAGAGTTTGCATGGCTATTTATCCACCGACTCCCAAACTATGGCCCTGTCACTTTGGAATGGTCCTGCAGAGAATCAAAGACCAGAGGATAAAAGTACCTTTCACAGTCTGGGTCATTGCATTACTACTCAGCCTTTCTAGCTGTAAGGGCTTAGGACTACTTTACCCGAGCTCAAATCAATAAAAGGACCAACAGTCCATTTCACTTTCAGACCAAAAAATGTGAAGACAAGCAGGTATTATATTGTATGCTGTATATTGGGATCATTTTCTTGATGTTGCTACAAGGGTGGTACAACACCAGGTAATGTGAGTGTTTTTTCTAACTCATTTGTGTGGTTCTACTTAACACTGTTGGTAAATCTCGGTGCTGGCTTTATTGGCGATCCACGATGCTCCTGTGAGCAGGTTTTCAGAGTTTGTCTCAGAGACTTATGGACTGTGATGTGCTGAATTAAAATAGCAAGTTGTGGTTTCCAAGCTATTATATTATTCACATTTTACTTCTATGTATACACTTTAGATGTTTTAGTCTGTATTCTATTTTTTAAAATAATTTATAAATCAGAAAAGTCATATATAGAAAAACGTAATATTATATTAGAAACCGTAGTAGGATTATTCACAATAAAATAACTGTGGTGAACTTATTTTGAGAGCAGCCTTCAGAGCCATGTGCCCATTTTTAGTTTTGTGGCCTCTAAATGCTAGCTTCAGCTTGAAGAACTCTAGGGCTGCAAGAAAGGTCTACAGACTCTTCCAGTAGCCCTGTTGGTCTTTCCTCCTAAACTAGAGTGAACAAAGGGAGAAGTTTTCATGTACTTGGTAACTAAATGAAAGGATTATAGTCTGTCACACTTCGGGAATTGAATCCTCCGTGTACATCAAAAAAGAAAAGGGAACCCTCCCAAACAACCTGTAGGCTAAAACGGCATGTCAGCTATCACCACTGGGTTTTTTTTTTTGCCAGGTTCATCTAAAGCTCCATCTCACAGAGTGACCCTGCCTCAAAATCTGGGTATTATTCCAGCTGATATTACGTCTACTTCAGCAGTTTTCACCTGTTTTGTTCTGTTGGCTTGCAGAGCATAAAAGCCTGTCTGATTTTTTCTTTCACTCAATGGAAAGGGTCACAGGTAGTTCAGCAGTTAGATAAATTACTTATCTTGACATGAATTGCTGTTTTAAATCTGATTGTCCAAATCATATATCAAGCTTTGTATGTTGCTCGCTGAAAGCTATATGCACAAAATATTGGAATGAGTGTCCCCCCTCCCCTTCCATTGGATACTTGTGAAAAAATGAATTGCCATATCTCTACTTCTTCTTCTTCTTCTTCTTTTTCTGACAGGTCCCTTTAGGTATTGCCACAGTTGATCATCCATCTACCTAGCATCCTCCTCTGTCACATCGAGCCCCTACATGTCCTCATTCACTACATCTATTCACCTTCTAGTTGGTCTTCCTCTTTTCCTCCCTCCTGGCAGCTTCATAGTCACCATTTTTTCACCTCTGCACACAAATCATCTCAACTTTGCCTGAAAACTGCTCAACCTGAGCTGCCCACCTGATATACTTGTTTCTAATCCTGGTCATGCCGAGTGAAAATCAAACCATCTTTAAATCTGTACCTCCAGCTCTTTCTATCTTAAAAGTCATAATGTAGATGAATGACAGTTTCAAGAAAAAAACGTGTCAGAACATTTTCAGTACACTTCTTTCTACAAGACTCTAAAATGCTGCTAAAGGCAATAATCATTTGCTCTCCAAAAGGCAGTCCCTCATTTGGTGTTTTCCTGATGGCAGTGGTTTAAATCTCACTTGTCAACACTATCAAGATCTGATTACTGTGACAGCGCTATCATCCTCCAATGGATCACTCCAAAGTGGGTAGAAATCTTGCCTTATAGGACAAACTTCAGAACTACTGGCCTAATTTCCAGTGACCCTTGCCATCAAATGGCACAAGTGGACCAAAACCATACCACAAAAATGCTTCTCAAAAACTGAGGAACTCATTGTTTGGGTTAAGAGTTGTTGTTTCTGACTTAAGTTGACTTAAATCTGAAAAGTGAGACTGGATCAAATCATCAAGACCAAAAAGACAAGAAGCAGAATGCATTCATAAAGAATGATCATTTATTTGTATCTAATATTTCAAAAATATTTCAAACAAGAAGCCGGTGATGTCTGCTAAGCAAACATTAATTAAAACAAACCCCAGAGGCAAAGTCAGAGGTCACCTGCAGAATGGCACTGCTGGAGCTGGAAAATGAGAATCAGCAGCTGACTTTGCCATCGGCTTTTCATCGGTGGCTTGAAACCAAGCTGTCCAGGTACAACACACTCACTTCATCACATCGCCACCCTGCTGCCACAAAGCAGCATGCTAGATATTGACAGAGAGAACAGCTCTTCCACATCATATTAATACACAATATATACAACCGCAGAGAGCAGACAGTGCTCGGGCAGCCTTTGGCAAGGTGTTAGTGCTTAAATATCTCACCACAAGTGAGTCAGAATTTAATCTGTTGCTTTTTAGCATAATAATGGAGAGCAAGGGCCAAGCTGGAATAAAGCTGCTTGGAAGCCAAAAATGCACTTAAAGGGAAGACTGAGGAAAAATATCCCCCTGAAATGTATGTTTAATATTGTGCTGATACAGCTCGCCCCCACAAACTTTGGAGGCTATGCTTTTTTTTTTTAAAAAAAAAGAAAAGAAAGTCATATTCAAAACTGCAGTAAGAGCTGGAATTATTATTTAATATTTTAAACAATAACTTATGTATAAACTCTTTTTATATTTTTAAACTTGGACACCTGGACAAACCCTGACTCCCTTGACCAGCTGTTCTCTCCTGTTTGACTAAATGGCCATTGTAGCTTCAGATTTCATTTCACTTTTTAATCTCAAATAATCATTTTCCATTACCTGAAAATTTTCTTATTCAGAATTCAGATTTAATCGAAAATTGAATTTATTTTCATTTACACTAGCTCATGACTTTGACTTTTAAATCTGATATTTCTAGTATTTATCTTATCATTTCATCATCTGGGATTCCTAAAAATGAATTCTGCCTTTTATAATATTATATATAAAAACATCATGACTTTATTTTCTTTGTTTTCTTCATGGCTTATCTCCTTATTTTTGCATTCTTTTATTGAGTTAAACGTGATTCTTGAAGAAACTGACTGCCTCCGCGCAATTAAAACCAAGCGCTTGGCTTCGTGTGGCTCTCCGGCCGTGAGCTCCCCTTCCTCGCCACATGGAGGCGCCGCAGACCCGCATTCCTGCGTCCCGCTTGCTCGCAGTGCACACAGAGAAAAAAAGTAGCGGAGCCGTTACAGGAAAGGGGGGCTCTTTTGAACGCTTTAGCTTGAAATCAGATGCTCCCTGTGCGGGATGTGGAGGGATCAGTGCAGGCGGCGATGAATGGAGCTGAGCGCGCAACTTCTCTCCAGTCCTGCCGCTGTTGTTGCTCCTGCTGCTGGAGTTTCCTCTAGGATTTGCTTCTTGTGACGAGCTGGACTTTACTTCTTCTGCCAACATGTATTCAGCAGCATTGCTACTGATGCTGGCCATCAGGATCTACGCAGATAGCATGGAGGGACCAACAGGTAAAAGAAGAGAAAAGAGAAATACTTAGTTTGGGTATGGCGAGGCATAGTCCGAAGGCAAGAATTACAGTCTTAAAGTTGACTGTGAGGGGTTAAAACCGCCATGTCCCTGCAATTTACAGATTTATGCTGAAGTCAAATTGTCTTCTGCTCCGACTGTGGTTCCCTAACTTGAAAAAAAAGTTGCCTCTGAGTGCGCGTTCAACTGTTTAAACGCGCTCCCGTCTCGCTTTCGGTGCTGTGAACTTTGTCCTTTGTCTAAACAGTGGCACGTTAATATTTCACTGGACATTAAACGTGACATTGCCTGCATCCTCACAGCATCATTTTATGACAGTGCTCAGTGGTGTGTGTGTGTGTGTGTGTGTTTTCAAGATCAAATATAAAAAGTCAAAAAGCTCGAAAACGAAAGAGGATTCAGCAGTGTCTGCCTGCGTTTGACGTTTACTGCTATTTTTCCAGTTGTTCAGGCTTCATTGGGTGTTTTTTTTTTCTAAACCAATGTGTCATCTCACAGAAAGTAAATCTCCTCTCAGTAATAAGTCATCCCTCATTGGATCTTATATTGCAGATGTTTAACTTTCTTGTGTGTTAATAGCTCTGATGGAACATCTTGCATGATTATGTTGCGGATGCATCGGGTGATTTGTTCACTTTGTAACACAGTCATCCCTCAGAGCTGTTTTGGAGTGTGTTGCCTGCTGCTACAAAGCAGCAACCATAGAGATGAATTAGTAATGTCAGTGTTTGTGCTCGGAATAACCGCACTGACAGCTGGTCCAGATATTCTCTGTGTGGATCAGTCAAACTCTTGATAGACAGTTTTGAAGTGTTCTCAGAGAGGAAAACACATTTTGAAGCTATATTACCTGAAAGCCACAGAGCCTGTCTGAGCTGTGAGTTCAAATCCTTTTCATTTTGCCTGTGGCTAGTTTAACACTTAAATGGCTGAAGTAGTGTGTGAAGACTCCTAAAGGCCGTGGGACGTTATCTTTTAAAGAATTTTGTGGAATAAGATTAGAAAGAGAAAAAAAACAGCCCGCAGTCAGCCCCTTATCAAGTTTGTCTCATGTGAAAGTGCAAGTTGACTTTTCTCAAATGCTTTTCAGCTTGTGTGAATGTTGGCAGTGCGATATAAATACTTTGGTACGTAGGTATCAGTTACACGATCACCAGAGCCAGTTGCTGAACAGCCGTGCACCGAGCCACTCCCTGCTCTCTAGGATCGAGTGGATTCTGTGGGCAAGATTTATTGTAACAAGCCACCTGTCTTCTGATCTCGCATGAAATAGCAGACAAAATGTTTCAACACCACTGATTCACATTCTTTTTATTCATATCACCAAGATTAGACACTGATTTCCATGGAGAAAGTCAAAGCTAGTTCTAATTGCATATGTCTTGGGTCATTGCGGTGGACCTCGGCCCTTTCTGTGACAGACTGAAGGCTGTTGTCACACAGTAGGAGTGAAAAAGTGTGTAAATTCACATTTAAATCAGATTCTGCTAAGTGCATTTTCACCTGCTGCTTCTCTTTTAAGTATATCCGTCAAAGAACGCTGTCATTGCAAAACTGCAATGCAGTATAGATGAATTTGTGAATTTCTATGGTGTGACTTTGTCATAAAATTGCAAAAAATGTCCAACGTGATTTTCTACAGCTCAATACATTTTCTTCAAATGTCAGTTCACTTCCAAACCCCAAAGATGATTGGACCCATATATCGAACAATATCAGTTATTTGCTGATCTATCGGCTTTAATAACAGTTGATACATGAAAAATGTAAAAAGTTATACGTTATGAGTAGTGGTTTGTCCACCAGAGGGCACTGAGCAGATTCTCTGGCGACAGCGTTCGTATTTGGAATGCCATCACCAAATGCGGATAAATCTTTTTTTAAAAATCCAACATTTTGAATATCTATATATGGATGTATATCAGAAAGAGTACCTACTTCTTGCTTCTGTCCAGATTGTTTGCAAATCCTTGATGTCCCTTGTTTAAGTCATTCTCATGCACTCTTAGACCTTCTGATTGGGTGCTGGAATTTTAAATCTTATCATTACTTGCCAACATTTTTTCCATGTGTTTATAACCTCGTTAAAGCATTTCGCACTACTGCATCATAACTTGAGATACTGCTCATGTTGTTTCACTGCTAAAGACAGCTCACCACCCATGATATTCACCGATTAGTTATCTTTGGATCAGATAATCAAATGATTGTCGCAAATTTTGCTGTTTTTTTCTATTGATACAAAAATCACGGTAGCAGCAACCTTAGCATGTTGAATAGCATCAGAAATAAAGACCTCTACATGTTGTTTAAAGTTGTCAACAATAGTATTAGAAAACACTGCATACATTTTCATTGCAGTGCAGATGAGACGCATCTTTATGTATCCATGAAGCCAGATAACTGCACCAATTAGTTAAACTGCAGAAAAGTAATAAAGACATAAAGACCTGGATGACCTCTACTTTTCCAATTCTAGATTCACACTAAACTACGGTTACTGTACTGCTGGCCTCCAGTAACACTGTGAAGAATTCAGAAGTCATTTTTGTCCAAGATATGTCCTTCAAAGTGCTCATTAAACAAATATGTTGGACTGTTTTCATCCATTCGTGCAATAAATCAAAAATTACCAACATCACGTGTCAGAGTGATGCTGAAAAGTTAGACTGGGACTGGCTTGAGAGACCATTTTTTTCCCCATATTAGCTTCTTCTCCTCATTGGCTTTAAAATCTTTATCCTTAAGCAGAAAATCTTGAATAATCAGGCTCTGTCATAACTTAACAACCTCATAGTATCTAATCATCCTAAAAGAGGGCTTCAGAGTCAGACTGCAGGCTTACTTTTGGTTCCTAGAGTTTTCAAAATTAGAACAGGTGTCAGGGCCCTCTACTCTGGAAACAGCTCCAAGTTTATATTCAGGAGACAGACTCTGTCTCTGCTTTCAAGATGAGGCTTAAAACTTTCCTTTTGATAAAGCGTATGGTTAGGGCTGGATCAGGTGACCCTGACGTTAGTTATGCTGCAATAGGCTTAGGCTGCTGGGGGACTTGCCATGATACACTGAGCATTCATTTTTCCCTCATCTCTTTTTGCTCTCTGTGTGTTTATACACCACTACTGCATTTAATCATTAGGAATTCTTAAATGCAGACTCTCTCTTCCACAGTTTGCCTGTTTTGTCCCATCTTTCTTTGCTTTCTTCTCTTTCCCTTCATCCCCAACTAGTCGTGGCAGATGGCCGCCCCTCCCTGAGCTCGGTCCTGCTAGAGGTTTCTTCCTGTTAAAAGGGAGTTGTTCCTCCAACTGTCACCAAGTGCTTGCTCATAGTGGGCCATGTGATTGTTGAATTTTCTTTCTAATATTGTAAGTATATTGAGGTAGAAAGCTGAATTGAACTGAATGAAATGCAAGCAGAAGTAAAGCGAACTTGGTAACATGCCTGTTCATTTTGAAATGTATTTTGGAGTATTTTATGCTTAAGACTCGAGGGGAGTGAAAGACTGTGAATTAATTCCCCAGCTGGATTCAAGTTAAGAGCCGTTATAGTTTGGGGTCAGCAACTTAATCTCTCAGTGACAACAGTGACCTAAAGATTAGGTGTCTGCGTGACAGGCTGCCTATGTGTTGCTAAGACACTAATGCTTTAACGTTTGGAAATAGGACTGTAATGCATCATCACGGTTACCACTTGTGGGTACACATTGAGATTTACATATAAATCAGATTGTTTCTATTTATGCCTCCTTGATATTCACAACTAGGCTTTGCAATCTACAGTAGATTCACACGAGGAAAGATTCTTCGAGAAAATTCTTTAAGGTGGAAGGAAAATGATTTGAGTTGTGTTTTACAGAGTTCGTTTGTCATTCATCTGACCAAGCTGTCACTGCAAACTTTTGCCAATTGTAGTTATGTGATGCTAAGAACACTTTTGGTTGGTACTTAAGGTTCCCCACACAGCTCTTGGAATAAATCATCAAAGACTGAGCCTGGCAGTTTGTTGTCGGATTTGCAGGTACTGAAGTTTTAACATATCCCTTTTGCTGCCTTTTTGAGGCTGCCAAGAAGTTGTGTCATGCAGCTTTAATGTTGATCGGAGCAAAAACACAAGAAGGTGCAGTGGCAGCACCACTTTATAATTCTGCCGAGTGTAGCTGTGTTTGCACCTCAGCTCCAAAGTCTGGCCTAGAGAACGTGTGATCGCTGAGGTGACACCTGGCGTGTTGTTTAAAGGTGCCCGGCCCCCTGTTAGCGGGGGCTCTGAGGAATAAAAGCAAGAATGTAATTTAATCTTGAAACGAAACCACGTGAGTGAGCTCCGACACTAAGCAGCGCTGACATGCGGTTCCAAGGATTCTGATATTGGAGGAAGTAAGCTGGAAAAGATCGCAACGAAAGTGAGCGCTGACACGAGAAGGTGCGCTTTCATGGTCTGTTGGGAGGATGTAAAGAGGGGAGTTCTTGGTGTGTAGTGGCGTGAATCCAGCTCAGTGCTAAAATAGTCCAACACACACACACAGCTCTCCTGGGGCAAATGTGAGGGCTGTAAATAGAGAAAATGGCGTGTGTGTTCACACAAAAAGCAATAATGAGATGTGATTTTTTACTGGGGGAAATAACAAATGATTTTTTAATACAAAAGTTGTGAATTCCATAATAGCTGCACGTTTTTAAAGAAAATGAGTACAGCATAATTGCAGCTTGCAATAATGAGATGACAAAAGAGCAAGTGCTGTTTCAAACTGAAGAAGAAAAACCCAATGAATGTAGGGTATAGATTTAGTATAACCCATCCGCATATTCTACTGGACATTTAGAAGCCTTTTCAATTATGACCGTTAGATAGTTTGACTTTAATTATGTGTTTGGCTGAATAAAATGGATACAATGGCAAAAAAGATCAATTTGAAATGATAAAGCACAGCCAATGTTTCACTCTTAACCTTTCTGATGAGCACTATAGCATTAAGTGGGATAAATATTACAGAACACATGAGGGCTTCTTTTCCATTCAAATGGATAGGTCAAGCATCAGATGTGTAGACATATTCAGACAGTCAGTAGCAGGCTGACAGACAAATGAGTGCTAGCTAAGGAGCCCTGAATGAGGTGGAAGTCAGTGCAATCCTCCACTTTGATGGCTTTTGAGAAATTTTAATTGCCTTGGCTGTTAGTTGTCACTCATGCTGTTCGTCTCTCAGACTTTCATTGGCAGCGTGGCGAAAGCAAACTTGTAAAGGTGTTTCACCAAATTAAAATTTTAGTTGTAATCATCACAGTGTGAAGACTTCATGGGCTTTTTGGAAGTTCTCAGACCTGCGAATGGCAGACCGAGTTCACAAACTTCAGTGGTTTTTTATACATATATAACTGCAGCATGATTACTTCAGTTTATCTCAAAATGATTTCCTCTTATCATGAAGGGAGAAGTCAGGCCTGCTGCTGTGGTACTGAAGGCAATTTTCTCTATGGAATTGGAGTTGATGAAATGCAGTTTCGCTGTCAACAAACTTCATTGTGCCCGTCTCGGTTGAACTCCGAGTTCTTGTGCTCCATCTATCTTTCAGTATGATGTATCTTCAGTAGTCATCAGTTGTATACAGTATTTTAGTCTTTTGCCACTTTGCTTTCTGTTTTAACACCGGACTACTCTTGGTGAATGTTTGAGCTGTTAACATATTAATAGGGGTGCAACGATACACAAAATTCACGGTTCGGTTCGGTTCGATACTTTGGTGTCACGGTTCGATATTTTTTCGATACAAAAAAATGTTCAAGCATTTTTAATTTGTCATTTATTAAAATTATAAATATATATTTTAACTCAAAAGTACAGTTTTTAAATTTAACCCTAACCCTTGTGCGTGTTTTTTATTTTGACAGCGAATGCGCACCTGCGGACCACTTATGTGCAGCCCTGGTTATTTAGCTCGTCATATTGCAGCCACAGAAATTATTTTGTCCATGAAACCATAAAGCTGCACTTTCTTTTTGCCTTATAGTCTGATTTGTCATAACTTCTCCGTTTTGTGGTAAGCTTTTCTTTGGCTGTCACTTCTTCACCCTGACCTGTCTTATTTGGCTCAGCAGAACTGAAATGCTTTTACACACGCACTCACATAAGCTCAGCGATTCTCTGCGCGATCAACCTCTCACATGTTTAAAACCCCTGGAGGGTCTTGGGTCGATTTGTGGCTATTTTTCGGCTATTTTCAAATTTTGATTACCTGCCATTTGCACAGTGTTGAATGGAATATAGCGAAAGTCTGCAAAAAAAAAGTTTGGTCACATTTACTGTTAAAATTTCAGTATGACTTCCGGAAATTAGCTTCAGGGGCTAAGCTAGCGATAAACTTACGCTATTGATCCTAGGGTCGATTTGTGCCCCATTGAAACCCTTTATAAACGCTATTTTTCACGGCAAAAAAAATACGGTCAAATCGATCTCGATCGGTAATGCTTCCGCTTCCGCTTGCAGTACTGGCCTTGGAGTTGTAATTTTTTTATTTGTCCACCGGGTGGCGCCCTTGCTCCACATTTGACCCGGGGCTGGAAAACAGCGGGCTGCTTAAAGAGACCTGCGGGAAATGACGCCTCTTTTCCGGCGTGCTGCCGCGGTTTCGCCCGCTGATCGTGCGGGACAATTTTCGGCCCCAGGACCGTTTGAGGTTGGATTTTTTTTTTTAAATCAACAGGAAATGACGTATTTGTTGTGACGTGGTACCGGATGTGTGTGTTGGAAAAAGGGGTCCGACGCAACATGCCCCGGTCATCGTCGCGAGTCAACCCGGGAGCATGCACCGATTCCGGGCTAGAGGAGGAGCATTTGCCGCCTGGAGACTATTTTCTGGTCCTGAAAAAAAAAATAAAAGGCGATCGAAATGACTGTTTGTGCCAATCTTTAGTCCATCTAAAGGCCTAATTATAATAACAATCAAATATTACTTCAAATGTTTTTTTGGGAAAATATTTAGTTTTTTAGTTTTTTTTTTCGTTTTTTTGTAATTTAAAGGGTTAAAACAACGAAAATATAATTAAAACTTTATATGAATATTTCAGGGAGAAGTAGTTTTAAAAGACTGACCAATTTAAAGTGAAAAAAAAAATTAATATTTAATATTTTTATTGCACTTTTTGGGCGTGGTCGATAGTGTGCATTTTATGAAATGCGCTCCTGGAAAAAAAATAAAAGGCGATCGAAATGACTCTTGGTGCCAATCTTTAGTCCATCCAAAGGCCTAATTATAATAACAATTGAATATTACCTCAAATGTTTTTTTTGGAAAATATTCAAGTTTTTTGTTTTTTGGGGCAAAAAAAGCAGTGCGCTCATGTGACGAAACCGGGATATAAAGGGTTAAAATCCGCGAAATGTAATTAAAACTTGACATGAATATTTCAAGGAGAAGTAGGTCTAAAAGATTGGCTAATTTAAAGTGGAAAAAAATATTAATATATAAATTTTTTATAGTGCTTTTTTGGGCGTGGTCGATTTGTGGCTCTAAGACCAATAGTGTATGCATTTTTCTAGGACCCTCCAGGGGTTAAGCTTGCTGCGGGAGATTTCACTTGTCATGTTTGCATAGTAAGCTAACGATTAATAAGACGATGTCAGAGGAATTGGTGCACAAATTATCATCACTCACAGATCAGTGCTGTCGCTCTCTATACACAGTTCGCACGATTGCAAAGTGAAAGCAAAAAAACAAGCGCAAATTCAAACGCGACTTCAATATGTCACATATTGACAGTGGCTCACCGATGCCAATGACATAATTACCCAGCTACATTTCCGAAAGAATGCAAAAGCATTGACATATATTTTTCCTACAATAGCCCGACGGGCAGGGAAGAGAAAGATTTTGGTAGCCCGACTGAAAAAATCGCTAGCTCCAGGACGTCGGGCTAGCGATATTGCAAGCCCTGTATCTGATTGAGGAATCACTCATCTTTGGAAAAGAGAGTTTATTACAGAGAAATGGCTCTTTCCAAAATAAAAGCTATACTATCCGCTTCTTCTGGGCTATATTCTCAGCAGCATAAGGAGAATCATGTGCTAACAGCTGTCTAAATGACTCGGCTAAAGTTAGTAGCATGCTTGTTGTTTTTGTCTTTGCACTAGGATGATGTCTGCGTAAATGTGCAGTCATATTCGTTGTGTTCCCACTAGTGCTTTCAGGTTAATCTCGTTGAAATGACCTTAACGCCACAACACGGCAAATCTCCGTTAACGAGCTACCGCCGATCGCTCCGTGCATGGGGCTAGACGGCCAACACGTTAACGAGCTAACTGCGCTAACACACTAGTTCACACCAATGTAATTGAGCATTGCATGGCACATCCAACATACTGTTTTACTTTAGTCCATGACTCGCTTACCTTCAGGGTCATACGTCACATGAAAACCAAAATAATTCCAAACGCCAGATCTGAATGAGAGTGGGGGAGGTCCATGTTAAAAGGAGAGCTTAACTTCTGTCTCGCTAGCTTGCCCTGCGCTCTTCCTTCTGATGATACTGTCTGTGTTGAGCGCTCAGTGGATCTGCGCTGGACAGTGCAGCCTAGGCGGAGTAGTCGAACACAGACAGCATCGTCAGAAGGAAAATTGATAAAATAAATTACAAATGTTGTATTGTTCGATACATATGCGTACCGAACCGAAAGCACTGTATCGAACGGTTCAATATCGATACGAATATCGTTGCACCCCTACATATTAACTAAGTTGGATAAAGCGTTCACATCACCCTCCAATTCATTAGAATTGCTATTAGTTGGCAGAATTGCTGCAGACTCACTATGCAGATGAATCTAAATCCAACTAGGGCTGGGCCATATCATACCGTTCACGGTAACACCGGTATAATGTTGGGCAACGATAAGAAAATGAAATATCGCAATAGAATATGGGTAAAACGCGCAGTGCCTTTGTTTTCATACGCACATGGCGGAAAAAGCATGGCGGCGACGGAGAATGAGAAGGGTGAAAGCGGATCGTTGAATGAAACAGATGAATCAGAATTGGTTTGTAAAAATGCTGCAACTTCAGTGGTGTGGAACTGGTTTAGCTTTCGTCCGTCAGATACACAACAAAGCACTATTTTTGGTACAGCATGCTAGCGGGCCGTCGTTATTACCGTGTTTGTTGGAAAATACAACACACTTAAAATCAATCCTTTGATTTTTCTGAAAGTCGACGGTGCCCCTTATAATCCCGTGTGCCTTATGTATGAATTCTGGTTGTGTTTACCGACCTCGAAACGATGTTATGTGGTACACGGCGCTCGAAAATCTGTCAACTGTTTTAGTACGACTAAGCTACGAACCCGCACCGCTTGATGTATTGTCGGAGCGTTACGGCTAACGTAGACAGGAGCCTCGCGGAGTGATACGTACTGTGCTTCCACAAAATATTACCGTATTGTGTGTGTATAACCTCTTTTTAAGTTTTGTGGATATTATACATGGTTATGCTAAGGATATGACAGCCAATTTCCACTGGAAATGCCTTTTGGTTAAATTGTCAGCAAGGAATTTGCACTGTTACGTTTTTATATAACTTTAATGCACATAAACAAACAGCTGCTTGTTTAAGTGAAAATACAGTGATGTTTTTTTTTTTTTGCACTAATAAAGTTGTGGAGTTGTAAAGTATTTTGTCTAGTGTCAATTATATCGTCAGTTATATCGTTATCGCAAATTTTCAAATGTATATCGTGATAAATATTTTTGGTCATATCGCCCTGCTCTAAATCCAATGTTGATTCCCATGCAATGAATGTAGCATTGTTAAAACGAATTTCATATTTCCCAGCCCTGTTGTTTAGTAGTTTTTTAAATAACAAGTTTTTTCTACTGTCCTAAATTTTGTTGTTGTTTTTTTAAGTAAAAAAAAAATGTTTTCACTCTCTAGCAAAAATACATGGAAAATGGATTTACCTTTCAAGTTTGGAAAAATGATTCTGGAATTCTTTTAATTCCTAACTGGGGGTGAACTCCAGGTTGACGTCTGTGGGAAAATGTCCACCTGCTCCCTTTCTCTGTACACACAGTAAAAACTTTCCTGCTGTACTTTTGGTCTCAGTTGCTGCTTTCTGGTCACGCAAAGTTCCTTTTGGAAATGATGGTCATCATTAGACTCAGAGAGAAGGATTATCCAGGGGTAGTGCATTGGCTATGTAGCTATCAATCACAAGTCAAGCTTGACAATCAGTGTGGGGTGTCCATACTGTGTCATAGTCACTCCCCTGTACTCATCATGTCCACTTTTAGGACACCCAGATTGCAATGGTGAAAAAGCTAGTTTAAGCTTTCACAATAGAACTTCACAATCATGGGACATCATGCTGGCAATAGTTGCCTTTTTATACTGTCTGTGGTTTGAACCCAAAACTATTTTAATTAGTTTTGCTGCTTAAACCAAACCAAAGCGTTAAAAACAAAACACAATGACTGAATACGAAGTGTAAAAACTAATGTGTAATCACGGGGTCGTGTAACACTTTTCATAAACATGATTGACATAAGTATGTCACTGCCCACAGTTCAAGATGAGTTATTTTACAAAGAGGTAATTATTTATAAAACAAAAGAGAAATTAAAAAAGATGAAAGTAAAGCCAACTAAAACATAAATGTTAGAGAATGTAAAAATATCAAGATTAAATCAATGATGTCAAGAATGGAAAAGTTTGTAACTTGTGTTAATGAGCGCAGACTCATGGTAAATAAATACACAATACAAACAGTTATCTGGCAGCAGCAGGTTTGAATTTTTGTGGATGTTGTTTGGGTCAGGTTTCATTTACCTTCATGTTAGGTTGTTGACAGATAGATGATCTCCATTTACACATACCTTACTTTACAGTGATCATCTCACACATACCTTATTTTGCATTACATATGAATAGCGTCAAAATTATATTAAAATATTTCAAGAAATTTGAAATAATTGTATTTATGACAATATTGAAAAATAAGGGGATGACATTTTATCAATGATTGCACCTTGTAGGCAGCAGCATGTCTCTTTTCATTCCTTTTCCAATCAACTACTGTCAGTGGTGACACACTACCTAATTCAAAGTGTGACTCTATTGCATCAAAGTGCCAGCAGCAGCACTATAGTGCAATAGTAGTGACTCCGCAATATATCCAGTGACACTGCATAAATCAGATGCAAGCACGAAGGTATCCTAGAAATCTTAAGTAAACAACAACAACAATAACAATAATAATAATTTATTTATTGCAGAGAACTACCTGTGCAGTCTCATACCAACCTAGCTTTTTAAAAAAATATATAATCAGGCAGGGTTGTTTTATGTCAATGTAATGGGCAACTGCCTTTGCTAGTAATGAATCTGTACAGTAACCCTGTAGATTTTCAAACACACTTTTAAGCACATTTCACAACACAGGGTATCGTTTTTGTTAAATATGGTTCATTGGTGGTATGTAGACCATGGAAATATTATTGGCTGTTGCAGAAACCCTTAAGACAACAACCTACAATAAGCTGGCTCATGCCGGTAACTCCTGCATGTTATTATTGAAGCTGATACTGCTACCAGCCGGCCTTAGACTGGACCTGGGAGGCGTCATTGTGGAGAGATACGAGGCCAACTTCGACTCTCCAGGTGTTACAGTTGTGTTGAGTTTTTTCCCCATCTACAACAAATCATTATTGAGCAGATGAAGGAATGCCAGCAGGCACCATGCTGTCTGTCAAGCTGATCTCTAAACATGTTTAGACGCTGAAGTTAATATGCTTACTTTTCTACGTCAGTAATGAATGCCTGCATTGGAGTTCACTTTAGATGACTTCAAAGGAAGCTGCTGGGTTTCTGATTGCCGTTGCTCAGTTTTTCCTCAGTGACTCATTTTACTGCATCTATATAATGATGCGCTAGATGAAATGTTTTGTGAAATCAGTAAAAGGTTGAAGATAATAAATCCGCATAGCATGAACACCTCAGCTGTGGGTGGAACGTGGATATTGGAGGCTGTTGTGTGTCACAGGTATGTAAAGTGATGTTAATTGTACAATTATTGAGTCTCAGGAGACTGAACTGTTGCCTGGGGCAACAAAAGCCAAGAAGCGTAAAGCATCCTGACTTTCTTACCTTCAGATGATAGACGTCAGTTTGTTTGTTTGCCAAATTTTGGGAAGTTCCAAGCACTGAGGATAATTTCTCTGCACTCCTCCAACCCCTCTTTTCTCCTGAGAGGCTGAGAGCTCGTCATTTGCCACAGATCATGTCTCAAATTGTCCACTAAGCATTGAGAGTGTGGCACTGATGGTTTGAAAGCAGTTGCAGAGGCAGCTTACCAGATCACGGTGCAGCAATTGCACTGACAACAATATCTGTCTCTGAAAACTTGACTACATTTTATGTCAGCAAAAGTGTCTCTTAATTCCTCAAACAGCCTTCAGAAAGGAAACATCACGCCAGGCAGCGACACTTACCTCGTCAAAAGTGACGAGTGAGCCTCGAACACTTGAAACCTTTTAAACACTGTTGGGTATCCCTTGATGGTGAGGCTTTTTTATATTATTGCTTTTGTGATACGAAATGGAATTGGGCCATGCAAGTTAAGTATAACCAGTGATGGGTGGGTGCCAATTTTCAGGTTATTATTTTGACATCTTTCCAGTACTAGAGAACTTTTTCGGTTAAGTAAAAGAAGATCCTGTAACTCGCTGTAGTAACAAATTGTAATGTTATTTATTTTGTTCTGAAAATGAAATTATAGCATTGAAGAAAAGTTCAGTTTTGTTTTTAAACGCTGTCAGAGAAAAAACTCCGTATCGTCAGGTCACACTTAAATAATTGTAAATTGGAATCACCCAAGAATCTTGCAATTGGTGGAGCTCTAAAAAAAAATCTAAATTATACAGATGATGATTGACTCAATAAAAAACGCAAAAAAAAATTAAGAAGTAGCCTTAGCCATATATTTTCAAGAAAAAAATATTTCAATTAACTCAATAATTATTATTTTTTTATAGGTCAGTTATAATATTTCTTGTCTGTTGAATGTCAAAACTTGAGAGAACATTCTTTAAAGTAAAAAATGTACATATTATGATATTATAGAGGTGAGCACAGGTTTTAAAGCACATCAATCTACTCAGCAGACCTGGATGGAAATTATAAACAAGAGCACAATTGTTTTTTTGTTTTTTTTTAATTTCAGCTTTAAACTTTGATATTCGTCCCAGAATTCCAAGCAATACCCAGCCCTACAAAGAGGAAGTAAAAAACAAATGTGAGGGAAAGTGGGTATAGCAGAAAAGTAAATTAGAGCACTTCGTCAAAAGTTAAACCCTAGAACGCTCTCACCATCACAGATTGATGGTGATAACATTGTGGAGAATTTGAGGGAGGATTTTTTTTCCTTTCAAGGATAATTTACCCCCTGGTTCTGGAAGCATTTGCTCTCAGCACACAGACGTGGCCAACTTGTTGGGAATGGCAGTTGAGACTGATGATGCAGTTGTTGCTACGACTGGGCACATGTATTAGGGATGAGGTGCACACAGAGAAGAGATATGCAGGAGCATGACTGTTCTGCAGTGATGGCTGCCTGTCCATTTAGTCCAGTCCTGCTCTCCGTCAGATTTGGCTGCTGCTGCCATTACCTCCCAGATTTGTCACCGCTGCTGACAGCCAGCCATGAATAATCTTTATGAATATTCCTCTGTCACTTGTTCTGCCTAGCTGACAGTGTGTTTACTCTCTGCGGCTGAACCAATTGTCCAAGCTATTCCCCGGCCATGAAACCTCTGGTTGGAACTGTCAAGTCTGATGACAGGTCGATGCCAGCGGTGGTGCTGGCAGCAGAGTGGAAACTGTCGCTCGGTTATCGCTGCAGCGCGAGATGACCGAACAGCAGATTCAGCAGACGGGGTCAGAGTTCGGCTGCAGGATGATTTTGTGTCGGTGCTATCAGCAAATGTCACTTTAGATTGAAATGACATCTGAGGGCAAACTGCAGGAATGGCATTCCTCATGCTTCCTTTCCTTTCTGAAGCTTCTGGAGAAAAATAACCACATGATGCCAAAAGCTATTTCTTTTCAGCTCGGCTACCTTCTCCTCCAGCTCCTTATCTCCCACAGTTTTCCCTCTCGGGCTCACATGTTTAGTCCTCCGTGTCGTTAACGTAGTAAACCACAGCGCTGATAAACTCAAGTTAGATTAACTGCCAAACCACAAACTCACTTCTTCTTATATCTTACCCCTCACTTTTTGTAAGATAGCAAAAAAGAAAAAAGAAAATCACTGATATGGAGCAAGGTCCCAAGGTAGCTGTAGATATTACACTTTAAAAAGTAGGCATTTAAAGTTATCAAACTGGTGGGCCTCCCAGTGTCCCTGTGGCACATGAGAGATATTAAAAGTTGAAAGGAAACTTGTAAGGAAAAAAAAGTCAAATTATTAAATAAATAATATAACATGCCCTCACTGGAGCAAACAAGGGCATTGTGGCAATGCCTGCTCACCCCTGTCAGGGTTCCTGTGCACAGCATGGGAGGTTATGCAGTATGAGCAGCAACACCTGTGCACCTGCTATCACTGCGGGACGTCTTGGTCACCAGCTTCTTATTTCCTTCTCTGTCAGTAAAGCTTTAGCGTTGCCACGTTGTGTCTCGGTGTTGCTGTTTTCCATACATCTTTCCTCCTGTTGCACATGAAGCGTGAGACCCTCAAAGTGCAGGTCAAGGTAATGCTTTACCATTCAAATCCAGGTACGCCTCACATGCTTCATAAAACCAGACTTTTCTGCACAGCTCCTATATGGCTGCTAGTTTGTATGTCATGTTATGAGACCAGAGTCTCAAAGTGTCTAAATCCCTACGTGGGAAGCATTCATGGCTGCAATATGAATTTCAAGCCGCCTGTTGCGTGTGCGGTCAAGTAATATATGACTCGCAGTGTGCGTGGCAGAGAAAACAGTCAGTTTATAATGTTTTTGAAATGAAATTGTGGATCATGAACTGGCCAAGATGCTTGATGCATATTAAGTTTCAGTCAGTTTCAGTAGTACTTTCAAAAGTAGTAGTTCAGTCTGAGTTTTCAGCGTGATGTGTGACAAAGATGAATTTTCCTGGATAAACAAGTTTCAAAGAGAAAGGAATAAACATTTCCAGTGTAGGCGTTCCCACTGATAATCAGCCCTGTGAACCTGGCAGTATTAATGCATCTTGGCCTTCTCGTCTCCCAATCCATCTGTTCTACTTCTAATGCCATAATAAATAACTTGGCATGCATATTTCTTTAAAAATTCTCGGTCTTTTGTTTCTATTGTCCCTCTGACACTTTGGGACACCTTGGCAATGATTCAGGCAACAGCCGTAGTTTGGCAGTTATAAGAAATAATTGCACCTGGGCCAGCATCTGCTGCGTGTGCCTTTCAAATGGCGTATGCATCAGTAGCAAGTACAGTGGGCTGCAGCCCCCCGTGACCTCCGAACTCAGAGAGATAAACATAAAGGATTACATTCATGCTCTGCATGGAAATGAGCAAGCTAAAGCATCTTTACATTCACAGAAGAACATGTTACTAAAGCCAAGGATGATTGGAAGCATATACCTCTAAAATCCTCATTCTGTTTTATGAGGATGTTTCGCTGCCAGCACACAGAGTGCGGTGTTGTGGGTTTTATAAGCTTGCCGTTCCAGGAGGCCCCGAATCATCGATTCAGTAAGCAAGGCCGTCAAGTGTTGGTACTGCATCTCAGGTGGAGGTGGTGGAAAAGGAACCAGACAGTGAAGTGAAGGAAGTGGGAGAGGAGAGGAGCGTGTGGAGTACAGGAAGGGGGTATTGATTACACTGGTAGAAGCTGTATGGGGGAAAACAGCATGGAAATCAGCTGGTGGTTGGATTTCTGTCTGTGTCAAAACTTTGCGTATTAGCTTTCATCTTCCTACCACCTGATCTAACAGAGCAGCGCCTAGAAGAGGCATCTCAGCAACTAAACATGTGTGTCCCCTTACCCTCCTCTGGCCTGCACCCCTAATCTGAGCATCAGTAGACTCTGAGCAGATGGCTCTGTAGCTGGGGTCACTGAGCCCATACACAATAATAATAGGGCATTTGAGGATGATAGCGCTGGCCCAGACACTAGAGGGATAATTCAGGGATGACCCGAGTAGACATTAAAAACAGATCTACTTTGTTTGCCCTTGCATAAGGCAACAGTTGACATATGTTGTTTGTGAGTTGGTTTAAACACAGCATCCTGTACGCTGACCTAGAAAAGTGATGAGAATAGCAGAACGCTTGCCTTCAAAAAGCTTCACTGGGTGATTTTTTTCTGTTTCATGTGGAAGTTCTGTGCTAGTGTTAATGTATTATGAAACTAAAGAAGAATCTCTGCCAAGGGTGGAGCACTGGCTCTGTGCAGGAAATAGGTTACTCGTGAAGTTTAGCTGATATGGGTCTTTTGAAGATGACTCGCTCATTTAGGACAGATTGTTACTGGTCCATTCAGCTTCAATTCCAAAGTTGAAAGTTCAGCCTTGAGTAAATCCCTTTAAGGTAAATACATTTTTTCTTAATTTAGAGAACAAAGAAAACGTTAACCACAGTTAATTCTTTAAGGTGAGAAGCTAATATGTTGCTCAAACTGATGATTTATGTCAAAAGTATTCACATACTATTAGGGTAGTTCAAGATAGTAATGTTTTTGCAGTCACAGAGCTAGTAAATAAAGCTTGGTGCTTTACTGTTGTATCAAGCTTTGTTATACATGGAATGCAAAAGCTTTGCTTTAGCCTTGAAGCAGGAGATTAGTAGATTGTTCAGATACAGCTACCAGAAAAAATTATCTTTTCAATTTAAAAAAAAAAAGTTTTTACAATTCTTTACATACCATGTGCCCTGGTCTCTACAATTTTAACTTGTTGCTGAAGTGCAGGGAAGAGCTACAGAGACCCCCGTGTGGTTAGCTGAGTGGAGGGACACTCATGTAGAACAATGTGTGACATGTTCATTGTTCATTGTCATTCCTAAGAGATGATTTGGACATAATTTGCTCCTGCTTGAGTCTGTACCACGCCCACTGGGTTCTACAGCAAGCCCCAGACATCTCTAATTATATGCACACAAAAGTAGGCTATGCATTGTTTTCATATTTTCACCCCCCCCTCCCCCAAACTCTGTCACCCACTTTCAGCGAGGACACTAGATTGTTAATTAAAGCTGCCAATCATAGTGACAGAAAGTGAGAACTGGGGAGGAAGAGGAAATGGAGAGTCCCTCACTTTTCCTAAGATTGTTTTATAGCGCTGACTACTTTTAGAGGTCGTGGTCAAGGATGGTAACAGTTCACTTAAAAAGTGATTGTGTATGAAGGCACGAGTGTGTTTTGGGAGGGTGGAACAATTAACAGAGGGTGCAGATCAGGACTCCTGTCAGAAGTGACGTCTCATCTTTAGCCCGTTTAAAGAGAAAGGCATACATTTTGGCTAATGAGCTCTGTTTACTTTGACATAGGTACAAGTCTCCTTTTGCCTCTATGTCCTTGCCTGGCAGCTGTCTTTGACCCACATGTGTTGTCTGTGTTTAATTAAAAATCCGCTGGAGGGGGATTACAGTACAAGGCAGGGTGAATCTGTGAAGGCGAAGAAATGAGAGCCTTAAGTCGATTCACTAATAGAAGGTTTAGTGTGGCTGGTTGGCTGGGCACAGAATTGATGGTGTTGGGTTTGGTTTGGGTTAGTATTGCAGACATCCTTTCCTGTGTGACTGAAGCCTAACAAGTTTGTGCTTTACATGGGTAGACCAGCATGCAAATCCTTACTTAAGTCCCCTGTCTAATTCTGTTGATTTGTTTGTATTCAACTAGGTTAGAGGCATGCTTGAATAGCTCACCTACTGGACTGCTTAATGTAGCACACATGTGAGAATGGCCTGCAACAATACTGCCCTCTCAGGAACAAATGGGGATAGACATGTTTAAAATGTGTCCTTTCGACATGTCACACAATAAACATTTTCTCACTTTTCACTTTTTAGGCCTAAATACAAAGTCTATTACTACTCCTGCTACATATGTGCACTGTGACTATTACTACTATTGACAAGCAGAAGGAATATGTGCTTTTAGTAATAGTTATTGCAATGCTGCTGCTGCTGCTGCTAATGACTTAATTGCACTAATTTGCTTTATTACTGCTGACACAAAGCATTGACACCATTGCTACTGCTCCAACAAATATATGTTACCTAATGCTACTACTGCTTAGCAGTAAAGCTACTTTCAATGCTGCCAAATAGTCTCAGCTTTAACTAATGTTTCAGCTGTTGCTTACAACTAATCTGTCAAGGGATGTAATGGATCAGTGTAAAAAGAGGAAGAAATTCCCATCACAGCTTTGCTGAACCAAAGCTGGCATCAACTAAACGTGCAAAATCCAGCAGTTTATACAACATTTATTTTTTAGTGTTATATGAAAGCCATAAACAGCAGCCAATTGTCTTTGTTTTGCTTTCTTGTTTTTGTGAGATTGGGCAGTGCTCTGTCTTTGTTGACTGTTCTGTCCCTATTCCTGCTCACCTGGTACACCTGAGAATTTCAG
The DNA here is from genome assembly GCF_041146795.1 of Maylandia zebra. NCBI lineage: Eukaryota > Metazoa > Chordata > Actinopteri > Cichliformes > Cichlidae > Maylandia > Maylandia zebra. Next base: position 27,096,134 of record NC_135187.1, read on the forward strand.
TATAGCCCGTGATCCTGACATCTACATAAACAATTCTGCTGTGTTTGGGTAGAAGGACGGGAAAACTAAAGTGTGATATTGTTGAGTGGTCTGGGGAAAATATTCTGTTTCTGAATGTAAGTAAGACTAAAGGGATGGTCATGGACTTCAGAATAACATGGCCCGTGTCTATCTTGGAATAGTACAGATAGCCGGGTCTCCACATTGACAGGAGGCTGAACAGGAAGACAACACACAGGCTGTATCTAAGAAAGGGATAAGCAGGCTTTGTTTTCAAAGGAAGTCGAGAAAAATCTTGGAGCTTTTCTATCAGTCTGTTGGGGCAAATGCAGTGTGCTTTGCGGTGGTCTGCTCTGTGCGTAGCATTGGGTTCAGCTCCTCAACTTGTAGTGAGTCAGATGAGCACCTTCTCTAACAGATTGATTCTGCTTTGTTCCCTTAAGGACAAATCCAGAAAATCTTCACTACCACTTCCACTAACTCTTTATGACACTTTTATCATTATTTTGGCTTCAGAAATTATTTCATTAGCAAGCAATATTTTCTGCACTGAAACTAAGAGTAATTCAAAAGAAGAATCAAAAAATAATATTTACAATTTCTTATTTATGAAAAAGTAAAAAGGTTCAGGTTGGTATAACTATGCTAAGGCTACAGTTGATAATGCTGCTGACAGTGCTACTCATGTTTACTATCAGTAATCAGTCAACAACAGGGGGACTTTTGTGTTATTAAGTCTTCAGTTAATTTAAAACACTGTTTCATATTTTTGCCATAAATAGATTAAGATGGAAAATTTGGGTGCCTGTGATTGAAATTCCTGTTAGTGAAGTGTTCAGAATAAAAGAAAGGAAAGAAAAGCACCAGGATTCGTTGTGGCAAATAAGGACCAGAGCCTCCATTTTAATCCAGTGGACCGAGGAATATGAGCATGTCTCACTGCTGGCCATGATATTTAATGTGGAAATAAAGGAGCGGGGGAAGATGAGTCATTTTAATTAGCTGTGCCACCCTGCCATCATCACAGGCTGAACACATTTTGATAGAAAATATATAATTGTTTTTAATAATGTCTGTGTGAGCAGGAACAAACAGGGAACTGATCGAGGAATTCCAAAATGCTAGAAATGACCAGGAAGTGGATTAACAGGTAAACTGGGAGCAGGAGAACACAAAGTTCAAACAGTTATGTGGGACAATGAACAAGGGGAGGCCAAGACAATATACACACTCACATTATATCATGGAGAGAGAAAACAGATGGGATGGCTGGAGACAACAGACATAATGAGACGGGGAAGTAAACTCAACACAAAACACAGAGAACAACCATTACCAAATAAAACAGGAACGGCAGAAACAAGGATTAACCTGACACAGGGAAACCTGGAAAGACAAGTCAATACAGAAACTGAAGGGAAACACAAAAAGGAAAATAAACCAAACTAAAGGGGATAGGATTAGTAAAACCTTTATAAAATAAACAAGACTTGTAAACGCATGAGGACAAGACCTAACCAGGAAACTAAATACTGGCTAATCAAGAAATATTATCTGAAGGACTTCAGATAATAAGCAAAATACAAAAAGGCAGCAAACCCCTCCCTCCAAACTTGAACATGTATCACTTCAGAAAATCCAAAAGAAATAATAAACAGAAAACTCCAAACCAAGAGTCACGGCCATGAGAGTCTCCTGTCATCATTTACTCAACTTGAATTTTTAATAGACGAAGCTATTTTCATGTTTAACCTCCTAGGACCTGGCGTCCACATATGTGGACATCACGTTTTGGGACGTCTAGACCAAAATACTTAATTTTTCTCTACAAGGGCCTGATATCCACTTACGAGGACGTTATACTGCCACTGTTCTATCAAAATTTGAAACAAATGTCCTCATGTGTGGATCTCATTTTTCTCAAAAAACAAAAATGAGGTAAAAAATGTGGCAACATGAGCTGAAGATGAAATTGTAGAGATCAGACACAGTTTACCGATGGCCCCGTGATATCAGTCACCCAGACAGCAATAAACCCGGAGCGGATCTGCCCTCAAGAGAGTTTTTTATTAAATAAAATGTGTTTTTGCTACAGTTTATGATCATTTCATTGCTTGAATAATTATTCACTTAAAATGTAATCTAATGATGTGGAATGTAACAATCTTATTTTTTATAGAGGTTATTACTGCCATTACTGAATAAAAATCCTTAATGACATTTACGGAAAAACTCTGCTTTAATATTCCACTTTAAACATTTTAATCTGATTAATCTCAGCCTTTACTGATACATGATTGCTCTCTTACAGCCATAGCAGGGATTTTTTACTCATCTTCACTCAAACATCTGCAAAATGTCAGTTGTGACCAGTATTGGTCAAGTTACTTGAAAAAAGTAATCAGTAACTAATTACTGATTGCTTCCCCAAAAAAGTAATCCCGTTACTTTACTGATTACTTATTTTCATAAGTAATTAATTACTTAGTTACTTAGTTACTTTTTAAAAACACGATTTACAATCTGAATAGGTGATAAAGCGATAGATCTTTCAGCCCAATTCTACTTTTTCTGCATACTCCATCATACAAAATGTAATCAAATGGAAAAGTCTCTTTTTAAAACTTGTTTTGTTAGTTTTAATCTTTTAACTTTATGCATCAAGCAAAAATATAATTATATGCAACATTCTCTGACTTGAATAAATTAGTTTAACATTTAAACCTATTTTCTGCACATTCCAGCACATAAAATAAAATATTTTTTGTGTTTACACTCAGTCTTTCAAATAGATGCAAGTAAAACACAGCAGAAAATAAATAAAGTCAAAGACTCAGCGGTCCTGTTGCTCTATTTTCACCTGTAAAGCAGAAGTAGGGCAGGCGGAGGTTTACCCTGGTGCAGGTGTGCCGCAGCGGTCAGTGGAAGAATCCGCGAGTTTCTCTGTGAGTTTCCCATTACGTCATAGCTCACTTGGTGCTTGCTTGGAAGTTTAGGGGTTTTATCGCTGTAAAAAGAAGTTTTCTTCCCACGCACAACGGACACTAATGTGTTTGTCACTTTTTATGGAATCAAACTCAAAGTAAGGTCAGTACTTCCAAGCTTTAAACGCTGCATGCTCATACTCTCTCCCGCACTCGATATATGATCCATTGTTGATCTGCACACAGCTGTTGTCACAAACGTCGCACTTGCTTACGTCACTGTCATGAGACATTCTTGCAAAAAATCACGGTTTTAGTAACGCAGTAACGCAGCGTTCCTACGGGAAAGTAACGGTAATCTAATTACCGTTTTTGCAATAGTAATCCCTTACTTAATCGTTACTTGAAAAAAGTAATCGGATTACTCTGGTTGTGACAGACATTCTGTCATCTGTGTGATTGATTACAGCACGACAGCTGATTGGTCACTGTGTTCTGTGTCTAAAGCTCCACACAGATCATTTTTATTTAAATAGTAATTAAAATAATTTTTGTCTTTATTTAAACTGTGATATCTAGTAACTGTTTGCAGTGTAGCTTTCAGCTGACAGGCTGACAGGTGCATCGCTGTCCACAGAATCACAGAGTAAGAAAGATGGAGAATATAGGTTTTATTCTGAGCTCATTTTATGTCTGTTACATAATCTCCATCTTTCCCATGTAAGGTGCAAAAAATAGGAAACCAATATTTAACTGGAATTTCAGTGTTTGTAAAAATGTAACTGAATAAACGTGGAAATTAGTGGCAGGAGAGGAGGAGTCGTAGAGAAACTGTTGCCAGTGTAGTTCACTGAGTCGGTTACCCTGGTTACTGCTGAGAAAAGAAGTTAACTCTGTTTTGGGAACAGACAATCCAGGGTTAACAAACTCAGAGATGTTAGCTAAACCTGGCAACCTACTGAGGCACTTCCCAAATAGGTCCTTTGTAGACAACCTATTCAACATCAACACTCATGGTTCAACATGGTTGAAGGGTGTTTCTTCCATCCCTGCTTTACTTGCTTAGCTTTATTTTCATTTGTTGGCTGATAAATGAAATTATCAGCCGATACTGACGTATCTAATATCAGCTGATAATATTGGTCGGGCTCTAGCTGCTACCAGCAATACAGGAATCATTTCACTGATTGAGCCAAGAATTAGCTTAATTACAGCATCTGTTAAAATGCTGTAAAGAGGATGACTTCACCTCAAAAACCACAGGAGGTGTAGGCTTTCGTAGTCCCAGAATATACATATCTTTGAAAATATGAAACCTCAAACGAAAGAGTGCCTAAAATATTGCAGAACTAAAGGAACGGGCAAAATATCTTTAAGAACTGAAACTTACCAAAGAGGGTGTTACTACCTAACCTGACATTGCAGTGAGCCTAATCCTTTTTAAAATGTTAAGTCTGTAATAAATGGAAGAATTGCAAAGAACTGTGGCATCTTTAACTTTATTCCTTTATGAAATCAGGCCATATTTGTAGTAGCAGAAATTTTGAAAAAAACGTTTGCATGCTACTGTACCTTTCTAACCATAGTTTGAGGCCACAACTTTATATAAAAGTGTGTGCTGCTGTGTTAACACCCCTGTGGCTTCCCTCAGCTTTGACCCTAGCTATAAAGTCCTGTCAACGCCACCGAGTTGACAGGGGTACTGAACACCTGATTCAGGCCTGACCTCTAAGTTTTGCTGGCGCAACACAAAACTGCTGGGCTCAGGGGGATTTTGGCGATTGGGTTTGCCCGAGGGCGCCGCGGCTGTACGGTCTGCCCAAAATCTCGTATCTCCTGCCGAAAAGAAAAGGGAATCTGCAAACGTGTGGGTGTATGTGCGCGTGTGAGTTCTGACCTAGCCAGGGGCGTGAATAAAATTGTCCAGTAATTGCCTGATTCTGTCACCGAGATCATTACCACAGGTGTTTGAGCCCTTGCAGGTGGAGGAGGGGATGTAAGCCTGCAGAGCTTTGACAGAAAAAAAACAACCTTTTTCTCCAGATTTTTTAAAAAAAAGACCTGGCATAAGGTTGTAATGATTGGGTAGGTAGAGGCCCTTTCACTGTCACTGACTTTGACAGTTGGTCTTAATGATGTTGGCATTTCAAATATGCTTGGGAGAAAATGTTGTTCAGAGCAATCGCCCTCTCCCTTCATGTAATGAAAAACAAAATCACTGGCATGTGAAATTTGCGTGGTAAAGGAGGAAGGGAGGGGAAGACGGGGGGAAGTGGTTGTAGCAGGAACTGGAAAGAGGGCACAAGTTTTTTTTCTAGTTGATTAGGCAGCTGAAATCATCCTTTGTGAAAGCATGATTGGGAAGTGAGGGAGGGAAGCATAACCTCCCAAAGGAAGGCCTTTTGGGTTCATTGCTGTCGGATTGATGCGGGTGGATGTTTTGTTCTGGGCTCGGTTTCAGGGGTGTGGACCCATTCAGAGGCGAGACTGGAGGCTCCTGGATTTATTCCGGCCCAGTGGGCAGCTGCAGCAGCGCTGGTGGGCCCTGCCGGAGGATTTAAACCACTTTTGCGATGGCATAACAGCATGCAACTCACAGAGAAAATGAGAGCAGGGAAGCAAAACCATACACTCATTATCAGAGTCTACAGGAAACTGCAACATTGGGGATGGATGGAGAGAAAAGGCTCCGGAATAAAAACTGAAAGAACAAAGAGTCAAAATGATTGAAAAAGACTGAGAGCAGAATGTCAGGAAAGAGTAAAAGAGGTTAAGAAAGGAGGAATGTGAGAGGGCTGTCAGTGGAAAGGATAGAGAGCCTGTTGTCCACTGTTTGAACACAGCAGAGCCCCTGTTTGCAGCTGCATGGGCCCTGTGGCGGAGCTCCATTTCTGGGACGCCGTATCCAAACAAACAAGCTCACACACAAACGCACACACACAGAAAGAGGTTTCTCATTAATGTGCACAATGGCACAAGGCTCATTTTGGAGACCATTACGTCCTGCTAAGAACTGCTCGTTTATCAAGATAGTGCAGGGATTACGCCTTATTCGTCTTCTCCGTTGCGCTACACTTGATGCAAAGTCAGTCCACTGATAGTTTAAAACTGGGACTGGGACAATTTCCCTTGTGGAAAATAGTCACACTGAGTGCATTTACATAGACACACAGAACATCAAACTTGGTATATTTGTTCTCCTGGCCTTCTTTCAAAAGTGCGAAAAACCCAAGGGAGAATCTTCATTTTTGTAAAGCAGGTGTAAGAGACAGGGAGCAGTTCATGTGGTGTAACAGACTCTATCTGTAGCTGAAAATGCAGTTAACAACACTCCTACTTGGGGATGAGCTCAGCAGCTTTCTGGGGCATCTTCACTAAAGTATTGTCCTTCAAATAGCAGTGTGCCAAAAGTCAGTTTTAACTGTGGAAATGATGCAACAGTTGGGCTGTTTCACGGGGCTGTCTGCCTGCCTGTTACAGGGTTGGAGATGATGAATGTACAAACTCATCCTGACCTTGGGTCGAACGTGAAGAAGCTACCCAACTCCAGACTGATTGATGGTCTGTGGATGTGATCTGTTGCTTCCACTTTCACTAGATGCAATGAAGGGTGACATGCAGCAACTATTAGGGTGATGAATTGGCTCGCTTATACATACCTGTTATTAAAAGTATATTAGAGAGCTAGTGTCTCTTGTGGCATCCTGGATGCAATTCAATGCAAATCTCAATCCAGTGTCAAATCTCTTTTAGGTCTGCATCCTTTCAAAGTCCCTTTTTAACCTAATTTATTTCATAGAGAGGTGTATATTAAATTCTGCTGTTGTTTGTTTTGAAGAGAAAAGCCATACTTAAAGAATTTTACGGTCCTAACAAAATCGTTGTACCGTAGGTTCACCGTAGTTTGTTTAAATCTCATTTTTCATGAGATACTTTATTATATTTCCATCCTAGTAGCTTGACTTGAACCTTCTCATGAAAGAAATAAGTGTGGTCAGCTCATTGATGTTAGTTAGCCAATTAAACCACAGTCTATTTACAGCTATATATTGGTCTTTTTATCTAACTCTTAAACTCCCCTTAGACTTACTACCCAGTGGTGTTTTTAATTTGTTTAGCCATTGTAGTTAACAGATTGCACTTATAACGACAGATATAATCAGATCTAGTGGCAGCCGCTCTAGTCAGTGGTTAATAGATGGTGAAATTGTGAAATGATGAACAGCAGTGAATAGATGCAGAGTTTTTTCAGGGTTTGAATACTCTGATAATTTAGCAGGAAGTAGAAACTCATGCCATACCAGATGTAGCCACCATTCCATACCACTCAATGACTGCTTCCATTGTGTCTTTGATGCCAGTCTGTGTGCACATGGAATAAATGTGAGCTGTCACAACTGACAGCCTCGTGCATTATATATGAGCAGGAGGCTGAAAATATATCAGACAGGTTTATGTTGCATACGTGTCAGATTGGATTTACTGTAAATATAGACAAAAAGGTTGCTGGCAGTTCCATGGCAACGTCTGCTACACAAATGCTTCTAAATCAGAGCGCTGATGTCTCAGGTTCCCATTCTTTTGAATCAACCAAACCTTTTATAGCTTTGTTCATTTTCACAGGTTTTGCTGTGTTTCACTTGGCCAGCACAGGACGTTTTTTTTCCTGTAGATTTTCCATCATACCTGCTGCTGTGTCACTAACCAGACTCTGCTGATCACGGTGCAATAGGCTTGATTGCTGAAGCCAGTTACCACAAGCAGCGCTGATTGCAAAGACCCTCGGCCATGAATAAGAGTTATTACTGAAAACTTGTAAAACTGCTTTTGTTGGAGACGATATAATTCTTGGCTGTGATGCTTCATGTCATGTGCTGCTGATTGCCAAGTTTCTAGACTTGTGTTGAAATGGATCTTAATGCTGATAACGCTGCTTTGATGTAATATAGACTTTGCTTTATTGAGTGGAGAGTACAAAATAAGAAAATTGATGGTGTTTAGTTCCAAACAGCAGATTGTATTCCCCTAAAAATCATAAAATTTGCACTAGCAATCATTGATGCCTCATTAACAAACCAATGATCAAGGCTTCTGTCAGAAGAGGTTACAGGAAAAGTTAGCATATCATCCGTCTTAGAAATAAATTACCCACTTTCCTGATGACTCATATACAATAGACTATGATTATAATCATTCTCAAGGGTTCAGAGAAATGTGTTATATGGCTAAGTGGGTTGGCTTTGCTGAGAAATGTCCTTAGACTCTTCATCAGTGAATGTTGCCTGTTGCTCTAGAGGCACTATGCATTGTTCGCTTTATTCGATTTATTCTAGTCAGTACTTTAAAGTAAAGACAGGTTTATGGGGAGGGGGGGGGGGGTGTTACTCCCTCTGATCTTCAAGTAAATTCAGCTGAATATCTTTAGAGTAGCTCCTCCTCTGAGGAACATGCTCCTCCACAGGGAGACTGGTGTATTTGTAGAAGCAATCTGTCTACTTGAAGAATGTGTCTCCAGAGTGTCTTAACTCTCATTTCTTCTTACTGCCAACGTGAAAGAAGACACACAGCACTGTCTGCCCATTATCCTCAGGGTTTAGACTCTCCTGTCTTTTTAGATGAGAAAGGATGTGAGTGTACACGTCTATCTTTTTGTCTGTAAGCAGTGCATGTTCCTGGCACTGAGATGGCATTCACACTCTGTGGATGTCTCAGAAAATCCCATTTCAAAACATTAATAAATAAAATAAAATAAGATTCATCCCGTTGGTGGATATTGGATGATATAAGTTAGAACCTGATGGGTACACTGACCTGCCCACCAGGTCAGCTTCATCACAGACATGTTGGTATACAGGAATTAAAATATGTTGGTTTATTCTGTAATCTTTTTTTTTTAATCTGTGAAAATCTGTTTAACTACTAATTAACAAGTAACATAAAAGAAATTATGAAACATGAAGAATGTGCAAAGAATGAAATTAATGCTTCAGTGCAGTAAAAATATTATTTTCAGTTCATTATAAATGTAAATGGGCCCATTAAAAAAATAATCAAGTATCTATTTTCCATCTATTGATGAAAAGCCATTCAGAGCTGACACGGCTGCCGTAGGTTGAGAGGCGGGTAACACTCTGAAGAGGTCAAGACAGAGACAGATTACAGTTCACCCTCGCATTCACTGTAGAATCACCAGTTAGCGTAATACACGGCTTCGAGCTGTGGGATGAAGCTGGAGGAACTGAAGAGACGACACGTAGACTCAATGAAAACATGTGGACAGATGACGTTCAAACCAGAGGCCAGGGAATGTTTGGAAATAATACAAACAAAAATAAGTAAACAATCAAATAGTAAATAAAACAGGTTGCTTCAGGAGATACATTTACTTAAAAATTTAAGGGATCTATAGTTTCATGGAAAAGGACAGAAAATTCATACAGAAAATTGAAACTGACAACTGTTTTTCTGCCTGTGAATAAAAGTTGTTGAGCATGAGATACATGAGATTAAAAAGGACAACTCTCCAGTGGATATACCACTGACACTGAGTGACATATCCGTCATACAGTGCAAGCTGCTGCAATGACACATCATATTTCATTTTATAAACTGTTTAATGCTTGTCAGGTAAGGGTCATAGTGTAACATTTAGCTACATTTTAAATGTGCTGTTTACAAAATATATATCCTTGCCGTGTCTTAACCTCATTGTAAAGGTCTGCAAAATGTTATTGAATATGATATGCAAAAACCCCCACCAAAAACATACATGCACTGAATCCAACCCCAGGAGCCGGGAAGTCCCAGATTTGATTTGTGTCACATGGTCTGCACAGGTATCGATTGGTCCTACGTTTCCACTTGTAAATGGTCTCAGTGTCAAAATGTTACCTTCTTTTAGGTCATTTATTGTAAAGTTTGTGTTGCTATATTGTGTTTCTGTGTTTCAAGTGATTCAAAGGTAAACTTCATGTTGTCATATTGTGTCGAACAAATATTTTCTTTGTTGCCAATTTAGAATTCAGTGTGTTAGTTCGGTTCAAGTGTTTAGGGAAATGATAAAAGTAATAAAAATTCAGGGGCCCAGCAATAGTAGCTGAGTTTAGTAGCAGTAGTAGTTTATTCTGCGTGTAGCTGGATGCTTTGATTTACTCCTTTTTGGCAAACAAAGAAAACCCTTAACGGATACATCCATGGATACTTGCATTAGTCTCTGCTCAACACTTAATTATAATAACAATATTATAGTAAAATATAAATGAAATAACGTAAAAGGCTTACATAGTCTAGAGCCTCATAGTTCACAAATAAAAAAGGGGGCATGCTTATATTCAAATGAGCTAAAGTAAGGTGTATAAGATAATACATACAAAGCCAAAAAAACCTCAACATTTTTCAGCTCTATTGTAAAAAGCTGAATTTGTATATATTTTTAGGAGCTAGATTATTTTACTCTAACAGGATTAAGGTGCCACAAACTCTCTTACTGCTAATAGCAGTGACTTATTTTGAACATGTAAGCAGTATTCACAAACTCATTTAGGAGCGATTAAAAAAAGATGAAAGAATATATAACATGAAGCTAAGTATACTACAATATTGCTGCACATTTGTTGATTTAGTTCCCATACCTGAAAAGGAGTGGGAAGAAGCACACACTTATTTTATCTCACCCTTTCTCCATAAGTCATAAACTCTTTATAAATCTTTACATGCACTCATCAAAGACAAGTACCTCCAATTGTAGAATGTGGGTTGCAGAACTTTAATATACATAAAATAACAAATAAAGAGAGAAATTCATCAAAATGTAATATCTTTGTTTCTTCTTTATTCCTCTTTTTGAATTGCTTTACGTTTGTACTTCAGCCCCACTCTTAAACTATTCCACAATTTCACTCCACACACCAAACCTGTTCCTCTGAATATGCACATTATTAACAGTTTTGAAGTTGCAAAAACCCCTTAAATTATAATTTCCCCTCTTACCAAAAACTTGCTTTGAATATGTCCTATAGTTTATTTGTGCTTTTTGGAAATTCCCTGGATGTGTAAATTTCTATATTTCAAGATTTAGGAATAGTCAGTATGTACTGTATGATCCCTGTAACCCTCACTGTAAACAAACCAAGCTGAGTTTTTTGTTAAGAATTAACACATATAGCACTGACAATGTCCAGGATACTTTTCTGCTGTAGCATGATAGCAGACATTTCTTCTGCTTGGAATTCCAGTGACTTTTTAATGTCTTCAACTTCCTCAGCTGTTGGAATCCTCTTTGGCTCCATGCACGCAACTTGTTTTCACTGGTAAGCAAATTTAGTCAGCTGTTAACTGGTCAGCTGTCTGTTCTGCCAACTGTTAACTGCTTTTTGACTGGTGGGCAGTGAGCTCCGCTACTGTTTTTAGTCCAGTGTCCGATGTCAGAGTCGTAATCCAGGCGGGATCGTATCAAAGGTTTTCAGCAATTAATCCAATGCCTTTTTTTGTTCAATAATTTCAGAAAAAGCAGGGGAAAAAAATCAAAGTAGCCAAGCTTAACTCTTCACAGCTCCTCCAGCATTGATTGTGTTATGTGTGAGATTCAGTCATGAAGGTTACATTTCTTGTTCTTAAAGCTCAGAATTGTATCACAGTATTTATCCCAGTATTTTCAATATATACTCTTAAATGAGATGATTTCTTTTTATTTAATCTCAGCCAAAACTAGTTAGGGAACATATTGTTACATTGTTACTGGACTAATAGTACCTAGAGACACACTTTCCTTGCTTGACTTTGAGTCTTTCAACTATCAAACTCTTGTACAGAGTGGCTGTAAAACCTAATGTATAAGCGCTTTTTAGTTTTGACACATACAAATCCAGCAAATATGAAGTGCTAGTGCCCTGTATGTATGAAAAACACATGAACTCAGTGCTGGCTGTGCTGTATCCCACGCACGGCCCTCTGCTGCCAGTTTCCTCAAGGTTCAGCTGCTCATTAGAAGTGTGTTACTGCTAATTGTTCAGGGGCCTGGATGACCATGTCTCCCTGAAACCATATCTGGGTTTTGTTTTTTGTTTTTTTGGAAATCTGGCTGAAGTTGCAACATGATTCGAATCTCATGAAGTCTCAGAACTATGAGCCACAGAAGCAGACAAACAGGAATAGCTAAAGGCATCTCTCTTCCTCCCTTACATGCACAATCGCTGTGCTTCTACAAAGACTTTTTTCTTTCCTCTCTGTGCTTTCTAATGCACACATTGACAAATACGTGGGGGGTTTTTCTGCTCAGCTTTGCTTCTTACCCACTCACCAGCCCACACCTCTTACCTGTTTTGGCCATCAGTCAGCCTTCCTGCTGTTCTGCCGATGTGACAGAGGAGCCGTCAGAGCATCTCAGTCAGAGGCTCTGATGCTGAATCAGAGTGACAGAGCGACAGGGAGAAATGCGCCAAACAAACAGCAAGTAAGATTGCCCTGTCCTTTCACTAGCAGCGCTGTCATACCAAAGTGCTGACAGAGTGGGAAAAAGTACAAATACCCTTAAACATACAGACACCCAAGCAATATGTACCTTCCCACACACACGTATACATATAAGAGCAGCAAACACACAACTGTTTGCATTATAAATGGATCATTTCAAAACACTTTCTCACTGATGCATATTGAGTGACTTTCAATAGCTTTTTTCTGCAAAGCCTAACACAAGGATTCATGAATGCCAAAACTGTATCCCCCTCACTCAGTATGTGACTTTGCCGTAGTAGCCCCCCTCTGAGCCGAGCTGAGTTATTTACACAGCTTCGGGTAAGGATTATGTCCATGGGCCCTGATTGATTCCCATGCATGACTGGCATTAATGCGTCTGGGTAGCTAAACAGGATGGGCGATGCACAGAGACACGGCTGGCTCTTACCTCAATCAGGGCCTGGATGATCCGGGATTACGGAGATCGCATCCATTCATTCCCTATGGACTGCGGTTTGGTGTGTCTCCAAGTTGCCCGCCTAGTGCTACATGCTAATCACTGCTGAGACACAGCATCTGCAAAACACTGTGTCTAGAGATTGTAGTAATGCTTACAAATGTACAGTCTTCTCACAGCGCTGTGTAAAAGCCTTGAGCCACCCCTCTTTTCTTTACATTTTGCGAGGAAAATATTTTGCAGCGATTAATTAAAACATGCCCAAAAAACAAATAAAAATATAATATATGAGGCTAAATTCTAACATCCTCGAAGGCCAATATTTGGCAAGATCACCATTGTTCTTCAACACTCTCTTAAACTCTTAGGCAAGCTTTCTGTTAATTTCTTGACGCAGTCTCCAGGCTTCTTGGAGGATATTCCAAAGCTTGTCATTGGAATTTTCTTCCCTTTTGTTCCATTTTCTTTCAATGATCCCACACTGCTTCAAAAATGTCCAATAACGGTCCGGGCTCTGGGGAGGCCAATCCACGACTGATTGTCTTCCATTATTAGTCAAGTGTGTGTAGCATCGTTGTCATGCTTAAAAATGAAGCCATGCCAATTAGATGCTTTCTAGCTGAAACAGCAGGGAGGATCAGAAGGTGATACACTTCCCTACATTTGAAATGCCATCAGTTTTGATAAGATGTCCAACACTGCTGGCTGAAAACAGCCTCCAATGTTCATACTGACAGTGATTTTAACATGAAAGTTTACATTAGGATTCATCACCCCATGAAAGCTGTTGCTGCAGATGTACCTCAGCCTTTTCTTCCAGTTTCCCTGCCTTAATATCTGATTTTTGACAACCACCCTTCTACTGAAACCATTTTTGATGAGGCTTCAGTGTACAGTAGATGGATCAAGCAAAGGGCCAAATACATCTCTCAGGTCTTTTGTTGCATTTTTTTCCTATTTCTTCAGAAAGTTATTTTCTGATACTTTTCATCTGCTGTAGGTAGTTTTTTCTCTCGGCCGTCCATTTTTCTTTTGCCCTCCACTTCTCCAGTTACCTCAACTTTTTTAAGGACACGCTGGACAGATGTGCCAAGGTTTCCTCTAATAGCTCTTTGGGAATCACATTGTTGGTGCAAAAATACTATTTTATGCCTGTCAGACTCTGTTTTCTTTGGTATTTTTCACACATTCAACCAAAGAAATGGAAACAAATTGTGTGATTTTTGTGACAGGCTGCTTGGGCCTAAAGATACAATGTAAAAATGAGTCTTTGCTAAGTTGTCTATTATGTGTAAACACAAACTGGTTCATGCCTGAAGTTGGCTGCCTTTTTTTTTTTTTTGCTTGAATGATTCATAGGTCAGTGTTAAGAGGCTTCACAAAAAAATTCCTCTGAAAATCATCAGGTACAAGAATTAGACTGCAAGTGATTGAAAATGAGGGCAGTATCTAAAGAAATACACCTGGAGCACTTTAAAAAGTCTGACTTTTTGGAAGCAAAAATACAAGCCTATGAGGGGTGGCTCAATACTTTTGCACACTATTGTATATCGGCAATAAAAGTTAAAAAAAAAAAGGATTCGATTTGGTGCTTTTACATTCACTCCTAATGTTGCTGCAGAATAAATCTAAAAGCTTTGGTCATGTTTATGCATGTTTAGATTAAATGACAGATCTGCCCACTTACATTCAAACGTACCCTTTAATAAGCATATACTGCAGGATATGTGAGAACATTTTATCCTGTGTCCTCCTTGCCAGCTTTGACACTGGTTCATTTTTCTATCATTTAGGGCCCAAAATAATCAAACCATGGAGTACCATTATTGTATTTAATGTGGAAAATCAGTCCCTTTTTTCTCTGAAATAGTCATTGTCTCTTGGCTGAGTTCAGTGGAACAGTGACAAAAGAGATTAAGAGGCCCTAATTCTCCCTACTAGAGAATCTAGCCTGAGGGCTGCAGAAGGCTTTATAGCCCCTATCACCAGACTGGGCTCTTCTTAGCTTTATGTGTCCCTGGTCTCACTTTTGTTCAGCGATGACAGACACACCTGATCACCGGTGGCAAATAAGTGGCATTACCTCCTGGATTCTTGAAGACCTTTTGACCTTCAGTTGGACCCAGTGGGTTCTTGCTCATGAACAACACTTTGCACATTTACTCCGACATCATCCGAGTGCAAAGACAAGTGGGAGCAGACAAAACAACAAGCACGCATGCTACAAACTTTACACGAGTCATTTAGACAGCCGTTAGCACATGATTCTCCTTATGGGGACCTGATATGTTTAATATGCTGCTGAGAATATAGCCCAGAAGAAGCGGATAGTATAGCTTTTATTTTGGAAAGAGACATTTCTCCGTAATAAACTCTCTTTTCTCGATCAGATAGGTTTATTTATTTTTTTTACTTTGTTGTTTCAGCAACATTAAATTTAAAAACTTTACTTTTGACTTAAAATATATATTTATAATTTTAATAAATGACAAATTAAAAAGGCATGAACATTTTTTTGTATCGAAAAAATATCAAACTGTGACACCAAAGTATCGAACCAAACCGTGAATTTTGTGTATCGTTGCACCCCTAATGTGTGTATAAGTGTGTGGTGTAACTGGACCACATTCTTCTCAGTCCATTGTGGGGTGACCTTTAACCTGCACACCCAAGCAGATCTGGCAGCCAAAAGTTCAGCTAATAAGCTCTGACGACGCACTCCCAACCTGTCTTTGAAGAATTGTGCTTGTGTAAGTGAAAGTGTAATGCTAATGTCTTGCTCTCCAGAAAGTGACTCCCATGTTCATTGAATTAGAAATGAATTATTCTCCACTTAGCCTGGACAGAAAAGATGCTGCCCATCTTCAAATGGGATACACGGCTTGTGTCAACAGCGTCAGGGAGTGTCATAAATCACCTCTCAGATTTAGCTGCAAGTATGAATCTATCAATGATCTTGCTGCTCTTTGGGGCTTTTGGCCAGATGGAGCAGTTAACAGGTAGTTAATTTAGTCTGTGGCTACAGAACCTTGCTTGAGGTGAAGCAGCTGCTGGACATCCTGCAGCTAAAGTCATCTCCTTTTATTTCCTCCTCATCCTTGAACCTATGGATTTCAACACTGTGACCAATCTTGTTAGAGCCATGGTTGGTCAAGATGTATTTATGTGTTCCACCTCTCCCAGAATGAATGATTCATTTTGTTGTGTCAGTGCTCTCTGCCTGAATAAAGCATTAGCTGGCAGGTTAGCCTAATTCAGTGCTCCCTTCTGGAACTTCACTCTGTGATAGCCTAAGGGTGCAAACATAAGTGGATTAGAAAACTCACACATACAGAATCGACTGTCTGTTTTACAAAAACTGCACGTCCCTGCTTCTCTTTCTTTAACGCACACCAAACATGAGCTGTGAGTACCCGCATAAGCACGAAGGGACCCACATGCTGGAACATTATTCTGCACTTGCATCGATGATGGCTTTGCCCAGCTATGCCTCTTGTTTAAATGTTGCTGTGATGGTAACGCGAGATGAAGTGTGGCTTGCCCTCTGCAGGGTGGCGCAGCACCAACTGTGCAAACATGGACAGTGGGCGCAACCTCGAGCAAGGCACCAGGAGAGAGCACAATCCATAGACAGGAAGAGCGTTGTGTGTTGCCTCCATTTTTTAAATATATAATAATTATTTTTTTCTTTGCCATAGTTATGCTGCCTGCCTTGTGGCCTTTTGTACAGGCTGACCATTAGTGGGATGTGATGCTGTCCTAAGCATTCCTCAAGTCACAAACATGACTAAATTCTACTTTGTGTTGTATTTCCATTTGAAGAAAGGACTTTGTATTGATATGTCGCTACACTGCTGAAATGTGTGAGTGAAGTGTCCTCTGTTTGTCCTTGGCTGAGTTTCCACTGAGCTCCCAAGGGTCTATGTGATGTGTGAATTAGTTTAGAGCTGTAGTATACCTTCCACACACAAGGAAAGGAATATTCATTACTAAATAATTGCCAATGCGTACCATAAAACATGCAAAATATTTTAAAAGGTAAGCTGTCTTGTTTTTGTTAAAGCATGGGCTGAGCTGAAGATATTTAGACGGCATTAGAAAATGTAAGAACAACATGGGCTTCCTTTAATTCAGTGACCTCGTGTCTTGAGCTTATTTGTGTTTTTCCAGCTGTTTATAAGGCCACTTTAACGATGGCGGGGTGGTAGTATCGCACGGCATCTCGTGCTAATGTCTCTCAGAGGGTGGACGTGCCTGCTTTGAGGCTCAGGGAGATGAAGAGAAGAAAAAAATGTCGGGTTATTAAATTATTTCAAACATTATTTCAGCTCTCCTTTTCATCCTTGGCAGAGAAGAGACAGCGAAGCAGCAGAGTAATAGACTTTTAAACTAATTCTGTGAATGGCTGATGTAATGCATGTATTTCTGAAGGCTAAATCAATACTTTGCTCCACCTTCAGGCTCAGCACTGCAGCCTGCTATAGGATATCCATAAATTGAGTGGATGATGGCAACCACAGCAAAGCCACCTACACCCATTAAACTCCATCATGAGGTGGGACAGGTATAGGTCACATTGTCCAAGGACTGACAGAGATTAATTGAGGTCGTGTGACTTTGTGCATTCGCGGGGCCTCAGTGGGGGGCCTCTGCCTCCACCCTCAAATAACCTGGCGATGCCCAGCCACCTTCCCAATAGTAACAGGTTAATATTTTATGAACCGCAGGGATTTAAGAGAAACTGCTGCTGTTCTGCTGTAAGGTCTGAAATGTGGGATAGGGCAAGGATTGGTGTTTACCTTCACTCAAGTTGATTTGAAGATTTGACAGTCTTTTCCACAGACGGAGGCAGC
The DNA here is from genome assembly GCF_041146795.1 of Maylandia zebra. Taxonomy (NCBI): domain Eukaryota; kingdom Metazoa; phylum Chordata; class Actinopteri; order Cichliformes; family Cichlidae; genus Maylandia; species Maylandia zebra. The sequence continues at coordinate 27,113,824 of NC_135187.1, forward strand.
CTTGATTGCATGGCACTGTCATTTTTTTTCCTGGGCGCTTTTCATTTTTGTTTTTAAAGCAAAGGCCAAAACTGCGTTAGGACATCTAGACAACACTTTGCAGGGAAGTGCTGAATTTAAGAATGGAACAGATGGCTAATGACACATTGCGATGAAGACTCTAGCTGTCATTTGTTTTTCAAATCTTCAGCTGCTTTCGACTGTCCCCATCTGCTAATGTTAACCTGTCTGGCTGGTACAAATGCGTGATTTCAACCACTTTTCGTATATTGGGTCTGTTTTGTTGTATGTGGGCACAAAGCATGCAGGACACTCATGATTGGACCGGTGATTTTCAGTCACTGGCTCATTTCTGAATACCTTCCTTCCACAGTGCACACACTGTGTGGTTTTAGTCTTGAAGATTCACAGTACTCCTCTTACAGCAATAATGCTCAAGACTTCTTCTTCTTTTTTTCGATTTACATTATTTTTGACTGCAGTTCCCTGAGATCAGCGTTCAGTTGTGTAATCGTTTTTTTTCTCTTCCTTTGATTTTCTCTTGTAGGCGGTTTTATATTTAGTACAACTTAGGTTTTGACTTGTGCCTTATGCATTGCCAAAGCATAAATGAAGAAAGAGAATCAGTCTGAATTTTGCCAATGTGATGCAGAAATGCAAAAGAAAAAACAATCTTTATTAGTGGTAAAGATCTCTTCAAATGTCTTACTTAATACCACCACACAATTTCAGGTTGCAAACATGGAACCACTAAAATTAAGTTAAAGATTATTTGCATTCTGTATTTACTTCCAAGAAAATTCCTTCAACTTCCATGTCCTCACATCCTTCCTAACACATCCTTCTCAGACCTCTCAAACTTGTGGACAGGTTTAGTCACACTAAAGTAAAAATAGGCCACCAACCTCCTGGTGATTACAAAAAATTGATTGTAGTGATTTTTTTCATCAGGTAGTTGTGGAGACCAACTAGTTGGCCCGTGGTTGAGCATGCAAAACCCTCAATTTCACGAGGAGCGATACCTGTCTCAAAGCAATCATCTGCAATTGTTCTGTGTGCAATCACCAATTTCACAGATAAATCACTGATAATCAGAGATTTTTCAGTTAAGCACTCTGATTTAAAATTAATTGCTTCAACCAATTCCAGACTAACTACAAACACTTTTGGAGAAAGTTAGCAAATAATTACCTTTTATTGTAGCACACTGACAGCAGGTTGATTTTAGCATTTTGCCATTTTTATGTCTCGATGGACCAAAGTTCCTTTGAAGGTGGCAGCTGACTGTTAGTGGTTGCATACCCGGTCGTTGTCTTATGAGCAGCTATTTCAAAGACATTGGCATTAGTCTCCAGCCAATCTTTTCCCTAGTGTGACTGTGGCATAAGGCAGAACAGGCTCTGCACTGGCACCACCACCACCAACTGTGGAAAAAAGGTACTGGAGATCTTGCCACAACCGGTGTCATTGCCCTTTTCATGTAATGCCAGGTTGAATTAAGGCGATGTGGGGGCAGGAGCCTCTGTTGTTGGAGTCCTAGATGTTTTCTTGATCTTATTACATGTGTGATGAAAAACTAAACCTTCCTCTCTTCTGTAGCTTTAATTGCTAGTTCAATATGTTGAGGAAGTTGGACTGAAATGCATAAATGTTTGGTATTCCACACAAGCAATGCTCCAAAGTTTGACAACAATACTGTCCACTGCAGTAACGTCACTTAACTTGGTCATGTGTTCAGGAATTAGAGCACAACACATTTGTATTGTAGACCCTGCAGATCTGGATGTTAGTCTTTACTATTGCCTTGTCCTGGGACTTGATGATTTGATGACCTTGATGCTTGGGAATTGCTTGTTTTGATTCTACCCTGTGTGGTTTCACACAATAGCTCACATTATCGTTCCCGATTAACATCTACAGCTAAACTGAATAAACACGCACACATGTAACTGCAGCTGTATCAAAAGCCGAGTCAGCATACTGCATGTGACAGTAATCAGTAATCATGTAACAGTAAAGGTGATTAAATAGGCGTAGTACATGTTTCAAGCGGAACACATGCTATATATTAGGCACAAAGCAGCAAACACGCCTAAGAATTTACTGCATATTGGGAAAGCTCATAATGTTTTTGTAATGTAGTTGTGTCTGTGTTCCCAAAACAAAAGAAAACCCCTTACATTATGTCCTGTGAGGTCATCTCTGATCCCATCTCCAACTGAGCCTTAATTAATGCTGGAATATTAAAGTGACAGTTGTCACTTCTCAACTTTGTGTTGAGCGTTGCGCTTTTGTATTGTTTCAACTTGATGAGCAACTGAGAAGACATATGATGGTGACTTGCAAATTATAAGAGAGCTACACTGTATCATGCCCTGCTTTATTGTCTGTTTTACTGTAAATATGCCCGTAACTTACAAAATGAACATAATGCTTTAATCAGTGAGAAGTGAAACTACTACTGAGACAATAAACTAATCAGAAAAGTGATTACTGAGGAGCAGGTTCATTTTTTTTGTGCTGCCTCTTTAGAAAAAATGGCGACATCCATCTATTATATGGATGATATGTATTCAAATCACAACCCAGATTTTGATATATTTTGCATGAAACGTAAAATTAGGAGAGGCATGTGAGTATCTGCTGGAGTGCACAAAGAAAACTATGTCACGTGTTCCAATTATCCCCAAACTGTTATGTGCATTGTGAAAAATGAGCTGTAGAGTAAATGTAAGTTTACATCCTAGATGTCATTAGCAGGTAGTGATAAATTAGGCATGAGTTGGTTACCGTAACTCACTGGGCACCGCATATCATGTCCAAGAGCTGGGAGTGGCACAACAATGACTTCCTCCTACCTCTGGATAAGAACACGAGCAGAATTATAATGGAGCAGAATCCTCCTTAAATCTCTGGGCCCTGGGTATTTACCGAGATCTATTTATTTTAAACATGAATTAAAATACACCGCTTCCTTTGGAACAGAGAATTTTCCCAGGAAAAAGCAGCCAGAAGCCAAGTGTTTGTTTTTTTTTATACAGAGCAGCATTGTTACCTTAATGAACCCGCTGTGAGCAATCTAAACCCGCCTTGATGTGGCTCACCCAGGTTTTTATTGAGCTCCATTAATGTTTGGACACAGGCTGCTCTTTTAGTTTGTTTTTTTCCCCTCCGCGCTTTCTGGAAATGACTTGACACAGTAACTACAGCTATGGATTGTTTGCTTCATTTGGAAACCTTTTCAAAGTATCATCAGATCAATAGTTGCACAGTTTGAACATCCTCTTGCCATCTGAGGCTGCCAGACACTGTTGTATAATTTTGTGTGATACCGCGACACAGTTATGAACACATAAAATACTGTGGATTACTGCTTGTATTTATGTGTCAGTGCGCATATTAGCTGCCGAGTATTTTCAGTCTCTCCATGAAGGTGTATGAACACTCTTGCCTAGGTGATGATGTGCACATATGTGCCAATAAACAGCGCACGCTCTCACATTTTTGCTGTGCAGAAGTGTTGCTGTGTGATTCCATCTGTCTCTGCGTTTGGATAAATGCATGCTTTTTCAAATTGCTCTCCATACACGTCAAAGCAGAGTACATCAAAAGCCCCATTGCCTCCCCTCGCGGCCCTACCTGCTGAAATTGCATACCCTCCAAATCTCAGCGCCCGCTGCTCCATTCAGGCTAAATTGCCTTTTGTACACAAAGATGCGGCGCGCCATTGCATGAAAAACATCTCAGGTTTCATCACTCTTTCCGACATCTCTGGTGCTCATCCTCACTCCTATCTTTTCCTGTTTTTTTTTATTTTTTTTAATCTTCCCTTGTTCTGCTTGGATGCAGGGTGATGAAATCCGGAAGAAGAAAGTGGGTGGCTGGGTGTTGTCTAGATGCGCTGTTTTACAGTTGGGATGGGAGATGGTTTGGATAATTCTTCCACTGTGGGGGGTACAAGGGAAAGGAAGCCTCTGCTAGGCCTACAGGGATTTGTGGGGGGTAAATGGAGATAATTAGAGACTTTTGGAGGCGCAGAGGGGGTGCTGAATCATCAGAGGCTGCTCCTCCCCTTCATCCTTCTATTCCCTCACACATGTGATGAAATGTGGTGTTCGCCACCGAGAATTGTAACTTAAATGATAGCAGTGCAAATGCAAATAAGCCTGTGAAGCAAACACCTGCATCCTTGTGGGGCTGCTTTTTCAACTTGTCACATGACTAATTACCACTTGTGACTTAGACGAATGCTGCAGTGACGATAAGGAGTAAGTAAGGACGCGTCTCCTCCAGCAGGGGCAGTGTGAACTCCTGCGAGAGCAAAAAAGCAGGCAAGAACAGAAAACCTCAGAAGAACGAATAATGCTGTGTTTAGAGGACGCAGGAAATGGCAGCTTATAAAACATAAGCAGTGTTTTGTTGAGGCAAATTACTAATACTCTTTAATTTTCTGCTCGATGTTAGTTTCTAATTAAAAGAAGTGCCAGCTTAGCAATGAGTGCAGGGTTGTGCAGTTTGTCTTTCCAATCTAATGCATAAATATAACTTACCCCAAAAGTAGGCCTGCAGCTCATGTGTATCAATTTATCTGCTGAAGAAAAGCAAACTATTACAGTCGTCCAGGTCCCAAAGTGATGCCTCCAGATTTCCTGCTGTTTCCCCAACCAACAGTCCAATATCCTGACAAATGATTAAATTTGCAGGCAGGAAAAAGAAAAGCTGCATGTTCTTCAGTAATTATGTTCTTTTTTTTTTTTACCATGATAATAATTTATAATATTCAGAGTTAATAAATTGTAAATTGATAAGTAATTAGTTAGTATTTTAGTAGTTAGTGAATTGAAATTTTACTGATGTTTACAAGTCATTAGAATGAATTTATATTTTTAAGTTCTGTAATAGATTACTAGTTTGTGATGGTGTTATGGAAAACACATCATTACTTTCTGTCTGATTACATGTTTGACACATGATAACAATTGTTGCTCTGATTTTTACTAATTGATGACAACATTCTCATTCCAAATGGATCAAATACCATTGTTCATTAAAAGTAAATTAAGTTAAACTAAACATTTGTTAGTGATTCTACCACACCACCTCTCTTATGTGAATCTAATGATGATTTATTATCCAGATTAATCCAAATGTGTTAAGAAATATATTAAAAATATCAAGTGTCATGAGTTGCAGCTCAAACAAATATGGTAGAAATATAATAGGTTGCTATATTAATCAAACTCAGACATAATATAATATAATATAATATAATATAAACAGATTGTTTATAAACAGTTGCTGCTTCTTCACTCCTTGTGGTGGCTCTTATTGAATGAAGGTGAAGGAGAAGACACAAAGGGTAAACATATGATTTAAATTACATTAAGCACTGTTAATACAGCAGTACATCAACACCTCAGTTTATGTTCCTGCAGTTTTCATGCTGGTATGTTTTGACTTTGCATGCATATTGTGATATATTGTGCAGAATTGTCTTGCAGTGAATTACACAGTTTATTTAGTTGTCATATCATTGTTCTATATCCATCCATCCACCCATTCGCGTCCGCTTATCTTTTTCAGGGTCGCGGGGGGCGCTGGAGCCTATCCCAGCTGTCATAGGGCGAGAGGCAGGGTACACCCTGGACAGGTCGCCAGTCTGTCGCAGGGCCATTGTTCTATATGTTATACCGTATTTCCCGGACTACAAAGCGCACCTGAATATTAGCCGCACAAGCTAAAATCAGGGGAAAATCCTGTTTTGTACATACATTAGCCGCACCTGACTAAAAGCCGCAGGTGTTTCAATGTTGACTTATCATATGTAAGAGAATATGCACAAAGGGAATTGTCAGGAAAGAGATGGCTGTTTGGAGACACACCCCTTTTATTAATATTTTGAAAAACAAGTTATGGGTACATATTTGCACATGTAGTACATAACAGTAACCTACAGCACACCAGAACAATAGATTCGGCCTACCTTTTAGGCTCAGGTGCAGTGACACGGCTTTAACAAGAAGAAAAGTCAGTCATTCACCATCTTTCTCTTCTTCCTGCGCTCTAAAACCACCAAAGTCCTCTCCTTCAGTGTCGGAAACAAACAGGCTCAGGATGGCTTCGTCATCCACTCTCCGCTTCTCTCCTTCGTTGTCACTTTCAAAACCAAAGAAATCCTCGTTGTCAGTGTCAGAGTCAAACACCCTCAGAAGGGCCGTGGCGGTGTCCTCCTCTCCATCATGCAGCAGTCCAGCCCTTCAAAATCCGTTGGTGATCGTGGATGTTTTCGCACTTTTCCACGCTGTCAGAATCCACCGGTGGAGTTGGGCATAACTTGCTTTTCGCAAGTTTATCGCCGCTCGTCATCCACGCCTCCCGCTGAATGCGTAGCGCTACTTTGAAGTTTGTTTTTCGCGCTACTTCGTACGGCACTATGTTGCCTGGCGGACGGACATGTGACTAACATACCACTCTTGAACCCCGATCCTTCCGCCAGGCAACGTAGTGCCGTACAACAGCGGAACAAACAAAACAAATCGTCTTACGATATCACAAAAATCATGGAAAATCCATAGAAAAGCCGCACCTGACTAAAAGCCGCAGGGTTCAAAGCTTGTGCAAAAAGTAGCGGCTTATAGCCCGACAATTACGGTATATAAAATTTCTGGAACAAGAAATCTTGAGCATATTTGGTTGAAAATTACCCCAACACCTAATCAGTACTGATTTGTATCTCTGTATTTTTACACCAGGATGTTTCACCCATTCCCTGTTATTAAACTGAGCTGACTAATTGTAGTTTCACCTATTTGACAATCTGTAATTTTTTAATAGCCTTCAAATAAGCTTTGACTCTCAGCATCTGCAGGGCTGTAAAAACTGCTGGGAACAAAGGATAAAAGAGAAAAATGAGAGAAATGTGACCGGCAGGTGTTTTCTCTTTTTTTTTTTTTTTTTTGCTGAGAGAGTTTTACTTTATAGCATCTAAAAAACCACCAGGTGTTTTCACTTTTCCTGCTGAACGAGGTGTTTAAATGTGCATAAGCACCATGGTGCATTATATTGCCACCTACTCTGCTCACAGAGTGTTGTGTTTTATGTGACAGAGCTGCTCTAAAAGCTGAACTAGAACTTGCATGTGCCACTTCAGAAGTGAAATGTTAAAAAACTGGGCAAGCGAGCTCTAGAGAACCCTTCACTCGGTGGCTTTGGAACACTACAAACACACTTAAACACTTTTGTGGTGTTGTTTTTAACAATCAGGCCTTTCCAACAGAGATTCCCACATGAATGCAGCTTAGCTATGTTTCTTTCTTCACTTCCCCTCTTCTCCCCCTGTCTCATTTCTCACTTCAGACATTCTCGCCTCTTAAGCTCACTCGAGCCTTCCTGTCGTAAGCTCTCTTGAGCACCTATCTAGCCTGTTATACATTCGCACTCCCCTCTCCATGTGTGTGAGTGTGTATGTATGTATGATGGTCTGAGAGTGTTTTTATCATCTGCACAGATAATGAATCCAGTCCTCCTTTAAATCATACATCATCATATATTGACAGACCTGCATCTTGTTTATTTCCTACATGAGCGAATCCGTCTTGGGTTTGGCTCACAGAAACTGTTTCTTCTTCTTATGTACAAATTCTCCTGTACATAATATCAAGTGATTGACTGAAGTAGCATTTTGACCGATCAGAATACATATGTTGGAATAAGTTGAAGTCTGACTGTGGTCTGACCACCTTTTCAGATTGATGGTACAGACTCTATGCCACTATATTGCCAAATATGGCCGAAAGAATAGGACAAGGATTTCAGGGAAATGACAAAGCCTCCATATTCCCTGGATCCCATGTTTTGCACCAGGAGAAGCCCAATCCACACAACACATGTCCAATGTGAATGTCGTGATGGATGTGAAATCTTTTACTGCAAAAGTTATGGCTGATTAAACAATAGAAATATAATAAGTATATAATAATTACATATATCTAGCTACATTTACTATATAAATATGGGCCTTTCCTTAGTAACACTTTAGTATTCAGGTGTCTATTTGTTTAGTAAGTGACTGCATGTATGCAACATGCATACTGGAAGACAAACTGTCATTTGGGCATAAAAAGGAGATCTTCTCAGGGAGGAAGAACACTGTGCAGTACATGTATATGGCATTACCTCTGCACTACAGCCACTACAGTATTTTTAATAATCTGTATCAATTTATTCCACTCTTTTTCATAAATATATACTTTGTTTATTTTATTTTCAAAGTATTACTTATGTGCATTTTTGCTTTCTTTTACATGTGATATTTAGGGGAGCTCAGAGCCTAAGGATGTCATTGCTGGGAGTGATGTGCCATTGTTACCTGCATATGACAAATTTGAAAACTTGAAAATGATACACAATAGCACAGCTGGCTCAATCAGAAAAATACATATAGCAGGGATATAGGATCATACACTATCCACTCTGAAAACCATACAGAAATACATTCCTTTCTATGCCAGCAGTGTCACCAGAAGTGATGCTTGCTATACCTTTCAATACTACAATTCTGAATTCATGACAGTACAGTTTTTTACTTTTACTTTTGTTTTAAATACGGCACACACTGCAGTTCTTCAAGCTTTCTACCCATTTTTATTTGTTTAAGAAGAAAAAGAAGACGAAAAATGATACCCACCCACAATGAATAACTATACCTGGCTCATTGGTTAGCAAGATAGTAGCTAATTGATTCACAAAGAATTCAAGGTGAAGGAGTTTTAGTTTGGCTCAACAGCATCTGATGTGTTCTGAAATGCAAGTTACTATTTTGTTTGAGAAAAAACCAACAACGTTTCATTGGCTAAGATGTTTGTAATGGCTAATGTAATGAAAATGTTTAAGCTACTCTAAAATAGCAAACATTATACTTAATAGTAACATCAGTAGGCTGCTCAACAACCATTCTAACCATTCATTCATTCAGTCTGTGTAATATCAACACACTGTGTATAATTACACAGGGTTATCATTTTGTTTTGATATTGAATTACAGTAGGTATTCAGAAATCTACTAATATTGGTTAAAAACTACTAAACATCCCAACTCTATTCGGTCATAAATACAAGATATCAAGTATGTAGCTGGTAGAGAAGGCATGTTGCTTTTCTCCTAAACTTAGTACAGAGGACCTCTGAACGGCCAGACAGATGCTGAGTCATTGCATATGTATGTATGCTACAGCAATGAGGTCTCACTGTTGAGTGAGTCTTGTAAGTGACCAGTGTGTGCTGACCTTACCTAAAGAGCTATTCATGGACTCTGGGAAATTGCAACTGGTGACATACACAATTTTGTTATGTCTTATAGACCAGTCAGTTGAAATAATGGGCAGATTTAAGGGCCTAATGCTTAATGGAATGCGGACGACATGCCCATTTACCTCAACCATAATTATTCAGGTAAGAAGCAAGTAGCTGATAAAATATAGGATCCTTTTAGTGATTCCCGCACTGATAGCAATTATGTAATTTGAACAATTTTCTTGACCTGTGTTTCACCTTTCAGACTACAGGGTGGCTACTTTGCTATTTGTTTTTATCTACACAGTTTCAAACAGCTGGACGTGGTATTAGAAGTTAAAAATGAAAAGAAACGCTGAATGTCCAATTATACTCAATTTTCTTGTGGAAAAACAGTTAAATTGAACTTTATTAAAAAATTAAATGGTAAAGGATAGCGCTTTCCTTGTGCTTTTAATGAGCGACAACAATTAAGTAGAATATCTTTGTTAAAGAAAAACTAATAGGATTTTAATTATTGTTAGCGTTTTAATTACAGTGCTTTGAATGTAGCATTTGCACTGTTTATAACACTGTTTGCATTGCATTTCTCGGCACAGCTCCTGACGTGATGCCATACATTTCATCATAACGTAACACAGCCAGACTGTTGGCTCCAGGATGATTAAATCTTCCCTGTTTACCCCATGCTCAACCATACATCAATTCCCCATCATTCTTTTCCATTCTGTTTTTTGTTTCATTCCTTTGGTATTTTGTTACTGCAACAATTCAGTTTCCTCAGGGCAATAATGAATGTTTCATTTGATCTCATCCTCCTTTCTTTATTTTCCTCCAAAGTGTCTGCTGCATTCTTTTACTCTCCAAAGGGCTGCGCAGCTTTATAGTGCTGCTGCTACACAGTCAGCACCTGCTGTGTTCTTAGATCAATGCACAGGTGCTGCCTGGCAGAGCAAGGCTTTGGCCTGGTAGACACTAATGACTGTCTGGGGAAAATACTTTGAGTCCCGTGCAATTGTGTAGAGCAAAATAAAACACGTAGCATTGCATCATATAAGACTCAAGCAATGTCTTATTAAGCTCTCCTATTTAAACAGGAGAGCTTAAGGTGAACATGAAACATCACCTGCCTAATTTACACTATGGAGCCTGGGTTCTCTGGACTTATTTTTTTCAATAACATCTATTTTAATATGATATAATACAGAATATGACATGACCAGATTGGTTGGCTGATGCTAACCGTCCTACACTGGTTTATGGTATTAAAATAAGTCCATTATTTCATTTATCAAAATATGTAATGAGCAGTAAATTTTAGAAAGATTTGGAAATAAAAAAAACCCTCTTCACTCTACTAAACTCTATGCTGTAATGAAAACACAGAGTTTATGTTATCTCCGAGACTAAATCTTTGATCTTTCTCTATTAAGAAGTCTTGAAATTTAGAGACTAATCTACTTCGATACCAGTATGTCGGTCGGCCTGAATTATCCACAGGGGACGACAGGTTCTATATCAAATACCGTATTTCCCGGACTACAAAGCGCACCTGAATATTAGCCGCACAAGCTAAAATCAGGGGAAAATCCTGTTTTGTACATACATTAGCCGCACCTGACTAAAAGCCGCAGGTGTTTCAATGTTGACTCATCATATGTAAGAGAATGTGCACAAAGGGAATTGTCAGGAAAGAGATGGCTGTTTGGAGACACACCCCTTTTATTAATATTTTGAAAAACAAGTTATGGGTACATATTTGCACATGTAGTACATAACAGTAACCTACAGCACACCAGAAAAATAGATTCGGACTACCTTTTAGGCTCAGGTGCAGTGACACAGCTTTAACAAGAAGAAAAGTCAGTCATTCACCATCTTTCTCTTCTTCCTGCGCTCTAAAACCACCAAAGTCCTCTCCTCCAATGTCGGAAACGAACAGGCTCAGGATGGCTTCGTCATCCACTCTCCGCTTCTCTCCTTCGTTGTCACTTTCAAAACCAAAGAAATCCTCGTTGTCAGTGTCAGAGTCGAACACCCTCAGAAGGGCCGTGGCGGTGTCCTCCTCTCCATCATGCAGCAGTCCAGCCCTTCAAAATCCGTTGGTGATCGTGGATGTTTTCGCACTTTTCCACGCTGTCAGAATCCACCGGTGGAGTTGGGCATAACTTGCTTTTCGCAAGTTTATCGCCGCTCGTCATCCACGCCTCCCGCTGAATGCATAGCGCTACTTTGAAGTTTGTTTTTCGCGCTACTTCGTACGGCACTACGTTGCCTGGCGGACGGACATGTGACTAACATACCACTCTTGAACCCCGATCCTTCCGCCAGGCAACGTAGTGCCGTACAACAGCGGAACAAACAAAACAAATCGTCTTACGATATCACAAAAATCATGGAAAATCCATAGAAAAGCCGCACCTGACTAAAAGCCGCAGGGTTCAAAGCTTGTGCAAAAAGTAGCGGCTTATAGCCCGACAATTACGGTACATGACTGGTAGAAAAGTAAATGGCAATTCCCCCTACACTTCCCAGTCAAAACATTTCATTTTGTCTTGGGAGAGCAGAGAGCTTTGCTCTGTAAATCTCATCACAGGACATTTTATCCTGAAATGAGAAATGCCTTTGAAAGAGCCTGCTCATGCAAAACGGCTGTGATCAGACAGGAGTGCATTATAATTTTAAAATCACAAGTATTTTGTCTTTAATGGGATCAAGTGACAGACATATGTACTGAGACCATCACCAATATGATGTGGAGAAATCCAGTTAAATGGATTATTCCAAAGTATTGCTCTTTTGCTCTTGAGCTAGACGAAAGTTTCAGCACTTTTTGGAATACCGCTGCATGTTTGCCAGCTGAAATGCATTTATTTCTGTTTATATTTGCAGCAAGTATCCTACTTCAATTCTGTCTTTCCTGTGCTCATTAAATTTGCCATTTAATGTCATTTAATAGCAGCCCAGAGAGGGGGGGGAAAGCAGTTAATGATTGTTTTCACAATCAGAAGACAGATTGTGCTGATATGAGGAAAAAATATAAAGAACAGCCTGGAGGCTTATGTTTATCTCACTCCATCCATTATGTTACTGCATCATTTTCCACAAAAATGGAAGTTCAAAGTATTTTCACTTGCACAGAGTCAGATGTGAGAAGTGCAAAGAAAGGCTGATAAAGTAAACACTTCCTTGTTCTCTTTTCATGCCTATTTGTACAGAAACTCGCTTTTACAAAACCGCTCTTTTTTCCATCCCCTTTGCTTTTGAATGAAGCCAAGAACACGGTCAATGGCTTCAGTGGAACCACTGCTGGGAGGGTTGGTGGGCTGATTAGCCTTTGTGCTAATGTGCTTTTTCATTACTCTCCAAGATTATCTAAAGCAGCTCTTCTCCAAGCACACGTGTTTCTTGTCCCATGTGTCACCCGTTCATTTGCAAATACAATAGAGGCCTCTCTTCACACTGTGGACACACTCACTTATGCCATATTTGACTGCCATGAGTTTATGCCTTTGGGCACTGACTGAGAGATTAGCAAGACACCAAGCAGAACAAGAGCTTTTGTGGATAATGAAGATGAAATTCGTGGAAGAAAGAAGGAAACAAGGGAATCTGCTATTGAAGGAAAAGCTAAACACCACCAATGGTGATTATGAACACCGGGGGGAGACAGGAGTAGTGGAAAGACTTGGAGTTATTTTTCGTAGAACCCAGGACCAAAGCAATGTTGAAAGCTACCCAGTTCCTTTTCACCCTAGCTCACTCCTTCAATGGTTCAGCGTGCCTGGCTGCTTGTCCTCTCCCCATGATCTGCTCTTGAAGCCACACTCTACCACACAGAGAGCTGATGGTCATTATCGCCCATGAGTGCTCCGCAGGGTTTCGTGAGTCCTTTCTAACCATCTCCATGCATCAGTGTTTCAGTAATGCTTGGTTCTCATAGCTTCTCTGACTCCGAAGTTCCCTGGAGCTTTTCTGATGATGCGCAGCTCTTTCTGAAAAAAACAAAACAAAACCCATACACATTGATGTGTTTTCAGGACAATGACATGTAATGGCTTAAGTTATTGATGTTAGCTGATGCTGTTAAAGCAAGTGGATAATAGTGTTATCATTTTCCTCAGCTATATTATTTTTGTTGTCACAGTAGCAAGTATCTACTCTACAAAGCTAAAGTAGTATAGGAAAATTTGGTTAATGAGTTTCATGAATCAATTTATGTTTTGGACATACCCTGAATTTAGCTTAGTGCGGATCAAACTTGTTGTCAATTAGGTTCACTGATAAAGGCAACAGATTTTGTTTGACCTTATTTCATATATGATTAGATTTTTATCATCACAGATACTAACGCTAAACATGGACAAAGTTTCAAATGACAATTAACTTAACAAAAGTCAAACATCAAATTTGAAAACTCAAAAACATTTCTCCCAAAACTTAAAAAAATTAAGTACGGCTACATTTGAAAAGAAGTACATTTCTTTAGTTCAGCAGTATTTTCGTGGCCTCCATCAATAACATACTGCACTGTCAATATTCAAGAAATATTAAAATAAATCATTTTAAAAAGAATATCAAATGCCCAGCGTGATTTGTACTTTTGAATATCTCAATAGCAGATTTGATTAATTACACTGTAAATTTCTTAAATGTACATATAGCACTGGTTCTGTTATTTGCTTGGTATTTTTAACATTTATATTGAAAATAATAATCAGAAATAATAAGAAATAATAGATAATCAAAAATGTCTTTTAATCCAGTTATTGCAACCAAAAAATTCTATAAAATAACAACAAAAAACAAAACAAGATACTGTGCTTTTATACAGTGACTCAGACTCCTGATTCTACCAGCATCCAGACTACTGTACTGTGAATGAATACAGTGTTATTCAGTCTCTTGGTATTAACTGCAGTAGTACATGTAGTGCATAGATCACTCAAACATTACCAAAACGCTCATCAGCAGTTTTTGGGAGACCTCCACAGAGGTTTCACAGGCTGGTAATGAACTGGGTCGTTGTCATGGATTGCTATAACCAGAGTCGCTGCCTCAGCTCAGATCTGGTTAAACAGACTTTTCCTGAATGAACGAGACAGAGTGATCACAAACTAATCCACTAACTCACAAGATGATTTTATGACAAATCATCTCCCCAATTCATCATCATTATCTTCAACAGAAAGGCGGTTTATACTAGTTCTGGTTCTGGAAATTGTCATATAATACTTTTATCTCTTTAACCGTCACCCAACAATTTTTGATGTGTAGGAATTATGTTTGTTATGTTTGAAAGCTTGGATTATTTTAGTTACAACTCTGTATCTTTGTAGCTGTTCTGAGTGCAAACTACATATGGGTATACCTGATAATATGTGTTCTAGACAATAGCTAGTTCTGAGGCTACTGAACCCAAGTGACCAATAGAGAGATGGTTATGTGCAGAGGAGGGATAGTGGATATAGTGGACAAAGGATGCTTAACATTGAGTTGAACGGCAAGAGAAAAGAAGGAGGAAAGCAATCATTTTAAACCAAGTGGGCTAGTTCTAGAATTGAAAATCACAGTGTGACATTCATGTTGAATCACTTTCTATTCCCAAGTTTTACATTTGAGCCAAAACCTTTGCTGTCTTATCTGTATTGGGAGCCTTGTACTTAAAAAAAGTAATCAGTTGAATAAGACAGCTGTCAAATTTGACGTAGAATGTGCTGGTCGTGCTCTGTTGGAGGTTGAAACTCTGAGTACTCCTACATTTGGGAGGGAGAAATAAAGAGTTCAATACAGCAAAACTGCTCATGGTCAGTTCTAATTTAATTGAAGTATAATGAAGTGATAATTATGGCTCTTCTCCATGCACTGACATTTGTTTCTAGTAATATTAGATGTTTTATTCTAACTTTCAAAAGGCTGACGTACAGCAACATATTCATCTCAAAAGGTTCAACCATTTTTCTACATGATCCTATGACACATGGTCTTCGCTTCTACCAGCTCATGTCACTTACCCAACAATTAATCCTTTCTTTTTTCATCAGTTCTGAAATCTTCATTAACGTCATCCCTTTTAAATGAGAAAGACTTTGTCATATTGTCTCTACAATTCAAAGCATTGTATCAAAAAAAGGCAAAAAAAATCAAATATCTCAGAATAACACACTGTCTGTAGTTTAAGAACATAGCAGTCTGTCTCAGGTACCGAGGTGAACGCCGCTTATTAGCTGCTAGCTTATAAACTGTTAGCTAACAGTACCACTGAAGGAGAATTGCTTTGTTGACATTTCACTAAAATGACTTGAAAAATGGGAAATCTAAAGAAAATTAGAATACTTACTCTGATACAGGCAATGCTGGTAACAGTCTACAGTGACACCTTACACCCGGTGTTTCTCTCTTTTTAATGAGTCTTCAGTCCCGGTCACATTTCAAAACCAAACAACTGTAGAGAAGTGGGCAGGCGTCCATATTTATCAGGAAATGACCTCAATAATGAAGTCTTTATTAGAAGAAAAAAAAACAATTAAAATCTAGATAAAAAGGTCAGTTGACTGTCATTAAAACTTACAGCTTATGCAGATTTTTTAAATGAACAATAGTATTTTTTATTTTCAGGAATCAAAACCTTCTAAACATGTCTGCCACATAATTTAAATATATGAGTAAAATTAAATGAGTAAAATCAATTTAATTAGCTGGTACTTAATATTCAAAATAGTTGAAGTTGATCAAAAATAAAAAGTTGAACTTACTCAAATGGAAGAAAATGTTTGATAAAAAACAGTTCTGTTGTCTCAAGTAGAAAAGTAGTTTGAGCGTTTGTTTACAGTGCAGTAATCTTGATGAGCCAGAAGCTCAGGCCACAGACTCCACTAAAAGATCAGTTCCCAAATTTTTTTTGTACTCTTTACGATGATTACTTCAAACACGCAGCTCTGGCTGTGAACACAGCAGCCTCACCTGCCTTCTGTTGAAACCCCATGATTGTAAGGAGCAGCAAAAGAGAATCAAGTTGGCTTAAAGAGGCATGGCCTTAATGGAGGAAGAGCTAAAACAGTGTGTTACACACAGTGGACAAAGGCTCAGAATAAGAAAAATATGGATTATTTTTTAACTGGAATTTGACATTGAGTATAATGGGCCCTTTAGGCCGTCATTGGACTAATTGCTTTTTCATTTAAGAGAGCGCTGCTTTGTGTCACAAAGCCAGATGAAAAAGGCAACGAGGGGAGTGGACTAATTTAAAAATTTGGACCCAGGCAAACAAACCATGCATCAACTGAGACTTGGCAGAACATGGTTTGGGAGACAAAACTGATTTCAGCTTGTGTGACTGGGATTGAAGCAATCAGGGAAAGCAGTGGTATCTGTAAAACTGACATGTAATATGTTTTACATGTCGCACCTCATTCAGTCAACTAGATAAAATGAGTTGCTACCTACAAGAGAGGCCAAAGCAATGGTCAATGCACCCAAATCCCCAAAACATTTTCTGTGTGGTCCCACACAATTACTCAGATGATGGCATTATCAGCAAATGTATCTATCCATCTTCACACCGTAGTTGTAATTACCACTATAAAGCGAATGTTTTCTTAGTCGTTAGCTTGATACAATGTTAATACTCTGTATGGAGTATGAGAGTTATTCTCTCTGTGTTCTGCCTGCTGACATAGCTGGCCTGATCAGTGGAAGACATATGGATTTTTCAGTTCATGACATTTTTCTTATACTGCCTGCTGAGGGAGTTTGCTGGCAGCACGCCCACTACCTCACCTTGAAAGGACGCAGTGTCTTCAAATGCGCACCAGTATCAGCTGATGTATCATGACCCAATTTTTTTATCAGTTGTGACAAACTTGAAATGATAACTCTATAAAATCATTACAGTTTGATGACATTAAACGGCCACCGGCAGCAAGCGACGTTCTCTGGAAGCCTGAACCACACAATAACCTCACTTTCAAACAAATTATTGCGGTCTGTTGACCCCAGAACTAAAGGTTATGTGGTGTGAACATGCTGTGATTGAAGATTAGCTTAAGCTTACACCGTTTTTCTTCTGTTTTCTCACTTTGTTATGTGAAAGTATCTCGTGTTGAAAAGGTCAGATGCCAAATTGTACATTTTAAAGAGCAAAACGAAATGTCTTCTTGGCCACCTTGCCTGGATGCAATGTAAAGTACTGACAGCTGTTTGAGAGCGATGTTAAATGAAGAATGGATCTGGGCTGTCAGGGGGTCTCACCGGGAGAGAGAGAGCTTTAAAATATTATCTGAACAGCGACTTAAGTGTCATAATGGCCATTAACACATCACAAGATTGCATTCCTTGCTTAATGTTCCAAAGACATTAGGCATAGGCCTATGCACATGGTTGCCAATGTGTACTATATCCCCATCCACATAAAGGTGTACACACACACACACACACACACACACACACACACACACACACACACACACACGGGTTCTAGTTAGCCTCCACCAAGTCCCAGTTGCTCTCTATAGCTCAGCCCAGATGGCCATGTGGGCTGGGGGCACTGGTTTCTATATTGTCCACTATTAATATGCAACACTAATTCCCATCCCTTGTAATACTTTACCCTTGCTCTACACTCATTTAACTCTTCCCCAGTGACCTGACAGGCCTATATATCAGATCTGCACTTTTGCACGAGTTAAGCACCTAATTATCAGCTTATACTGCCCCCTGATGGAGGCTATTATCTGCCATACGGGAGGGTTGTGCAGCACGCCAGAAAAGGGGCAGTGCTGACATTGTCGTTTTGCTGTTGTGGTTTCTGAGGGCCCTTGTGAAGGTGTCAAGGCCAGCCCACTGAACACAAGAGAGGAAGTCGAGCTGGCCCCTGGCTGTGGTAATTACAGGCCCTGCTACAGAAGCTATATCTGAGACATAGTTTTCTTTTATTTTGTTCCGTTTGTGTGTGTCTGGAGCCTGGCTGCAATCTATGTAGTGCTAAAAAGGGGTTATGATGCTGCCTGGAAGGGAACATGAGAGTTAAAAATATTAAGTAATTTAGCACGAATGTTTGTAATATTTGGATGTTTCAGGCTTTAAGTAACATGCAAGCTAATTTTGAACATTTACACCAGAATATGGGGAGGCTGTGGTTTGATCCATGGCTCCTCTAGTCCCCATGTCCTCGGTCACATATTGACCTCTAAATTGTCCCTGAGGTGTGGATCTGACTGTGTGTGTAGGATTGTTCAAAGAACTCAATCAAAGCACTATATGAATGGGTCAATATGGTAAAAAGTACTTTAGTTAAAGTAGAAAGGTGCAATAATAGTATCAACAATGAAACCACTGTGCAGCACTACCTCGTACTGCCAACCACGCCACACCCAAAGATGCTCAGCTGGAACTGATCAGAGAATTTTGGAAACTGGTTCAGTGCCTTGGTGTTCTTGGAGCTTTGCATTATAAAGAGATGATCCATATTTTAGATAGTGTTACCGATCAGTGTATTTCTTTTGTGGCTCTTGAGCAATGAGATGCTTAAAATGACTGCTTCACACTGCTACACACTTTGTCAAGATACCAGAGGGTTCAGAACCAGAACGCCTTTTTATTTATTTATTTTTTCAAAATGTCATCCTAAATATTTTAGTATCTCAATTTCTGTACAACGTGACGGATTTATTGTGACCATGTGGAGTTGTATGGGTAATGGATGTTTTTTTTCTTGCCCAAGCATCAGCTGAAAAAAATTATTTCCAAGGTAAACGCAAACCAGCAGACTGCAGTCTGTTTTCTACTGATTTGATGATCCATTTAAAGTGAAATTAGCTACCTCTTCTTTGTTGGTGTGTTATAGATTTACCATTGTGTTGAACTATCATCATCAGTCCTAGATGAGGCTCTTTATAGAATATCTCTGTGTAGAATAGTTTAATGTGAACTGTTGTGTTTTTCGAAAGGTGCAATAAAGCTATCTTGCACTAGCTTGTATTAGCTAGTGTGCTTTGTGTAATCGTTTTACAGTTTCCACATAGTGTTGGATAAAAATGCTCAAACAGAAGCTTTTACACTGAGCTGCATAAGCGCCGTATATAAGCATCCAGTTCTGATGAAATTCTGTGTTATTGGGCAGTTATTAGTTTACTTGCTACAATCGTGTTAGAGCGGATTTCATATTTTCCAGTTTCAGAAATTACATTAGGCCTTTGAACCATCATTCTAGGTACAGGACCATGATTTGATCCTTCTCACGTCAGTGTGGACTGTCATTGTGGGAAAGCTTGAAACTTGAAAAAAATCTGGGGACTGTAATTTTACGCACCTTCTCCTTTCTTTATTGAGCTCGTGGCCAATACATAGTGGCTGCTTTGCACAATACCACAGATATTCTGCCCATCCTGACCTTCCCTGCTCAATACAATCTTGTAGCCTCAACCTTCGAACCTCTCCTGTTTTCCCCATGTTTTTAGAGCAGTTATATGATGCTGCCTTTGTGCGACCCACCTCCTTGTGTTGAAGAGAACATTTTCACCTCGGTGAAATCTGTATTTTTCCTCCAGTGTCAAACCCAAATAAAACAACTTGTGAAAGAAGAAGAAGCTCTGCTTGCGACTGAAAAGAAATGCAATAAATAACACCGTTGCTCAGCCAGTTTGACGGCCTTTTAGTCTGATTTGACCTAAAGCTTATGGTGAGTATATAAAAAATATTGCCGTGTGAGGCACTTAATTGACTTGTGCTGCTGGTGATTTTGTAATGATTCCATAGTTACTTGTCAACACAGTTGTCTATGTTAAAATACTCCAAGTGAAAGGTTTTCAGAGCAAAAGGCATGAAACTAGTGTTTAATGATATTTAATTCATATATAGTTTAGATATACAGGCTGGGACAAGTTGCTACCCTGTGAGTATTCTGCATCCCTGCTTCACGGTTAGGTTTGTCAGTGGCAAAAATGCTCAGCACAAGACTTCAAAGATTACATTTTCTAGCCAGTGATTGATATCATGGTGAGTATGTCCATATGCAGTCTGTGACTGAGTAACAGGCTCTTGTTGAATAATGTGCAGCATTTAGATGCTTTTTCATGAGAAAGAAAAGTTTCTACTTCTACCTTATGCACAGAATTCAAAGTTACTCTGACAAACTGCAGGCACTTTTTGCTTTTGGTGGATGCAACTAGCTGACAGAGCTGATAAAATACTTCTAAAAACTCAAGAGCAGCTATTTGTACATTTTGGACGTTTGGGTAGGATTTTCCTATCATAATAAAGGACAGCATTCTCATGGCTAAGCCTCTTATTACAAGTGCTCATTTAAATGTGTATGTGCTAAAGGAAGCGCTCCTTATAATGTCATGTAAAGCTTCTTGTTACTCCATAACATTTTCTGTTCCCATGTCTTAGAGTTCTTACATCTGCAGCTGAATGGCATAACCTTTTGCCGCTACAAGAAAGATGCTTGATACATCCTTGGTAAAGCGTGAAAAAAAAAAAAAAAAGTAGAACGTGAGCGCAAAGACAAAACTGCTTAGAAAAGTGACTAAATGATGCTACCGGAAGGAAAGGATCAAGTGTTCCACAGGGCATCAGAATCAAAGCCCTCTTTTCTCTCCTCTGCATAGTGAGAGGGGAGGTGTGAGCTGTAATTAAGTCGAAGCAAAAGACAGTGCGACTATCTCTGAGGAGCACTGATCTCTTTCATAAAGAGGCTCTCATCGCTGTGGTTGCTATTATGTCAGTTTAGCATATTGTTTGTGTGTGCAAATGAGTGTATCTGTGGATTTTTTTTTATCATGTGCTATTGTTACAACAGCTTTTTTGGGGGGCTTGTATATTTTCCTTAACGATTTAACAGTTGTTGTTTTTTTTAGCACAGCAGCATTTCCGCATATTTGTGATCATTTTAACCTGACAATGGTGCCAGGTGTTTTTTGATCTGTAATCAAGGCTGAATTATTTGGCCTAGATTCAACAGAGTCCTGGAAGTGCCCTACTCAAATCCTCCTATTCATGATTCCTTCTGGCATTAGTAACACATACACATTGTACAAAAGGGATAGGGCTGGTAATTGTTTGAAATTATTTCCAATACAATACACATTAACTTGTTAGAAATATGAATTTGATTGGCCAGTAAAAACACAATGCATCACACAAATGTATTAGTAATGGGTGCATTTCCATCTAGCTTGTAGCTTGTTCGAGTTAGCATTTAAGCTAGCATAATGTAACCCTGGCAATAAAAAGGCAACTTGGTGTTGAGTTTCATCATGACAAACCAAATCTCCTTCCAGTTCTCTCCAAAAATCAAATGCCTTGCTGGTGTTGTAGTTGTTATAACTTTGGGCATGTTGAGATTTGTCCAGAAAGCCTTCACTTGTGTAGTTGGGTGTAGTGTTCTAAATAATTCCTTTGGCTAATATTAGCTAACTTTACCACAGTTGCGAAAACAGATGATCTGCTAGCTACCCCATTTAGCTACATTGTGGCTACATTGTGCTACATTTCCTCTGTACACCACCACAGTGGATTGTAAATCAAGCAATCAATTTGAGATTCAAGTACATGCTTTCAGCTTTATTTCAAAGAGCTTTAAGGCAATTTTGCAGGAACTGTTTAAAAATTACAGCCATTTTTATACATGTCAGTGATTAGTGGGCTTCTTTGATTAATGTCAAGTGGTGCTGTGCTCTTTTGACGCTACAAGGGTGGCGGAGAATTGAGGATTGGGAGGGAGCATATCCTGTCACACCCTCTGAATGTCCATGGAAATTATAAACAGGACAAAAAAACTGACATAGCTTACAGGTCAGAAAAATTGAACCAATGCAGAAGTGCCTTAAATCTGATTTCTAATTGAAGGCCATCAGGCAATAGCAGTGGTTGCAAAAAGAGGTGTTATCGAAGTCCATTTAAAAACACATTTCTGACTTTACCTCTTTAAATCCTTCCCAGCTGAATTCATGAGCTCTGTGAATTTATGAACTCTTGTGTCACATTGAATAAAAAAATCTGCTTTTTTTGTCACAAAGTACTTACACACAATAATGTCATAATATTCATTGTTGACTCTGACTTTTTGCTAACAGTTTTACTAGTGTGGGCCGCACAGTAAATATTGCTTATACTTAAGAAAAGGGTTTGAATTCTTAATATTTCCTCCTCCACTGATCACCTTAATGAACTGTAAAAGTAATCTGTGAAAATGCTGGTGCAGAAGTTTTTTTTGTAAGGTCTTCAATTTTTAAGGAGCATCAACACTCTTTGGACCTGATATGCGAAATTACTTGTGGGAGCATACTGTTTGTATAAATGGAAAGAGGTGTGCTCAGGTGTATTGTCTAGCCATGTGCCTATTGGGACAGAGATGGCAGAGAGCCTGTGCAGTGCGGGCCCTGTCTTAGTAATTGGGGTCAGGGCCCTGCAGCTGCTTGTAGAGCCCACGGGACGATCTGCAGCAGTGGCATTGGGGCCTGTGGATCTCTGAAGAGAGAGGAGGAGGAGGGGGGAGTTGTCATCTAAATCCCTGCATTTCTTCGCTTGGTATTCTGGGCACATTTCCTTTTCTACTTTATTTTTCTTTTTTGGGTACAGTGTTTAATAAATAAATAAATAGTAAAAAAAAAAAAATCCTGCTATTGTGGCCAACCACCCGCTGTGATTAGCAGGCCTGGGCGCATAAAATATTCTGCAGCCAGTATTAAAAAAAGCAACCTGCCAAAAAATAATCTTCCAAATCAGTGCTGGTGCAGTAGAAATCTTTGTTCATTTGTCGTTTCACATGACTGAGTTCACCCTCCTCAAAACCGGTGCGAGTGTTTATTTTTATCATTTGATTGTATGGAAATCAACATCGGAGCCGTCGGGCGGTTGGCTGTTGTAACATCGTGCACCATCTTGTGTAAATAAATCTATGCATGTGATGACATAAGTGCAAACAGCATTCAGCGGATAGATGCAGGCTATGTTTGCAGCCACTGCAGTTGAAGTCTTAAAGATTAGATGGGTTTGATTCTCAAGTGGAGCCACGCCTTCTCTGAACAGTGTTACATTCTTACCATTGATTAAAATGCACCTTCTAATTGGCGTGGAAGAATCCAAGCACAAAGCAGGAACACATCACTAATACACAGATATGAAAAGCATTCAACGAATGCATTTAGGTCGCTCTTTAAATGAATATTCTTGGTGCGGGGCACGAAAAAGATTTGACATTACCACTTAAAGCAGCTTTACACTCGAAGGGGAAACAGTGTCTCCTCCAGCGCTCCAGATTAAATTTTCATATGTAACAGTAGATGAGAGTATGTGTCATTTTCCTCCCTTTCTCCATCAGTTTAAACGAGCCAGCGCTGTAATGCAGGTGCTGAAGTATAAGCCCTCCGTCTTCTTAATTAGCGCGATTTGAGCCTCATCGGACAAGGTCTGTTTTTATTCATCAACCTCTATTCATGCAACCCTCTCCTCATGTCATCTCTAACAATGGCATTAACAGACTAAGCAGTTCCGATAGGTTTTAGGGTGCAGCTTCAGATTGCAGGAGATGGAGTTCTGTAACTGATGTCTCTGTGGAGAGTGTGGAGGAGAAGGACGGATTAAATAAGAAATGAAAGGAGTGCCTGGCCTAATGAAAAGTATCTGCTTTGTCCACAGTCTGTGCTTTGTCACTCTCTTCTCCTACCTAAATAAACTGTTGGCAGAAAATTTATACAGCTTCTCCATGCTGACAAAGGATGTTGTATATCTCCCAGCCACAACCGTTTCTCCCTCTCTATCTATCTGTTTTTCTAGTCGGTTGTTGGTGCATCATGGGGCCATTCCTTTAATCTCGCAGTGCACGGGCCGTTTCGTCTGTGCTGCAGTGTCAGTTCAGGTTAGAGTGATTCTTCAGGAACAAAACGGTGGAAACATTATTCTTCTTTTTCTGCCCAGGAATTTAGCCAAATTTAAAGCACATTAGGTAATCAATGTCCTTTATCAACCTTTAACAGGAGCTGCAGTTCTTTTGTGCAAATCACTGAGCTGTGTGTATCAACAGCTCCTTCAGTCCTTGCAGGCAGACTATTCTTACTTTGTGCTATGGGGTTCAAAAAAATAGCCATTACCTTCTCAAAGATATTAGATGATCTAAGAAAGCCTTGGCTTCTCTGTGTTGCAGTTAGTGACCGGACCCATCATGGACCAGCAATGAAACAATTTCACACAACAGCATATGCCCTGCAGTGCCAATCTTGCCATCCGCTCCCAACCCAAGCAGGAAAAGTGCAGCACTCAGTTAGAGGGAAATTAGATTTTTGCCATTCATTGCTTTGCTCATCGTGACTTCAGTCCAGTGCTGTGAGTCATAATATGTTAGGTTGGAAGAAGAACTTTAGCAAAATATGGATGATGAAGTGCTTAAGAAATGTGGACGCGGCATCGAAGAGACATGGGTGGTCCTCATTTAATGGAGACTTCTGGCCTGGTTTGTCTCAGGCTGGGCAGCCATATCACCATTACCAGATAATTTGCTCTACATTTACTGTCTTGTAAAGGTCACAAGAGCACAGCGGTTTAGCTCATCAGTCATAACGTGATTGGATGCCACTAGTCGATGCCTCCATCATGATAAATGATGATAAATGCACCTGTAGCTTCCTCAAGTATATTTTGATTGATCTCTTCTCTCATATGCAGCTTTATACAGCTTTGTGCTCTAAAGAAGTCACCCACTTGATTCTGCCACATGTATGCTTTTAGTTAATATACATTGACACACCCTTAGTGACTTATTTGCATGTCAATACAGCTACACAAGTCTTTAGATCTGTTAGGGGGTGGAAAGGCAAAGAAAAATGATTTCACTGTGTTGTATTTGTGTGATTTGCCTTTTAATTCTTTATTAGATTACTTGAAAACCATAAATGGCAGTGATAAGTCAGTCATCATCAACTTCGTCATCGTTATAGTGATGATAATGGGCCCTGTACACTCTACGAATTAAGTGTCTGTGAAGTTTCTCAGTCATCCAGGTCATCGTAGTCAAAGGAGCTTGCAAAGAAAAGCGTCTGGACTTCTTTAAGTTGCTTGAAGACGTTTCACCTCTCATCCGAGAAGCTTCTTCAGTTCTAAGGGTCAAATGGTGGAGAGTCCCAGATATGAACCTAGTGGGAGAGACCCACCACAGAGGGACAAAAGGACCCCCTGATGATGGCTCAGGCGATTAGAGGATCATCATACTTTTTGACAGTTTTTTTTAACTCTGCATTTGGTCAGGGACAGTGTCACTACAGCCTACAGAGACTGCACAAATAGTTCTACTCCCGCAGGATGGCTCATCAATATTTGCCATTGCCAGAAGCAGGACCGGTATCTGCTCCTTTGTGCAAGGAGGAACATGCTGAGCACTGCCAGAGCCCTACAAATGTACCTCCAGCAGGCACTAGTGTGACTCTAATGGGCCTCTAATGGGCCCTGTGCTCAGTGCCAGGCACCAGGGCAACATATTTGCTACAGAATTAGCTGGTCCACCACTGGTGCCCTGTGCTTTTCACATATGTGAGTATGTTCACCCTGAACACATGCGACAGACGTGAAAGTGTCTGGAGAAGTTGTTGAGAATGTTGACCGGTTTGGCTGTAGGTCAGTGGTGGTATTCATGGAGGGACACACAGACATTTATAGGAGCCCCCATGCTGTTTTGGTCTCTGTGATGCTGCCAGGTTGCAGCTCAGACTGTCCAGGAGGTCAGTGATGCCATGGTCCAGATCATCACCCACGATGTCACTGCTTTCTTAAGGTTTTGAAAAAGGAGTGATGAGCTTAAGCTCAATCTGTCTGAGAAACGAACATAGATACCAAGTAATGAGTGCTTTATTATCCTTTTTGACTTTAACAGGGACCTTGATTGCAAAATGAATAAAATGTTGTATTCAGTAACACTTACAACAAGTGATTGAGACATTAAACACATCAGGAAAGTGTTTGCTGAGATCATAAATCAGTGGAGCCAGAGGGTTTGTTTTGTTATAGAAAATCTCACTTGTTGCAACCAGAATAGGCACTGCTGGCTGTAGGTGCTTTAATACACTAATGCATTGGCTTGACTTTTGTGGCCTGAAAGCTGCATCCATCATAATAAGTTAATGTTTAGCCATATAATCTCTGTTCCATATTTATTATACGTAGGTACCACAGTCAGGAAATGTGGAAAAGTAGCTATGTGGTTACATTTTTTTCACTCCATATTCTCTAATCAAACTCAGTTCTTTCTCATTTGTCCTCCGTATTAGTTTCCTGAGGACAAATGTGCTACATCAGTGGGCTTGCAAGACTGATCCATTATTTTTCTTTTCAGTAGGAGGAACAGATGTCTTTGAAAAATGTATGGTGTTTTTAGAATTTTGGACTTGTCCAATTATATGGAGACTGACGGGTCTAACCACAAAAATTATAATATGTATGCAGAAGGACTTTATGCCAGTGGTCATACAGTATTAACTAAATGTTGTAGCTGCATTTTGTTGCAGCTACAAATTGCCAAAAAAGTAAAGTGTAAATTTTTCAATCAACAATTTAGAAACATAAAATAAAATCTTAAAAACAAAATGCTAACTCATCTGAATCTTAACACTTGGGGCCCTGAATGCGTTCAACATTCAACACATCACACAGCAATGAACTCGCAAAGCTGTAAATGACTCATTGTCATGGAATTAAAGATTATCTTAATACCAGGACTGTAACGTGCAACTTTTCATCTAGACACAGGAGAATAAGGTGGGACCGATTGGTGGATTTCATATAGTTTATGCTTGAGAAAACATGCTGGGACAAGTTGACCTGAAGATATACAAGACACCAAATGCATACTTCTACATGATCATATAACTGTCGTAATTAATATTCCATGTTTCAAACACAAGATCGTCAGGTTTATAGTTTTTTAATATTGCTCTACTTGTGGCTTTCTGAGATGCAATCTCTTCAAGCTCCGCTGTCAGACTTTTGAACTTCAACACTCAGAAGTATTTGTCAGGCAGTTCAATTTCAAGGTCTCCTTTAAATACAGGCATACAGTGACATCTCTAACAAGGATGGGTCATCATCCAGAGGTATGTCAGCGAAACACATGCAGTTTAAATTCCAATGGTGGCACTTTGAAAACAACTAAAACTGTGACTGTGTCCTCTTTGAACTCTCTCAGGGAGGGGAAGTGCAAGAGCTTGCCTCTCTGTACATCTTTGGTGAACACTGTCAACTTATGCTCAAACGCTAACACATCTTTCAGCATCTGCAGAGCTATTTTTCCTTTTCTCCGGAGACGTTTGTTCTGTGTGTTCGGTGTGTTTAGATAACTCCTCATGTCCACTGTGAAGCTTGTTTTTTTTTCAGACAAGTTGGATCCCTTAGTTGCTGGTTGTTGATGCATGTAGGTCAGTGCTTTGCTATGCATAAAAGTTTTGAGCTGTCTAGACAGCTACTAGACTTAATGTGCAGCAGCAGATCTGAATACATATTGTTGGGCCATCTAGCAATGGGCACAACTGATGGTGGTGTAAACCATTATTTTATTCACAATCTGGATGATGAGGCTCATCACCTCCACACTCTGGACGGGATGTTTGCACACACAGGGCTTCTTGGTGTAAGACACAATGAAACGTGAGCAGTTTTTGAGCCAGTGACTTCTGCAATAAAGCAATAAACCCTTCTGTGTTCCTTTATAGTGGCTGCCCCATCTGCAGCTATTGACACCATGTGGCTGGTGTTTATTCCTTTGGCTTTTAAACAGCCTCACAAATGTCCTGTCCCCATACATCCGCTGCACATCATAGTTCACATCTTTGCACAGCAGTGCTGTCTGTTCAGTATCATTCAGGTCCATTGACTCATCACAGGCAAATGCAGTGTGCTTGTTCTGGAAATTTCTCACCATCACTCCAGCTAGCAGCATTGTTTTCCACTGCCATCTTTTTTTTTCTTGGATTTGAAACCCATAGCTGGACAGCTATTTAGCCCATGTTTACGGCTATAATACACAATTTAGTTGACCATTTAGGTTACACATTTTTACAACTGCAGGAAAAAATCATTTCTAAAAAATCCCGTCCGTATTGATATTCTTATAATTTATTTGTCGAACTCAAAGGAAGTCACAAGAGATACGCCAAAGAGCTGCGTATTCACGACCCCTGGATTGAGACATAAGAATTTTTTTTAAGTGGGATCACTTGTTAATTTAATTCTGTTTTCAAAAAGGTTGAATGTGCATGTGGGTGGGTGTGTGCTCAGGCTGTTATGCACTGAAACTATTGTCGTCATTTAAGTATAAAAAACCTTGGTTAAAGTGAATTTATATGCTGCCCTTGCTAGATTTTTATTTATTTAAGCTGGTAAATCTTCCTGGTAAAGTGTACTGAGTGTACAAAAATCCCAGAAACTGTTGAATTTACAAATACAGATTTGATCATTACCGTTCTGGACATAAAATGAAACCATTTTGTTCTCTGAGCCATTTGTCATAATTAAATTATTCACTCTCAAATTCTGGCCAAAAACAGGTCGCAGTGACCTTAATCTTTGACCATCCTTGAGCGCAAGAGGACAATTGTGCCAAATGTAATTATATCCCTTCCAAGCATTGTCTGATAAATCATATTTACAAAAAGTAGGATGGAAAGGGCTGACACAGAGGTACAAAAACACTCAAAGGCAACAAAACAAAGAGGAAAAAAGAAGAAATAGCACAAAAAATATCTTTATTGTTAATGTGTTTTATTCCCCCTAGCTTTTTAGTGTTTTAAAACTGGCACAAAGGTTGTTCTTTTCCCAGGTAATATTGAATGTCATGGGCTGACTGTGTAAAACAGCCAACACAGTTCGATTCTAAAACAATGCTTTCTTTCTGGATTGTGTCTCTCACACACTTCATTTCCCCTTTACTACAGTAACACCAGTTTATTGGAGAATACCATGTGTATATGTGAAATATTCTAGTTAAAGGTATCATGCAGTGTTTCTAATTACCAGCTTTATTATCAAATGTTTAGTTTTCTTTGGCTCATGCACAAGAATGGACGTTACAGCATGCAGGTAGCATTAATAAAAATCTGGCATTGCTAGTGTGTAAAAAGACATCACGTTACAGAAAAGCTGAGAAAAAAAAGCAGCTCCAAGTGAACAATTCATGATATTTAACATTTAATAAGACGACACAGAAACAAAGTTCTATGAAAAGGTATAACAGATTTACACATATTGGGTGCCATGTTCTTTGGCATTGTTGTCAGAAACCTATGTCGATCAAACAGCTGACAAAGATGATTGTGTGTCTGTCATACTGTGTGCTTTCGTTTTCTTTGGCCCTCTCTTGCACTGCCTCCAATCTTCCTCGTTGAGGCCTGTGAGAATGCAGCTGCAATGCTTGTAAGAGTCTCCTGCTGGATGAGTATTGATGAGCTGTATTGCCCCTGTCCCCCCACTAAACTTGTCAGGTCTGATACATTGCCTACAAATGCTTAAATGGAAGTGGCAGAGCAGTGGCATAGCTTGATCTGATAGTTTTGAATGATCAGAATGATTGTTTTGGTCAGGCTGAACTAGTCCAGATGACAACAATAGCGGATCCTTTTTTTCAGTTTCAGTTCCTTGAAACTGAAAAAAGAGCAGCAATTCAGTTAATCTGGAAAGACGGAGGCAACAGTGTTGTTTTAATGGGGGTTTCAGTTCTATTTAAAGTTCATGTTCTTCAAACGAGCAGTGAAGGGCAATCTCACAGTTTGGCAGCCATCCATACTAGCTGGGATTTATGTTGGTGAGAAAAAGTCGCCACTCTGCCCTGTGCTGTGTAATCACTGTTATCCATGTAAGAGTAATTGCAAATGAATGTCCTTGTTAAATCTGTATATAGATGATTTAAGTCTGAGAACTGCACAGCTTGGAACAGTGTGATCAATCGAAAACCTTCCACATTTCAGATTTCTTTGATTACCTCTTGGCGTTTTATACCGTACGGCATCTGAGATGAAGAAACGTCTTGTTTTCCATGAATCCTCTTGTTCTACATGCTGTGCACCACATCTGATTTGTTCTCATTATCCTCACCCCTCTTTGGCTTTGCTCTTTCCCTCTCCTCTTTCAGTTTGAGGGCTCTTCACCCAGCTCACGTTTTCTGTCTCGCCCCTCTAATTTATTTCTCCCTCTCCAGGATAAATACTGTGTAAGAGGCTTGTGTTTTCCTCCCGCTCCATCACAACGTATTTATGATGGGCCTGCTGTGTGGGCTATTAGTCAGGGTCGTGTGTTCACTGTAGAAGTGTGCTAAGTTGGACAGTCATACCCGGGGTCCTTCACAGCCACTCTGGTTTGCACCTTCCTCCATTAATCTCGCTACACTGCCTCTCCTAGCTGTCTCACTGCAACTCAGAGCTCAGCTCAGAGTTATGCGCCTCCTGTTACTTCCTGACATTAACCCTACACATGCCTGCTAATTCAGTTAACACTTTCTGTGGATGCTAAAAGCATAGTAAATCCAAAACACATTATTCGTCTTTTAGGGTAGCCATTGCCCCAAAAGAGTGTCCTATTTGCTACCTTATTGCTCTGATTAAAAAGTTTCTCATTCACCTCCATCGAGATGCTGGCAGAACCTTCAAGTACTGAAAGAAAAGATGCAAATAAAACAGGAAAAGAGGGTGTGATTTTGACCCCCTTATCTGCAACAATGGCCAGAATGACAAAGTCATTCAGTTATCAGTCATGCTGATAATTTTACCCCAATGTTTTCTAATTAAGAGCTAGATTTGACAAACCAAAATTTTAGATCAAGTTTTATGGGTGCATCAGTTTTCAAATCATTTAGATTATTTCATGTTATTTCATGTAAAGGAAAAAATATCTGTCACTCCTACCATACAACTCCCCACTGTCTCACTGTCCTCATTCCAACCTGTGTCTTGCTGCTGGGGGATTCCCATGATGCATTGAGTGCTTCCTGTTAAAAGGGAGTTTTTCCTTCCCACTGTCGCCAAAGTTCTTGCTCATAGGGAGTCATATGATTATTGTGTTTTTCTCTGTATGGTAAATGGTAAATGGCCTGTATTTATATAGCGCTTTACTAGTCCCTAAGGACCCCAAAGCGCTTTACACATCCAGTCATCCACCCATTCACACACTGGTGATGGCAAGCTACGTTGTGGCCACAGCCACCCTGGGGCGCACTGACAGAGGCGAGGCTGCCGACACTGGCATCACCGGGCCCTCTGACTACCACCAGTAGGCAATGGGTGAAGTGTCTTGCCCAAGGACACAACGACCGAGACTGTCCAAGCCGGGGCTCGAACCAGCAACCTTCCGATTACAAGGCGAACTCCCAAATCTTGAGCCATGTTGTTGTGATTTGGCGCCGTATAAATAAAATTGAATTGAACTGAATACATGTCCTGCCCCAGCCTCACATACGGCACGAGAAAGTCATGGCACCCATTCACGTACCTTCTCTAGAGCCACAAAGACACAGTGAACCTTCTTCTGACCTTCTCTATACTTCCCCAACCCTCTCAAATCAATCTGTAGTACTCCCTTGGCATGAAGCCACACTGCTGCTCACTGATCGTCATCTCTTTTCTCAGCCTAGCTTCAACAACCCTTTCGCATATCTTCATGTTATGGCTCATCAGCTTTATCCCCGTGCAGTTGCTACAGCTCTGCACATCGCCCTTTCTCTTTAAAACTGGTGCCAATACACTTCTACTCCATTCCTCTCCAAGACTGTGTTAAACAGTCTGGTCAGAAACTTCACTGCTCGCTCTCCTGCACGTCTCTATACCTCCACAGATTTGTCATCTGAGGTGACTGCCTTTCCACCCAAACTTGCTACACATCTTGTCCAGCTCTCTACCTAGCAAATCAAAACAAGACCTATTTTTCCATTAGTGTCCAGTGCAAAAGTGACAAAAAACCTTAAAGTATGCAGTATGACAGACATACAACCATCTTTGTCAGCTGTTTAATCAACATGATGATAATACCAAAAAACACAGCACCCAGTGTCTAGAAGTCTATTTTCAGGATAGAAAAAAGTGTGAATTTCCTTCTTTCGTTTACCATAAGCCTTTCCCTTTGTCACTTCTTTGCCTCCAAGATGCTGGCTATCTTCATTCTGCACTGACATCACTTTGCAGTCTCCTATCTAAGACGAGTTAAGGTTTCGCCACTATTATATGTCACTATATGTTCTTCTCTCTTCTTAAAGTATGTGTTCATTATATCAACTGTTTTTTGCAAATTTCACTACCATCTGTCCGTATGTATTTCTCTCCTTAAAACCTCCTTAAAACCATGCCTTCTTGTCACCTGTGTTCCCTTCACCTACATGCCAATTAAAGTCTGCTCGAATCACCAATCACATTCCCCCTGGGGACACCCAGAGGTTCCCCTACTTCAGCTTACTCCAGAACTCACTCTTTCTTCTGACTGCCAACCTGTGGTATGACTGAAAACTTTGGACATCCCCCCTTCAATTTCCACCTTCAAAGTTATGATGTTGACACTCCTCACCTCCACAACACAATTTACATATTCTTCCTTCAAGTTACAAGTTTCTTCCTCACCATCAAATAAGCCAGCTCTCTGCCTTTACTGGTCATAGTCCCAACATCCATACAGTTAATGCAGCTTATTACCTTGATTGTACAACCTCAATTCCAATAAATTTAGGACGGCATGTAAAACATAAATAAAAATCAGTTTCAATCTATATTCAATTAAATACACTACAAAGACAAGATATCTAATGTTCAAACTGATAAATGTTATTGTTGTTTTGCAAACTTTCACTCATTTTGAATTTGATGCCTGTAGCATGTTCCAAAAAAGCTGGGACGGGGGCATATTTACCACTGTGCTATATCTCCTTTCCTTTTAACAACACTCAATAAGTGTTTGGAAACTCAGGACACTAATTGTTGAAGCTGTGTAGGTGGAATTCTTTCCCATTCTTGCTTGATCTACAACTTCAGTTGCTCAACAGTCCGGGGCCTCCATTGTCATATTTTGCACCTCTGATGTCTCCTTCCTCAATGAGCTCAACAACTTTTATGCTCGTTTTGAGCGAGGGAACCCCACAACCACAACCAAAGCAGACATGACGCCAGACCACCAACCTCTGACTCTCTCCCCCACCGATGTAGGAGCGGTGCTGAGCAGGATCAATGTCCACAAGGCTGCAGGCCCTGATGGCATCCCCGGGCGTGTTCTCAGAGCGTGTTCTGGGGAGCTTGCAGGAGTGCTCACAGACATATTCAATCTGTCCTTGTCCCACGCTGCGGTACCGGCCTGCTTCAAATCCACCTCCATCGTCCCGATACCCAAAAACTCCAACCCATCTTGCCTCAATGATTACCGCCCAGTAGCACTCACCCCCATCATCACTAAGTGCTTAGAGCAGCTGGTCCTAGCACACTTCAAATCCTGTCTCCCCCCCACCCTGGACCCCCACCAATTCGCATACCGCCAGAACAGGAGCACAGAGGATGCAGTCTCCATCGCACTGCACTCTGTCCTCTCACACCTGGACAACAACAACACCTACGCCAGAATGCTGTTTATAGACTTCAGTTCAGCGTTCAATACAATCCACCCCTCACAACTCATCAGGAAACTGACAGACATGGGCATCAGTTCCCTCATCTGCAAATGGTTACTGGACTTCCTGACCAACCGCCCCCAACATGTCCGGCTGGATAACCACTGCTCATCTACAATCACGATGAACACCGGTGTACCACAAGGCTGTGTGATGAGCCCTTTCCTCTACTCCCTCTTCACCCACGACTGCAGACCTGCTGATGATTCCAACACCATCATTAAGTTTGCAGATGACACCACGGTGATTGGCCTCATCAGTGACAACGATGAGGCCGCCTACAGGGAGGAGGTGGATTGTCTGGCTGAGTGGTGCGACACAAACAACCTGCTGCTTAACACCGAGAAGACCAAGGAGCTCATCGTGGACTACAGGAGGAATGCTGACCCACATCCACCCATCCACATTAAGGGGACGGCTGTGGGGCGTGTGAGCAGCTTCAAGTTCCTGGGAGTCCACATCTCCGAGGATCTCACCTGGACGACCAACTGCTCCAAGCTGGTCAAGAAGGCTCACCAGCGCCTCTTCTTCTTGAGGACTCTGAGGAAGAACCACCTGTCCTCAGACATCCTGGTGAACTTCTATCGCTGCACCATCGAGAGCATCCTGACCAACTGTATAACAGTCTGGTATGGGAACTGCTCTGCCTCGGACCGGAAGGCGTTGCAGAGGGTCGTGAAAACTGCCCAGCGCATCGCCGGAGCACCACTTCCTGCCATAAAAGACATCTACAGGAAGCGGTGTCTGAAAAGGGCTGGGAAAATCATCAAAGACCCCAGTCACCCATCACCCTCCTGCCCTCTGGGAGGCGCCACAGGAGCCTCCGGACTAAGACCACCAGGTACCGGAACAGCTTCTTCCCCACAGCTGTCAGACTCCTGAACTCTGCCTCCTGACATCTGACCCACGTTAACACATGGACTGGACATACACACACCCACAACCACCCACACACACACACACACACACACACACACACACACACACACACACACACACACACACACACACACACACACACACACAATGGACAACTGTACCCTCGAACACACAATAATAACATGGACTGAACCACCACTCACAACCACTAGCACTTTATATAGCCTCTGTAGAAACTATCTACACCCTCACTTACCTTAACTGCACTACTGTATAGCTCTGTGTAAATAATCATTCTGTACATTCGATAATCTTTAATCCTACAACTGTTTACAACTTGCATAGTTCCCATTTCTGTATAGCTGTATATCTCAGATTCTGTAAAGTTATTTATTTCATATTCTGTATAGTTTTTCATATTTATATCCTGTTCATAGCCTGTACATAGCTTGTACTCACTACAGCCTGTACATACTTATAGTTATAGAATATTCACAACATACTTCATACCGTGTACATTATAACATACCATAATAGACCCATTTCTGTAATATACTCACATGTCTATATTATTGCTAATATATATTGTAATATATCTATATCACTAAAGCACTTCTGGATGGATGCAAACTGCATTTCGTTGCCCTGTACCTGTGCATGTGCAATGACAATAAAGTTGAATTCTATTCTATTCTATTCTATTCTATATTGCGCCACACATTTTCAATGGGAGATAGGTCTGCACTACTGGCAGGCCATTTTAGTACCCACAATCTTTTACTATGAAGCCACTTTGTTGTAACACATGCAGAATATGGCTTTGCATTGTACTGCTGAGGGGACAAGCAGGGCTGTCCCTGAAAAAGACGTCGCTTGGATGGCAGCATATGTTGCTCCAAAACCTGTATGTACCGTTCAGCATGTATGTGCCTTCACAGATGTGCAAGTTACCAATGCCATGGGCACTAACACACCCCATACCATCACAGATGCTGGCTTTTAAACTTTGCTGTAATAACAATCTGCAATCAATCTGCAAACAATCTGGTCCTTTTCCTCTTTTGTCTGGAAGACACAAAGTCCATGATTTCCAAAAACAATTTGAAATATGGACTCGTGAGACCACAGCACACTTTTCAGTCAGTCCATCTCAGATGAGCTCGGGCCCCATCCTTGCTTGTGAACGACTGGGCCATTTGGGGATGATTCTTTTATACCCAATCATGGCAAACTATTTCCAATCAAAATTTTCACCAGTGGAATGTTGAAAACAGGTGTTTTTTGAACATTCCTCAACTTTCTCAGTCTTGTGCTGCCTTGTCCCAGCTTTATTTTTTGGAACGTGTTGCAGGCATCAAATTCAAAATGAGAGATATATTTTCCTTGTAGTGTATTTAATTGAATATAGGTTGAAAACAAAGAAGATGTAAAAGTAAAATATGAATTTTCGATAACGTGTCAGTAAAAAAGGTGTAAAAATAGAGCTTAACTCAGATTGAAGACGTCATCACATACTTTTAAAAAATGACTTCACAATTGACAAAAAAAAATATGAAACACACTTTAATAAATCATTTAAAAGTAGAATATTGAAAATTCATCACATCTGGCCCCTTTTCACTGACTAGCCAAGGGAATCACATTTACACAGATCACACACGAGACAAGAGACTAGCAAAATAAATCAGGAAACTAAACATGGGAGCATCTAACACAGAAAGGCAAAACAGACACACAAGGACAAGAAAATTGAAGCTCAGGTAATAAACTTTAAAGAATAACTATAATTACAAATTCTGATAGCAAACACAGTCAAAAATGAGAATAAAATCATGGAAAACATATCAGGAAATGAAGCTACAATAAATGACAAAAACAAAGAAAAAACTAAGCAGATAATAAGAGATTTTATTTTATTTTATTTTACCACCTGTTTGGTGGTTCTAGCATAAATAAATACACACCCCAAAATTCACTGTTTGATGAATAAAATCTTTATTTTTTTTTTTTTTACATTTTTTCTAGTATTAAAACCCAGTGAACTGAATACTAATCATCTTGTTACAATGCAATGTTTTTCTACTAACATTTGGGACATGGTATTCATTGTTGCTGAGCAGCCTCCTCCCTCAAGACAATCATCTCAATAAAACGCCTCAGGTACAACTTATCTCACTTCTGTTGCCAGGTTAAGAGCACAAGCCCTTTAGATCAGGGGAGTTTGGAGGCCAGGTTAACAGGATACACTGTAACAAGTCAAATCCGCGGAGGCCCCACTCGCAACGCAAAGGATCTGCTGCCAATTAAACTGGTGCTAGACAGGTGTCCACAGGTCAGAACGTTTTTGGGCAGCACAAGGTGAACCTTCCCTGGCTGCTTGTTGTGAATATTCAACGTGATGGCATTGTGATTACTATGTCCTGCTTCTGAAGCAATGCTAAATCATATGAAACCACAGGTGAATTACATATTTTATTTTACTGACATTCTGTGCATATTAGTTTGCTTTACACACACATAATGGCTTACTGTAGGTTATTGCATTCAACCAATGTAAAATAATGACAATGTTTGAAAATCATTACATTAAATAGGTTTTCAAATTTTGAAACAGGTGATACTTTATACTCCTGCTATTGTAAGCAAACCTCATGGTAAGATGAAAAAAAAAAAACCATATGGATTTCTTGTGTATTCTTTTGTCACATAAAGCTACAAAAACAGCAGAGTATTAATCCACTACTGAAAACAGTCCCTAGACAAAGTGTACCATTGCCAACATTTGGTAAAAACTACAACACACGACTGTTTTTCTAAACCGCCACCGAGACAGAAAGAAGCCTGAACATGATATTTATTAACACATTTAAAAACACATAAGAAGGATTACTTTTATTGGAATTCAGGCAAAATCACACCATACAACACTAGGAGGATTTCTCTGAGCATCAGTCTCATACAAAACTAGTAAGAAAACACATTTCATGGCTTGCCAACGTGGGATCTGATGAAACACTGCAATCTATTTAAGCCTGGAGCAAAGGAGCGACTTCAAAATGAACCTCCAGCTTTGGATAATGGATGACTTGATAATTTAAATGTCTGCTTTAATAGGGTTATAACAGTCCATAGTTACGTTGGGTGTCCCTGAATACCTTTTCTAAGGGAAACCCAGACAGATAACATATTCTCTGTTTTGTATCTTTGAACAAGCTCAGGTCGTGTTTACCTCTCCTACCTTTTAAAAAGGCAACTGCCTTATTCTTGCATATTTTATTCATTTTTCCTTTTTATTGTTCTCCCCTTGAGGAGCTTGTCAGATGTGGCAATTCTTCACAAAGTTACCTCAGGGCCCACATCTCTGGGTGTTATTGGTGCTCTGCAAGGTCCTACGTTGCTCTGGGACTGTGCCTAAAAGAGCTGCGCTCACCTCTGATAAGCAATTAGCATTCTTTTTTTGATCAAGGTCTTTTTATTGAACAAAGAATTGCTTCCAACAACAATTATGGCAAAATTAACAGACAGTTGTGCCCCCACCCCCCCAGAACAGTGTAACTAAAACCCAGCCAGAGAGGAAAGGAGAGACAAAATAACATAAAATAAAATAAAGTTACAGATACAAAGTAAATAATAAAATAAATGAACAACAGCAAGAGAAAAAAAAAAAAAAACCCCACTCACACGCACATTAAGCAATAGTATCCGGACTTAATCTTTCAAAGTAAGAAAAGGTTGCCATGTGTCATAGAACCGCCGAACCGAACCTTTTACAGTGTAGCGGATCTTTTCCAGCTGAGTATAGTACATGACATCCTTAACCCATTGCCCATATACAGGTGGAAGTGGCTCTTTCCATTTCAATAATATCATTCTACGGGCCAAAAGAGTGCAGAAGGCCAGAAGATCAGAGTGTGATTTGGAAAGACTGGCATCACAAGGCGTCACTCCAAAAATAGCTATAAACGGGCAGGGTGCAATTGGAACACCAAATATGTTGGATATGGTTTCAAATGTGCTTTTCCAAAAGCTACCCAGTTTTGGACACGCCCAGAACATGTGAAATAGGGAAGCAGGCTCTCGTTTGCACCGGTCACATGTGGGGTCAAACCCATCCTTGATTTTGCTCAGTCTAGTTTTAGACCAATGGAGACGGTGAACAACTTTGAACTGAATCACCACATGTTTAAGGCAAATAGATGATGAAGAAATGCTATTGATTATCTTGTGCCAAGTCTCATCTGTAATCCGTTGGCCAAGATCACTTCCCCATCGTTCCCTAAGTGATTGCAATGTGGACAGCCTAAAATTACTCAACAGCTCATAAACATCACTTATAACCCGCTTAGCATTTGGCTTAAAATCAAAAATATCATCCAAAAGGGATGGTGGTGGACAGGACGGAAAGCAGTCAGTATTAGAAGCAACAAAATTCCTGAGTTGTAGATACCTGAAAAAGTGTGACTGAGGGATCTTGAACTTGTTCACCAGCTGTTCAAATGAGGAAAAGATATTGTCCGTGAAAAGAGCAGCCATTGACGTTATTCCCAGCTTTGTCCATATGTTAAATGCCTCGTCCGTCAAGGATGGGGAGAACATGCAATGTCTATGCGGTGGTGCATTAAGAGAGAGTTCAGTCTGTTTAAAGTGCCGTCTGAGCTGATACCATAACTTCAGTGAGTGGACAACAAGAGGATTCGTGGTGAAGCTGGAGATCGGTCTCGCCAGAGGTAATCTGGCACACAGCAAAGACACCAGGGAGGATTGACTCACCGATAGCCGCTCCAGTGTTACCCATGATGATGATAAATTATCATGGTCTTTCATCCAGTACAATAATGCTCTTATATTAGCTGCCCAGTAATAAAACAGAAAATTTGGGAGTGCCAAGCCTCCTGCGCTCCGCGGTCTTTGTAATACACTCTGTTTCAGCCTAGGTGGTTTTTTGTTCCAAATGAAGGAGGAGATTTGACTATTTAGATTATTAAAAAAAGACTTGGTTAAAAAAACTGGAAGACACTGAAAAAGATATAGAAATTTAGGGAATATAGTCATCTTAATGATATTTAATCTACCACCCAGCGAAAGAGGCAAGGACTCCCACTTTCCAAAATCCTCCTTTAGTTTAGACAATAAAGGAAGATAATTAGTTTTATACAAGTCTCTATGATTCTGCGTAATCCAAATGCCCAAGTATTTGAACTTGTTATAGCTGAGCTTGAAAGGTGCTAAAATAGACGAAAGTTCCCCGGTTATTGTACCTAAAGGCATTGCCTCACTTTTCCCGAAATTCACCTTATATCCGGAAATTGTCCCGAATTCCTTAAGTACATCTAAAAGTTTAGGGAGGCTATTTGAAGGGTTGGAAATAAACAAGAGCATGTCGTCGGCATAAAGAGAGACTTTATGTTCGATATCCCCACGACGTATTCCCTCAACCTCAACACAGTGTCTTAGAGCAATAGCTAGCGGTTCAATTGCGATGGCAAAAAGGAGAGGTGACAAAGGGCACCCCTGTCGTGTGCCACGCTGAAGCTGAAAAAAGGGGGACAGACTATTGTTGGTCCGAATGGCCGCTACAGGGTCACAGTACAATACTTTTATCCAGGATACAAAATTACTCCCGAGGCCAAATTTTTCAAGCGTATGGAAAAGAAAGTCCCATCTCACCCGATCAAACGCTTTCTCAGCATCAAGTGAAATAACAGTTTCCAATACAGTAACTTTGACGTGGCTATAGATTATATTTAATAAACGTCTAATATTAAAAAACGAGTACCTGTTTTTGATAAAGCCTGTCTGATCAGGTGAGATAATGGAGGGCAGATGTTTCTCTAAACGGCGGGCCAACACTTTAGCAAGGATTTTGGTGTCGGTGTTCAGCAGAGATATTGGACGGTATGAGCCACAATCTAAATGATCCTTATCCTTTTTTAGAATTAGGGAGATCACTGCCTGACGCATTGTTGGAGGCAAGGATTGTGAGAGGAAAGATTCTTCAAAAGTCGATTTTAACAATGGATTCAATTGGTTAGAAAACTTCTTAAAAAAATCGGAAGGATACCCGTCGGGGCCAGGTGATTTTCCAGACTGCATACTCCGTATGGCCATTTCAATTTCAGCATCAGAAATGGGCTTCTCCAAACTGGTGGCCGCATCTTCTCCTAAGGAAGGGATAGCAAGTTTCTCAAAGAAATTTTCTAGAGCCAGGTCATCCTTAGCCGGGGGGGAGCTGTATAAAGTCTGATAGTATCTAAAAAAACTATTATTTATAACTTGGTTATCCGTGCATCTTATTCCCTGGTCATTCCGGATCTCAGGGATAGCTTGATTAGCTGTTCTTTGTCGTAGCTGATGAGCTAGCAGCTTGCCTGTTTTTTCTCCATGCTCATACGAGTAGCTACGCAACTTCGAAATTAGATACTCAGCCTGTTTTGTAGATAGAAGATTATATTCAGTTTGTAATTTCAGCCTACGTTTATATAATACCGGGTCAGGGGAATGGCTATATACAGCGTCTAGTTTAGTAATTTCGTCAGCCAATAGAGAGAGTTGCTCAGTATCCCTCTTCCTTTTGTTCGCACAGAATGAGATTATCTGGCCTCTCAGATATGCTTTTAGAGATTCCCAAACAGTTGATGGTGACATCTCTGGAGTTTGATTGATGGCAAGAAAGAAATCTATTTGAGACCTAATATAATTAACAAACTCTTCGTCTGCTAACAATACTGGGTTGAACCTCCATGGCCGATAATTCAGAATCAGAATCAGAATCAGAATACTTTATTGAGTAGGCATTGGGAATACGCAGTGAAAGAACAACAGGTGAATGATCTGAAATCACCATGGCCTTGTAATCACAGTCTGTCACCAAAGGGAGGAGTTTTTTGTCCAGAAAGAAATAATCTATACGAGTATATGTTTTATGGACATTAGAAAAAAAAGAATATTGACTTGAAGTTGGGTTACGAAATCTCCATACATCAGCTAACCCGTAGTTATGAAGAAAACGCTGTATAACACGTGCTGATTTTGAAATAGGCGTGCATTTGTGCGAGCTGCGGTCCATAGCAGATAATGAGCAATTTAGGTCCCCACCAAGAATAATATTATGCGTTGCCATGTTGGGAAGCCGTGCAAACACATTAGTGAAAAAACTATGATCGTCCCAGTTAGGGGCATAGACATTCGCTAAAATCAAGGGGAAACCATATAAATGTCCTACAACTACAACAAAACGGCCTGCAGGGTCTTCATCTACAGTTGTGGCTATAAATGGTAAAGTTTTGCTTATCAATATTGCTGTCCCCCGAGCTTTAGAATTAAATTTAGAGTGATATATCTGGCCTACCCATCCAGACTTGATTCGAAGATGATCAGAGGTACGCAGATGCGTTTCCTGGAGAAATGCTATATCCGTTCTAAGTCGTTGTAAATGAGTAATAACCTTTTTCCGCTTGACTGGATGGTTGAGTGATTTTACATTCCAGCTTACAAAATTTACCACCCGATCACTAAATGATCGCGCTGTGCTCATCCCTGCTCAAATAGTAAAATATGAAAGCTCCAGATGCACAACAGGCATAGGAGAAGAGGAAAGAGAGGGGAGGAAGAAGAAGGAAAAAAAAAAAAAAAAAGAAAAAAAAAAGGGAAAAACAAAAAACACATTGATAAGTAAAATAAACATATCTGGCTGAAGCCCAAACCAAGAACACAATGAGCAATTACACCAGATCGAACATGGTGACTGCCAAACCCCCTGCAAACAGATCCACACATATAGCCTAGTGCTTGTTTGGGTTACTATAAGCCAGACTCTTAGGCTCCCGCTGGCCGCTTGACATAACATATCCTACAAAGAAAAATAGTCAATAAAATAGAAAAAGAAAAGAAATATATATATACACATACATATATCGACATCCAAACAAAGTATAGAACTTTTCTAAACCCAATGGTATTGCCATGAAATAAAATGAACCAAAATGTGTTTATGAAATAAGTTTAAATGTCTGAACAAGAAGTGTCTCTTCAAGCTTTTCATCACCGTGCGAACGCTACAACAAACAGTCATGTACACTCAGCCGTAACTGAGACAACCAACCGTAGCACTGGCGCTCCCACATAGAGCGACAGGCGCAGCCTCCTCAAACGTTGATAATATGTTCTTTAACATATTCCATTGCCTTCGCCGCATCCAGAAATTCTTTCTCCTCCCCGTTGTGCGTGATACAAAGTCGCGCTGGGAACCTGATCCCAAAACGGATACCTTCCTGCTCACGGAGAAGTTTCCGGACTTCTGTAAAAGCAGCACGAGCTCGGGCCACCGAGGTCGTAAAATCCGGGAATATTGCAATCGGTTGTCCATTGAACCTCAGCGGAGCTTGGGTCCTGGCACGGCGTAGAATTTCCACACAGTCCTGGTAGTAATGAAGCTTGGCTATGATGGCCCGCGGGTTACCACCCGGCCTTCTCGGGGCCAGACTCCTATGTGAGCGGTCGACAATAACATCTTTATCCATACCCAGCGCTTCACGTAGTAGCGCGGATACGGCCGTGGTGGAGCTCGAATCCTGGCCCTCCGGGACCCCCATGATACGGATATTGGATCTCCGCATCCTGCCTTCCATGTCATCACATTTATCTTTCAGGTCAGATAGCTCCTTCCTCAAAGTCTTCACCGTAGATTGCAAGGTGACCACCTCATCGCTCCACATTGACAGCCCGTCCTCTACTTCTTTCACCGTGGCCTTAACTCCATCCATTTCAGCGCGCGCTGCCGCCGTATTGTTAGCAATCTCATTTCTCACTTCTTGCACGTCAGCCCTAATGTTATCAAAATCTTCTTTCAGTGCATTCCTGAGTTCTTCTTTTAACACCACGCTGATATCATCTTTAATGGATTGAAGAAGCTCTAATTTCAGGGCATCAGTGTCCACAAAGCGCCCATCGCTCTGCTGAGCCCGTTCCTCAGTGGTCGCTGAGCCGGGCGCCGCCCTTGGGCCACCATTGGTATTCTCGCCCGAGGATGCGCCGGGCCTAGCCGCAGTTCCTCCGGTGTACTTGTATTTCCTTAGGTTCGATGCCATTTTGTCTCGAGTGAAGCTTTAATATAGCATATAAAACTGTTAGCTTCCCCTGTGACATAAAATGAGACTTTGTAGGTTGAAAAAAAACTATTT
Organism: Maylandia zebra; assembly: GCF_041146795.1. Taxonomy (NCBI): domain Eukaryota; kingdom Metazoa; phylum Chordata; class Actinopteri; order Cichliformes; family Cichlidae; genus Maylandia; species Maylandia zebra. The sequence goes on from NC_135187.1 coordinate 27,157,786, forward strand.
CTGAAACTCTGTTAGCGGGAGCCTTCAGAAACACGTCCTACTCCATTGCTGGCTCGCTAGCGCCCCAGCAATTAGCATTCTAAAGGCTGTTTTTTTTTCTCTCATATTCAAATTATTATTTGTAAAAAGCAGCAATCATGCACTCACTTTGGCCATATTCACCATTGCTGTGATGAACACAAATAATTCCCATTGATGTTACAGCTTCAGCCTGTGGGACATTGACAGATTCATTATAATTTTATTCATTTTTTAAGTAAACATCAAAACAGCCAACGCACCCAGCTAATGCGTGTGTCTGACGTGTGCGGTCCACACACAGACACATCACTATGAATTCAACAGAACGCATGTGGCTTTTCTAATTACATGGGCTCTCCCTCCTGCTGCCAGAGAAGCTCATTTGGGCATTGAGGGGAACGCGTGTGCTAAAAAGTAAAGGAGACTTGGAAGGATGAGCCTTAATGAGGGGAGTCAGTGAAACGTGTCTGATGGTGACGTTTCTTCCTGGAGCTGGAGGGCTTTCAATGAAAAGCAGGCCTCAACTGCAGACCCCGCTCCACTGCCCAGCCCTCTCATCCTCAGATAACCGGGCACGACGCAGCACAACAAGCAGCCCGTACTCGGGAGGCAATTAAGGCTCTGATATGCTTACACACCCGGAAACACTTGCTTGGCTGCAGGCAGAGGGGAAGAAGGCCGGGGCAGTGGGGAAGTTCACTGGTGGTGTGGTGGTGATATTTGTTTGTCAGCAGGAACAGAGAAAACAGCGGTCCAAAATTAGCTGCCTTGCTAGTTTAATGCAACATCCAATACTTCCTCTGACTTCAAAACATATACATTACTACAGAAAACAGATGGAGCTTCTACGCACAAGACAAAAGCAGTATTGAGGGAGCAAGCCAAACGGGATGCTATTAAGCTGAAGCTGGCACAGAGTCAGAGTAGCTCTTTAACACCAGCAGCATGGCTGCCAAGCCTTAATACGATCTGTTAGTGAAGAGGGTCCTGGGACCGCAGTGAGCTCAGGGTGTTTGTAGTTAGACAGAACAGCGTTAGGCCTGTCTTTAAGCCAGGGCCAGACTGAGAAATGGCTATTTCAGAGGATTGGTGACAGGCTGGTGCTGCACCGTATGTCTTATAAATGAGTATCTCCCCTGCATCCCACACCATTATTTCTAAGCTACCCTCTGGCAGCAGGTCCCATGCTACTACTCTCTGGGCAGGTGGAGCTGCACAGATCACACTTTGTTTTTAACCTGAGGAGACTCATTTGAGTCTGTAGAAGCACTGGTTAGATTCATTCCTGCTTTTTCCATTTGTGCTGAATTTGACTGCTCGGGCTGCAGAAACAAGGACCTTGTTGACAAAGTTACCTTAGGAAAGCTGTGGATTATTCCAAGTTAGGTTTTTTGTTATTGCTCCATTTATATGCCCTATTGATTACGATGCCATTATAAATAACGTGGAATTGAAAATTTCAAAACATAACGACATTGCCTGGGCAACTGGGCACAAGCAAACGGCTCAAGGTAGGTCATGAAAAATCAAATTTAGCCCAATTAGCTTTCTCTTTTTTTGAAGCTAAAAGCAAAGGTCATTGCTAGTACCAATTACTTGTAGGACAAGGAAACTGGAAGCGTGCACATCTAAAATCTTTTTTTTATCCTAACGCTCTCTGTTTTATTCTGCTTTCTTGTTTATGTGAATCTTCATACCTGTGCTGCACTCGAGAATTCTTGTTTCTTCATCATTCCTCTACCCCCAAGGAGCCACAGTTAATGATGAAGATCTGAGCAATTACTCAACCATTGTTTCCATATTGGAGACAACCAATGGCTACATAATGAAATGAAATGAAACCAATGCTTTTCTGCAAGTGATTCATCCACGAGTCGACCCACAGAAACAATTCTGATAATTAAGTCATTACATTGGCAGCAAACATTTTCTGGCCTCTCTGTTGTGAGTTTTCTGTCATTTTGAAACTATCTCGCTATTTAGACTGCTATTTGGGTACCACAAGCAATCTCACAGAGTCTCTGGGAAATTGTGATGCCGTTTACTGAATAAAGAATTGATAGAATAATCTAGAGAGAAATAAAAAAGATAATTGTTAGTTGTGACTCTTTATGGCTAACACGCATGTATGATCGCAAATTGGTCCTCCCAAGTCCAGAGTATTCATTTTTACATTTTCTCATGTGCACCTGTGTTTTCTGACCAGTTAAACTAGAACATGTCATTTTTTTGACCCCTCGTTTAACAGCCCGGCTTGTGCCTCTAAAAGCCTGTGGTTTGTGTGATAATGGCACAATGGTAAATGTGACCATTAGATGGCAGCTAGGGTTAGGTCACCTTCACAGGCTGAGAGCTGGGCTTGTTGTCCTCCATCAGCTGAAGAATCCCTTTCGCTGCTGTGGCACTGTTGCCCATTATTTGTGGCTTTGGGTGACCTGTGGCTACTGTGTCATTTTCACACCACAGGGCTAATTGCACCAAATGGTGATAGATTTTGAGGGAAAAGATGAGATAGGCATTTCATGCTGACCGCCTGGTGCCAAGCATTAGCTGCAATTTAGTTTACTGCTGCAGAGCTTCTACAGGAGCTGATGCATTTAGACATTTACAATGGGCCTGTGGTGATATAACTAACAATGGAGACTGTAATGCATTCCTTCACCAGTTTTCTTCTGGTAGCAAGTTGCAAAGGCACATTGCTGATAGCTACGAGTTTCATACTTTTTACTTCCTGTGAAACAGTTTGCTTTTTTTCTGCCCCTTGCTGTAGCTGGCTGCACCTTTGATGAGGACTCGGACCCTGGGCTGTGCGAATATCGACAGGGCCAAGAAGATGACTTTGACTGGCAGCTGATCAGGACCTACAACTGGCCACACCCAACTCCAGATCTTTTGCGAGGTAGGCTTCTGCAGGTGTCAGAGTTAAAGTCATTGACAGCAACACAATTTCCACAAGTCTGTTCACACATTCAGGCGGTGATTTAAAAACATGAACATACTCGTCTTCCCTCACACAGTTCCAACAAACAAACTAAAAACAAAAGAAACACCCTTTTATGCAGTACTTCTCCCAACATGACAGAGAAACGTTTCGTGGACCTTTGGACAATGCAAAAATTCAGGTCTTACAACCGCTGGTGTGTACAGGCAGATTGTTGCAGCAAGCCAAACCTGTTGCAGTCTTCTTATTGACACATGTTGTGTGTTTTAACAGAATTGTAAAACTGTGAATACAACATTTACCGCAGTACAGTGGCATAAATCCAGCTTTAGACTGACCCCAAAAACTCCATTGACAGGCAGGAGTGTAGTTGTGTTAGTGTCTCTGTGTCACTGATCACAATTTTATTGCACACCTGCCGCAGTGGAGCAGCTCAGTCCAGACCAGTTATAGAGTGTGCTCACACTGGGTAGCTCTCATGTGTGAAAAGCAGCAGCTGGAAAAGAACATCTGCTCTACACCGAGTACTTTGAGCTCTTCTAAAAAAGAATTGTATTATTTCTGCTGCAAATATACAGCATACCAATTTGTAAGTGAGCAATGGGCAGAGGAAAGCAGCAGGATGTTTTTGTATACCAGGTTTGAGGTTGGTAGAATTCATTTAGACATCATTGGCGTGGCTTTTTACTACTTAAGGGAAGTGTATTTGTCTGTAGATCCTCTCTAAAGCAATAAGCAATTCAAAGTAGTTCAGCAGAGACAGAAAAGGCTGAAAAGCTGAAAATTGTGTATAAGAAACAAGAAAGAGAAAAGTGTAGCTGACTATAATTAACGGACTAACAATAATATAACAGATAAGAACACAAGTTTACATTTCAACCCAGTTTATAACAGCTGAGTGAGATAGGACACAGTAGGCAGATCTGTCCCAGACCACTGGAGATGTTTCTTAATGCACTTCAGAAGTGTATTTAGGTCCTAAACGGCTTCATAAACCAACAGAAGTATTCTTAAAATTAACAAGCCTAACCCGCTGGAGGTTCCTTTCTGTCATTTTAATGGCAGCTGTCTCCAAAGCCTGGAAGTGCTGACAGTCCATTGCTGGCTTTACTTACTGCCTTACAGCCACAGCGAGCCATGCAGCTTAATAATGCTTTAAACATTTTTTTCTTTTTTGCTTCAGTTTTGCTTCCCAGTTAAACCCTACCTTACGGCAACTTGTTGGTGCAGAAGACCTGCTGATCACAAGGTTTCGTTGAGCGAGGTGGCTTTTTCTTTTACACTTAACCCTTGTGTGGTGTTCGTATTTTTGTTACTCAGCCAGTGTTCATGGGTCTGGTGGACCCGCTAGAGTTTTGGCTTTCCAAATTAACACTATCAAACAATTTTATGTTAAATTACTCAACAGATGTTTCCTTCATCCCAATTACAAGACATATGAACAGCAAACATGGTTAATTTTTTCCCTTTACCTTTGTTAGATCACATTTATGAATTAATGTGCTTCTTGTTTTTCTTTTATATAAAATGTTATAAATAAATCAGTTATAATCAAGTGGAGTGAGTGGAAAGACACAACACATTTACACGTGAAAAAATAATTAATTGTTTAATTTTTCTTTTGAAAAAAACTGAACACGGGTCTCACAGACCCGAACACCATACAAGGGTTAAATTACTAATAGCTCAGTGTTATAGTTATGAAAAAATCCTCAGGACATTGGTTGCTTTTTCACTCATTTTCAGCTAATCCTAAATTCTTGTAACTGACATTTTTTTGAAGAAAAACTACAAAGCAGATGCAGGTGGTAAGACACAGATGACTTAAACTGCTGATTCAGGGACCAGCCTGAGAACTATTCCTCCAGACCACTTAAAAAATCAGAAAAAATTCGGGTTCTTTGGAGGTAAGGGTATATAAGGGTTCTAATGCAGTGTGGTGTCACATAATAGATCTAATGCGATTGGGTAAAATGGTTAAACAATGTGTTTTAGACACATTCTACATAGTATGTTATCAAAAGTAAAGTCTCATAACCTTCTTAGATTCTATCTTTTTTCTGTTAGAAGCTTTTTCATTTGGATGTTCTGAATATGTGAAAAATCTATGACAAACCCAAACTCTGCCCTTAAACCCGACCCCAGAGGTGCACTGATGTTAAGAGGTAAAATTATTGCTCATCAGTAGGAATGATAATCTGCAGTTCCTTGCAACACTATGTTATATATATCCCAAAGGCTGCTGAGGTAATTAATGAGTATTTGAACCAAGTAGGTGAAAAGCTGCAGGTGATCCCTGCAGGTCTTCCAGCTTCCACTGCCAGTCTCTTATTCACCATTAGCTTAGTCGCTGAAAGATTTCTGGCTTCAGCATGGACGTGCACTCCTCTGGCCTCTCATTAGTCTTATTTTTGGCACACCTCTGTGCCATAAGCCTTGAGAAAAATGTTTGTCTGTGCTGTACACAACCACAAAAAATGTGAAACCATCAAAGTAAAGTGAATCACGGTTGGAAGAATATAGTATATACTAACGAAAAAGGAAATGCTATGAAGGAAATGGCTATAAGTACAGCACCCACATTTAAAACTCCAATCTCATGGAAAAGCATCAATCAACCTACTTAGCTTTGCAGTCTCGTTCTTGATACTTGAGTTATTTATTTTGCAAAACCCAATGCGAGCCCCACAAGGCTCACATTGGGAGGCATTTACCATCTAGCCCAGATACCAAGTTATAAACAGTACTGTTGTTGTGCAAAAACACACAATGCAGAATAACCCACCATTCAGCTATAAAGCTGGCTTGCCACTGCTTTTATGTGCTGTGTTATTTTCCAGATGGTTCATTATACTCTGTGGATGTTCACACTAAAATAATGACATATTTAATGAAAACAAATTTCCCACGAATTAGTTTGAGGCATTCTGTCTTCTGGAGGGGAACTTCAGGTCCAAAACTCAAATCTTAATCCATTTCGGAGCAATCCTGACAGGATAACTCAATGGTTTCTCAACTGGGGAGGGTGTGAAGAAAAGGGAGCTACACTGATGTTGCTGCTAGTTTTATGACAGATATTTTCAAATGTTTTGCCAAAAACAACCACAAGATTTAAGTAAATTTTAATGTGTATTTGTCTACAATGTTTATTACTTCAAAGTTATGTTATGTGGCAAATATTGCCAAATATTTTGTATTTACAGACTTTTCAAGCTGTCAGTTTGGTATAAAACAGGTTGCAAAGCTCACATCAAATAGCTAAATCTTCAGCTGCCAAATATCTGGCAGCAGGAGATTTAGCTATTTGATGTGTTCGAGGCTTATATCAGAAAGATTTCTGATATAGTACAGTACTGCAGTATTTTAGAAACCTTATATGACATCTTATGGCTTAAGTCCTCTGAAAAACTTAATATGCCCTCAGTGCTTCATGAGGAAATGTGATGGTAAGTAGCAGCCAGGTGCTTCTAATCTTGTCCACTCGATTAACTGATCATCTGCAAGTGCAACCACCCGATAAAACCAGAGCTTCTTTCTGGTAGTTTTCTGGTCTAGAACATTCAGGTGTGTTAACAAAATGTCACAGTCTTCCTATAAGTGGACTTCATGTCAAAGTCATCCTAAGGTCAGACTGTGCAATGAGAGTCAAACATAGGAGAAATTGCAAAAAGCCCAAGAGCTACATTTCAGAATAAACATCCAATGCAATTACAAGAGAACTGAACAAATACTGCTTATTTGGAAGGTTTGCCAGGACAAAGTTATTTCCTCTAAAAAGAACAGCATGACAGGATGAACAAACCACAACACTTTTGGAAACATTTCCTTTGGACTGATTGGACATAAGTGGAGAAATAGTCCTAATGCACAGCACCACATTTAGCAACAACACCTCATACGAACCTCAACACCTCACAAACACCTTATACCAACTGTCAAGCATGGCAGTCCAACAAGGGCAAAAGGAAAAAATAATTAGATTAACATGGTTATCCATGGTCAGAGTTTGATTGAAATGCAGCAGAAACAACAAGTAAACCAGTAGCAGCAGTTGATTTAAATCATAAGCCGCAAACCTTTGATGCTGTTAAGCAGAAAAGCAGAATTTGTGCTTGGCCATGCCGCTGCAAACGATATTCAGATAGGCTGCTGCAAATGATAACTCGGGGATCAGTGACCTTCATCACCTTCTGTGAGCTGTATGGCAAATAGTGTGTTTTGACTGCCTTATACACACAGTGCACTACCTAGTTTTGCAAGTCAGTTAGGAAGGCATTTGATTTTACTGTATGTCATTCAAATGTGCTGTGAGGAATAGGGACCCAATGAATTCTTGTATTCTCGCTTCTTTCACACCTTTATTGAAAGCTATTCACTTTTGAATGAAATACCCAAAATGCCCCTTGGTGTGAAGAATAGAGGTTCTTAGGTATGCTGCAGAACATTAAATGAGCATTTCTGACTGTGGCTCTAAATTCAAACTGATTTTCACAAGGTTTTTGTCATTTAGATTGAATGCAGGAAAGGTATATAGCTTTTTAAAGCTGCAGTAATGAATATTTTTATTAAACAATAGGACAAATGACTGTTTGTAATGTGAGCAAGGTTGCGCTCACACAGAAAATTATCGCCCACTCTTCTTCTTCTTCACTTGATTTAGGTGAAATAATTTCAGCTTATTAAGCTTACTGTTTTGGTAAATGTACAGTTTGGTTCAGTGTTGTAGGTCTTATTCGCCCTGTTTTCAGTAGCAGGCAGGTGTTTCCAAACAAAAACACTAGGAGTCTTTAGCAACAAACATCTTCAGACTGCTGACTAAACAAGAACTGCTGCTGGTTTTCAGTTATGTCGGGTGATGTTAGACTTGAGTCCCGAACCTAACATTAAAATCACGCTTTCCCTGTGATAAAGATTCCAACAATTTAGATCCACTTCAATGATGGATCAGTCACTCTGGCTAACAGCAGCTAACAAAAAAGAAAAAAGGCAACGCTGAATCTTACTAATGAAAGGTTCAGGATATCCTCAACAACTCACCTTACCGAGGTAAACAGTGACTGACAGTCTACCTAGAGAGTGACAAACTGCAGGGCAAATCCAGTCCAGAATAACTTTGCTGTCTGAGTACAACTACTAAAGTTGAATTTGAGTTTTTGAAGGGACTCAAAGGAAAAACGGAAAAAAAAACCCCCAAAAACACAAGATATTGAATTGACACATATGTGTTTGTTGTTCCTGATTCGTTGCGTGTGTTGATATTATTTAAATGTTTTAAAATATAGAGGATATAAAAAAAAATTTTCAGATCAAACAAATTAAAAACAATTGAATGTTCTTGCTCTTTCTTGCCTGACTAAAACTTCAGCTAACTGCAATCTGCACTGACATCTTACGCACTGTATATTTAGTAAAAAGATTTTGGAAAAATCTTTCCTTAGAATACCTTAGAGGAGTGGGCACGACCAAAATGTTTCCAGATAATCAACCAAGATGTACATTAAAATTTATATTCGATTTTTAACAGATTTGTGAAGCTCTTATTTATTGGGATGCCTTTGTATCCAGAACAGACAATTTAAGTGTTTCTGGACTCTTCGACCACATAAACGAGCTTCTTAAATTGACTTTCAGAGCAATTTCCTCCCACAGCATTTTATGCTTTTTGTTTTCCCTTTCTTTTGATAATATTTTGCTATCTATAGACAAATTTTGTGAGACAACAACAGTCCAGACAATACTTACTACAAGCAAGTGGAAGCGAGCAAATAGTTCCCATGGAAACTGTAGAATATTACCATTAATGTTGCTCTATGCACGATGCTATAAAAAGTATTTGTCCACTTTCTTATATTTTTTCATATTTGTCACGCTTAAATGTTTCATTAGTCAAAGACAGCATGTATTAAGGGTAAACAGCTATCCAAAAAATTCTAAATTTCACTGGCACCAAGAGAAAAAGTAATCGTAATCATCTCCCTTGATGAATCATGAAATTATTGTGGTTAACCACAACTTTTGGAAAGCTGATTACAGATTCACTAGCCATACTGAGGCCTGATTACTGCCTCAGACCTGTTGAATCAAGAAATGACTTGACTAGAACCTAAGGACAAAGTGAAGTGAGCTAAAATATCTTAAAAAGCAAAACATGCCACAATCTAAAGAGACTCCAGAACAGATGAAAATCAAAGTCATTCTCTTCTAAAAGGTTACAAAGCCATTTCTAAGGCTTTGGGACTCTAGCAAACCACACTTAGAGTCATTATCCACCGAACAATGTATGTACCTTCCCAGGAGTGGCCATCCTACCAAAATTACACCACGAGCACATCAACGACTCATCCTGGAGTTCACAAAAAACCCAGAGAAACGTCTAAAGAACTGCAGGCTTGACTTGCCAGTGTTCATGATTTAGCAATTAGAAAGGGACTGGGCAAAAATGGCATCCATGGGAGAGTTCTAAGGTGAAAGTTACCAATGACCCAAAAGAACAAAAGGCTCGCCTCACATTTGCCAACAGAGAACTTGTTGAGGTTTTATTTATTATTAGTTTTGGAGCATTTTTAGCTTCATTACATTGTGGAGCGGTGAACATAGGCAGGAAGTAGAGGGCTGCAGGTCACTGAGCTAAAGTGGCACCTAGAGTTTGTTGATCTCTAGGACTTTTAATGAAATAGTTTGCTGACAGGTTGATAAAGAAAAGAGAGCAAAGATGCACCAAAATATCCTTTAACCGAAATTTACTGGAACTTTTTCTAATTGTGGTTGGTTTTTCCCCAGTGCTCTCTTCCATTCTACAGCTGGTGGAGCTCAATTAACGTCATCCATACACAGCTACAGGGAACCAAATGTGTTACATAAAGCTAGCAGTTATTTTTTCCTGGTGGCTGAATGATTCACGCCAAAAGGACTGAAACTGCTCATATGGAACATAATGTGTTTTTGAACATAGTCTGTAATTTCTTGTTTTACCTCTGTTTTATGAAGGCAATTTTCTCTCTGACGTATAGAAAAATAAGTCACTCTAAACCTCTTTAATGACTATTATGCAGTGTAGCAATCAGAATCTCAAAAAGAAGCTTTTTAAGGACTAACATGTAACAAGTTACACAGGCCTAATGAACAGAACACTCTGTGTTAAAGTTGCGCCTTACCCTGAAACCAAAAGGTACACATTTTACTTTGAAGGCAAGCGGTCTCTGTTTTCAGTGTGTGCTGCAATTTTCCACTGTCTTTTAGTGAGTCGTTGGTAACAAGCTCCATCAACTACAATGCATTTTTCCCTTGTGACTGGTGACTACCAGGCCTTCATGATTGGAGCTTTAGAGGTTGACTACACAGTGACTATCAGCAACCTCCAGCAAAAACTCACAAGCCTTCGGTGTTTAACAACAGTTGCCAACCAGTCTCTAGGCCTGTGCTACAGGGGCCTAAGGAAAAAAACTTAGTGTTTTGGGAAACAACAATTAAAAAAAATATTATGCCTCCTAAATGTTTATATATAATTATTTTATTGCTATTTTCTTGAATAGTTATTTTTGTTATTACCGCTATTTTTGTGCATTTACAAAACAAAAACACTAAAAATAGCCACCAAATCATTCATTCTATCTTTCTGCAGTGACAAATAAATAATCTTAATCTTACTCTGGGATTTTTCACCCTTAGAATAAAAAGAAAAAACATTATAGAGATAACCTTTTGTCTCATTTTTATTTATATTGCACCAAATCACAGCAGTCACCTCAACTATTTAATGTTTAAGCTATTTAAGCAAGATCACCCTAGAAGCTGAATTATTGCGCAGTGATCACCTTGCAGAAAAACTAATCATTCTCGCCAGTATTGAGACAGGTCTGAAGGAATGCTTGGACTGACAGACAAGGCCAGTTGATTGCTCACTAGGTTTCCTCAGTGATTTATGCAAAACAATCTGATTAACCTGCTGCAATCATCAACCTACTGACAGTTTGTTTCCCCACATTCAGTCTCTTGTTGCTTCTATTGCTCAAGTTTGTCACATGTCAGCCCCGGTGGCCGGGGCTCTTATCTCTCTTCACATATATGTTCATTTAAGGGGGACTTATCTTTTGGAACTCGTAGTAAAAGCACACATGTAAGAGGAAAACTTGTGGTGCCTGTTATAGGCTGCTGACTTAAAGTGGTCGGTTGTTGGCGATTTGTGAAAGGAGCTGGCAGATGTCCGGGATTTAATAATTCATTTGCTGTTGTCAAGTGCTTGTTCCGGTGTTCCGGGCATACCTCCCCTGGGCCAGAATGGGTATGTTAACGAACTCCCTGGGATTGGAGGAGTCTAGCATGGGTCATTGCTGATTACACTTCCTGGTGTTCCTCAGGGGGCAGCAGCGTCACAAAACTCGCTTTTCATCTTCCTTTGACCCATTAGAGAAGGTCGATTTCAGACGGGATGAGGACATGCTCGAATGAGTTGAATGTTCCTCTGCTAGATAAAAGATGAAGAGTTGATATAAAGCTGTGTGAGATCCTGTTAGAGGACCCTGTTGTGAGCCCACTTCTGGAGGTCATGCATAAAAAATGCACTGCGTTAAGGACTGTTGCCTTACAATGTAGAATAGCAGTAACCAAGCAAATAATGTTATTTTTGAGAGTGTAGCAGACATAGCCAACAGCCAACAACTCTACAGCAACCCTATGATGCTGTCGCGTCAATGTACTTCAAAATACCTGCGGAATGGTATTGAAACAGTTAAGGCAAAAGGGCATCCAACACAGACCTAGCGAGTATGCCCAAAAAAGTGGCTATTGAGTTCATATATGTAATATAAATTTGTTTTCTTGCGTTCCAGCCTTGCCTCTGTTCAGTCACTTGTTTGTTATCTGGTAGAAAGTGGTACAGTGAGTTAATGTATTCCTGGAACAAAAGTTCAATGTGAATTTCAAAGGAACACTTCATTTTTAAATGCTGCATACTAATCAAAAATAGCCTTTCCAGCACAAGCCCTTGTAATCGCAACCAGAGTAAGTGGTGCAGTGTAAGTACATTTACTCACAACCTCCATACTGTAGTGTTCCAGGTCTCACTTGTCATACTGGTACTTGGTCATAACAGAAGAAAGCAAAGTTAAATATCATACTTTTGAAGTTCTGTTCTTAACTTTACTGTCAGTTCAGGATTTAACATATATTCCTCTTAAAGCTCCTGCGGCAGGTTGGTGACCTGTCGGGTTTGTACCCTGCCCCTCGTCCTATGACAGCTGGGATTGGATAAACTTATTTGAATGAGCAGAAGAAAACGGACAGCTAAAATTTTTCTTTACTTTACTTATTGCACAATTTCTTTTGAAATTATTGAATTACGGCATAATGCATCTAATGGTGGTTCTTTTGATACTTAAAGGCAACCTAATATGCTAATTTCCACTAGAATAGCTTTGAATGATATACTGTTATCCACATTTATGTTATTAACCTATATATATTACTAGCCCATTCTGCAGGCCCTGTGTTCATCCTCTTAGCTCTTCCAGGCATCCCTCCCTGAAAGCCCACATTCTTCTGACTGGTTGCCCCTTTTCTGTTTACCACTGACACAAACTGGTGCTTGTCAGAATCACCTCTTTCTCTTGGAGTTACTTCACTGCACCCCCTTCTACTTTGATAAATCATCCATTAGTTAAGCAAACAAACAAACAAACAAACAAACAAAAAACTGCTAAGTAGATTTTATGAAGCCTCATTGGGCTACAATTAATTTTAATCACTCTTACACACACATAGAAACAGATTGCAAGAGTGTGTAAACTTCTGAAGAAACAGCCTAGCTACATTATACATGTAGATTATCTTGAGTAAAACTGTACTCACAAGCCATTTGGTGTGATTTTCAACACTAAACAAACATTTCAGTGATGCTTGTGGCTCTGAGTCCTTAACAATGCCTTTTATAGATGCAGCAGTACCTTTTTAGCATACCTTGTTGGCCAAAAATTGAACTCCCACACTTCTTGTGTCTTCTTGTTTAGGAAAACCAAATAAATGTAACTTTCCTTTACAATCAACCCCGGTAATGTGCACAGCAAACAGAGAAGATACTGTTTGAGTGTTTAAAACAGTCTGAGCCCTGAGCTTTAGGATCACTCTGCACGCTCATTATTTGAAACTGTGGCATTGTTGAATATGAACATACACCAGTCCCAGTACATGTATGACAGAAAATGAGGGAGCATTTACTTTAACTTGCATTTTAATAGCAATAACCGCTTTTATTTGACACATATTATTAATGCAGAACTTTTTATTAATGTATTTTTACCACTGCAACATCGGCATCACCAGCACTAGCAGCCATTAAAAACACCAATCAACAACCATTCCAAAGAGAAACATTTCTAAGGAAAGTTTCCCATACAATATCTTATAAAATATATAAAATAATTTAATTAAGCTCAATGAAAATAAAAGTTAGAATACATAGAGCTACATTCCTGCATTAGCCTTCATCAGCCTTTTTTTTTTAACAAAGCATCATTATGTAACACAGGAAGTGGAATAGATTTGCTGTCAAGCTGGCTGTCAGGCAGTCTGTTAAAGTAAAAACATGTTTGTCTGGGTTGTGTTGTGGGTTTTGGCTGTTGTTTTGATGCATCAGTAGAAAACCATCTGCCTGTCAAACCCTCTGGTCCATTCTGAAGCCCAGGGTAATTATGCACAGTTATAGCATTTGTCAAGACACCTTGTGTGATAACCCTGCAGATAGACATTTTACCTTGAATTTTTCCAAGGGCTTTAAATTCTCTCAGAGATGTTAAAGAGACTGCAATTGAGACAACAACTTAGTTTATTGGGCACCAGCAGCTCAATAGTATTGATTTGTGCCCACCAGCCAGTAGAATACCAATGACATGAAACATTGCAGCTAAAAAGGAACACGTTACGCCCTTCAGCTTTGCGGTTTTTTTCAGGATGGTGTTTCTTCTGAACCTTCCAGCATCATTGTAATGCAGGAAGTGAGATCCCAAGACTCAGTGTTGGAGCTATGTAGAAAAGGGGATGTGATTGGTGTGTATGAGAGAGTTTCTGCTGTTGTTTATATAATAAGGTGACATCTGCAGTTTAAATTTAGTTTAACTCTTATACAAAATGCTTAAATGTTCTTTATGTTGTCAAAATAAGTTTGAGTGGCTGTGTGCCTCCTTTGAGACCTGGCAACACAACAAGAGATGCGAGAGTTAAAAATGCTGTGTGAGGTATAAATGCCAGTTGTTCTACAGGTAACCGGAAGATATTTCTTGGTCAAGAGTAAAGTGGACTCCTTTTTGAGCCATAAACCAGGGTAATCCACACAGCTGGACGTGAAACTTTTTGTTACCTACCTTTTCCTTTTTCATAGTTCTAATGTCCTTTGTGATAAATATTCATAAATCTTACTAGAAATCAAAAAAGACACTTCCTTTATTTCAGGTTGGTAGCAGAGAAATTGTTCAAAATTGTTCATTGGATTCCTTATATTTAATATAAAATATCCATCTGTAGTAACTGGTACAGCTACGGGTGCTGACCCCATTAGTAATTACTTGATTTTTGTGCATCATCTGTATCGTGCAGCATCTTGAGTGTGTTTTTGAAATGACAAGCTTTTGTCAGGTAATTTAATTACAGTTTAATGAACCACACCAAGTTGACAGCTAGTCTGTTTTTCATAACAGTACACTTAATTACCTCATCTCATTGGGACAATCTTCTTGTGCTTGAAGAAGTACAGCCACACCTGTAAATCAAAGTCAGACACGCCCCACTGTGCTACATAATTTTTGTAACAGAGACCAGTCTGAAAAATGAGGGTAATCACCTAGACTTCAAGAACACATTAATTGAGTGTTGGCAGTTTGACAGATACTGTTGTTCAGTAGTTACAGCTTTCAAAATAAATATGAAAGAGGACATGTTTATATATTTTTTATTTGCATCAACTTTGAAATGCTTCTGGAAACACATAAGTGTTGAGCAGAGTAAACCTTGTCACAGTAAATGGGGGCCGTAAAAGCACAGGCGTCTATTCTGAGAATGCATCTGATTTTAGATTCCTTAAAACCCCAGCCTTTTTAGGCAGATGTAAAACAGTCGCTCAGTTAGAAGCAACCTCGATGCAGGATATATCATGTTTGAGAATATGAATGCCTTTGCAAAACATAGTCCATTATGAAGACAACTTGGGAAAAATCAAGTAAAACTAAGCAGACTTCTGTGGCTCTTCTGATTTGAAACCCTCCTCTTAGGGCTTTTCCTCCCTCTGCCCTCTTCCCTATCTCCGCTCTGCCGGGTTTTCTTCTGGCTCTGCTTGCTTTGATGATCCAGTGTGCAAAGTAGTAACACTAACTAGGGGAGGCGGAATGACTCTTTGCATTTAAATGGAGCATTAACAGAAAGCAGTTTCTCTTGATCCTGTTACTTATTTGAATTTATCTGCATTTGTCAGAGTCTGACAAATGATGCTGTGGAGGTACAGTAATGGTTCTACCAATCAGATATAAGTTAATCAGACATTAGCAACTGAAAAACTGTTATTACCGGCTTCTGTTGCCACACTGTAAAATCTAATTAGTTCCCAGAACTAAGCAGAGTTTACTAAAGATGGCGAAGTTAGGACAGCTTATTCATTTTGAGTATGAATTCTTTCTGAAGTGGAACTGAATCAAATTAATTTTCTTTGTTATCTTATTAATATGGAAAGCTACACTGTTGGTTAAGATAATCTGCAAGATTCTTGGTTTCTGGAGTTTCTTTGGGACTTGGCCATAATTGGTCATTGATATTGGTGTCATAACATCCGTGAAGTTTTTGTACTAGTGATAGTCAAAACCCATTTCATGCTTCTTTGGAAGATAATTTCATCAAAGAATATTTTAAGCTCTGCTTCTAAAAAAAATGTGGTGGTTACATCAGATTTAGCCTCTTATGAATTAGTGTCACGCTCTGCTGCATATTTTCTGAGGAACACATTTCTGATTATTCAGCATAGAACTCTTGACCTTTTTAGCCTCCTTTGAATAGTTACACTTTGCACTTGTTGCTCGCTCTGAAGTTCTAAATCCGCTTCTTTTGATCAAACTCAATCTTGCGTGTCTCTATCATTGATGAGAGAGACGGAGACCCATAAATATGACAAACAAACCATAGACAGAGTTGAGAAATGAAAGTAGGAGGAAAAAGGGTGATGGGTGGTGGGGTGGATAGACTCAGTCAAGGAACACGGTAAGATTTTTCCAAGTGGAACTTTTTACCGGTTACTCGGTCTTATCCTCTTGTGGTACATCAAATGATAAAGGTTCAGGACAAACAGTGAAATTGCACTTTGTGGTAGAAGAATACTGAAGATAACAAAGCCCTCTAAAAGCCTTGTCGTCTGTCCCTAAGCCACTGGTCCTGTGCACTACATCATGTCATCAAGTGGTAAAGGAATTTTTAGACTTGTGAATCAGTGGCATGATTCGAGAAATTATGTTGATGGTGCTTTTTGATTGTCTTATTATGCGCCTAGACAGAGATGTGATTAGGCTGCTTCCATCTGATTCAACATTGTTTATTTAAAGCTGACCACCATAATCGGCTGATTCTGACCCAGGTTTTTCCAGTGGCACATGCCGTAACACAACTATCCTTTGAAGTGATTAATATGTGTGGCAAAAATGTAATGATTATTTGCAGTTGAATCATTCTTTCCAAAAGTGCCCATCTTTGGTAAATTCATATACCAAATGAGATTCATTCTGCTAAATTCCACAGAGTCACACTGCAGCTGTATATGTTAGATAGTTTGGTCTTGACAATGACAGCTACTGACTGTGTGCTGAGCAAATTATTTCTTTTTTTTGTCCTCCCTCCATAGAACACCATGCCGTGTTCAATCTCAGGCATGGGTTAGCATTTTAAATTAAGGTGTCTATTTTGTCCTCACATATACAGGCGATTACTTTATCTCAGCAGCAGGTACGATAATAACTCTGTTGCTCTGTAATTATCATAACTGTAGTGATAGGCCTGTAAATAGACGCCAGTGTGAAACTGGCCACAACATTAGAACATCCCTTTTTGCTCCAATGGCTTGGCCATTATTTTGTTAGTGTGAAGACAATTTGAAGTGGGATGTCAGCCCTCTCTCATTTGTCTCTGGTGTTCAGATGGACCCCACGTGTTGGATTAGAGCAGGTATGTTATTTCAGAAAGCTGTTGTAGTGCAACATGGTGACATACATAGCCAGTGTACAGGAAATGGCTTTTTTCGGAATAAATATATATAGAATTTATAGCTTAACCAAAAACAGATTTTCTCATTTGATTTTCCAGAAAATCATGTGATTCACTGGTAATATTTAGATCCATCTATGCAGTCATTTCTTTTTCAATCATCTGATTCATCTGTTGCAAGGGGTTAGAGCCTATCCCAGCTGTCACAAATATTAAGATGATGATTCGTATTCTAATAAACAGTAACACTATATGCAGTTTGCAACTCTCAAGCTTCAGGTGTGTGACACGTGCATTTACCTTCAGTTAGTTTAATATTGTCTTTATACCAAACACAACACAAAATTTTGCCTTGCATACAGTAGCTTTAAACACCCACTTGCTATTTTGCCATTTTGACAAGGAGGAAGCAGCTGCTGGATTTACAATACAAATATTCTTAGTACTTCCACAACCATCCGGTCTTTAAGTGATGACCTGATAAAACCTGCTTCCGGGTCCAAACTACGCGGCGTTTAATAAGGCTGTTATCTTTTTAACATGCTTTAATGCATGATATCTTGTTCCGTTTAATCTGAACAAGTCCCTAAAAAAGGCAGTGATCACTGTCGACCTCTCTCGGTTTTTATTTAAACTGAGCTTTAAAACATTGTTCGTTTTAAAGCTCAGTTTTAAAACCTTACAATGTATCGACAGCTCAGCTCATGCAGCAATAAACAAATAACTAACCTCGTATTGTGGATGGGTTATCTCAGTTGTTCTCCTGGCTGAAGTTTGGTCAGTTTAAAGCATCCTGCCATGCAACTGTGTTTGTCCCTAACCACCGGGAACCCTCACGTTAACTTTTATTGAGTAGAAAAAAGCTAGCATTCATCCTCCAGGTTCACTGTGCTAATGTGTTTAGATTATGCTAACCATAGCTGTGTAGCTAGCGACCACGCAGCACATCATTAAATACCAGCTAGTCCAACTTCAATAATCCTACAATTGTCATTACTGTTTAGTTTTCCTGTCTTATGTCAGAAGTGATAGCAAAGCTGCATGTTTTGATTTTTTTCAGAAATTCCTCAGTCAGAACATGGTATATTATGTTTAGGTGGAAACTAGCAAGCTAACTCCCTGCTAACTTCTAACTGCCTGCATGTTAAACTTAATTGTTACATCTGGTAGAGCAGCCACACACTTTACTAAAACATTAAAGATTAAATTTAGACAGTTTGTAACTCTCAGTGATGCCACAGTGTTCCTTTGACTTTGGGACTTGAAGCGGAGTTCGGACACAGAAACGGCTAATGACGCTTTAGGGTTCCCTAAAGTGTACCCAAAATGATATTAGTGTACTCCACATAACAGTGGCAGCTTCATTAATTTTTCATTATCTATCATTTATTTTATACACATAATCAAGTTTTGCCAGGACAATAAAGTACAAACATGCATCTCTCTACCTTAAACAAAGGAGCTGTCATACACGTTCATGTCATGTCACATTAAATGTTTTGTCACACGATAGCCATCCTTAAGTTCTTTTATTTTGGTTTGCTAGCCTACCTTGATGAAATATGGCATAATTTTGCACTTTTTAAACATAAACAAGCAAAAGTTTTAATTTAATATTTTTCCTGAAATTGTTGTCTTTTTTCTGTTTTGCTAATGATTAGGTCTGTTAAATATAATAAGTTCACATTACTGCACAATAAGCAAGCTAATATGGAGAGAGTTAGCAATTGTATAACTTAAGATGTACAAAAAGAATTTTTTAGACATGCTATTAATGACTTAGTTCAAAGTAAAATAGTCTCTTGACACTTAGATAATGCCTATAATCATAGAAAGTTTTCCATGACCAAAAGACCTCCAAAATGGTAATCAGTGTCCTTGTGTCCTTAGCAAAAATTTTTGTTTTTTATTCTTTAGCTTATGCCTTCAAATATGGCTCGTGAGTCCTATATGCTAACAAGGAGGTCAGTCATTGGCTATGCCCTGTCTGAGCTCTCTGCAGTTTATGAAAGGCATTTAAAGTGGATTTGCATTATTTATTAGCCTGTGCCTATGCCCTTCAATGTTTGCTTGAGCTTTTAATACCTGGTATTAACAGCACGTTGCAGTGCAAGCAACTCTTCCTACAAACAGGTCCCACTTCTTCAAATCAGCCTCTTTTCTCTATTACTACCACTGGTTATTATATGGCTGCTCATACTCCCTGCTGTCGTCTTTCTCTGACTGCTTTATCTCTGTTCTTGCACTTCCGTTCACGCACTGCCACATACACCCACAGATGCATGTAAGCTACCACTGAGTGTTTGTAGTTGCTTTCATTATTTAACTAATGTAAACAGCCAAGAGAGTCACACATGAAAGATCCTGAAAACAGCAGCTGAAAAAAATTTGAAGCTAGATATGTATGTCAATCCAAAAATACAAACTACGTAGGCTTGTTGTTGAACTAAATTCCAGGTGGAGGAAGTTGATGCTCACCAGATATTTTTCCACATCCTGCATCATTCTAGGTTTATTTATGGCAACAATGTTCTGAAGCTAAGAGTACAGTATACATACAAATGGATCGCTATGTGGCATAAATCAGGAGCTTTGAGTACTCAGGCTTTTGCACAGCGTTGCGGCTTATGGCTCATATTCTTTCTCAGGTTAAGCTGATAATTTGCAAACATTTTCATATCCTGACCACCCATATCCCTGTATACCTGAACTGATACATTAATTCATATTTCACCTTTGATATATTATTTACACAGGCTATTAAAAAAAGACATTATAGTGTGTTGTGTTCACAACACACTATAATGTCTATAATGGATAAGGGTAGTTCTGAAAGAAAGAATGGGTCATTTGCATAATTTGACTTTAACTATTTGACATTTTGCCATTCATGATTACATTTTACTTTTATTCTCTGTGGAAAATCATTGAAATGAAACAATGTATTACACATTTTCATTTTGTACAGTTATAATTATAGTAATTATCCCATTTAAATTGTAAGACTTGTTGCTGTACCATATATTAATATTTGTGTATGTAGTTTAGCATTTTTTTTTTCTTACAATGCAATGAGAATGGCTCTATTATTATTATTTTTCATAATTTTGAAAAGGTGCTGCTATGGGTCAAAGTAATGATAATTCTGATACATTTATTTATGCAAGACAGTTCACAAAGCAAGTGCAACTCATGCTTTACAGTAGAAGAGAAAATATTTCAAGAGAACATTACTAAAATTAGAAAAAAAAGATAAAACACTAATATATTTATTCCTAATTATTTCTTCCCTTATCCCAGCTTTTATCATCTCTTTTGGGTCTTTTGGTGTTGCTGAATTGTCCAGGTCATGACGTTTTTATGAGAATCTACCCGATTAGTAATTTGGCAATTTGTGAAGTGTTTTTTTTTTCTCTTTTTCTGGTTGCTTTATTGTGTTTTTTTTTTTTTTCCAGATTACTGATGGTCTCCTCCTCCTCATATTGAGAGTTTTTATAAACAGTCTAGAAATCTGAACTTCTGTCAGATATTTGATTAAAAAGCCAAAAATCATGAAACTTATTATTTTCCAAATATTTCTGGACTTAACTTAATCTTATTTGCAAAGCTCTGATTTTTCAACATTTCCTTTTTTCCTCCCATCGCCTTTTTAGCCCTCCCTTTCCTCTCATCCTTCAGGTGCTGGCAGGCTATCTTTAGGAAATATTTCCATATCCCCTCACTGCTAACGTCTTGCCATCAGTGTAATTGATGCATTATATATTATACGTTCCACAGTTAGCATGAGTCATTTACATATAATGGGTTGATAACTGATGTAATAATGAAAGCCCAGAGCCGCGTGCAGGAAAGATGAGGCTCCCAGGACTAATGACCATTTAAATAATGCACAATAAGTGATATTTTCCAGCCAGATCAAAACCTCAGGAGCTCTGTAGCTTGCAAAAAGAAAACACACAGGAAATGCACAGCTCCACTGAACTCCAGAACAAAGTCAAAATCTTTCAGAGAACTTTGCCAACTCTGTAACTCCTGTAACTAGCGCCTGCTGAGACCACAGGGTCTGGCCTGTGGTCCAAAAGGGTCTGACACATTTAAAACTAGCAAAACTTTTGAGGAACTTTTTTTGAGTAAATGTTTAAGGCTCTAATGGAAGTTAACTGCAAGTAAAATTTGCAGTTGGATGACTGACGTAAGCCCTCGAATGTGATTATGGTATTTGTGGCCCACATCAGCTGCCACATGTATTTTGTACTCTGCCAGTTTATATTTTAGGCTACAACAACAATGAGCTCTAAAATGATTATGTTTTTTTCCATAGCAGGTTTTCGAATTCAATAAGGTTGCCAGCTTCTTCCAAAGCTGCAGCGTCTCATGCTCAGTCGCCCACTGTTCATCTCACACTGTGTGTTTTTCTCTAACAGAAATTAAATCAGACAAAACAAATACCTTTGCCAAAGCACTATGGCATTTAATGTACTGTAAAAGTCATGTTTTAGCACCAATAGCATGATTTTAATTGCATTGCACTTGGGCTCAGACTACATGTCTGCAGGGTGGGAGTGTGTGTGATTTAATGTTGACACTGTCTGGTAATTAAACAGATAAGCGTCTTTATTTTGAGTTTTGTTAACTCTGATTCAGTCTGCTCAGCTATTCCCACGGCTACCGCTAGCCTATCAGCTATTACACAGCAGGGCTTTATTCACCTAAGCCTCTAATTTCCTCTGACACTCACTTAGGGTATTCTGTGTTCCTACCATGTCACTGACTAAGATTCCATGAGTGCTATCTCATTTAGATGCTTTGTGTGACACTGTGGGAGCTTCCCCCTCCTCTTTGCATTCTCCTGATCCTCAAACTCTGATATTCATATCTGCCTGTGCTGCCTCCACAGAAATTCAGACCTATCCAATAAATGGGTGTCTTGTGTGTTACTGTCTCTTCTGGCCCCCTTGTTCACAGTGGGGACTGTTCCACGAAAAACACTTTGATTCATACAGTCTTTGTGGGAATGCACTGTGTATGAGAGGACCAACTCATTTCAGGCGTGGCGATCATAGCAGATCAGCGTGAGCGCTCTACACATTAGCTTTTGTTCAGATTCAAAATAGGTATCTAGCAGAATAATGCAAGGAGCCACACTGGTCAGAACGATGAACTTCTGACCCCCACTAACTCTGGCATTCTGTTTCTAAAAAGTTTTGAAAAAGTTGAAAAAGTCATTTCATTTGTATGGAATGTGAATGTGTTTATTTTCTGTATGTGGTTCTTTCACTCAGGAGTTGTCACTAAGAACGGATTGCTATGAGAGCAGATTCTGCTGCAAAAGGGTGATCCATCCCCATTTTTGGGGGGCCTTTCAGGGAGCAACGTCAGACCAGTAACAGTGTCAATATTGATAACTACAAGATCTGTACAGCCCAGTATTGGTATTAAGAAAACTCCACATATACCGGACAAGCAATGATTTGTCATTCATTAGTTAACCTACTCCTTTATTTTTCATTTTCTCTTTTCCAGGCTGCATAGTCTAGAAATAGTTGCACTATATATTCTGTTAACCAAGCTTATACTTAGGTTGGTAAATGGACTGGTTCTTATATAGTGCTCTTATATAGACACACATTCATACTCTGATGGATGCATCAGAGAATTAGTATCTTACCAAAGGATACTTGGCATGCAAACTGGAGCAGACTGGGATCGAACCATCAACCTTCCGGTTAGTAAGTGACCTGATGTTGGAACACAGCCATTATACCATAGTGCAAAAAAACCTGGGTATGTAAATTAGATCAAATGGAGACAGTTTGGTGATGGTATTATCTTTTATATTGTACAATGTACTATTCTTCAAGGTATAATGCACTTTGAGTACTCAAATATAGTATAAAGGTGCTATGTAACTATGAGTCTATTTACTATTTAGCATTTTGACACATTAGATCAGCTTAAAGCTACAAAGGTACACTTGATTTTTTTGTGTTCATTTCAGTGTGGATTTCATGCCAGCAGTCAATGCCGAGCTTGTCTAAATGGCATTACACTGTACTGGGGCAAGCTAAAATTTTTATTCTTTTATACCAAAACCCTCTGGAGCGCCACCTTCCCAACAGATATTACATGTACTGTACAGCCATTACACCATACCACCAAAATGTTGGAAGGATTTTTGGAGGTAAATAATCAGCTCGTCAGCAGTTTAATTACTCTGGAGTAATTAAATATAATTAAATATGAAATTAAATATGAAATTAAATATTAAATAATTAAATATTCTCTTTCTTTTCATCTTTTGCATTTTTATTTGAAACAGCAATGAGATAAAAGTTTGTAATTGAGGCTGCATGTTTTCTTCAGTGTTGGCCTTTTAGATGAAGCTCATAATTTTTGGTTTGGCTGCCATGGCACAAGAAATGTTATCCTGTTAAGACAAGTATATTCAGCAAATGTTTGCATTTCATTTCAGAAATAATAACTCAGAAAGTTATAACCTTGCTGATTGACAAACAACAAAACCATTATAGTGGTAAAGGCCAGATTCTTAATGCCTGTAACATTTGTTCCCTGCAGTCCTGCTTTCTCATAGCAAATTGTGTGCGATTAATCTCACACACATAGTAATTCCCACTACTCCATGTCCTTTCAGCTCATGTGTTGCATATTGGTTACCCTGTGGTTGCCTGACTCTCTTAATTCTTGGCTGAGGCTCTCGGCTCTCTTTTGCCACAGGTTGTTGCTGCCTTTGCTGTGACTGTCTTTTCCCTCCAAGCCCAAAGTGCTAGATAGAATACAGCTTGACACAGAGTGATATGGGGGGGGGGGGTTATCGGACACAGGCAGAACAGGCAGCCCATGCGCATCAGTTCCCTACAATTGGCTTCCCCACAAGGGTAATAGGCTTCTTCTTTTGCTCACCGTTGTTGTCATCTTCTTGCCTTCTGCTGACTGATGAGCACTCCCTCTCAAGCAAACGTATATTAAATCGGCTCAAATAGAAAAACTACCCAACACTGGACACACTTAGGTTGACAAAGCTATCTCCTAATTCAAATCAAACTAATGGCTCAGTCACATGAGTAAAAATAGGACATCAACCTCCTTGCATCCACAAAAACGAAATTAAAAATAAAAAGATGAAAGATGGCTGCCTGCTGATTGTATTGATTTTTTTCACATTCTACAAATGAAACTAAGTGGTTGCCCAGAGCTTGAGAGTGTTGCACATTCATGACCACTTTTGATCACGCAGGTTACAGGATAGGAGGCATTGTCAAAGGTTTGCAAATAATTGCTGTTTAATTTATAAATGCAGCAAGATTACCAATATTTTCTTCTTCTTTTTTTTTCAATTTTATTTATACAGTGCCAAATCACAACAACAGTCGCCTCAAGGCGCCTTTATATTGTAAGGTAGACCCTTCAATAATACATACAGAGAAAAACCCAACAATCATATGACCCCCTATGTGCAAGCACTTTGGTGACAGTGGGAAGGAAAAACTCTCCTTTAACAGGAAGAAACCTCAGGCAGAACCAGGCTCAGGGAGGGGCGGGGCTATCTGCTACGATGGGTTGGGTCCCCTGGTAACCTGTAAAAACAGTGTTCACAGTGTGTTCGTAACCTCAACCAAGCTGTCTGGTGACTAAACCAAACAAAAACCGAGAAAGAAAACATTGAGTGAAAAAAAGACTTCAAACCCAGTTTAATCAGCAAGGGTATCTGTACCAACATCATACCACCATGTAGATCCTGTAGCCCTTGAAACTGTAAAACAATCCTATATGTCAGAAACACTCTGATGGACAGTTTGCGATGGCTGAGAAAAAAGATGAACTTTTTGTGCACCAATTTGATGTCCATAATTTTCAGAGATTATCCTTTTTTATTTTTATTACACTGATGCAAAAAACACTGAACAGTACAAAGTTAGATGGAAGATGGGGATTCAGGAGTGAGATAATCCTGCAAGTTTATATTCAGGACTGTGAGGAAATATAGGAAGCTATGGCAATGCCGTGTTACCTATCTTTATATTATATGGTTAAGTCAGTGTGTGTAACGGTGGTGGAAGGAAAACCAGTGATCTTACCCATTTGGACTATTATATTACTAATATATTACTATATTATAATGAAGCTTGTGCTGAGTTTTTTGGTCATTGCCAAAAGAAAAACAGCCAGTGAAGTAGCATTTGAAGAACTTTTGCTTGTAATAATTTTAAAGTTAAGGTTAACACTGTGTTGCTACAGTGGTAATTAAGTGGATTCTTTTGAGAATTTCTTATGCTTCTTTGCTGTTTTTCTATAGAAATAATGAAAAATTTGATTTATTATTATGGTCATTAATATTTACAATTATTTAAGGTTTTGTGCTAGGAGTGGTGAGAGTAGATACATTTAAAATAAGGAAAGCAAAGGTACAGTAGTTTTACAACTACTGGAAATATGCAGGCAGCTACTGGAACTAATGTTTGAATTGTACTTGGCAGCCCTAATTCAGACTCAGGGATTCACTATGGCAGACTGCTTGCTTTAACTGGGGACTGCAGCTCTCACGGAGAAGCATGGAAGACTTTGATTTGACTGCCCACACTAGTGCAAATTTTTTGGCAAGACCTGGGGGTTTAGCTGTATTATAGCTGTTGGTGTGCAGTTTTTGCTGCGAGCTAGAGTGAAGCAACGAATAGAAGGTTGTGACCTTGAAAATTGCCTTCGGCTTAGATAAGCACCGAGTTTTGTTTTCTGCACTCTCTGTGCTCTGTGAGGAGAACAAAGGCCTCAAAGAGTTGCTGCAAAAAGAAAAACCCCAAAATCTCAAACAGAAAAAAAAAACAAGTACACCACTTCATTAAACTGTAGAGATGGTCAAGAGAAATCTCTAAAATTCCTCACGAAACCAATTAGGCCTGCGTTATCACTTTTCAACAATAGCTTAGATGAATCCAAGCTTGGTAATTTATTCTGTACAGTTTTAATTGGATGTGGAACAATCCCTTCTGATTAGACTGTGTTGGAGTTGGTGGAGGTCTTTTCATCTGCTCTCCAATATTCTCTAGAGCTGGATTTGAAACTCTCCAGCCGTCAGAAAAAGGTGAATAGTTCCACAGCAAGGGCATAGGGAGATAAGAAGGGTTTATTCCCCAAACAGGTGGATAATTAATTGGACAAGAGAGGGTTGTGTAATCCAGTTTTCCGCAATCCAAAACAACCCTATTCCTGGGGCCAAAAAGTCATAGAAGAGAATGAGAATAGTCCACAACTCCAAAATAGATCACCTCGACCCATTCACTTTTCCTCCTTTGATTTCTTGCTCTTGGTCTATCTCATTTTCCTTTCTCTGGTTCACACTGAAATACTGTAAAGATAGAGGAAATGAGAGCGATAAAGTAATTAAAATTCAAGAAAGTTTCTCTCGGCGCTGCACATTGAATTAGTTTTTTGAGTAATTTCTGCCTGCGAGTGGTCTTTGAATGCCACATTAGCCGTATCTGTAAAGGAATTATAATGAATTAGTATTTAATTTGTGCAGGTTCTCATTTTCCTTGCTGCCTCTCATTTAATTGGGGTAAGGGCCAGAAAGATCAGGAAACTACTAAATACTTAGTGTAAGGTAAGGAAGCTCCGTTGTAGCAAAACCCATCCAGAAGTGATGAAATACGCCTTGTTTAAAGCCTGTAAAATGTTTCTTTTTTTCCCTCCAAATTCTCCATCTGCTGCTTCAGACTTCAGATTTACTTCAGATTGACTGAATCTCACTTCACATGCAACTCTCTTCAAGAATGTTGTTTTTTTTCCACAATCAGATACTGTTTCTTATTTAGCGTACTGTATAGAGGAGAGATGGTGACTTTAAATTATTAAAACCAACATTACACTGCTCCTTATTGCGACCATTGCAAGATTACTTTATTGTAAGATTATCAGTCACCTTGAAAACACTTTTACAGTTTTACGTGAGCCTGTATTAGACTGGCTTCTTTTAACAATGTTAATATGGTCACGTGAAACCATTCAAGCATTTTTTTTTTGTGAAATTAAACTATAAATTACTGGGCAATTACCTCTCTCATATAATTTGAATAATTTGCTGTCAATTAAATATCCTGTACCATTATCATTGTTTGATTGAAGCATATAAAAAAATTCACAATGGATTTTTATGTTGGATACAAATTTGGAAAGGAATATAACCAATTGTTTTGTAATATTTACATATAAATGTAAAAAGATGTATGTAGAAGTTGTAAAATACGCACTTACTCCTTAGAAGCTTACATTAATTCACCCTTTCTCAAAATCTTTTGTGTCTCAACTGGGATCATCCTTTTTTTTTGTTTTCCCATCTTAGCTCAGCCAGGCCAGCCCTTTTTCATCTCAGCGTTTGCCAATGTTCAGAGTGCAGAACATGGTGAGGATTACTAGTCTGTAATTCTGCTTGGGTGTGTATGACAGTCCTTCAGTAGACATTGTAATGAATAAAACGAAAATGACAATACATGTGACCACCAAGTGCATTAAGAAATTTTATCATGAAGACAAATCAAATGGGATGTCGCTTGACTGAACCAAATCACTGTAAATGTCAAACTGAAACAATGAAATCAATCAACATGTAAAAATCCTCTAGTTGAAGATTGATGTATTTTTCCGATGATGCATGTTTCCTAGATTGTCATATGATTGTCTTGCCAACAAGAAAACTGTTCTTAAACATAAAATAATAATTGAAATAAATGTCAGAGGTATAAAAACTAGACAAAGAGTCAAGTCAAACACACCCTTGCAACACATAAAAAAGTAGTGTTATTGTGACTGGGGCTATACCCCTATTTAGTAGGGGTGCAACGATACACAAAATTCACGGTTCGGTTCGATACTTTGGTGTCACGGTTTGATATTTTTTCGATACAAAAAAATGTTCATGCCTTTTTAATTTATCATTTATTAAAATTATAAATATATATTTTAACTCAAAAGTACAGTTTTTAAATTTAATGTTGCTGAAACAACAAAGGGATAATAATTAATCTATCTGATCGAGAAATCACTCATCTTTGGAAAAGAGAGTTTATTGCAGAGAAATGGCTCTTTCCAAAATAAAAGCTATACTATACGCTTCTTCTGGGCTATATTCTTAGCAGCATATTAAACACATCAGGTCCCCATAAGGAGAATCATGTGCTAACGGCTGCCTAAATGACTCGGGTAAAATTTGTAGCATGCGTGCTTGTTGTTTTTGTCTGCTTCCACGTGTCTTTGCACTAGGATGATGTCGGAGTAAATGTGCAGTCATATTCGTTGTGTTCCCATTAGTGCTGTCAGCGTTAATCTCGTTGAAATGATGTTAACGCCACAACATGGCAAATCTCCGTTAACGAGCTACCGCGGATCGCCCCGTGCGTGGGGCTGGACGGCCAACATGTTAACGAGCAAGCTGCGCTAACGCACTAGTTCCCACCAATGTAATTGAGCATTGCGTGGCACATCCAACATACTGTTTTACTTTTGTCCATTACGCGCTTACCTTCAGGGTCATGCTTCACATGAAGACCAAAATAGTTCCAAACGACAGATCTGAATGAGGATGGGGAGGTTCAATTTGCCATGTTGCAACGAGCTTAGCTTCTGTCTTGCTAGCTTGCGCTGCGCTCAGTGGATCTGCGCTCGACAGTGCAGCCTAGGCAGAGTAGTCCAACACAGACAGCATCGTCAGAAGAAAAGTTGATAAAATAAATTAAAAATGTTGTATTGTTCGATACATATGCGTACCGAACCGAAAGCACTGTATCGAACGGTTCAATATCGATACGAGTATTGTTGCACCCCTACTATTTAGCCCTTATCACACCAAATTGGTATACCAGTTATTTTGGGAACGTCCTCTGGAAAATATAAAGGTTACACAGAAATATAATCAGAAGTTGCCGACTCAGCATACATGCTCCTTGATCCTAGTGCATTTTAAGTTCCTATTTTGAAATAAATTGGCACTTATTCAAATTGCCTTAAGATTTGGGGCCGTAGGGCCTGCTGAGTCTGGTTTCCTGGGTAATTATAGGGTTAGTATGTTTGTAAATGTAATCTTTGTCATGGCTGGAAAGAAGTGCAAAAATACAAATAAATCACAAATATGTGCTGTTTTTACCTCTCACTAGCTTCTTAGATGGTTAAACTTGTACCACTTTTCAGCCTAAGTTCACCTTCAAATAACAAGTATGCAAGAGTTTTTAGATACACTCACTACTGTGCCTGTGTCTGACAGTAGCTCTGTAACTGCGTATGTATTAAATCCTCCTGTTCTCCTCCCACTCATTTTGTTATTGAGGAGTTGTGCTTGTTTTTAGACCTCGTTGTGTATCAACTAAACTTGAGTGGGATGTCATGAGAAGGCGTTCTCTCGCCAACTGGATCTCATTATTTTCAAGGTGCCCTGGTTCCACAGTAGCAGGAAGAGCAGCATTTTTCTGCTTAGCTGGGGACAAAGAAAAGTGCCACAGTAAGAATATTCTCAGAAACCACCTAAAGTGCATTCTATTTATTTTTTTTATTGGAGATTTAAATGTTTAGTGTAATGTTTAGGTAAAATATATGACTTTATTTTAACTAATTTTTGATGCAGATTGAGAAAACTGTCTCCATTTTTCACATTTACCTATACCTACCAAGCTATATTTTCTAACCGTTCTAAAATATATGTATATAAAAGTAAATTAAAAAAAGACAAATTGAAACTCAAGCTAGCCTCTAAAACACAAAGAGTATAGTTAAATCAGGGGGAACCTAACAGACAAAGGTTAGAAGAAGAGAAAAGGAGAAAAGGGGGGACAAAGCAAGATGAGATCATGCGACAGTTTATTATGCAGATGAGGAAAGCCAGTGACTCCTAAACTGTCTGAGCGTTTCCTAATTCATCACTGTCACTTTTAGGGGTTTTGTGTGTGTGTGTGTGTGTGTGTGTGTGTGTGTGTGTGTGTGTGTTAGTTACAGTGTAACAGAGCATCTGTGTGGCGACCACTAGCTCTGATTGATCACCCTTCTGCAGACATTCCTGGTGCCTTCTGCTGCACCCGTAGATGCCTCAGAGTTTTGATTAAGGCAGACGACACCAGAAATGAGTGTCACTAGAGGCTGCACCCTCTCAAAAATTGTTCTCTCTCTTTCATTGTCTCACTCCACATGTCCTTCTGCTCCTTAGATTAATCTATCCGCCCTCTCGTTCACCCATTTGGTTTCTTTCTTTTCCACTCCCCACCTCTCAAGCAAGCCATACTGGCATATCATCTTATTCACCTTTCTGTCTTTTAGTCACCTCCTGCTTTCTTCATTTTGTCAGGCTTTAATGTACTTATTTTTTATTTTGTCCTGTTTATTCTTTCACTTTGTTCATGTATGTTTAGAAAGTTAATACCTTCAAAATTTTTATAGATTTTTGCCAGACTCATTCCTGAGTTTGCTGCAAATGTTGTCTATGTTATACAGCCGAGGAAAGTCAAACATATTCCAGAGGCCAGAGCAGGTGACACCGAGGCAAATTTAAATCTGCATGCTAAGGATACACATAGATTCTGCGAGATTGATTTGGTAATATTGTAACCCACATTGACAGTAATGACACTCAGTTGCTTCGGTGGTCACTTTTCTTCGCCGGTCTGAGTAGTGATGACATGCATGACCACATATTGTCCTTAAACCGCTGACGGTGTAGGTCGTGTCTAGAAGATGATGTCGGCTTTATAGCAAATTGGGAACTTTCTGGGGAAAACCTGGTCTTGTCAAGACTGACGGCATCCGTCTCAGTTTAGCTAGTGTAGCTCTCATTTCTAGAACTCAGAGCTTCTAGAAATTTTGCTGAATTTATTAAAACCCCAAAACACAACTACACAGAGTTGAGACTAGGAAGCAGCATTACAGTCTTACACACCTCTTTGCAACTTCCCTTACACTGTCATTCCCCCAAGACCTCACCCTCATAGACACAATGTCTGCTCCCAGACAACCAAAAGACAAAAACATCTTGAAGTGTAAGAATTGACAAAGAAAACACAATATATTACCTTCAATGGTACCAAAGAGTAAATCAATTAGATGTGGACTATTAAACATGATGTCTGTTCCTCTTAGTAAATGTTTTAATAATTAATCACCAGATTGGTTTATTCTGCCTCAGAGAAATATTATTATAGGGGGCTAAATCTTAGCTTAAAGGAATCAACACCCATGAATAATACGAACTGTCAAAATCCTGGGAGCACAGGCTGAGGAAGAGGAATTGCAGCCATCTTTCATTCGTTCTTATCAGTCAGCCAAAAACCTAGACAGAGTTTTAATTAATTTAAAAGACTTACCCTTGGCAACATTTTTTTTCGAGTCAATTGGCTTCTCTTAAAATGTATGTGGTCTTCATTTTAATCACACTCTCAATATTGTCTTGACATATGGCATACAAACTGAACTGAACAGTATCTCCTTAAAACCCTGTTTTGTCTTACCATCATTTGATAATATTCAGTTTTACAATAATGGACTACATAGCCCTACAAAAAATGTCATTACAGTAGATGTCTTTCTGAAAGTGCTGTAACAAAGTTTAAAGAAGTGAGAGAGAAGAGAGCATAGAGAAACAGGAGAGAAGACAAAGGATTAATGGCGAATGGCTGCCCTTACCTGAGCCTGGTTCTCTCAGAGGTTTCATCCTGGTAAAAGGTAGCTTTTTCCCTTCCCACTGTTGCCACTCATGGGGGAGTCTGATTATTGGGGTTCCTTTCTAATATTGTAGGGTCTTTACCCTTCAATATAACGCACTGTGAGGTGCCTGTTTTTGTGAATTGGTGATATATAAATAAAATTAATTGAACCAAATTGAATGGAATTATTCCATTATGGAAAAGAAGGTATATGATATGATATGACACAATTTGCAATTCTCAAACAACTATGATCATTTATATATACATACCATCTAGTGCCATTAGTAAAAGCTTCAAATGACATTTAAAAGCTTTATAAGGCAACTCATTGCACAACCAATCCATCTTTACCAACAAGGGTAAGGTCAAGATGTAAAAGCTACTGAATTAGGACAAAGGATAAGTCATTCAGTATGCTCTATGCTTCTCTGAGCACAGATTGCTGGTAAATAGATTGAAGGAACTATTTATCTTTCTTTAAAATAACCTTCATGGTGGTCTGAACAAGAGGGGCAAGCCCAGATTTTGGCCATAGAGGTTATCATATTATCCCTGATATAAATAGGGTCTCCAGCAATGTGATAGAACAGACAGTGGTGCTTTCTGATCAGTAACATACAGTCTTAGAGCGTCTGGTGACAAATATCACAAGCCACCATTTGTGCACCTCTTGATTTTTGTAACCTGCGATATTGTGCAACTTTTATTGCTATTTTTCTATCAGCACAGAAGCTTAGATATTCACAGACTATACAGAATAAGATGTTGCAACAGTTATACAGGATAACAGGATAACTTCACCAAACCAGTGTAGACATAACATTTAAACATGCAGTAGATAATAGTGATACTCATTTGTATCTCACTCAATTGGAAAAACAATTTAGAGCTCACAGAAAATTTAGGGTTTACCTCCACAGAGAGGGTGTGGGGTCAAACAGGATATGTTAGGTAAACACCGAACAATAGTTATAAAACAGCATATCAAGTTTGTTGATTGGTAACCTGACCAGGGTCTTTAAACTTATTACGGTTTGTCTACTTTTTAGCATTACCTACTGATAATGATATTGCTCCTCATGGTTTAGTTTAGGTTGTCATTTATGTCATACGTAACAAAGTATTTGAGTGTTGTTGAGTGACACAAGACTCCAAGATGATTGAGTGATAGACTGACTGTCACCGGGGAGTGGCGGGGACACGTTTCTTTGTGACAGCTGACAAAATAATCCCAGTGAACGGGTCACCAGCATCATCGTGTTTCTGGTCATAGGCTTCAAGGTTAAATCTATACTGAATCCCAAAAAGCTACACATTTCATTTTACATGGGGAGCTGGGCTGACTAGAAACAGCATAATTTCCAGCATTCAGTGTAGATCTACTCTTTTAATGCTAAACTATCTGCTAAATGTTGATGTAGAGCTGGGCGATAGAACGATAACGATATGTATCGCGATATAACTTTTACTCGATAGAGAAATTAAGCTATCGCGATAGACCTCGCCGCTCTTGTCCTCTTAAAAAAAAAAAAAAAAAAAAAAAAGGTCAGCCAATCCAAATTAAGTAGCGCAGAGCCGAACAAATCACAGCTGCAGCGTCACGTCGCGTGACTTGTTACGTACAGCACAAGTGCCAAGCCGCACGTGTGTTTGTTTGGGAAGCAGCCAGCGGGTAATGGAGCCAGCGCGTAATGGAGGAAATGAGTGCGCCGACTAGAAAAATCAACCGAGCGTGACCGAAGAGAAAACAGATGATGGTTCCAATGCCGGAGAGATTGTCGAACGGAAGAGCCATAGAAGTTCCGTAGTGTGAAGGTATTTCGGCTATTTCAAGTCTGACAAAAAACAGAGTAGCGTGCACTGTAAATGTGCCGAAAGCAAGTCTGGAAATACAATAAACTGGTGCATGCGTCACACTGTGCGCCACGTTATTGTTTCGGGGAAATGAATTTCTACAATACTGTTACTGTTAATTCTACTCTCTGCAGTGTTTAAATGCTTACATACACACACAGTTACTGTCCCTCCACACATACGACTCGGTTCTGCTTCTATACCCCAGCTTTGTTTACTTTTTCCCACCGAGGCTTCTAGACTTCTGATTGGCCAATATTTCTGCACGGTTAGGAATCTAGCACCACCTGCTGCTTTGGCATGTTCATAGCAGCGTTTTCCTTCATTTCTGCCTTTATGTGTGGACGGGATTATTTTTTTAAAACGAAAACGGAAAATCTCCGTTTTCAAAAATACCCGTGTACGTGTGGACGTAGCCTCAGTCTCTGACTGGAAGCGCTAATTCGTCATTCGGCTTTTGTCAGACTAAAGTAACTGTTAAAACTGTTTGAAAAGCTCAGCTATACAACAAGGAGAGATTGAGAATTTCCTTTTAGTTCTCAGTTTATTTGATATTGACAAAAGTTAGTCAGTTTTGTCTGTTCTTCTGTAAAACAAACTAAGATTTATTTTTAGAATTAATATTTTGTTTCTAAGTGGAATTGACAATTTAGTCTGTTTTGTTTGTTCTATTTTGAAACTTAAACGCTTTAGCGGCTGCCTTTTGTGTAGTTTGCAATATTTGCCTTTATTTATCTGAAAAAGTCTCATGTTCCTTAAGTACATCTACCCTGTTGAACTTATTATGGGAAATAAATATTTAAATAAAAACAAGCTGCTGATTATTTCACATTTTACTTGTGAGCAACGGCACATTTAAATCTTACAAATATAGTTATTTGGCTTATATCGTGATAGATATCGTTATCGCCTGAAATGAAAAAAACATATCGTGATATGAAAAAATCTCATATCGCCCAGCTCTATGTTGATGTGTGCCTTTCGATCTCTTTCTTCTTCTTCCTTTTTCCTTTTCTGTTCTCCTTCATTTTTGTCTCTGTGGGCTACTGACTCTGGAAGCAGCAGCTGACGGGTGTGAATTTGTCTTCCATTAGAATGCAACATTCCCCAGGAGTGCCACTGGCTTGAATCATACAGCTGCTATTACATTCCACAGACATTACATTATTTATCTTCCCAGCTGACACCTATCACCCATAGTGACTGCTCCGCAGTCCTGCTGACATCCCTGCTGTCACCCAACTGCTGCAACCCATTCGTCCCACATTAACATGTCTAGATCCCCCTGGGGACCCAAACATGCACTTTCCCCTAACGGTTTCACCCAGTGTGAACAGCCTCAAAAGTTCCGCAGCCATGGCCTCCCAATGCTTTGGGGGTGGGATTTGTGTAAAGCTTTGGAAGGATTAGAAAAGACCGTTAGAGAATGTGGCTGTGGTAGGAGAAATAATGATCTCTGCAA
Organism: Maylandia zebra; assembly: GCF_041146795.1. NCBI lineage: Eukaryota > Metazoa > Chordata > Actinopteri > Cichliformes > Cichlidae > Maylandia > Maylandia zebra. The sequence goes on from NC_135187.1 coordinate 27,192,983, forward strand.
CTCAGTCAATCAGCTAAACAAAACACTGAAAGTCAGAGCTGCTTTTTTATGAACAGTTTGGGGTAGAATGGAAAATACCAACAGTTCTAGTACATTATCTCCAGTTCTACTGTAGCCCTTCAGTTCTACATAACACAGTCTGTCTTTGATCAAACACACACACACAACCACACAACCACACGCACGCACGCACGCACACACACACACACACACACACACACACACACACACACACACACACACACACACACACACACACACACAGGTCAAGGGGCAGTGGTGTATTGTTTCCTATCTCTTGTGGCTTTCCTCCACCATCTATCTGGGTATCTTTCAAACCATCTCTCCTGTCATGGATTAATTGGATTTTTGACCCAGTTCCAGTTTGCTCTCCTCGTTCTCGTCGTGCTCCACTTGGGAACTGTCATGAGATTGTGTATAATTGTGTGTGTGTGTGTGTGTGTGTGTGTGCGTGTGCAAGGGAGACAGAGAGACAGTGTCATCAAATGTGTGTAGAGGATTTAATGTGTCAGTAGCTACCTCATTTCCAATCTGTTAGGAACCTTTGTCTCCTTGCCACCCCCCACCCCCACCCCCCCTCGTCACTCTTCCCATAGGAGGGCAAGAGCCGGCAAACAAAGCCGGAGTCCCTGCTGAACTCTGATACACACACGCACACACACAATGCAGTCGCCACCACAGCTATTGTTCTGTGGCATTTTGGGACCACACTGGAGGGCTGTTGGTGTTAAGTTCATCTGTAGTGCGCAACAGATGAAGAGACAAGGAATTACCCAGACTGTAAGGCTGAAAACACATCTCCCCTCTGTCACCAAAGTCTGGTTCGCTGTAATAAAAGTGATAAGAGAGCTGTCTTGGGTTGTCTCCAATGCTTTTTGTATAGTGATCATGCTAAAATATTCTCTGTGTTTGGAGCTCATGGACTTGCACCCAACACACTGTGATCTCAGGGCAAAATAATGAATTTAAAGGTATTAAAATGTGTTTATATGTCAATAGATTGCACATCGCAGTCAACTGAATTCTGTTTTTCTAGAGTGCATTCCGGATTAAGTCAGAATTTCTGGCTGATGAGGCTTTACCCAACATGCTATAGTGATGTTGTTGGGAACAGAAAATAGAATAAATATTGTGCTAGTGATGCATTAAGGACTCTACTTTCATAGAGTCAGCTGGTGATAGGTGAACCTTCCTTTGAAGAGTTCCCAACATTGTTGAAGATTTAATGAATTAACTCCCATTTGATGTGAAAATGTAATCAAACTATTTATCAAAGTGTTGTGTCGCACATCTAATATTCTGACAGTAAGTAAGTGTGACAATATCGGGACGAATAGGGATGTTTGGGCACTTCTTCATGTTTTAGAGCCCTGACTTCAGGTCAGGAGATGGGGGTTAAGGAAGAAAAGGATGGGGATGAAATGAGGGATGAGAAAGCAGCAGTGAAGGAGACAGATTAAGAGGAGAAAGAGAAAGACATAATGAGAAACAGATGATGAAAATATACACGTACAAATGTTAAATGTTAAAGAGCTACTTGTGAACTTTGAATTAAAACCAAATTATCAGACGTACTATAATTGTGTCCAGTCACTAGACACGGGTAGGTGGAATGCCGATGCCCATCTTGGCCACTGTCTTTATTGTGGTGAAATGGTGGTTTCCATTAACCAGCACTCCCTCCTATGTATTTTTAATGGATTAATTACGTTTATGGGCTTGTTGGGAGAAGTAAAAACACACTAATCAATGTATATTTATGAGTGCCATATTTTTTTTCTGTTAAATAACCCCCCAAAATTACTTGCGGGACTTTTAATGTAACTTTGTGTGGATATTTTCATCGTGTGAACCTTCATCAGAGGATTTCATTTCTGTGTTTGCTTCTAATTACAGACCTGAGGCTACTGCTGATGCAGGGTCAGGGTTTGCTTCCCCTTTTATGGACGTCAATGGCTACGATTTGTAGTCTGTTGGACGGCTCTGCTCCGACAGTTAGTGGATTTGAGGATTAAGACTTCCCCTCATAAATGTCAAATGATAAATTTAAGAACAGTATGCGTTTTCCCTCCAACTTCAGCTGAGGTGCTTATTATGCTGATTTATTACTATTGATTTAAATTTCCATCCCCGTATTTGCTGGAAACTGTACCATTAAAACTGCAGCTTCGCAGGATATGAATTAAGATCCTGTGGATTACAAATGCCTTTCAATTGTGTCTGGCAGAGCAATGACCTCTGAATGAACAACAGTGAGTGGTGTGCTCATCTGTGAGAACAAATGAACTGAAAGTGCTGGCTGCTTTTTGTTTGGCTCATTTGAATCCTGCAGCGGGTCTATTGGCTGGTTTTGTGTCTTCTTGCAGCCAACTGGGTTGAAGTGTGGGAGATTTTGAATAACTCACAGGCACACCATTGTGTGGGGTATGCTAAGCCGTTAGTCCGTTGCTTCAGTCCCAAAAGGGATTTGAAAGGGTTCCTGACAGTTAACGGTCTGCCTTTCACTGACACATTTAAAATTTAAAACACCCCGCTTTTTGTTTTTTTTTCCCAAGTCAACAGGCTTCCATGTCTTTTGGCTCGAGATTAGGGACACATGCACTCATTGTTGTTTTTAGAGCCTCAAGTGAATGTTGGATGCCAGCATTAGTGTGCCCCCTACTGCCAGAGTGTCATTTTTTCTTTTAATGCAGTAAATGGCGGGTTATTGAATTTTTGCGTATGTTCAGTGTGAATAGTGGTTTAATAGTAACTACAGTGCTGTATATTGCACAGCCTTTAAATAGCACTCACTGTACACACCATGCATCTAATGTTAGCTCTTCAAGATCTAGAATAAAATAATGATAATAAGAATAAAAATCACTACAAACTTCTTATCTCACAAGTGTAGACTATTTTAGATACTCTTAGATATTTCCTCGATTCTGTGTTAAAATAATGTCGTTATTATTATTTGGTTATAAATTATAGTCTGTCATTCATGTAACATTTCATTTCCTACAGCTTTTTATTTCATTCTTTGGTTCTGTGTATCAATGAATGAAGAAAATTCTTGTTGAAATATTTCATTTGGGATTTTTGTGAAGTCAAAGAGTTTTTGTGTGTGACACACACTCACAGCTGTCAGCAGTTTCAGTCAAAAAACATTTGTATCTGTGCTTGACTTCAAAACCTTGCATTGTGCAAAACTGCTTCTTTCAATTTCCTTGGCTTTGCTGCCGCTGTCCCACATTCAGTATTTCAGCACTTTCCTGCCCACGCTAACCATGGCTGACAGTATGTTGCTGGGGTCAGGGCTTTGTGGCTGGGCTATGGAAGGGGACAGGTGCAGAGAAAGACATGATTGGTCCTTGCAGCTTGAAGGTGATTTGGACCAGATGGTAGCCTCTCTCCTCCAGATGCACTTTACCTTGCCATATCTACTGCTGGCCCACTGTAGGACTGTAACTGATAGGGTCTTATCACAGCAGCTCTGAGTGTGGAGGTGGGTAGTAGAGGTAGGTGGGCAGTGGGACTTGCAGTGGGCTTTGATCCAACCTGGCAGATAACCCCTCCATCTCCTCCTCTACACAGATGCTGCAGCTCTGCAGTGCACCAACTGATGAAAATCAGATTTCAGGCTTAAAGTTCCCTCCCACTTCTCACCGTCCCTATCAGTGAAGGGCAAATACAGCCAAGGAAATGGTTTATCTTGAGAGGATAGGTTCAGGGAACAGAAAGCCTTGTTTGTCTTTGCCAAGCATCAAGAAATGCTGAGAACTTCAGACAGATCCGGCACAGAACCCAGTTTTATCGATTGGCTTCTTCCTTCCCTTTACCTCAGGTTACTCTACCTGAGAACTCACTCTCATGTTGCATTGTGTAATGTACCTTGCACTTAGGGGATGTTGTAAGTCTCCTCTTTCCTTCTTTGATGTTTGAGAGATTTCAGCTTCTAGTCTGAGATGAAGCCTCTCATATCGTAGCCTCCTAGACCTGTGTCTATTTTCTGCACCTCTACAAACCCTATTATACTCATCAAGAAAGTGATAATAGACTGAAGCATATGCTTTCTTTCTAAAGGATAGGCTTTTCTCACCTTTCTCACCTTAGTTGTATCCATTAGTTTTATAAAGAAAGTAATTATGTGGCATGCCAAGGCATATAAAAGAAATGCATAGGCTCAGACAGTGTGTTTTCTCCATTTTCCCCTTTAAGCCTTTTCTCTTATTTATTTTCATTTTCATTGGCAGAGAGTTAGTGTTTTAACTACGACGTTAAAATGTGTCTATCAGGGTTGGTGAATTAGGTTAAACACAATCCATATATCACATGGTTCATAAAAAGTCGTGTTAACGCTTTTCAGGAAGTTGTGTCTAATGATATAACATAACAGATGGCTATCACGTGCTAGGATTTCACAAAATTGACGTTTAATAAATGTTTCATAGCTTGAATACAACATACTGACATTTCTTTGACATTCAAAAGGATGAATGGACATCCAACATCCGGTGTAAAAATCAAAACAGGATCAAATACGAGCATCTGTCTGCATTTTATATATAAAGACTAGTAAAGTACAAACAACAACATTTATAATATATTATTATTATTACACATGTATCATTGGATGCCTAGCACCCACATTAATTTTTGATATTGTTAATGTTTGAATAACAGTTTCTTTTTTTTACAACTCAGTAAGGGAGCAGCTAGGCTTCATATACTTGTTATTTCATTTAAATCCAAAAGTGGTGAGTACATTTTTTAATACAAAAAGAACAATTATACACTTGTTGTACATTTGATAATACCTTCAATATGTGTCATATTGAGGATCAAACGCAGACATGAGAAAGTCAAGGATGATTTCAAAGTGAGCTTTTATTTGCTGATACAAAAAATGCTCCAAAGGCAAAGAAAACTGAAATTTAAAATCCCAAAATCCAAAAGGAAAGGATTGGACACACATAAAAGTACAGAGATATCATGACAAAGGACAAGAAAAAGACTGTAAATGTACTGAGACCTGAATAGGAAGGCCAAACAGGTGAGAAATGAAAGATAGGTGAAAGTAATCAGGAAACCAGGAAAGGACAGACAGAAAGCAAAGCTAACACAAGACACAGGAAATAACCAATAGAGACTAACACAACATGAATACTAACACTTAACAAGAAGCACCAGACAAGGAAACATAAAATAACCAAGGCACAAAGGTGTAAAGACAAGATATGCTTTCTAGTGAATAGTTCAGTTTTGTGATGAGTAAAAACAGCATATATTATCATAAATTCTAAGTTCCTACAACTACACATCCAGACTGATTAAAAACAGGAGGATATGTACTGATTGTGCTGGATTTTTCCACATGAAATTGAACCCATATTGCTCCCAGTGTAAAGCAATATTGTCACCGTGTATCACATAACTTCAACAGTTTAGCTATTTAGGAGGTATTTTTCTAAAGGTTAAAGCTAGGAAGGACGTCTCTTTGCACAGAAAACACCACATATTGCATAGACCGTAACATGATTGAGTGCAGCCTTGCTTTGCAAGATGTGCACTGATGTGTCTGTGCCTATTTTTAGGTAAGTATACAGAAAACAGCTCCCCTGTGTCGAAGTGGGTATACATCGTATATCTATGTATACGCACCACTACACTGCTGCTCTCGAGTATTTCACAGGAAAAAAGGAGAAAGAAAAGGGGAACACTTTGTATTAGAATCATTGTAATCTCTTATAATCCCCCAAATAAATGTATATATGTTGTATGTTGATTGAAACCACAGTTCTTTTAGTCTCGCCATAAGATTTGTCCTATGTCACCTTTGCCTTTTGTGCTATCAAATGCATCTTCGATAGAGGTGGGGGGATTTCGATGACTGTGAGAGAAAAGACATGATTCCACATATTACATTAGCTGCAGCCTTGTCAAACTCCATGTATGGTGATGAATGTTCTCAGCGAGTATACATCATTCTTCGCCCCATGGGAGAGCTCCCTGCTGCTGAATCTGTTAGTCCACCATTTCCCTGCTCTGAGCCCTGATCCTGTAGCACAAGTGAGAGACTGAGCCTGGGAGATGACACGCTCTGCTTAGTAAATGGCCAGAGAAACCTAGAAGAAATAGGGCAGAGAGAGTGAGGAATACTGGCATAGAGAGCAGAGCAGAACAGCAGCAGCTCCCCCAAAGGCCTTCAGTATGCCGAGATGAAACAAACAGTAGATCACAGGAGTTAGATGAAGACGCTGAGGGCGGGTGGGATATATCAAGATGCAGCAGAGGGGTGGAGAGCTGGTAGTTGTATATGAGAAAGGATAGTCAGCCCACACGTTGTTGCTGGGCGGCTGCTAATGCACTATTGATTTCTGCCACTGAGAAGATTCCCCTGCATCGCAAGTCCACTTCCATTAACTCATGTCATTGTCAGATGTCCTGAACTCTGGCTGACTTAGGACCAATGTTTAGGGTTGAGTTTAGGATCAGGATTTATTCTTGGCGGAAGCAATAAATCCACGCTCCCAATGACTGCAAGAAGTCCATCTCTTATAACTAAGCACCTCTTCTAGGGAGAGTACACTGACATGTGGGTGGCCCATGAGCTTTTATGTTTGAGAAGTTGGAACCAGAGTGGTCATTGGCGTCAGGCTTCCTTGATCTGCTGCTGAAACAATGCTGCTATTACATTTTCTGAATAGTAGTTGAGCCATGCAAGGATGAAATAAACAAAATCTTGATTGCAGCTTTTCATATTTAAATTTTGAAAACATGTTTTCTTTTGAGGCTGCAGATATAATTGCCTCAAAAACAGTGCCTGCAAAATGATGAATGCTTTGTTCTTTCTTTACTTGATGCCACTGCTGAATTCCATGCTAAATTTCCTCCAACAGAGGTTATTCAGTGTCATTTTTAAAATTCCATATCACTACCCTCATCCCACGCTGTTGGAACATCTTTATAAGCTAAACTACACTCATACTTTGTATTGGCATTAATAAGGGCTGCTCATATAGTACTGGAGCCATATGTCATGCATGTATTGAAAAGAACTGTGTACTAGAACAGCAGAATTCCTACATTTAATGAATTACATGTTGCATGGGCCACTGAACGAAATAGTTCAGTGGCCCATGTCAGAAAACCGTCAGAAGACCTTGTTTGCTGATAGAAGTCTCCTCCTAAGAAATACTCTGGGATGAAAATGGTTCTTGAGCTGCTGTGGAGCTTTAATTGTAGCAAAAGCTGAGTGGCGTCACCGTATCAATCATCCACAATATACTGGTTTTATTAAGGCTGTTTGCACAAAGAAAATGTCAGGGGAATCCTGCAGATGCATTCTCACTACTATCCAAAACTCTGCCTTGTTTAGGCAAATTCAGCTCACTAAGTTTGGTGGGGTGTTTACAACTTGGCTGTGCATTTCTCAAATGCCTCATTGGACTTATTGTTGAGTGTGATGTTGACTTTGAGCTGGGTATAAAATCATGACAAGTATACCAAGAATGTCAGAAAACTTTACATCAACAGTGTTTTCTTTTTTATTCAAATCCTAGTTTGGACAGCTTGGGTAAATCTTATTTACCCTTCTATTGTTACAGTGCACCCTTAATACAGACACTTGATAAATACATTGCGTTACTTACATTTTATGCATTCAACTTTTCCCAGGTTATGGTTTCCTTTCACAAATGGCTTTGTAAAAAGTGCTGGTGACAACAAAAACATTACAACCCAGAAACACTGTTCATAGCAGTTCCTATGTTGGAATAAAAGTCATCACGTTGTTAGTGTGAACTATCGCATAAACTACCTGCAAAAATTGGAAGTGATGTCATTTTTCGTGGGAAAAGTAGTTTTGTTTTCCCTACAGGGTCTTTCAAAGATTTACTGGCGTTTTTGAAAGTCATGTTTGACTTTATGCTTTGACTTTATGTTTGTATAGTTTCTGGGATGCTTAGAGCTTAAATTGCACTGTTGGAAATAGTTTATTTTGATGCACATGTTGTTTTGTTGCAAATTGTGCACAACAATATTTTTTTTCATTTTTCCTGCAGCTTATAAAAGTCTAAAAAATCTCAAAACGTAAGACACTCGAAATAAATTTCCTGTGTTTAGAAACTATTTTGTGCAACTTTTTTGCATTTACAGTTTTGAGGAAAAACTAGAAATATGTGTAAAAAACAAAACAAAACAAAACATGATTTTTTTTGTAGTTTATTGCATTTTTTTCAATTTGTGGAGTTACTATGGACTTAATGAATACATATTATTAAAACTTGGGATATAGCAGTTGTATTGATGTATAGCAACTTGAAATGCTCCAAAAAATGTAAAAATGTAAACTATAAGGTCTGGCGGACTTGGTGGTCTTAAGTGTGCACCCCTGGCTCAATTTCATGAAAAGTGTTTTTCCTAAATCTCTACCACAAAGATCCTAAATAGTACATCGATACATGTTTTAATAACAAAATGACACTAGTATGAAATAGGTGTCTCATAGTGGAGCACCTATAGAGACTATCAGAGGATCTGTAGCTTTCCTAAGCATTACGGGGCTTTGTGGGTGTTTTTTTTTTTTGTTTATTTGTTTGTCTGCTTAGCTTTCTGACTCCCAATTTCACTGTTCTGCTTCACTCTTTCCACTCATAGCGCCATTTTCTGCCACAGCAGGCATCTGTTTTCTAACAAAAAAATCTCTCATATCCCTCTACGCACTACCTGCTGAGCAGCAAAATGGTAGATAGACACACTTAGCGATTAGTCAGTTTTAGCAGCTGAAAAGGCCAGATATTATTTTAGAGGCACTAAAAAAAGTAAAATTAGCTGACTTATTTATTTATTAATCAACTGCATTGGAGAAGCAACCGAACACTAATGAATTTGACTTGTGCATCTTTTTAATCTGCTAGTAGATCAGGTGATGCAGCTACATGTGATGCGATGCAGCATTTGCATAGTCTAATGAAAGCACGCATTGTTGGCACATTTCACTCAGTATGTGGTGCTAATCAGCGCATCTTGGAAGTGTCAGCGTAGAAACACAGTAATTACTCTGTTGTTGTCAGCGGTCTCCAGGTTGTCTGCCTGGCTCTCGACTCTCACCTGTAGAATTCATTAGCTGGAGCCGTCAGCTGCACTCAGAGTTGTATTGTTTGCAGGGTGTTTAGGCTCTGCCAGTGTCGCATTCATGACCAGCTGCTGTTGGTTTGCAGATTTCCCATTTGTACGCAGCAAGCACTGTGTGACTTTGTAAGTGGTAAAATCTGCATTGTCTTTTGGCTCCAGTAAACAAGCCCCAGCTCCTCTGTCCCCGCCAGCCGAGCAGTTCACACACCACCTCCAGAGATACAAAGAGCAGCAAACAGCGAGACCAATCTGCGCCCTCCTAATCATCTACACTGGCCGCACTTCACTCCTCTTGGGTGTGCAATATCATCTGTGGTCAGAGTAGCTCCAAGTTGCAATATCAGAAAAAAAAGAATAAAAGGCAGAAAGCAAATGGAGATCTGAAAGACCAAATTCAGAGTCCAAATTGAAAATCTTGAATGACCTTCTGCAGGTGTCCTGGAGGAGGGAGGGTTAATGAAGATCCTCCTCGGGCTTGCTCTCATCAATCACACAGTCAAAATGACGAGAAAGCAGGCTATAAACCGGCATTCACAGCGAGTCTACGTGGAGGCACAAGGAGGCAGAAAATGTTAGATAACAATTTGATTAAAATGCATCAGGTTTTGCTTGGCCTTTTTCAAGAAATGATGGTGTTGTCATTGTGTGGAATAGGCCTGCCTGAGTTGTACAAAGAGTTATTGATGGCAGCAGAGGGATGCTAACCAAAAATGACAGAGACAAACATAAAGATAAAAGCACCCCGCTATCGCTCCTTCTTTTCTTGCCGTACTCTCTCGCTCGTCCCTTCCACTTTCAGCTCCTCTCGTGTTTTTCTTGGTGTAAGTGTGATAAAAGCGGCCAGACCTATGACTCAGGTTTCCACCCCACATTCTGATATGAATTCAGGGAACCGAGGCCGTCCCCTAATCTCTTAATGCATGTTCCCTTGCCCTTGGCAGGGTCAGGGGAGAAATAGATGGAGCCTTATCAGCTTCTATGGATTTATGGAGAATTTCTCTGCATTGGGTGTTGTTTTTTTTTGTTGTTTTTTTTTACAGAAGCTTGTCTGTGCTTATACACTGTGTCTCTATTGATGTCTGTGTCCTCAAGGATGTTGAGTAAGGTTATCTGAGATTTTAATATCTTCATGAGTTTTATCAAATTTCTAATTACTGCATCAATCATGCTGACCTACTCCATCAACCTAAATTGAAAAGAGGTGCGATGAATGCTTTTGAGAAATTTGTGCTAGTGTACTAACCTTCAGGAGCTTGCTTCCTTTACTGCTGATATTTTATTAGGTCTTTAAATACGTTACTTATTAGATTGCTATTTATAAATTGAAGCTGCACTGTGGTACTAAAGTTAACCTTTGACCTTCTGGACAGTGAACTGTGCTTGTCCTGCTGGACCGCAGTGCAGCGTTTAATGCTATTTTATTACACTGATTAGAGCTTGCTGTAGATGTTAAAGGTACTGCGCTGCAGTGGTTTGAATCACATCTATCTAAAAGACTCCAATTTGGTCATGTAAATGTAGAGTTCTCCACACACTAATGTTAATTATGGACTTCCACAGGGTTACATGCTAGGACCACTTCTGTTTACAATATACATGCTTTCCTTAGGCCAGGGGTCGGCAACCTGCGGCTCTTTAGTCCTTATAGTGCGGCTCCGTGTGGTTTGAGAAAATATTTAGTATTTAGCTGAAGAGTATTTTATTTATGTTAGTTCTTTTTTAACTTGTAGTTCTACATTGGAAGATTATTGTGATATTGAAATATAAAAATAAAATTATATTTTATTATTTTTTCATCGCTCAAAATAAGCGTCACACTCGCGGAAGCCGGTGTACCCGCCGAAACGCCGTGCATTTATCGAGACTTTCAACCCCAGGTAGGCCAATTATGGATCTTTGGATCCACATTATGTCAGCAGCTATTCTCCACCGTGAACTATGTTAAAAACAAACGTCCTGTGTAAAGTTGAAAGTGACTTCGTACAGCCCCGATTTTCAGATGCTGTGCGCAGAGGTTCAGGAGCAGAAGTCCCATTGTAAACATATCACGGCAGACCCGACGATGTTTGCATCTCTTTTCAGCATCTCTTTATTGACCACTTTTCACACACGGTTGTTGTATGCATACAGCCGGCTGTAGCTTTTCAGCCCGACACACAAACAAACAAACAAACACAACAGCATAGATGGCACAGACGTTAAGGCGATGAGGCGTGATTGCGGGTGCCGTTCAGGTGCGTCCGCCTCCCCTGCAGCGGCGCTGCAGATCACGCCCCGCCAAACACATTAACCAGGTAAAATACATATTTAAGCACAATTTTGCAAATATCTATTCTTAATTTTTTAGCAGCATAGTGCTTTTTTCCAATTATTTCTTAAAAGTCAGTTCAAGGCTCCAAAAGCCCAAAGGCGATATAAGGGTGGCGGCTCACAACAGTTGTTGTTTGCTACATGGATCATTTTAGTTCAGCTGGGTGTCTTTCCTTTTGTTATATTTCTTTAAGAGTTCAAAATGTGTTAATTACATAAATAAAATGTGATTTTCTCTGTAGCACTTCATGGATTTCATAAGCAACACACCTTAGTTCTTCACACAAAGCATAAAGGTAAAAAAAAACAATACATACAGTGTTATCTTCATTTTAGATTTCAAAAGTATTTGCGGCTCCCAGTGTTTTCTTTTGCGGGGAAACCGGGTCCAAGTGGCTCTTTGGGTCTTAAAGGTTGCTGACCCCTGCCTTAGGCAGTATCATAAGAAGGCAGAGCATAGATTTGAACTACTATGCAAATGACAAATGCAAATGACTTCTATTCAAGAAGACATATAACGACTTACAGACCTGGATGGCCTCAAATTTTCTGCTTCTAAATTCAGATTTACGCTGAGTGTTTCTTCTTCAGTCACCTTTTTTTCCCCTCACTATGTGTTTATACACCATTCTGCTTTTGATTATTATTTACTTTTACTCTCTGGCTGTCTTCCATGTTTTTGTCCTGTTTTCCTCCACTCACTCTAACCGGTCGTGGGCGATGGCCGCCCCTCCCTGAGTCTGGTTCTACTGGAGGTTTCTTCCTCTTAAAAGGGAGTTTTTTCTTCGCACTGTCACCAAAGCGCTTGCTTAACGGGTGGTCATATGATTTTTGGGGTTTTCTCTGTTTTCTTTATATTATTGTAGGGTCTTTACCTTACACTAAAAGTGCCTTGAGGCCACTTAGGTTTTGATTTTATTGCTATATAAATAAAGTGAATTGAACTGAACTGAATTTAAAATCTCTTTGGAACTCATATTGAGAGCACACTGAACAGCTCTGAAATGCAAATTCAGTGCTTGACATAAACAGCAGATACACTATATTACCAAAAGTAATTGTTTGTCTGCTTTCAGACACCTATGAACTTGAGTGACATCAGATTCTAAAGTGTTTAATAATTTTAATATATGTGAGTTCAGTCTTTGCAGCTACAACAGCTTACACTTCTCTGGGAAGGCTCACGACTGGACTTGTTGCACTGGTAGCATCCTGTCACAGTATCACGATGGAATTCACCAGCTCCTGGGTGACTTTTTCTTTCACAAATGTTTGTAGAAGTAGTCTGCATGCCTAGGCTTAAACCTGTGTCCATGGAGGTGATTGAAACACCTGAATTTAACCATTTAGATGGGTGAGTGAATACCTTTTGCAATATAGTGTATTTTATCTGCTTAATTTGTCATGAAATAACAAGGCAACCGGTTTTACTGAACCGTGAAACTATTTCTCAGATAACTGTCCAAATATAGTCTCTGAAAGTGTTGGAATGTGTATAGATTTGGTCATAATTCTCTAACAATGAATGCAATGCCTTTGTTAACCCACTCAAATTAAAGTCTTCACTTAAATCATACCTTTATTGTTTGATTTAAAATGCACTGTGGTGGAGCACAAAGGAAAAATTTAAAAAAATATATATTTCTTTGTCCAAAAACTAAGACCTAACCTAGTTTGTTCAGGTTGAAGGACTTATTGTGTCCTTCACTCTTTTAACCACCAGATGGCTTCAGTACAATCAAATGGAGGCTGGAGCTTCAGTAACAAAGGAGACAAGTTGCTTAAAGATATTTCCGTAAAATGAGAGACAGAGCGTTGCTTGTAGCTGCTTCCTATGTAATTTCCGAGCGCCCACACTTCCCAGTGCAATCCTGTCATAAGGACAGTTGGAGACTTGCCCTCCAACAATGACAGGCTCCAGCTCTCATAGCTGAAGAAAAAGCAATTTAGCCAAAGAGCCCCGCCTGGAGAACTCGCACATCAAAGCAGCAGCAGCGGCGAGGGCTTAGCCAGAGCCTGCCCGGCCTTCGCCTGCAAGCAGGTGAAGCAGAGTAGAATTTCAGTGTCGTCCAAGAATACCATGAGTTCTCAAAGGAGAGCAGCTGCTTGTTATCACAGGATATTTCTGGCAGTTTGACGTCTTATCCGTTCTCTGGGGGCAGAGAAGAGGAGCCAAGGGAGGGAATGTACATTGGTCGACAATGCTTTGTGACATGCATGTTAAATCTCAAAGATATCCAGGTTGTCCATGCATCTGTCTCACCCTTTGACCTGTTTCATTTTTATATTTCTCGAAAGAAAGCAGCTGATAAATGGAATTAAAAGCCCCTGACTGAGCAGGCTGAGCACACTCAAGGCTACGCATTATATCAGACTCCTGGTAATATGATTTTGAATTCCAAATGATGCCACTGTATCATGGGTGAGACATGGAAAATTACTTGATAACACAAACTACACTTAGTGTAATTGAGTTCATTTCACATTTGCCTTTGCCTAAATAAATAACTGCACTCAGTCGAAGATTTCTTCATTCAGAGCGCATTAAAGTGTAAATAGATTGTCTCTACTTTATCAGCACACTGCATTCTAAAGTCTGAAAGAATACCTACTGCATTCTGAAAA